>NC_040090.1:38758115-40032615 GCF_003369695.1 Bos indicus x Bos taurus
TCTTGATTCCACCTTGAGCTTCATCCAGTCCATCATTTTGCATGATGTATTCTGCATAGAAGTTAAATAAGCAGGGTGACAATATACAGCCTTGTCGTACTCCTTTCCAAGTCGTACTCCTTTCCAATTTTGAACCAGTCTGTTGTTCCATGTCCAGTTCTAATTGTTACTTCTTCACCTGCATACCGGTTTCACAGGAAGCAAGTAAGGTGGTCTGGTATTCCCATCTCTTTAAGAATTTTAAGCCATTTTTTGTGATCCACACAGTCAAAGGCTTTAGTGTAGTCAGTGAAGCAGATGTTTTTTTGGAATTCTTTTGCTTTTTCTGTGGTCTAGCAAATGTTGGTAATTTGATCTCTGGTTCCTCTGCCTTTTCTAAATCCAGAAATTTGTATATCTGATAGTTCTCAGTTCATATACTGTTGAAGCCTAGTTTGAAGGATTTTAAGCATCACCTTGCTAGCATGTAAAATGAGTGCAATTGTGCAGTACTTTGAACATTCTTTGGCATTGCTCTTCTTTGGGGTTGGAATGAAAACTGACCTTTTCCAGTCCTGTGGCCACTGCTGAGGTTTCCAAATTAGCTGGCATATTGAGTGCAGCACTTACACAGCATCATCTTTTAGGGTTTGAAATAGCTCAACTGGAGTTCCATCCACTCCACTAGCTTTGTCAGTAGTGATGTTTCCAAGACCCACTTGACTTCACACTCCAGGATGTCTGGCTCTAGGTGAGTGATCACACCATTGTGGTTATCCAGATCATTAAGATCTTTTTTGTACAGTTCTTCTGTGTATTCTTGCCACCTTTTCTTAATATCTACTCCTTCTGTTAGGTCCATACCATTTCTGGCCTTTATTGTGCCCATCTTTGCATGAAACATTCCCTTGGTATCTCTAACTTTTCTTGAAGAAATCACTAGCCTTTCCTTTTTTGGTGTTTTCCTCTATTTCTTTGCTTTGTTCACTTAGGAAGGCTTTCTTATCTCTCCTTGCTATTCTTTGGAACTCTGCATTCAAATAGGTATATCTCTCCTTTTCTCTTTGCCTTTTGCTTCTCTTCTTTTCTCAGCTATTTGTAAGGCCTCCTCAGACAACCATCTTGCCTTTTTGCATTTATTTTTCTTGGGGGCGGTTTTGATCACTGCCTTCTGTCAGTCAGTTCAGTTCAGTCGCTCAGTCGTGTCTGACTCTTTGCAACCCCATGGATCGAAGCACACCAGGCCTCCCTGTCTATCACTAACTCCCAGAGTTCATTCAGACTCATGTCCATCGAGTCAGCAATGCCATCCAGCCATCTCATCCTCTGTTGTCTCTTTCTCCTCCTGCCCCCAATCCCTCCCAGCATCAGAGTCTTTTCCAGTGAGTCAACTCTTCGCGTGAGGTGGCCAAAGTACTGGAGTTTCAGCTTCAGCATCATTCCTTCCAAAGAAATCCCAGGACTGATCTCCTTCAGAATGGACTGGTTGGATCTCCTTGCAGTCCAAGGGACTCTAAAGAGTCTTCTCCAACACCACAGTTCAAAAGCATCAATTCTTTGGTGTTCAGCTTTCTTCACAGTCCAACTCTCACATCCATACATGACCACTGGAAAAATCATAGCCTTTCTTTTGACTAGATGGACCTTTGTTGGCAAAGTAATGTCTCTGCTTTTCAATATGCTATCTGCTGCTACTGCTAAGTCACTTCAGTTGTGTCCGACTCTGCGCGACCCAATAGATGGCAGCCCACCAGGCTCCCCCATCCCTGGGATTCTCCAGGCAAGAACACTGGAGTGAGTTGCCATTTCCTTCTCCAATGCATGAAAGTGAAAAGTGAAAGTGAAGTCGCTCAGTCATGTCCGACTCTTAGCGACCCCATGGACTGCAGCCTACCAGGCTTCTCCATCCATGGGATTTTCCAGGCAAGAGTACTGGAGTGGGGTGCCATTGCCTTCTCCGATATGCTATCTAGGTTGGTCATAACTTTTCTTCTAAGGAGGAAGCGTCTTTTAATTTCATGGCTGTAATCACCATCTTCAGTGATTTTGGAGCCCAAAAATATAAAGTCTGACACTGTTTCCACTGTTTCCCCATCTATTTGCCATGAAGTGATGGGACCAGATGCCATGGTCTTCGTTTTCTGAATGTTGAGCTTTAAGGCAACTTTTTCACTCTCCACTTTCAATTTCATCAAGAGGCTTTTGAGTTCCTCTTCACTTTCTGCCAAAAGGGTGGTATCATCTGCATATCTGAGGTTATTGGTATTTCTCCTGGCAATCTTGATTCCAGCTTGTGCTTCTTCCAGCCCAGCGTTTCTCATGATGTACTCTGCATATAAGTTAAATAAGAAGGGTAACAATATACAGCCTTGACGTACTCCTTTTCCTATTTGGAACCAGTCTGTTGTTCCATGTCCAGTTCTAACTGTTGCTTCCTGACCTGCATATGGCTTTCTCAAGAGGCAGGTCAGGTGGTCTGGTAGGTATTTCCATCTCTTTCAGAATTTTCCACAGTTTATTGTGATCCACACAGTCAAAGGCTTTGGCATAGTCAATAAAGCAGAAATAGATGTTTTTCTGGAACTCTCTTGCTTTTTCGATGATCCAGCGGATGTTGGCAATTTGATCTCTGGTTCCTGTGCCTTTTTAAAACCAGCTTGAGCATCTGGAAGTTCATGGTTCACGTATTGCTGAAGCCTGGCTTCGAGAATTTTGAGCATTACTTTACTAGTGTGTAAGATGAGTGCAATTGTGCAGTAGTTTGAGCATTCTTTGGCATTGCCTTTCTTTGGGATTGGAATGAAAACTGACCTTTTCCAGTCCTGTGGCCACTGCTGAAGTTTCCAAATTTGCTGGCATATTGAGTGCAGCACTTTCACAGCATCGTCTTTCAGGATTTGAAATAGCTCCACCGGAATTCCATCACCTCCACTAGTTTTGTTCGTAGTGATGCTTTCTAAGGCCCACTTGACTTCACATTCCAGGATGTCTGTCTCTAGGTGAGTGATCACACCATCGTGATTATCTGGGTTGTGAAGATCTTTTTTGTATAGTTCTTCCGTGTATTCCTGCCACCTCTTCTTAATATCTACTGCTTCTGTTAGGTCCATACTATTTCTGTCCTTTATCGAGCCCATCTTTGCATGAAATATTCCCTTGGTATCTCTGATTTTCTTGAAACGATCTCTAGTCTTTCCCATTCAGTTGTTTTCCTCTAATTCTTTGCGTTGATCGCTGAGGAAGGCTTTCTTATCTCTTCTTGCTGTTCTTTGGAACTCTGATTCAGATGCTTATGTCTTTCCTTTGCTCCTTTGCTTTTCGCTTCTCTTCTTTTTACAGCTATTTGTAAGGCCTCCCAAGACAGCCATTTTGCTTTTTTGCAGTTCTTTTCCACGGGGATGGTCTTGATCCCTGTCTCCTGTACAATGTCACGAACCTCCGTCCATAGTTCATCAGGCACTCTATCAGATCTAGGCCCTTAAATCTATTTCTGACTTCCACTGTATAATCATAAAGGATTTGATTTAGGTCATACCTGAATGGTCTAGTGGTTTTCCCTACTTTCTTCAATTTAAGTCTGAATTTGGCAATAAGGAGTTCATGATATGAGCCACAGTCAGCTCCCGGTGTTGTTTTGTTGACTGTGTAGAGCTTCTCCATCTTTGGCTGCAAAGAATATAATCAATCTGATTTTGGTGTTGACCATCTGGTGATGTCCATGTGTAGAGTCTTCTCTTGTGTTGTCGGAAGAGGATGTTTGCTATGACCAGTGCATTTTCTTGGCAAAAGGCTATTAGTCTTTGCCCTTCTTCATTCCGTATTCCATGGCCAAATTTGCCTGTTACTCCAGGCGTTTCTTGATTTCCTCATTTTGCATTCCAGTCCCCTATAATGAAAAGGACATCTTTTTTGGGTGTTAGTTCTAAAAGGTCTTGTAGGTCTTCATAGAACCATTCCACTTCAGGTACTTCAGCGTTACTGGTTGGGGCATAGACTTGGATTACTGTGATATTGAATGGTTTGCCTTGGAAACAAACAGAGATCATTCTGTTGTTTTTTGAGATTGCATCCAAGTACTGCATTTCGGATTCTTTTGTTGACCATGATGGCTACTCCATTTCTTCTAAGGGATTCCTGCCCGCAGTAGTAGATATAATGGTCATCTGAGTTAAATTCACCCATTCCAGTTCATTTTAGTTCACTGATTCCTAGAATGTCGACGTTCACTCTTGCCTTCTCCTGTTTGACCACTTCCAATTTGCCTAGATTCATGGTCCTGACTTTCCAGGTTCCTATGCAATATTGCTCGTTACAGCATTGGACCTTGCTTCTATCACCAGTCACATCCACAACTGAGTATTGTTTTTGCTTTGGCTCTATCCCTTCATTGTTTCTGGAGTTATTTCTCCACTGATCTCCAGTAGCATATTGGGCACCTACTGACCTGGGGAGTTCCTCTTTCAGTATCCTATTATTTTGCCTTTTCATACTGTTCATGGGGTTCTCAAGGCAAGAATACTGAAGTGGTTTGCTGTTCCCTTCTCCAGTGGACCATTCCCTTCTCTACTGCCTTCTGTAGAATGTTGCAAACCTCCGTCCATAGTTCTTCAGACACTCTATCAGATCTAATCCCTTGGATCTTTTTGTCACTTCCACTGTATAATCGTAAGGGATTTAGTTTAGGTCATATCCGAATGGCTTAGTGGTTTTTCCTACTTTCTTCAATTTAAGTCTGAATTTTGCAGTAAGGAGTTCAGGATGTGAGCCACAGTCAACTCCCGGTCTTGTTTTTGCTGACTGTATAGAGCTTCTCCATCTTTGGCTGCAAAGAACGTAATTAATCTGATTTCCATGAGTAGAGTCTTCTCTTGTGTTGTTGGAAGAGGGTGTTTGCTATGACTAGTGCCAATTCTCTTGGCAAATCTCTCTTAGCCTTTGCCCTGTTTCAAACTTGCCTGTAACTCCAGGTATCTTTTGACCACCATACTATTCTCCATCATGACTGTACCAATTTACATTCCCACCAAGAGTGTACAGGGGTTCTTTTTCACCACTGTATCCCCAGAGACTAGCTTAACGTGTTTCTTGAATGAATGACTATCTCTTTGGACAGGGCTTGTGTCCTGTTCCTAGAATGTTATTACATGTGTGAAGGTTCTGTCTACACAGAGACAGGTACATTCTTCCCTGATGGTAGCTTTTCCCAGGTAATGTTATTAAGTGTAGCCATCTGATTCTCCATGCTGCCAGGGTAATTACCTTTTCTGTCACCTCTTCAGTCTTCTATGATAGAGCTTATTTTCACCAAGTTACTAGTGATCTCCTAGTGGCCAAATCAAACAATTTTATCCGATCTTTCTACCCGACATTACTCTGATCCTCCTTCTGGAAATTCTCTCATGCTTTAACTACATCTCTGAATTTCATATTCAAAAATATATGCCCCAATCCTGATCTCTCTCTCTCTTAAATTGAATTCCAAATGTCCAACTAACTGTCCAAGAAGGATGTCAAATGCAGTGTATCCAAAATTTGATATGTAGTCATACCCTCTGACAGCTCCTTATGCTGTATTTGTCATCTTGGTTAATTAGTTAGATTAATTAAATAGTGTTTGTTCCCCTTTTCTCGATTGATTTCAAAGTTCCATAACCTATTTCAAGTTTTCGACTGGCTTCCTTAATTTAAATAAACGTTTTCAGTGTTTGTTTTTTCCTAGTGGTATTAATAATAAAATATTAATTATGTTTCTGCCTCTCAGTGATATAATAATAATAACCATGATGATGATGATAGTGATACTTATTAAGCACCTACTGTATGCTGAATACTCTTCTTAGCCATTTATGTGTACTAATTCATTTATTCCTCGCAATAGCCATATGATGCAGATACTATTATCAATCCTATTATACTGAGGAAGAAATCAAGGCAAGAGATTAAATTATTTGTTCTTGATTATAATAGCTAAATAGCAATGTAAGTAGAGTTAAGCTTGAGAATCTGCACTCTTAAATTTATTCTTACACTGTTATTCATTTTTTCTTACATTATGTCCTTTCTATTTCAAGAATTCTTAACAATTCCCACATATTTCAGGATGATAGTACCAACTGTTATTTAGATTGAATTATCACTAGTCTCATTGATTGCTACTGTTTCTCGTATGCTAAATTTTCACCATCTTGAGATCCTTATGCTAATGCAATTTTCATTTGGCTCGAGCACTTTTATGAGTATCTCTTTTTTAGAAAGGAAATATGGATACAATACTTTCTAAGTGCTTGCATGTCTAAAAATCCCTTGCCATCACAAATGAACAAAATTTGGTTTGATGTGGTCATACAGAATTACTATCTCTTTTCCTTAAAAATTCACAGTAATCCTCCATTAATACTGTATGCTGCTGCTAAGTCGCTTCAGTCGTGTCCGACTCTCTGCGATTCCATAGACAGCAGCCCACCAGGCTCTGCCGTCCCTGGGATTCTCCAGGCAAGAACACTGGAGTGGGTTGCCATTTCCTTCTCCATTGTGTCAAAGTGAAAAGTGAAAGTGAAGTTGCTCAGTGTCCGACTCTTAGCGACCCCATGGACTGTAGCCTACCAGGCTCCTCTGTCCATGGGATTTTCTAGGCAAGAGTACTGGAGTGGCTTGCCATTGCCTTCTCCGATTAATACTGTATATCCAGTATTATTTGAAGATATTGGTTCCAATCTGATTGCTTTTCTTTTCACGTAATTACTCTTTCTGTATGGAAGCTTTTAGAACTTTATCACTCGATTCCAAAATGTCACCAGGGTATGTTAAAATATACATAGGTATTTTTTCAGTAATTTTGGCCAGTGTTTGGTTTTTCAGCTGGGAGAAATTTTCTTCCAGTTCAACTTTTATTGCCATTTCTTCTTCATCTGCCCTTTTCTCTCCTTTCAGTCCTCTCATTGTTCAGATTGGAGCACTGGGTTTCTCCTCCATGAGTGTACCCAAAATTTCTCTTTGTCTTTTTGCTTTGCATTATGTAAGGATTATTTCAGTAACTAAACTAATTTAATTTAGTGTCTGGTAGCATACACTCTTCTGTTCATTGCCTCTATTAAAATTTTCACTTTGGCAAATATGATATTTTTTATTGAAAAACACTTTGTTATTGTCAAATTGCTCTTTACTGTGACAGCCAGCTGTGTTTTTTCAGTGCAGTATCCCATTAACAGAGAATAGAATTTAGAATTATTTAAAGTTTTCTCCTATTTTCTTACATGAACTCTTTTTAACAATTTTGACCTATTTTCCCTCATTATTCAGTTTAATACTCTATTTTGAGGTACTGATCTGTTTTATTTGCCCCATGATTTGCCTCCTAAAGAGTTACATTTTTTTTTCTTTCCACTGGGGTGATTTCCTTCAAATCCTATGTAATTCTGGCAAAAGAAGCAGCAGTTGGGTTTATTTCCTAAAAGATCATAGATGAGAGAGGTAGACAGGCCTTCCCATGGAAGGTAGATGGATATGTAGGTCTTCAGCTTAGGTGGGTAAAGAGGCAAATGACTAAGATCCCTCAGATCAGTGACTGGGAATCTCATCCAATGGGCGTATTAATTCCTGTCTTAAGAAAACAGCTTTGACTATACAAATCTTTGTTAGCAAAGTGATTGCTACTTTTTAATATGCCGTTTAGGTTTCTCATAGCTTTCCTTCCAAGGAGCAAGCATCTTTTAATTTGGAAGGTTGTAAAAGAGGGAGGAACCAGAAATTTTACTTGTAAGCAGGACCCTTTGATCTAGGCAGGCAGTTATGGATGGGTTTGGCTCACAGGTTGCCCATTTCCAGGAAAGCAGGGTGGCTACACTCAGGCATCATGAGCTGGAGAAAACCAAGAAAGCTGCCACCTGGCTGGCTTCTATGTGCATAGTAGAGCTAATGGCATTCAGTGAGCATTTTGTTGCCTTTAATCCATCCTCCTTTGAACATCTTTTTATGAACCTAAAGTCGCAGATATGTTGGTTTGATCGCTTTCTCTTTTCCAATGGTAATAATTTGGCTGTGTTTTCCCTTTAACATTTGTTGCATTGTATTGGTAGCAAATTGAATTTAGATTCCTGTCTTCTCAGAATTGTAAATATCCTTCAAAATTTATTTTTTCTAGCTTTAATTTTGAAGCCATGGAGGTATATTTCTTTATCTCCAGGAATTGACCATAGTTTCTGTTCATCTTCATCCCTCCCATCATATGTACCACAAAGTGCTCAGGTGTAACCTACCAGCTGGCCCTTGCCCTTGTAGTTACTTTCCTTGTATAACGTGGTCAGATGAGAAATGCTATGAAAATATAACTCGCTTCTGAAAAAGTCTCCATATGTGAGAAAAGATGTTTCAAGTGCATCAGTAGAAGCAGGATATGGTGGGATAAGAAACATGATAGATTCTGGAATTACAAGGATGTGTACAGTGGAGTATGGAGCTAGAGAGCTGGGAAAAGGCCAGATCATGAGGTTTTTTAAAAGTCATGACAAAGAGTCTGACCATTTTCCAGAGGCTGTTGGAAGTTAAAAGCTTTTAAAGAAGGGAGCAGCAAGATTAGATGTGTGTTTTAAGCAACTCACTCTGGCAGCAGTGTGGAGGATGAATTGGATGAGGGGAGAATGGAGTGAAGAAACCCATTAAGAAGTTATTAAATAGGTTTAGGTGAGAATTTATGAGGCTTCTACTAGGGCCAGTAGCAATGTGGAGAATAGTGGAGAGTTTCAAAAGCTACTTAGCAAGTAGAATAGACAGACTTGGTGTTTGATTAGATGTGGAGTGAGAGGAGAAGCAGGAGCCTCGAATGGCTTTGTGATGGGCCTGTCTCCTGATACCATACTTGAAGCCAGGAATATAAGAGGAGAATTGGGTTTATCCAAAAGGAGGATATAGTGTTTGTAACTTGTCTAAGATATTTGAATGCAAATGTCCAAATATGTCCAGCATGTACACCCACATATCACACATACATAGCAAAACTGCTCACTAAGGATATATGAGCCAGATTTAAAGATATGGACAGATATCAACAGCATATGGTGGATGTGTAAAGAAAGAATAATACTGACAAATATAATTTGGAGGTTATTACTCCAGTCTAGATACTGTTCTGGTGCTTTAGGGATAACAGAAGAGAGGAATCTAGAATCTCAGAGATAAGATTAGGTAAACAGAACATGAAGAGAATATGAGGTCAAAAATGTGGGGGAAGGAGAAAAGGGAATTTCGAAGTGTAATATAAAGGCATATGCTAGAGATGTCCAACAAACAGATGTCCAACATGTGGACAAAAATGTGTCTTGGACTTTGATAGTTAGAAGTTGCTTAACTTCTAATAAAAGGGAAGGACAGACACAGGGTATGAAAGCATTCTAGTCTCTTTCCTTAGAGTTTCATTTGACTTTGATTGCTGCTAAGCTGCTAAGTCGCTTCAGTCGTGTCCAACTCTGTGAGACCCCATAGACGGCAGCCCACCAGGCTTCCCCGTCCCTGGGATTCTCCAGGCAAGAATACTGCAGTGGGTTGCCATTTCCTTCTCCAGTGCATGAAAGTGAAAAAATAAAGTGAAGTCGCTCAGTCGTGTCCAACTCCTAGCGACCCCATGGACTGCAGCCCACCAGGCCCCTCCGTCCATGGGATTTTCCAGGCAAGAGTACTGGAGTCACCTTTTTAACAGGTTTTGGAGGAAAGTACCTAAGATTAGAAGGAGGTCTCTGAACAGAAAATGTGTAGTTGTGATTGCTTACTTTTGGAAGTGAAGAGAGCCAAATTCCTGGAGAGGAGGGAGGGGATGAAGCAAATCCTGCCCTCACAGAGCAGGTTGAGGCAGATGAACTAAGTTGCCTCAGTGTTGTGAGAAGTCCACCAGACCTGAGCATCAGAAGGGCTGGGCAGGGCTGGGGGACTTGAATAGGCTTGCGTATGGGGACTTAGAGGGAGGAAGGTGGATACACTAGGTGCTGAGACCTATCATCTAGATCCTTCTTCCAGCAGCGAGACACTTATTCTAGTCACCAGGAAGGTTGACTGCTAGTTGCTCATGGCTGAGTCCCTCTGCAGAAATTGTCCTTGTTGAAGGGTATGCTCCCTCCCCAGGGGCAGCCTGCATTCAGTGGCCAGTTGATGCAAAGATATCAGAACCCAGGCCCCTTGTCTCTATTTAGCACACCTCTGAAGGGCCAGCCCAACTTCAGAGCTCCAGTGAAGTTGGTTAGAACCTCAGGGCAACCACGTACCACTTGAACTTTTTTCTTAGCAGAATCTAGTTTTTCCTATTTGCTTACAGGTATTGTTCATAAGAACAGTCTTTAATAAACCTACCTGCATCAAATCTTGGTTGCAGAGTCTTATTTCTGGACAACTCAACCTAAGAGGGTGAGTAAATATGTTTTAATCAACTGTAGGTCTCCCAGATATGGATCTAACTAGCAGGAACAGAGTTTTGATTTCATCATTAGAGGACTGATCAAAACACTCAACAATGAGAAGTTAATACAATGTAATTCTACAGCATTTGTTCTCAACTAGGAGTAGAGGTGAGAAATAAGGAGGCCATACTCTATAGCTGTGCCCATCTGTGACCTTGATACCTTTCTTCTCCAGATTTCTGATACCCAATGCCTCCTTGAGAAACACAGTTTTGATACTATGGAACTGTCTGCACACTGGGATGTACTTATTCCTGGTGGGTCACTGAAGATGGAAAACCTATTGGTGAGACAAGGTTGTCATTAGAGGGGAGGGGAAGGGTAGAGGAGAGCTATTTCAGTTTTGCTTTGTTAAGGGAAGTATTTTAGTTTATTTCCATTCAGTTGAGAGAGAGAAGTTGTGAATACAAAGACCACTTTGTCTGAAAAGACCCTCTACCAACCAAGACATACAAAATTTTCTCCAGTAGTCTCATATCCACAATCATAACACTGAACTCTCTTTCTGCATCTTAAGAATTAGAGTTCCCATTTCCAACCCCCTAAGATTGGAGGTTGGTGGTATTTGACAGAGACTTCCAATGTTGTTCTTTTTCTAATAGCAAAGAGAAAATAGTCTTAAGTATTGCCATACTTCGGGCTTCCCAGGTGGCACTAGTGGTAAAGAACCCATCTGCCAATGCAGAGATGCGGGTTTGATTCCTGGGTTGGGAAGATCCTTTGGAGTAGGGCATGGAAACTCCAGTATTCTTGCCTGGAGAATCCCTGGACAGAGGAGCCTGGTGGAGTACGGTCCGTAGGGTCACAGAGTCGGACACGACTGAAGTGACTTAGCGTGTGTTGCCATATTTTATGGCTTTTTTAAATTGAAGCACAGCTAACATATATCACTATATTAGTTTTAGGTGCACATCATAATTACTCAGTATTTGTATACACTGCAAAATGATCACCACAATATCTAGTTAACATCTGTCACCATACATAGTTAAAAAATTTTTTTCTTATGTTGAGGACTTTTAAGATCTGTTCTCTTAGCAATTTTCAAATATGCAATACAGTATTATTAATTATGCTATAAAATACATCCTTCTGACTTATTTATTTTACCACTGGAAGTTCATACGTTTTGACCCCCTTCACCCATTTTATCTACCCAGTGTTTTTCTGACCCATTTCTAAATGACCTGGTCATCCTAGTCCTTAACTGCTGGGGTCATCATGAGCCTGGCAGTTTCATCCTCTTTGGGAGATCTGTTTATGACTCTGTACTTCTTGTTTACAGCTTTCCTGATGGTCCGAGTACTTTTGCAGTGGCAATCCTTTCCCTTGACTCAAAACCCAAAGGTTAATAACTCCCTTCATATCTAACAGCTGATTTATGCTGTAATTATGATGAAACAGAACTGGAAGTCCAGGTAAATGTTTTTTACCAAGGAAGGAAGCCTGTGTTCAGGAGTGGGCATGCGATAAGGCTTCACTGCAATTAGAAATCACTCCTGGATGTTGACACCTCCCTCTGAGTTTCAGTGGGAGAATAAACTGAATGAGAGTAAAGGGACAGGACATGTAAGAGAAGGAAAAAAATTTTTTTAAGATGTCTGACAATTCACAGGTGAAAGTTGAATTTTTTTTTAACTGCTTTGGGGGAATGAAAGCAAATTTCCCTGGTAAGAAATCATTTCCTTGCAGGATCGACTTGGGGGCTATTAGCCAGATATGACCTGAGTGCAGCATTCCCCATGGGTCATAAAGGTGACTATATGTAGGAACTGATCATTAGAAAAATGATTAAAGCTATTATTAACCCATTACTCAATTACTTATTAATTACTCTAAAATGTGGCTAGAAATGAGGCAATTAGGAGTTCACAGTTTTAATTGGTATTTGAAATCACAGAGGGTGAATTGATGAGCACCAGCTGCTGTGACATTTTGCCTGGTGATGAGCTACTGAAGAAGCGGCTATAAAGCAGTACTCTGTAATCTCTCTTTTCACAGTATGGCCGCACTCAGGGAGGGCAGATGTTTCCCCCTGGGAGAGAAAAGGGGCACTCACACTTCCATTTGACTAGAGAGCCATGAAGTCAGGATCATGCCAAAGCATGCAGCCCTGGGAAGAAAGTAGGAGGAAAGATATGTGGTGGTCTTTCCCATAGTAGATGCTGGATGGAAAGCTGCATCCAGGAAACTTGGGATGACTGTTCAAAATTAAACTTCTGGCAAAAGTGGGGTCTTAGCAAGCTAGTATCAGTGCCAGTGATACAGCCTTCAGAGTCCTCTTGCTTGTTTAGAGTAGGTGGGCTAACCACTCAAGACATCCTCTGTTCCTCATTCAGGCGTTCAGAAGCATTTTGGTATCTTTTGATCATTTGTCTGTCAGCTCTGTGATAAGAAGTTAAAGTGCTTGAGGAATGGCTCCTTCCTATGAATTTCTCAGAGTTTTGTTTCTCCAGAGATATCTTTATGACATTAAATATGTCTTAATATTGTTATGCATATCTATGGGATATATGCCCTAAGGATCTTTTTCCTTAAAGATGATGCTTTTTTCTGAGAAATTTTAAAGATATGAAAAACACAAAGAAGTTATGACAAATACCAGTTCTCTACAACCCAGAATTATTGATGGTTAATTGACTATAGACATAGATTATCTCTATATAGTTCAAAAGTTTTATTTACTGTAGAGTGTTTCATAGCATGAATATAAACGTAAGTTTTATTTGTCAGTTTCCTTTATAATAGACATTTATGTTGTGAGGTTTATAGTATCACAAGCAATGAACTAATCACTTTTATCATACATGTTTTGTGATTACATATATGACTGCTGGATCAGAAAGTTTGTTACTGTTGTTTAGTCACCAAGTCATGTCTGACTCTTTTGTGACCACCATGGACTGCAGACTGCAAGGCAACTACTGTCTGTGGGATTTCCCAGGCAAGAATACTAGGGTGGGTTGCCATTTCCTTCTCCAAGGGATCTTCCTGATCCAGGGATCAAACCTGAGTCTCCTGCATTGGCAGGTGGATTTTTTACCACAGAGCCACACCAGGGAGTAGTTTTAATTTTGCTAATTGCTACCAGTTACTTTTCAAATTGTAATGCCAGTTTATATTCTTACCAGTGATGTATGAGAATTCTGTGGTCCCCAAATTTTTGCAAAAACTAATATTGTCAAATTTTTTAGTGTTTGCATATTTGATAAGAGAAAATGGCATTATGTTGTGCTTTATTTTGCATTTTCCTGAGTACAGATGAGGCTGAACATCTTTTTGCCTTTTCATTGCCCATTCTGATTTCTTCTTCTGTGTTATAACCTGTGATGATTTTTCTGTGTTTATCTTCTTGATTTGTGGGAGTTCTTTATATATTCTGCATAGGAATCCTTTGATGGTTGCAGAATATAGGGTTTGACTGAATCTGCCTCTGTTTGAATTCTGATTTATCACTAACCCAGTAAATTACTTATTTACTCTATGCTCCAGTTTTATTATCTGTAAGCTAGAGATGATGATAGTTTTTTATTCATGGTGTTATCATGAAGATTTGTTGAATTAATAGCTATAAAAGGGATTTAGAATAGTGCTTGATAATTTGTCAGAATGTGGAGGAGTAGAAACAATGAGAAAAATACAAAGAACTCACAGTCTTCCCAGTTTTTTTTTTTTTTTTTTTACAGCTGCGGAAACAAGACAACCATTAGTGGCTCAATAAATTATCCTAGTGCACACTTTATGGCATTCTTACTGGGTTGCTTAAGTTGTCAGGTACCCCTTCTTCGCCTGTGTTTATTTTGTATACCATTCAAGTTTCTAGACCACCTGACCTGCCTCCTGAGAAATCTGTATGCAGGTCAGGGAACAACAGTTAGAACTGGACATGAAACAACAGACTGGTTCCAAATAGGAAAAGGAGTACGCCAAGGCTGTATATTGTCACCCTACTTATTTAACTTATATGCAGAGTACATCATGAGAAACGCTGGGCTGGAAGAAGCACAAGCTGGAATCAAGATTGCCAGGAGAAATATCAATAACCTCAGATAGCAGATGACACCACCCTTATGGCAAAAAGTGAAGAAGAACTAAAGAGCCTCTTGATGAAAGTGAAAGAGGAGAGTGAGAAAGTTGGCTTAAAGCTCAACATTCAGAAAACAAAGATCATGGCATCCGGTTCCATCACTTCATGGGAAATAGATGGAGAAACAGTGGACACAGTGGCTGATTTTATTTTTCTGGGCTCCAAAATCACTGAAGATGGTGATTGCAGCCATGAAATTAAAAGATGCTTACTCCTTGGAAGGAAAGTTATGCCCAACCTAGATAGCATATTAAAAAGCAGAGACATTACTTCGTCAACAAAGGTCCGTCTAGCCAAGGCTGTGGTTTTTCCTGTGGTCATGTATGGATGTGAGATTTGGACTGTGAAGAAGGCTGAGTGCAGAAAAGTTGATGCTTTTGAACTGTGGTGTTGGAGAAGACTCTTGAGAGTCCCTTGGACTGCGAGGAGATCCAACCAGTCCATCCCAAAGGAGATCAGTTCTGGGCGTTCATTAGAAGGACTGATGTTGAAGCTGAAACTCCAGTACTTTGGCCACCTCATGCGAAGAGCTGATTCATCGGAAAAGACTTTGATGCTGGGCGGGATTGGGGGCAGGAGGAGAAGGGGACGACAGAGGATGAGATGGGTGGATGGCATCACGGACTCGATGGACGTGAGTCTGAGTGAACTCCAGGAGTTGGTGATGGACAGGGAGGCCTGGCGTGCTGCGATTCATGGGGTCGCAAAGAGTCGGACATGACTGAGCGACTGAACTGAACTGAACAAGTTTCTGTACATTTTTGCAAGTTTAGCATCAGTTCAGTTCAGTCGCTCAGTCATGTCCGACTCTTTGCGACCCCATGAATCGCAGCACGCCAGGCCTCCCTGTCCATCACCAACTCCTGGAGTCCACCCAGACTCACGTCCATCGAGTCAGTGATGCCATCCAGCCATCTCATCCTCTCTCGTCCCCTTCTCCTCCTGCCCCCAATCCCGCCCAGCATCAAAGTCTTTTCCGATGAATCAGCTCTTCGCATGAGGTGGCCAAAGTACTGGAGTTTCAGCTTCAACATCAGTCCTTCTAATGAACGCCCAGAACTGATCTCCTTTGGGATGGACTGGTTGGATCTCCTCGCAGTCCAAGGGACTCTCAAGAGTCTTCTCCAACACCACAGTTCAAAAGCATCAACTTTTCTGCACTCAGCCTTCTTCACAGTCCAAATCTCACATCCATACATGACCACAGGAAAAACCACAGCCTTGGCTAGACGAACCTTAAGAAAATTTGTGAGATGATCTCTCCTTTGGTTCCCAGTGCTTCTTGAACAAACCATAAACATAACCCTTAGCTCAAAACATTGTTCTATTCTCTACACTCTACACTCTACACTCAACCCTGGTAGGGACATAAGGGTAAAGACTGCCTCGTTCCTCTCAATATCCCCAGTGGCTAGGATCGTTCTGCCACTTAGAAGGGATTCAGTAAATGTTGACTGATTTCCTGACAAAAGCTGTTTCCAACTGGAGGAAAAATATGCTTTAAAATTTTTCCCAGCTAATCACTAATTAAAAAGGCAGCAGCATTAGTGAAGGTTAATTTTGGAATCATTTATTAAAATATTTTCATAAATTTTAAAATTTCATTTGGGAAATATAGTGCACATAGATTATGTGTTGAGCACTTATGCACTAGTGCATTGTTGATACACACACACACACACACACATGCACAATATTGTAGAAATAACAGCAAAATCTTGAGGGAAAATGGTTTACTGCAGCTCTTCCTAGAACTCATCTTAGAGCTTATTTAAAAAAAAAAAAACAATTCATTCCTTTAGGGACCTCAGCACAGATCTCTGCTAAACTGAGCTCCTGGGCTGATAACACATCAGAGAGAAAGGAAGGTGTCATTTGGCAATTTGGCTGCTGCTGATGACACAGTCATCTTTCAGAAAAAAAAAAGTTAGCTCCAGGGGAGGGCTGCCTTTGAGAGCAAAAGGATAGGAAGTGAAGAGAACTGGTTACTAGGTTTTCTTTGCAGGAAAGCAAGCTATTTTTTTTTTCTGAGTATAAGAAAATGCTACCTATTTATTCTGACTGAGATAATACTAGAAAAGGAAAAGCTGAGAACCAGAAATAGAGATCTTGAGAGGCACCTGGACTGCAGGTCACTGGGGGAAGGAAGCATGCCTACTTTGTTCAGCCTTTGCTTTCTGAGGAATTGACACAGTGTCTGGTACTAGTAGACATTTGGTAAATATTTGCTCAGAAAGTATATGAATGGATGTGTCCTGGAGTTTAGAAGTATTCCCTTATCCTTCATCTCAAAATTAAATGATAAAAATATAGTATTGGATGAAGGCAGCCAAAAAATACAAACTTCCAGTTTTAAGATAAAGGAGTACTAGCGTCGTTAAGTATTTAATACACCATAATAAATATAATTAACACTTCTGTATGCTATATGTGGGAGCTTCCCAGGTGGCACTAGCGGTAAAAAACCCACCTGCCAATGCAGGAGGTGTAAGAGACATGGGTTTGATCCTTAGGTCAGGAAGGTCCCCTGAAGGAGGAAATGGCAGCCCACTCCAGTATTCCTGCCTGGAGAATCTCATGGACAGAGGAGCCTGGTGACCTACGATCCATGGATTTGCAAAGAGAGACGACTGAAGCAACTTAGCACACGTGCATGCACACATGCTATATATGAATGTTGTCAGGAGAGTAAATCCTAAGATTTCTCTAAACAAGAAAAAAATTTTGTTTTCATTTTATTTTGTATCTATATGAGATAATAGCTATTCAGGTAAACTTGTAATAATCATTTTATGATGTGAGTGAAAGTTGCTCAGATGTGTCAGACTGTTTGTGACCCCATGAAATTCTCCAGGCCAGAGTACCGGAGTGGGTAGCCTTTCCCTTCTCCAGGGTATCTTCCCAACCCAGGGATCAAACCCAGGTCTCCTGCATTGCAGGCGGATTCTTTACCAGCTGAGCCACAAGGAAAGCCAATCATTTTATGGTGTACATAAGTCAAATCATTATGCTGTATACAATAAACTCATACAGTGCTGTATCTCAATTATATCTCAATAAAAGGATATTATTGAGATATTTATTTATATAAATAAAATGGAAGGAAAATATATTTTCATAAAAATATAGTTTCAAAATTACCAAAAAAAGAGAACACGAGAAATATAGTAATATGAAAGTGTTGGTCGCTTAGTTGTGTCTAACTCTTTGTGACCCTATGGACTGTAGCCTGCCAGGCTCCCCTGTCCATGGAATTCTCCAGGCAAGAATACTACAGTGGGTAGCCATTCTCTTCTCCAGAGGATCTTCCTGACCCAGGGATGGAACTGGGTCTCCAGCATTGCAGGCAGATTCTGTACTGTTTGAGCCACCAGGGAAGCCCCAAATATAGTAATGTGCTATGCCATGCTGTGCTTAGTTTCTCAGTCGTGTCCTACTCTGCAGCCACATATACTGTAGCCTGCTGGGCTCCTCCATCCACGGGGATTCTCCAGGCAAGAATAGTGAAGTGGGTTGCCATGCCCACCTACAGGGGTTATTCCCAACCCAGGGATCGAACCCAGGTCTTCTGCATTCTAAGTGGATTCTTTACCAGCTGAGCCACCAGGGAGGCCCCAATAAATAGTCATAATCCACCCATAAAGATAAAACTAGGTTTTGAATATTTTCCCATAGTCATTATTATGTATGTACATGTTAGTATTTGCATATGTGTGTGCATAGATACATACAAATTTATGATTATGCTTTGTAAGTGACTTTTCATTCTAATTTTTATTTCTACTGTGAATATTTTTCAATATTATAAAATAATTTCTCTGAGAATGGTTCAAACTGATTTCCTTTAGGATGGACTGGTTGGATCTCCTTGCAGTCTAAGGGACTCTGAAGAGTCTTCTCCAACACAACAGTTCAAAAGTATAATTCTTCGGCGCTCAGCTTGCTTTATAGTCCAACTATCACATCCATACATGACTACTGGAAAAACCATAGCTTTGACTAGATGGACCTTTGTTGGCAAAGTAATGTCTCTGCTTTTTAATATGCTGTCTAGGTCGGTCATAACTTTTCTTGTAAGGAGCAAGTGTTTTTAAATTCATGGCTGCAGTCACCACCTGCAGTGATTTTGGAGCCCCCCCAAATAAAGTCTGTCTCTGTTTCCATTGTTTCCCCATCTATTTGCCATGAAGTGATGGGACCAGATGCCGTGATCTTAGTGTTCTAAATGTTGAGTTTTAAGCCAACTTTTTTGCTCTTCTCTTTCACTTTCATCAAGAGGCTCTTTAGTTCTTCTTCACTTTCTGCCATAACGTGATATCATCTGCATATCCAAGGTTATTGATATTTCTCCCGGCAGTCTTGTTTCCAGCTTGTGCTTCATCCAGTCTGGCATTTCTCATGATGTACTCTACATATAAGTTAAATAAGCAGGATGACAATATACAGCATTGACAAAAGCCTTTACCTTTTGGACCAATCGGTTCTTCTATATCCAGTTCCAACTGTTGCTTCTTGAGCAGCATACAGATTTCTTAGGAGGTAGGTCAGTTCAGTTTAGTCACTCAGTCATATCCAACTCTTTCTGACCCCATGAACTGCAGCATGCCAGGCCTCCCTGTCCATCACCAACTCCTGGAGCCCACCCAAACCCATGTCCATTGAGTCGGTGATGCCATCCAACCATCTCATCCTCTGTCGTCTCCTTCTCCTCCTGCCCACAATCTTTCCCAGCATCAGGGTCTTTTCCAATGAGTCAGCTCTTCGCATCAGGTGGCCAAAGTATTGGAGTTTCAGCTTCAACATCAGTCTTTCCGATGAACACCCAGGACTGATCTTTAGGATGGACTGGTTGGATCTCCTCGTAGTCCAGGGAACTCTCAAGAGTCTTCTCCAACACCACATTTCAAAAGCATCAATTCTTCTGCACTCAGCTTTCATTATAGTCCAACTCTCACATTCATACATGACCACTGGAAAAACCATAGTCTTGGCTAGACGGACCTTTGTTGACAAAGTAATGTCTCTGCTTTTTAATATGCTGTTGGTCATAACTTTCCTTCCAAGGAATAAGCATCGTTTAAATTTCATGGCTGGAATCACCATCTGCAGTGATTTTGGAGCCCAGAAAAATAAAGTCAGCCACTGTTTCCACTGTTTCCCCATCTATTTGCCATGAAGTGATGGGACTGGATGTCATGATCTTTGTTTTCTGAATATTGAGCTTTAAGCCAACTTTTTTCACTCTCCTCTTTCACTTTCATCAAGAGGCTCTTTGGTTCTTCTTTGCTTTCTGCCATAATGGTGGTGTCATCTGCTATCTGAGGTTATTGATATTTCTCCGGGCAATCTTGATTCCAGCTTGTGCTTCTTCCAGCCCAGCGTTTCTCATGATGTACTCTGCGTAGAATTTAAATAAGTAGGGTAACAGTATACAGCCTTGACGTACTCCTTTTAGGTCAGGTGGTGTGGTATTCCCATCTCTTGAAGAATTTTCCACAGTTTGTTGTGATCCACACAATCAAAGGCTTTGGCATAGTCAATACAGCAGAAGTAGATGTTTTTCTTTCCTTTTTTTTTTTTTTTTTGCATTTCTTTTCCATGGGGATGGTCTTGATCCATTTCACGTACAATGTCACGAACCTCCGTCCATAGTTCATCAGGCACTCTATCTATCGGATCTAGGCCCTTAAATCTATTTCTGACTTCCACTGTATAATCATAAGGAATTTGATTTAGGTCATACCTGAATGGTCTAGTGGTTTTCCCTACTTTCTTCAATTTAAGTCTGAATTTGGCAATAAGGAGTTCATGATCTGAGCCACAGTCAGCTCCCGGTCTTGTTTTTGCTAACTGTATAGAGCTTCTCCATCTTTGGCTGCAAAGAATATAATCAATCTGATTTCGGTGTTGACCATCTGGTGATGTCCATGTGTAGAGTCTTCTCTTGTGTTGTCGGAAGAGGGTGTTTGCTATGACCAGTGCATTTTCTTGGCAAAAGGCTATTAGTCTTTGCCCTGCTTCATTCCGTATTCCAAGGCCAAATTTGCCTGTTACTCCAGGTGTTTCTTGACTTCCTCATTTTGCATTCCAGTCCCCTATAATGAAAAGGACATCTTTTTTGGGTGTTAGTTCTAAAAGGTCTTGTAGGTCTTCATAGAACCATTCAACTTCAGCTACTTCAGCATTACTGGTTGGGGCATAGGCTTGGATTACTGTGATATTGAATGGTTTGCCTTGGAAATGAACAGAGATGATTCTGTCGTTTTTGAGATTGCATCCAAGTACTGCATTTCGGATTCTTTTGTTGACCATGATGGCTACTCAATTTCTTCTAAGGGATTCCTGCTGTTTCCACTGTTTCCCCATCTGTTTCCCATGAAGTGATGGGACCAGATACCATGATCTTCGTTTTCTAAATGTTGAGCTTTAAGCCAACTTTTTCACTCTCTTCTTTCACTTTCATCAAGAGGCTTTTTAGTTCCTCTTCACTTTGTGCCACAAGGGTGGTGCACTCATCTCACACGCTAGTAAAGTAATGCTCAAAATTCTCTAAGCCAGGCTTCAGCAATACGTGAACCATGAACTCCCAGATGTTCAAGCTGGTTTTTTAAAAGGCAGAGGAACCAGAGATGAAATTGCCAACATCCGCTGAATCATCGAAAAACCAAGAGAGTTCCAGAAAAACATGCATTTCTGCTTTATTGAATATGCCAAAGCCTTTGACTGTGTGGATCACAATAAACTGTGGAAAATTCTGAAAGAGATGGGAATACCAGACCACCTGACCTGCCTCTTGAGAAACCTATATGCAGGTCAGGAAGCAACAGTTGGAACTGGACATGGAACAACAGACTGGTTCCAAATAGGAAAAGGAGTACGTCAAGGCTGCAAATTGTCACCCTGCTTACTTAACTTATATGCTGAGGCATGGTGAGAAATGCTGGGCTGGAAGAAGCACAAGCTGGAATCCAGATTGCTGGGAGAAATATCAATAACCTCAGATATGCAGATGACACCACCCTTATGGTGGAAAGGGAAGAGGAACTCAAAAGCCTCTTGATGAAGGTGAAAGAGGAGAGTGGAAAAGTTGGCTTAAAGCTCAACATTCAGAAAACGAAGATCATGGCATTTGGTCCCATCACGTCATGGGAAATAGATGGGGAAACAGTGGAAACAGTGTCAGACTTTATTTTTTTGGGCTCCAAAACCACTGCAGATGGTGATTGCAGCCATGAAATAAAAATATGCTTACTCCTTGGAAGAAAAGTTATGGCCAACCTAGACAGCACTTTGCCAACAAAGGTCCATCTAGTCAAGGCTTTGGTTTTTCCAGTGGTCATGTATGGATGTGAGAGTTGCACTATAAAGAAAGCTGAGTGCTGAAGAATTGATGCTTTTGAGTTGTGGTTTTGGAGAAGACTCTTGAGTGTCCCTTGGACTGCATGGAGGTCCAACCAGTCCATTGTAAAGAAATCAGTCCTGAATGTTCATTGGAAGGACTAATGTTGAAGCTGAAACTCTAATACATTGGCCACCTGATGCAAAAAGCTGACTCATTAGAATAAACCCTGATGCTGGGAAAGATTGAAGGCGAGAGTAGAAGGGAACGACAGAGGATGAGATGGTTGGATGGCATCACCGACTCCATGAACGTAAGTTTGAGTAAACTCCGGGAGTTGTTGATGGACAGGGAGGCCTTGTGTGCTGCAGTCCATGGGGGGCGCAAAGAGTCAGACACGACTGAGCGACTGAACTGAACTGAACCATATTTTGGATTCCACAAATAGGTGAAAGCATGATATTTCCCTTTCTCTTTCTGACTTATTTCCCTTAGTGTGATAACTCTGGGTCTATCCATGCTGCAAATAGCATTATTTCATTCTTTTTAATGGCTGAGTAATATATCATTGGGGGCTTCCCTGGTGGCTCAGATGGTAAAGAATCTGCCTACAGTGCAGAAGACCCGGGTTCAGTCCATGGGTTTGGAAGATCCCCTGGAGAAGGAAATGGCCACCCACTCTAGTATTCTTGCCTGGAGAATTCCATGGACAGAGGAACCTAGCGAAGTATATCCATGAGATTGCAAGGAGTCATACACGAGTGACCAACACACACACACAGAGAATATGTCATTGTGTATTTATACCATATCTTCTTTATCCATTCATTTGTCAAGAATACTAAATCTATCAATAATAATTACCCAGTTTGTCAAATTTCTTTTAATATTATTTTTTGGTAATTTACAAGAAACAAGTTTTAAAGTAATTAAATCCACTGTTTTTTGCTTTGTGATTTCTGTGTTTTTCATTCTTAGAAAAAGTTTCCTCTTCTGAGGGTTTACAGAATGCTCATTTACAGTTTTTTTCTAGTTTAGTTTACTTTATGTTGCTTTAGTTTTATTTTGTCTTAATTTTAAGCACATCACTAAGTCATTTCAATTTAGCTTTGCTGCTGCTGCGTCGCTTCAGTTGTGTCTGACTCTGTGCGACCCCATAGACAGCAGCCCACCAGGCTCTGCCATCCCTGGGATTCTCCAGGCAAGAACACTGGAGTGGATTGCCATTTTCTTCTCCAGTGCATGAAAGTGAAAAGTGAAAGTGAAGTCACTCAGTCCTGTCTGACTCCTAGCGACCCCATGGACTGCAGCCTAGCGGGCTCCTCCGTCCATGGGATTTTCCAGGCAAGAGTACTGGAGTGGGGTGCCATTGCCTTCTCCGCAATTTAGCTTTATTTTACCCCAAATACCTAACCAATTGTTCCAGAGTCATTTATTGAATACTTTTCCCTTTACATTACTCATTTTTGGTGGAAATTTAGCTATACATTAAATTCTTACATATAAGAGTATTGGTTTCTGAAATGTTTATATTACTCCATTGATCAAACTGTCAATTCTTGCCCTAGATACATAGCATCTTGATAACTAAAGGTTTATTGTAGGCTTTATTATATTGTAAGACAAATTTCTCTTCATGACTCTTCTCATCTCATTTTATTTATCTTTCTGGAATTTTCATACTATTCAAGACTATATACTTTAAAAATGAGCTATATTTTTACTTTGTCCAGTGAAACTTAGAAGAACTCGAGAAAAATTGTATTGGAATCACATTAAGCCTTTAAATTATTTGAAAAAAATTAAATACCTTCATAATATTTAACATCTCACTCAGGAATATGGTATATCTATTTATATTCTCCTTTTATATCTCTCCATATATTTTCTAATTCTCTTCATATAGATAACACACAATTCTCTAATTTGTTTTTCACTGATTTCTTATTAAAGTTACTTATAAATTTGCCTAATTACTTTTGATGACACAGAATAAAATAATTTCACCATTATAATTTTTTCATCTTTGTAATTTGACTAAATTACTGCTGGTGAAAAGAAGCAGCTATTCATATTTTGTGTTTATCTTTGCATCTGGACATTTTCCTAACTTCTCTAATTAGTTTGAATGATATTTGTTAAAGTTTCTTGAGTCTTCTAGGCTGCCAAATCAATAATTTATAAAATATTTTCTCTTTAATAACTGTAGCTTATTTTCCTTAGCTTTATTATTGTTTTGCAAAATTACTAAGTGTAATTAAATAATAATGAAGATATTAAAGGTGGTATTTTGTTCCTGAATATAAACATATATATGTGTGTATATATATATTTCTGAAAATATATATTTCAGAATGCTGCCTCTAGATTTTGTTATTCATTGAAATGTTAAGGAAATTTCCTCCCTTGCTTATTTTCTAAGAAGACTTTCCTAAGGAATAGATATTAAATTTTGTTGAATAATTTTATAGCATCTGCAGGAACAATTATGTTGCTTTTCTCCTCTGACCTATTACTAATGGACAATATTAATAAATTTACTATTAATAAGTGAATCTTATATTCTCAGATTAAAAACTACATACTATTTTGGGAATATTATGTTTCTAATAAAGTAGTGTATTGTTTTCATTGGTTTATTTAAGATTTTTTACATTTATCTCTGAAGTGTCATTGTGGTAATGGTGACAGGGACCCACGTTCCCTATATTCTAGGGTCCTCTTACCAGGAATCGTTTTTTTAATGGGATTGGCTAGCATGTTATGATGTAAGTTCTATAAGAGCAGAGAGCCTTGTTTTGTTTTTTGTTTTGTTTTATTTTAATTGAAATGTAGTTGATCTACAATGTTGTGTTAATTCTGCTGTACAGGAAAATGATTCAGTTGTACATATATATGTAATCTTTTTTACTTTCTTTTTCATTATGGTTTATCACAGGATATTGAATATAGTTCCCTGTATATACAGTAGGAGCTTGCTGCTTATCCATTCTGTATTTACTAGTTTGCACCTGCAAACCCCAGTTTCCCACTCCTTCCCTTTCCCACCCACCTCCCCTTGGCCCCCACAAGTCTGTTCTTTCTGTCTGTGAGTCTGTTTCTGTTTCATAGATGAGTTCATTTGTGTCATATTTTAGATTCCACATAGGAGTGATATCATATGGTATTTGCCTTTCTCTTTTTGACTTGCTTCACTTAATACGGTTATCTCTATTTATATCAATGTTGCTGAAAATGGTATTATTTCATTCTTTTTTATGGCTGAGCAGTATTCCATTGCTTATATGTGGCACATCTTCTTTATCCATTCATCCATTGATGGACTTTTAGGTTGTTTCCATGTCTTGGCTATTGTGAATGGTTTTGCTATGAACATGAGGGTGCATGTATCTCTTTGAATTATACTTTTGCCAGTTATATGCCCAGGAGTGGGATTGCTGCATCATATGGTAATCCTTTTTTAGCTTTTTTGAGGAACCTCCATACTGCTTTCCACAGTGGCTATACCAATTTCCATTCCCACTGACAGTGTGGAAGAGTTCCCTTCTTTCCTTCTTTCCACGCTTCACACTGTCTCAGCATTTGTTATTTATAGAGTTTTTAATAATGGCCATTTTGACCGGTGTGAGGTGTTACCTCATTGTAGCTGTGTTGAGCATCTTTTCATGTGCTTGTTGGCAATCTGTATGCCTTCTTTGGAAATTTACGTCTTCTTCCAATTTTTTTGATTGGGTTATTTGGTTTTATGTGACTGAGTTGTATGTGCTGTTCATATATTTTGGAAATTAAGCCCTTATTGGTCTTATTGCAAATATTTTCTACTAGTCTGTAGGTTGTCTTTTCATTTTGTTTATAATTTCCTTTGTTGTACAAAAGCTTATAAGTTTGATTAGGTTCCATTTGTTTATTGTTGCTTGTATTTCTATTGCCTTGGGAGGCTGACCTAAGAAAATATTGGTACTGTTTATGTCAGGGAATGTTTTGCCTATGTTCTCTTCTAAGAGTTTTATGGTATCATGTCTTATATTGAAGTCCTTAAGCCATTTTGAGTTTATTTTTGTGTATGGTGTAAGGGTATATTCTAATTTCATTGATTTACATGCAGCTGCCTGACTTTACCAATACCATTTGCAGAAGAGACTGTCTTTTCTCCATTGTATATACGTGCCTCCTTTGTCAGAGATTAATTGCCCATAGATATGTGGGTTTATTTCTGGGCTGTATTCTGTTCCCTTGATCTGTCTGTCTGTTTTGTGCCAATCCCAGGTTGTTTTGATCACTATGTGCATGCATGCTAAGTGGCTTCAGTCGTGTCCAACTCTTTGTGACCCCATGGGCTGTAGCCTGCCAGGCTCTTCTGTCTGTGGGATTCCTCAGGCAAGAATACTAGAGTGAGTTGCCATGCCCTCCTTCAGGGGATCTTCTAATTCCAGGAATTGAACCCGCATCTCTTATCTCTCCTGCATTGGCAGGCATGTTCTTTACCAGTAGTGCCACCTAGAAAGCCCATGATTACTGTAGCTTTGTAGTATTGTCTGAAGTCTGGGAGGTTTATGCCTCCTGTTGTGTTCTTTTTCTTCAAGATTGCTTTGGCAATTCTGGGTTTTTTAATAGAGGTCTTTGTTTCATTTGCTGATGACTCATTTAAGACCTTAGAAGTATACCTGATACAGAATTGGTATTCAATTAAATACTTGTCGAATGGATTAATGAATTCTCTGTTTTACTGATATTTACCTTCTTCAGTCATTTTATACTTGACATACATTCTTTGTTTCTTTATTTTGAGTCTTTACCTAAGGAACTGAAATAAAACATAGAAATTCAGATATCATATGTACACATTTTCTTCCTGATGAGTATGAGCATGGTGTACTTGTTGAGCCTTTAAATGCTAGAAGATATCCTTCTGTTACCACAGGAATGGAAAAATAGCTGTTTGTGCAAAATTTTGCCATCAAAATTATATACTATATGTTCCATTATTTTCTGGTACTTAGCATTGCTGGGGAATAGTGTGAAGCTGACATCTGTTTATTTGCCTGTTCTTTTCTTTAAAGCCAGGATGCTTTATTACTAACTTTTAAATACAATGACAAAAATACTACATTTGTTTTTTAAAAACCTACATATATAGGCACTGTGTTAGTTGCTCAGTCATGTCCAACTTTTTGCGACCCGATGGATTGTAACCCACCAGCCTGCTCTGTCCATGGGGTTTTCCAGGCAAGAATACTAGAGTGGGTTGCTATTTCCTTCTCCAACGAATCTTCCAGACCCAGGGATTGAACCCGGGTCTCCCACATTGCAGGCAGTTTTTTACCATCTGAGCCACCAGGGAAGCCATATGTGCACTATATAAAGTAAAAATCCCTCTACTTAGTCCTTCTATTTCCCCAGCACAGAACTCGTTCAAAATAACCTCACTCCTCAGATATAGCTTCTCTACCAGTTGTTTTTTCCTCTAGATTTGTTTTATATATATTATATGGATAGGTATTTTCTTCTTTCTGAAATGAGATTACACTCTTGTAACCGGTGCCTGAAAGAGAACTCCAAAAACATTTTGGAATAGAGACTGCCATTTTCTTCTCCATCTAGATGGCACAGAAATTAGCAACGAAACGAATTTTCTTGACTCACTGCTTGAAAAGCCCTTCCTGATTGTGTAAATATTAGAGGAGTAGGCACATGTCACCCTGAGGAAAAGGCATTGTAGGTATTTTTGTGTCTTTACCAAAACTGCCTTTTCTCATTGTCCCTAGGTATGTGGACATTATCTGGTCTTTGAGTGGAAAGTGGAAAATTTTACGTGGGGCCCATGAAGCCCCATTTAATTGAATGGATGGAAGCTTCAACCTCTTCTCATTCAAGAATCAACCTTACTAAAATCTCAGAGGTGGATTAAGATGGTCCCACCTAGCACAAGGATCCCAAAATAAACAAAGAAGAAAATTTGAGTTTCCAGAAGATTAGGAAGTAATATATGTATGACAAAGCTGGAGAGGGAAAAGAGCCCCAGCAATCTATCAGGAGGTTAAGATAGAATACCATAGTACACAGGTTCCCCACCATTGATAAGCACCTAAAGAGGGAGAATGGCCAATATATTTCTAGGAACAATGATACCTTCTATGAAATTTGAGCATGTTTTCAATAAGACTGTAATTACCTTCTATATTCTGCTTTATTGATTATGCCAAAGCCTTTGACTGTGTAGATCACAATAAACTGTGGAAAATTCTTCCAGAGATGGGAATACCAGACCACTTGACCTGCCTCTTGAGAACCCTATATGCAGGTCAGGAAGCAACAGTTAGAACTGGACATGGAACAACAGACTGGTTCCAAATAGGAAAAGGAGTACGTCAAGGCTGTATATTGTCACCCTGCTTATTTAACTTATATGCAGAGTACATCATGAGAAACACTGGGCTGGAGGAAGCACAAGCTGGAATCCAGATTGCTGGGAGAAATATCAATAACCTCAGATATGCAGATGACCCCACCCTTATGGCAGAAAGTGAAGAGGAACTCAAAAGCCTCTTGATGAAAGTGAAAGAGGAGAGTGAAAAAGTTGGTTTAAAGCTCAACATACAGAAAACTAAGATCATGGCATCTGGTCCCATCACCTCATGGCAAATAGATGGGGAAACAGTGGAAACAGTGTCAGACTATTTTTCTGGGTTCCAAAATTACTGGAGATGGTGATCGCAGCCATGAAATTAAAAGATGCTTACTCCTTGGAAGGAAAGTTATGACCAACCTAGATAGCATATTCAAAAGCAGAGACATTACTTTGCCAACAAAGGTCTGTCTAGTCAAGGCTATGGTTTTTCCAGTAGTCATGTATGGATGTGAGAGTTGGACTGTGAAATAAGCTGAGCGCCGAAGAATTGATGCTTTTGAACTGTGGTGTTGGAGAAGACTCTTGAGAGTCCCTTGGACTGCAAGGAGATCCAACCAGTCCATTCTAAAGGAGATCAGTCCTGGGTGTTCTTGGGAAGGAATGATGCTGAAGCTGAAACTCTAGTACTTTGGCCACCTCATGCAAAGAATTGGCTCGTTGGAAAAGTCTCTGATGCTGGGAGGGATTGGGGACAGGAGGAAAAGGGGATGGCAGAGGATGAGATGGCTGGATGGCATCACCGACTCAATGGACGTGAGTTTGAGTGGACTCCAGGAGTTGGTGATAGACAGAGAGGCCTGGCGTGCTGCAATTCATGGGGTCGCAAAGAATCGGACACAACTGAGTGACTGACCTGAACTGAACTGAGCTCTAAAATTTAAATAGAAATCTGTTAAATAAAATAACCTAGTTTTTGGTACTTCAGGATATGAAAGAAGAGGAAAAGAATCCATTGCAAACCCCAAAGTGAAGAAAAGCTATCAGGGGCAGGCTATGATGAGGAACTGATGAATGGACTCATCTGAACGTAAGCCCTCCATGGAAATCTAAGAGATTATACTAGTGGCAGAGGTAGATGTAATTAATACTTTGTACAGTATTGAGATAGCTGCACGAACCGTCTTATTTTGATATTATGAAAAGTGTAGGTCTCAAAAGATGGGAGAGTTTGGAGAGCATCAGTTTACAAGTACTTGACTACAAATGATTCTCATCTGTCCTAATAGGTATAGTGAACAGCCTCTAGTAGGGCCCCGGTGACCCCACTTCCTTGTATCATCCCTCCCCTTGATTGTGGGCTTAACTTAGTGATTAACTTCTAGTGAATAAAATGCAGCTAGAAGGTGATGGAATGTTACATCCAAGATTAGGTTATGAAAGGACTGTGGATTTCATTTTAGGCATTCTCTGTTACTCATCCTGAGGCAGGCAAGCTGCAGTGTTGTAAACTGCCCAGTGGGGAGACCCACCTGGCAAGGAATTGAGGGAGGTCTCCAGCCAATAGTCAACAAGAAACTAAGGCTCTCAGTTCAACAGCTTACAAGGAACTGAAGTGTGCAAACAGCAACATGAGTGTGCTTGGAAGGAGATTCTTCCGTTAAGCTTTCAGATGAGAACGTAACCCTGATTTATGGCTTGACTACAACTTCATGAGAAGTCTTATGCCAGAACCTAACTAATACCTGGATTCCTGAACCATAGAGACTGTGAAAAACTAAATGTGTGTTGTAAGTTGGTGAGTTTGGAGGGTAATTTGTTATGCAACGACAGATAATTAATTCAGTTAGAAAAATAATCAAATGTGTGTCACAAATAGTTGATTGTTTGGGCAAAGATTGATTTGGGATTCTGCATGGAATCAAATGTTTAATCAAGTCAGAGTTAGGAAATACAACGATATGTTCAAGGATGCATCATCATACAGAGCAGTAAGCCATGGGATATTATAACAAACCATCCATTTCCATGATTCCACTGGCTTCTTAAGATATGTATATAAATATGTTTTAGAAGAGACAAAGGCTTTGGTGGAGCCTAGTGAGACAACCCTGACTTGTCTTTCCTCCCCTCCCAATGACATCCCATGAAAACACAAAGTTACATAGGAATATTGGTCAAAAATCCAGTAGATCCCAAGGAAAGCCACTAATCAGAGTACAGAGGGGGCCTTAAATGAGAATGCCTAGCAGTCCAGGGCTTTCACCTGCCAACAGCTGCAGAAGAGCCACTGTCCTTGCACTCCTCCCCCTCCCAACCCCATACAGTGGTCTCCTCATTAATAAGTCTCTTTCTGCATACTTTTAGGGAATTCAGTTTCCAGGATTCAACATAGCTGATGGCATATGTAGACAGATGGTGGAGCAATGTATCCAGAGATATCAAGTTGATAGCATAAAAGAATAGAGACAGAAAGCACTGAAGCCTCCTTGCTCTGATCAGTACTTTTTTTTATTATAGCCATAGGCTGTTACAAGGTACTCTCAATGTTTTCCATCCTTACATTTGTCATGTTATAATCCTAAAAATTAATCAGTCTTCAAATACATAATTGCAGTGTTCTAGTCTATTTTTAATCTGTGATTTTATATAATATTCACATTACAAGTCTATTTCTAGAATCTGCCTGCAACAGGGCCTGGTCAGTCAGATGATGTGGTTTTGCAGTTTGCAAAGCAAACTCTAGGTTCTAGACTGCCTGGGTTTGAGTGCCATTTCTCCTGCTTACTGGCTGTGTCACTTTGGGCAAGTGACTTAATCTCTCCAGGCTTCAGCCTCCTTACTTTTAAGATAGAGATAATAATAGCACTTACCTGAGAGCATTATTCTGAGGATTCAGTGAGTTATTCTTTATAAATTGCTTAGACAGCAACATCTCCACAAATGGGTTTGCTCTGTTAGCCATTAGTTTCATCATAGAACAGCAAATGCTGGGGGAGAGTAGGGGTGTTGGTGGACAAGAAAAGAAACCTTCAACTTCCTCAGTACAGAGAAGTTCCTTTGCCTCAGGAGTCAGCCTGACCCAGAAACAGTGTTAGTGGTGTGACATACAGCTGTTTCACATTCCCTGAAAATCCCAGATTAATATTAATACTCATGAGGTGGTTTCTGGAGGCCCAGACTTGGACCTGCTTCCACCTTAGTCCTGTTGGGCCTTATTTCATACATATTCACTCAGACAAGTATGGCTTAAGCAGGGGGAAAAGTCAGCTTATTGGTCCTTTGTTTTTTATTTTATGGTTCTGTCTTTTCTTTTGGAAAACAAATAATTTATTCTCTTGCCCCTCAGGGAGCAGAGCAGGTCCTACACTGAAAACAACTGTCTATGGAAAAAAGGACAACAGTTTTTTTTCAGACAACAGTTCTTCTAAAAAAACATCATCTCTTCAGTAGAGAAAATCAAGCTTGCTTGCTATTTTCTCAATACTCTAAAAACAAACCAAAGACAGCTCATGAGACTGGTAGTTTTCTTGTGATTATCCTTATCTCAAGCTTCATAGTGAATGGAATCCTCCCTCCAGGAGTAGGGATGGAGGCCCAAGTACTGAGTAGCAAGAGGCATGAGACACTCCCCACCCCCCCAGCCCCCTTGCCCCACCTCAGGCGTGTTCTCTGGGATAAACTCTGCTAACTTGAAGGAAGACCTCTGGTTTGAGGTTGGGCTGAGAATTCTGCAGAGCATTCCCTTCTTCTAAAGAACTCCCTTCTCACTGGACTAATCAACACACATAAGCCTATGCTTGTGTGCACGTACTATTCTGCATTTCACAGTTACTCCCTTACAGTTTGTGTATTTGTGTGTGCACACACACTCTGCTCTCCTATGAATGTATCTCTGAGACACATTCACACATACATGCACATGGTGGTCATGTCCAAGGTGTTAGTGTCAGAATCACGGAGGGGTGAGGGGCTTACATCAGTTCAGAAAAGGAAGCTTCGTAATAAATTATGATCAGAGTAAAACTGAGACACAGTCCTTCTCAACTCCTTTGGCAAGATTCATGAGGTACAGTGCTAGGCCAGGAATAGCTCCCTGCAGGGATTTAATGTTTATCTTTAAAGTCAGTTGTTTGAAGTCTTATCAATTTGAGGCAAGCAATATCTACCTGATTCTGAGATATAAGAATAGGAGCGAAAGATGAATTTCAGTCATCAGCCAGTCAACATGCAGTTAACTGATGCCTGCTGTGGCCCAGGCAGTACCCTGAACACTAGGAGAGAAAGATGATTGAAACACAATTCCTACCCGTCATAGTAATATGGAAGATGAGACTAACACACAGAAAGCAGACTACTCCAAGATCAATGTTACACTGTCAGTGTCCAAAAGGACCTTATCTCATCAAACACATTAATTTTAGCAGTGGGTCGCTGATGTCCACAAGGTCACTTTCTTATGGCCATACAACCAGGTAATAAATGAATGTTTCTTGATGAAATTACTTTCTCCATCCTTCTGCATTGTTCTGTAATTCTACAAAAAAACTTTACATAACCCTGTGTTTTAGCCAGGTACCACCTGTCTGTCCTTCCCTAATCCAGGATTGTGAGTTGCCACAAGATGGGAACCTGATCTTAGACACTTTCAAAGCTCACCGTGACTGACAGAGTCATCATTATCCATAAGGTGTGCAATTCGTCAGCCTAAAGTGATCTGAAATAGTCTGGGTGATATTGCCCTTGGCCCAGGGCTCCATTCATTACACAAAGAAGCAGCACAGACAGTAAAGAACTAAATCCTGGATACAAACTCAAGGTAAAATGCTTCAACCTTGTCATAAAAATTACAGGTATATGTCCAGGCCCTTCTGTTTTCTTATCCATTTTGACCTCAGTTCTTGTATAATTTTACAGACAAAGGTAATGCATTCTCATTTCAGCCAGCAGGAAAAAGGTCAGGTTCCTCAAGTGCGTTTGACTCTTCATATTCAAAGACAGAACCATTGAAAGGTTTTGGTATATTTCTCCTAAGGGTTTTTAAAATTTATGCCAAGTCACCCAATCATCAAATATTGATTTCAACAAGAATTTAAAAAAATAGCCTGCTCTTTGCCAAATACTAGGCAAATAGTTGGCTAGAAATTTGCTTAGCTGAATTATTGAACACTTTAGGCTCAGAAAAAAATAAAAAACAACAGTTATTTTCCTTGTGCTACTGTGACAAATTGCCACAACCTTCGTGGCTCAAAACAATAGAAAATTATTCTTTCACATTTATAGATGCTGGAAGTCCAAAAACAAGTTGTCAGCACAGCCACACTCTTTCTGGAAGTGCTAGGGAAGAATCCTTCCTTCCTTCTCCTAGTTTCTGGTAGCTCCTGACAATTCCTTAGCATTCCTTGACTTATCAATGCAGTACTCCAGACTCTGCCTCTGTCATTTCTGTATCTGTCTGTGCATTCTCTCCTCTGCTTAGAAGGAGCCCACCCTAAATCCAGGATGGCTTCCTTTCTAGATCTTAACTAATTGCATCTGCAAAGACCTTGTTTCCAAATAAGGTCACATTTTTAGGCTCCAGGTGGGTATGAATCTTGGGGGGACACCATTCAACAGCTGTCATTGCACTTTGCTTGCTGGAGTCTGCATTGTGGACCGATAGTAAATGAGCTGACAGTGGAGGGAAGCTTACCTTTGTTTCCATGAATGAGTTCCTCCCGTCTGACTTCTGATTCTTCACAGTCTTACGCTCTGTCCTGTGTATCCAGACCCATACTGCTCACTAGGATTCTGAACTCCTGATTCACATGATTCTTTTTTTTTTCCTGCCACTTTATTTGTATTTGTAATGGAAGGATATTGTTTTACAGATTTTTGTGGTTTTCTGTCACACATCAACAAGAATAAGCCATAGGTATACCCATGTCCCCTCTCTCCCATCTCCCTCCCCATCCCACCCTTCTAGATTGTCACAGAGCCCCTGTTTGAGTTCCCTGAGACATACAGCAAATCCATTGGCTGTATATTTTGCATATGGTAATGTAAGTTTCCATGTTACGCTCTCCATACAGCTTACCCTCTCCCTCCTCCTCTCCGCCCCCATCCATAAGTCTGTTCTCTATGTCTGTTTCTTTATTGCTGCCCTGAAAATAAGTATCAGTATCATCTTTCTAGATTCCATATATATGCATCAGTATATGATATTTATATTTCTCTTTCTGACTTCACTCTGTATAGTAGGCTCTAGGTTCGTCCACCTCATTAGAACTGACTCAAATGTGTTCTTTTTTATGGTTGAGTAGTATTCCATGTATATATGTACCACTGCTTCTTTATCAGATGATTCTTTTACATATGACACTGGTTGTCATGTGTTTGCCAAGCTACTGACCTATGCTCTCATGAGTACCCTGGCCCATCTGGACCTGAGTATTGCCCTTATTTCATTCAAAAAATATTCACTGGACACTTCCAAGTGTCAGCCACTGTCTTGAATGCTGGATTCTCGGCAATAACAGACAAGGTCTGTACCCCCATGAGGAATAAGGGATGGAAATAAGCCCAAAAGCAAACAGATAGTGGGTGCCCTAAATAGTATCTGACACATAATTGTTGTTCAGTGAGTATTTGTGGTTTGACAGAATGACTGGGAAAGTTTCTGGTAGTGACAGTGATATGAAGGAAATAGATTTAATGTGAAATAGAACATTTAAATAAGGTCAATATAGAAAGTTTCTCTAAGAATATGTTGATTAAAGTGAAGTGTGAAGAAAAGGAAGGGGCTAGCTGGGGAGAAGGTATGTCTAAGGTAGAGGAAAGAACAAGTGAGTTCTGAGAGAATATCACTGAATTGAGAACAAACAGGGGGTGGGGGGTAGAAATAGAACAATTTGACAGAGGTAAACTGAGCAAAAGTGAAAGTGTGAGTTGTTCAGTCATGTCCAACTCTTTGCAGCACCGTGGATTGTAGCCTGCCCAGCTCCTCTGTCCATGGAATTCTCCAGACAAGAATACTGGAATGGGTTGCCATTCCTTTCTCCAGGGGATCTTCCCAACCCAGGGATCGAATCCAGGTCCCCTGCATTGCAAGAAGACTCTTTACCATCTGAGCCACTCTGGACCTCCAAACTGAGTAAGGGGAAGATAATTCACGATGGTGTCAAAAAGGAAGAGGGAAGCTTGGTTATACACTGGAGATCAGACAGAGAAGTTTGGGCTTACTTTCCAAGGCAACTGGAAGCCATTTGAGGTTTAAGCGATGAATCAATCTGATTTAACTCATGAATTGAAAGATTGCTGTAACTACTCTGAGGAGAAAATACTGTCAGAGGCAAGATTTGAGGAAGGAAGACAGTTTAGGAAGTGCATCAGTTAGAATGTTTTTGCACATAAACAGGTCATCGGTATAAAAGATATTGATCCCTTCAGTCCTTAGTGTAACCAGGAAAGGACAGGGCTGGCCAAAGCCACAAGGTTGGTCTATCTACAAATAGATCCATCCATTAACCTGAATAGATAGCATCATTTTCTGTGTGACACGATGTGAACAACACTGGAAAGTACTGCTCTAAAGAATATTTTTCATGTTTTCTGTCTATGCAGTTTCTTTTATACACTCTGTGTCTGGAGAATTTCTCACTGTGGCACCCAGTCTCTGAGATGTCTTTCAATGATCCCCAAATCCTGGTATTTACACTGCCGTGTAGTCCCCTCCCACACCGTACCAAGGTTTAGTTTCTGTAAGTAACAGAACATGACAGAAGTCACTTCTAAGATTAGGTAGTAAAAGAGTGCGGCTTATATCTTGCCCTCTATCTCTCTTGGGTCACTCACTCTGGGGTAGCCAGCTGCCATGTCTTGAGAATATCCAGGTATCCCTGTGGAGAGCCCACATGGCAGGGAACTAAGATTTCAGCCAGCCAATAGCCAACCAGCAAACCTTCTTGAAAGCAGCCCCAGTCAAGCCTTCAGGTGATATAGCCCTGGCTTGACTGCAACCTCATGAAAGACCTTGAAACACAACCACTCAGCTAAGTTGCCCTCAGGTTCCTGAGCTCAGAAACTATGAAATACCAAATGTCAATTGTTTTAAGTTGCTACGTTTTGGGCTGATTTGTTACATAGCAATAGATAACCAAGGCATCCCCACTCTGAGCCCTGCCACTCCAAGGTGGAAGCCAGAAACTCTTTTTACTTGCTTCTCTTACAGCTGGGGTGAAGGCAAGTGGCCTGAACTTTGCCAGTCTAACCCCTCTGACCCAGTTCAGGAAATGATGACATGAAGGAGAACTGATTCTGGGATATGTGGTGGAGGGAGATTCAGCTTCGAGAGGAGCTAGTGCTAACTCTCAAGCCCAGCCTTAGTCTCTGTGGTCTGCTTTGTCTGCCCCAGGGGTGGCAGAAGTGGTAAGGTGTCCATTGAAGCTGTCCGCTGATGTCTCATGGATAGTGTCCTTGGATTCCAAATCTGATGCACTCCAACTCTAGGACATTCTTTCACACTTAAAAACTATTTAGTGGGCTGTGTTGTTGGCAACTAGGAACTCAGATGGACACAGAAGTCTTTGAAATCAAGAAGACACTGCCTCAGAGTGGCTTAGATAATGTGGAAATGAATTGCCTCCTATCACAAAAAGGCTGCAGAGGTATGCCATCAAGACTCTGGGTCCACTTATCTAGAACTTTAGAGGCTGCGCCCTTCTCTCAAAGTGCATTCCATCCTCCCTGGCTGGTCACAGTTTGGCTGTGGCATTTCTGGTCATCAGATTAGACACAACAATGTCCAGAGGTTGAAGGAGGCTATATTTTCCTGTATCCCTTTTGTAAGAGTGAAGAACCTTATTCAGGAGCCTTCCATAAACTTTCCTTCATGTCTTATTGGCCATAATGTGATCAGGTGCTCCATCCTTAAGCAGTCACTGCTTTAGGAGAATGGAATACCACTGTTGCCTTGGATTAATTAGGTTCTACCTCCAGGATCTGGGGATGGAGCCAGACTCCCTTAAAGCACCTGGCCAGAAGAAAGAAGGTGGCTACATGAAAAACATTAGAGCTTTCCTAGAGATTCTAGATTCTGAGTAAACAAGTGACAGTCTATTATTGGAGGTTATTACAGTGTCCAGGCAGGAGATTGCAGTGGTTTACATTAGAATAATGGAGGAGGGAACAGAGAGAAGAAAACAGATTGGGATATATTACATACTTAGAAGCAATAAACTTTGCTGGTGGGTTGAATCAGGAAGAGAAACATGGAGAAGAGATAAAGGGAATGATGCATTCATTACTTTATACCTGAGCATTTAAATATATAATTTAATTATAGGAGGCAGGTTGGGAAGAAACAGGTAAGGATGAAGTTGCACCTTTAAATGGTTTCCAAGTTAGACAGTTTCACATATGAGTTTAGAGATGAAAGGGAAATCGTCGATGGAGATAGGAACTTGAGAATCATATAGAGAGAACCCTATATAACTTTAAAACCCTACCACCAAATGAAATGCCTTGAGGAAAAGTATAATAAGACAGTAGAAGTCCAAGAACCCAGCTCAGGCCAGGGAGAACAGCTGGAGGCCAGGAAAAAGAGGAGATGTCAGTAGAGAAGAATAAAATTGAGTAGCCTGGGGGAAAGAAAACGGAGATAGACCTCAGAGTTCAGGGGATGGTTCCAGTCATTGTCCTGTAGCCTCTCCTGTCCTGATTATTCCCTTCTACCCTACTCCATCCCCAGATGTCTGTGTTTGAAGATAACAACCATCTTCTGCATTTTAACGTGCATCTGCATTTGAAGTTTTATGTAATAGATTTAAGTGAGTTTCACTCCCAGTTGAGCCTAAAAAAATCACTGGAGATTGAAGGAAAATAGGAACATAATTGAGGAGAAAAAAAAACACTTTGGAAAACATGTCTCCTTTTTCTTTCTTGAATAATATATTCAAAACATTTTTCTCATAACCCACAAAACAAGCATTGAATATATCTTTTACTACCTGCAAATATTTTAAAATTTAAACAAATGAAGACTAACTCTTACTATTTTATTGAGGCAATATCTTTAAAGCAGTGATTATTTTGCAGTTATTGAAGAGGAGGAAAACTTATGTCCAGTTAGAGGAAACTTTCTGCAAAATCTCAACTCTGGTGAGTTGAGGTCTCTGCATTGGAGGAAGGCAATTCTAATTCCTACACAAAAGGTCAAAGTGGAGAAGAGAAGTAGCAAAAGAATGCAGACCAGGACATCAGTGGAGAGATCCAGACCACAGTGGGAGCTCTAGTTTATTACTCGGGTGGGACTGGGTTAGCAGAATAATAAGAGCATAGGGTGTTTTGCTTGTAGTTTATCATGTAATCACCTGGGCTTTAATCAGTTCTTTAGTAAGCTTATATAATTTTAGAGTGTGGATTTGGTTTTCCTGTAGTTACCCAGAGGGATCATAAGAGGCTCTAAGAATGTATTTTATGTAGTGTTAAGTCGAGTCTGGCTCTTTTCGACTCCATGGACTGTAACCTGCTAGGCTCCTCTGTCCGTGGGATTCTCCAGGTAAGAATACTGGAGTGGGTTGCCATTTTCTTCCCCAGTAGATCTTCCTGACCCAGGGATTGAATCCGTGTCTTCTGTATTGGCAGGCGGAGGATCCATTACCATTGAGCCATGTGGGAAGCCAATAAGAATGTATATAAAATTTAAAAATCCTGCCAGGCAACTCTGAAATGAAATTCATTGGGAGCATACTGTGTGATAGTCAAATTTCAGTCTTTGGAATCTCCCTAGCACAGATTTGAATCTTAATTCCATTACTTGCTAGCTGTGTGACCTTGAGCAGGTGACTTGTGCCTCAGAGTTTGTGTTCCCATCTAAAAGTCACGATGATAATAACAGTATCTATTTCAAGTGGTTAATTCAGTTAGACAATAAAGCATACCAGACACTATGTACTGCAGAGCAACTACTCAATAAGTGTTGAATGGCCAGTCTGGAAAGACCACATGGGACGTAATGCAGATTGATCAGACCCTATGCATCCTCATACGCAGGAAACGAAATCCAGGGGTAGGTCTGACTGCATCCATCAGAGCTGGTGAAAGCACAGTGCCTGTGCTGCTCTTTTGGCCATTTGGGCCCTTCAGCCTTAGCACGTGGATCCTGTGCTCTCACTTGAACCCACTGTACCCACCTGCAGAGGAGGACTGGGCTCAGGAGTCACATTAGCCCATCACTACTACTGATCAGCTGTGTGACCTCAGGAAGGCTACTTAATTTTAGTGTTTATGGTACCTCAGCTGAAAAGTAAAGATAGTTAATAATAATGCCCTTCTTATAGGCTTGTTATGCAGATCATGTGAGCTAATCTCTTTAAAGAAGGGCTTTCCAGGTGGCACTAGTGGAAAAGAACCCGCTTGTCAGTTAAGGAGATGTAAGAGATGTGGGTTCGATCCCTGGGTTGGGAAGATTCCCCTGGAGGAGGGCATGGCAACCCACTCTAGTACTCTTGCCTGGAGAATCCCATGGACAGAGGAGCCTGGCTGGCCACGGTCCTTAGAGTCACAAATAAAAACAACTGAAACGGCTTAGCACGTAGCATTTAGAGTATTTCTAGAGTTTCTGGCACATAGCATGAGCTAAAAATCTATAGTAAAGATGATAGGAATATGATAATTGTTAATAATAATTTTCAAATGGACCCCTAGAATGACAAAATCTACTTTGCTGCCTGAAAAAAAGCTTTGCAGAATAGATTTATGAAAAGAAAATGAGAAGAAGAAAATTAGGAGCAGATAGATTCAAGATGGGAAAGAGAAGTCAAGAAAGTATAAGCACTGCTAAAAGGATGAAGTTTTGACTAATGAATGTAAGAATAAGAAAGCTTAAAAAAAAAAAAGAAAGCTTAATATGGAAATTTAATATTCAACCCTGAAATTTTATCAAAAAACTCTTGCATTAAGTGATCCCCAATAGACATTTGAAAAAAATAGGTATTTGATTAATTGATTGGTTAATTAAATGTGACTAAGTACTAATCTCTTTAGCTGATAATCTGAAAGCTGGTTCTTTGGACAAACTGTTGTTGTTCTGTGCTCAGTCATGTCCGACTCTGTGACCCCATAGCCACAGTCTCCTCTGTCCGTGGAACTCTGCAACCCCATGGACTATGGCCTGCCAGGCTCCTCTGTCCATGGAATTTTCCAGGCAAGAATACTAGAGCAGGCTGCTATTTCCTTCTCCAGGGTATCTTTCCAACCCAAGGATCGAACCTGTGTCTATTGAGTCTCCTGCATTGGCAGGTAGATTCTTTACCACTGCAGCACCTGGGAAGCCCCTGGGACACAGTGAGGGCTGAGAAAAACATGTGGTCTCCGTGATGCTCTTACCACATTTTGTACAAATCTCTACACATGAATTAGGCTAAAGGCAATAAAATGGATGCTTCTGTGTGTGTGTGTGTGTGTGTGTGCGTGCGTGTGTGCGTGTGCATGCATGTATGTATGTATGTGTATACTCAGAGATTTTTGTCAAAACTATTTGTTGCTAAGCAAAGATCATGAAAGGGATGCTGAAATTCTTCTTTAAGTGCTTAATACCTTAATTAAGGTATAAATATCCACACTGACCTTAATAAGCAGGCACCGGAGTCCAGGTCAGCCTACTCTACACCCATTTTCGGCACTGAGGAGGGAAGGAAGCTTACTGTGGAAGATAATGAAAGGGGTGGGTTATATGGAATCTTTTCTTCTGGCCCTTCTTCAGGTAACTGGACATTCCATGACCACTGTGACACAATCTAGCCGATTTTGGACTCCATCATCTTCTCTTTTTCCTGCGTCCAGAGTCATTCTTAACAGTTTCCCAGACCTGTCCAGGGTGAACAACATCAGCCACTTTGAAAGGCAGCTCCAGGGATGCAAAATGTATTTTTTTTTAAAGTTATTTGGTGACGGAGGGTCCTAAGGTCCAAGTTTCTCTCTGTGAGCACAAATCTGACCTCTGCTCTCTCTGACCTCATTCTGAAAAGCTGAACAAATGGAGAACCGTGAGCATCTAAGAGTGGGGGAGTGCCAAGTCCTCTGACCCAGAACATCGCCTTCTGCTCCTTTCAGTATATCCTTTTATGGTGTATCTGTTAAATATGTGCTCTTGTGCTCAGTTGCTCAATCGTGTCTGACTCTCTTCGACCACATGGACTATAGCCCGCCAGGCTCGTCTGTCCATGCGATTTCCCAGGCAAACGTACTGGAGTAGTTTGCCATTTCCTTCTCCAGGGACCTTCCCGACCCATGGATCGAACCCAAGTCTACTGCATTGGCATGTATGCATGTTCAGTTACTCAGTCACTTCCAACTCTTTGTGACCCCATAGACTATAGCCTGCCAGGCTCCTTCATCCATGGGATTTTTCAATCAATACTGGAGGGGGTTGCCATTTCCTTCTCCAGGGAATCTTCCCAGCCCAGGGATTGAGTCTCCTGCGTCTCCTCCATTGGCAGGCAGATTTTTTACCACTGCGTCAGCTGGGAAGCTATTTTTTAAATAGTAAAGCTAATAAAGCTCTACTTTATTTAAAGTCAAAGAAATTTGAATGATAACTTTGTTATTAGCAACCATAAAACTGGGAAGGAACCCACACAGCCCAGGAAGGAAAAATCAAGATAAAGCAGAACAACCTGCTTCGTGATGCAGTGATAGCAGACACACAGACAAGGTGAAGTTACCCAACTCAAATTTGCTTTAATCTCTTGAGAAAAACTTACCACAGATGGGGAAGGACCCAGCTCACAAGATATTGAAACCCAAGATGAGAGAGTGGTTGTTATGGAATCCGAACTCAGTTCTAATTTCTTGGTCCAAGTGAATTATATTTCAGGCTCTAGAGCAGGTGTGAGGATGAATCCCTGTTTGGCATAATTAAGCAGGAGGTTTGTGAGTATTTCATGGGAGTGCTAATCGCTGGGAGAGAGAACATGGGCTCACTAAGAACAACATGCCAGCTGAATATTATTTTCTTTTGCTAAAGGCAAGAAACTGAATCAAACAGAATGCCAATCAATAGGAAATGCTGCCATTAGGAGTCCCAAACCACTTCCCAAGTACAAAATCTAGATCTTAGGAGTAGAAGTGAGTATATGGTCTAAGAGCAGCATGAACATCTTATGGGACTTCTTTTCAAAATTATTTTTTCCAGCTTTTTGGGGGAATAAAAATAAAAAAGTACATATTTGAAACCCAAGATACTGTGTTTCAATATCTTATGAGCTGGGTCCTTCCCCATCTGTGGTAAGTTTTTCTTGAAAGATTAAATTTGAGTTGGGTAACTTCACCTTGCCCATGTGTCTGCTATCACTGCATCAAGAAGCAGGTTGTTCTGCTTTATCTTGATTTTTCCTTCCTGGGCTGTGTGGGTTTAAAGTGTACATGACGATTTGACATACATATACATCTGGAAATGATTACCAAGATGAAGTTAATTAACACATCCCATCACCTTGTAACTTTTTATTAAACTTTTGTGCTGAGAATGTTTAAGAGCTACTCTTGGTAAATTTCAAGTATACAATACTGTATTATTAACTACAGTCACCTATGTACATTGGATCTTTGTAACTGAGAATTTGTACCCTTTGACCTACATCTCCCCATTGTACCTTCCCCTAACCCCTGGCCACCATCATTGTACTCTGATTCTATGAGGATCATTTTTTGAGGTACCACATATACACTACCCAGTATTTGTACTTCTCTGTCTGAATATTTCATTAAGTATAATGTCCTCCAGGTTTATCCATGTTGTTGCAAATAGTAGGATTTTCTTCTTTCTAAAGTTTAATTTTCCATTGTGTATCAGTGTGTGTATATATATACACACACACACATTATGTGTGTGTGTGTATGTGTCACACTTTCTCTATCCATTCATGGGTATCTAGATTGTTTCCTTGACTTGGATATTGTGAATATGCTGCTATGGAGATGTGAATGCAGATATTCCTTCACGATAGTGATCTCATTTCCTTCAGATAAATAGCCAGAAGTGAGATAGCTGGATTACATGGTAGTTCTATCTCTGATTTTTTGAGGAACATCCATAGTTGCTGTATCAATTTACATTCCCACCAACAGGGCACCTGGGTTCTTTTTATCCACATCCATTTCAACCTCTGTTCTGATACTGGAATGTCACTTCCACACATTTTGTTGATTAAAAGTCACAGGTCAGCCTAGATTCAAGGGGAAGGGAAACAGTCTCCACTTCTTGGTGGAAGGAGTGGTAAAGTCACATTGCAAGGGGACGTATGGAATGGGAGCGAGGGTCTTGGCTGTCCTCTGGAAACAGTCTGCCAGCTTGTCCTTGGGAAAATTACTCAACCACTTGATTTTACTTTCTTTACCTGTAAAATAGGAAATAAAAACATCCATCACTTAGCAGTGTTGTAATAAATTCAGAAAGTGTGTTTAGCACAACACTTCCAACAACAAAATCATATACTAATTGAGTCTGTACTGTGTGTTGGCAACTATTCCAAGCATTTTATGTAATCTTTATTCAGTGATGCTCATATTAGTTTCATCTGATGAAAAATCTAGGTACAAAAATGTTAAGTAACTTGCGTTGAGTTGGTTGCACAGTAACTAGTCTCTCTAAATCATGACTGTCTTACAGACATAAAGGACAAATGTATGGATACCAAGGGAGGAGCAGGGCGGTGGAGGGGAGAGAGGAATTGGGAGATTGGGATTAACATATATGCACTACTATATACAAAATAGATGACTAATGAAAACCTACTGTATAGCACAGGGAAACCTACTCAGTGTTCTGTGGTGACCAAAATGGGAAGAAAAATCCAAAAAAGAAGGAACATATGTATACTTATAAATGATTTGCTTTGCTGTACAGCAGAAACTAACACAACATTGTAAAGCAACTATACTGCAATAATTAATTTAAAAAAATCATGACTCTCTTACTGCTTGCTGTATCTGAAAGACACATCTTAGTTTTTTTGCTTCCAATTCTGTTGATAGTTGATGCTGTTGATCGTGCCCTTTGTTTTGGCCCATGACTCCCCTCTGTCAGATTTTCCTCTTCTCTGATTGCTACTTTCAATCTCATCCTTGTCAAGCCACATTTTGAATGGTAAAGCTCTCTCCCATTTTTCAGTTCTTCTTTCCTGGAAGAATCCATCCAAAGTGGCAACTCAGTTTCTACCTTTTTATGGTTGATGGCCATCCTTTTATATGGTCAAAGTCTCCCTCTCCTAAAACTCTGGGCTTATAATTCTAAATGTCACCAGGTGCTCACAGTGTATGACCTAGGTCAGTTTTTGGAATGTCTATAGCTTTCATTCTTTCTCATTCCATTGGTTGCAATCTTGTTGATTCATACCTAAAATATTTTTCGAATTTGGATGTGCCTGGCAATCAGCCAATGCCTTTGGCCTGATCTAGGCCCTTGGATATCTTGCATGGCTTATCAAAGTAATTTCTTAACTGAATTTACTACTTTCAGATCCTCTCTGACACAGTCACATCAGTGTTATTTTTCCACGTTTTAATGCATGCTCTTCCTCACCATTACTACACCAACTTTAGCATCCACATCCTCCCTCCTACGTCTGTCTCTAGGAGTTCCCTCTTTTTAAAGACCAGTTTCTGCTCTACCTCCTCCGAGGGCTGACTCTCTCAGTGAATTTATTTTCCCTATTAATTTTCCTAAGGCAGAGTCTACTTGTCTTTTCACAACTCTCTGAAGTTAGCTTTACCTTTACAACCCTGCATTTTCTTCATTCTAATGTAAGGTCCTTGAGGCCCCAAGCACCATGTGCAGTAGTATTCAAAAGCTTGTCTACTGGGTGAACACTGTGGCATCCTGAACTACCTTTCTGCACAGTTTGATTTGCTATGAGATACTCTAGCAACAGCACAGCCTTATGGCTGAGAGTATCAGTTGTACAGATTCTACTCTTCTTTAGAGTAGGACACTAGTGTTAAGTAAAGGCAAAGAAAAAGAAGGTCAAGATTACCCTGCCTCCCCATGTATGAACTTGGGCAGGTGCTAACTTCCTGAGTCTCAGGTTTGTCATTGGTAAAAATAAGCGTAATAGTTATGCAGACTTTGTTGGGCTATCAAGGGAGTTAAATGAGATTATGTAGCCAAAGACTTGTCACACACACAGGAGCTCAGTATTCAAGGGAGTTAGATTATATAGCTAAAAGACCTCTCTATCTCACAGACACACACACACAGAGCTCAGTATCCCCTGGTTATTTCTAGGTTTATTGCCTGAAAGGTTGAAGAGGTTGGTGTATGAGAGGTGCCCTGTGTTCCCTCCCAAACATCCCAGATTCTCTGATAGTCTTCCTCGGTGGGTGCTGGAGAATCATTGGCAATCCTCAGATATCAATTCAGTTGCTTAGAAAACCGACCAGGACCTTTGAAGCTGTAGCTAAGTCCCAGCGTCTTTCTCAGGAGCCATTTATTTCCCCTTATTTCTGCTTTGAGAGCCTTCACCTTTTTCGAATCACCAAGGTGGTCCGAAAAGGTCCTGCGCTTAAGAAATGTCTCCTTTGTTGGTGAATCTCGGCCCCAAACCCCGCATTTGGGCTTCTAGCATCCGTAGGCCCATGGTTTATGCCCAGACGGTGCTTTTCAAGTTCAAAGCCGGGACTCCATTCTCCAGATGGGGCAGGTGTGGTTCACACTTCACCTTTTCGCGCAAAGCATCCAGGAACGTGCTTTGGATTCCCGCGGCGAGGGGCGATGGGAGAAGGTGTGGGTTTGCCTCGGGACGGAGCGCGCACTCGCTTACAAGCTCCAAACCTGGGCGCGGTCGCTCTGAGCGCGAGGTCCCGAACCGAGTCCCGCGCTCCTCTAGGAGCCCGCGAGCGCCCCCGCCCCTCTCAGGCGCCCAGGCCGGGGCCGCCCGGATCCTACCCCGCGGCACGCACCCCTGACCCGCCCCGCCCCCCGGCGGCCGCGAGTGGCGGGCGGAGCGCTAGGAGAGAGGCGCGCTGGGCTGTGCGGCGCCGCCTCTCCTCGGTGCCGGGGGAGGGACGGAGGGGCCAGGCGGGAGAGAGAGAAAGCCCGACCGACCGGCTGGCCGAGAGCTGCATGCAACCGGTGGGAGGCCGGGCCGACTGGGGCTGGGGCTCGGGCGGTTTCTCCGCGGATCCCTGGCGGCGAGCGCGGACGGCCCGGAGGCGGCGGCTCTGAGCTGGCAGGCGGAGGGTTGTCTCCCGCGCCCGCCTGCCCTGCTCGGTCCGAGGATGCGGGGGGGCGATGCCCGGGGCCAGGGACGCGCTCTGTCACCAGGCGCTGCAGCTGCTGGCCGAGCTCTGTGCCCGCGGGGCCCTGGAGCACGACAGCTGCCAGGATTTCATCTACCACCTGCGGGACCGCACCAGACCCCGGCTCCGCGACCCAGGTGAGTGCCGCCGCCGCTGCCCGGCGCGACCCCAGGGCCCTGGACTGGGAGTTGGGGCCGCGCCAGGGCCTGAAGCAGGGGAGCGAGGCGGACTGGAAGGAGGAGGGCGGGTGACCACCCAGCTAGGGGAGGGGACCAGGAACCAGCGCACCGTGGCCTGATGCTGGACCCGGGCGGGAACCCCGGCGGAAGCTGCTGCGTGGAGGCCGAGTCCGGGTGGGTTGTTGCGAGGTTGGAGGGACCACGCCCGTCACCTGCGCTCGGGTCACCGGGGCTCCTGGGGGCGGCTCCCGAGCTCGGAACCCTGCGCGCCACTTCCCCGGCTCTGCGCTCCGGGCGAGGAGAGGCCGCGGCGGCCTCGCGAGTCTAGGGAAGGGGGACGAGGCCAGAGGAAACTCTGGGAAGTTGGGAGTTGGGGACGGCCCTGGGCTGTGGCTGAATCCCACCGGGCGCCTCTCACCCTCCCCCCGGAGCGTCTATTTCCTTTTCTGTCTGGGGTAAGAAGGGCGGGGCGGGAGCCGACGCTGGGCCGGGGGCTGGGAGTTCCAGGTCCCGGGCAGCCGGGCCTGAACCCGTTCCTCCAGGTCTCTCCTCGTGGAGGCGGCCTGGGCCTGGGCGCCCGGCTCGCCCAGCTCCCGCTGCCGGGCACACGGAAGTCGAGGGGCTCACGGGTCATGCCTTGTGCACCTACAGTTATTCTTAATGAAAGTTTAGAAGCTCCTAACTTTGGAAAGTTCATTTATTTTGGCCTTTGACCAATTAAGGTTGGAAGAGGAAGTTTTAGTGGAGCCGTTTGCTTTTCCGCAACGGTCCTGGGTCTCTCGCATCTTCTCATCCACTGCCGGTTATTGGAAAACACATTCCTTACAAATATTTACTTGAGATTCTTCTCACCTTGAGGAGTAATTTTCTCAAATAGTCTCTCGACCTCAGTACTAAAAAAAAAAAAAAGAAAGTATAATGTAGTTGGGTTGTTAAAGATGGAGTAAGAAAATGGTGTTTCCCCTAATATTCCTGTGTATAAAATACTTGAGCTATTGGTGTGCAAATTATCTAGTATGAATTTTCCTCATTTTAAGCCAATCCATTACATAAAAATCCATTTACCCAAGGGTAAGTTAGAGAATTATTTGCTTCATAAAGAGGTCTACTCTGAGCCTGACTTAAATAGCATTTCCTTGATAATATATCCAAGATAGGTCTGTGGGATGAAGAGAAGTTATCTATTAAAAGTTTATATCAGATTTTCTCTACTCAAAGGCTTTAAAAAAAAATAGATTATTGTTTCCCCTTGCCTGTGGTTATATTAATTAAGTGTATGGGATGGTCACTAATGTGTTACTTCAAAGTGGAGAATTAAGTCAAGAAATGCTGTTGATTGCATATCATTTCCCCAGGGGTTTAATGCCCAGCTTTTGTGTGGCTCCTTGCTGGACTGATGTGCTACCCAGACTGCAGACAGGAAATGACAGCACTTGATTCAGGAACAGGGGGCCTGGGATGATGTCCTCATTGGAGGAAAACTTCTTTCCTTAGCAGGAGAAACAAGGAAATTATCTTGCTTGCTTCATCCAAAGCTAGTGTTAAGTGTTGAAACGTGTCACGTCTTTGCCTGTGCCTGTGCCAGGAGTCCCCATCGTTAGCACGCATAAGCAGTCCTCTGTGGGTTCACCAGAGAAGACAGATGAGGCCTCTCGCTGAGTTGAATGTTTAACATGCCATATCTTTTTGTCTGATTTTTGTGCCTCTGCTCCTTTTAATCTACAAGCTAGATCCCATGTTCTTAGGTTTTTTCCTCAGCCCCTGCACTCAGAAGCCCTTACAAAAGTCATGTCTGATTCCTTGGCTGAGAAATAGCCAGTGATATAGAGTATGCCATACTATTCTTTGAGTTCCTGAAAGCACTGCTCTGTTATCTCAAACTAGGGTATAGCAGTTTTGAGGTAGCCCAGTGACCCTCTGGATCTTTGGTTTATGGTCAGGAAGTAGCCTGTTGATGAGGTAGGCGGGGGAGGGGGACTGTGAGTGCAAGATCAGAGGAACTGAGACTGAAGCCCCTATCCAAGGTACACCCTCTTCCAGGGCCCTTCAGCTCAGGCCAGAATCTCTCTTCACTCCCCACCTTTCTCTCTTTACCCACATTAATTCTTACATCAAATGCATTTATCTCCATCCCTTTAAAGCTGTTTGGTTGTCCAAGTCAAGAGTTCCTTTCATTTCTGAGCCTTAAACGCTGAGTGGTCGGAGTAGCTGCACTGCCCAAAGCTGTGAATGGTACCCATGCTGCTGCGTAGGGGAACCAGAGCAACTCCGTACAGCAGCAGTGCTGGTACGTGGGTCCCTAGAGCAGGTCATCTCTGTAGTGGGGGACTTCCTTTTCTGTAAAGGAGCCCACTTGAATGCCATGTTTCAGTTTTTTCTGCCCATTGTCTGTCCCAGACTACCCAGTGGTAATTAGGTTTTCTCAAGCTCAACTGAGGAACTTTGGCTTTGAAAGGAAAAAGAGATATAATTCCCTGTGGATAGCTGAATGACATTGCGTGTAGTATGTTTGTTCATTTTTCCAGAGGTGGGATAAGCCTGGGTCACAGACCAGTGGGCCATTAGAAAGGTTATTCTTTGCCCAGGTGACTGCAGTGCTCTGATGTGGGAGTACAACTCTAGTCTTCCCTAACTTGGTATTAAGAGAGAATTTAGTGAAAATGTGATTAAAAAAAAAATAAGGCTAAGTCATAAATTGAAACTTGAGTGTCTCATCCAGTCTTTCATCTGTACCAACTATGGAAAGTAAAGTGTGGGTCTTTAAGCGGAGGGTGAGCATTTTTCCATAGAGAGCAATTAGAATCCCATTAGGTGTCATTATGTTGTTTCCATATATTGGCAATGCCAGGCATTAACTTGTGAATTTCAGCAAATAGCCTTCACAGCAGAGAGAAGAAGAAGTGCAAAGGTCCTGAGATAGAAGTGTCCTTGATGTTATTCAAGGAATAGTTGAGTTCATGGGTGGCTGGCACAGAGCAAATAAGATAGAGAATGTCAAGAAATATGATTAATGGTTAATGGAGGGGGAAGATCATGTAGGGTCTTCTAAACCATTATAATGGCTTTGGTTTTTACTCTGAATAAAAAGGGATTGAACAGAGAAGTGGCAACCCTTTGACTGCTGTGTTGAGAAAATACTGTTGAAGATCAAGGGAAAAAGATAGGGAAACTTGTTAGCAGGCTATTCTAGTAATCCAGACAAAGGGGATAGTATGCACAGTTTGAAGATACAGTGGTCAGATTTGTTGATGGAATGGATGTGAGAAGTGAAAGAAGAGGAGTTAAGGATGACACCACGGCTTTTTTGACCTAAGCAGCTCCATTTACTTATAAGACTTTAGGAGGAGCAGAGTTGGAAGGAAAATAAGTTTTTATTTTATTAAAATTTTTTGTTCACTAAAGATTTTTTGTACTTATTATATATGCAATATCTTTTAGTTAGTTCCACAGTGACCTGAGGCATGAACATCTTCTTTGATGTTATCAGCTGGTCAGTGCTCATACTTTGTAACTGGGGACTACACTCTATCTCCTCAAGAGGGCCTGTTGATTTTAGGAGAGTAGTTATTACTAAAAGGTCTTTTCTTGCATGTAATGAAAAGCTCTGTTTCACTTCCACTCATTGATCTTGATTATACTTATTTCAGTCAAAAAAGAATTCATCTCCTCTCCGTTTGGCTGTTATGGGGTAGTGATTGTAACTTTTCTCATCCTGTTGTTGCCACATCTGGAAAAGAAAAAGAGGATTGAATCAACTCATTTCTAGGTTTTAACTATATTTTATAATTTTCTTTGTAAGTCTGTTCTTCTGAAGGGTGCCAACCACATCTGTGCCAAGCACTTTATGTAGGTCATTTCATTTAATCCTCATAACGTCTTCTAAGACCTTGCTGCTCAACGTGTTCAGCTGTGCACCAGCAGCATCAGCAGCATCTGGGAGCTTGTCAGAAATGCAGACTTTCAGGCCCCCCTCCAGACCTACTGATGTGAATCTGTGTCTCAACAGGATCCTCAGGTAATTCATAGGCACATTAAAGTTTGAGAATCATTTTTAAAAGAGATTGTATATATGAATAAATTGAAGTGCAGAGAGCTAAACTAGCCCAGGGCCATGGGTTTCTTTGTAAGAAAAAGAGAGTCAAGTCTAAGTCAGAGTAGCTTCTAGGTGAACACATCACATATTCTAAGTATCTAGGAGTTACTGTCAATGAAAATTTCCTAGGTTATTTTTTTCATTTAAATGTCCTATCTCTATTCTGTTTTTCTATAATGGATTTAATCTCTAATTGTAGGTTAAATTCTATGCAGTTATAAAGATTTTCCTCAGTATTTTTACTTTTACTTTTTAAAATTAAAATGTAGTTGATTTAGAATGTTAAGTTAGTTTTAGGTGTGTAGCAAAGTGATTCAGTTTTATACACACACACATATCTTCTTTTCCAATTTTTTTCTATTTTAGTTGTTATATTGATTATAGTTCCTTGGGCTATATAGTAGGTCCTTGTGTTTATTTATTTTTACATATAATAGTGTGTATCTGTTAATCCCAAACTCCTAATTTATTCCTCCCTCTTTAGTTACCATAAGTTCATTTTCTGTGTGAGTCTGTGAGTCAATTTCTGTTTTGTAAATAAGTTCATTTGTATCTTTTTACAATTTCTAAAAGATTGCACATATAAGTGATATTTGTCTTATATGTGATATCATATCATATGATATTTGTCTTTCTCTTTCTGACTTACTTTACTTAGTGTAATATTCTCTAGGTCCATCCATGTTGTGGCAAATGGCATTATTTCATTCTTTTTCCTGGCTGAGTAGTATTTCATACTCTGTGTGTGTATGTGTGTGTGTGTGTGTGTGTATACACACCACATCTTCTTTATCCTTTCATCTGTTGACGGACATCACTCAGTATCTTGGTCATGAATTCTTTTATTCATGATACTAGTTTTCCATTGATATTCCAGCTCAATTCATATTTCTTTTTTGCAAAATTAGGAAAGATGGTATCAAGGCAGGCACTTTGACTGTTACCTTGTACAGTTACCACCCAAATCAACTAACTGATTCTTAAATTTCTTTTGACAATATTACCCCCAATTTTTATTTTGAGGACTCTTTAAAAATATCATGAGAATCCATTATATTCACTCAATGTAGGGGAAAAAAAGAACAAATTGAGAAAATCATGTCCAAATTATTAAAAGGCCAGAAAGTGGAACTGTCATTAATTAATGTTACCTTACATTTATTTAGAGTGAAGTAACTTATTAAAAGATGTACGTGTAAAATAATAATTAAATATAGTTCATAATGAAAAATTTCCAAAATAATCACTGAGATTAAACATTGACCTTAATTCAGAGTTTCAAAGAAAGTCAACGGAAAAATCAGCCTTAAAACACTGAATTTTTATGAATAGACATTGGTGTGATTATGCACAATGGGATTAATTTTTAAAAATTAATGTTAATTGCAATCAGGAACTGGAGAGTCTTATAAGGAATGAGTGACATATTGGATGCACAATCTGTGAAGATTTAATTTGCATTTACTTCAGTGACATTTTAGGGCTTCTTCATAAATATTTTATTTAAACAAGTGTGTTTTCATCTCCGTGGGACTCCTCTACATGGATCAGTGAGTGCTTTAGTCATGAGGTAATTTTCAAGAGGGAAAAACAAAAGCAAATTCTGGTAAAAGCATCATAGGCAGCTTTGTGGCCAGCCACCTCTTTCAGAGTAAACAATGAAAAGCACACACTTTTTATGTAGGCTAAACTTTCAAGGAAAAGTTAATCTGACACCTAAGGGAAATCACCCTAACATTCCCTGTTATGTATAGAATATGGGCATTGCTTTCACTGTAAAAGCATACTGGCTCTTTCGTGTTAGTGTGTGTATGTGGACTTTCTCATACGGTTGGCTTAAAAAAATATATATATCAGAATCCCTTCCTAAGTGACTTACTTGAGGAAACTAACAAGTTCCAGGGAAAGAGAAGAGCTTAATGAGAGGCACCAGTGGGAGGGCAGTCTCATTTTCCAAAAGACAACTCTGGAGTCTGTATTTCTGCTTTCTAAATGAAATCACATTTGAGCCATAAATGTTTACCACTTAAAGTGTTTCGTTGGGCTGGCTCAAAGTACGGCTTTAAACCAAGGCAAACTCCAACAGCTAGATTCTGCAGGTCTTGAAATATTCCTCGTGCATGTATTTTATCACACAACAACTTTTATACCAACACTGGTAGAACTGCATTCGAAAGAAAAAAAATCTCCCCCAGGAAATCAAGATGACGAAGTGGAATAAGCAAGAACTTTGGAATCAGAATCTGGTCCTGCCCTTACTAGTTTTATGACCTTGAGCAAAATATTTAATTCTTCACATTGTTCGGGGCTTCCCTGGTGGTTCAGTTGGTAAGGTATCTGCCTGCAATGCAGGAGACCCAGATTCGATCCATGTATAAAATGGGAGTGGAGGGCTGTTACAGCACAGCACCCCGAGTAAATGCTCAAGTGAATGCTCAGTAAACGGATTTGGTGGTGGTAGTATCATCTGTCCATGATTCCCTCAGCTGCTGGATCATCGAAAAAGCAAGAGAGTTCCAGAAAAAGTCTACTTTTGCTTTATTGACTACGCCAAAGCCTTTGACTGTGTGGATCACAACAAACTGTGGGAAATTCTTAAAGAGATGGGAATACCAGACCACCTGACCTGCCTCCTGTATGCAAATCAAGAAGCAACAGCTAGAACTGGACATGGAACAACAGACTGGTTCTAAATCAGGAAAGGAGTACATCAAGGCTGTATATAGTCACCCTGCTTATTTACCATCTATACAGAGTACATCATGCGAAATGCCGGGCCGGAAGAAGCATAAGCTGGAATCAGGATTGCTGGGAGAAATATCAATAACCTCAGATATGCAGATGACACCACTCTTATGGCAGAAAGCAAAGAAGAACTAAAGAGCCTCTTGATGAAAGTGAAAGAGGATAGTGAAAAAGTTGGCTTAAAGCTCAACATTCAGAAAACAAAGATCATGGCATCTGTTCCCATCCCTTCATGGCAAATAGATGTGGAAACAATGGAAACAGGAAGAGACTTTATTTTTTGGGGTTCCAAAATCACTGCAAATAGTGACTGCAGCCATGAAATTAAAAGACACTTGCTCCTTGGAAGAAAAGCTCTGACCAACCTAGACAGCATATTAAAAAGCAGAGACATTACTTTGCCAACAAAGGTCCCTCTAGTCCAAGCTATGGTTTTTCCAGTAGTCATGTATGGATGTGAGAGTTGGACTCTAAAGAAAGCTGAGTGCAAAAGAATTGATGCTTTTGGACGGTGGTGTTGGAGAAGACTCTTGACAGTCCCTTGGACTGCAAGGAGATCCAACCAGTCCCTCCTAAAGGAAATCAGTCCTAAATATTCATTGGAAGGACTGATGCTGAAGCTCCAAAACTTTAGCCATCTGATGGGAAGAACTGACTCATTGGAAAAGACCCTGATGCTGGGAAAGATTGAAGGCGGGAGGAAAAGGAGACAACAGAGAATGAGATGGTTGGATGGCATCACTGACTCGATGGACATGAGTTTGAGTAGGCTCCGGGAGTTGGTGATGGACAGGGAAGCCTGGTGTGCTGCAGTCCATGGGGTCACAAAGAGTCGGACATGACTGAGCAACTGAACTGAGTGATGATGTGGGTTTGATTCCAGATCAGTACAGTAAAATGAGTCACATGAATTTTTTGGTTTCTCAGTACCTATAAAAGTTATGTTTACACCATTCTGTGATTTCTTCAGTGTACAATAGCACTATGTCTTTAAAAAGTACATAATTTAAAAATATTTCATTGCTAAAAGATGCTAACCATCTTCTCAGCCTCCAGTGAGTCATATTTTTTGCAGTAGTAACCTCAAAGATCACCAAAACAAATATAATAATGAAAAAGTATGAAATATTGGGAGAATTATCAAAACATGACAGAGAGACATGAAGTGAGCTAGTGTTGTTGGAAAAATGGCCTGATAGGCTTGCTTGATGTGAGGTTGACACAAACCTTCAATTTATTTTTTAAAAAATGCAGTATCTGTGAAGTGCAATAAAGAGAAGCACAACAAAATGAGATAAGCCTGTAATCATTCATAGACAAAATTTACTATTTTACTTTTTTGTAAACTTAGCATTTTATCACCACTTATTAGCTCTATGACCCTGTACAGTTATTCAGTCCCTGTGTCTTAGTCTTCTCATGAATAAAGTGGAGTGCTATTACCCAAGCAAAATACAGGATGCCAAGGTATTCAAATTGTTCAAAATTACTCAAAGTCAAATTTGAATTTAATATAAATAGCAAGTATCCATTGTTTATCTGAGATTCAAATCAAATTGGGCATCTTACATTTTTATTTGCTAAATATAGCAACCCCACCTTAGTATCTATCTCTTAACACATGTGAAATACTTATCATAGTACCAGGCACATAGTAAGTGCTCAGTAAATATTAGACATTGTTACTACTATTTTTATCATTTTTCAGTGATGAACAATCATTATCATATAATTATTGTCATGAATATATACATATATTCCAAAAGGTAGGTAAGTCTTTTTTTACTTAACCTTTCTTTGGGGTTATTTCTAGCATCTGATTTTTCCTTTCTATAAATAATATTTTATATCTATAGTATCCCACTCTCTTTTAAGAAAATTTCTTAATAATTAATCATCACCGATGGATTCCAATTGCTTTCCAGCATATCTAGGCCAGTTAGCACTGCTACCTGTCAACAGTCAGTATACTACCATTGGGAGGTACAATGCAACAAAAGGTGGCTAATTCAACACGTTTTGAGTGCCTACCTGGTTGTTGTTTCAACTTGAATTTTTTTTGTTGGTAGTGAATGTCTTTTTAAACCAGTTTATGTTTTCTGTTATGTGGATTTTGTGTGCTTATTCTCTACCATGTATAAATATATGTTTTGAGACTCCTAATGTATTTCTTACCAATTTGCATTAGTTGGATGATAAATATTCTGTCAAATTAGCTTATAGAAGCAGTGTATAGTCAGTGTACTCAGGTTGTCTGTCTATACTCAATCCATTCCACTAGACTGCCTTTTAAAATGTTATAAGTCCATCAAGAAATGGAAATTCTTTGTAACATTCTTCCCATGCAAAGTGCCTTTATTTATGTGAGGTATGAAAAAAATTGTTATGTAACTTGAATCTCTTTTTCCTTCCCCCTGTTCAATCTCCCCCAGGACTGTAGCCACATGATCTGATCATTGTTCTAATTAAGTTAAATTAAAAAAAAAACATCCATTGAGTGCCTCTTAAGTGCCAGGTGGACTTTCCTGGTGGCTCAGATGGCAAGGAGTCTTCCTGCAATGCAGAAGAGCTGGGTTCTGTCCCTAGGTCTGGTAGATCCCCTGGAGAAAGAAATGGCAACTCCTTCCAGTATTCTTGCCTGGAGAATCCCATGGACAGAGGAGCCTGACGGGGCTGTAGTCCATAGGGTTGCAAAGTGTTGGACATGACTGAGCAACTAACACGAAGTGCCAGGTACTAGGTTGGGTGTCACTGGTTCGAAAATACATTAGACATAATTACTGCCCCTGAAAGTGAAGAGGAACTGAAAAGCCTCTTGATGAAAGTGAAAGAGGAGAGTGAAATAGTTGGCTTAAAGCTCAACATTCAGAAAACGAAGATCATGGCATCCGGTCCCACCACTTCATGGGAAATAGATGGGGAAACAGTGGAAACAGTGTCAGACTTTATTTTTCTGGGCTCCAAAATCACTACAGATGGTGACTGCAACCATGAAATTAAAAGACGCTTACTCATTGGAAGGAAAGTTATGACCAACCTAGATAGCATATTCAAAAGCAGAGACATTACTTTGCCAACAAAGGTTCGTCTAGTCAAGGCTATGGTTTTTCCAGTGGTCATGTATGGATGTGAGAGTTGGACTATAAAGAAAGCTAAGTGCATAAAAATTGATGCTTTTGAACTGTGGTGTTGGAGAAGACTCTTGAGAGTCCCTTGGACTACAAAGAGATCCAACCAGTCCATCCCAAAGGAGATCAGTCCTGGGCGATCATTGGAAGGACTGATGTTGAAGCTGAAACTCCAGTACTTTGGCCACCTCATGCGAAGAGTTGACTCATTGGAAAAGACTCTGATGCTGGGAGGGATTGAGGGATTGGGGGCGAGAGGAGAAGGGGACAACAGAGGATGAGATGGCTGGATGGCATCACTGACTCGATGGACATGAGTCTGGGTGGACTCCGGGAGTTGGTGATGGACAGGGAGGCCTGGCGTGCTGTGATTCATGGGGTCGCAAAGAGTTGGACACGACTGAGCAACTGATCTGATCTGATCTGATGGAACTGAGAAGGCAATGGCAACCCACTCCAGTACTCTTGCCTGGAGAATCCCAGGGACAGGGGAGCCTGGCGGGCTGCCGTCTGTGGGGTTGCACAGAGTCAGACAGGACTGAAGTGACTTAGCAGCATGGAACTGAGAAAGCAATAATTACAATTGATAAAGATCACAAGGGAGACATGTACTGGATACAGTGTGGGAAAAGAGAGAAGTAATTATTCAGTGGATCTATAGAGAACTCCTGGAGAAGTTGATTCTTGGGTGGAGCACTTTGCTTGGAATGTGTAGGGGAGAAAGACATTTTAGAAATTTACGAACATTATAGGATGAGAGAGAATGGGTCTTTGGAAATAGTAAGTGAAGCGTGTGTTGGGAATGTTGAGAGTTGAGCCTGCTCTAGTAAACACTAGTTGTCAGATCATGGAAGTCCTTGTTTGCCATTGTCAAAGTCCCACAGAGGACTTGGGCTGGAGTACTCTGCTGCAGGTATCTTGAAGGAAGTACAGTTTAGAGTGATGAGCCCAAAGGATCCCTTCTCAGCAAAGTAGTTTGGAGATTTGAGGATGGGGCAAGTTCTGTGGGTGCACATCTCAAGTCTTCCTAGTTCTCATGGGAAAAAAGCTGGTGGTGATGTTCCTCCTTACTGAGTTAGGGTCCTAACAGATTAGAATCACTGCATGGATGATTACCTATTCAGATCCCCAAATGTGTCACCCTGAAACTCAAGTGTAATTACCTCATCTAGTTGTAAAAACTGCCTTTAGCAAGTGTAGTCATCTGGTTCAAACATCTGGATTTCAGATAAAATTTCAGACTGTGCCAACAGTAACATCTTGCTTCCTTGCCTGTTTATTTAATAATGAAAAAGCAGTGTGTTCAGTTGCATTGCAGTCATTCAGTTTGAGGATATGCACAGTCTGTTTTCTCTGATGTTATAGGGCCGTGAAGGGAACAAGCATGGCAAGCCTAGTGCCTACCAAGCCATGCTATGGAGATGGTGGTTTATTCTATACACAGGGGCTGCCAAGAGGCCAGTACAGTTCTTTAAATGAAATGAATGCCCTTAGGCAGGTCCTACACTTTTCCACTTTTCGTATCGCCCCACCTCCCCTGTGCCACACACACAAATTGAGTTTGCATTAGCTGCAGCACTGCACACCAACTGAAGAGTTTTAAGCTGAAAACTGAGGTGAGCAGATTTGTCCCCTGATGAGATGACTCTGGAGGCAGGATGAAGGTTGATTGCAGAGATTATGATTAGAAATGCCATTCATTTACTCATCAAACGTTTATTAAACCTCTCCCAAGTACAAAGCTCTATTTGAGGTATTGTACACACCTAGGTACCTTGATACAGTATTGTACATACACTAGGGAATCAAACAGAATATAAAAAGCTTGGCTTATGAAATTTACAGGTTGACTAGAGGAAAATACTATGTAAATAAGCTAATTACAGAGTATGTTAGCTACTGATAGTGCTAAGGAGAAAAATAAAGCATGGAAAGAGCATAGGTGTGGGAACTAAAATAGCATCACTGAGAAACTGATGTATGAGTAAAATCCAGAGATGTGGGAGCAAGATGTGCACATATCAGGAGGAAGAGCATTCCAGGCAGCAGAATAGCAGGTGGAAAGGTCCTGAGGCAGGTGCATGCTTGGTATGTTTAGGTATTAGCTGGGGGCAGTGGGACTGTGGTAGAGTTGGCAAGGAAGAGGAAAGTTTTAGGTTAGGAAAATATTATGTGCAAATGTAATTGCAGTTTTGGACCATGAATTTTAAATCATTTTACCTAGGCTCAAACACATCTTTACTAATCAAAGTAGGAACCATTACAATCAGCATATTTTTGCCAATAATATGTAAGTTTGACCATTCCTGTAGAGTAAAAATCCATGCTTTGAGATTCAACAAACTCTTGGAAAGCATTTTCTGCTTCCTGCTGGTTGTAGGAGTGTTTTCCTGCAAAAAGTTGTTGAGTTGCTTAAAGAAGTGGTAGTCAGTTGGCAAGGGGTCAGGTGAACATAGCGGATGAGGCAAAACTTAGTAGACTAATTCATTCAACCCCTGAAGCATTGGTTGTGTGACATGCAGTTGGGCGTTGTCATGGAGAAGAATTGGGCCCTTCCTGTTGACCAGTGCTGGCTTCAGGCATTGTAGGTGCATCTCATTGATTTGCTGAGCATACATCTCAGATGTAATGATTTTGCTTTGATTCAGAAAGCAAAAAAAGTGGACCAGATGGGCAACAGGCCACCAAACAGTGACCATGAACTTTTTTTGGTGCAAGCTTGGCTTTGGAAAGTGCCTTGGAGCATCTTCTCAGTCCAGCCACTGAGCTGGTCAGTGCTGGTTGTCATATAAAATCCACTTTTCATTGCACGTCACAATTTGATTGAGAAATGGTTTGTTGTTGTTGTGTAGAATAAGAGAAGACGATACTCAAAACGGATGGGTTTTTTTTATCTTTGTACAGCTCATGAGGCATCCACTTATCAAACTTTTTCACCTTTCCAATTTGCTTCAAATGCTGAATGAATTTTACAGTGGTTGACGTTGAGTTCTTGAGCAACTTCTCATGTAGTTGTAAGAGAATCAACTTTGATGGACCTCTCAGTTGGTCATTGTCAACTTCTGATGGCCAGCCAGTGTTCCTCATCTTCAAGGGTCTCACCTCCTTTGCAAAACTTCTTGAACCACCACTGCATTATATGTTCATTAGCAGTTCCTAGGCCAAATTTGTTGTTGATGTTTCAAGTTATTTCTGCTGCTTTACGATCCATTTTGAACTCAAATAAGAAAATTGTGCAGATTTGGTTCTTGTCTCCCATCATTTCCCTAGTCTAAAATAAACATAAAATACACAGAAAGTAATAAATTATTAGTAAAAAAAAAAAGTAAAGTGAGAAATGCACATTTAAAAATGTGTAATATAACCACATTTATTTAAGAATGTATTCCAATATCAAATGGCACATTTCAACAGTACAAAAACTTCAATTACTTTTGCATCAGCCTAATAGTAGTTGAGATCAGAGAAGTGATGTCATGCTGATTGAGGCCCTAGAAGCTACTGCCATTTTTACTCAGAGAAAGATGGGAAGCCATCAGAAAGTTTGAAGCAGAGGAGTAATAATAACTGAGTTAGGAATGGAAAGGATCACTCTGATCAGCATATAGAAAATAGGCTGTTAGAAGGGTGGAATCAGGGAGAGCAGTGATGTGGATGGTGTGAGAGATGATGATAGCTTAGATCAGAGTGTTAGCATTTGAGATGGTAAGAAGTGGCCAGATTCGAGGTAGCTGGAAGGTAGAGAAATAAGTTTGAAGGGAAAATTGGGAGCTCAGTTTTGGATATGTTAGGTTGGAAATGCTTATTAGAGTGTCAAGTAGGGAACAGACTAGGAAGCCAGACTTAAAAGTGTGTGAGAAAGATGACTGTCCTGGAGACACAGATGTGAGAGTTGTAGATTTGGCGGTGATATTTAAAAGGAATCATCTGGGAAGGTGGTGGTGCCTAGAGGTGAGAAGAGGACTGAGTTCTGGAACTCTCCAATATTAAAAGGATGGAGAGAAAATGAGGAACCAGCAAAAGAAGTCTAAGAGACCAGAAGATCCAAGCAAGAATATTGACCTGAAAGCCAAGATGAAGAAGAAATTGTGTGAAAGAGGAAAAAGTAAACATCTGTGTCATATGCTACCATTAGGTCAAGTAGAATGAGCGCTGATCACTACCACAGCAGTTAAGTGACGTAGGAGTCATTGGTCATGAAGTTGATTAGCCATTATCATTGAGAGGTGAGAACAAGCCAGACTGGAGTGGCCTTAAGAGGAATTGATGGGAGAGGAATTGGGGGCAATAAAAACAAAACAAACTACTCTTTAAAGTGTTTCTGTAGACAAGAGTAGAAAGAAATGAGTTTGTAATCACTGGTGAGGAAAGTGAGATTAAGGGTTTTTTTTGTTTGTTTGTTTTTTCTTTTTAATTTTTTAATTGAAGGGTAGTTGCTTTACAGAATTTTGTGGTTTTCTGTCATACATCAACAAGAATCGGCCATAGCTACACCCATGTAACCTCCCTGCCATCTCTCTCCCCCTCCTATGCTTCAGCCTGTCATAGAGGCCCTGTTTGGGTTCCCTGAGTCATATAGCAAATCCTCGTACCATATGTAAAATAGATAGCCAAAGGGCTTTTGTTTTTATTTAAAGTTAAAAGAGATAACAGCACTTAGGTGAAGGGAATGATCTGGTAGAGAACAAAAATTCATGGTATAGGATAATGAGGGGAGACATACTGGAGGGATATCCTTGAGTGGGCATTGGGATATGCTCCTGGAGGTCAAGGAGCAAGTCTAGACACACACACACTATCAGCATAAAGATGACAGTTAAAGCTGAGAGATTAGATGAGTCTACCAAGGAGTAACTGAAGATAAAAGAAGTCAAACAACTAGTTAGAGGTAAGGGAGGGAGAAGGAACCAACAAACGAGATTGAATAGCAAGTAGGGTGGGAGGAAAATCAGGAGTGTGGTGGCCTAGAAGTGCAGAAAGTATTCCTAGGAGGATGGCATGAGACCTTATGTGAAATGCAGCTGGTGGGTCAGGTATGTTGAAGACCAAGGACTGCTCATTGCATTTAGCAATGTGGTAGTTCACTGGTGACCTTGAACTGAGTGGTTTTGAAGTGGGGATAGGTGAATAGAGTGGGTGAAAGTCTGATTATAGTCTCTTTAAGAGATTATGAGAGGAGAGAAGTTGAAGAAAGAGAACATACCCTGCTTTTTTGTTTCACTGTGAAGGAAAAGGGAGGAGAAAATGATTCAAAAGATGGTTTGTAAAGAAAGAAGAAAATAATTGTTGGTATGCTGGAGAGATGTTAAAAATGATGCAGAGGGTTGAACTGCCTGAGTGATGTGTTTGAGTTGGTGTGTTTTTCAACCAGTTCATTTGTTGTCAAGGAAACAGGGCAGAGTATGTGGTCCCAGGTGAGTAGGTTGGTATGGAATCTTATAGAATTGTCTTCTGTTTGCTCTTCTGTTATCAGTGAAGAAAGAGGCTTCAGGGTTACCATCTGAGAGTGAGAATGGGGTAGAAGATGCTGAAAGTTTGAAAAGAGTGAAAGGTAGAAATAATAGTCCAGGAGGTAGGAGATTGAATGGATTAGGGAAGTAGAGGGTGCCTGCCAGACAACATTAAGGACCCACTTGAAGGTGGTGCTTGTGAATTTAAAATGATATCCATCAGCATGGATATAAGGTTTTCTCTCACCGCGTGCAGCTGTGTCTGTACAGGCATGAGGTGACGGGAGCAGCCTTGTGCTTATGTATGACAATGAAAGTGTGGCAAAAGAATTGACAGTATATAGATAACCTACTGAGTGGGAAAAGATATTTGCAAATGATATGACCAATAAGGGGTTAATAGCCAATATATTGGATTGGCCAAAAAGTTCATTTGGGTTCTTCCAGAAGATGTAACAGAAAACCCCAAATGAACTTTTTAAGCCAGCTCAATATATAAACAGCTTATATAACTCAACGTCAAAAAAACCTGATTAAAAAATGGACAGAAGACCTCAGACATTTTTGCAAAGAGAACATGCATGCACAGGGCCACCAGGCACATGAAAAGGTGCTCAACATCACTAGTCATCAGAGAAGTGCATATCAGAACCACAGTGAGGCATCACCTCATGCCTGTCAGAATGGATAGCATCAAAATGGGCATACATGACAAATGTTGATGAGGATGTGGGAAAAAGGAAACCCTCACAAACTGTTGGTGTTGGTGGGAATGTACAGTGGTGCAGCCACTGTGGAAAACAGAATGGAGGTTTCTCAAAAAGCTAAATAGAAGAACTACCATATGACTCAACAGTTCCACTTTTGGGTATATATCCAGAAAAGAAAACACTAGTGGGAAAAGATTGCTGTACCCCTGTGTTTATACCAGCATTATTTACAGTAGCTTCTTTCAGGTATGGAAGCAACCTAAGTGTCCATCAGCAGACACATGAATAAAGAATGTGCATATATATACACAGGAATACTACTCAGTCATAAAAAGGAATGAAATGTTACCATTTGCTACAACATGGATGGACCTAGAGGGTGTTATGCTCAGTGAAATTAGTTAATCAGATAAAGACGAATACTCTTTAAGTTATCACTTATGTGTAGTATCTAAAAAATACAGCAAACTAATAAATATAACAAAAAAGAAACAGATGCATAGATATAGAGAACAAACTAGTAGTTACCAGTGGGGAGAGGGTAGGAGAGAAGGGCAATATAGTGGTAGGGGATTTAGAGATACAAACTATTAGTTACAAACCAAGCCACGGGATATATTGTACAATACAGGGGACAAAGTCAATATTTTATAAGGCTATAAATGGAGTATAGTCTTTAAGAACTGTGAATTACTATATTGTATACCTGTAATTTATTTAATGTCCAGGTGTGCAAGGTGGATTTAGAAAAGGCAGAGGAACCAGAGATCATATTGCCAGCATCCACTGGATCATAGAAAAAGCAAGGGAATTCCAAAAAATATTTACTTTTGCTTCATTGACAATGCTAAAGCCTTTGTGTGGATCACAACAGACTGTGGGAAATTCTTAAAGAGATGGGAATACCAGACCACCGTACCTGCCTCCTGAGAAGCCTGTGTGCAAGTCAAGAAGCATCAGTTAGAACTGAACATGGAGCAATGAACTGGTTCAAAATTGGGAAAGGAGTACATCAGGGGTGTGTATTGTCACCCTGTTTATTTAGCTTATGTGCAGAGTACATCATGTGAAATGCCGGGCTAGATGAAGTACAAGCTGGAATCACAAGATGATACCACGCTAATGGCAGAAAGCAAAGAAGAGCTAAAGAGCCTCTTGCTAAAGTTGAAAGAGGAGAGTTAAAAAGCTGGCTTAAAACTCAACTTCAAAAAAATAAAGATTATGGCATCTGGTCCCATCACTTCATGGCAAATAGACGGGGGCGGGGGGGGCGGGGGGGGATGGAAACAGAGACAGATTTTATTTTCTTGGGCTCCAAAGTCACTGTGGATTGTGACTGCAGCATGAAATTAAAAGACACTTGCTCCTTGGAAGAAAAGCTATGACCAACCTAAACAGCATATTAAAAAGCAGAGACTATACAAAGGTCCATATAGTCAAAGCTATGGTTTTTCCAGTAGTCATGTAGGGATGTGAGAGTTGGGCCACAAAGAAGGCTAAGTGCCAAAAAACTGATGCTTTCGAACTGTGGTACTGGAGAATACCCTTGAGAGTCCCTTGGACAGCAGGGAAATCAAACCAGTCAATCCTAAAGGAAATCAACCCTGAATATTCATTGGAAAGACTGATGGCTGAAGCTGAAGCTCCAATACTTTGGCCATCTGATGGGAAGAGCTGACTCATTGAAAAAGATTGAGGGCAGGAAGAGAAGGGGGTGACAGGGGATGAGATAGTTGGATGGCATCACTGACTCAATGGACATGAGTTTGAGCAGACTCCCGGAGATGGTGAAGGACAGGGAAGCCTGGCGTGCTGTGGTCCTTGGGGTCTCAAAGAGTCAGACACGACTGAGAGACTGAACAACCATTTTTATAATGTTGTACACTAACTATATTTAAAAAACACGAAAAGACTTGAGGGTATATAAAGTGGAGTCGTTAGAATGATTGAATTTGAGGTTTCATCTAAGTAAGGAAAGTACAGTGGACACATGGTGAGTTGGGAATAGTGAAGAGGTGGTAGGGTTAGTGGACTGCAGGTGCTCTGGGGGAGGTGATTACTGGGAATGCAGTGAGGATGGAGCCAGACAGAGATTATAGAAGGTTACAGCTGCTCGATGACTGGGTCTAGGGTGTGATCATGGGAATGAGGCTGTAAGGCAGGGTGGGGGACAAGCGATTGGAGGAAGGGAAAGAACCAGAGTTTGGGAAGTATTGAACTAACCAAAAATTAAGACAGAAGTAGTGTTGGAGAGAGTGACAGGCCAGGAAGTAACCTGCACGAGGAATGTCTGCGATGAGGATGTGTAGGATGATACAGTGGTGCAGTTGGGTACCTGCAGAATCAAAGCTGGGGGATTTTAAGGAAAACACCAGAAATAGTAGACTCTTAGTATTTATCCAGGCAGAAGTGTTGAAGGGATATTTTAAGACAGTGGAGTTGGAAAACTGATGATAGATGTAAAAATGTTTTTAATTGGTTTTTTTAAGTTCATTTTTAACTGTATTAGGTCTTTGCTGCTTTGTGCCGGCTTTCTCCAGTTACGGTGAGTGGGAGCTACTCTTCGTTGTGGTTCATAGGCTTCTCGTGTGGTGGCTTCTCTTATAGTGGGGCATAGACTCTGCAGGCTTCAGTAGCTGCAGCCTACAGGCTCTAGGGTGTGTGGCCTTCAGAATTTACCACACAGGGTCTCGGGAGTCGTGACCCACGGGGTTTAGTTGCCTGAGGCATGTGAAATCTTCTCAGACCAGCAATTAAACCCGTGTCCCCTGCATTGGCAGGCAGATTCCTATCCACTGTACCACCAAGAAAGTCCAAAAAATATTTGCTTTATTAAACTTTATTTTGTATTGAAATGTGGCCAATTAACAGTGTTGTGATAGTTTTAGGTGAACAGCGAAGGGACTCAGCCATACATATGTATGTACCCATGTCTCCCCTAAACTCCCCTCCAATCCAGGCTGCTATTATAACATTTATATTACAAATATTAAGAGGTAAAATGGTTGGTACACTGATAAGAATTAGAGGAATCCTAATTTCCAAATTTCTGGCATAAGTACCTGGAAGATGGTCATGTGATTTATTAGGTTTACTGTTGGAGGTCCAGCAATTTTTGTGGGAAATAATACAATTATTTTTAAATCCTTGAAGTATAAGAATGTATTGAGATCTGATGCAGATGTCCAGGCAGATCTACCAGTCAACTGGTAGGTCATTGGGAAAAAGTTAGTGGAAATCAAAGAAGGTGAGGAAAGGTTGAATGCTAAGGCCCACTAGAAACTTATTTAAGAGTTTTGGAAAGTGATTCTTAATCCCAGCTGTGCATCAGAATCAATTGGGAAACTTTTGAAAACACAACTGCCCAGTCCCCAAACTGACTAAACCAGAATCTTCTGTAGTAACACCTAAAGTATCTCTACATGTGAGTCTGGTGTGCAGCCAGGGTTGCAAATGACATGCATTTATAGCTTTTATGGATTGAGATTACTTTTTACAGCCCCATTGTCAAAATAATTGCTCCAACCATCTGTATAAAACCATTATAAAATGTTAGGGAAGGAAATCTAAGCATGAAATGCCTTTACTAATATCATTTATCTTTTTTCCCCTTACCACAATAAGTTATCTCCCAATTATTAGTAAGTACAGCTGCTGTTGATGCAACTGATAATAAATTCTATAGAAAATTTAGTTGTAGGATGTGGCTGTAGCATTCTGGTGCTAACTAAAATCATGCTCTTCTTTATTGCTGCTGCTACTGCTAAGTCACCTCAGTCGTGTCCTACTCTCTGTGACTCCATAGACGGCAGCCCACCAGGCTGCCCCGTCCCTGGGATTCTCCAGGCAAGAACACTGGAGCGGATTGCCATTTCCTTCTCCAGTGCATGAAAGTGAAAAGCGAAAGTGAAGTCACTCAGTCGTGTCCAACTTAGCAGCCCCATGGACTGCAGCCTACCAGACTCCTCCATCCATGGGATTTTCCAGGCAAGAGTACTGGAGTGGGGTGCCATTGCCTTCTCTGTCTTTATTGCTAGGCATGTAATATGATTATCACTTATTTTTAATTTAGGATAAGTATACTGTAAATACGGAGAAGGCAATGGCACCCCACTCCAGTACTCATTGCCTTCTCCGTCTTTATTGCTAGGCATGTAATATGATTATCACTTATTTTTAATTTAGGATAAGTATACTGTAAATACGGAGAAGGCAATGGCACCCCACTCCAGTACTCATTGCCTTCTCCGTCTTTATTGCTAGGCATGTAATATGATTATCACTTATTTTTAATTTAGGATAAGTATACTGTAAATACGGAGAAGGCAATGGCACCCCACTCCAGTACTCTTGCCTGGAAAATCCCATGGATGGAGAAGCCTGCTAGGCTGCAGTCCACGGGGTCGCTAAGAGTCGGACACAACTAAGTGACTTCACTTTAACTCTTCACTTTCATGCATTGGAGGAGGAAATGGCAACCCACTCCAGTGTTCTTGCCTGGAGAATCCCAGGGATGGGGGAGCCTGGTGGGCTGCCATCTCTGGGGTCGCACAGAGTCGGACACGACTGAAGCGACTTAGCAGCAGCAGCAGCAGCAGCATACTGTAAATAAGGTCTGTAAAAATTCTAATGAGGCTCTGAGCTTAGAGAATGTGTTTGCTTGATTCCTATAGGCTATCAGTCCTTCTTTCCGGTATGTTTACTTCCCATCAGAAAAACCTGGGTAACAAAGAAATAGGCATGAATGACAGTATACATTAGAACCACTTGTGACACTTTACTCAGAAAGTCTCAAGTTAAGCATATTTTCAGTTCTGATGTTTTCGAATAGTATGGATGTCAGTTGATGGCATAGCTGAGCTAGCTCTAAGGACTTCCCAGATTATTTCATAGGGAGTGAGAAAACTCTTGTTTGTTCTTCTCTAATCTGTTCCATTGTGACTGATACTTAGATTTAATGTCACCATAATATCCTGAATTTATAGGTCATCCTTCTTCTGGGGCTTTGGAAATGCTTTGTGTGGATTACTTTAATTTTGATGCAGCTAAAATTCATCATGTTATGGAACCTATTTCAGAGAGAGTCTACAAAGAGAACTAGAAAATCCCCCAAGCGTTTCTTTTTTACTTCCAAATGCCATTGGTAGAAGCATCCATTGATCCTAACTCCATGCTGCTGCTTTAGAGGCCATTTGTGTGTGGATTACTGGAGGCTTCTCTGGGAGGAATCTAATCCCCATAGGTTCGGTTTGAGAGGATCCACTCTGCAGCTGATAAAGATTAAAATTGCAGCTCTTTTCCATTACATTGGTTTTTTGATCTTTTAATTTTTGTATTATTTTACACTTCAGTGGCTCAATCACAGCTGTCTTTCCCAGTGTCTCAGTATGTGGGAACTGGGAAGTTAAATTGGACAGATTCACAAAACAAAGGTTTTATAGCATATGCTAGTACAGTAAAAGGTGATGTTTTAAGGTATGGGCAGTCATCAGATTTAATCCAGGGAAGCACATGGAGAGGAGTAGGTATTAAATAGTGCCCTTATAATAATGCGACTTAGAGCACAGTGGAATGTCAGAGAAGGGTCAGAATTGGCTGTTATACTGTTTGATTCTTTTAAAGAAAATTTAAAAAAATTATTGATGTATAGTTGATTAACAATATTGTCTTAGTTTCTGGTGTGCAGCAAAGTGATTCAGTTATATATGTGTGTGTATGTGTATGTATGTACACGTATATATACACACCCACATGGGCTTCCCTGGTGGCTCAGTGGTAAAGAATCCACCTGTGATGCAGGAGACACAGGAGACCCCGGTTTAATCCCTGGGTGAGGAAGATCCCCTCTTGCCTGGAGAATGCCACGGACAGAGGAGTCTGGCCAGCTGCAGTCCATGGGGTTGCAAAGAGTCTGACAGAACTGAAGCAACTGAGCATGCATGCATATATACACATATCCTTTTTCATATTCTTTTCTATTAAGATTTATTACAGGATATTGAATATAGTTCCCTGTGCTATACTGTAGGAACTTGTTTGTTTATTTTATATACACAGTAAGTCCCCTACATACATATGAGTTCTGTTCCAAGAGCATTCATAAGTCCAATTTGTTCCAACAAATTGTTAGCCAGTAAGTCCAACAAAGTTAGCCTAGGTATCCAACTAACACGATCAGAGATAGTACTGTACTGTAACAGGTTTATAATACTTTTCACACAAATAATACATTAAAAAACACAAAAATATTTTTAATGTTATAGTGCCTTGAAAAGTATAGTGGTACAGTACAGTGCTGGCTATACAGGGGCTGGCATAGAGTGGACAAGCAGGAAGAACTGTAGACTGGAGGAAGGAGAGGATGTGAGAGCTGGTAGAGCTGAAGGATCATCAGCAATAGGAGGTGGAGAGCAAGCCGCAGTTTCACTCACACCTGAGGGTGACGGCACAGGTTCTGGTTCCTTGCTGACGCCAAATGCATGTTCCCATCTTTGAGAGTTTGCAACTTCAGGGTTCAGCTGTAGCAGTTTGTATCTGCTAATCCCAATTCATCCCCCTTTTCTTTGCTTTTCATGTCTGTGAGTCTGTTTCTGTTTTGTAAATAAGTTCATTTGTATCATATTTTAGATTCCACATGTAAGTTGCATCATATGATATTTGTCTTTCTAACTTGGGAGACCCTGGTAGCTAGCTGGTAAAGAATCCACCTGTAATGCAGAAGACCCTGGTTCGATTCTTGGGTTGGTAAGATCCACTGGAGAAGAAATAGGCTACCCCTTTCAGTATTCTTGGGCTTCCCTGCTGACTCAGCTGGTAAAGAATCTGCCTGCAATGCTGGAGACCTGGGTTCCATCCTGGGGATGGAAGATCCCCTGGAGAAGGGAACGGCTACTCACTCCAGTATTCTGGCTTGTCCATGGGGTCGAAAAGAGCTGGATACAACTGAGCGACTTTCACTTTGACTTACTTAGTGTGCTAATTTCTAGGTCCGTCTGTGTTGCTGCAAATGATATTCTTTCTTCTTCTATGGCTGAGTCCCTAGTATTCCATTGTAAATGTAACACATCTTCTTTATCCATTCATCTGTTGACAGGCATTTAGGCTGCTTCCACGTCTTGACTATTGTAAATAGTGCTGCTATGAACATTGGGGTGCATGTATCTTTTTGAATTAGTTTTCTCTGGATATATGCCCAGGAATGGGATTGCTGGATCATGTGGTTAACTCTATTTTTAGTTTTTTGAGGAACCTCCATACTGTTTTCCAAAGTGACTACTAACTTACATTCTCACCAACAGTGTGGGAGGGTTCTCTTTTCTCCACACCCTCTCCAGTATTTATTATTTGTAAACTGTTTAATGATAATCGTTCTGACCAATGTAAGGTAGTTTCTCATCATAGTTCTGATTTGCATTTCTCTAACAGCGATTTTGAGCATGTTTTCAAGTGCCTGTTGGTGATCTACCTGTCTTCTTTGGAAAAATGTCTGTTTAGGTTTTCTGTATGTTTTTTGATTTATGTTCTTTGAGTTTTTGATATTGAGTTGTATGAACTCTTAGTATATTTGGGGAATTAAGTCCTTGTTGATTACATCATTTACAAATATTTTCTCCCAGTTAATACATTGTCCTTGTTTTGTTGATGGTTTCCTTTGCTGTGTGAAAACTTGTAAATTTGATTAGATCCTATTTGTTTATTTTTGCTTTTTATTTCTGTTGTCTTGGGAGACTCACCTAAGAAAACATTGCTACAATTAATGTCAGAGAATGTTTTTCTTATGTTCTCGTCTAGGAATTTTATGGTATCATGCCTTGTAAGTCTTTAAGTCATTTTGAGTTTACTTTTGTGTATGGTGTGAGGGAGTGTTTTAGCTTCATTATTAAATGTTTGAGAAATTTTTTCATTTAACATATTAAAATAACAAGTGCAAAGTATCTGTGGGTTTTATATTGTCTTTGTCGCCTCTTTTTCCAAGGCCTTAAGCTAATTAAACTAGCATTCCTACAGTAAATATACTGGAAATGATGTAGAAGTCATTAAATGTGACTTATTTTAGGCTAATAAATAGTACAATAAACAATGATGGCTTAGTAGGCATAAACTTTTACTTTTAATAAATGAAGAAGGATTTAAATATATAGAAACAAGTTTGTTAAAACTTCAGAGGTTAGAAAAATCAGAATTATAGTGGGAGACCATCATACTTCACTAATAATACGACACATCAAATAGACAAAAAATAGAGGATAGAAGTAATGTAGTTAAAGGTTCGATTTATATGAAATACTTATGGAATTTTCTACTCACCAAGAGAAAAATAACGTTCATGGACCATTTCAAAAAAGTGCTCAATATATGATCAGACTGTACAAAAGGAGCATTAATTCCTAAAGATCAGAATATTATGGGCTATATTTACTGACCATAATGCAATAAAACCATCAAGGAATGAGTAACAGGTAGCAACAATTACTCCAAAACCTCAAATACCTGAAAACTGAACTCTTTCAGAAGTCTCTTGAATAAAAACAAGTCAGAAATGGAAACTGAAATTATAGGCACAAGGAGACAATGGAAATGAAAGCATGTATATAAGAACTGTAGAGTCTAAAAAAGAAAAAAAAAAACCTGCAAAGTCCAGCCAAAGCTGTACATGGATGAAAATTCATAACTTTAACTTGTTATAGTATATAGAGTGATATAAAATAAACTAGGATTATATTTAAGAACCTAGAAGTTGGAAAATGAAGTATACCAAAAAATGTAGGAGCAAAGCATTAGTAAAATCAAAAGAAAAAAATTAGTGCTTAGAAAGTGGAAAAAAAACAAAACCAGCTTGTCTAATTTTGTATCACAATTACACTTCAATTTAAAAAACAGAGAAAATGGTGTTAGTAAATAAAATGAAGATAAGTTTCTTTGAATTATAAATAAGTAAATACTTTGCTCTTTTGATCAGGAGAAAATTATGAGAAAATGTGACTATAAAGCAAGAGGAATGAGTAGGGGGTTTAATAAGAGATATAGAAGGGATTAAAAAACATAAGAAAATGTGTTTTTCTTATGCTGATGATGTGGAAATACAAATTGAGTGGAAGGTATAAACATCTCAGAGCAGGTATAAAAATATATAGAAGAAACTGAAAGGTAATCCAAGAACTATTCCGCACAAAACGTTTTAGGCCCAGCTATTTGTATGCGTTGCTGCTGCTGCCTTATGCGTTAGGTCTATCAAAATATCTAATAATGCATCATCATCTCATTTGTTGGAACTGTAATATTCATTGCAAATTTGTGTCAAATTCTCATTGTAAATTTTTTTTTTTAAATGAGCACAAGAATTCAGTAAAGGTCACCAATACATATGCTACCTGGAAATAATCATTGTTACTATTTTCTTTTTTAACTAGAAGTAGAATTGCTTGATTCAGCCTTGGCACATTAAATATTTTCCAACAAAATCATCAAATTGTCCTCTGGAGAGGTTTTAACAGTTCATATACTTACAAAACTATTCTGTACCAGAGAAGAATACAGAAAGCATTCCAGTTCACTTTGTGAAGTTAGTATCATACTGTTATAAAATCTGGCAAAGACAACAGGAAAAAACTTTTCATACCAGTCTCATTTAAGCACATAAATGCACAAATTATATGTTAAATAGTAAAACTATTATTGCACTAGGAGATTTGTTTTTTCTTTGTTTTTTATAATTTTTTTAAAGTTTTTGACCATGTTTACACAAAATAAGTAACATAAGCTTCATAACTTTTCAATTTGTCTCCAATAATTCTCTCATTTAAAAAAATTATTGAGGTATATTTTAAATACCCTATAATTCACCCACTTTAAGTGGTTATTATTTAGTAAATCTTTGAAACTATGTAAGCATCACTATAAATCAGTTTAAGAGCAATCCCATCACCCCAGTGAGATCCCTCATGTCCATTCACTGTTAACCCCAGTTCCAAGAGGCCACTAATCTACTTTCTGTCTCTATAGATTTGCCTTTCCTGGACATTTCATATAAATGGAATCATATAATATGCAATCTCCTTTGTAACTGGATCCTTTCAATTAGCATACTGTTTTTGCAGTCCAGCCAAATTGTTTTAAATTTGGGGTTATTATGAATAATGTTTTTAAGAACATTTGGGTGCAAGTTTTTGCATAATACATGTTTTTATTTCTCTTTATACCTACCCTGATGGCTCAGTTGGTAAAGATTCCTCCTGTAATGCAGGAGACCCAGGTTCAATTCCTGGGTCAGAAAGATCTGCTGGAGAAGGGATAGGCTACCCACTCCAGTATTCTTGGGCTTCTCTGGTGTCTCAGCTGATAAAGAATCTGCCTGCAATGCGGGAGACAAGGGTTCCATCCCTGGGTTGAGAAGATCCCCTGGAGAAGGGAAAGGCTACCTATTCCAGTATTCTGGCCTGCAGAATTCCATGGACTATATAGTCCATGGGTTTGCAAAGAGTTGGACACTACAAAGCGACTTTCACTTTCACTTTATACCTACAAGTGGAATTACTGGGCCGTAGATGGTGACTGCAGCCATGAAGTTAAAAGACGCTTACTCCTTGGATGGAAAGTTATGACCAACCTAGACAGCACATTGAAAAACAGAGACATTACTTTGCCAACAAAGGTCCGTCTAGTCAAGGCTGTGGTTTTTCCAGTGGTCATGTATGGATGTGAGAGTTGGACTGTGAAGAAGGCTGAGCGCCGAAGAATTGATGCTTTTGAACTGTGGTGTTGGAGAAGACTCTTGAGAGTCCCTTGGACTGCAAGGAGATCCAACCAGTCCATTCTGAAGGAGATCAGCCCTGGGATTTCTTTGGAAGGAATGATGCTAAAGCTGAAACTCCAGTACTTTGGCCACCTCATGTGAAGAGTTGACTCATTGGAAAAGACTCTGATGCTGGGAGGGATTGGGGGCAGGAGGAGAAGGGGACGACAGAGGATGAGATGGCTGGATGGCATCACTGACTCGATGGACATGAGTCTGAGTGAACTCCAGGAGTTGGTGATGGACAGGGAGGCCTGGCGTGCTGCAATTCATGGGGTCGCAAAGAGTCAGACATGACTGAGTGACTGAACTGAACTGATGGTAACTCTATGTTGAACATTTTGAGAAACTGCCAAACTGTTTTCCAACATGGTTGTACTATTTTACATTCCCACCAGTAGTGTATGAAGATTCCCTATGCGCTCACCAACATTTGTCATTATCTGTCCTTTTTATTACAGTCTTTCTGCAGCTGCTGTCGCTTCAGTCGTGTCCGACTCTGTGCGACCCCATAGACAGCAGCCCACTAGGCTCCTCTGTCCCTGGGATTCTCCAGGCAAGAACACTGGAATAGGTTGCCATTTCCTCCTCCAAAGCATGAAAGTGAAAAGTGAAAGTGAAGTCGCTCAGTCGTGTCCGACTCTTAGCGACCCCATGGACTGCAGCCTACCAGGCTCTTCCGTCCATGGGATTTTCCAAGCAAGAGTACTGGAGTGGGGTGCCATTGCCTTCTCCTGTGAAATTGTGTCTCATTCACAATATGTTTTGGAGAAACAGTCATCTCAAGTAATGCCAAAAAAGCATCTGATTCTTGATAATACCTTAGAAAACCAAAAAAGCCACTATCTTCATATGTTAAGGAATGATGATATGATCATATGATGATTATAATGATAGAAAATTACATTACAGCTAGTATTATTAATAAATAATAATGATAAAACATAATAGAACTTAATGTGAGATGCTGTTCTAATCATTTTATAACTCAATAACTCACTTTAACACAGCACCCTTAAGGTAGGTTCTAATATTATCTCCATTTTACAAAGGAGGAATCCAAAGCAGACATATGAAGTGACTGAATGACTCCACACATCTAATATGTCAAGGTGCTGGAATTTGAATCAGGCGTTCTGATTTCAGAGTCCACACTGTTAATCCTTATGCTATCATCTGGAGAGTTTTATCAGCTGGGCCCTCATTGCTGCTTGATGGTTTTTCCCTGGCATTTGACCTCTTCCTTGTCCTTCTCCCATTCATCTAAAGCTCTATTTCTACTCCCAGTTTTCTACAGAAAACTGTCCTTCTCACTTCTCAGAGGAAATAAAGACTATACCAAAAAAAAAAAAAAATTAAACAGAAACTGCATAGTATCTAGTGTATGTTATTTTCTCAGTCGTGTCTGGCTCTTTGTGATCCCGTGGACTGTAATCCCTTATGTTCCTCTGTCCATGGAATTTTCCAAGCAAGAATACTGGAGTGGGTTGCCATTCCCTTCTTCAGGAGATCTTCCCAACCCAGGAATGGAACCCAGGTCTCCTGCATTGCAGGCAGATTCTTTACTGTCTGAGCCACTCAGTTCAGTTCAGTCACTCAATTGTATCTGACTCTTTGTGACCCCATGGACTGCAGCATGCCAGGCTTCCCTTTCCATCATCATCTCCTGGAGCTTACTCAAGCTCATGTGCATTGAGTCAATGATGCCATCCAACCAGCTCATCCTCTGTTGTCCCCTTCTCCTCCAGCCTTCAGTCGTTCTCAGCATTAGGGTCTTCAAGAAATGAGTCAGTTCTTCGCATCAGGTGGCCAAAGTACTGGAGTTTCAGCTTCAGCATCAGTCCTTCCAATGCATATTCGGACTGATTTCCTCTAGGATGGACTGGTTGGATCTCCTTGCTGTCCAAGAGACTGTCAAGAGTCTTTTCCAGCACCACAGTTCAAAAGCATCAATTCTTCAGCATTCAGCTTTCTTTATAGTCCAACTTTCACATCCATACATGACTACTGGAAAAACCAAAACTTTGACTAGACGGACCTTTGTTGACAAATTAATGTCTCTGCTTTTTAATATGCTGAGTTTTTAATATGTTCCTTATCTTCCAAGGAGCAGGTATCTTTTAACTTCATGGCTGCAGTCACCATCTGCAGTGATTTTGGAGCCCCCCAAAATAAAGCCTGTCACTCTTTCCATTGTTTCCCCATCTATTTGCCATGAAGTGATGGGACCAGATGCCACTAGGGAGGCCCATAATATCTAGGTGGCATTTCACATCAGTAGAGGAGAAAACGGATTATTCAGTAAATGGTGTTGGAATAATTGGTTACTTCTTAGGGAAAAACACTATATTCTTATTCCATTTCCAGACATTTTCCTGTGGTTTAATTTTTACAAAAAATAAAACCATTAAAATTCTAGAGGAAATTTTGCAATAAGCTTTAAAATCAGGATATTCTATGTAGGACAGAAAAGCAGTAACAGTGGCTTAATTAAACATGGATGGTAAATTCTCTTTGGGGAGGAGATCTGTAGACAGGCCACACAGGTCTGGGCGGTTCCACGTAGTCGTAAGGTTCTTTCCATCTTTCTTGGGAGGAGATCTGTAGACAGGCCACACAGGTCTGGGCGGCTCCACGTAGTCGTAAGGTTCTTTCCATCTTTCTGTTTTACCTCCTTTAGTGTACCTTCTAACTCAAAAGTCACTTCATAGTCTCAGATGGCTACTGAAATTCAAGCACTCACATTTGAGTTCTTGGAAATGACAAAAGACCTTACCTCCCACCTGAGTCTGCGATCTTTTTGGAAACGCCACTCAGCACTTGTGCTCTCATTGATCAGAATTTAGTCAATATGACCAAGATACAAGGAACGTTGAGAAATGTAGTCTTTGACTTGATATATCATAATATCAATACAATTGAAGTTGTTTGTTTTTTTTTTTTAGAAGAAGGAAAAAAATAGATATTGGATGGCAGCTACCAGTTTCTGTCATATTTTAGGTAGACTAAGCCTTCCTTAGCATGACCCCAAGGTCAACAACTGCAAAAGGACAAGGTCGATGGATTTTGACAAACACAACAGCAGCTGTTGTTTTTTCCCCTTGTGCAAAAGGTGTTATTAACAAAATGAAAACAAACTACAAAGTAGGAAAAATAATTGCAATAAATGACATATAATTCATATTCTTAATGTGTAAACAAATACACTATTGGTAAGAAACTTGATTGCCTGTGCCTTTTGGAGAGAAAATAATCAGTTCTGTGATTCTTTCTTAAATGTACAGTAATGCATTATGTTGTTGTTCAGTCACTCAGTCGTGTTCAATTCTTTGTGGCCCCATGGACTGCATCATGCCAGGCTTCCCTGTCCTTCCCCATCTCCCAGAGCTTGCTCAAACTCATATCCGTTATAGATAGTGTTTAATCTTACATGCGTGCTCAGTCTCTAAGTTGTGTCCGACTCTTTGCAACTTCACAGACTGTAGCCCACCAGGCTTCTCTGGCCATGGGATTTTTCAGGCAAGAATAGTGGAGAGGGTTGCCAGTTCCTACTCCAGGAGATTCTTGAACCCAAGTCTCCTGTGTCTCCTGCACTGGCAGGCAGATTCTTAACTGGTGAGACACCCGGGAAGCCCTATGTTTCATCTTATGTATATTTAAAAATTGAAAAATCCACATTGACCTTTTAGCAAGAGGGAGCATTTTCTGTTTTGTGTGTCTTCATTTTAATTCTTTGCTCCTTAAAGGCACATTCTAGGCTCATTTGTTAGATGCTGCCCTGCATTAATACATGTACAGTGATGAGATACTTGATTTAGGACAGATTCAGCTAGATTACCTGAATGCTCAGTTATCGGCCTTGGTGAAAATCATCTGCTTTCAGATTGATAAGAAGATAAAATCAGTGGCCATTCTCAGTTCAGTGCTTCATCAGGAAATGAATTAAAGTGAAATCATTAGCGGTCATTTTTTAAAATACTAATCACAGAATTTCAAATTCTGGGGAAAACTTTGTATGTTTTTAGTGGTTATTATAGACTGGAATGTTTTTAACTGAGTTCAGGACTTGGAAACATTGGGAGGGGACGTTGTTTCTGGCCAGATTACTTAGACAACCATAATTCTTCACAGCTTTCTGTTAATATCTCTTGATTAACAAGCAAGTTGGAGCCAAGTGATTTGGCTGTTTGGTATCCTTGGTAACTACCATTAGATGATAACTTGAATCAGTTAAAATTAATTTCTTGTAAAAATCTGCTTCCATGAGAAAGTATTGACTTTGATATTTAGATGCACAAGAAATATATTTATATTAGGGTCATCAAATATGGAGAATTTTTGTAGATAAAAATCTACAAAGCCTAGTAAAGTCAAAAGGTGGAGAAGATAAGGAAGGCTGCCAGGACTCTGCCCTTAAGGACTACCTGGAGAGGGAGTACTTCCATAAATGAAGGAACCTGAGGCAAAATAGCCATTGTGTGAGCTTTTGTTCAGTAGAGCTATTATTAATAGCCTTCTTTCCCTTCCATTTGGGAATGCTGTCATGACAATGCTATTTTATTGTTATAGAAGTTTGGGAAAAGGTAGGAAACACTTTTTTTCCTAATATAAAATAACAATACATATTTTAGCTCCAAGCCTATTTTTAGTGTCAGTTTAGGAAACATCTCCCTTTGGTCATGATAGGTATCTTCAACTGACGCTTGTAACTGCTACAAACCTCTCGTTGCCGGACGTTAACATTTTAGGGGTGTTACAAGAAGGTGGAAAAGCCAGTGCTGAACTGTGTAACATGGGCCGGGACTGCTGCTTGGTGGAATAATAGCATTTCCATCCCCCCATTTGTAGCCTGTATTAAAGGGTGGGCCAGACCATTGTGCAGAATATATCCTGACTCCCTGCAGGCTGTGCTTTTGCCCAGGGTACTGGAGAGTCCTGATTTCAGTTCCACATAGGATTTTGTCTGCTACTGACTTCATGTATTCTGTTTGCTCTCAGAGGAGCTAAGGATAGAAATTTAAAGGAAAAAAAGCAGAAGTTGAGCTATAACAAGGTAAATCACAGCTTCCTTTATATGATTAGGTGCTTAGAGCCTTTTAGAAATAATCAGATCTACCTGTTCTACAGTTAAGTGGCTCCTGAATGAATGTTTCCAGGAAAAAACATGGACTCTGGGCAGTCCATGTAAGCTGAGTTCAAAGACTGCTTCACCACCTACTAGCTGTATCGTGTAGGGATAGACATATGACTTCTTGGTGTCTCAGTTTTCTTATTTGCAAAATGAGGTAATGATGTTTATAGGGAAACTTTATGGTATATATGAGATCATGGATTTGGGATAGGGCCTGGCACTTGGAGCTCAGTCAGTGCTGGTTCCCTTATTATTCCTCTCAGAAGAGACTTTACTGAGTTTCACAAAAAACCTGCTCATCCTTTATTTTTGCTTACTTTTACTTCTTCCACTAATCTCTCTTCTTGTATTCCACCCATCTTCTGGCACCCTACTTCATTATTATTTTCTGTCCTCTTTCTTCATCCTTTTGATTCATTTTATCCTCCAAACTTGTTATTGGCTGTTTGCTGCTGCTGCTGCTTATAGTGAGAATGTAATGTAATCTAGCTGTTACGTTGTGAAACAGTAATGTACCAAATGCTATGTTTGGTGCTGAAGTTATACTGAAGGAGTATATATGGTCCTTGTAACCAAGGAGATTACCTTCTAGTGGAAGATGTAGACAAGTCCAGTGGGCCCTTGGTATCTTTGGGTTCTGCATCTGCATATTCAACCAACTGAGGATTGAAAATGTTTTTTAAAAAATTCCAGAACTTTCCAAAAAGCAAAGCTTGAATTTGTTATGTGCCAGTAACTATTTACATAGCATTTACATTGTATTATTAATTACAAATAAACTAGAGGTGATTTAAAGTATATGGGAGAATGTGCAGAGGTTAAATGCAAATACTGCATTATTTTATATAAGGGACTTGGGCATCCATGGATTTTGATATTCATAGATGGTCCTAGAGAGCCAATCCCTTATGGATACCCAGGGACTACTGTAAACAGGGAATTACAGTTCAGGGAAATCGTGGTGGATTATGGAAGCACATAGGAGGGACACCTAACTCAAACTTGGTAGGAGTGGTGTCAAAAACAGCTTCCCTGGAGAAAAACAAGCTCTGACACGTGATGGAAGTGAGAGTTTAAGCAAAACATTCAAAGGAAGAGTTTTTAATAGAGGAAGCATATGCAAAGGCTCAAATACTTGAAGTGGTATGTGACCTTAGGGAGCCTAAATGAGTTCAGGGTTGGTGGAGTTGAATTTGGGAATTAGATTGGGGGATGTTTATATGATGAGAGATAAAATCAGAAAGGTAAATAGGGGTCTTATTATGAATTTGAATTTTATTCTACTGGTAATAGTCATCTATTTTATGATAGAATCCATAGGATGTGGATTACAATAGGAGAGAGGTATAAAGGAAGTCTGAGGCTTCTGATTTAGGCAGCTTGGTCATACAGAATGCAGAAGGAGCAGGTTGAAGGAATGGGACTGAGTTGGGTTTTAGAGATGCAGGTCTGTGATATGTTGTAGTTGTAAATATGGGTCTGAAATGAAAAAGCAATTTCAGATCTTATTTTGAAATTGTAATGGATTGCCTTTGTTACTCCCAACTGTTTTCTTGTGTTTTTTTACATGATTCTTGTCCTTCTGCCTGTCCTTACATTTTGGTGCATATTGTTGGGTAATTATGACTCAATTGGCAATGGCACCCCACTCCAATACTCTTGCCTGGAAAATCCCATGGACGGAGGAGCCTGGTAGGCTGCAGTCCGTGGGGTCGCTAGGAGTCGGACACGACTGAGCGACTTCACGTTCACTTTTCACTTTCATGCATTGGAGAAGGAAATGGCAACCCACTCCAGTATTCTTGCCTGGAGAATCCCAGGGACGGGGGAGCCTGGTGGACTGCCGTCTATGGGGTCACACAGAGTCGGACACGACTGAAGCGACTTAGCAGCAGCAGCAAGAAGGATCAAAGTGTAAGAAGAACATAGTTGAGGTAGATGAGAGAACCCAGTATGCATTTCCTGTGAAGGCAATTAGAATAAAACAGAGAGTGTTCAGTCTCTAGTATCATAGAAATTGTTTACAGGAACTTGGAGGTTGGCTGATTTCCAAGAAGCAGAAGTGCCATTCTGAGAGAGTTCCATGGCTAGAAACCTGTGCTGATTGATGGTGGTCCCAAGAGAAGTGTATGAAGGAGGGCTTGGGGGTGAATGATAAATAAAATCTTATCCTGCCTAAACTCAGTCTCCAAGATGAGAGATGTCTCTAAATCAGCTATTTTCATTTAAGAGACAGTTGTGGGTTTGTTATTTCCAAATTTATCAAAAATGTTTGGAGTCTGTTTTTATTTCTGACTTGTATGTCCTCTGAAATAAAGTTCTATGAGAAGTTTACTACCTGCTGGGCTATGTAGAGCTGCATTTGATTAGCAAAGCCTGACTTCTCTCGTTTCCAGCAGCACTGTCTCATTCTGATATTGCAGGATTTGTTGACCAAGTCTATGTTTCTGTAGTTTACACCTGTCATGATTGTATAATCTTTTATCATATCTCTCTTAACTTCATATTTTCATGATTTTGTTTGGTTGGTTGGTTTCTCCCCACAGAGCTGGGCTCTTGTCTTCATCACTTACTTTGATTTTCACTTTCTTTTTTTTTTTTTTCTTTTTTTTCTTTCCCCATCCCGAACCTTCCTCCCTCCTCCCTCCCCATACCATCCCTCTGGGCCGTCCCAGTGCACCAGCCCCAAGCATCCAGCATCATGCATCGAACCTGGACTGGCAACTCGTTTCCTACATGATATTTTATATATTTCATTGCCATTCTCCCAAATCTTCCCACCCTCTCCCTCTCCCACAGAGTCCATAAGACTGTTCTATACATCAGTGTCTCTTTAGCTGTCTCGTACACCAGGTTATTGTTACCATCTTTCTAAATTCCATATATATGTGTTAGTATACTGTATTTATGTTTTTCCTTCTGGCTTACTTCACTCTGTACAATAGGCTCCAGTTTCATCCACCTCATTAGAACTGATTCAAATGTATTCTTTTTAATGGCTGAGTAATACTCCATTGTGTATATGTACCACAGCTTTCCTATCCATTCATCCGCTGATGGACATCTAGGTTGCTTCCATGTCTTGGCTATTATAAACAGTGCTGCGATGAACATTGGGGTACACGTGTCTCTTTCCCTTCTGGTTTCCTCAGTGTGTATGCCCAGCAGTGGGATTGCTGGATCATAAGGCAGTTCTATTTCCAGTTTTTTAAGGAATCTCCACACTGTTCTCCATAGTGGCTGTACTAGTTTGCATTCCCACCAACAGTGTAAGAGGGTTCCCTTTTCTCCACACCCTCTCCAGCATTTATTATTTGTAGACTTTTGGATCGCAGCCATTCTGACTGGTGTGAAATGGTACCTCATAGTGGTTTTGATTTGCATTTCTCTGATAATGAGTGATGTTGAGCATCTTTTCATGTGTTTGTTACCCATCTGTATGTCTTTTTTGGAGAAATGTCTATTTAGTTCTTTGGCCCATTTTTTGATTGGGTCGTTTATTTTTCTGGAGTTGAGCTGTAGGAGTTGCTTGTATATTTTTGAGATTAGTTGTTTGTCGGTTGCTTCATTTGCTATTATTTTCTCCCATTCTGAAGGCTGTCTTTTCACCTTGCTAATAGTTTCCTTTGATGTGCAGAAGCTTTTAAGGTTAATTAGGTCCCATTTGTTTATTTTTGCTTTTATTTCCAATATTCTGGGAGGTGGGTCATAGAGGATCCTGCTGTGATGTATGTCGGAGAGTGTTTTGCCTATGTTCTCCTCTAGGAGTTTTATAGTTTCTGGTCTTACGTTTAGATCTTTAATCCATTTTGAGTTTATTTTTGTGTATGGTGTTAGAAAGTGGTCCAGTTTCATTCTTTTACAAGTGGTTGACCAGATTTCCCAGCACCATTTGTTAAAGAGGTTGTCTTTAATCCATTGTATATTCTTGCCTCCTTTGTCGAAGATAAGGTGTCCATATGTGCGTGGATTTATCTCTGGGCTTTCTATTTTATTCCATTGATCAATATTTCTGTCTTTGTGCCAGTACCATACTGTCTTGATAACTGTGGCTTTGTAGTAGAGCCTGAAGTCAGGTAGGTTGATTCCTCCAGTTCCATTCTTCTTTCTCAAGATCGCTTTGGCTATTCGAGGTTTTTTGTATTTCCATACAAATTGTGAAATTATTTGTTCTAGCTCTGTGAAGAATACTGTTGGTAGCTTGATAGGGATTGCGTTGAATCTATAAATTGCTTTGGGTAGTATACTCATTTTCACTATATTGATTCTTCCAATCCATGAACATGGTATATTTCTCCACCTATTAGTGTCCTCTTTGATTTCTTTCACCAGTGTTTTATAGTTTTCTATATATAGGTCTTTAGTTTCTTTAGGTAGATATATTCCTAAGTATTTTATTCTTTCCGTTGCAATGGTGAATGGAATTGTTTCCTTAATTTCTCTTTCTGTTTTCTCATTATTAGTGTATAGGAATGCAAGGGATTTCTGTGTGTTGATTTTATATCCTGCAACTTTACTGTAGTCATTGATTATTTCTAGTAATTTTCTGGTGGACTCTTTAGGGTTTTCTATGTAGAGGATCATGTTATCTGCAAATAGTGAGAGTTTTACTTCTTCTTTTCCAATTTGGATTCCTTTTATTTCTTTTTCTGCTCTGATTGCTGTGGCCAAAACTTCCAAAACTATGTTGAATAGTAATGGTGAAAGTGGGCACCCTTGTCTTGTTCCTGACTTTAGAGGAAATGCTTTCAACTTTTCACCATTGAGGATAATGTTTGCTGTGGGTTTGTCATATATAGCTTTGATTATGTTGAGGTATGTTCCTTCTATTCCTGCTTTCTGGAGAGTTTTTATCATAAATGGATGTTGAATTTTGTCAAAGGCTTTCTCTGCATCTATTGAGATAATCATATGGTTTTTATTTTTCAATTTGTTAATGTGGTGTATTACATTGATTGATTTGCGGATATTGAAGAATCCTTGCATCCCTGGGATAAAGCCCACTTGATCATGGTGTATGATCTTTTTAATGTGTTGTTGGATTCTGATTGCTAGAATTTTGTTAAGGATTTTTGCATCTATGTTCATCAGTGATATTGGCCTGTAGTTTTCTTTTTTTGTGGGATCTTTGTCAGGTTTTGGTATTAGGGTGATGGTGGCCTCATAGAATGAGTTTGGAAGTTTACCTTCCTCTGCAATTTTCTGGAAGAGTTTGAGCAGGATAGGTGTTAGCTCTTCTCTAAATTTTTGGTAGAATTCAGCTGTGAAGCCGTCTGGACCGGGGCTTTTGTTTGCTGGAAGATTTTTGATTACAGTTTCAATTTCCATGCTTGTGATGGGTCTGTTAAGATTTTCTATTTCTTCCTGGTCCAGTTTTGGAAAGTTGTACTTTTCTAAGAATTTGTCCATTTCTTCCACGTTGTCCATTTTATTGGCATATAATTGTTGATAGTAGTCTCTTATGATCCTTTGTATTTCTGTGTTGTCTGTTGTGATCTCTCCATTTTCGTTTCTAATTTTGTTGATTTGATTTTTCTCCCTTTGTTTCTTGATGAGTCTGGCTAATGGTTTGTCAATTTTATTTATCTTTTCAAAGAACCAGCTTTTGGTTTTGTTGATTTTTGCTATGGTCTCTTTTGTTTCTTTTGCATTTATTTCTGCTCTAATTTTTAAGATTTCTTTCCTTCTACTAACCCTGGGGTTCTTCATTTCTTCCTTTTCTAGTTGCTTTAGGTGTAGAGTTAGGTTATTTATTTGACTTTTTTCTTGTTTCTTGAGGTGTGCCTGTATTGCTATGAACTTTCCCCTTAGGACTGCTTTTACCGTGTCCCACAGGTTTTGGGTTGTTGTGTTTTCATTTTCATTCGTTTCTATGCAAATTTTGATTTCTTTTTTGATTTCTTCTGTGATTTGTTGGTTATTCAGCAGCGTGTTGTTCAGCCTCCATATGTTGGCATTTTTAATAGTTTTTCTCCTGTAATTGAGATCTAATCTTACTGCATTGTGGTCAGAAAAAATGCTTGGAATGATTTCTATTTTTTTGAATTTACCAAGGCTAGCTTTATGGCCCAGGATGCGATCTATCCTGGAGAAGGTTCCATGTGCGCTTGAGAAAAAGGTGAAATTCATTGTTTTGGGATGAAATGACCTATAGATATCAATTAGGTCTAACTGGTCTATTGTATCGTTTAAAGTTTGTGTTTCCTTGTTAATTTTCTGTTTAGTTGATCTATCCATAGGTGTAAGTGGGGTATTAAAGTCTCCCACTATTATTGTGTTATTGTTAATTTCTCCTTTCATACTTGTTAGCATTTGTCTTACATACTGTGGTGCTCCCGTGTTGGGTGCATATATATTTATAATTGTTATATCTTCTTCTTGGATTGATCCTTTGATCATTATGTAGTGACCTTCTTTGTCTCTTTTCACAGCCTTTGTTTTAAAGTCTATTTTATCTGATATGAGTATTGCTACTCCTGCTTTCTTTTGGTCCCTATTTGCATGGAAAATCTTTTTCCAGCCCTTCACTTTTAGTCTGTATGTGTCCCCTGTTTTGAGGTGGGTCTCTTGTAGACAACATATGTAGGGGTCTTGTTTTTGTATCCATTCAGCCAGTCTTTGTCTTTTGGTTGGGGCATTCAACCCATTTACATTTAAGGTAATTACTGATAAGTATGTTCCCGTTGCCATTTACTTTATTGTTTTGGGTTCGAGTTTATACACCGTTTTTGTGTTTCCTGTCTAGAGAATGTCCTTTAGTATTTGTTGGAGAGCTGGTTTGGTGGTGCAGAATTCTCTCAGCCTTTGCTTGTCTGAAAAGCTTTTGATTTCTCCTTCATACTTGAATGAGATCCTTGCTGGGTACAATAATCTGGGCTGTAGGTTATTTTCTTTCATCATTTTAAGTATGTCTTGCCATTCCCTCCTGGCTTGAAGAGTTTCTATTGAAAGATCAGCTGTTATCCTTATGGGAATTCCCTTGTGTGTTATTTGTTGTTTTTCCCTTGCTGCTTTTAATATTTGTTCTTTGTGTTTGATCTTTGTTAATTTGATTAATATGTGTCTTGGGGTGTTTCTCCTTGGGTTTATCCTGTTTGGTATTCTCTGGGTTTCTTGGACTTGGGTGATTATTTCCTTCCCCATTTTAGGGAAGTTTTCCACTATTATCTCCTCAAGTATTTTCTCATGGTCTTTCTTTTTGTCTTCTTCTTCTGGAACCCCTATGATTCGAATGTTGTAGCGTTTAATATTGTCCTGGAGGTCTCTGAGATTGTCCTCATTTCTTTTAATTCGTTTTTCTTTTATCCTCTCTGATTCATTTATTTCTACCATTCTATCTTCTAATTCACTAATCCTGTCTTCTGCCTCTGTTATTCTACTATTTGTTGCCTCCAGAGTGTTTTTAATTTCACTTATTGCATTATTCATTATATATTGACTCTTTTTTATTTCTTCTAGGTCCTTGTTAAACCTTTCTTGCATCTTCTCAAGCCTTGTCTCCAGGCTATTTATCTGTGATTCCATTTTAGTTTCAAGATTTTGGATCAATTTCACTATCATTATTCGGAATTCTTTATCAGGTAGATTCCCTATTTCTTCCTCTTTTGTTTGGTTTGGTGGGCATTTATCCTGTTCCTTTATCTGCTGAGTATTCCTCTGTCTCTTCATCTTGTTTAAATTGCTGAGTTTGGGGTGTCCTTTCTGTATTCTGGCAGTTTGTGGAGTTCTCTTTATTATGGCGTTTCCTCACTGTGTGTGGGTTTGTACAGGTGGCTTGTCAAGGTTTCCTGGTTAGGAAGCTTGTGTCGGTGTTCTGGTGGGTGGAGCTGTATTTCTTCTCTCTGGAGTGCAATGAAATGTCCAGTAATGAGTTATGAGATGTCTATAGTTTTGGGGTGACTTTGGGCAGCCTGTATCTTGAAGCTCAGGGCTGTGTTCCTTTGTTGCTGGAGAATTTGCTTGGTATGTCTTGCCCTGGAACTTATTGGCCCTTGTGTGGTGCTTGGTTTCAGTGTCGGTATGGAGGCAATTGATGAGCTCCTGTCAATGAATGTTCCTTGGAGTCAGGAGTTCCCTGGAGTCAGGGTTTGGACTTAAGTCTCCTGCTTCCGATTATCGGTCTTATTTTTACAGTAGTTTCAAAACTTCTCCTTCTATACAGCACCACTGATAAAACATCTACATTAAAGATGATAAGTTTCTCTACAGTGAGGGTCACTCAGAGAGGTTCACAGGGTTACATGGAGAAGAGAAGAGGGAGGAGGGAGTTAGAGGTGACCCAAATGAGATGAGGTGAATCAATAGTGGAGAGAGTGGGCTAGCCAGTAGTCACTTCCTTATGTGCACTCCACAACTGGACCACTCAGAGATGTTCACGGGGTTATACAGAGAAGAGAAGAAGGAGGAAGGTAACAGAGGTGGCCAGAAGGATAAAAGGGGGGAATGAAAAGGAGGGAGACAGATCCAGCCAGTAATCAGTTCCCTAAGTGTTCTCCACCGTCTGGAACACACAGAAATTCACAGAGTTGGGTAGAGTAGAGAGGGGTTAGGGAGGAGACACAGGCAACCTGGTGGAGAAAAAGGAGGGTCCAAAGGGAGAGAGAGCAGTCAAGCCAGTAATCTCACTCCCTAGTGAAAAATGGGTCCTGAAGATTGGGTCCTTAAAGGTACAAAATTGGTAACAAATACATAAAAGCAAAAATTAAAAATCTAGAGTAGAGTTTGGAATTTCAAAAATACGATGTTAAAGAAAAGAAGGAGGAAAAGAAAGAGAGAAAGAACGAACAAACAAAAACAAACAAGGTCGTGAAAATTATAAAGAAAGTACAGGTACAAAATTGATAACTAATACCAGAAAGCGAAAATTAAAAATCTAGAGTAGAGTTTGGAATTTCAAAAATACGATGTTAAAGAAAAGAAGAAGGAAAAGAAAGAAAAAACGAACAAACAAAAACAAACAAGGTCGCAAAAATTATAAAGAAAGTACAGGTACAAAATTGATAACTAATACCAGAAAGCAAAAATTAAAAATCTAGAGTAGAGTTTGGAATGTCAAAAATACAATGTTAAAAAAAAAAAAAAAGAAGAAGAAGAAAAATAAAGAGAGAAAACAAACAAACAAATACAAACAATGTCACAAAAATTATAAAGAAAATACAGGTACAAAATTGATATCAAATACCAAAAAGCATAAATTAAAAATCTAGAGTAAAGTTTGGAATTTCAGATATACAATGTTATATAAAAGAAGAAGAGAAAGAAACAGAGAAGAAGAAAAAAAAAAGTCACAGAAATTATATAAAAAAAAACTATAGGTACAAAATTGATAACATATACCAAAAAGCGAAAATTAAAAATCTAGAGTAGAGTTTGGAATTTCAAAAATACAGTGTTAAAGAAAAGAAGAAAAAAAACAAACAAACAAACAAAAAACAAGGTCAAAAAATTATAAAATATATATATATGAAGTTTGCTGAAGAAGAAAAAAAATAGGGTCTTTTTTTTTTTTTTTTTGCAAAGTAATAGGTTATAAAAGTGAAAATTAAAGGAACAATAGAGGACTTAAAATTTTTTTTTTTTTTATTAAAAAAAAAAAAGAAAGAATGATCGTAAAAATAATAAAAAATATATCTAGGGCTTTTTTGGGTTTTTTTTTTTGTGGGTGTTGTGGGTTCAGTTCATTTTTGGCTAGTTCCTTGGTCAGATTTATATTTCTCAAGATCTATAGGCCCCTTCCTATGTAGTCCGTAGTAACCACAGGGTTTTGATCTATTGCCTGTAGCTTCCAAGGCGTTTCCCTCTGTTATATCTTCTTCTGTTTGCTAGTCTCTTCAGTATCTGGTTTCCGCCCTGACTCAAAGGGCACGGTGGAGGACACTTTTTTTTTTTTTTTTTAGGCTTACTTGTTCAGTCGCGCTGTGGGGAGGGAGGGAGGGATGCTGCAAACAAATAACACTGGCGTGGGCTCGCAGTGCCTCAGCCACCCTGGGTCTGCCCCCGCTCACGGCGCGTGTAGCCTCCCTGTCCACACTGCTCGGACTCTAGGTTGTTCCGCCGGGAACAATCCGAGGCTGGCCCTGGGCTGCATGCACCTCCCAGGTCCAAGCCGCTCAGGTTCAGGCACTCGGGTAGTCCCCAGAGGCGCAGACTCAGTTGGGCCTGCGTTTTGTGCTCTTCCCAGGTCCGAGCGCCAATTTGCTCTTCCCAGGCGAGCGCCAATGCTGCGACTTATCGCCTCCCCGCCACTCGGGTATCTGGATGTAAAACCGGCGCACCTTCTCAGGCAGATGTTGACCGTCCAGACCCCCAAGAAGTTTTAGTTAGCAAAGAAGCCTGCTTACAGTTTTATAGATAATGTCTCTCTGGGGCTGCGATTGCCCCCTTCCGGCTCTGGCTGCCTGTCACCGGAGGGGCAAGGTCTGCAGCCGGCTATCTCTGTTCAGTCCTTTGTTCCGTGCCTGGGCCTGGCGGTCTTAGGTTAGGGCTGGCTTTTCGCGTGGTAGGTATCCCACAGTCTGGTTTGCTAGCCCAAATTATTTCGCTCAGATAGCGCTCAGGGTATTCAGGCCAGATTCTTACTCTCAGCGATGCAGCCCGCGCCGCGCCTCCCTGCCCAGCCCCGGCTTGCTAATGGCGGATGCAGGCATCTGCGCTGCTTCTCTGCTGGGGGAGTTACCGTAGGGCTCGCAATCTGCGAGTTTTAAATTGTTTATTTATTTTTTCTCCCTGTTATATTGCCCTCTGTGCTTCCAAAGCTCGGCGCAGATTCGGCAGTGAGAAGGTTTCCTGATGTTTGGAAACTTCTCTCTTTTTAAGATTCCCTTCCCGGGACGGAACTCCGTCCCTCCCTCTTTTGTCTCTTTTTTTTTGTTTTTAATATTTTTTCCTACCTCCTTTCGAAGAGTTGGGTTGCTTTTCTGGGTGCCTGATGTCCTCTGCCGGCATTCAGAAGTTGTTTTGTGGAATTTACTCGACGTTTAAATGCTCTTTTGATGAATTTGTGGGGGAGAAAGTGTTCTCCCCGTCCTACTCCTCCGCCATCTTGGCTCCTCTCCTCGATTTTCACTTTCTTTACCTCTCACATCTCCCCTGATACACAGAACTGGACCTGACTTTGAATTTCTGACTGACGTTCTATGATGCAAATAGGAGAATGGGGAGTTTTCCCTTAGATGGTGCAGCAGCCACACGTCAGGCCACATAAGTAGTCACACATAAGGCCACCTTCTCAGGAAGCCTAGCAGAAGCTTCCTGACCCCTTCTTCATGGCCAGCCCCCTCAACTGACAGACATCATTTGTTTGCTTATCACTTGTCTCCTGTTACACCTGGTCCTTCATAAAGATCTGAGAGAACTTCTGTAGGTTCTTGCAGTCCATTGGAGTGAGGAATGCTGGGTGATCTAATAGCTCCATCTTGGCCCTGGGAAGTCCAGGTCACAGGCTGGAATTAGTTCCAGGCAAGGCCTCACAAAGCCAGCTGGCAGAGGTGCTAGGCCTATGCTCCAGTTCAGGGTGCGTCCCTTGCCTGGCCAGCTCTGCTCCTGCTGACTTCTTCTGACTTGCTGGGTTCTGGACTTTTCTGGTGTAGATATTCTCTCTGCTACCCATCACAATCTGTCTTCACAGCCACACTTCTCATAGGAAGTCTTATCCTTGCTGGGTTTCCCCCCCATCTTCAAACCACTGTTATCTAATTCCCATATCTGCCACTCCTCTGAGGTTGCTTTAACTGCAGTCATCAATGACCTGCTAATTGTACATCCCAGAGGGCCACATTTCAGCTACTGGAATGCTGCTGCTTTTGAAATGGTGATCATTGCTTTCTCCTCTCTTGAGTTTTGCAACATTGAATCTCATTGTTCTTTTTCTTCTTCATAGGTTTCTATTCTTCTTGTTCAGTTACTAAGTCAGGTCCAACTCTTTGTGACCCCATGGGCTGCAGCACCCCAGACCTCCCTGTCCTTCAGTGTCTCCTGGAGTGCTCAAACTCATGTCCATTAAGTCGGTGATGCCATCCAACCATCTCATCCTCTGTCGCCCCCTTCTGCTCCTGGGTTCAATCTTTTCCAGCATCAGTGTCTTTTCCAGTGAGTTGACTCTTTTCTACTTGCCCCTTAAATGTTGATGTACCTTAACTCGCTTGACTGCTGTTTTTCTTACTTTTTGCCCTTCTCCCCAGTTACTCTCTCTACTCTCAAGATTTGCCAGCCTCCAGTATGCTGATGGTTCCAGACCTATATTCCAGCCCAGATTCTGCTGAGCTTCAGATCTGCATATGTAACTGCCTCCTGAATATCTCCATCTGAATAGACAAAAGTCACTTCACATTCAACATGTCTAAAACTGGAATCATTCCTCTGGCCTTTTCTCTTGATGTTCATTTGCCTGAAATATTCTATACAGTGTCTCAGAAGGCTCACTATCTCTTCAGCAATGAGTTTCTCTGCTCAATCAGCATTTTCTCAGGAAGTCCCCATATGTACCAGTTTTCCCTGGCTTTATTTTTCTTTGGGGGCTTCCCAGGTGCTGCTAGTGGTAAAGAATCTTCCTATCAATGCAGGAGACATAAGAGACATGGGTTCGATCCCTGGGTTGGGATGATTCCTTGGAGAAGGAAATGGCAAGCTACTCCAATATCTTGCCTGGAGAATTCCATGGACAGAGGAGCCTAGTGGGCTACAGTTCATAGGTTTGCAAAGAGTCAGACATGACTGAGCAACTAACACTTTGACTTTTATTTTTCTTTGAAGGACATATATCTGAATTTACATGATAGATTAGTGTTCACTTTCCTCCATTAGAATGTAAGCTCTATTTATCTGTCTAGTTCCCTATTATGTTTATAGTACCTGGACCACTTCTGGAACATGGTAGGTGCCCAAATATTGAGTGAATGAATAAATCTTCCTTCAACCCCAGACTGATTTCTATACCTTTTATCTTGATGAGTGCCACCACCCCTATCCTCAGTCCCTTACCTCAGAAACTTGTGTGTAATTCCAGAAACATCTGTCACTATCATCACATCTCTGCCTCCCTTTGTCCAACAGCCACCAATTCCAGCCAGTTTTTTCTCATAACTGTTTCTCGTATCTGCCTCCCAACTCCATATCTGTGATTACCACCTTGTTTCAGGCCCTCAAACCTGTCTCTGGGAAAAAGAATTCATTGTACTTTGTTGATGGGAATGTAAAGTAGTACAGCCATCATGGAGAACAGAACGGAGGTTCCTCAAAAAACTAAAAATAGAATTACCATATGATTCAGCTATTCCACTACTGGGCATATATCTGAAGAAAAGAAAAACACTAATTCGAAAAGAGACATGCGCCCCTATATTCATAGAAGCATTATTTACAAAAGCCAAGATATGGAAGCAACCCAACTCTTAACAGATGAATGGATAAAGAAGATAGAGTGTATAATGGAATACTACTCAGCCATATAAAAGAATGAAATTTTGCCATTTGCAACAACATGGATGGACCTGGAGGTTTTTATGCTTAGTGAAATTAGTCAGATACAGACAAATGCTCTGTGCTGTCACTTATGTGTGAAATCTAAAGAGCAAACAAATGTGCTCACTTTGGCAGCACATATACTAAAACAAACCCCAAACAAGTGAATATATGTAGCAAAACAGAAGTAGACTCACAGATACAGAAAACTAGTTAGTGGTTATCAATGGAGGGGGAGAGGGAAAACAGAGGTAGGTGATTGAGAGGTTCAAACTACTATGTATAAAATAGAGAAGCAACAAAGGTACAAAGCATAGCACCAGAAATTATAGCCATATTTTGTAACATACCAAATACATTTACAAAATATTATATTTTGCAATAACTTTAAATGGCATATAATCTATAAAAATGTAGAATAATTATATTGTTTACCTGAAACTAATATAATATTGTATATTAACTATATTTGAATTTAAAAAACCCTCTTTCTAGTGTTACTAGAGCTTCTAATGTGCTTCCTGCCTTTGTTGTTAACCACCCAAACTGAGTCTCCACAGAAGCCAAAATGGTCTTTCTAGAGGTCTTTCAAATCTAGAAAGCACATTTGATCCTGCTGCTTTCCTTTGTGAAACTCTTAGCATCCCAAGCAGCCAAAGGGTCCTATCCAAGCTCCTTAGTGACCTACGAGAGATGAATGCGTCACACGGTGTGCCATCCCTTGCTTTACACTCAACAGTTGGTGTGCCGTACAGTTGCTTGCCTCCAGCTTAAACTGTCCTCCAGCCTAGCATGGCTCTTCTCCTGATCCCTCTCTTCCAGTGGATTTAGCTCATCATTCTTATAACACTTGCCTTGGGGGTCTCTTTCACCTGGATTCTCTGTACTCTTCTATCACTGTCCCTGTAACTAAAATGTTACCTGTCCTTGCCTCTGCCTTCTTCATTTGGTGGTGAATGCTCTGCAGGAAGGGCTGTGTTTTATCCACCCTTCTATTTCCCTCTTCTAACCAGTGATTGAAGCATAAAAAGCACTTGATAAATGTTTGAGTAGAGGGAAGAATGATTGAATAACTGTCTAGATGGATGTTTCTGGCTGATTTCTGGTCATTGTCATCAAGTTACAGCACAGAATTGCATTTCCAAAACCTAGAGATATTAGTGTAATCTGCAAGATGGGAGTTCCTTGTGTTCTCTGTGCTACAGAACATCCTTCTTACATTTGTCAGAAAGTGGCCCTATCTAGTCTCCTCTCTTGTCCTTTTAAAACCAAAAATCAACTTAATAACAACGGAAAAGAGAGAAGAAAATAAAAAATGACCATTGGAAGAGGTACATCCATTTGTTTCTGGGTCTTAAGAATCTGAAAGGTTTTCTTGAAGAATGGAGGGACATTTTTTTGCAATAGTAAAGTAATTGTATAGTTATTATAATATGTGTTTTGTCAGTCACATGGACAGTATGGTTTAGCAGGTGATTTCTGAAGGATTTAGAGTATGCTTAGTTGAAAGTTATTACTCCTTCCCTCAATACATGCTAGATTTGGGTTTTCAATGTGAAAACAAATATTTCTGTCGTAGAACATTATTATCAACTTGTTGGAATTCACGCCCAGAATATTTTGAGTTGAACAGTTCTGACTCAGTAACATATAAATATTCTCTAGGACAGACACTGTGCCAGTGATGCTGTAAACTTGTTAAAAGCTGGGAATGCTGCACATTAATTAAATGGCAGAGAAAAGCCAGTCCCAAACGGAAGTAAGTTTTTGTATCTGCACAATGGTTTAACCCTATTTTGCTTAGTTCTGAGACTCTGCATCCTCCTGGCTACCCACGGGCCTGAAACTGAAGCTGCACCTTACTCCCCCAGTGGAACCGGAGCAACAACACTGGTATCTGGTTTATAGAGGGTGGTTCTTTACCATAAGATTGTATTTGACTTGAATTGGCTGAATGTGGCTGGACTTGTATCCTATAATGCAGGGAGAATTTTAAATATAATTCATGCAGTCAAATTCCAGATAGTTCAAGAGGAATGAAAAAACATAAAGAATCTTTTAGATTCTCACATTCAAACTCTTAAAAGTGGAAAAGAGAAGGAAGACCACACTGCCCCCCCCCCCCCCGCATCAGCTTAGAAACTAGTGCTAATGAGCACAAATTTAAAGGGTTATGGGCACACACGTGAGTGGACCAGGCAGATACACATCTGGGAACTTCCGTGGGGCATATGCAATGAAAATATTTTCAGGAATGCTGATGGCAAAAATTAGTTCTTTGGAAACATCTAAAGAATGATCAATAGAAATGTATTACTTCAATTTATGTTCAAACCAAGAAGGAAAACATCTCCCTGCCTGGGGAGAGGGAGTGATAACAGATGCCAGGAGACATCCAGTAGAGGCAGGAGCTATGCCAGAAGATAGAGTTGGGCAGGTAGCCCAGTCCTCACAGTGGAGGATAAGTGGAATCTAGAAATTCAAGGCTTTTGATCTTGGTGTTCATTCCTGATGAAGTCCTAAGCTAATTTAGCAGATGGTTGGTGAGCAGCTAGAAAAGGTGCCCCATAATTGGCTTATTAAAACCAAGTCATGGGAAACTTCCTGTGCTTCTATTATTGGTAGGATCACTCTTGATTTAGCAAGACTTTTCATGAGATTGCTTATGATAACCAGCAAAGTCCTTTTTTTCCCACTGGAAACAAAGAAATCTAGTTGGTGAAAGGGTCAGTGGGGGTGAGGTTCATGTCAACTGAAGAGAGAAGTCAAGGAGGCAGGAAGATACCTCCAAGCTTGATGGAGTAGGTTAGAGTCAGCTTAAAAGAAAGGAGTGGGGAGCTTAGATGTTCACTTTTGAAGCATCTGGTAATACTGCATTTTTCAAACTAAACCGTGATCAATCTGCCTTTAGAGGTAGGTGGTTGTTTGTTGGTGGTGGTGGTGTTATTTAGTTGCTAACTTGTGGGTGTTCCTATCTATCAGGGCTAACTCTCAGGGCTTCCCTGATAGCTCAGTTGGTAAAGAATCCACCTGCAATACAGGAGACCGAGGTTGGATTCCTGGGTTGGGAAGATCCACTGGACAAGGGTAGGTATCAACTCCAATATTCTTGGGCGTCCCTTGTGGCTCAGCTGGTAAAGAATCCGCCTGCAATGCAGGAGACCTGGATTTGATCCCTGGGTTGGGAAGATCCCCTGGAGAAGGGAAAGTAATACTACCCACTTGAGTATTTTGGCCTGGAGAATTCCATAGACTGTTTAGTCCATGGGGTCCCAAAGAGATGGACATGACTGAGCAACTTTCATTCATTTGTGAGTGTTTGTTTAGAATGTAGATACCTGAGCCCCACCCAGAATCAGTATCTCGGGAGGCACCCTAGAAATCTATACCTTTAACAAGCTTCCCTAACAATTATCAGCACATGTATATTTCAGAACTGTTGCTTTAAAGATAAGATTATCTGCTGTAAAGAGTGTTACCTAGTTAGAGAAGTATAGAAGTTCTCTAGTTTTATAAACAGTTCAATGTTTTTTATATGATTGTGGCCCAGAAATTTCTGATCTTCCTGTATCTGCCCAGGGTCAAGCCCAACTCTGTTGCCATCTGCTGACAGCCACTTATGCTGTAAAAGCGGAACTTAAAAGGCAGATCTTTTGAGCTTAAAATGATAATTTTGCATCAGGTCAATACCTTATGTAAAGAACAGTGAGGCATATTGCAAGAAGCTTAATTCTGTACAGTTTCTTAAGAAAGTTAGTCTCCATGGTGCCTGGATTGAGGACAGCAGCTTACTGCTACCTGTGTGATAACAGTTCTCCAGAGTTAAAAATGTGTGAATAAATATAAATGCACGAGCTTATTATAAATTTTACTGTTACAAAGGATGTGTATTATATAATTCATAACAAAGTATATACTACAGCTTAGTGATTATATTAATATTACAATTGATTCTTATAAAGTGTTTGTCTTGATCTTTGTCAAATTTCTGTATCTATCAAACTTTGGTTGCAATTGACAAATGAGCATAGGTACAACATGCATGGTGGTTGATAGTTTCATTTGTGTGAGCAAGTAAGGCAAAAGTGAAGCAACAGTGGCACATGTCATAACTTTACCCATTCGTCAGTAATGTGAGCAGCTTCCTTGTTGAGTTAGATAATAGCTTTTAGAATAGTAGGATTTATCTTCAGTCTTTTGTGCTATTCACGATATAATGGCTACAGACATGACACACTTTTAATCTGTTATTGACAATGTCTCCATCACTTTCTTAAAATGAATTCAACAAAATAATAATCAAGCCCTGATTTGTGGTATTTGAAATATCTGTGATGTAAATGCTCCCACCATAGCCCTTTTCAGTCTAGCAAGATGGCATCACTGAATGCAGAGTTGGGAAGAGACATGCAGAACCACATCTGGAAATATTAGTTATTTCACCAATACAGATGTGAGATACATTCACATTGAGAGCACAGATAATTGTAAAGTGTAGTCAAATGAGTAGGAAATGGTGGCTTTTGAGTGTTTCTTACCTTTGTTTCCAATATAATTTATAAATTATAAATGTATATAATTTAGTTTTTAAGTAATGGCTGTTTAATACCTAGGTCTCATAATACCAAGATTAAAAATTTCTGACTATTTAACAGTTGGCTCTTTCAAGCTGCTATTAGCTGGCTCTTGCCCTCTACTGAATGGGGCCAGGTTTTCTGAGCCAGCAGATGTGATTGGATGCATCCCTGCTTTTACATGGGAGCACAGATAGAATATTCAGACACATTTTCATATTTGCATAAAATGCAGCTCTTCTAAATTAGAGCATAGCAGAAACATGCTTGACAAACGTGTCACACTCCTGGGCATAATAGTGAAGAGCATTTCCTTAACAGATGCGCTGAGATCCAATAGAAGAGGTTTCCCCTGGCATGTCTGGGAAACTATTTATGACTCATGTTCTTGCCAACTCCGTGATTTGCATCAGTACATGTAAAGGTACATGTAAAGGTACCTCTCTTGTGTTGCATCCTGCTGATTTCAGCAAAACTGTTTTTTGTTACTTTGACACTCTCCATTCAAGAAGCCCTTTCAAATACAATTATGCTATTATTTCTTACTTTCTCCTTTTTGTCTACATCAGCTTGTAATTAAAATTGGATAGCAGGCTGGCTGTGGCCGCTAGAATAGTTTTTTTTTTTTTATTCATTTGCTCAAAGCCAGGTACAGAATTTATTTGCAGTTTGTAAGTTCTTGGAGCTGGAAGTTTGAGACTATCTGCCACGTTTGACTATACTAGGATTTGAGTCACACTTTTCCGTAAATTCTTGTTAAAGCCAACCATGCTGTGGAGCGTTGTATTTTTGACAAAATTTTTGGATTTTCAGGCTGTAAATAATATGCCTTTAATGCACAATCATATTCTTTCTTCCTATTTTCTTGCTGTTATGCTTACAAGCAAATTGTGCATTTCATTCTGTGCTCCAAGAGCATTTCCTGAGGTGTATTTGGATTTCCCACTGTAGGGACCTGGGCTCTATCAATATTTTCTGTACTGACCCTTGTAATTATGGCACAGGGACCTACTTAAACAGAAGTTTGCTTACCTAACGAATATAAAAGCAAGATTACTTCAAGTTGCTGATTGTTCTTTCCTGCTGTGGATATTGGTTATGTAATCTCACAACTCAATTGTTATTTCAGCCATCAGAGATCGTCTACAGGCTCTCAAATATTTCAAGTTAAAAATTTTATGGTGCCCATTGACTCTTAGTTGGAATAAGAAAGCTTCCTTCCTAGTACTGTAATAAACCTATACATTTATAAAATGAAAAAGCAACTTTTTGCATAATATAAAAAGAGTAAAGTGAAACCAATCTCTTGGCTTGCAGGCAGAACCTATACCCATTTCACAGTACTGATGCCATCTCTCTATTTTTCTTTCAAGACAAGTCTATGTGTATGGAAGCTCTCTTAGTGTATGTGCAGCTGATTCCGTAGTTCAGGTTAAGGACAAAGAATGGAAAAACCATGATGGAGGTTCTTCTATAAAATACCCTTTGGCCAGGTAGGTATTAGAGTGAGTTCACAGAGGGAAGCAGATAGGCAGATGGCAGCTAGGCACCCTGGGCTTCACGTGCCGATGGCAAGCAGTGCCTAATTACACTTGCTCCAGGGCGCGCCTCCCAGGGTACTCTGCGCAGGCGCAGACTCAGGCACTCCGTGCTGCCATCTGGGTCCTCCACCCCGGGGTAGCTCCTAGGCAACACTGTGGGAAACAGAAACCCTCCCAGTGCTTTTGGTGTTTTTTGGCGTCTGTTTCAGTTGATATAGAGCCCCTTCGGCCCTTAACTTTTTAGTCAGAGTTGGGGATGTTTCAGCTTACTAATTTAAAGTATATTTTCTTTATATTTCATTCATCCACATTTTATTTATAATTATAATTGTCCAAGTAATACACACACACACACACAGTGTTTAAAAAAGTGAGTGTTGAAAAGAGAAAGAAAAGTTTGCTTACTTGTGGATCTACTCTCAGAGGCAACCATTTATATTCAGTCTTTTTTAGTTTTAGGTTTCTGAAGGTAGATAATTACCTTCATACTCTAATACACTTGTACTTTAGGGGTTTTTTTATTTGCCAACTTCAGAATATTTGTAAATGAGTTTTCCTATCTCCAGTCTGTGCATTATGTTATTTTGAGTTCTTCTATTGGTTACATTTTATACTCTAAAAATATTTTTTAAATATCCATTTCCTATTGTATCAACATTAGACATTATCTCTGGATCTTCTACTTTATAAAATAAGGATATTGGTTACCTCTTAAGCTTTTATTATACTGATACTAAAATTTTTACATACTACATTATAAATCATTCTTGTTTTGCCTATATGTTAATTTTGAACAATACATATCAACAAACTATGTTTTATGGTACAGTTGAAGCTTTCTTAGCCAATTTCCAGTTACCTAACTGGCCGTTATTATCAGAACTTAAAATTTCTTCTAGAAAACATCAATAAATGCTGAATGCTAATGGATAGTAGGCTATTCACTTCTATTCCTGTTTATTCCTGCTCCCATAAATTAAGCTGAGTATTGACTAAGAAGTAGTTATTTTTGTCCCCAAACTTGTTTATTCTGATTGTACTTACTATTGAGATTATATAATTTAATTAAATATTATGGGCTTTCCTGGTGCTCAATGGTAAAGAATCTGCTTGCCAGTGCAGGAGACACAGATTCAATCCCTGGGTCGGGAAGATCCCCTGGAGAAGAAAATGGCAACCCGCTCCAGTATTCTTTCCTGGGAAATCCCATGGTCAGAGGAGACTGGTGGGAGTCTCCAAAGAGCCAGACACAACTTAGTGACTAAACAACAGAAGCGTGCTGATGAAGTATGAATACTAAGAGAAACTTGTTTCTTTGAAAACGAAATTGAATGCTTCAAAGACTCAGTAAAGGCAACTTATTTTTGTTAATGGTGCTGAGTTAGGAGTAGAGGAGCATTTGTGGAAGATTAAAAACTGATAAAAATCTAAAAGGATTCTCCTCTCAGATTGCTTTCCAAATATCTTTAACTTTTTATTCTACTTTAAACAGACTCGAGTTGAAGGCAAACTGCATTATGAGTGTTTTCAACGTAAAAAAGAAAACACAAAACTATAATCAAAGGACTCATTCAGAGAAAATAATTTTGCCCTGTACCAAAGGATTGGTAAGTTAATATTTTAGGTTAAGATAAAATTTTTATGTTAAGATATTTAAGGTATAAGGGGGTGAGTTTTCACTTTTCAGTGACTTTCAATTAACTGGTGCCAACCACATTAGCTAAGAGTGTTATTAGCTTCTACTGTTAAGAGTATGGTGATTAAAAGTAACCTTCAACAACTTGCTTTACCTTTCTGTACGTAGATTTCCTCATCTGTTTAATTGTGATAATCATAGGGTTTTACGAATTAGCACATAAGTCATGCTTATCACAGCATTTGCACGTGCTAGACACTCAAAGGTGAAGCTATTGTTATTGCTATCACAATATTGTGATTTTGTTAAAATTAGTAACAGCTGAGCCATGAAGTGTGATTGGACCCTCGGGAAAGGAAGCATAGTTTTATATTGTTAATATTTTGCCACTTGAAGTATTCAGTTCCTATATCCAGAGTCTTCAGTTGTATGCTCTCAGTTATTCAAAATCTGATCACATTTTAATAGGTTTGATATTTGACTGTTACTCTCTTTAATGGCATTTTGTTTTTCTTAGACTCTAATATTTTCTATCATAAAATTACTTGGGATATTTTGTAAACAAAGAACAGCATTTTTTGTTGTTGTTGTTTGGTCACTAAGTCGTGTCTGACTTTTTGTGACCTCGTGGACTGGAGCCCACCAGGCTCCTCTGTCCATGGGGTTTCCCAGGCAAGGATATATGTTTCTATATTATTGAATATACCCAGTCTCTCAATCATACATTTGATATTGGGAACCTACTTTCTTCTTGTTGGTATTCTTCCTAGGAATTCTGCTTCCATCTAGAAATATTCTCTAAGCTACACAGAGCTGATGTCCTGGGACCCCATATTACTGGCACTGAAAGTATGGGTACACTTTTATTCCTTTCCTTACTTTCTCTTTCTTTGATTCCCTTTTTTTTTTTTTTTCCCATTTAGCCAGAGTAGTACATAGTCAAGTAAACTTTTCAGAAGATGGACATAGGATGTAAATAACCAGTCCTTGCATTGCTAAAAGTGCTTTTATTTTGCCCTCATTTTTATGGATGATTTGGCTGAGCATACATTCTGTAATGAAAATCATTTTCTGTTGGAATTTTAAAGATACTGTTTCATGGTTTTGCATCATAGAATTGCTTAAAAGGAGTCCGAAGGCAGCCTGCATCTAGGTCTCTATATGGTGTCTCTCTAGCCTTCAGATTTTGAAATTTCACAGCAGTGTGCCTGGGTATATGCCCTTTTTCATTCATCATGCCCAGCATTTCCTGAGATATTTAATCAAAAACCTTATGTCGTTTTACTCTGGGAAATGTTATTTTATCTTTATGAGGATTTCCTCCCCTCTGTTTCCTCCATTTTATATTTTGGGGGAACCTTCTAGATTAATCCTCCGTTTTTCCTAACTTCTCTACTGCTTTTTGTCTCTCCTCTGCATCCAGTTTTGTCTTAGAAGAGAGATGTTTACCACGGAATATTGTAGTATGGATGAATCTTTTGTTCCCTCTTCCCATTTCTCATGCTTTTTCCTCTTTACCAGCATTTTCCACACCCTCCCCCTCATGTCACCGTGGCGTTTGAACCTCAAGCAACAAGAAGACAACACAGTATGGTTCTGCCCAGGCCACCCTCTCAGACCATTTTGTTACTCTTCCTCAAGGGACCTAGTCGTGTTAGTCCAACTGGGCTGCTATAAACCACTTATCATAGACCAGGTAGCTTGCAAACAACAGAAATTTATTTCTCATGGTTCTGGAGACTTGGAGTTCAAGATCCAGGAGCAGGCAGATTCAGTGTGTAGGGATGGCCCACTTCCTCATAGAAGGTGTCTTCTCACTGTGTTCTCATGTGAGTGAAGGGAGGAGGGAACACTCCTCGGTCTCTAATAAGGAAACTAGTCCCTTTCATTAGGGCTTCACCTCCTAATACTATCACATTGGGTGGTCTTTGGATTTAACCTATGAATTTTGGTGGGGACACAGTCAGTCTATAGCACCAGCTATCCTTAGACCCTATTTGAGGGGAATTTTGAGGTAAAAGACCAGGTGGGTTTCTCTTTCAATGCCCATATTAATTTAATGTTTCTTTTTATAAATTCATAAGTGGAAGCTTCAGAACTCTGTGACCAACACTGCTCAGAAGAGGTTTCAGCAGAGTCCACTTAGTCCTCAAGATAACACCAAGTAATACTTGGATGTAATTATCCACATCAACTTCTCAGTTCACTGAAGTTGTGGTCTCAGTCCTTAATTGTTCAAAGATCTGAGAAAAAATTGAGTGACTCCCTGTTTTAGAATAGTGTCAGACTCCTCACTCATAACTTTTTTCACCTTGAGGTAATCTTATACCCTGATTTTATAACTAACTTGATTAATAGTTGATGACACCTAGTTGTAACTTTTTCTTTCTCATTTTGGGGCAGTGAGAAAGGGGCTCTCTTCTAGTTTCTAACAAATTATGAGAAATTCCTAAGGTGGTATGCAAGTTATAAAGACAAACAGACACCTTACGCCTTCACCCCATTTCCTTGCACAGTTTTTATAAGTTGTTTTTGGAAGTCAAGTTGTTTAAGCTCTGATGTACCATGCCTTCCAGGTGACATATAGCAGTCCCTATGTTTACAGTAGAAGGAAGCATCATAATAGATAGCGTGACTAGACTTAATTCCGCAGGGTTGGCCAAGCATCTTTTGACACAGACTCCCAGAGTCACAGCCGAGGGAATCAGGATGTGACTCTTAGGGCCTTGAGAAACCCTGGAAGGAGCCCCAGGCCCTGTGGGGGTGGTACTCCATTTGAAGTACTTGGCAGAAGTACTTGGATTGAAAGGGACCATGCACCCTGCCTAGTTTTGATGTTTAGTGAAGCTTACAGAGTTATATGCATTTGTTAAAAACCTAACTCTTTGTCAGTCTTATCCTGGCTTAGTAATTCTCTTGTATTTTTTATGATGATGATGTCTCATCCTCTCTAATATTTTCAGAACTTATTTCTATTTCGTTTATTATTAACCCAAATATCTCCCTGAATATCACCAACTCCTGCATCAACTTTAGCATTTTTAAATGTAGGCTTGCTGTATCAGCAGCCTTTAACTGTCAAGCAGTAGGGAGGGTCCCTGTCAGTTTACTTCTTGTGTTTCCCTGTGGGTCTCCCATGGAGGATGTGGAGGAGAGTACTATCCCACATAAAATGAGGCTCTTCCTTTGGCTTTGCTGTCTTTCGGCCGTGCCTCCTGCTTTTGTCATCCTTCTCAGCCATACTTGCTGTTCTTGCCATTTCTCTCCTCCATCACAGTCCCTGTTACCCTTGCCTTGGCTTCCTGCTAATCTATGCTCTGTAGAGCCTAATCTCTGTAGGCTCCTGTCTGATCTACCAGTAGTGATTCACCCTCAATTTATTCCACCCCTTTAAGTGTGAGTACCTTGCCCTCTCGACTTCTGCTGTTTGGAGTCTTCTTTACTCCTGAATCCAGTGCTCACATTTTTGGTCTTCAGGGAAACACTTTTCCTCTCTCCAGCCCTGCTTGTGTAGAGTATGTCTCATGGCAGTGTTGCTTGGGCCCTTGGTGATAAAACTATGCTGATGAATTTATAAAAAAGTGGGACTAGTTCCATGCATCCTCAGAAGAGTGCATTTTCGTCCAAGATCAGAGGACTGACGGATTGTTAGTGGAACATCTGTTTGTAGCCCCTTTCCCTGCTTCAGTCTCCAAAGCATCATGTGGGATGTGTCCCAGACTCTCCTCTCCTCTGTGTTCATGGAGGAGCCTGCCTGTGCTCTCTGGTTGTCATCATCTCCTGTTCTTCTCTGTGTACTTTTGGGAGGTGAAGGGTCTGTCTTGTGACCCAACTTTCATTAAGATGAGGCAAACTACTCAGTCTGTTATGGAGAGAGAAAGCAGATGACTGGATACCAGGAGCTGGGGGTGGGGAAAGAAAGGAATGGTAGGTTTTGGTTTAATAGGTGGAGAACTTCAGTATGGGATGATGACAGAGTTCTATAGATGGGTAGTAATAGTGACTGCATAACAATGTGATTGTACTTTTGGCATTGAACTGTACACTTAAAAATGGTGAAAATGTATACAGAATCTAGAAGAAATGGTACTGAAGAATTTATTTACAGGGCAACAGTGGAGAAACAGACATAGAGAATAGACTTATGGACATGGGGAGAGGGGAGGAGAGGGTGAGATGTATGGAAAGAGTAACATGGAAACTCACATTACCATATGTAAAATAGATAGCCAACGGGACTTTCCTGTATGGCTCAGGAAACTCAAACAGGGGCTCGGTATCAACCTAGAGGGGTGGGATGGGGAGGGAGAAGGGAGGGAGGTTCAAAGGGGAGGGGATATATGTAATCCTATGGCTGATTCATGTTGAGGTTTGACAGAAAACAGCAAAATTCTGTAAAGCAATTATCCTTCATAACAAATAAATTAAAAAAAGTAAATAGAGGGTATATACATTTGAAAAAAATGGTGGCAATGATCAATATTATGTAGATTTTACCACAGTAAAAAAAAAGTGAAAAAAATAAGCCTACCTGGCTTCTAGAGAAGTGAGGATTGCAGAAATGGGAAAAACCATCAGTGTCTGCTTATAGCTGTGTCTCTGTCCATGGCCACTAGGCAGAATTTCTGTGAGTCATAGAGAGGGCTGTCATAAAGAGAATGCTTCTGAGAAGAATTGGTATTCCTTGTATCTTCCTGTTAGAGTTAAGAATAATTTGTATTGAAGTCTAAGGGTTCTTTCTTTATTTGTCAATACTGTTTAGAACAATTACTACATTTCTTGGTCATATGCCAGTATTATTCATCATTCTGATGATGAATAAATGGCAGTTTCTATGCATGACTACTGATGAAAATCAGTGATTTAAAAGAAACCATCTTCATTTCAGCCGCATGAAATATTCACTAAAAGGAAATTGACTTAAAAAAATAATTTTTAGAAAATTGACAGTTAAATGCAGAGACACGAGAGCCCAGGCTTTTTATCAATTGTCAATAGTCTAAGCTTGATCATGGTTTTAGCACAGGCAGATCAATGACCATGGGGGTACATTAGGATTTTGAGTATAAAAGTCCAAGCTAGTAAGAGGTTATATGTTGGAAAAGAGTGTGTCTTTAACCATGGGCTAAGGTTTAAGCCAGACAGAAGAGAAAGAAATAAAAATAGGGAACAGTATGCTTCAAGAATCCACTTTCTGCTCTGACTTCAAGTAGCCATGTGACTTGGAACTGTTTCTTAGGAGAGATATTTCTAGGGTTAATGTTGGCCATAGAAAAGCAAGACTATATGGAGACATCATCTGGCTGAAAGAGTCTCCTGAAAATTTAGTTTCTTTGGCACACTCTGAATAGATCACTCTACTCCCAATTACATAAAATCTTCATAAAGGCAGCTCAGTATTATGTGTTGTAAAGTTAACTTAATAAATGATGGCTGTCTCCAGAGCCCATGCTCTTCCAAGTACACAGCACTACCTCTGTGGAGTCTTCAATGTTCAGAGAAGCATAAAATATATTATTATCAGTCATGATGAAAAGGTAATCTTAATGCTCATTCTGTATACTTAAACACATGGTTTATTTGGCATTTTCTTTTCCTGAAGTACATTTTTAGTGGATATAAAAAGGGAAGTGATACATAGCTTAGAATTTTATCAAACACTGAATGCCTTCTGTATGTTAGATATCATGCTAGGTTGTAGAAGATACTTTGGATATAAAAGCTCTCTAATAACTTCAAGAATATGAGATCTGGAAGAGTTTTTACATTTCATCACCTCTCATTTTATGTATTAGGAAACTTAGGCCCAGATACAAGGTCAGGTTCCCAGAGATTATGCAGGAAGGTTACACAGGTTAAGACAAGAGGTAGCACTTGGAACAGAAAACAAGTCATTAATACAGAGAATCAGTCTGAGTCCCAGTGGAAACATGCAGCATGGTCAAGTTAAGAAATTTGAGAAAAGCTTAATACAGAGACTTTTTCCAGAGGTGTAGTCAGGATTCAGGGAAACAGTGAGGGATAGTACATTACTTCAGGCTAATAATAGTAGGGAGCCATTGCTACCCATAGGCCTCAGAGAACCCAGAAAAGGAGCTGTGGATTTCAGTAGAGGGACACGTCAACATGGTAACCCAGCAGGAAGAAAGCTGGGGAGGGAAATACTGTGACTACTCTCCCTCCACTCTCTAATTTCCCACGAGGGCCTCCTATTGGCTGAATTCAGCAGCCCCCCCTTGACGAACTCCCTCTAGGTCAGCCTCCATGGCCCAGAGCAGGGTGGAAAGGGAAGGAGAGTGGGTTTGGAGTGGTGAATGGAAGGTGCACGACACAGAGTTCCTGTTAGAAGATAGTATGTGTCAGGTGTCCACATGTTAGGACATAAGTTAACCAGACGTTGGAAAAAAGTCTTTGACTCTCTTTTAAAGGGCATCACATATAAGCACTACATTATTTGAGTACAGGATTTTTAAACTTTTTTATTTGAAAGGGAAAAGATTGTTTTAGAGTCATAGAATTCTAATAACAGAAATGCCTAGAACTCAACTGCCTAAAGATACAGAAAATGCATTGACCCGTTTCCTCTAACAGTTCACCAGGACTCACTGGGACCTCTTGTCCTTCTTCTAGGGATTACTGGGAGACTCTTGGGGAATGTCTCACATGTGTTTAAAAACAAGTCTACACCCAGACTCCAGGTGATTTCCTCATATATCCTGTCTCTTGCTGAACTATTGTGCTATAAAAAGAATAACACCCATGTAACTCCCTTCATGCTAATGGAAGCCTGGCAGTTCTGTTTCCTTACCTGTATAGACATAGCATGCGCCCAGGGCTGCTATCAGCCAGGACATATGTGTAAAGATCAAGGCCCTGTCCTACAGGTGTCTAGCTGTGCCTGAGGAAGAACCAGGAGAGAGAGTCTGTCTTATTCTGGGGTCCAGCCGCAGTAACAGACTTCCCAGTAAAGGTACTGTAAATGCACCATGCCCCATGCAGGCAGACAGGTACCACATAGAAGAGAGACGTAGGGCTGCCTCACGCTAGTTAAGTAACCCACTTCCCCTCTGAGTGGAGCAGGAAGAGGCAGGAGAAGTGACCAGGAGCATTTGGGGAAAAGTCACTCCTCAGGGGAGCCAGGAAAGGGAAGAAGCATTTATACCACATACTGCTTTATGAGATTTTTTTCTAAAAATGCTGGTTCACAAAGGTGGTTGTCAGCAACCTTTTGATCTTGTTCCATAGGGTAGACAATAGATTTAAAAACTAATTGGATCAAAGCAAGACCAGATCTAGCTTGGGAAATGACTCTGAATAACAGAGTTTGGAAAGAGGTCCTGTGGGGGGTGTAATTCTTAGGCCAGTGCAGCAGTGCTAGGCTAGAAAAGAATTTTAAGTAACACTACTTGAAAGCACTGTGACAAGCTCTTAATACATATAGAAGTGTATGTACCTAATTTTCAAAAGAGCCAGGCAGGGAGGAATTTCCACCCCAGCTTCCCCCCACCCCCCACCCCCATTTTAGAAGTGAGAAATGGCTTCTAAAGAGAAGTTGCAGGCAGCCCAGAGTCTCATAGAAAGTTATAGAGCTAGACACCAGACCTCCGAGGTGCCCACTCTCATCCTATCCAGTGCTAACTGGACCTAGACTCCAGTTTCCCGCAGGCACACCGGGGAAGGTTACTAACCTCTTGGGCCTCTACTTGATCGCCACATGTTCTTAAGATTTGTTTCGTGATGTTCTTTTCAGGCAAAAAGTCCCCATTATATAAAACCCTACACATCAGATTTTTTGTTATTTCTTAAGAATCTTAGCACATCTGAATGTTTTATTTACTCTGCACAGACCAGAATCCCATGATACAGAAAACTGTAGATTTTGGAAGCACTTCAATTGAAGCTACAGTGGGTGGTAAAATATTTTCTTACATGGACTTTTTTTTTCAATTAAATAATACCTATAGAAAATGAAGAGAGAATGGAAACCCAGCAGCAAACCTGAGGATAGTTCCCAAGCCTTCCTGTTACACAGACAACAGAGGCCCAGGCTCAACAGGGGTGGGAGCTCAGGGATTTTGGACGCAAGAGCCAAAACGCAGCTCTTAGTGTTTGCAGCTCCAATCACCATGTAGCCTGAGCAGCCTCTGCCCCATCTGGCCAAGGCAGAGGGGTGATGGCAGTGTGAGGAGGTGCCGGTCACACTGATGAGGCTGCACTTTGTAAATAGAAGGTGCAACAGAACGTGTTCTCTCAATGCTAATTTTAGGCTGACTGCTTCCTTAACACTGGCAGAATCACCTGGACAGCCTTCTGAGGAAAGGGTGGAGGGTTTGTATATTCAGACCACTCTAGGTGGTAGTCCTCTCATATATTACCTGCTGGACCAGTGCCGGCTTCATCTGCACCCTAGTCACAGAACTGACCTTCCTACATACTTGCCGCAGTCCCAGCTGATGATTGTTCCAATAGCTAATCAAAGGGGCGTGAAGGGGCATGCCCCTCAGCTGGTTTCCCCGGTAACTGATAAGCTGACCTGATGTAATTTCCTCCTGTAACTGGTAACCTAGTCCCCAGAGCAAAGTCTGCCACCGTCCTGCTATGTCTGCTGCACATGGTAATGAATTGCTCCAGGATCTTGCTTCAGACATGTAAGCTCTCCCTACCTGTTAAACCATCAATGTTTCTGTTGCTGACTCTAGATTTTCCCTTCGGTCCTAAAGCTGGGCAAGTAATGGTCTTGTAGGCCTATTGGGTAGAGAGGCCTTTTAGGCCTGCAGGGTGAAGGCCTTGTAGGCCTGTGGGGTGCAGCTCAACAGGGCCAGAGACCCAGTCCTTTTAAATATGCTCCTCTCTTTATGTCAGTTACAGTAGAATCCAGTTATGCCACTTGGCAGTTACCATGCCCTAATTCGATGGACTTCTTAGAGTTAAGGCCTTGGAGTGATCTGTTTACCTGGCTCAGTACCTTAATAATGGTATGGTCCCTGCAGACCCAAGTTAATACCCCTTAATAATCCTTGCAGTTTGCACTGAATACATGATAAGTCACTTCAGTTGTGTCTGACTTTTTATGACCCTATGGACTGTAGCCCTCCAGGCTCCTCTGTCCGTGGGATTCTCCTGGCAAGAGTATTAGAGTGAGTTGCCATGCCCTACTCCTGGGGATATTCCCGACCCAGGGCAGTTTGCATTAGGAGGCAATGTTTTTCCATGAGCTAAGACAACCTCATGTCAGCTCCAAGAATGAAAACCAGGAATGGCCCTAAAACATAGCTTCCAGGTAGAGAGCAACAATTGACTTCTGGTCACTAATAGGAATTATTACAATGGCTTTAGCTCTAGAGAAACATTGCTGTGAGCTCAAGGTCATTTGGCAAGTCCACAAGAACCACAGGATATAAGGACTTTGCCCAGCAGACCCTTTATGACAGATGAGGAAGACCATACAGGAGCAATGACTTACCTAGGGTCACAAAATATAAATGGTGGCAAAGCTGGCCTGAGAGGCCTTGGAACATGCCAGTCTTTCCCAGGGCCTCCATGTACAATTGGGCAAGTTATGCCCTATGCAGCTTGGAGGCCATATGCAGAAGCCCTGGCTTTCCCTTCCTCCTGGTGAAGTCTTGACCACATGCCAAGTGACCTGGGTTCTGCCTTTGTGTAAGAGAAGAGGTTATAAGTAGGACTTGGCTCACTCCCGTTTTATGGAAAGCCTTCTCTGAACTCTAGATTGGGTTATATATCCCTCACTTCTGGTTTTCAGTAGCACTCTGAGTTGTAAACAGCATTACTGCAAGGACTAGTGATTCCTTGAGGGCAAGGTCTAGTCTTATTTACTTTGTGTCCATGGTATGGTCCTTAGCAAATATCAGGTGCTCAATAGAAGCTCTTTCTCTTGTTCTCCATAATTCAGCTCAGTAAGCACCATCTGGGGCTTAATATTTGCTTATTGCTGGCCCATTTCATAAAGCTGTGGGAAGCCTTGCTATTCATTAACCATGGTGACCACTTCTTGGCAGTAAGAATAAGTCTAGATGTGGAGTGGGTGAATCCTGAAACGCCTCATGAAAAAAACAGTAACTTACATTTATTGACTGCCAGTACCTTTCTAAACAACTCTAAGGGATAAATAGTATTATTGTCCTAACGCTGCTGTGAGAAAACAGAATACCAAGAGATTTATGTTGCACAACTGATGTTGGGCTGCAGACCTTGGCTGTGTGTTTCTAGAACTTGTGTTTCTACTAGTGTGCTTTGGTGCCCTATAGTGTATTAAAGAGCAAGGTTCTGCGAGATTATATATTTCCAAGACAACTTAGGTTCAAGTATTTAAACACTAAAGCATTTAATTGTAGCTTAACATCTATTATGTACTTTTTATCCAAGATAAAGATCACCACTCAGAATCCTCTGGGCTGTTGACGTATTGGGGGGACTAAGTTCCCCTTCACTGAGTAACATCAGACTTCTGTGATTTTTGAATGTAATAATTTTATTTTTATTATTATTATTATTACCTTTAAAATTGCACAGTAATACATGTTCATTGCATTAAGTTTAAAAAAATACAGAAAATAATGTATTCAAATAAAGTCCTTATGGTCACATGGAAGGGATTGTTGATGAGGGAATTCTGATACTGTTCTGGATGACTTCTAAGGTTTATTCTAGTACAGTGTTTCCACATTGATTTGGTTTCCTGAAACACCTAACATCTCATCATCAGAGCTGTCTGGTCTTGGCTGTTTCCTCCATCTGATTACATTATCACTTTCCCTACAAGCTACCATGTGATAGCTTCAAGTTCTCCATGGCCCAATTGTCTAACTGAATTTCCCAGTTTTGTCTTTATTAGGCCCCCAAGACACAGCTGTTTTAGGCAAGCGTCTTGTGTTCTGAACCATATATACAGGGTTTACTTGGTCTTGTTTACTCAGTGTTATCTCGAGACCGTTGGCATCAGGTTAATCTGAGATTTGAGATGCTTGTTAAAAATGGAGATTAAAGGAATCTCACCCAAGACCTGCTAAATAAGAATGTCTAAGACTGAAGTCAGAAATCAACATTTTCTCCAACCAAAAGGTGTTTTGTTTTTTGTTTTGTGTTAGGAATTTGTCAATGGAGAAGGCAATGGCACCCCACTCCAGTACTCTTGCCTGGAAAATCCCATGGACGGAGGAGCCTGCTAGGCTGCAGTCCGTGGGGTCACGAAGAGTTGGACACGACTGAGTGACTTCACTTTCACTTTTCACTTTCATGCATTGGAGAAGGAAATGGCAACCCACTCCAGTGTTCTTGCCTGGAGAATCCCAGGAACAGGGGAGCCTGGTGGGCTGCTGTCTCTGGGGTTGCACAGAGTTGGACATGACTGAAGCGACTTAGCAGCAGGAGTTTGTCAAACATATTCAAAAGTAGAGAGAATAATATAATAAGCCACATGTACTCATTACTTAGTTTCAAGAATTATTAACGTGTGGCCAATCTTGATTTATCTGTAATTTGAAGTAAATTCCAGACATGATATCATTTGAATGTTTACATATCTGTCTATACAACATAACCACAATACAATTATCATATCTAAAAGTAATTAATAATAACCTCTAATGTCATTACATTTCTAGTGCAGATTTCATTGTCTCAAGTATTTCTTAATTGTATAGTTTTCTAGATGCTGAATCATATCATTGGTTATATTTCTTCTTTTCTGTGATACATGGGATGTTGGGAGCCAATTCTGTAGCCACCTCTGGCAACTTTACAAAACCTCATGTATGCATTCTGGCTATTTACTTCCCCCTGACTTCATCTTCATTTTACTTTTATTTTTCTTTGGCCCTGATTTCCTTGGAAAGTTTCTCCTACCATGCTGCATTATATTTTTTAAGCTGTCTCAAATCCTTTTGCAGAAAGGTAAATCATATGTTAGTGACTGTATCAGTGATCTTGAGCTACCTGCTTTACTTCATTTTGCACTATTCTTTTAAACCAGTTCCTGTCATCCCAGGTTCTGACCATGAGTTTCCTCTCCCTTTTTATGTCCCATCCACCTCAGTCTCCATGCTCAGCACCTTTTTTTCCAGCTCTGATCTTTTTTATTTCCCTCCTCAATTGTGGCTCGAGGTTTCCTCTGCCTGCCCTGGAAACACCTTGACTCACTCGGAGCATCTTCACTGGCTCTTCTGTGCTGTCACCCTAAGTGACTAGACACAGACATCAAGTCTTCAGTTTCCAATATAATCCCTTTGAAAATTCCAGTCTTCTGGGACAACACAAGGTTGAGAGAGCAGTTAAAGTTGGGAGCTCAGGACAAGAAGACTGGGTGGATATCAAAAATGTCATCTATTTTCCTGTTTTGCCCTGAGCTACACTGTTGTCGTAAGAAGTAGATACGGAGCCGGACTGACATTCAAGGGACTAGGGCAGTAGTTCCCATAATCTCCAGTGCCTTATTTATGCAGGACAGAGTTCTCAAAGCTCTGAGAAGACACAAACAGATGGAACAATATACCATGTTCGTGGATTGGAAGAATCAGTATTGTCAAAATAACTATACTACCCAAGGCAATCTACAGATTCATTGCAATCCTTATCAAGTTACCAATGGCATTTTTCACAGAATTAGAACAAAAAGATCTTAGAATTTGTATGGAGACACAAAAGACTCTGAATAGCCAAAGCAATCCTGAGATATAAAAAGGGAGCTTGAGGAATCAGGCTCCCTGACTTTGAATTATTGTACAAAGCTGCTGCTGCTGCTACTGCTACTGCTAAGTGGCTTCAGTTGTGTCCGACTCTGTGCGACCCCACAGACGGCAGCCCACTAGGCTCCTCTGTCCCTGGGATTCTCCAGGCAAGAATACTGGAGTGGGTTGCCATTTCCTTCTCCAATGCATGAAAGTGAAAAGTGAAAGTGAAGCTGCCGACTCCTAGAGACCCCATGGACTGCAGCCTACCAGGCACCTCTGTCCGTGGGATTTTCCAGGCAAGAGTACTGGAGTGGGGTGCCATTGCCTTCTCCATACTACAAAGCTACAGACATCAAAACAGTATGATACTGGTACAACAATAGAAATATAGATCAATGGAATAGGATAGAAAGCCCAGAAATAAGCTCATGCACTTATGGTCAATTAATCTATGATTAAGGAGGCAAAACTACACAGTGTTGGAAAGACAGTCTCTTCAACAAATGATGCTGGGACAGTTGAACGGCTACATATAAAAAAATGAAACTAGATCATTCTTTAGCATCATACACAAAAATAAGCTCAAAAAGGATTAAAGATCTAAATGTGGGACCAGTCACTATAAAACTCAGAGAAAAACAGAACACCCTCTGACATAAATGACAGTAATATCTTTTTTGATCTGTCTTCCATAATAATGGAAATAAAAACAAAAGTAAACAAATTGGACCTACCTAAACTCAAATTCTTTAGCACAGCAAAGGAAATAATAAAAACGTAAAGACAACACACAGATTGGGAGAAAATATTTGCAAATAATGTGACCAACAAGGGATTAGTCTCGAGAATTTACAAACAGCTCATGATGCAAACATCAAAACAACCCAATCAACAAATAGGCAGAAGACCTAAACAGACATTTTTTCCAAAGAAGACATAGATGGCCAAGAGACAGATGAGAAGGTGTTTGCAAATAAAACTACAGTGAGGTATCACCTCACATCAGCCAGATGGCTATCATCAAAAAATCCACAAACAACAAATGCTGGAGACGGTATGGAGAGAAGGGAACCCTGCCCCTACACTGTTTGTGGGAATGTAAATTGGTACCACTGCTGTGGAGAACAGTACCAAGGTTCCTTAAAGGACTGAAAATAGAGCTACCATATGACCCTGCAACCCCACTCCTGGGCATATATCCAGAGAAAAACATGATCCGAAAGAATACATGCACCCCAGTGCTCATTGCAGCCCTGTTTACAATAGCCAAGACATGGAAGCACCCTAAATGTCCATTGACAGAGGAGTGGATAAAGAAGATTGAGGACATATATACAATGGAATACTACTCAGTCATTAAAAAGAATGAAATAATGCCATTTGCAGCAACATGGGTGGACATAGAGATTATCATACTGAGTAAAGTACATCAGAGAAGGAGAAATATTGTATGACATCCCTTGTATGTGTGACCTAAAATTATATAAATGAATGTACTTACAAAACGAACAGAGACTCTCCAACTTAGAGAACGAACTTTTGGTTACCAGAGGGACGGATGAGGGGAAGGGATAGTTAGAGAGTTTGATGTGGACTTGTACACACTGCTTTGTTTAAAATGGAAACCAGCAAGGACCTCCTGTGTAGCGCATAGAACTCTGCTCAGTGTTATGTAACAGCCTGGGTGGGAGGGGAGTTTGAAGCAGAATGGATGCATGTACACCTGTGGCTGAGTCCCTGTGCTGTTGACCTGAAACTTACAACATTGTTCATCAGCTATACCCCAATACAAAATACAAAGTTCAAAGCTCTCACAACTCTGAAGCAATTAACAAAATAAGGACAGTGTGATAACTTTATTCATAAAGCTCAATATAGTATTTTAAGGGAATGTCATTTGTTTCTGGGGTTAAAACATCCCTTCTTGTATGAAATGAGCATGAGAGTAAAGAGTTGTAAGTTTAAAATAGGTGTTAGCAAGGTGAAAAGTTGATAGCCTGTGTCAGTCTTCTGATATTTCGTTCATGAATCTAAAAGCCTGAACAAAGATGAGCAGACAAGGGTAAAAATGGCTTTTACGGGTTTGACTTGGAGGGGAAAATGTGCTGGGGAGCTGAGATGATCATTTTTGTAATGATTTCCATGATATTCACTGCTTTGTTCTTCATAAACTAAGGAGCAGGGTTACATAAAGACTGTCTTTCAGAAATGTTTGGAGATTACAAACCCAAGTTCACCTGAATGTGCTGCCACATGTACTTCATGTACTACAACAGCTTAAAAAATGTTTTTCACTTTTTTCTCAGTAATATTTACTCTTTATAAAAAGTTAACATGGGAGTGAAAGTCTCCTCTAATTTCATCCCAACAGAAATGGTTTGCTCTATCTCCATGTGGTTTTTAATGTAGAAATAATTTTAGCATAATTTTGCCTAAGTTTTATGAACCTTTGGTTACCCTCTTTTGAATTTATTTGTTTTGGCAATGGTGTTATTTTTTTCTAAGAAGATTGTCTTATTTTCTTCTCCATTTCATTTTAGTAGTCTGCCCTTGCTTTATAGAGGAAATACGTCACGGAATTTTAAGTGAATGTAGTTACCATTCCTTTGCTCTTTTAAGTGGATTTTTTTCCTTTACAGTTCTGTTAAACTTTTTTTGCCTCAAAACCAGCAATTAGTTTTAATACACTTTTTACTGTTTTCTTTGATTATCACTAATTCTTGTGATATCTAGTATCTAAGTATATGTCTTATCTAGAAAGCTCTTCTCTTCTTGGGTTATCTATTCTAACGTAAAATTTTGTTTGTTTGGAGAATTCCATAGATTTTATGCAGGAAGGGATGCATGAATCACATATTTTCTGAGTCACTCATGGCTGAAAATGCCTTTCCTCTTGTGATAATGTGGCTGGCTATGGAGTTCTAGGGCTACAATCTCATAGTTAGACCAGGTGAGATCTTAGGGGAGTCTGATTCTGGTTACTGCTGCAGCCATACTTCTCTCTCTTGGCCATAGTTTTAAACATCTCACTGAATATACGAGTTCATTTGTCTCTCACATTGATTTCTTTTATGTCAGGTGTCATTTATTCTGATGGCTCAGCTGGGTTAGCCTCTTTCAAGTTGCTGATTTTGTCCTATGACTCTGTTGCTGTCATCAGTTTACATGTTCTTCCCATCCTTTCACAGTTCAGCAGGGCAACTACTGTTCCTTTCCACATGATGTGTAGGTGCTCAAGCCATGTGTTCTTTGGGCAATAATATTTGTCATTCTAGAACAAGTCTTCAGGCTAGCAGGGATCCCTTTGAATCATAGGTGTCCAGCTGGGATGTCTGCTGGGTCTAGGGGTGTCCTGGTTCCTTGTGTCCAGGGTCCAGGGATGTTGCTGCAGTACTTTGTGTCCTATAGCGAGGGCTAGTGGCCTGCAGAAGAGGGTTCTGATGGTCAGGCCTGATGGCAGGACACCCGCTCTGCCTCTTCCCTGAAGGGGTGTTTTTCAGCAGCTCTGGGTACAGACTGATGCACAGTCACCCCAGCCAGCAGCACCTCTGAGGATCTGGATCCCAGCTGCGTTACCTGCCATGTGCCTCATTTCATCCTGGATCACCAGCTGGTTATTCTCTTGACTCTTGGACAGAAGGGCCAATTACACTTTTCTATTTTTCAGAAAAATTATCTTTAATAACTTTTTGATGGTACTATTTACTTTTTTCAATTTTTATTATAGAATATACGTCAGTGCCAAAGAATATATATGTGTGTGTGTATGTGTGTATAATACATGTAGTTTAAAAATCAATAATAAAACAAATGGCCATGTACCTACCACCTTACTTAACCAATAACTCCTTTGAAAAAGCTATTTTGTGGTTCTAAATGAATTCTCCCTCTTTCTTTCCTCAGGCTGGGGCTCAGAGGTGGATGGTATGTGTGGCCTTAGTGAGGCTGAAGCAGCTTTCTAGTACTTCTTTCTGAAAAAAGAGAGAAAAGTACAAGTAGAGTGTGTAAAGAGTACCCTGAGCTGTTTGCTATCAAGAAGTCCTGATGACTGCACTTAGTGGTTGGTGTGGCTGTGTAAGTCACTGTTGGTTTCTCCTGGTGCTCTCTGACCCCTTGCTCACCTATAGGGCACCTTTGTGCAAGTGAGGAAAAGCCCCTCTTGCTGTTTGCCAGTTATTTTCTGTAGTACCTGGGATGCACAGACGTCTGTCAACAACTGTGAATGTGACTAGTGGCTCCTGGAGCTTATGGGCCACACAGCCTTAACTCACAGGAGACCTGGAGGTGACCACAGGGCTCTCTGGTGGGCTGCCTCAAATGTACAGTGAATGTGTGCCCTTTAAATGCCTGGGATTCAGTCCTAAGAGGGACAGACAAAACCCCTGCTTTCATGGATCTCCCATTACTGGACTTGGGAGAAAGGTGGTTTGGGGGTACATGAGCTGAGAGTCAGCTAACAAGTTGAAACAGTTCTTGAGCTGGGTCAGGCCCTATGGTGACTAGCAGAAATAGATCTAGGATTTACTCTATTTAGCATGTTGTCAATGCCAAGTAAACCCTGAGAGGCCATATTGTACCAAGCGGATGAGTTCAGAGCTCAAGTAGGATTCTGAGTGGAGGGTGACCATAGGCCTAGACAATCCTGGGTAAAGTGTCTTATCAATGTGATTATTGATTTCACCTCTTTTCCCTCTTAAAAATATCTTAGTTTTGGACAGTATATGATCACATTTATTAGTCAACTTTTTGCTGTAGGGACAGACACATTGAAAATCTTGGTGACTTAAATAAAACATGAACTGTTTAAGTTTTGCTCATGGATCTATGGATCGTTTTGCTGTCCTGCCCAGTCTGTGCATCAGGTTTAAATTTGCTCTTCATTCTGGACGCTGGGCCTGCACCACAAGTCTTCCATTGTGGCACCTAGGCTGAAATAGCAGCCGCCTTCTCATGGCAGAAGATGGGAGCCCAATAGTCCTCTGCTCCAAGGTGGCGTGGGCCATATCTACACATACTTTATTGACCAGAGTAAGGCATGTGGTCAAGACCAACGTCAAGGGTTTGAGATTTATGATCCATCGTTGGAGGGGGCACTGTGGTGTGGAAAGGTGGATATTTGGTAAATGATAATATATAATCATCATATCACACTTGTAACCTTTCTGCCTTCCAGTGTATCCAGCCTCTGCCGTCCTCCTAGTGGTGTATGTGTCAGGCTGGTGCTGAATTGATTAACATGATGCAGAGAAGGGGTTTTGCCTCTGTTTGGATTACAGAATGTATTAAGGGGTTTCACTGTGTTGTACAGATTGTTTTATTTTTAAATTTCATTGGAGGGGGTAGAGGTTGATCTTTGCTGTGGCAGCCTGATTCACTGGGAAGGGTTTCCTCCTTCCCGGCACTCCCAGCACTACCACCTATCATAGAAGTTTTCACCACCAAATTTTCCATCCTGCTGTGTGAGCTGTTAGAACCAAGTAGACCTTATAGCCAAACCACGTTCTCTCCCTCCTCATGTCGGGGCGCCATGATTTGTGATTTCTAGTGCCCTTTACTTTGCCCCCCTCGACTCTCTTCCCTGTCCCCCATCCCTGCCTTTTTTGCTCTGCACCTGAGATTTTTAATTTCTATTTTTCCCTCAGCATTTCTTCATTGTTTTTTTTGTTGTTCAGTCGCTCAGTTGTATCTGACTCTTTGCAACCCTGTGACTTCAGCATGCCAAGCTTCCCTGTCCTTCACTGGCTTGTGTTAAATGTTCAGCCCTGATTGGTTTTTCATTTAAAACAACCCCAGAAATGCCTCAGTGTTAGACTGTCCTTGTTTTCCATAGTTATATAGTTTGCTTATCCTGTTTCAGTGATATTTGAAGAGAAATGGGATAAGCAAAGATTTTGAGCTCAATTACCAATGTTGAAACTGGAGCCCCTGTGTTTCCAAACAGAGATATGATGTTGTTTCGCCACAAGGGCAAAGATTGATTGGGAGGCATAAAGGAGATACATCAGATCCATCACTAGCCCTGGCAGCTGGCTTTCTGTCAAGGGCAATTTTTCATGAAGAAATTGTCTTATCGTTTCATAAGAATGATCGAGTACCTTAAGAATCATGTTGAAAAGCGCACAGACAGCAGGTGGTCAGCGTGATTCCTTAGGGAAGTGACTTGCAGGATGGGTTCACATGCATGCCTCAGCTGTCTCATGTCATGGATTGTTGGCGTGCTGTGGATCGTTGACATTGTGACTGTTAGGTAACTGATTCTCAATTTTCCCCTTCACTAGAATAGGAGTCTGTGAAGGTTGGAGTGTGTCTGGCATGTTCTCCATTGTGTCTCCAAAGCCTGCCACAATCCCTGGCATGCAATGGACATCCAGAAAGCTTTGGCTGAAGCAATGCAAATATTAATGATGGACAGTAAAGGCAGAACCTGGGACGAATCCTTGGGGCCTCAGACTGTAATGGAGCCCAGTAAGGGCACGTAGGGGTGTCCTTTAAGGAAGGAGTTTATAGTACCACGGTGCCAGGAATGAGTTCAGGCTGATGCCTCAGCCTCTCCCTGGCTCCACTGTAGGGTGGGGTGGACGCCTGGATGGGCTTTGTTCCGAGAGTTGGGTGCACACACGCTAGACATGCACTGCCACGGACCCTGGCTGAGGCCGTGGGGCCATGCTCCGTGCAGCAGATGTTGTTGTTGCCCCACACAACCTCTCTCCCTTGGCACTTGAGCATCTGCCTACTGACCTCCTAGGCCAGCCCTGCATTATTTGAAATGTGGAAATTTTCTGGCCACAGAAACTTACTTTCCTACCCACATAGCAGATGCCCCTTGAGAGCTGCCCTCAAATCAATTACTGAAGGGGATTGATGCTATAAGCAACCCAGGCCCTGGGGTGTGGACCCTTTGCAGCAGTTTAATCTCTGTTCCTCCACTGTGGTAGCTGGCTTGACAAAGTCCCCTCCCCCTACTGGCTGCTTTCTTACCCCCCTGAATTACTTCCCTCTTCTAACTGGGTCACTTCCCTGTTCCCCTACCTATGTTTTCTTCACCTTCTAAATAAACCTCTTGCCCTTGACCACTTGTCTCAGCTCTGCTGCTGGGGAAACCCAAACTGTGACTGTTGCCCACTGGTCCTGGGCACCTGACCACCAGGTGGTGGGTATTCTTGAGGCTCGAGAGGCCTTGAGCTGCAAAATGCTTAGACCCTTAAAAGCTCATATCAAAAAGAGGGAAAACCACTCTAATTTTCTCTTGTTTTAAAAAAGATGTTACTTAAACGACTCCCAAATTACACTGCTCTCTGAGATGACAGAGGAATTTTTAATGATAGTTGAAACCACTCTATTCCCAGAATATCAGTGATTTTTATTGCTGAGGGGACAGGGTCTCAGTTGCCTTGGGGCATTCCTGGTCCCCTGAATACACCCTGCCTCTTGCTATCTCAGGCTGTTGTTTCTAAACATGCCTGCATGTTACACCCTCTGTGCTTGTGTCTGAGTCCTCGTTGTCCCTGCCTCCGAATCAGCAGGGACGTTCAGCGTGCATCCCAGGTGATTCAGCAGCATCCCAGGCCTGGCCTTCCGCCGTCACTCCTGAGGGGTGCGTGAATGAGAGGGTCATTCTGCCCACACCATGCAGTAGGTGGGCACGGGAGGAGCAATCCCACTGACCTTTGATCTTTGCTTCTTTGCAGATATCTCAGTGAGCCTGCTGACCCTTGTAGTCACTGCCTGTGGCCTCGCTCTCTTTGGTGTGTCTCTCTTCGTGTCTTGGAAACTCTGCTGGGTTCCATGGCGAGAACGAGGCCTGTTCTCTAGTAGCAAAGACAACAACCAGGAGCCTCTTAACTACACGGACACAGAGACCAACGAGCAGGAGAACAGTGAGGGCTTCCTAGACCCTCCCACCCCTTGTCCAGACTCCTCCATGAAGATCAGTCACACCTCCCCAGACATTCCCCTCTCAACCCAGACGGGGGACCAAGACAACTGTGCCCATGGCATCCGCGTGCAACGCCAAGTCACAGAGCCAACCTCATCAGCTCGGTCAGTACTGCCCCCTTCCTTTCTGGATGCAAGGCAAGCACTGTCCTGCTTCCTTCTCATGGCAGCAATGGCATTGATTTAGCCAAGGAGCCTGTAACCTTTCACATGTCCCTTTGGTATCAGAGACACGAATGTGGAAAAACTTGTTGCTTCGTATACTCCAGTCAGGTTCCTGAGCACTGCTTAATCTCTCCTTAGTTCATAATAACAGTATTTAACATTGCTAAGACTTTCCATATCAAAGACTGTCCAAGAACTTTATGTGTATTATTTTATCATTGCTCACAACTTTGTGTGAAACAGATCCTATTATCATTTTCATCTCACAGAAGAAGAAACTTAAGGAAATTAAGAAACAAAGTCATAAATTGGTAAGCACCCAGGTCAGGGTTTGAACCCTTGTTCAAACACCACCAGAGCCCAAGTTTTTACCCTCTCTTCCATGCTACTCTTGTGGTGCTATGAAATTGATTCCCTGTGCCTCTAGCCTAGCCCAGCTGTCACACATAGGGTCTCCATAGAGTCCTACATGGTGGCTGGAGATCTTTGCCCATCTCCAGGTTTTTCAAGGACTACAGAGTGCCTAGGCCTAGTGTCACTGTCTTTCCATGGGCCAAATCTTTGTGCTTTTGCACTGTAGAGAAGTAATACAGTGCAGTGACAAAAAGCAAGGGCTCTTCGGTCCAGTGAACCAGCTTTACCTGCACGTGTGCTATTGGACAGATTAACCTTCATCTGTTTCTGTTTCCTCTTGTGTGAGAGGAACGGTGATAGGTGGTTTTGAGAATGAGACGATGACGTGCGCATCACAGGCCTGCACCTAGTGGCTGCTCCACACCGTGAGCTGCGGTTTTGTTTTTGGTGATGCTGTCATTATCATCATCATCACCGAGACCTGCCTCTACCAGGACTCTGATGCATAAAGGTAGCTTTGAGGCTAAGCAGCCAATTCTGAATCACTGTATATAAAAATTCACTCTCAATAAGGCTTCAGGAAAAGAGACTAAGAAAGCAACTTTCTTTAAAATGAAAATATTTGCTTGAGTGATAGCTGGAGGAATAGTATGTGCTGTTATTTGAAAAGTACAAGCCCAGTTTGCAGTTATTTTTTTTTTAATCTTTTTTATTTGTCCTCTAGAAGCAGAAATAAGATTTTACCCTTTTTATGTTAATCAAGTTTATCCTAGAGGCTCTGCTCATTCACATTAAGTGGGATGGAATATGACAGTCTGTAATTTAATTTTTTCCAAAACCTATTTTAGCATCATTTCCAATTCTGAATCAAAGAACTTTATCTAAAATATTCCTCTGTGAGGAAATGGATGGTTGTTTGCCATTTGGTTTAGAAGAAATCTTCAGATTTTATCATTAGGGCTTCTCTTCAGATTTAAGACTTAAACATAACTAGAGCTCTGTCTGATGCTGCTGTGGAGTTTGTGCATTGGTGCAGAGTCATAATAAAATCCTCTCAGTGCTTCAGTAAGTAGGCCCTTCAGATGGAGTCTCCACTGAAATTGTCTCCTGTTTGGTTTTACTCTGCATGTTAATTTTTCTGATCTGGGTTCCATCAATATGGTGTAACAGTACTGTGTTTATATTAGATGAAAGGTCCAAGGACTCTGCCATAATTCTAGAGAATTGATAGCAATCATATCACTATAATTGTTAGTGTTTATTCTAGAAAATATGTATGTAACCTGCATCTCAAAAAATAGATTTTATTTAAAACTAAAAACTGTAGATATCTTTACCACTGACCTATAGAAACTGGGTAGAAGGAAAACAAAAATAAAGAGAAAGGGAAAGAATTATCCGTGCATTTACCTTTTGATGTATTTTAGTTTTGAAGTCATGCAATTAATTCTGTCTTCTGATGTCTAAAGTTGTTTAGTAACATTTGAGTCCCATATGACAACTAAACTCTTTCCAGCTGTATTTGACCTAATACTGATAATTTGCATCATTTCGCATTTCAGACATTCTTACCTAAATTACTGCTGACCTGATTCTGTGGGTTATGTCTGGAAATACGTATCTTTGACTCATGGTCTTACCATAATGAGAAGGATATGGTCTTATAATTCTTCAGAGTTGTGCTATAAACACACACACACACAAAGCCTTTTTACTGACAAAGTGGGGGAAATGAATGAAATTTCCTTGATACTCCAGAACATTTTTAACATCCTTTTTTAAGTAGCATTTTTCATACCATATTTGCGGCAGGTGGGAAAGTTACTATTGCTGAGATGGCTCTAAACAATCTACGTTGCTAGTTATTATTTCTACTCCCTTCTTTCTCATTATGATCTTTACTTTCTCACTGCTGTCTCTTTCTTACTGCTTCCCTCCTGCTGCTGTTACCGTTTTCCCAACGTTCCCTGGGCACACACTCAGCCTGGACTCCCAGTTAAGGCCTCCCCACTTGTCACAGAGACTGGCACAGCTTCTGCCATGGCATTTGCTTTGGAAATCCTGCTGTCACCTGGCCCCTTCAGCTTAGATATGTATGGCTCCCACCACTGCCTTTGGGAACGTCCTAACAATGAGTTTTGCTGCATCTTCTAAGAATATTTCTGGTAAGGATGACTTTCTTTTGTTCTTCCAAGATCAGGCATGTTTGCCTTCTGTTTCTGATTAGCTCAGTTACTGTTAGACCCTCCAAAACTCCTGCTAATTCCTTTCAATTTAGATGAAATCCCTTTTGTATAATGACCTAATATCCTGGGAATGTGGATTTTTTTTTTTTTTTTAGAACTTTTCAGTACCAGAACATTTTAAAGATCTCTACTCCAAATATATGAAAGTCCCTGAGTCCTCAAAATAGAAGGATCCTTGAAAAACCATCTAACCCATTTCCTGATTCATGACCCAACATGAAAGGCCAATCTGTTTTAAGTCTTCTCAAATTTATTTTATAACACTTGGTTTTATAAAAATTTCAATTTCCACACCACAAACTTCTTATCAGGTCTGTTAAGGCCCTGTGTCATACTGTCATAGTCTCTTGCTACCAGCTATAGGCCTCACCTCCAGCCAGGGCCACCATGTGGCACAACTCCAGAGGAGGCCACTAGCCTGGACTCAGAGACCCTACCCGAAAAAGCTCATCACATTCCATCTCCATCTACACCAGCTTCGCTCTTGCTTTCTTCAGTATACCTGCCATTTCCTGCCCTGGGACCTTCATAAATGCTATTCCATCAGCCTGGAGTGCTTCTCTCCATGTCATGCTCCTTTGCAGCCTTAATGTTCCATCTTAGATGTCATCTCCTCAGAAAAGTTTACTTGAATGAATGAAAGTTGCTCAGTTATGTCCAACTCTTTACAACTCCATGGTCCGTCCATGAAATTCGCCAGGCAAGAATACTGGAGTGGGTTGTCATTCCCTTCTCCAGGGGATCTTCCTGACCCAGAGATCAAACCCAAGTCATCTGCATTGCAGGCAGATTCTTTACCATCTGAGCTACAGGGAGTTCCCTGACCACCTGTCTGAAGTATGTAGTCTTTCCTCCACTCCTTCCCACTCTTTATTCTTCTACAAGTTGCCTTACTTTCACTTCCTCACAGGATTAAAATCTATTTCTAACTATACAATTGTTTGTTTATTATCTATATCCCACTCTAGACTATGAATTCTGTGCGTTCAAAGACCAGATCTGCTTTGCATCTCCTTATGTAGGTCAGGAAGCAACAATTAGAACTGGACATGGAACAACAGACTGGTTCCAAATCAGGAAAGAAGTACATCAAGGCTGTACATTGTCACCCTGCTTATTTAACTTATATTCAGAGTACATCATGAGTAACGCTGGGCTGGATGAAGCACAAGCTGGAATCAAGATTGCCAGGAGAAATATCAATAACCTTGGATATGCAGATGACACCACCCTTATGGCAGAAAATGAAGAAGAACTAAAGAGCCTCTTGATGAAAGAGGAGAGTGAAAAAGTTGGTTTAAAACTCAACATTCAGAAAACTAAGATCATGGCATCTGGTCCCATCACTTCATGGCAAATAGATGGGAAACAATGGAAACAATGACAGACTTTTTTTTTCTGGGCTCCAAAATCACTGCATATGGTGATTGCAGCCATGAAATTAAAAGATGTTTGCTCCTTGGAAGGAAAGTTATGACCAACCTAGATAGCATATTAAAAAGCAGACATTACTTCATCAACTAAAGTCTGTCTAGTCAAAGCTGTGGTTTTTCTAGTAGTCACGTATGGATGTGAGTTGGACTATAAAGAAGGCTGAGCGCTGAAGAAATCATGCTTTTGAACTGTGGTGTTGGAGAAGACTCTTAGTCCCTTGGACAGCAGGGAGATCCAACCAGTCCATCCTCAAGGAGATCAGTCCTGGGTGTTCATTGGAAGGACTGATGTTGAAGCTGAAACTCCAATACTTTGGCCACCTGATGCGAAGAAGTGACTCATTTGAAGAGACCCTGATGCTGGGAAATACTGAAGTCGGGAGGAGAAGGGGATGACAGAGGATGAGATCGTTGGTAGGATGGCATCACCGACTCAATGGACATGAGTTTGAGTAAACTCGGGGAGTTGGTGATGGACAGGGAGGCCTGGCGTGCTGCAGTCCATGTCACAAAGAGTTGGACACAACTGAGCGACTTAAGTGATGTATCTAACACCTAGTGCAGCCTCTCACACATAGTGGAATTTTTCATGAATGACTGACAAAATGCATTCATCAATATCAGGCCATTTTTCTTGTGTTCTGATGACAAAAGTGACAAAGCACTGAAAGTATAAACTGAGTGGAGCCTGTAATGATACGAAACCAATGGAAGGTGACTTGTCCCAGGTCTCACGTTCATTCAGAGCCTTACTTTCGAATTAAGTAAATTCAAAAAGTAAGTTCAGAGACTTTTGAACTTGCCTCTCTGATCTAAGTAATCTGTAGAGTCACAGAAATACTCTGGCAGAATTGAAAGAAGGCGACAATTTGAGTCCTCTAAATGTCATTACTGGCCACAACTCCAGTAAGCGGTACATTAGGATTAAATGTTCTAATTACTCCAGGAGCAGCACAGGTTTATTAAGCTATATATTTTTTTTTTATATGTTGAGAACATTGATTAGATGTAAACATTTCAAACGTAATGTTTTGAATTAGTCTTTTAGTTATGTCTTCAGATTTTAATAAACTGCCATCTTCAAAAATAAAAGTTGCATAGACCTCTCTCAACTTCCATGAGACCCTGAAACGAGATATAAATGTGTGTTTTCTCTACTGGAATAATTATCAGGAACTGTTATGTCCATGGCATTTATATATTTAGACACGTGAACACTTCAGAGAATCTGTTGGTGGACATAGGCTCATTTTAGAAACAGAATAAAATATTTGAAGGTGACACCAAGGTTTCGTGCCTTTTTATCTTGGCTGAGGGTGGGGGGAGCAAGACAGGCTTCATGTCTGCAGCAGCATTTGAGCCCACTCCTCCAGCCACCGAGGCCCGATACCTGCATCTCCATCATCGCGCTCACTCGATAAGCCTCTGAATCCCGTTTGCTCCTGCCTTTGTAGTCAGTTAACTGTGTCTGTCTGTCTACTACTCCCCCTTCTTCTGTGTCCATTTGTGATTCAGAACAACCCAACCCTGCCCTCGCCTTCACAAGGGAAGATTCCAGGAAGGCCAGTTTCCTGTTTCCAAAGTATCTTGATTTGAACTTTGTAAAGAAACCCATGATGGTTCTGAAGTCACTATTTGCTTCTTTCTTTCCTGTCTTTGGACCCCAAAGCCTTAAAACACTAGTGTCCCAAACCAGGGAAGGGATAAGCCAAGTTTCCTCTCTGAGATGTGGTCCCTGAGATAAGGGAGGGTGAGAGAGTATACTCTTGTCTGTGGTTGCATGGGAAACCCAGCGATGGAAGGGAAATTCTGAACTCTGGTTCTTAACACAGAACCTGGAATGGAAGATGTGGGCATGTGTGAGGGGAAAGCTGCTGGGGCAGAAGAGCTGAAGGTCCCATCATGCTGAAGAGCTGGGCCCCAAGAGGAAAACTTAATTTCCCCATTGAGGTCTAGAGCATCAGCTGGGAGGCTGAGAAGTGGGAGGCCAGGTCAAGTAGGCAGGCTCAGCTCAAGTACAGTCTCCAAGTACCGTGACAGCTTCCCAAGTCAGAGGCCTTTCTTTATCCCTCTCCCTAACATCCAGTCAGTTCTTATCCCCTCTGCCCTGTTATGTTAGTGTACAACTCTCTCTCCAGCCCCTGGCCAGGCATTTCCTGAAAGGCAGTAACAAGGCTTTGCCTCTCTCTCCCTTCCTCCCTACCTGACCTCTTACTTCGCACATTCAAATTTGTTGAATTGTAGTAATGTCCTCTTTCTTAAGATCCAGTGGAGGTGGCTGGTTTTTTGGGTGACTGAGACTTTATCTGGAGACTCAGAGTGGGATGCTGGAACTGGTTAATTCAAATTTGATGGAAGGAGAGGGGGAATCCTTTTGTGTGTAGGCATCTACCTACCTCTCCTTACCCTTGGCTCAACTCAGCACGGGCTCACATTCCTTCAGGCCTGAAAGTGTGTTTTTGAACTTGTTGTGGGAAATCAGCTTTGCAGATTTGGTTGATCATCTTGGAAACTGGGCATTCTCCAGGGTCAGACACGAGTCCTCCGGCTCAGGTCTGGGACAGCCAAGTCCAATGGTGACGTCCTCTACCTTGCCTGTTTCACAACAGGAAAATAGCTTCTGCCCACCCTGAGTGGGGCAAGAGGTGGAGGAAGCTGAGAGCTCCAGCCCTGGGGCCAGCTCCTCTCAGTCAGCACTAGGGTGACTTCCTTACTGAGAACACCATTTCTCAGCTTTCCTTCTTGGCCACCTTCATTGGGGCCCATCATTCCTTCCATTCATTGTGCATATTAAGTGCTGAAAACATCAAAATACAGGACTCCCCAGACCTACTTAGAGGACTGTCTGCTTCAGACACACATCCCTCCTTGCTACACTCATTCTGCATCCGTAGGCGGAATTCCAGATCCTTACCCTGGGGAGGGGGCTCTACTTTACACTGCAGGCCCACCTCCACTGACTGTTTCGGACCCTTCATCTTGAGGGGAGCTCAGGTAATGACATTCTGCTCTTTATCTTTCCTCTTTTCTGCTTTTGATTTGCTTTTTCCTCCTGCCTCCTTTTAAGTAGCTCATGGAAACTGTGGAATATTGATTTTCCAGTTCCTCCGCCTCATCTTCTCCTTTGTGTCCCTGGGGGAAGCCTCCCTGCTCTCCTTTCTAGCGGCTGACTTTAGGCAGCAGGATGATGGGTTACCCTGGTTCTCTGCTGCTCTGAGCTTTGCTGGTCCATGCCCCCAACTCCAGTCACCACTCACTCTTTCCTGAGGGAAATTGGAAGCGACCAAAAGAAAGCCCCAGGGAGTGAGCACTGTCATGGCCTGTTACAGTCTTTGCCATCTGCTTTAAGCCACTTCCTTACAGTTGAATTCAACTGGTTTCCCAATAATATGTGTGATCTTGAATAGGAGGAAAAAGGTTGAGAACTGAAACTAGTTGCGTAAAACATTTGGGTAGACAGTAGTATTCGTACCTGTGCTTGATTTTTAAAAAGAATCTTCAGCTCTCTTGGAATTTGGAATGGAGTCCTCCTGTGCAGTTGGATTCTGAGGTAATGGGCTCTTACTGTGGTCTTTGAAGTACAAATGTCTGCATAATGCCCTCCCTAGCCCATCCCCTCCACCCCCTGGCAATCCATTCTGGTGAGAAGAGCAGAACACGTAGGATTTATTTCTCTCCAGATTTCATGTCTAAGAAAATGTGAGAGTAAAACAGAATATGTTCCATTGCCAAGCAGCCAAGTTCATATATTTTAAATTAAAATGTACATGGCAGATTTAGTCTTGCAGATGAGAGATAAGACAAAATGCTGCTGTGAGGAGTCCAAAGCCCTGACTCAAAAACCTCGCAGTTAAGCCGTTAGGCACAGAGAGTCTGCTCAGGCAACCACCTCAGGAGAAAAGTGGCGGCAGAGTGGCAGGAGCTGCGCCGGAGGAGACGCAGGACCCGTGTCCATCATGGCGTTGGTGCCAAGATGGCACATCTAGTAGGTCTTGAAGATGCACTTTTAGTGTTTAAACTGCACCCCTGACTAACTGGATGGCGCCCAGAATCGCCCATCATAGGTGGGAACTGACTCCAGACTCAAGCAGGGCCCTTGTTTGAACCCAGCTTGGAGAGAGAAATCACCAGCAGAGGAAACCAAAGCTGATTCCAGCCACTTATGACCCCTGCATGGAGATTGAGGCTTGCTGCCCCCTGGGGGCCTTTCTGCCCAGAAATCCCAGTAGAGGAGGATTAAAACTCTGTAGTCTAGCACTGCAAAGGTTCAGCATCTAGACAGGGACTGACCTGGGTGCTAGCACAGAGAGCTTTATCATTGTCCCCCCGACTCTTCCCTTCCTTCCTGGAAAAATCAAAAGATAGAGAAAACTTAAGATGGTGAGTGGATTTCTTTGTAAGAAATTAAAGTTCCACAAGAGAAGTGTTCAGGCCACACAGTTTTTGCACATGTGGGGATGTGTGTGGCTTAGTGTAGATGTGTTGGCTGTGACAGGTGCAAGTGACGGCTCTGTGATTGTGCTTTTGTACCGTGTGAGTGATTAGTAATCAGGAGGGTATTTTAGGATGAAGAGAAATGTTTAGCATCATAGCATCTGTATGACAAGGGAGAATAATTTCAAATATGTTTCAGGGCATATTAATCCCGTATTTGCACCTTCATTTCATAAAGTAGTCTTAAGAAAGGAAAAGAAGGCAAACTCCAATGTTTACTGTGTCTCTTCAACTATTTACTAACGCCTCAGAGACAGTTTGACTGTTCCCTTTTACCTTCTGGTGGAGAGGAGCTATTTTAATTAAGGTGATGGAGAGACAAAATACAATATAATAGCTATGAACTAAAACGAACAAAATAATCTTAAAGACAACTTTCTGTGTAATGACTACTTCTCTCAGTTTGTGAGGACCCATACATATGGCAGAGATTTTCAGGAAAACGTTTAACCCAAACCTGCAAGCTTATAGGGTGAAATATCGATTCTGATAGCAAATATTTAATTTGTAATACCAGTGTCCAACCTTCTCTAACTGAATCCATATATAGATTTATAATAGCTTACCTTTAATTTTTATGTCTCAGTGTTTATTATAGAAATAAAACCCTCCCTCCTTATCCCTTGTCGCCCACGTGGTACAGTGGAAGCACAGTCACGGAGCTGGCACTTGTATCTTTCAGAGTCAACAGAATCCCCTACAAACAGATGCATCCTGTCACATACATTTCCAGAAGAGCAAAGACTATATTCTTGTGATGAAATGATCTGATTTATCCCATGAGAATGTGAATCCTTAGTAGGCTAAAAACCAGTGCCAGGAAATTCTATATAATTTAGAAAAATATCCATTCTTTTTAAGATACCACATAGCTAACTATTTCAGTTTCAAGACCATACTATATATTAAGGAGAATAATTTTATTTTCTAAACCAGTTTGTATAAATCTTTACCTCCCACCAGCTGAATAAGCTTCTCTAATGTCATATTAGACAGTTTAGAAAGTGCATTAAACCCTCCAAGCTCCAAGGTCACATGTTAGTAAGAGCACTTCCAGATGCCCAAGCCTCAGTTTTGAGCTTCAAGCCTTGGGGAACAGCTTAACTCACATTGATAGGCATTTTGAATTTAGATTAAAAAAATGCCTACAAGTCTAGACTTTTAATAGTATGTAGCAGTCTACAATGGCACCCCACTCCAGTACTCTTGCCTGGAAAATCCCATGGATGGAGGAGCCTGGTAGGCTGCAGTCCATGGGGTCGCTAAGAGTCGGGCACGACTGAGCAACTTCACTTTCACTTTTCACTTTGATGCATTGGAGAAGGAAACGGCAACCCAGTCCAATATTCCCGCCTGGAGAATCCCAGGGAGGGGGAACCTGTTCAGCTGCCGTCTATGGGGTTGCACAGAGTCAGAGACGACTGAAGTGACTTAGCAGCAGTCTACCCACATCCCAGGCACAGGTTTGTGAAAGACCCAGAACTAATGAGGTTTTAACTTTGTTCTCTCTTGCTCTTCATTCAAGGCACAATTCAATCCGAAGACAACTCAACCTGTCAAACCCAGACTTCAATATCCAACAACTTCAAAAACAGGAACAGTTGACTGGCATTGGTCGAATTAAACCAGAGTTATATAAGCAGAGGTCATTGGATAACGATGACGGGAGAAGGAGTAACAGTAAATCCTGTGGGAAACTGAACTTCATTTTAAAATATGACTGTGACTTAGAGCAGCTCATAGTGAAGATCCACAAAGCTGTCAACTTGCCCGCCAAGGACTTTTCTGGGACTTCAGATCCTTACGTCAAGATCTATTTGCTTCCTGATCGGAAGACAAAACACCAGACTAAAGTTCACAGAAAGACCCTGAACCCGGTGTTTGATGAGGTGTTTTTATTTCCAGTTCCCTACAATGACCTTGCAGCCAGGAAGCTTCACTTCTCTGTCTATGACTTTGACAGGTTCTCTCGCCATGACTTAATTGGCCAAGTGGTGGTGGATCACTTCTTAGACTTGGCTGATTTTCCCAGGGAGTGCATCCTGTGGAAGGATATCGAATATGTCACCAACGTGAGTCTAACATTTCTTCATTTGGGATGAGGGTGGGGAGGGGGGAGCTTCTTGGTCAGCATGCAAACAGATTACTTATACCTTATTTTATTTGAAGGGTAGAGTACAAAATTTATCTCACTGTACTTAAAGCTATTGCTTCAAATCTCCTTCAGTTAAGTTTAGTCACTCAGTCGTGTCCAGTTCTTTGCGACCCCGTTGACTGCAGCGTGCCAGACTTCCCTGTCCTTCACCAGCTCCTGGAGCTCAAAATCATGTCCATTGAGTCGGTGATGCCATCTAACCATCCCATCCTCTGTTGTCCCCTTCTTCCTCCTGCCTTCAATCTTTCCCAGCATCAGAGCCTTTTCTAATGAGTCAGTTCTCATCAGGTGGCCAAAGTATTGGAGTTTCAGCTTCAGCATCAGTCCTTCCGATGAGTATTCAGGACTGATTTCCTTTATGATTGACTGGATTGATCTCCTTGCAGTCCAAGGGACTCTTAGGAGTCTTCTCCAACACCACAGTTCAAAAGCATCAATTCTTTTGTGCTCAGCTTTCTTTATGATCCAACTCTCACATCCATACACAACTACTGGAAACACCATAGCTTTGACTAGATGGACCTTTGTTGACGAAGTAATGTCTCTGCTTTATAAATACGCTGTCTAGGTTGGTCATAACTTTTCTTCCAAGGAGTGTCTTTTAATTTCACACCTGCAGTCACCATCTGCAGTGATTTTGGAGCCCAAGAAAATAAAGTCTGTCACTCTTTCCATTGTTTCCCCATCTATTTGCCATGAAGGGATGGGACCAGATGCCATGATCTTAGTTTTTTGAATATTGAGCTTTAAGCCAACTTTTTCACTCTCCTCTTTCACTTTCATCAAGAGGCTCTTTAGTTCTTCTTTGCTTTCTGCCATAAGGGTGGTGTCATTTGCATATCTGAGGTTATTGATATTTCTCCCAGCAATCTTGATTCCAGCTTGTGCTTTATCCAGCCCTGCGTTTCTCATGATGTCCTCTGCATATAAGTTAAATAAGCAGGGTGACAATACACAGCCTTGACATACTCCTTTTCCAATTTTGAACCAGTCTGTTGTTCATGTCCAGTTCTAACTGCTGCTTCCTGACCTGCATGCAGGTTTCTCAGGAGACAGGTAAGGTGGTGTGGTATTCCCATCTCTTTAAGAATTTTCCACAGTTTGTTGTGATCTACACACACAAGGTTTTAGCCTAGTCAATGAAGCAGAAGGAGATGTTTTTATGGAAACCTCTTTGTACCTTTCCAGAAACAAGCCTTTCACAATACTCATTTTGTGGTTTCTAAGAATTACCCATGAAAGCAATATTGAAAAGTAACATTCTCTCTTTTCTACTTCCTAGTTCTAAGCAATTCCCTAATAGACATTAGATAGTATCTGCCCTCCTTACCTCATTTTCTTTAGAACTTTCTTCGGTTTGTTTGTGTTAAATGGATCTTGGCATCCTATTAGCTGCTATCTGTAGTTGAGGGCACGTTGCCTGACTCTCTGAGAGCATTAAGCCCTTGCCATGGTCTCAGGTCGGCTCAAGAGCATTTCTCATGATCATCACATCTTCAGCTTTAATCCCAGAAGTGAGAATGATGGAGAAGAGTTGGCACCACATTTTTAAATACAAAATCAAAGTTGCAAGGAGGTCTGTCTGAAAAGATCTACAGATATTGGCAAAACTAATCTATACAAGGTCAAATCCTTTTTAGAGCCCAGGAGAGAGGGCAGAAGTACTGTGTATTGTTGCCTTATATCCATGTTTACATCTAGACATGAGATCGCAATGGTGGCATTTTCACTCCGTTTGTATCTGTTTCACTGTCCTGCAGAGGGGGACTGACACTCCTGAAATAGAAAGGAAAATTGTGCCTTCTTAGGGGACTCTGATATTTTAAGACCACTCATGTCTTTTCCCTATGCATATTCGCTCAGGTAACTTTGTTAGCTCATCTTCTGAAGGGAAGATCATTCTCTTTCTCTGCCTTGGCATCCAAGACACCAAGCACCATAGCCCTTATGCTGTTGGATAAGGATCTAGCTAGAGTTTGGAGCCCATTTAGTGAAAAACTCTCACTCCACTCAAGAAGAGAACACACAAAATCTCTGCCTAGTGACCCAATACCCACTCTGATACTCTGTTATCTCAGCCACTGTTGTCAACTGGGGACTCATGTTCCAAGGGACACCTTCGCTTCACGTGCTGTGTGATAGCAGGCCAACTTTGTCCTGCTACTCAGATAAGCAAAGTGAAGCATGGAGTTTTACTGGCCCTTATTGTAATGATGAGGAAAGAAAAGAAGAAACTGGAGAAGAAGCAGAGAACATCAGATGATGAAATTAAGGTGACTAGGGAGATTGGGGAAGGAACACACCTCTTAAAACTTGAAAGGTTGTGATATTTGTAAACCCAAAAATGGTTGCTGTCAGTGGCAAGGGTTGTATCCTAAATCCCAATTGGCAAAATCAGAAGGCAGTGCTAGAAACTTAAAAAAAAAAAAAAAAAGAAGGCAGTGGGGGCAGGCTGCTGATATTAAGCAACGAATGGCTCAAGAATGAACCGTCTCACTGGAGTTCTTATCAAATCATCTGTGTGTAAGCTAAGAGACTTCTGGCCAAAAATGATGAGCCTTGGTACAGAGACATCGGTCACGTCATCTAGTGTGACATCTTTTTTTTATTTTTTGACTAATGGATTCTAGGATTCCGTAAAATAACTGGAATGGTTATTAGAAATCCCATCAGGGGTCTTGCTGTGAGTTGCCTTCTAGAGATTTTGTGGGGAGCGTAACACTGAGTGCACAGTGGCTGATGAAAATCTGCATAGACTGATCCCTGGTGGACAGGACTCCTCAAGCAGTCTCCCATGGGGTGAAAATATAGAAGGAGGCCTGCAGAGGCCTTTGGGCCCTGAGATCACTGCCATTGTCACACTTTGCCATGACTGTGGTGGGAGACTCCACTGATGGAGAATCCTGGGCTTCCACAGAGTTGAGGAGAATGTGAAATTATTTATCAAGGAGGCAAACCATTAAGGCTAAAGGCCTTGAAACTCTGAGTTGTTTCCTCAGCCAACAATAAATATTCTGAGCGTTGATGGCGTTTGGATGGCCAGCAGGAGAGAAGATGTCTTAAGAAAGGAATTACGGGTTGCTTCATAATCTACCATTTAAAAAATTTTTGTTTGAAACATTACAATTTGGGGCTGTTTTAACTGTGCTTGTTTTAAATGTGACTTTGTACAAAGACTGAGGAGGAAAGTCTGAGATTTACCAAGGTTTCGTTTTTATAATACACATGTATGCCACACAGTGCACACACTGTACATGTACAGAGTAATGAGGGAACAACAAGAAGAACAGGCACGACCCAGCCCTCAGCTGAAGTACTGAGGATGTAGTACTTGATCACCACCAAGTACTGATGATGACCCCTGGGCTGTGCTCCCCCATCACATTCTTTTAGCCCATTCCTGCCAAGAGGAAACCACTATCCTGAATTTTATTTGTAAGATAATATATTCTTCAGTTTTGTCTGTTTCTGCTTTGCATAGCTCTTCTTTGCCCTTTTTCTTCAGTCCACATTGATCGTGACATTTAGCAACAGAGATGAATGGAGCCGTGGTTCATTTATTTTCATTACTGTGTAAATTTTCAATGTGGTATATACATTAATTAGCTCTCTTGTATTGATGATATTTAGGTTGTGATTCGATTTTTTATGATTCTGAATAATCCTACAGAGAACATGTTTTGTGCACGTCTCCTGGTTCACACATGCATTAATTTCTCTAGGAAGTAGCCCTGATAGAGGAAATGTACACATGGGTCTAAATTTTCTGAGGTATGACAGTTCCTAATGGTCCACATTCTCACTGACTCTTGGAATTGTCACACTGTTTAATATGCAAACATGCATGTAAATATGATTTGTGTGTACATGCATGTAAATATGATTTGTATATTCTTGGTTGCTAAGGTTAATGGTCCTTTGATAAGTTCATTGGTCATTCACATTTCCTTCCTTGCTAAATGTTTGTTCAGTACTTTTTATTGTTTATTTTTAATATATATATAGAGAGAGAGATGTAATCCTTTGTTGGTTGTATGTATTACAAACATCATCTCTCCATTTATGGCTGCCTTTATACTCACTCGATGGTGTATTTTGATCAATAGAGGTTCTTAAATTTAATGCCGTAAAATATATCAATATTCTCCATTGTAAGTTAGCACTTTTCTGTCTTATTTAAAGAAATCCTTTCTTACCCTATTCATATTTTTCCAATGTTTTTATTAGAAATTGTAATGTTTCACTTTTCTTAATTATGATTTTAGTCCACCTTGCCTCTTCTTAGAAGGACAATAATCTCACCATGAGGGCTTCACCTTCCTGATGTCATTTAAGCATAATAACCTCCCAGAGAACCCAAATACCACCATATTGGGGGTTCAGTCAGTTCAGTTCAGTCTCTCAGTTGTGTCTGACTCTGTGACCCCATGAATTGCAGCACGCCAGGCTTCCCTATCCATCACCAACTCCCAGAGCTTGCTCAATCTCATTTCCATTGAGTCAGTGATGCCATCCAATCATCTCATCCTCTGTCGTCCCCTTCTGCCTTCAATCTTGCCCAGCATCAGGGTCTTTTCCAATGTGTCAGTTCTTTGCATCAGGTGGCCAAAGTATTGGAGTTTCAGCTTCAGCATCTGTCCTTTCAATGAGTATTCAATACTGATTTCCTTTTGGGTGGACTTGTTGGATCTCCTTGCAGTCCAAGGGACTCTCAAGAGTCTTCTCCAACACCACAGTTCAAAAGCATCGATTCTTCGGCACTCAGCTTTCTTTGTGGTCCAGCTTTCACATCCATACATGACTACTGGAAAAGCCATAGCTTTGACTAGACTGACCTTTGTTGGCAAAGTAATGTCTGCTTTTTAATATGCTGTCTAGGTTGGTCATAGCTTTTCTTCCAAGGAGCAAGTGTCTTTTAATTTCATGGCTGCAGTCACTGGGGGTTAGGACTTCAGTATATGAATTTGGGGGACACAAACATTCAGTCCATAAGACATCCATACTTCTTTTTCTATATGAATAAGCAATTTTCTGGCATATTTTCCCGATATATGCCAATAATCTGCTGTATAAGCTCTATCCTCACTATGTCTCTATATATGAAGAGTCTGTTTCAGAATTCTGTCTTTTATCCGTATTTCTGTTTGAGTGTCTCTCCCAATAGCGCTGTTTGTAAATTACTACCATTCTATGATAAGCTTTAATGTCTAGAAGAGAAAATCATCCAGCCTACTTTTTCTTCAGTTCAATCTTGGCTGACACTTGGCTTTTCTCATAAATGTTAGAATCATATTGTCAAATTAAAATTTCTTTCTGGTGTTTGTTTGAACTTTTTACGACGTCTATAGGTAAATTCATGGAATATTTACATCTTTTGTGATACTGAGTCTTCCTATTCATGATCATGGTACATCTCTCCATTTATTTGCTGCTGCTGCTAAGTCGCTTCAGTCGTGTCCGACTCTGTGCGACCCCAGAGATGGCAGCCCACCAGGCTCCCCCGTCCCTGGGATTCTCCAGGCAAGAACGCCGGAGTGGATTGCCATTTCCTTCTCCAATACATGAAAGTGAAAAGTGAAAGTGAAGTTGTTCAGTCGTGTCTGACTCTTAGCGACCCCATGAACTTCAGCCTGTCAGGCTCCTCCGTCCATGGGATTTTCCAGGCAAGAGTACTGGAGTAGGATGCCATTGCCTTCTCCGCTCCATTTATTTAGTTCTCCTTTAAAGTCTTTCATTCAAAGCTTATACTTTTCTACATGATGATGTCTTTCATATATTGAATATTTTGTTAGTTTGATTACCAGGTATCTTACCTTTTGTTATTTTAAGTAGTATCTTTTCTAAAATTGCATTTTCTAACTCTTGTTGCTGTATAGTAATGCAGTTTAAATTTTGTATGTTTATCTTCTATTTAGCCATTTTGTAAAGCTCTTCTTACTCTTATAATTTATAGACTCTTCTGAATTTTCTTTGTAGATAATCAGTCATGTGGATTATGATAGTTTTTTTTTCCAATCTGTGTACTTATTTTTAATGTAGTGCACAGGCTGGAATTTCCCATACAATGCTAAATAATAATTGTGGTACTAGTCATTCTTGACTTGTTCCTTCTTTTAAATGGAATGTCTTTAACATTCCCATTGAGTATGGTTTTGATACAGATGTATCATATCTGTATCATCTACATCACGGATGTCTGTCATGTTAAGAATGTATTCCTCAAGCACTTCCCTGGTGGTCCAGTGGCTAAGACTGTGGTCTCCCAATGCAGGGGACCAGGTTTCAATCACTAGTCAGCAAACAAGAACCCACGTGCTGCAACTAAGAGTTTCCATGCCACAACTAAAGACCCACGTTCCACAATGAAGGTCAAAGATCCCAGGTACCACAGTTAAGACGTGGCACGGCTAAATAAATGTTTTTTAAAAATGTACACGTCTCTTCCTAGTTGACGGAACCTCTAATTAAACTGAAGTATAGTTGATTATATTGTGTTAGTTTCAGGTTTACAGCATAATGATTCAGTTATTCTTGTGATTATATTCCATTATAGGTTATTATAAGATACTATTTTATTCAGTAAATCCTTGTTACTTTTTTATGTATAGTATTTGTGTTCGTTAGCTCCATATTCCTAATTTTCCCTCCCTCCTTTGGTAACCATAAGTTTGTTTTCTCTTGCCTGTGAGTCTGTTTCTATTTTGTATATAGATTCATCTGTATTATTTTTTAGATTCCATATGTAAATGATACCATTATCCTATTTGTCTTTCTCTGTATGACTTCACTACGTATAATTTTCCTAGGTTCATCTATGTTACTTCAAATGGCAGTATCTTGTTATTTTTATGGCTGAGTAATGTTCCATTGGATATATACCACAGCTGCATCCAGTTGTTTGTTGATGAGCGCTTGTGTTGTTTCCGTCTCCTGGGTGTTGTAAATAGTGCTGCGGTAATCCTCATGGTACACGTGTCTTTTCTACTGAAGGTTTTCATCTTTTCTGGATGTATGTCCAGGAGTGGCATTGCTGGGTCATATAGCAGCTCTATTTTTAGTTTTTAAGGAAACTTCTACTGTTTTCGGTGGTGGCAGCACCAGTTTACATTCCCACCAGTAGTGTGCAAGGCCTCCCTTTGCCCAAGCCTTTTTATCACAAACATTCATTTTATCAAATGCTGTGATCTTATGGGTTTCTTTTTTTTTTTCATTCTGATCTACTATTTTGGTCAGTTATATTGATCAGTTTCTAATTTTAAGTCAATCTTGTATTCTTAATATGATCCAGACTTGCCTTGATATATTGCATTTTACACATTGCTGAGTTCAGTTTGCTATTTTGTTTAGCATTTTTTGCATCTGTGCTCATGAGCAATATGTGTAATTTACTTTCTTGAATAGCCTGAAATCAAAGTAATTCTTGATTTATAAAACTATCTGGGGGACTTCTCTGGCTGTCCAGTGATTATTACTCTGCACTTTCACTGTAGGGGGCGAGGGTTTAGTGGGGGGAACTAAGATCCTACATGCTGTGCAGCTTGGCCAAAAAAAAAAAAAACTAATCTATTTGAGAGAATGATATTGAATGCTCCCATTTGTTCCTATTCAGTGCCCCTAGACACTTTGGGATTTTTGTTTATTTTTCTTCAAACTGAAAAGGCTGCCTTAGTCTCTGGCTTCTGATTTGTTGTTATTGTTCAGTCGCTAAGTCATGTCCAACTCTTTGTGACCCCATTAAGTTCAGAAAATAAGGAAGAGAGGAGAGTGAGTTCAGGATATTTACTCCCCTGGATGCCTTCCTTGGAGTATCCATAGGCTGGCAGTAACCTTAAACTGAAAGCCATAATTCCGAATATCCTGAATATATCTTTATTTTGCTGTCATTCTTAGATCATTTCTCTGGATGTAAAAATTGGGGGTTGGGGAATAAAAGTCTCAATTTACTCTGATTTTGGCATTGTATAGCTATCATTCCGTAGTTTTCCAAGCATCAGTTCCTTCAGAAGTCAACATTTAGTCTAAGATTTATTCCTTCGTATGTAATTTTTCTTTTCTTTCTTACTGGTTTCAAGATCTTGCTTTCTTGTTTAGTGTTCTGTAGTTTAACTGTAACACTGCTAAGTGAACCTTTATTTTCTTTATCCTGATTGGGATTTGCTGGGTTTCCTGAATCTGAGATTGTTTCCTATTACCAGTTCTGGAAAAGTCTTGGCCATTTACTTTTTTCCATTTGTAGAAGTATTATTTGCTGCATTTTCACATTTGCCTAATACACATTTGAGAGCCTCTCTCTTTTTTACCATGCTTTCAATTTTTTTTTATAATTTGATATATAAGTATCTTATACTCTGCTGCTCATAATTCCAGTAGCTGTAATCTTTGCAGCTCTGCTTTTGTTTGGCATTTCCATCAGCTCTTACCATCGTGCCTTGTTGACTCTTGGATTTAGTTATTTGTGATTGTGAGCTCATCTAGCTTAGAACTTTATCAGTAGACACTTGCAAGCTTTTAATATAAAGTTCATTCCTTAAGATATTATTTGTGATTGTTTCTACCAAGTGCCTAGGAGAACTACCAACATGGAATAATTTTAAATTATTGAGCTTGGGTCCTTTTTTTTTTTTTTTTTTTTTTTTTTACAACAAGGTAGGCTGGATATAGACTCCAACAGTGTAAGTGCAGGGTTGCATTAATAGTTAGAAACTGAAAGTTTTGTGTGTTTTTTTGCTTCAGTTCAGTTCAGTCGCTCAGTCGTGTCCGACTCTTTGCAACCCCATGGGCTACAGCATGCCAGGCTTCCTTGTCCATTACCACTCCCAGAGCTCACTCAAACTCATGTCCATCGAGTCAGTGATGCCATCCAACCATCTCATCCTCTGTCGTCCCCTTCTCCTCCTGCCTTCAATCTTGCCCAACATCAAGGTCTTTTCAAATGAGTCACTTCTTCTCATCAGGTGGCCAAAGTATTGGACTTTCAGCTTCAGCATCAGTCCTTCCAGTAAGTATTCAGGACTGATTTCCTTTAGGATGGACTGGTTGGATCTCCCTGCAGTTCAAGGGACTTTCAAGAGTCTTCTCCAGCACCACAGTTCAAAAGCATCAATTCTTTGGCGCTCAGCTTTCTTTATGGTCCAACTCTCACACCCATACATGGCTACTGGAAAAACCATAGCTTTGACTAGACAGACCTTTGTTGGGAAAATAATGTCTCTGCTTTTTAATATGCTGCCTAGGTTGGTCATATTGGAGAAGGAAATGGCACCCCACTCCAGTACTCTTCCCTGGAAAATCCCATGGATGGAGGAGCCTAGTGGGCTGCAGTCCATGGAGTCGCTAAGAGTCAGACACGACTGAGCAACTTCACTTTCACTTTTCACTTTCATGCATTGGAGAAGGAAATGGCAACCCACTCCAGTGTTCTTGCCTGGAGAATCCCAGGGACAGGGGAGCCTGGTAGGCTGCCATCTCTGGGGTCGCACAGAGTCGGACACGAGTGAAGCGACTTAGCAGCAGGTTGGTCATAACTTTTCTCCCAAGGAGCAAGCATCTTTTAATTTCATGGCTGCAGTCACTATCAGCAGTGATTTTGGAGCCCCCCAAAATAAAGTCTGTCACTGTTTCCATTGTTTCCCCATCTATTGCCATGAAATGATGGGACCGGATGTCATGATCTTAGTTTTCTTAATGTTGAGCTTTAGGCCAACGTTTTCACTCTCATTTCACTTTCATCAAGAGGCTCTTTAGTTTTTTGCTTTCTACCATGAGGGTGGTGTCATGTACATATCTGAGGTTATTGATATTTCTCCCGGCAATCTTGATTCCTGCTGTGCTTCATCTGGCCCAGCATTATTCATGATATAAGAGAACTTATCCGCATATAGGTTAAATAAGCAGGATGACAATATACAGCCTTGACGTACTCCTTTTCCTATTTGGAACCAGTCTGTTTTTCCACGTCTAGTTCTAACTGTTCCTTCCTGACCTGCATATAGGTTTCTCAAGAGGCAGGTCAGGTGGTCTGGTATTCCCATCTCTTTCAGAATTTTCCACAGCTTTTTGTGATCCACACAGTCAAAGGCTTTGGCGTAGTCAATAAAGCAGAATTAGATGTTTTTCTGGAACTCTCTTGCTTTTTCGATGATCCAGCAGATGTTGGCAATTTGATCTCTGGTTCCTCTGCCTTTTCTAAAACCAGCTTGAACATCTGTAAGTTCACGGTTCACATACTGTTGAAGCCTGGCTTGGAAAATTTTGAGCATTACTAGCATGTGAGATCAATGGTACCCCACTCCAGTACTCTTGCCTGGAAAATCCCATGGATAGAGGACCCTAGTAGGCTGCAGTCTGTGGGGTCACTAAGAGTCGGACACGACTGAGCAACTTCACTTTAACTTTTCACTTTCATGCATTGGAGAAGGAAATGGAAACCCACTCCAGTGTTCTTGCCTGGAGAATCCCAGGGACAGGGGAGCCTGGTGGGCTGCCGTCTATGGGGTCGCACAGAGTCGGACACGACTGAAGCGACTTAGCAGTAGCAGCAGCAGTGTGTGAGATAAGTGCAATCATGCGGTAGTTTGAGCATTCTTTGCCATTGCCTTTCTTTGAGATTGGAATGAAAACTGACCTTTTCCAGTCCTGTGGCCACTGCTGAGTTTTCCAGTTTTGCTGGCATATTGACTGCAGCACATTCGCAGCATCATCTTTCAGGGTTTGAAATAGCTCAACTGGAATTCCATCACCTCCACTAGCTTTGTTGGTAGTAATGTTTTCTAAGGCCCACTTGACTTCACATTCCAGGATGTCTGGGTCTAGGTGAGTGATTGCACCATCGTGATTATCTGGGTTGTGAAGATTTTTTTTGTACAGTTCTTCCATGTATTCTTTGCCACCTCTTCTTAATATCTTCTGCTTCTGTTAGGTCCATACCATTCTGTTCTTTATTGAGCCCATCTTTGCATGAAATGTTCCCTTGGTATCTCTGAGTTTCTTGAAGAGATCTCTAGTCTTCCCCATTCTGTTGTTTTCCTCTGTTTCTTTGCATTGATCGCTGAGGAAGGCTTTCTTATCTCTTCTTGCTATTCTTTGGAACTCTGCATTCAGGTGCTTATATCTTTCCTTTTCTTCTTTGCTTTTCACTTCTCTTCTTTTCACAGCTATTTGTAAGGGCTCCCCAGACAGCCATTTTGCTTGTTTGCATTTCTGTTCCATGGGGATGGTCTTGATGCCTGTCTCCTGTACAGTGTCATGAACCTCCGTCCATAGTTCATCAAGCACTCTGTCAGATCTAGTCCCTTAAATCTATTTCTCACTTCCACTGTGTAATCATAAGGAATTTGATTTAAGTCATACCTGAATGGTCAAGTGGTTTACCCTACTTTCTTCAATTTAAGTCTGAATTTAGCAGTAAGAAATTCATGATCTGAGCCACAGTCAGCTCCCGGTCTTGTTTTTGCTGACTGTATAGAGCTTCTCCATCTTTGGCTGCAAAGAATATAATCAATCTGATATTGGTTGTTCAAGGCCTCTTCAAAAGAGCAGTTTTTACTTGTACTAACTAAATAATAATCTGTGTATATGTGTATCTATTATTTATTAACATAACTGCCTCACAGTTAAGTGCCTCACAGTCCAATACAGAAAGATCCTTAAGAGATCCTATAATCCAAAATCTTCATTTAGCACATTAAACTGAAGTGGAAGGCCATTGAGTCAGCCAGGGTCATGTAGCTCAGTCATGACCAAATAGGGCTTCAGATTGTTTTTCAATAGCCATTTTAGTCTGTTCAAGAAAAGGTGTCTCAAAATTGCCATGTATGCTGTTTTACTTTTCTTTCCCCTCTTTTCCTGGTTAATTTCATACTAAGCTTTTAGATTCCAACTTAAATGCCACTTCCTTGAACAACTCTTATATGAGCCCTGGACTGGGATAGGTTTTTTTGGTGAATGCCCCCATGATATTCTATATTTTTATTATTACATCATCATGTCTTTTTTGTCCATATATAAAGACTTTAAAATGCATGTTTATTTACTCGTATTATTATTGTTATATGAGTAATGTATGTGTTTTTTTAAAAGATTTAATTGTGTAAATGACAAATAACATTAGTTTCAGGTGTACAACATAATCATGTGTGTTCGTATATATTGCAAAATGATAAGCATAGTAAGTCTAGTTAACATGTCACCATACATAGTTACAGATTTTGTTCTTATGTCATTATACTTTATGTATTTGTTCAATTTTCTTTCTTCCCTGTTACACCTGTAAGTGCAAAGACCTTACCAACTTGTTCACTACTCTGTACTTAGCCTCTGGAATTATATCTGGAAATGATAATAATTAATAAGCACTAACTGACTAAAATGAAGTTTCTCATGAGGGGCTAATCTGGTGAGGCTCTAGGGACTAGTTTGGGGGAATGTTATGCAAAGCTGAATCTATTAACTAATTTTTAAATTTTTTTCTTTATTTCTCTAAGGAGATTATGAGTTTTATAAATGGTAGCAGTCAAAAATTAATCCTCACACCTTCCTGTGAAGGAACAAAAGGCAATTATTTAGTGTAAAAATGGTAGTTTAATTAAACTCTCAACTGCTGAAACCAGATCAATCAATAATAGTATATAATGCAGTTTTGTAGCATGTGTATCAGTCAGCGAGAGGATATGGTATCTGGGGAAGCCAAAGTTATGAGGGCATGAGTTCAGTGGTCTGGTGAGTGTTGACTGCTGTGTCTGTATGCTCTTTGCAGTTTTAGTACACCCCACTCATCTCTGGCTCCCTGGGAAATAGGCAGTGAGCACTTTAGGAACTTCTCTCCGTGACTCACATAGAAACTGGTTGAGAGACTTTCTCTAGGACCTACGGTTATCTCAGCTAGACTGTAATTTGGAGGAGGTGCTAGAGCTCTCACATGGCACCAGTAGAAGTCACAAGATTCCCTCTTTGCCAGTATCGATCCCAGTTCATAAGAGGATAGGGTGCACTTTACAGCAGCATAGACCTTCTTTTGGTGGCTCCCCTGGTGGCTCAGTGGTAAAGAATCTGCCTGCAATGCAGGTGACACAGAAGAAGTGGATTTGACCCCTGGATCAGGAAGATCCCCTGGAGGAGGAAATGGCAACCCATTCCAGTATTCTTGCCTGGAAAGTCCCATTGACAGAGAAGCCTGGTAGGAAGCAGGCTTCGAAACCATGGGGTTTCAAAGAGTTGGACACGACTGAGTGACTGAGCATACAGACCTTCTTTTTTAATGTTATAAATTTTAAAACCTTGCATTTCCACAAAAATTGGACTTTGTGAGTGGTTGCAAAGTATAATATTTACAGTAGTTGATTTAGGAGTCTCCCTGTTCCATCTGCCAAGGCCCTGGGGCCATTTCTATACCTGATAAATGTGGATACTTGGAAACACTCAGGGAAGATGAAAGTAAACAGGGAAGCCCAGGATGCTTGCTTCTCACAGTTGAATGCATATGGGGCAGGCAATCTCCTGACTGAAGAAGTTTGTTAATTTAATTCTGTTGCATTCCATTATACTGTGAGTCCTAAGTTGTTATCATATGATTCTACAACTTTGTCACATTCAGTGGTGTTGTAGATGTATTAACAACTGGCTGGAGTTGGGCAATTAGAAGGGGACCTGATGTGCAGCATTTGCTCATTTCCGTGGTGTAAATTCTCCCAGAAGGGCTGATTTCAAGCTACCAGTGTGACATCACTGAAGGTGGAGTTGGCAAAAGATGTTCGTATTGGTTCTGGCAAGCTGGTGCCAGCTGATAGAAGCCTGCTCAGTACCATGGCATGTAGTGCTGAAAACACTAAGGCTAACTGATTCTAAGAAACCAACTGTGTGAAAAGCTCCACAGAAAACCCTGGTTTCCAGCTGGCAACAGAGAAGCCAGATTCCTTCTATAATGTGAATATGGGTGGATTTCAACCATCACTAGGGTCTAATGAGCTGTATCTTCTTAAGAGCCCACTGAAGTCCACCCTACCGTTTTTCCCATTCATAATCCTTCACACATACTATCCCCTGGATATTTAGATTATTAAGAGACAGTGAAAAGGGGCAGAACTGCAGAAAAGAACATCTGAAGGAAGGGATCAATAAAACTATAGGTCTCTGACAAATTGACTTTGATAGCTTTTATCATAGTTTAAGTGCCAGGACAATGCATTTGCTTTTTTAAATGAAATACGTTACATATACAATAGTATGTATAATGTATATGTGTTACTGAACCAATTGGGTCCAGTTGCCCTGTGTGCAGTAAAGCCAGTCTGCTGACACCAGTTTGTGGTGAGGGAAAATACAGCGTTTATTACAAGGCACCCAGTGTAAGGTCAAGCAAGAATAACTGGCAGCTCATGCTCAAAAGGCCAGAACTCCCCAGTGGGTTTTAGGGAAGTGCATTTAAAAGAAACATTGGGGTGGGGCCTGCAGAGCTCCTCATCAGCTCATGGACATCTTTCTGATCACTTGGTGGTGGGGTAACAGGGTGGTATTTCGAAAGTTAGCATCATCAATCTTCTGGTTCCAAACTGTCTGGAGTCATTGAGCTTGTGGTCATCATGCAGATAACTTATTCCTGGTGAGGGTCTTAGTGTCTGCAAAACAACTCAAGGATATGGCTCAAAATATTATTAAAACCTTTAAAGAAGAAATAAAAAGTCCTTGACTTTGTTTTATGGCTTAACTAGTACTGTTTTCACTTACTTGACTGTTTTCCTTTGTTCCTGCATCTTTTTCACTTCTCTGATTAAATTTGCTCTTTGGAACTCAGGGAAAAGGCCAGGAGGCCTAAGCTTTTCTACAGACAAGAAATGGAGGACATTGGGGAGAGGGAGGGATCTGTCCCTGGGGAGACCCCACAGGGTCCTGCTTGGTTTCATATGTATGATTTAAAAATAATTTTTAAAATGTATATCTGTCAGTCTAGAGTTTAGCTGACAAAAGAGAACATTATCAGTCTCTCTGAAGCTCCCTATATGTTCCTCCTCTGTCCCCAAGCTTTGCCTCCCGGGTAATCAGCATATTGAACTTCTTATCTGTAATTCCCTTGTTTTTAAATCATTTTACCACATAAGAATAGGTTGTTCTGTTTTGCCTATTTTTGAAATTTATGTGAAAAAATCATATTTTATTTATTCTGCAAACTGTTACATTCAGCATTATGTGTATTGAGTCTCTTACATTCACCTGCGCACTGCCAGACTGCCAGTTCTTTCCCCTCCGCCCGCCCCCGAAGGGTGTTTTAGCATTTCATTGTGTGATGTACCATATTTTACTTATCTGTTCTCTAGTCAATGGCTATCTGAATTAATTTTTTTTTTCTGTTTTAGAAAATGCTGCTATATGTGTAATGTTTTATAGATGTCTCCTGGTGAATATATGCAAGAATTTCTCTAAGATGTATACCTAGGAATAGTGTCGCTAAATTAAAACACTACCTCTTTCGTTAATATAATTTTTAAAGATTACACTCCATTTACAGTTATTGTGAAACATTGGCCGTGTCCCCATGTTGCGCAGTGTGTCCCAGCAGCAGTGCCTAAGCCCATCTTAGTCTGTGTTCTCTCCACCCCTTGGTATTGCTGCATACTTTAAGTCTGGGCTTAAAGAATCTGCCTGCAATGTGGCAGACCTGGGTTCAGTCCCTGGGTTGGGAAGATCCCCTAGAGAAGGGAACAGCTACCCACTCCAGTATTCTGGCCTGGAGAATTCCATGGATCCTGTAGACCATGGAGTCACAAAGAGTCAGACATGACCGACTGACTTTCACTTTAAGACTGTGACCACAGAGTTTTTTGAGTTTTGTACATTGACAGTTATACCGTGCATCAATAAATAGGTGCTTTTTGCTACTTTCCTTTTTGGTTCTTTTGACTTTTCTCTACAGCTCCCCCTTTACTTGTTTTATTACATTTATCTGGACTGCCAATACAAAGACCAGTCTAATAATCCTTGGCTTGCTCCTAATCTCAAAAGGAATGCTCTGAATTTCCACCACTAAGTAGGACATTAGCTATAGACTTTGAACACCTGAATGGATACTGAATTTTATCAGATGATTTTTCTGAGTTTGTGGAGGTAATCATATGTTTTGCTTCTCTTATCTTTTAATGTGATGAATTACATTGCTTTATTTTCTGATTTTGGTGAGAACTTGTATTCCTGGGATAAATCGGGCTTGTACATGATGTATTTTTTTCATCTACATGGATATATGTGAATGTGTATGTTCACCTGCTTAGTTTATTAATATTTTGTTAAAGATTTTTGCAACTAAATTAATGAGTAAGACAGCCCTCTGATTTTGTTTTATTGTTCTCTATTTGGTTTCATCATCACAATAAATGATGGAGCATTCTCTCTCTTTTTGGTTTTTCAAAGATCTTGTGTACAATTGAAATAATCTCTTGCTTCAGTGTTTAGTAGAACTGACCCACACAACGTTCTGGGTCAGGTGTTTACTTTGGGGTATAATGATTCCATTCCTTTGGATATAGCAGTATACTGTACAAGTTTTCTATTTCTTTATGAAATGATTTTGCTGATATAGATATTTTTAGAAGATTGCTTGTTTCATTTATGGTTTAAATATATTGACTTGAAATTCTTCATAATCTTATCATTTTACTTTCTGCCTCATCTGTTCAGTTCAGTTCAGTCGCTCAGTTGTGTCTGACTCTTTGTGACCCTATGGACAGCAGCAGGCTTCCCTGTCTATCAGCAGCTCCCGGAACCTGTTCAAACTCATGTCCAATGAGTCGACAGTGCCATCCACCCGTCTCATCCTCTGTTGTCCCCTTCTCCTCCTGCCTTCAGTTTTGCCCAGCATCAGGGTCTTTTCAAATTAGTCAGTTTTTTGCTTCAGGTGGCCAAAGGATTGGAGTTTCAGCTTCAGCATCAGTCCTTCCAATGAATATTCAGAACTGATTTCCTTTATGATAGACTGGTTAGCTCTCCTTGCAGTCCAGGGGACTCTCAAGAGTCTTCTCCAATACCAGTTCAAAAGCATCAATTCTTCAGCACTCAGTTTTCTTTATAGTCCAACTCTCACACCTATACATGGCTACTGGAAAAATCATAGCCTTGGCTAGATGGACCTTTGTTGGCAAAGTAATGTCTGCTTTTTAATATGCTGTCTAGGTTGGTGATGACTTTTCTTCCAAGGGACAAACATCTTTTAATTTCATGGCTGCAGTCACCATCTGCAGTGACTTTGGAGCCCAAAAAAATAAAGTCTGTCACTGTTTCCATTGTATCCCCATCTCTTTGCCATGTAGTGGTGGGACCAGACGCCATGATCTTAGTTTTCTGAATGTTGAGTTTTAAACCAACTTTTTCACTGTCCTCTTTCACTTTCATCAAGAGGCTCTTTGATTTGTCTTCTCTTTCTGCCATAAGGGTGGTGTCATCTGCCTATCTGAAGTTATTGATATTTCTCCCATCAATCTTGATTCCAGCTTATGCTTCATCCAGCCTGGCATTTCTCATGATGTACTCTGCATATAAGTTAAATAAGCAAGGTGACAATATACAGCCTTGACGTACTCCATTCCCAATTTGGAGCCAGTCTGTTGTTCCATGTCCAGTTCTATCTGTGGCTTCTTGACCTGCATACAGATTTCTCAGGAGGCAGGTCAGGTGGTCTGGTATTCCTGTCTCAAACAATTTCCCACAGTTTGTTGTGATCCACACAGTCAAAGGCTTTGGCGTAGTCAATAAAGCAGAAGTAGATGTTTTCCTGGAATTTTCTTGCTTTCTCAATGATCCAGTGGATGTTGGCAATTTGATTTCTGGTTCCTCTGCCTTTTCTAAATCCAGCTTGAACATCTGGAAGTTCACAGTTCACATACTGTTGAAGCCTGGCTTGGAGAATTTTGAGCATTACTTTGCTAGTCTGTGAGATGAGTGCAATTGTGCAGTTGAACTAACAGTCAAAAAAGATGTCCTTTTAATCATAGGGGACTGGGATGCAAAAGTAGGAAGTCAAGAGACACCTTGAGTAACAGGCAAATTTGGCCTTGGAGTACAAAATGAAGCAGGGCAAAAGTTAAAAATTTTGCAAAGAGAATGCACTGGTCATAGCAAACACCTTCTTCGAACAACATAAGAGACGACTCTACACATGGACATCACCAGATGGTCAATACCAAAATCAGATTGATTATATTCTTTGCAGCCAAAGATGGAGAAACTCTATCCAGTCAGCAAAAGCAAAACTGGGAGCTGACTGTGGCTCAGATCATGAACTCCTTATTGCCAAATTCAGACTTAAATAAAACAAAGTAGGGAAAACCACTAGACCACCTGTATGCCTTCTTTGGGGAAATGTCTGTTTAGGTATTCTGCCCATTTTTTAATTGGGTTGTTTGTTTTTCTGATATTGAGCTGTATGAGCTGCTTGTGTGTTTTAGAGATTAACCCTTTGTAAGTTATTTCATTTGCAATTATTTTCTCCCATCCTGAGGGTTGTCTTTTCATCTTGTTTACAGTTTCCTTTGCTGTGCAAAAGCTTTAAAGTTTTATTAGGTCCCATTTGTTTATTTTTGTTTTTATTTCCTTTTAGAGGTGAGTCAGAGAGAATCTTGCTGAAATTTATGTCAAAGAGTGTATTGCCTATGTTTTACTCTTAACAGCTTTAGGTTTCCAGCCTTACATTTAAGTCTTTAATGCAATTTGAGTTTATTTTTGTGAATAGTTTTAGGAAGTGTTCTGATTTCATTCTTTTACACACAGCTGTCCCATTTTCCCAGCACCACTTAATGAAGAGGCTTTTTTCTCCATTGTATGTTCTCGCCTCCTTTGTCATAGATTAGTTGACCACAGGTGTGTGGGTTTTTCTCTGGACTTTCTATCTTGTTGCATTGATCTATATTTCTATTTTTGTGCTGATGCCATACTGTTTTGATTACTCTGGCTTAATAGTATAGTATGAAGTCAGGGAGCCTGTTTTTTCTAGCTCCATTTTTCTTTCTGAAGATTGCTTTGGCTACTCAGGGGTCTTTGTGTTTCCATACAAACTGAAAATTTTGGGGTCTCATTCTGTGAAAAATGCCATTGATAATTTGATAGGGATTGCATTGTATCTGTAGATTGCTTTGGCTAGTATAGTCATTTGTATAATATTGATTCTTCCAATCCAAGGACATAGTATATCTCTCTAGCTGTTTATATCATCCTTGAGTACTTTCATCAGTATCTTATGGTTTTCTGAGAACAGGTCTTTTGCCTCCATAGGTAAAGTTATACCTAGGTATTTTATTATTTCTGATGTGATGGTAAATGGGATTGTTTTCTCCATTTCTCTTTCTGATCTTTCATTGTTAGTGTATAGGAATGCAAGAAATTTCAGTGTGTTCATTTCATACCCTGAAACTTTACCAAGTTCATTAATGAACTCTAGTAGTCTTCTGGTAGCATCTTTAGGATTTCTGTCTATAGTATCATGTCCTCTTCAAAAAACTGACATTTTAACTTCTTTTTTTCTAATTTGGAGTCTTTTCATTTCTTTTTCTTTGATTGCTATGGCTAGGACATTCAAAATCATGTTGAATAAAAGTGGTGAGAGGTGACATCCTTGTCTTGTTCCTGATTGTAGAGGAAATGCTTTTAGTTTTTCACTGTTGAGAATGATGTTTGCTGAGAGTTTGTCATATATGGCCCTTATTATGTTGAGGTATGTTCCCTCTGTGCCCACTTTCTGGAGAGTTTTTATCATAAATGGGTGTTAAGTTCAGTTGCTCAGTCGTGTTTGACTCTTTGAGACCCTATGAACTGCAGCACACCAGGCTTCCCTGTCCATGAGTTTGGAGTCCACCCAAACTCATGTCCATTGAGTCAGTGATGCCATCCAACCATCTCATCCTCTGTTGTCCCCTTCTCCTCCTGCCCTCAATCTTTCCCAACATCAGGGTCTTTTCCAATGAGTCAGCTCTTCGCATCAGGTGGCCAAAGTGTTGGAGTTTCAGCTTCAACATAAGTCCTTCCAATGAACGCCCAGAACTGATCTCCTTTGGGATGGACTGGTTGGATCTCCTTGCAATCCAAGGGACTCTCAAGAATCTTCTCCAACACCACGGTTCAAAAGCATCAATTCTTCAGCACTCAGCTTTCTTTATAGTCCAACTCTCATGTCCATACATGACCACTGGAAAAACCATAGCCTTGACTAGACGGATCTTTGTTGGCAAAGTAATGTCTCTGGTTTTTAACATGCTGTCTAGTTTGGTCATAACTTTCCTTCTAAGGAGTAAGCATCTTTTAATTTCATGGCTGCAGTCACCATATGCAGTGAATTTGGAGCCCAGAAAAATAAAGTCAGCCACTGTTTCCACTGTTTCCCCATCTATTTGCCATGAAGTGATGGGACTGGATGCCATGATCTTAGTTTTATGAATGTTGAGCTTTAAGCCAACTTTTTCACTGTCCTCTTTCACTTTCATCAAGAGGCTCTTTAGTTCTTCTTTGCTTTCTGCCGTAAGAGTGGTGTCATCTGCATATCTGAGATTATTGATATTTCTCCCAGAAATCTTGATTCCAGCTTGTGCTGCTTCTAGCCAAGCGTTTCTCATGATGTACTCTGCATAGAAGTTAAATAAGCAGGTGTTAAAGTTTGACTGCAGCCATGAAATTAAAAGACACTTACTCCTTGGAAGGAAAATTATGACCAACCTAGATAGCATATTGATAAGCAGAGACATTACTTTGCCAACAAAGGTCCATCTAGTCAAGGCTATGGTTTTTCCAGTAGCCATGTATGGGTGTGAGAGTTGGACCGTAAAGAAAGGTGAGCACCAAAGAACTGATGCTTTTGAACTGTGGTGTTGGAGAAGATTCTTGAGAGTCCCTTGGACTGCGAGGAGATCCAACCAGTCCATTCTAAAGGTGATCAGCCCTGGGTGTTCTTTGGAAGGAATGATGCTAATGCTGAAACTCCAGTACTTTGGCCACCTCATGCAAGGAGTTGACTCATTGGAAAAGACTCTGACGCTGGGAGGGATTGGGGGCAGGAGGAGAAGGGGACGACAGAGGATGAGATGGTTGGATGGCATCACTGACTGGATGGACGTGAGTCTGAGTGAACTCCGGGAGTTGGTGATGGACAGGGAGGCCTGGCGTGCTGCGATTGCAAGGTGTGCTCCCTTGCAAATGGGGTCACAAGGAGTCGGACACGACTGAGCAACTGAACTGAACTGAAACTTTGTCAAAAGGCTTTTCTGCATCTATTGAGATGGGTCATAGAGTTTTTATCCTTCAGTTTGTTAGTGTGGTGTATACCACTGCTTGATTTATGGATATTGAAAAATCCTTGTGTCCCTTTCCAACTAGGTGTTATTCATTTGAGAAGTTCTCCTACAGTTACTCACCTCACTAAAAAATCCCTCCTTAGGTCTACCCAGAGCAGATTAGGTATCCTTCATGTGCTTTTAAAGTTTCCTTTTTGTTCCTATTCACAGCAGTTATCACATTTGATTGAGTGTCTGTTTATCCTTGGCCATTCCGCTAAACAAGATACTCCTCAGGCCAGGCTGTGACTGTACCCTCAGTACTTAACCTAAGAGTTGGATGTTAAATGCATTTTGAGGGAATGAATGAAGATAGATCCAATATAGTATGTGTGTCTTTAGTGTGATTCTCTAGAAACAGAGGCTGAGAGGATTCTTGTTCAGTGATTTATTGAGGGACTGCTATTCTGTAAGGAGGTAAGGGGAACAGAATAGGAAAAGAGAGGGGTTCCACTAAAGCCTGTCCCGAGCCTGATCCCACAGGGAGCTATGGAATATGAAAGGCACCACCACAGAGGTATCCCACCCTGAGACAAGGGAGCTGCGTTTTAACCCTATACTCCTTTGTCATTGGCTGCAGGGCAAGGGAGTAACTTGCCAGTCATTTGTAAGGTGGCTCCCATCAGCTGAGGAGGATTCCTTTAAGAAAGATGCAGCAGTGAGCTGTGGACAGCAGATACTCCCAGTAGCTAAGGATTGGGTGCACCGGCCTGGTAATGGGGGTCTAGGCAAGATTCAGTGGCATCTACTGCAGTGTGATAGAATAACAGGAAAAGGGGTTACAGAGACACAGGAGAAACATTGACTCATGTGACCTCTGAGGTGGAGGGAAATGATGACAGAGAGAAAGGACGCTCTCCCTCCCTCACTACCCCTACCTTCTGTACTCCTTTCCCAGACAAGATTCTGCTTGCTGCCTTGGTGTGGGTACCAAAGGCAGGTGTCTGTGTAGCCGACTGGATGCTCCTGAGAGGGAGGCTGGCTTTGCGGGGAGCTGGAGTGTGCTCTACTTGGTCCCCTTACACAGTCAGATATCTCCCTGACTGAATACATGAGGACAACACAGTTCAATGAAAAAGATCTGCACACCTGAAGGAGAACTTAATAGAGTTGTCAAGGACAGCAATTTCATTTTCGAAAAAAGGTGAGACCAGTCAGGTAGAATGTCCCTGGACCACTGTTACTCTACCTATGGAAGCATTATTGTCCAAAATAGCAAGCCAGTTCCCTGACAGAAAGCTTTGTCCCATGGATTGGCATTTGCTTGCTTGGAAAATGAGTTTTGAGCCTTTGGAGAATCGAAGTCATCTGTGGTATTTACAATACAGCCTTACTGTCCAGCAGCTAAGTGTAGTCTAATTCTGACAGATGGCTCTCAAGGGAAATTTTCTTTCAGATTGGATTATGCTTCCATGCTGAAATGCTGTAATTAAGGGGAGTCTATAAACATAGTGGGGAGGGGAAGAGAGGGTAAGGTAGGCTGTTTCTTAGGAAGCTGTTTTGGAAAATGGCCATGTTTGCAATCTTTATCCTCCCAGCCCCACACGCACATCTACACTGAGAATCTAGGCCACTGCTCTGCTAAAAGCATGGTAGCACTGGATCAATGGTCAGCTTTCACCAAGGAGCCCTGACTTCACTTCCTTCAAGGTCCTGCCCCTCTAGCCTCATCTCCATCTGGTTTTGGCTTTTAACAGTCATGTTAACTATCTTGAGGTGTAATTTCCAGGATAATTGTTTCATCAACATGATCAGGACTGACTTTTTAAAACCCCAATTGATCTATCAGGTCAGTTGTCTTAAACATTGCTAACCATTCTTTTATAAGTCTAATACTTTGATTTTAAGGTTCCACTCTGTTACCTTTCTCTTTCTTTTTCTCTTGTCCTTTTTCTCTTGTCCTTTTTTTTCTGTTTCCTTTCTTAATCCTTACCAATTCAATACTGAAGTAGCTGTAGGAAAAGGCTACTTGACTGTCAGATAAAAAAGGATGAATATTGCATGAGTGAGTTTGGGAAAATCTAATCTGGAAGTTATGGAGTGGGTTCAGTTAAGAAGAGTTCCAGTTCTGTCTCTATCATTTATTCAACAAGTGTTTTTGGATACCTATTGTGTGCCAGGTTACATGCTAGGCATTGAGTGCATGTGGTCCCTGCTCTCTTAGAGCTTAAAGTCCTGAGAGATAGGGTTCAGATAGGAAACAAAAATTTTCACAGATAATTATTTACATATGTGATTGGTACTATGAAGAAGACATAGGTGAGTATTACTTTCAAGACCTGACCTAGCCTGGTGCATCAAAGAAGGATGCTTGGAGGAGACAATATTGAAGCTGAGGCCAAAGGAAAGTTAGGTGTTGACCTGGAGGAGGGCTGCTGCTGCTGAGTCACTTCAGTCATGTCCGACTCTGTGCGACCCCATAGACGGCAGTCCACCAGGCTCCCCCATCCCTGGGAGGAGGGCAGAGTTCCAGAAAAAAGGAATTGGCATGTGTAGAGGTCCTGAGACAGAAACAGTTTTGGGAAGTTCCAGGAGCACAAAGCACAGACTGGTTAAAAGGAGGAAACAAGATGGAAAATGGACCAGAACTCAGAAAAGAGCAAGATTAAATAGAGTCTTATGGCAAAATAAATCTTTGGGTCCTGATTTTCTGAGTAATTTTTGAAGGATTTTGAGCAGTGAGACATATAGATTTATGATCTTAAAAGATCACTCAGGCTGCAGTGCAGAGAATGGACAAGAAGGAACAGTGAGGAAAGGGTCAGGCTATTGTAGAAAGCCAGAGGATTTTTCTCACCAGGATGGTGGTAATAGGAGAAAAGTAGCAAATTACAAATTTTTTTTTATTGAATAATTGGTAGACAATAAATTTTATGTTTAGGGTACACAGTTTGTACAGTTTGACATATGTATTGACATACATATACATTTATGAAAACATCATCATAATCAAAATATTGAATATTTTTATCACCCCTAAAACTCATCTTAGGCCGTTTTGTGTCTCCTCCTTACCTCCCCTCCCCACCAGCCATTCTCCAGTCTCCAGGGAACTATTGATCTGGAGTCTGTCAGTATAGATTAGTTGGGATTTTTCTAGAATTTTGTATACATAAGAACCATACAGTGTGTTCTTTGTTTTGTTTAGATTTTTTTTTCCAATCAGAATAATTACTTTGAGATTCATCCATGTTGTTGTATTAATAGTTCAGTCCTTTGTTGCAAATTACTACTTCAGTGCATGTGTGTGTGTAATAACACACACCACTACTTGTTTATCCATTGCTCATTTGGATTCTTATTATTGAAGTATTTGGATTATTTTCAGTTTGGGACTATTACAGGTAAAACTCCTATCAGCATTTATGCGCTTTGTATGGGCATATACTTTCATTTTTCCTGCATTATTTTCTAGGAGTAGAATGGCTAGGCCCTGTGGTAGGTGTATCTTTACCTTTTAAAGAAACTGCCAAACTGTTTATTTTACCAAATTGGTTGTACCATTTTACACCCACACCAATGATGATCAAAGTTCTTGTTGCCCTACATTCTCACCAACACTTGGCAAGGTCAGTCTTTAACTTTAGACATTCTAAGGAGTATAAAATGGAATCTCATTGTGGTTTAATTTGCATTTCCCTGATGACTTATGATGCTGAGCATCTTTTCATGTGCTTATCTACCATCTGTTTATGTTCTTTGTTGAAGTGTCTATTCAGATCTTTTGTCAAATTTTAAACTTGGTTGTTTGCTTTCTTTTTATTGAGTTGTAAGTGTTCTTTCTATATTTCAGATGCCAATTACTTATCCTAATACATGATGTGTAAATATTTTCTCCCAAACTGTGATTTGTATTTCTGTTCTCTTAACATTGTCTCTTGAAAGGAAGAATTTCTTAATTTTGCTCAAGTCCATTTTGTCAGTTTAACCTTTTACAGAGTGTGCCTTTAGTGACATATCGAAGAAATCTTTATCTCATTCAAATTCATACTGTATGATTTATATGGTTTTCTTTTAGAAGTTTTATACTTTTAACTCTTATAGACTATGAGCCATTTTTATTTATTTTAATATGTAGTGTGAGATATGGATTGGAGGGTTAGTTTTTTTGCATACAATATCCAATTATTCCAGCACCACTGTTGTAAAAATTATACTTTTTCTGTGTAACTGTCTTTTGCATTTTTGAAGAAAATCGATTGATCATATATACAGGTCTATTTCTCGACTCTCTTCTTTTCCAGTGCTCTATTTGTCTATCTTTACTCCCATACCACAGTGTCTTGATTATTGTAGATTTATTTTAAGTCCTAAAATCAGGTAACGTGGGTGTTCCAACTTTGTCCTACTTTTTTCAAAGTAATTTTGGTTTTTCTAGGTCCTTCACATTTCCATATGAATTTATGATCAGCTTATCTGTTTGCACACATAGGCACAACACACAGTTGGAAGCTTGATTAGGGTTGCACAAGATTGATTTGGAAAGAATACACATCTTAAAAATATATTTTGAGTCTTCCCAGTCACGGTATACATCTCTCCATTTAATATGTCTGCTTAAATTTATTTCGGCAACACTGTGTAGTACAGATATCTGCAGCTCTCTCAGTGTTCCTCTTTCTCCTTCCTGGTACTGTGCCCTATAAACTGTAGCTGCAGTGGACTTTCCAGACCCCCAAGTCCATTTTCTCAACTAAGGCTACCACTGGGCTCTTCCTGGGTCTCCACCTCTGTGTTATATCTTTCCAGGGGGTGAGCTGGGGCAATCAAAGACCCCTTGTTTGTTTCTTGTTTTTTAAGTATCACTTACCTTCATTGTCTGGTGTCCAGTGTCTTCTAACCCATTGTTTCATGTACTCTGTCCAGATTTTTGCTTGTTTAAAATGTGAGGGTAAATTCATTTACTGTTTTCTCATCATTGTCAGAAGCGATTAATTGTCTGTGAGATTTAAAGAAATTATGTTGTTGTCCAGTCACCAAGTCATGTCTCACCCTTCACGACCCCGAAGGCTGCAGCACACCAGACTTCCCTGTCCCTCACCATCTCCCGGAGTTTGCCCAAGTTCGTGTCGATTGAATCGGTGATGCCATCCAACCATCTCATTCTTTGTTGCCCTCTTCTCCTTCTGACTTCAGTCTTTCCCAGCACGAGGGTCTTTTCCAGTGAGTCAGCTGTTCGAATCAGGTGGCCAAAGTATTGGAGCTTCAGCTTCAGCATCATTCCTTCCAAAGAATATTCAGGGTTGATTTCCTTTAGGATTGACTGATTTGATTTCCTTGCTGTCCAAGGGACCCTCAAGAGTCTTCTCCAACACCACAGTTTGAAAGCATCAATTCTTTGGCACTCTGCCTTTTTTTACTGTTTAGCTCTCACATCCATACATGACAGCTGGAAAGACCATAGCTTTGACTATAAGGACCTTTCTCAGCAAAGTGATGTCTTTGCTTTTTAACATACTATCTAAATTTGTCATAGACTTAAAAAATGGAAATAGTCAAAATGATTTTTTGGTTCCCAGCATGAGCAGCCTCAAGGAAGGTATTTACTGAAATAGGAAGCAATAGATGGAGAATAGATTGGGTATTTTTTTTTTTATGTTGATAAGACCATTTTTAACATACTGAGTTTGCACTTCTGGTGAAATATTCAAGAAAAAAGATTTAAAAAGCAGTTGTATATACAGATATACAAGGCTGGAGCTCAGAAGTGGAGGACGAGTTGGAAATACGAATTTATAAATTGTCTACATATATTGTTAATGGTATTTGAATCATAGAGGTTGATGAAGTTACTTAATAGAGAATCTATAGTGAAGAATGCAAAGAACGTGGGACAATTTCCTGAGACCTTAAAGTAACTTGAAGTGGGACAGCCAAAGAGGTAAAAGGAAAACTGATACTGTATTGTGGGAGCCCCTGGAAGCATGTTTCAAGGAGCTGTGAGTGGTCAGGTGGGTCAGCAGCTGCACTGATGCCAATTAACAAAGGCCTGAACAAATCCATTGGATTGTGCAACATGAAAGTCTTTGGTGACTCTACTTACTGGAACCAGCAGCAAGGACAGAAGCCAGAGTGGAGTAGACTGAATAGCTAGTCAAGTAGGGGAACTTAAAGATGCAGGAGAAAGCTCATGAGCAGTAGAGGGCACCCTGTGCCCAGGAGCCCGTGGGAAGGTAAGAATGAAAGCGATCCAGAACAGAATTGGTGGGTCAGCTTCCAATAGGACACTTCCTCCCCCGTCACAAGTGGGAAGGAGAGGCCCCACACAAGCAGGAAGCGTCATGTAACCCCATCTGCTGACACATCTTGTGAGTATGAAAGGGCCCCTTCCTCTAGGAAGCTGGTGATCCTTTGGGATGTACTGGTCTGATTGCTTTTACAGCAACTACAGAATATAAACTTGTTGACTCAGCCTTAGTTCAGTTCAGTCGCTCAGTTGTGTTCAACTCTTTATGACCCCATGGACTGCAGCACACCAGGCTTCCCTGTCTATCACTAACTCCCAGAGCTTGCTCAAACTCATGTCCATCGAGTTGGTGATGCCATCCAACCATCTCATCCTCTGTCATCCCCTTCTCCTGCCTTCAATCTTTCCCAGAGTCAGGGTCTTTTCAAATGAATCAGTTCTTCTCATCAGGTGGCCAAAGTATTGGAGTTTCAGCTTCAGGATCAGTCCTTCCAATGAACATCCAGGACTGATCTCCTTTAGGATGGACTGGTTGGATCTCCTTGCAGTCCAAGGGACTCTCAAGAGCCTTCTCCAGCACCACAGTTCAAAAGCATCAATGCTTCAGTGCTCAGCTTTGTTTATAGTACAACTCTCACATCCATACATGACTACTGGAAAAGCTATAGCTTTGACTAGACAGACCTTTGTTGGTAAAGTAATGTCTGCTTTTTAATATGCTGTCTAAGTTGGTCATAGCTTTTCTTCCAAGGAGCAAGTATCTTTTAATTTCATGGCTGCAGTCACCATCTGCAGTGATTTTGGAGCCCAAGAAAATAGTCAGTCACTGTTTCCATTGTTTCCCCGTCTATTTGCCATGAAGTGATGGGACCAGATGCCATGATCTTAGTTTTCTGAATGTTGAGTTTTAAGCCAACTTTTTCACTCTCCTCTTTCACTTTCATCAAGAGGCTCTTTAGTTCCTCTTCACTTTCTGCCATAAGGGTGGTGCCATCTGCATATCTGAGGTTATTGATAATTTTATCAATAAAAAATATTTTTTTAAAAAAGTATTTTACTTTTCAGAAATCATTTGTTGACTGTTTCCTTTATCATAAAGAAAACTTGAGTAAAAACAGAAGGTTGGATAATCCTGAGTACAAAGTCACTTGTGATTCCTCTGCCCATAGACAGGCACTGTAAATGTTTGGACATGGCTCTTCTGTTATTGCCTCGGTCCATGGCTCTTCAGTGCAACTTTTATATGTTTCTGACATGATTTGGCCCACTTCTTTGCTTTTCATTGTGTAAGAGAAGAAGCAGAATGTACAGCTGTGTCTCTCAGAGGACCCTCCCTGCGGGTGGTGGGGCCCCTGCCCCTCGATAGCTGGTCAGGGTTTCTCTGGCAGCCAGGCAGCCCTGGGCAAACACTCATTCCACGTGCAACCTCCAGAGGAAGCTTGTCTGGCTGCTTCTGTTTTGGAAGCCGAGAGGTCCCAGTCATTGCATCCGAAGGAGAAGCTGGCACTGATCAGTTAGCCAATCCTATTTTCAGATAGTCTTATGAAAACATTCAGCTCAAAGCAGGGTAACACTTGGAGGACCAGTGCTGGGGCAAGTCTCATATGCAGCTTTGGGGATCTTAGGGCCAGTGTCTCTTCAGCAAAGGTTGCTGCTGCCCTGGGGAATAAGGACATTTGCAGATATGCGATGCTTCCACTTAAGCCTGGAGGGAAGTGTCTCACTAGTTATTCACAACAGGATATGGACAGCAGCTTGTTGAAGGGATGGGAAGCTGAACAGAAGAAATGTTGGAGTTTTGCCATATTGAGACAGAGATCAGCAGCTCAGTGAAAGAGGGCATGCAGGGATGGTCAAGTCCCAGTGGAGCACTGATCTTTCAGCAGACATTGCAGGTCAGGCTCAATGCTAGGCACTGGGATGCTCATAGCAATGGAAGGAAGAAACCACACCCTGGCAGAGGCTTGTGTCTGTGGCATCAGAGTAGGCAGCCAGTTCTAAGAAGAAGCAACTCATCTCTAGCCCTGTTTATTCCCTTCTCACGCTAGAAGAGTGAGGTGCGAGGAAAGAGAGAAAATTCACTGATAAGGGACTTTCCTTAATACCTGGGTTTCGTATTCTAGATTCTTTCAGAATGAAACGGCACACTTTCAGCATAGAAGGAGTCCCCCAGTCAGGTCATGCACTGCATAAGAACTATAGTTTGAACACACTCTTACAGAAAAAATAGGCGATTTTCCCTTCAGAGATAGGCACGGGCTCCAGGAGTCCACCTGAGAGTCTTGTGTTGGCCTCTTCATCAACCTCATCACCCTCCCCAGTCCCTATTAATCTGTTCCCAAAAAGAAATGTCACCAGATGGCCCTGCAAATGTTACCTGGCCGTCAGCATGGCTTCACCCAAAATAGGGAGGCTTTAGAGAATTTAATCCATACTTCATTTCTTCCATTTCAAGTCAGTTTTGGACCCTTTATGGGCATTTATTACTTTCTTAACACACTGGGCTGGACAGTAAGGTCCATAATCCAACTGTTATTAAAGAATCTTGCTTTTACATTTAGTGGGGGAGGGTCCAGTGACTCACAGATCCAAGTCTCTTGTAAGAACTCCTCTCTTGTTAGCATGTAATACCAGATTTTACTGCCCTCTGCTTCATGAGCTGCACACTCCCTCAGCATCCTCAATACCTTGAGCTATTTTTAGCATTTAATCCTTTCCAGATAGAAGAACCATCAAACCTGCTCTTCTTTTTTTCCCCCTTTTTTGTGAAGAAGAGTATCCTTCTATATTTTCAGATTGTGGATGGGTGGTTTTTAGGAATTGAGCTGGTCTTTTTGAACAATGGCCTTTTCTCTTGCTGTCTCTTAGATTCCACACCCAGGTGTGGGCACCAGGTCTGGTCCTGGCCCTAGTCTGTGTTTTTCTCAATGGCAGCAGTTACAGAAAAGTAGCAGAGGTCAGTTCGGCTGGTCCTGGAGGAAAAGATAGAAGCGGAACTCCACCAGCTGAGATGACGACATGGCCATGGCCAGGCAAAGGGACCACACTCTGGCGTGGTCTGAGCTCCCCACATCTTTGAAGTGTCAAGTCACAAAATTCAGAAGTGAATTTGGAATAGGATATTTCAAGTGGGTCCCTGCCTGCTGTTACCACCCGTTACTCTCTTCACAATGGGGTTAAAAACTTCTCAGGGTTGCTAGGGGCTGGGAAAGGGGGACACGGGGGATCATTGGTAAATGAATAGTGGCTAGGATAATGCAGAAGTTCTGGGAATGCATAGTGGTGACGGCCACACATCACTATGAATGTACTTAGTGCTACTGAATTGTACACTCAGATAGGTAAAGTAGCAAGTTTTATGTAACATATTTTACCACAGCTTGAAAAATATTCAGAAAAATAAACTCTCTGCTGGGATATGTAAAAGACTTAGAGGCAGCAGAGGAGAGCCCAGACCTGAGCACCGAGAGCTGTCTCCTGCTGTGCACAGGAACAGCATCTCAAAGGATGGCTCCTCTTTGTTTCAGAGGAGGCCCAGGCAGTGAGGTCTGGAGACCCCACCAACACCTGTACTAACATAATTCACCCCTTTTATTTCACTCTCTTCCCCTATTTCTCACTTCTGTCACTATCTCTATGCAAGGTTCTCTCCTGGACACTGAGTACATCCACTGGAAATGCAAAACCAGACAAGAATCTTAATTTAAAAAGAATTTTCCTTTTTGCAAATCCTCAGTGAAGTCAAGGAACAGCTGCAAGGTGGTTGAACCCTTTAGACTCTGGGTGCCCACGTGGGACTGGCGTCCTAGCAAGTTTCCGCAGGAGGAAGAAGGGACTCAAGAGTAATGCACATCTCCTAGATGTCAGACCCTGGGTTCGGTGCTTTTACATGTTTCCCAATTAATTTTTGCAAAAGTGGTGTAGGTATTATGCCCATTTTACAGAAGAGGAAACTGAAGTATAGAGGGGTTCATTTACAGAAGAGGAAACTGAAGTATAGAGGGGTTCATTAATTGCCTAAGGTCACACAAGTAATACAAGGTGGAACAAGGTTTATATGTAAGCCTATTTAGAGCCCGCATTGTGAAACTTACGATTATTTCATTTTACCACACTTCAGAATATCTGTCCTAGTATAAAAATATGCTTTGAACAATGCCTTCATCAACTCCAGAGTAAAAATTTGTTTGTATCATAATATGTGTCCAGCACACTTAATGAGAGCCGCTAGTGTTTTTGGTGTTTTCATCTTAGGCTCCCTCCCCCGCGTGAGTCTCATGCCTCTGGAACCCAGCCACCATGCTCTGTCCCTCCAGTGTAATTTTTAATGACTAGCTGATACATCACAGCCTGCATAAGGGACAGGCTGGCCAGACAGTTGTCCAGAGAACTAATCAATAAACGATGCCAAAGCACTGAGGTGGGAGAAAACTGTTAATCAGTATTTCTCTCCAAGAGAATATTGCATATAGTTGGAAATAATACTTTAATAAGTCTCTGAGGGAGAGCAGTGACATTCCCAAATAACCCAGGTTGCAGGGAACGCTCCCTAAGCTGTCTCCTGAAGATGTCGGTCCTGTTACCTGCAGACTTCAGACTTGACTGTTCAGATGATAGAGGAAGACCCGCACTACCTCCAACAACCTTCTTTCTCTCCCCATCAGAACAGTCAGTGTCTCTTCCAGTTAACACTGAGCAGGTATTTAAGCAATACCAGTTGGAAGGACAGCCAGCGTTGACTCCTGCCTAAGCTGCCCACATACGTTGGTCTGGCCTGCAGGCCTCGTCTCCCTCATAGACACACCCCCCCAGATGCAGTTCCATGGCTTGTCCAACTGACTCCCCTTCATCTTCCTTATTCTCAAGGCCACTCCCCAAACACTCCTTTCATGACTGGCTCTGCTGTTGCTGCCATTACCAGCTTTCAACCTAAGAGCATGATTTTTCCAGAAAATAAGAGGGTGGGGCAAGAGGGAGAAAAGCAGTGCTACATGCATTTTGACACTAACCCAAAAACAGACAAACTCCAGCTTTAATAGACTTTTTAAAACAATGTATAAAATCATTGTTTTAGCAGATTCCTGACTCTGACCCCATTGCTAACCTTCATCCTCTTTGTGAGTGGCAGTCACTATCGAGTTAGGGTCAGAGGGATGGGGTAAGCATCAACTTGGTAATGAAAGCAGTAATGTGTATGATGCTATATGCTCCTGTCTTACACCCAGATCAAAGGGGCCACCTTAAAGAAGTTCTGTTTCCATAGAGCTACAATTTAAAAAATGATTTTGAATTATGTTTTTTGCACCTTGCAACACCATGGTATATATTGCCTGTTTCTTATCAGTTGACGCTGGTGAGCTTTGGTGGGGAAAGGAACTAATAGCTCAGTAGTTCCTAAGATCTTCAGTACCAATAAGTGTTAACCATGTGTCATCTGGGGCACTGGTTACATTTTCTAAAGTCTGCCATCTGTGCTAATTGGCCAGCAATGTGGCTAGCCCGGGTCAAGATCCCGCAGTCATTGCAAGAGGGCCCTGAGGCTTTGGGCAGGCTGGGTGATGGCAGTCCCCAGATGCACGATGCAGTGATGCTGGCCTAGTTTTGGGAGCAGCTCCTGCGGTATCAGCCCCCCGTGTGGGAGCTGCGTGTGGACTGGAGTTCCAGACTGCTTGTTCCCTGCCTGGAGTCTTAGCCTGTCATCATTGATTTTATGGGGAAAGAAAGCATTTCCTTTTGTAAACACCACACCAGTGCCTTCAATAAGATGATGTAATGGGATTAATGATGCACTTTCCAGAATCCTCATCGATTCTAAAGATGGAAGTAGAAACTTGAGATGAGGCTAAGCTATGTTTTGTCAACATTTGGCCGCTCTATTAAGCAAAGTATCCTCAGACAAACAGCGGGCTTACTTGAAAGCTATGCTGGTATTTGAATACTCGGGGCTGGGAAGATTCTGCCTGTGAAACAGACATCACCAAGAATGTAAGTGTCAGGCCTGAGAGTGAGGAGAAAAGAATGAAAAAATAAAGAATGACCAACCACTCTATGTCAGAGCCTGCTGATGGGTGAGCAGGTGGTGATTCGCTTGTGAATGTGTTGTCCAGGAAATAAACCTTGAGGTGTAAGAATAAAACATTAGAACTTCTGATAATATTATCTCATCTCTGTCATTCTCTTTGACCTATGTTTATTGTATATAATTAGAATATTCTAGTTGTATGTAAGTTTTAAGTGAGTAAATATATATATGTTGGGGCTGTATGCCCCAATCTGTTTTATACCAAATGTGCCAATTATATTTCATCTGAGGTCCAAATGTCATATTCATTACCTGCTCTGGAAAAATAAGCATTGCTGCTGCTAAGTCGCTTCAGTCATGTCCGACTCTATGGGGTCGTCTATGCGACCCCATAGACGGTAGCCCACCAGGCTCCCCCGTCCCTGGGATTTTCCAGGCAAGAACACTGGAGTGGGTTGCCCTTTTCTTCTCCAGTGCATGAAAGTGAAAAGTAAAAGTGAAGTCGCTCAGTCGTGTCCGACTCTTTGTGACCCCATAGACTGCAGCTTACCAGGCTCCTCCATCCATGGGATTTTCCAGGCAAGAGTACCGGAGTGGATTGCCATTGCCTTCTCGGAAAATAAGCATTGGGACCTCTTAAACAGGTTTCCTTTCCATGCGGCACCATGTTAAGATGTCAGTAGAGGGCGCTAGAGGGACAACGCGGGAAGAAGGGCCTTTTCTTCTTTGATCTGGAATCCTGTCCTCAGGCTCCTACAGAGAACCAGCTTCTCCAGCACCCAGTTCCTGCAACACCTGCAGCTTACCTCGAGCCCTGCCCTTGCAGTGGGGGCAGCTGCTCCACACCACAGGTGGCCTCTTCAGGACCTGGCCTCTGCAGCGCACAGCAATCTGCAGCCCTCACTAGCGGCTTCCCTCAGGTGGTTTCGTAGCAGAGTGCCTCTGCTGAGACATGTTCCCCTGAAGAGCTCTTTCTGGCATCTAGATGGCAGATTTCTGGCAAGCTCCAGAGGGTGGATTTCCAGTAAGTTCTGCTAGTGCAGTACCATGACGACTTCTCTCATTCAGTGAGTGACAGCTGTGTCCTCTCCAACAGGGTCTGGGACCTAGCCTCAGAAGCAGGGAGGATCCTGTCCTTGGGTGCTCTATCTCAGCCCAAGGGGAAATGGTTGCTCTTTGTATCTGCTATTCCTCCATTCCTTAGATATCTGGTCATTTCTTGCTAGCCAGTACCTCATTACTCAAGCCTCTGTTACAGTTAGTGATTCTTCATATTAAACTCTCAATTACTGGTTTCTATTTTTTGTTTGGACCTAAATAGATACAATGTACTTCTGTTAGTAAAAAGAAAAAAATTGTGTATGCATTTCCAGCATATTTACATTTTATTATTTTGCAAGTATATTTCTGTACTGTTTTATTAATTTTAATATATTGAAGCATACATGAAAAATTTAATTAGACAAAGATGAAACATTATATATATTTGATGATGTGGACCATTTTTTAAGTCTTTATTGAATTTTTTACAATATTGCTTCTGTTTTGTTTTGGTCTTTTGACCATGAGGCATGTAGGATCTTAGCTCCCTGATGAGAGATCGAACCCACACACCCCCTGCATTGGGAGGCGAAGTCTTAACCAACAGACTGCTAGGAAAGTCCCTGAAATATTTTAACTGTCTTGTTATAATGACATTATACTGCATTAGCAAATATTTCAAATAACAATATTTGACTAAGTATGGTTAATCACTAATAATAGTAAATATCTAAATTTCATACGTTTTTGATCAAGACTGAGTGAGGTGGCCTGTGTCCATCTTTATATTAAGAATGAACAGATTTTATTTTTAAAATAATGAATGAAGAGAAGCTGTTTTATTTCCTTACCCTACTTGAAGATAGGGTACCATATTGCACATCTCTGGGATACAGGAGCTCTCTTTAGGTACTCTTGATCTAAGGGGTGCTGATTTTTCCCTCAGCTTTCTGGGATGCCAGGTGGGCCCCTTTCAAGGGCCTCCAGTCTTACCTCCTCACCTAACTGGTTCACCCCAGTGTGCACTGCAGATAGGACTTTGTACATTTGCCACGATATAAAATGTTGGGGAAGCGCTATGTTAGCATTGCCTTTTACGCTTCCTCTCCTATCCCTTCTGTCAGTCTTTCTGGCCTCAACTCAGATCCCACCTTTCCCTGAAATTTTCCCCTGCCTTCCGTTAGCCAGAGGAATAGAAACATCCAGTCAACAAAGATTACCCCAGTTTCTTCCACAGACTTGTGCAGATTTTTCTGATCCATCTATTAGACAATTGACCAGATATTTAGCCACTGCTTGGGATACCTCTTATATTGGTGTTAATGAGTTAAAGAACAGGAAGAAACCAGTTGGTGGGATTGACCTTAGAGATCATTAGGTCAAATGATACATAGAGGAGAGGGGCCCTATCAAGCTTAAGTGGAACTTCTCCAGTATCACTTGGAGCTTGAATTGGAGTTCCAGATTCTCATAACTAGTCCACAGCTGTGTTTCTCATACTGTGTTTTCTCTCACCAGTTATTTCAGGATTCCTTGGGAAGCCATTGCTTTCCTTATTGACTTGTATTTGCCGTGGTGAGCTTGGCCCAGGGCCCTGTACAATTAGGAGCCCATGAATCAGTCCTTATTTGAATTTATTTGCTCACAAGCAAGCCTCTTCCTTGGATTTCATTTGGGGATCAAACCTCAATGATTCCAATGGCTGATAGTTTCTCTTAAGCTCATTAACTGTCTAAGGTCTAGGCTGAGATAACTGATGATGTGCTTGAGCCTGTCTAGGAACTGAGATTTGTCACTGAGTTTCAAGTCAACAAATGGTAATGAGCCCGTCAATGGATGGAAGAAGCAATTCTGAGGCTAATTGTCTGGGAGCTACTTGCAATTTTAGCACAGAGAGAAAAACTGAGTGTTTAATGTGTCTACCATCTGCATCTTCAAACTTGAGTCGTCTCTCCAGTTCTTGAAATTTAATCTTAATGCTTTCTTTGAAATTCTGACACTCAGTATCCAGATCTTCCCTTGCAAGAAATGGCTCCTTTTGTATTTCAGTGTTGTAAATCTGAGCAGTTAGCATCCAGGCTGTGCCTAGGACACCTGAGCCTGGTGTGGGGGCTTTGCCTCTCTGCTCTTTCCTCTCAGTCCCAGCCTGACTTGACTCTGTGTAATGCAGCCCCCAGGGAGGGCAGAAGTAGCAGAGGCTGCCCTTTATCCCTCTGTACTCCACTAATGATCCTTTCCCCCTGTGATTCAATCACTTAAACCTCTGTCTTGAGAGCTTTTGAGATAACAAGAAAAACCACTTATGGAACCTTATCATATGAGTCCTTTACAGACAATTGTCACCTCTTTAACGGCAGATCCAATTAAACAGTAATTGTGATCACTAATAATTGACGGTCCACATGCAGATTCTGTTACTTTGAGAACAGTTATTTTTACTTCACTTTTTCTCTAGTTTTAATGTTAAAAACATGCGCATTTGTGCGTTCTACTGGTCCATGTTGAGTAATTACTACATGCAGGTCCTGTGCTGCTATGTCCTAGGGTTTCTGCCTTCGTGGTGTTTCAACTAGGCGAGGAGGTGCATATTCAACAAATAATTACACCAATTACTATTTAATTAAAACTGTGAGAATTGGCACAGGAAAAAATACGAGGTACCCCAATAACCTGTAACAATGGAGCAGAACTTGGTCTGAGGGGTCAGGGAAAGTTTCCCCAAAGAAGCAGTGTTTATGCTGAAGCTGAAATGTGGCAAAAAGGTCATAGAAGTTCTGGAAGAGCACTTCACTATGGGAAAACAAGCCATGTGAAGCATTTGGGATTTTCTTCCCTGAACAACAGTGGCAACCTACTGAAGGAATCTTAGGAAGAGAGTGACTTGAATCTATCTTCTTTTAAAAGTAATCCTCAGGCTATTATGTGGAGGAGATTGTATGGTGTCTAGGGGAAATTGTCAAGGACTATATTGATATTGTCTTAGATTTGGAGATTAGGAAAAGGGAGCCAGTATCTGGTTGTTTGGAAATACAGCATACATAAGACAATAGATAGGGAAACAGTGTCAGATTTTATTTTTGGGGGGCTCCAGAATCACTGCAGATGGTGACTGCAGCCATGAAATTAAAAGATGCTTACTCCTTGGAAGGAAAGTTATGACCAACCTAGATAGCATATTGAAAAGCCGAGATATTACTTTGCCAACAAAGGTCCGTCTTGTCAGGGTTATGGTTTTTCCAGTGGTCATGTATGGATGTGAGAGTTGGACTGTGAAGACAGCTGAGCGCCGAAGAATTGATGCTTTTGAATTGCGGTGTTGGAGAAGACTCTTGAGAGTCCCTTGAACTGCAACGAGATCCAACCAGTCCATTCTGAAGGAGATTAGCCCTGGGAATTCTTTGGAAGGAATGATGCTAAAGCTGAAACTCCAGTACTTTGGCCACCTCATGCGAAGAGTTGACTCATTGGAAAAGACTCTGATGCTGGAAGGAATTGGGGGCAGGAGGAGAAGGGGACGACAGAGGATGAGATGGCTGGATGGCATCACTGACTGGATGGACGTGAGTCTGGGTAAACTCCGGGAGTTGGTTATGGACAGGGAGGCCTGGTGTGCTGCGATTCATAGGGTCGCAAAGAGTTGGACACGACTGAGCGACTGAACTGAACTGAAGACAAATACAGCACACAGGATACAATACAGAATACAGGATACAAATACAACATATGACAAAAATAACACTAAGTGTACACTGGTCTTCAAGACTTGATAATAAAAATGCTGTACATTTTTAAAAAGTTTAAAATTATTGGCATTACTAAACTTTGTCTCCCTAAACAAGGTAATGCATGTGAAGCAGTCATAATTAGACCCCAGCTTCTCTGAGAGGCTCCTGGAGATAGCAAGGCAAATGAGAAGTAAACCCTTGATATAATAATTTTGAAATAAGTGGATAACCAGAGACCCCAAACCTACTCCTCTTACTTTTCCTAATAGTCACTTTGGTAGGAACCTCACCCAGTTGGGCATAATCCAGGAGGAGCCATGGTTTAATCTCTCACCAGCCATATCCATCTAAGAAAAAAATGCATAATTTTATTAAAGCTATCCTGCCCTGGAAGTGGATATTGAGAAGAGGAAGGAGAGATAGTTGACCAGGACCATTAATTCCTTCCACTTTCTTTTTTATCCATCTTTTATTCTCAACATTTTAACATACAGAAAAATGCAGAAAATGTAACAGATGCTCATATAACATTTTGTCGTATTTCATACTAAATGTTTTTATAGATATAAAATAGTACAGACAAAGTCCTCCCAGTCCCCTGAGATAACCACTGAAGTTGGTCTCCTTTCCACAAAAATTTTTATTTTCATACATGTGATTGTATCCATAAACAAAATGTAATATTGCTTCTGGTGTGTATTGGAATTTTTGACAAGTAGCATCACAATTTAATGTCCTTTTGTAACTTGCTTTTTTTTCTTTTAATATTATTTTCTCAAGGTTTATCCACACTGATACTTGTACATATAGATCGTTTACTTTATTTGTTAGTTAGATTCCATTCTGTGAAAAAATTAGCTTGCTTAACCATTCCTTATGACTGATGTATAGTTTTGTACTTTATGCTAAAAAATACAAAAAAAAATCTGAGATGAGCATCTTATATGCATGTCCCTTTAGGGCATTAGTGGGAATAAAATTGCCCAGACTTAGAGTATACACATAATTCAATTTTATTAGGTGTTTTTAAATTGCAAATATTTATGCCAGTTTATACTCCCACCAGAAATATATGGGCCTAAGTGTCTGTACCTGTTTCCCTAAACTTAATTGGTTAATTTTGACAATCTGACTGGTACTAAATTGTATCTTATTAATTTATATATATACTATTAGGACTTCTTATGGTTTTCCTGATCATATACTTTGGTCATTTTTCTCTTGGGGTAACTTTTTTTTCATTAATTGTTGATATGTTTTTACTTTCTGATTATGTCATTTTTCAATTATACAGGTTACTTCTGTCAAAGCTTAACTTTTAACTTTCTTATATTTTTTGTCATTCAGAAGCTTTTAATTTTAATACATTCAGATTTTTCTCATCATTCCTTATGGTCTGCAGTTTTAGGCTCTGCTTTAAGAAGTCTTTTCTTACCCCATCATCGTAAAAAGAGCGTCCTAAATTATCTTCTAAAACTTCTTGCATTTTACAATTAATTGTTCTATCTAAATTTTGTTTTTATGTGTGCAGTGTGTGAGTTAGAGACCTAAGTCTGCCTTTTTCCATAGGGATGTCTATACCCATTATCTATTGCCACAGTAATGTTGCATAACCACAAAACCTCAGTGTCATATTTATTTTGCACACAAGCTTAGCTGTTCTGCTGATCTGAGTTGGGCTTAATGGGCCTCGCTCATGGGTCTCTTGTCTGCTGACCTTGGCTATGCACTTCACATATAGTGGAGAATAAAAGCAGACTTCTGTTGAGACAGCTGTACTTAGGTATACTCCACACACTTCTCCAGACTTGTTTTTGTGGCAGAGGCTCAGGAGTAGGAAAGAAAACAGAAACCTGGGACATTTTGAAGCCTGGATTTGGAACTGACACACAGTCACTCCGGCATCATTTTGTTGGCCAAATCAGTTTGCTAGGTGCCCAGATTTAAGGTATGGGGAAAGAAATCACTTTTTTATGGGAGGTGTTACAACCTCACGTGTGTGCTCAGTGGATTCAGTCGTGTCCAAACTCTGCGACCCTATGGACTGTAGCCCATCAGGCTCCTCTCTCCCTGGGATTCTCCAGGCAAGAATACTGGAGTAGGTTGCCATTTCATCCTCTAGGGGATCTTCCTGACCCAGGGGTAGAACCTGCATCTCCTGAGTCTCCTGAACTGCAGGTGGATTCTTTACCCACTGAGCCACCTGGGAGCCCGAGGCATATATGAAGAAGGGTAGGGAATTGGAGCTGTTTTTTGAAATCAATTTACCAGAATTGTCCCAGCACCATTTATGAATAATCAGTTCTTTCTTTGACATGACAAATTCTCATATGTACTTTGATTTTTCTCTTGATACTCTTTTATGTTCCATCATTTATATTTTGTTATTTTCTATGTTATTTCAGTAATTATTGAATCCAGCAGTGTAAGTCTCCTCCCACTCAACTCTGTTCTCAACTGTCCTCTTTCTTACATGAATTGGCTACTTTTAGGCCTTCATTATTCCCTAAGAATTTAAGGGCCAGTTTACCCAGTTTCATGAAAAACAATGTAGACATTTTTATTTAAATTGCCTTGATTTTGTATATCAATTTGACTAAAATTAACATACTTATAATATTGATCCCTTTTTAACTATAGACCATTTATTTCTCCATTGATTTTCAGTGCAGTTCAGTCGTTCAGTCGTGTCCGACTCTTTGTGACCCCATGAACCACAGCACGCCAGGCCTCCCTGTCCATCACCAACTCTCAGAGTCAACCCAAACCCATGTCCATTGGTCAGTGATGCCATCTAACCATCTCATCCTCTGTCATCCCCTTGTCCTTCTGCCTTCAATCTTTCCCAGCATCAGGGTCTTTTACAATGAGTCAGCTCTTCGCATCAGGTGGCCAGAGTATTGGAGTTTCAGCTTCAACATCACTCCTTCCAATGAATATTCAGGACTGATCTCCTTTAGGATGGACTGGTTGGATCTCCTTGCAGTCCAAGGGACTCTCAAGAGTCTTCTCCAACACCACACTTTAAAAGCATCAATTCTTCGGCGCTCAGCTTTCTTGATTTAGATGTTTATTAATTCATTGAAAAAGTATTTGTTGAGCCATACTCTGTGCTAAGCACTGTTCTAGAAGCTGTTATACAGCAGAGAATAAAAGTAGAAAAAGTGACAGCTTTGAGGGCTAAAAATGCAAATACTAGGAGGTGCTAAGTACTGAAGAAGGAAATGGCAATCCACTCCAGTACTATTGCCTGGAAAATCCCATGGACACAGGAGCCTGGTAGGCTACAGTCCATGGGGTCGCAAAGAGTCAGACGACTAAGCAAAGGCAATCAATCAATCAAGTACTATGTAAAAGAAGATGATGTGCAAAGAGTTAAAAAATGATAATTAGGTTAGCATTAAAGTTTTATAAATGATGCTCTGTTTTCTGTCATTCAATAATAATATTCTCCTTAAAAATTTTTATAATGTTTTTACATTTATGTTAATGCAATATAGTTTTTGAGGCCATTCTGAAAAGTTGCCATCTTTTAAAATTACAGACTTTTTGGCTGGTGAATAAAAATGCTGTTGATTTTTAAATAGTGATCTTATACCCAGCAAACTTATATTTGCTTATTGTTAAAATGGTTTGCAAAATCTCTCTATAATTGTTTTTAACAGTATACAATTTCGATTCTCTTTATTTCTCCTACCTGTTGCTGTTTTTCTTAATGAGAACAATGTCAGGCCATTCCAGTACAACACTGTATAGAAACAATGAGAGCAGAGAGGTTGTCTTCTTAAAGGGAAGGTTTCTAACATATTACCATTAAGCGTGACATTCTCAGTGAGTGAGTGGAGACACCTTTTTATCAGATTAAACGTTCATAGTTTGCTAAGCAAGATGAATTTTCGTGAATGAGTGTTAAATTTTAGTAACTTTTTTTTTCTGAGTCTTCCACCATGCTTTGTGGTGGATTACAGTTTATATTGTCTAGACAGGAAAAGGTCAGTTTTCATTCCAATCCCAAAGAAAGGCAATACCAAAGAATGCTCAAACTACCGCACAATTGCACTCATCTCACACACTAGTAAAGTAATGCTCAAAATTCTCCAAGCCAGGCTTTAGCAATACGTGAACCATGAACTTCCAGATGTTCAAGCTGGTTTTAGAAAAGGCAGAGGAACCAGAGATCCAATTGCCAACATCTGCTGGATCATCAAAAAAGCAAGAGAGTTCCAGAAAAACATCTATTTCTGCTTTATTGACTATGCCAAAGCCTTTGACTGTGTGGATCACAATAAACTGTGGAAAATTCTGAAAGAGATGGGAATACCAGACCACCTGACCTGCCTCTTGAGAAACCTATATGCAGGTCAGGAGGCAATAGTTAGAACTGGACATGGAACAACAGACTGGTTCCAAATAGGAAAAGGAGTACGTCAAGGCTGTATATTGTCACCCTGCTTATTTAACTTATATGCAGAGTACATCATGAGAAATGCTGGGCTGGAAGAAGCACAAGCTGGAATCAAGATTGCTGGGAGAAATCTCAATAACCTCAGATATGCAGATGACACCACCCTTATGGCAGAAAGTGAAGAGGAACTAAAAAGCCTCTTGATGAAGGTGAAAGAGGAGAGTGAAAAAGTTGGCTTAAAGCTCAACATTCAGAAAACTAAGATCATAGCATCTGGTCCCATCACTTCATGGGAAGTAGATGGGGAAACAGTGTCAGACTTTATTTTTTTGGGCTCCAAAATCACTGCAGATGGTGATTGCAGCCATGAAATTAAAAGACACTTACTCCTTGGAAGGAAAGTTATGACCAACCTAGATAGCATATTGAAAAGCCGAGATATTACTTTGCCAACAAAGATCTGTCTTGTCAGGGCTATGGTTTTTCCAGTGGTCATGTATGGATGTGAGAGTTGGACTGTGAAGACAGCTGGGCGCCAAAGATTGATGCTTTTGAATTGCGGTGTTGGAGAAGACTCTTGAGAGTCCCTTGGACTGCAAGGAGATCCAACCAGTCCATCCTAAAGGAGATCAGTCCTGGGTGTTCATTGGAAGGACTGATGCTGAAGCTGAAACTCCAATACTTTGGCCACCTCATGAGAAGAATTGACTCATTGGAAAAGACCCTGATGCTGGGTGGGATTGAGGGCAGGAAGAGAAGGGGATGACAGAGGATGAGATGGCTGGATGGCATCACTGACGCAATGGACATGAGTTTGAGTGAACTCCGGGAGTTGGTGATCAACAGGGAGGCCTGGCGTGCTGCAGTTCTTGGGGTCACAAAGAGTCGGACATGACTGAGCAACTGAACTGAACTGAAAATTAAGTTATCCTTAAATGCTGATGATAATCATCCCTACTTTGTTACAGTGTATTTTTTATGGTATGTTGCTTTATTTTGCTTTCTTATAATTTCTTTAGCATTTTTGCAACTGTGTTCCTAAAGCAGTTGGCTTATAATTTTCCTGACTTGTACTCTCCATGTCTAGTTATCATATCAAGGTTATACTAGCTTCATAAAGCAAATTGGAGAAAGTTGCTTTTAAAAACCAACCTACTCTCTAAAAAAATTTGTATAAAATAGAAAATATTAGTTCCTTGAAGATTTGCTAGAATTTACCCAACAGATTATCTGTTTTAGGGGGCTTTTTAAGGTGGATTTTAAGTAATTGATTTAATTGACCTAATGGTTATCTATTCTTGATGTGAACATTCTTAATTTTATTATCCTAGATAATTTTCTGTTTTACTAAGTTTTTAAATTTCTTGGTATTGGTAACTGGTATTCTCTAACATTTCTAAAAGTTTTAAACATAGGTGTGGTTATATGGCTTCTTTGTCATTGATGACATTGTTCTTTACCTCCTTTTTCTTGATCAACTTTGTCAAGAATTAATTTGTCAGAATCAGTCAAAGACTCAGTTTTTGTATTGTTAATCCTTTTGTCTTTATTGCTGATACTTTCCATTTTCTTCTTTTTGTGTTTTGTTTTGCGTTCGTTTTTGGTGTGATTAGCCTGTTATGCTTTTTCTAACTTTCTGATGTTTTTTGTTGCATCCTGTGAGTCATTCAACTGTAAGTAGCTTCTAGTCCCCATTATAATCCCTGTTTTGGCTGGTGAATTATTTAGAAGTATGCTTTTTAATTTCCAAATTTATGAGCTTGTTTGGCTTTTTATCATTGATTTATAATCTTATTGCATTTTGCTCAGAGAACATGATTTGAAGAATATCATTGTTTTGGATTTACTGAGACTTCCTTTGCAGCTTTAAATGTGACCAGATTTTATAACTGCCCCATGGTTCTTTAATAAGAATATGTTTTCGACTTCTGGTTTCTGGTTCTTCATGTGAGGAGCTTGGAGCCTGCCACTCCATCCTAACAACAAGTAAAAAGCTGAGCAGACTGAAAAATCAGTGATTGTTTTAGAATCTGAAAGACATGTGAGGACAGCCTGAAAGACACAGGGCATCAAGAGTGGAGAGACCTACAGGTGAATACAGAGAGTAACTGTTCCCTGGAGTAGAGACTCTAAGTTGAAACCATCCCTAAAACCAGTGTCAAGATAGGAAAACCTGATGAATTGCTGGAGGCTCAGTGTGGACAACTCTGAGAATTAAAAGCTCCAGAGAAACCCAATCATAGTGGAGCCGCAAAATTTTATGAGGTTTACCTCAGGAGCTCAGTCAGATTTCCACAGTAGCTGTCAGAGAGAAATCCTTTCCTCCTTTTGGCAGGCAGAGAAGAAAAAGATCCATTTTGAAATGCACCAGAGTACTTTGTTCTTCTTAACAAGGACTGCCGATGGAAGGAGCTGTTTCAGTTCAGTTCAGTCTCTCAGTTGTGTCTGACTCTTTGCAACCCCATGGACTGCAGCATGCCAGGCTTCCCTGTCCATCACCAACTCCCTGAGCCTGCTCAAACTCATGTCCATTGTGTTGGTGATGCCATCCAACCATCTCATTCTCTGTCATTCCCTTCTCCCACCTTTGATCTTTCCCAGCGTCAGGGTCTTTTCCAATAGTCAGTTCTTGATAGCAGGTGGCCAAAGTATTGGAGTTTCAGCTTCAGCATCAGTCGTTCCAATGATTATTCAGGATTGATTTCCTTTTGGATGGATTGGTTGGATCTCCTTACAGTCCAAGGGACTCTCAAGAGTCTTCTCCAACACCACAGTTCAAAACCATCAGTTCTTCGGCTCTCAGCTTTCTTTATGGTCCAACTCTCACATCCATACATGACTCCTAGAAAAGCCATAGCTTTGACTAGATGGACCTTTGTTGGCAAAGTAACATCTCTGCTTTTTAATATGCTGTCTAGGTTACTCATAGCTTTTCTTCTGAGGAGCAAGGGTCTTTTATGACTGCAGTCACCATCTGCAGTGATTTTGGAGCCCCAAAAAATAAAGTCTCTCACTGTTCATTGTTTCCCCATTTATTTGCCATGAAGTGATAGGACCAGATGCCATGATCTTAGTTTTCTGAATGTTGAGTTTTAAGCCAACTTTTTCACTCTCCTCTTTCACTTTCATCAAGAGGCTCTTTAGTTCTTCTTTGCTCGCTGTTTAACCAAAGCGTAACCTGCTGGAGCAGTATCAGAGCCTAACTGAAGCAACTTCAGTTAGCTTTAGCTGTCTTCTGCCACCTAAAGAGGGGAGGAAAAAAACTTTAAACACTTGTGAAGTTCACAGTCCAGAGGCACAGGCTCCCTAAAAGTCTATGAGACCTAATCACAGGACTCTAGTACACTTCTGCTTCCCCCACAACTCAGCACCACATTATCAAAGATTCTGTTCACAGCAGTTCTTTTTACCCAGTACATCATGTCCAGCTTCTCTGGCGGCTCAGACAGTAAAGAATCTGTCCGCAATGTGGGAGACCCGGGTTTGATGCTTGGGTCTGAAGAATCCCCTGGAGGAGGAAATGGCAACCTACTCCCATATCCTTGCCTGGAAAATCCCATGGACAGAGGAGCATGGCGTCACAAAGAGTCAGACATGACTGAGCGACTAACACTTTCACTTTCATGTCCAGCTATCAAGAAAAATGGCACACCAAAAAGCAAAAAAGCACAATTTGAGGAGACACAGCAAGCATCAGACCCAGATATGACAGGGATATTGGAATTATCAGATTAGAAATTTAAAACAACTGTGATTAATATGCTAAAGCCTCTAATGGATAAAATAGTATGCAACAACAGATGGGCAGTGTAAGCAGAAACATGGAAATCCTAAGAAAGAACCAAAAGAAATTCTAGAGATTAAAAAAAAAACACCACCACTTAACAGCGGGGCTAGCCTGAGCATGTTGAAGGCATGGGAAAGGATCACCTTAGATGACCTAGAGTGAAAAGGAAGCAATGCCTAGTAAAGATCCGGTGGACTAGAAGCTGAAAGGAGACTGAAAAGGTTGAATCAAAAAGAAAAGCAAGAGAATCTAACGTTGTGGAATCCAGGGGAAGTGAGTGATTTCACAGGGAGGGAGTGGTCGTTTATGACAAACACCTCTGAGAGGTCAAGATGGAGAAATGTCCACTGTCTTCAGTTATGTGGAGGGTACCTCCTGAGAGCAGTTTGGGTGGAGCTCTGGTGCATAAGCCAGGTAGAAGCAGCTTGAAGAGTTAGTGGGAGATAAGGAATTGGAGCCATGTTGCCTAAACAACCCTTCAGGGAAGTTTGGCCAGACAAGAAAGTATCGCTGGGAGAAGATCATGTTTACAAGAGAGAGATTTATTTAAAAATCAATAGAAAATATTTAAACAGTGATAAGTGGGACCCATTGGAGAGGATAACCTGAGTTTCTGAGAGGCCCTAACGGGGTGGGGTATCCATGCCACTTGCTGATGAGGAGCACATCTTTCAGTGCAGGGAGGAGGACGGATATACAGGCGTCTTTGTAAGGATGACCAGCCTGTCATTGTGGGAGTTCTTATCTTCTCCATGAAGCAAAGTTATTTACTGATATTCAATAAGATGAAGATGAAGGTCAGAGGTTTGAGGAAAGCCTAGAAAGCCTGAGTGGTTGGTGTATAATAGCTACGTTTTGTTGACTTTCTAGTGTCAGGGACATATATTATTTCTAATAATCACAAAAACCTAGTAAATCCTGTTGTCCTCAGTCTACAGAGTAGAAACAACTGTTAAAGAATTTTATCCAGACTTATCCAACTAATGGATGGCCAAGTTGGGATTGAATGAGGTCGAAACCCAAACAGATGTGTTTGGGTTTAAACTGACACTTTAATTTGAAACAGTAGACGAGTCTGGCACAGACAAAAATTATCTCCTCCCACTTTTCACTGGCTTGCCTACAGCTCATCAGATAGTTAAGATCCTTTGTGACCCAGTTTGAAAAGTCTAACCTGCGCGAGCAGTAAGTCGTCTTCAGTGCTTACATTTATTTATGTTAAATATAAGGCATCAGTAAGACGAAAATAGAATTTGGGGTCAGATTCCTTCATGGCTGGGGAACTCTGCCGCTGTGACAGATGGATGAGGGAGCAAGTGCTAGAGGGGGAAAGGAAAGAAAAAAGAATCTGTCCTAAACTGAACCTTCTGTGCAGAGAAGACTTCCCTCCCAGAGCAGGTTTTCCAGATTGCTGGGGTCTCTTGTTTTGTGTCCTGAGGTATCTGAGTGATGCTTTTCAGGTTTCCAGGGTTCCTTCTCCCAGCACTCTTGCACCCTTATCTCCAATAGCCAGTTTCTAAGGAAATGGAAAGCTGTGAAAATGGTGTGTGTTTTTGTCTTCATAATTGTGAAGAGGAAAAAAACCTAAAGAAATTAGAAACCCTCAAGATGAGATGGGAGAATGAGAACAGACGACTCATCAGGAAAATAGGCACTCCAGCCTGAAAAGTACCTCTTTCATTCTCCTCCCAATTTATTCAGAAAATCACGTTTCATATGTTTTTCTCAGCCAAGAATGAAAAAAAATTTTTTTTACATTTCTTTTTCTATCTTTGCAAGCCTAAAAATATGTTTAAGACTTTCTAGTATGCTGTGTTCTGGTAATGTTTGCATGATGTTTAACTGTAGGTTGTATTTTATTTGCACTTCTGTGGCCTGGAACTCCACAGTCAGGGGCTCTCACTCACCTCTGCTTATCCCCAGATTCTAGCACGTTGTGCCATGCCTGCGGTCTTGTGGGTAACAACTTTTTTAAAAAAAGGAATGAATGAGCTCATTAAACTTTCCTTGCAGAATATTCTCACCAGTATTCATTGCCTTCTGATTCTCATTGCTTTCTCTTTACTGACATTGTCAGGGAACCTCTTACCTGTTTTAATTTTTGCTTTTTCTAGTTATTATAGTTACTGTTTTAGTAAGTGTAGATATCACAGTTTTCTGTTATTTTGATTTTATCATTCTCTAATAGGCAATGTATGGCATGATTGGACTTATGATACTAGTGAAGATAAACATCTTTTTGCACATGTATTGACCATTTGTTTTGCTTCTTTTGTGATTTGTCTGTTTCTTTCTTTTACTGAGTTTTATATTGGAGTTTACTTTTGTTTTTTCTTAGTAATATTTAATATCTCTTTGAGATTAAATAGATCAGCCTTTGTTTGCTTTTTGACTCATTAAATGTCTGTGTCTTCACATATGTAACATTCTTCCATCAGAAGTTCTGCCTTTGGAGTTAGCTTGAAAAGTCCCTCCCACCTCTGCCCTCATTCCTGAGATTACAAAAATCACCTATATTAACAATAGCAACTTCAAGGACTAACATTTACTGGTACTTAACCATTTGCCAGACCCTGTTCCAAGAACTTTGTATGCTCTGGCTTCATTCATCACAAAAACCCTGTGAGGCACTTGATCTTATAATTCATTTACAAGTGAAGAATCTAAGACTCAAGTAAATGAAGTGACTTGCTCAAAGTCACGTGGTGAGTAGCAGAGACTGGAATCCAACCTAGATAATCTAACCCTAGAGGCCACAGTCTAAACTGTAATCTCTACTTTAAAACTTGAATCCATTTGGAATGAATTGGTATGTATATGTATGACAGTGATCTTGACTCATTTTTCCCAAATACTCACTTACCTCAACCCCATCTGAATAAACCAGTACTTCCTAAATTACCAATATTATCATATAATAAATACTCATATTTTTAACTTTTGTGCAGTCTGCACATTTGAACCTTATACACTGACATCGTTAAACCAGCTTTTACAACCCAAGTCTGATATTGATGCATTAGTTGATAAAGCCCTTGGAAACTATTTTATGGTCATTGCTGAAACAACTCAGTTTCAGCAGTATTTTCCTGAAGTCGCACAGTCATGTCTGACTGTTTGTGACCTCATGGACCTACCAGGCTCCTCCGTCCGTGGGATTTTCCAGGCAAGAATACTGGAGTGGGTTGCCATTTCCTTCTCCAGGAGATCTTCCTGACCTAAGGATTGAACCTGGGTCTCCTGCATTATAGGCAGACGCTTTACCGTCTGAGCCACCAGGGAAATCCAAAAATCATATTTCATCTCACCCTTATTTTGAAGCCAGACACAATAAAGCACATATTGTATGATTTCATAAATGCAGAATGTCCAGAAAAGGTAAAGCAGATGAGTGCTTCTTTAAGACTGGAGGTGTTAGTGGCCAGTGATTGTAAAAAGGCTTGAGGTATCTCTTTAGGGTGATAGCAGTGCTAAATTAAATTGTGGCCGAAGGTGGTAAAATCCTGTGTGCATGCTAAGTCCCTTCTGTTGTGTCTGACTCTGCAACCCTATGGACCGTAGCCTGTCAGGCTCCTCTGTCCGTGGGATTCTCCAGGCAGGAATATTGGAGTGGGTTGCCATTCCTTCCTCCAGGGTATTTTCCGAATCCAGGGATGGAGTGTCTCTTAGTGTATCCTGCATTGGCAGGCAGGATCTTTACCACTAGCACCACCAGGGACTCCTGTAAAATCCTACAAATGTATTAAAATCCATTGAATTTTACACTTATAATAGGTGAATTTTATGGGATGTGAATTATATCTCAATTAAACAATTTTTTAAAAAAGCAAAAACCTATACCCTGCACTCTCTCTCTCACACACATACACACACATGATGGGAAATCCAAAAGTTCTTATATTAATCAAAGTATAAACCTCAAAAATATAATAAAGTTGAGATAAACATGGAAATAATTAGAACTTGAAAGCAGTTAACTGTTTTTCTCAAACAGATGCTCCCTTAAACTTAGCCTGTTGATACTGGATCTACCATGAATGAAAGAAAATGTTGGGAACATATTGTTTAAAATTGTGCTACTAAAGTAATGTGTGATTAGAGTTTTAATAGAATTTTTAGTTCTTTGAAATTAGAAACCCTGTATAATATCTAAGTATGTTTTTCAGTTTTGTGCATTTGTATTCTATTTATTTCTGTGAGATAATTATGTACCAAAGTTGGGAGCTGTGTATTTTTATGCTTTTTTTAATTCATTTATCTTCTTCACTTTTCTAGTAGCAATATTCTGATATTATAATTACAGCCTCTTAATAATACGTTTTTGCTACCTAGTAAGGTAAATCTCCCATCTCATTCTTACAAGTGATAAAAAATTTGTGGTTTGTCCATTTAATCTTTTCTTTAAAGTTTTTTGGGGGACGTGGGCTGTGCTGGGTCTTTGTTGTGGCGTGAGGGCTCAGCAGTTGCAGCTTGGGGCCTTAATTGCCCTGGGTAAGACCAGGGGTCAGACTGCATCCTCTGTATTGGAGCGAATTCTCTGCCACTGGACCACCAAGGAAGTTCCCCATCCATTTACTCTTGCAAGCAAATCTTAATATCGTTTAGGAATAATATTTAAAAAAGAATTGTGATATTGGTCTAGGATTTACTCGTATTTATATACAACTTTGGTATGAATGAACACCTTTATGATATTAAATATTCCCATCTGGAAACACAGAATATCTCCATTTATTCCAGTTTTTTTTTAAAGAGTGATTTAATAAAATTTTATAAAATTTATCTGTATTCACTGTATTTCTTTTTAAGATTTTTTTTCCTCCGTGCTTTGTATTTTGGCTGCCATTGAGAATGGGACTTTATTTTTAAAATCTGTTTTGTTCACTGGTATATATAGAAAAGACTTTTAAAATTGAGATATAATTTACATTGGATAAAAAGCATCTATCTTAAGTGTTCCATTTTGATGAGTTTTGACGTTTGTGTTCACTCATGTAATCACCACCCAAAACAAGGTATAGAACATTTCCACCACTCCAGAAAGGTTCCTCATGCCCTATTCCAGTCAATCCCTCCACTCTCCTAGCAGTAGCCAGTTGCTGACTTCTGTCACCATGGTTTCCTGCTGGCTACTTCATACTTTTGTGTGTGATGGGTTGGGAGGAGGGGAGATTCTTTTGCTCAGCATAATGTTTTTAATATTTAACGATGCTGTAGAGTGTATCAGTAGTTCTTTTTTTTTTTTTTTTTTTTACTGAGTATTATTAAACTGTATGAGTATACTAGATTTTATTTTTCTGCTTTTGGACTTTTGGGTTGTTTCTAATACTTTTTGGCATGAGGTCCTGCGTTTGCTTTTGGTTTTTGGCAAATATGAACACAGCTGTGACGAACCTTCTTTTTCAAGTCTATGTGTGGATATATGATTTTATTTCTCTTGGGTAAATATCTAGGAGTAAAATTCCTTGGTCATAGGGTAGGAATATGTTTATGAGAAATGCAAATTATTTTTCAAATCAGTTGTATTATTTTACGTTCTCACTAGCACTTCCGAGTTCCAGTTGCTTCATATCCCTGCCAGTGTTTAGTCTTGTAATCTTTTAATTTTAGCTATTCTAGGGATGGGATTTCACTATAGTTTTCCTTTTTTGACTCATGATGCCAAGGGCCTTTTCTTGCTTTTCATCTATCTTCTTCTATAAAATTTATGTTTTAGCCTTTTGCTCATTTTTTATTGGGTTATCTCCTGCTTTGTGATTTGTAAGAGTTTATTTGTAAATTCTCATTAGATACCTGTTTCATTAGTTTTAATAGTTACTCACTTGGTTATCTTAGATTTCCAATTAAGCAGTTATATGTTCTGTGAAGAATCATATTTTTGCCCTTTTTGTAATAACTTTACCTTTATATATTTCTTTATTTTATAGCATTGGCTAGAACTTCCTAAGCTGTTGAATAATAGGAATGATAGCAGGAGTTTTTGTCCTGGTCTTGAATTTAATGATAACGTTTAAAGTGTTATATTATTCTATTATTGGGAATGGATGTTTAATTTTATCTAATATCTTTTCTGTTGAGATGTTGGTGTGATTTTTCTTCTTTAATCCACTGATGTGATTTATTACTTTTGAAACATCCATGCATCTTAGAATAAACCCATCTTGGTCCAAAGTGTATTATTAATGCTGATAGATTTTATTTGTTGATACACAGGAATTTTCCAACTGTACTCTTGTAGGAACTGGCCTGTAATTTTGCTTGTTTGTTGTTGTTTTGGTGGAGGTGTTTACTTCTGTGCATCTTTGCCAGATACTGTTTTTAGGGTTATACTAAACTAAATATTTGGAACATATTTTTAAATAAATCGATTGTGTTTGACACCTTTCCATTCCCATCCACCTATCCACTTTATCCTCGAGTGACTTCCTTCATCTCACTCCTCCCTTCCCCTTGTTTCTGGCCAGCGCTGAGCCCCAGAGAACCCTAAGCCCTCTGCTTAACTGCACTCAGTCTCACTGCTGCAGGTGAAGGCATCTTTGGCTCCCTTGAGTTTTGAGATTTGCATTTTCTTTTGGAATGAGTTCTCATGTACTAAATTGGAGGGCATTTAATGATAGCACCTAGGGAAGCAGCAATCCCGGCCCACGTGCTGGGCCTTAAAATAGACTGAAGTATGTGAAATCACTGGGAGTCCTCTTTTGACTAACCAAGGCGGGGCAGTTTCACATAGTTCAGCATATACCTGGACTCTCTCCCAGATGTCTGGAAGCAACTGGAGGCTAGGGAAGCCTTCACTTTTTGTCTTTTGGAGTCCCTGGAGGGAGATACTTACATCAGTTGTGATGGGGGCCCTTGGCCTTAGGGAACAACTACCTAAGGAACATTTTTAACGTTGTATTTAGATTTTTCTAGATTGTCTTAGAGCCTTTTGGTTTGATTCCCCTGAACTCCTCAGGAGAATATTCAGTAAGGCCCCTGTCATGAATCTTCCTAAACAGAAGGAACATCCCGCCCACATTACAGGATCTGACTAGAAGCAATGGCTAATGCAATAAGCAATTGAAATTCTTCTTAATGAGTAAGGAGACCTTATAAAATCTAAGACAGTCTTAAGAAATTAACTAAAAACAACGGAACCTTGAACAGCATAGGTTGCAAGTTTTTGCAATGGCTTCCTTCTTCGTTATCCTGATCCTACTTTGCCTACCGCCTCAGTTAAGTTCTCTACACAAAAACTAGGCTAATCTCTTTGACTTCTAGACTGATTCTTACTATTCTTGCCCCTAGTCCTCTAGTAACTCCCCATTTCATCACAATAGAAGCCAAGGTCCTCCAGGATTTGGGCCCCTTCCCCCATTATCTCCGACCTCCTCTCCCACTACTGTAGCAAGCATTTTCCCTGCTCACCTGCACTGGAGCCTCCTTTCTGATGTTCAGACCCACATTTCCACCTCAGCACCGTTTTCTCTGCTGGAATCACTTCCCCTAGCTGTCTGTATGCCTTGCTTCCTCACTTCCTTTAGGTCTTCTTCTTTTTGGGGGGATGGGGGGGCTGCACCATGCAGCATGTGAGATCTTAGTTCCCCAACCAGGGATCAAATCCATTCCCCAAGCAGTGGAAGTGCAGAGACTTAACCATCAGACCCCTGGGGAAGTCTCCCTTAGATCTTTTTTTAACCCTCCTCATCTCTGAGATCTTCCCTGACCATCCTATTTAAAAATGCACTTCTTTTCACAGTCTCCTATCTCCCTATAATTTTTGACAGCTTTTTTTTTCCATTTAATATCCAATATCATTTATTTGTTTAATTTGTTTATTGTCTAAGTTCTAGAATGTTACCTACAATGGCAACTCCATTACAGCAAGGATTCATATCCTTTTTTCCTCCTTTATATTCCCAGCACCTAGTATAGTGCCTGTTACATGGCATGTGTTCAACAGATACTTATTGAATAGATTAATAAATATATTTAAAGAGACTTTTTAAAAACATGCCCAGGTTCTCCCCTGCCTCCCACATAGCTGCCTTTGTTCTCATCTTAGGTGGGTGAGAACTGTGCCTTCTGAGAGAAGAGAGAGTTCCTGATACATTCTAAAATGCACCACCTTTGAATGAAGACTTAGGGCCGGAGAAAGCACAGAGGGGGAAGACGCATTCTTGACACTGGTGAACTTCGTGACTGCAGACAAGGTGTTTAACCTCTCTGCTGGTGTCTGAGCACCTCCTGTAGCAAGGAGGGCCATACCATTTCAAAAGAATATCTTATTGCCTTATTTCCTGTGTAATTCTTTCCATAGCCTAGGACATTCTTTTTATTGAATTTAATTTTGTACCTTGGACCATAGTTGATTTACAATATTGTATTAGTTTCAGGTGTACAGCAAAGTGATTCAGTTATACATATATCCATTCTTTTTCAGATTCTTTTCCCATATGGGTTCTTACAGTGTATTGAGTAGAGCTTCCTGTGCTGTACAGTAGGTCCTTGCTGTTTATCTATTTTATATATAGTAATATGTATCTGTTAATCCCCAACTCCTAATTAATCCCTCCCTCACTCCCCTTCCCCCTTGGAAACCATAAGTCTGTTCTCTATGTCTGTGAGTCTATTTCTGTTTCGTATATATATTAATTTGTGTTCATATTTTAGATTCCACATATAAGTGATATCGTATGATATTTGTCTTTCTCTCTGACTTACTTCACTTAGTGTGATAATCTCTCTAGGTCCATCCATGTTGCTGCAAATGGCATTATTTCTTTCTTTTTATGGCTGAGTAATATTCCATTGTATATATGTAGGAAATTCTTGTAGCATCTATGTGTCTCCTGTATTCATGTAGTTTGTACATCAGGATGTAAGAGTGTCTTCAAATGTAGGTCACCCTGATAGAGAGGAGTCTTTGCTCTATGTTCTCCCTGATGAGTCTCTCTCTCCTTTCCTGTAGAGACTACTGCTTATTCATTCATTGATGCATTGCATTTAATATTTATGGACCTACCCTGTACCAAGCACTGCTCTAAGAAGTATGGGAGCAACACAGATAATGAATTCACACATGTATTTCAGATACTGTGCTAAATGCTTTCCATGTATTTTATTTATCTTTGCTCTTTGAAGTATAGTTGATTTGGGGCTTCCCTGGATGCCCAGTGGTGAAGACTCTGTCTACCAATGCAGGAGATGCAGATTCATTCCCTGAGTTGGAAAGATTCCTTTCCAACATTCCTTGGAGATGGAAATGGCAACACATTCCAGTATTCTTGTTTGGGAAATCTCATGGACAGAGGAGCCTGGAGAGCTACAGTCCATGGGGTCACAAAAGAGTCAGACATGAATTAGCGACTAAACATCAAATAGTTGATTTATAGTGTTGTACTAATTTCTGCTGTACAGCAAGGTGACTTAGTTATACACACATATACATTCTTTTTCATACCCTCTTACGTTATGGTTTATACCAGGAGATGGGATATATTTTCTGTGCTGTACAGCAAGACCTTGTTGTTGATCCACTCTGAATGCGACAGTTTGCGTCTACCAACCCCAGACTCCTAGTTCATCCCTCTCCCTCCCCACCCCTTGGCAACCACAAGTTTGTTCTTTATCTTTACATGTATTTTTAGTTTGTTATTTTTTAGAGAAGGAGACTATTACTGGTGTTTTTATTGGAAGTACATCTGAGATGCCCCCTAATTACACCTACAGTACCCTTTATTGTAACAGGATCTCTTATTTCCCTAAGGAGTATTAGAAAATGTTAGTGGAAATGGAGGGAAACTGTCTAATGCTTGTGTGTGAAAGAAAGGCAGATCCTCTTTTGCTAAAGCCCCATTTGCCCTAGTTCTTAAATAGAATTCAGTCAAGGTAGCTTTCTTCTCTCTCTTTTTTTCTTTTTTCTTCTCTAGCTGCAAAGGCAAAAGCAAGTTCCTGCTGATGAAAGGTATGAGAAGGTCAGCCCCGAGGCTGGAAACCTGTGGTAAGAGAAGGATCTGGAGGCTTGTAGCACCTCCAAGCTTCTCAAGTCTCCAGGAGAATTTAGCCACCTTCCCCTTCCCCAGTCCCCCAGTCCCCAGTTCTCTTGTACTCTGCAAGAACCCCCCACTTAGGAGCGCCATAGGCTCTGCAGTCAAGCTGCTTGCTTGGGGTGTGGCTCTAGCACTAACCAGCTGTGTGACCTAGGGAAGATTGCTTAACTTCTCCGACCCAAGGTTCTCTCCCGTAAAATAACCAGAGCCCCAGATAAAAGTACCAAAACAAAGAAAATATAGCTCCAGCCTTCAGCTTTTCACAGCCTAAAACAAGTATCTCTAATTGCACATGGTAATAGAAACGTGGACAGAGGGCTGCCAGAGCAGAGAGCACAGGGTTGGAGAGACAGGATGCCTGCACAGAAGGGGAAACTTGTAAGCCACGTCTTCAACGCAAAAAAAAAAAAAAAAAATTTTTTACCAGCAGAGAAATGAGTAGAGTTGTTCAGAAATGAAAGGGTAAGGTTTGTGTAGGGAATAAGAATAGTTCAGACTGACTGAAGGACTGGACGTGTTAGGCAGGAGAAATAATAGGAGTTATCCTCGGAGTCATCTCGAAGGATATGCTAAGAGGTTCACATTTGAACCTAAGAGCATCTGGGATCTGTCAAAGGATTTAAGCAAGCAAGCGAAATGGTCAAGTCTGTTTATGTGAAGGACGGATTGGAAAAGGTAGAATTATCCCCAAGTAATCTTGCAGAGACTGAGGCAGAGGGAATAGATAGGAAGAGTTGTAATCAAGACACATTTTGGAGAACAAATGAAATGGCTTAGTGACCCATGTACTAAGCCCTAAGAGTGGCAGTAAGGATGGAGCAAAAGTTCATGGGGCCAGATGAGGATCGTAGTGCTTATCTCCAAATAAGGTTAAAAGCACCCAGTGTCCCGGGATTATCTGTGGAGCAGATCTCCATCCAGAGTAGAGTAAAAATAATGTTTTTTTTTCTTTATGATTGTTCATTCCACTGAGCATGTTGGTTTAATTCACTAAGGGTCATGTTTCCCTTTAGAGGGCATCTTTACTAGAGAATCTCATCCTCCCATCTCCCCTAAACTGTGTGAATTCTTAGTTTTGATGGAATGTTTGGGATGACAAAGATGCTTACAATGCTGGGTGAATTCTTAATTATTTCCAATGCATCTTAATGTTTTTTGGTTTTTTTTTTTTCCTTCAAAAGCCAGCGAAACGCCTTGTAACAGTCAGAGTCATCACACAATGCCCAAGCTTCTAAAGACACTCTGAGTGAGACTTTTTCTTTAAAGAAGAACAAATTTTCATCTTGTTCCTTTTTTTCTATTAAGAATTGATGGATCTCTAAAATGTCTTAGAAGAATAGATTGTTTTACCTTCAACTTAAATACAAAAGTCTTTTCTGTAGCCCTTTAACTTTTGAAATTCTCCTTGTGTTCACCAAGGACAGTCCTTGACTAGACATGCTCCCTGGGAAAATAGGACTTATTAAAAAAAACTCATGTGTAAGTCTTAAAGAATTTATTAGGGCAGCAAGCTGAGAAAGAATAAGAAATCTCATCAAGACTTCAGTACCCGAAAGTCTTGTGCTTGGTGCACCAAGGCTGGAATTCACCTCCTCTTTTCTGTGTCTCCTTTTAAAGTTCTCGTGTTCCTAAGATGCTGAATTAGGCAGCTTTAGTCAGGAGCCCTCACCGTTTCTGACCTCCTCAGTTCAGTTCAGTTCAGTAGCTCAGTCATATATGACTCTTTGCAACCCCGTGAATCACAGCACGCCAGGCCTCCCTGTCCATCACCAACTCCCGGAGTTCACTCAAACTCATGTCCATGGAGTCAGTGATGCCATCCAGCCATCTTATCCTCTGTCGTCCCCTTCTCCTCCTGCCCCCGATCCCTCCCAGCATCAGAGTCTTTTCCAATGAATCAACTCTTTGCATGAGGTCCCTCTAGATCTTCCCCTCAGAGATAGTTGCACACTCCACCAAGTCCTATCTCCTTAATCACAATGTTGATAACATGGTTGCCTTGCTCCAAAACTTGATTATCTCCTCTTGCCTACCAGTTGATGTCTGAAATCAGGGAGGTACAGGACATCAGGGCTAGGAAAGACTACGTTGTTAACCGCTCCATTCCTCTCTAAAGCAGAGAAATCTGCCAAACAGATAGTAAATTATCCCCCTTCAGAGACAAACAGACCATGATTTTGGATTGTGATAGAGGAGAATATTCTAAATCTTCCTATGTCTTCCCCTTGTTGGCTCTGGTTCTAAACCTTGGAACCGTTAAGAGTGAGTTTAGTCCCTCTTTTGTATGCTGCTGCTGCTGCTGCTAAGTCGCTTCAGTCGTGTCCGACTCTGTTCGACCCCATAGACGGCAGCCCAACAGGCTCCCCCGTCTCTGGGATTCTCCAGGCAAGAACACTGGAGTGGGTTGCCATTTCATTCTCCAATGCATGAAAGTGAAAAATGAAAGTGAAGTCTCTCAGTCGTGTCTGACTCTTCGCGACCCCATTGGACTGCAGCCTACCAGGCTCCTCCATCCAATGGATTTTCCAGGCAAGAGTACTGGAGTGGGGTGCTCTTTTGTATGACTCCACTTCAAATCTGTGCTGACAAGAGTCTTGTCTTTCTCAACCCTTTTCCTGAAAATTTAATACCTCCTCATTGTTCTTCATGTAATACTGATCCCGTCCGTCTCATGGTAGTTGCTCTTCTCACCATCTTTCAGGTGATCATACATCTCTAAACTGCAGGTGTCCAGAACAGAATTCAGGTTTCAGGTGTGTTGTGGCTGATGTATAACCTCCCTCCCTAGACTGTACCTCTACTGAAGTAGCCTAAAGCAAAATTGGGCTTCCCAGGTGGTGGTAGTGGTAAAGAACCCACCTGCCAATGCAGGAGACTAAAGAGACGTGGGTTCAGTCCCAGGGTTGGGAAGATCCTCTGGAAGAGGGTAGGGCAATCCACTCCAGTATTCTGGAAAATCCCATGGACAGAGAAGCTTGGCAGGCTACAGTCCTTGGGGTTGCAAGAGTTGGACGTGACTTAGTGACTAAATCTCCTTGATGGGAATTTGCTGGACTTCCCTAGTGACTCAGCAGTAAAGAATCCACTGGCAATGCAGGAGACACAGCAGACGTGGGTTTGATCCCTGGGTGGGAAAATCCTCTGGAGGAGGGCATGGCAATCACTCCAGTATTCTTGCCTGGAGAATCCCATGGAAGAAAAGCCTGGCAAGTTACAGTCCAGAGGGTCATAAAGAGTCAGACACGACCGAAGCAACTCAGCACGAATGTACACATGCAAACTTGTCAGCCAGCCCCTAGATTATACTCTTAGAAGCCTCTAAGGGGAAACCCCAGTCATGTGGGGTGGTCAGGAACCACACCATCCCTTCGCCAGTGGAACCAATCCTCTGAGTCCTCACCAGTGCACCAGTCCAGACGGGAATCCCAGACTCAGTCACATTGCAGGGTAAGCATGAGGATATGTAAGCAAGCAACGGAGGCTTCCTTCCAGCTTGAGCAACTGTGAGCCATATAGCATCATGTGATATGAACATATCATAGCAGCCATCCTGACTCAAGGACTAACTTCTTTTGCCTTCATGATTCAAAGGGAGTTACATGAGAAGGTGATGGTATTTTGGTATAGGATAGCAACATAGAGAAGGATAAAATTGGACAGACTAGATATTTTTGGAGGGAGAAATAACATGACTTGCAGATGTGGGAGGGTGAGAGGAGAGGAGGAATACAAAATCTAATGACTACCAGATTTGGTGAGCTGCTTGGAGGATGTGTTTACCAAACTGAAATGGAAAAGATGGGTGGGATGGCTGGGAGCAGGAGAGGGAGATCAGTTCCAGTTTTGAAATATCAAGATTGAGATGCCTATTAGATGATTAACTAGACATCTAAAGAAGGCACTTGGATGTATGAATTTATAATGCAGGAAGAGGTGGGGATGGAGACATAAATGTTGGAGTCATCCATGTACACATGTGGCATTTTAAACCAGGGAAGCCGACAAAATCAGAAAAGATAGTGCTTTCAATGTTTTTGATCAGCTGTAAAGTGATCTAATGTATATGTGATGTTATTATCCTATGTATTCCTAACTGAGCATATCATTAGTCAGAGTAATACTTTTTAATGTAGGGCCAATCCTGTGGAATTAGATCTAGAATCGTTTGAGGGAATGATTCAACAAAGGAAAAGGAGTGGGCTGATGGCAGTCCTCTCCCAGGGCCCTGTGAGGGCTGCTGGCTTCTCTCGTCCCCCAGCACCAGCTCAGAGAGCGTCATCCTCCAGGAACACTTCCAGTGCAATTAATCATGTTAATATCTATAAATAAAGTGCAATCAACAGTTACTTTAACAGTGCATGCTAATTATTGGTAGGATCTGTCACTGAAAAAGGATGTTTTTGCCAATTTTGTCACGTCTGGGTCAAGTATCAGGAATACGGAGGGAGTTTCTGAGAAAACTGAATGACCAAATCATTGCAAGCTTTCATTTACAGGTGGGCCAGGTTTGGGCCATCAGTGTGATTGTTACAGTGAAAATTAACGACCCTTGAGAGAAATGTTGCAACTGGAATTTCCTCTCTACCTGATAAATAATTATTTCACCCTGCTTTATCTCACAAGTGGTTTTTGTTTTTGTGAGAGACTCTGTAAGAACAGGATTTCTCAGTGAGTCAGTAGTGCTGGGGGATACAGGGTGGGTGGTAACCAGATGTCCCATAGCTTAGTGGCTTCCTGGAAATTTGACCCAAGGTCTTGAGGAAGCTAGGCTACGGGGGCTGCAGCAGATATCCAAGAACTCTTGCACCTCTTCATGTGTGCATTGATTCAAGAAATACTAAGCTACTCATAAGTGTCTGCCACTAGGAAAGATGGAGAAGTCAGACTCCCTCTAGAAGAGTGCAGAGACCAGTGAGAATAAAAAGCATACATCAAATGTAGTAATATTAGTCATCTCTTATTTACTGCAGATGCAGACTGTAAATGCTGGAGAGGGTGTGGAGAAAAGGGAACCCTCTTACACTGTTGGTGGGAATGCAAACTAGTACAGCCACTATGGAGAACAGTGTGAAGATTCCTTAAAAAACTGAAAATAGAACTGCCTTATGACCCAGCAATCCCACTGCTGGGCATACACACTGAGGAAACCAGAAGGGAAAGAGACACGTGTACCCCAGTGTTCATCGCAGCACTGTTTATAATAGCCAGGACATGGAAGCAACCTAGATGTCCATCACAGATGAATGGATAAGAAAGCTGTGGTACATATACACAATGGAGTATTACTCAGCCATTAAAAAGAATACATTTGAATCAGTTCTAATGAGGTGGATGAAACTGGAGCCTATTATACAGAGTGAAGTAAGCCAGAAAGAAAAACACCAATACAGTATACTAACGCATATATATGGAATTTAGAAAGATGGTAACCATAACCCTGTATGCGAGACAGCAAAAGAGACACACATGTATAGAAGAGTCTTTTGGACTCTGTGGGAGAGGGATAGGGTGGGACAATTTGGGGGAATGGCACTGAAACATGTATAATATCATATAGGTAACAAATCGCCAGTCCAGGTTCAATACAGGATGCTGGGGCTGGTGCACTGGGATGACTCGGAGGGATGGTATGGGGAGGGAGGTGGGACGGGGGTTCAGGATGGGGAACACGTGTACACCCGTGGTGGATTCATGTTGATGTGTGGCAGAACCAATACAATATTGTAAAGTAAAAAAAAACTAAAAAAAAAAAAAAACACTAGACCTCAGATTGGAGAAGGAAATGGCAACCAACTCCAGTATTCTTGCCTGGACAATCCCCTAGACAGAGGAGCCTGGCAGGTTACAGTCTACTGGGTCAGTAGCACATACACAGGGCTTAGATGGTAAAGCACATACACAGGGCTTAGATGGTAAAGAATCTTCCTGCAATGCGGGAGACCTGGGTTCCATCCCTGGGTTGGGAAGATTGCCTGGAGAAGGGTGTGGCAACCCACTCCAGTATTCTTGCCTGGAGAATCCCATGGACAGAGAAGCCTGGCCGGCTACAGTCCATGGACTCACAAAGTCAGACATGACTGAGCAACTAAGCACAGCACAGCACTAGTTTCCAAATGAAGAAACTAAGAGCAGAGAACTGATAAACTGAGAAATTATGTAGTTTATCTAAGGTTGCATAATAAAGAATCACTAAGACTTCACCCTGCTGTTCCACACGTCCAGACTTCAGGACTTCTAAATAAGAAATCCTCTATATGTTTATACCCCTAGTTTCAATTCTGTCTTCAAACCAAACACTTTCAACTGTTTTGTTTCAAAGTATGCCTCCATATTTTTTAATGCTCTATTTTATTTTTTAGTTTTAGATTTCTATCAAATTTTGTTATGAAAGTTGAAGATTTAGCTCATAAGTTCACTACACAAACACAGCTCCTCCAACTTCTCAAAATAGTAATATTACAAATTTGTTGAGATAGTTATTGCTATCTGTATCATTATCATGTAAACTTAATTTATAGCTGAACCATATACTGTGATTATGTTCTTTGTTCCACCCAGGAGTTGGTCATTTGTATTTCTAGACTGGCTCTTACCCCTGATCTCCATACTCGTATTTAATTGGCTCCCTGACCTTCCCATTTGGATCGCACATTTAATGTATACAGAACTGAGTTCTTGGTCTTTACCATAGCCTTCCCTGGTGGTTCAGAGGGTCAAGAATCTTCCTGCAATGCAGGAGACCCGGGTTCCATCCCTGAGTTTAGAAGTTCCCCTGGAGAAGGGAATGAACATCCATTCCAGTATTCGTGCCTGGAGAATTCCATGGACAGAGGAGCCTGGTGGGATACAATCAATGGGGTCACGAAGAGTCAGGCACAACTAAGTGACTAACACTTTCACTTTCCCATAGCCCAGTGCCTTCTCCCTCTCCATTTAGAAATGCAAGTTATATCAATTCCACCTTCTCATTAACTCAGATCAAAAGTACTGGAATCATCCTTGACTACTCTCTTTCTATCATTTATTCTATTAGAAAACTCTGTTGTTTCATCTTCAAAATTTGATGATCTCTCTCCACTGTTTTCTGTAGACCAATGCACATCACCTCTCACCAGGTTTGTTACAGTCATCTCCTAACTCCTGGCCCTGCTGCTGCCCTTGTCCCCTCAGACTCATCTCAACACGGAAGCCTGAGTGATCACATTAAAATAAAATCACATTATGCTGTTCCTCGGCTTTAATCTCTTAATGACTTCCATTCCCACTTGGAGGAAAGTTCTTATGACAAGCTGCATGATTCAGTCCCTCACGACCTCTGTGACCGCACCATTTTTTCCTCCCTTCTCTTCTTACTATCTCCTTTCTCTTCTGCACACACAGCAGGTACACTCCCACCTCATAGCATCTGTACTTGCTCCTTGATCCGTGTGCGGTTCCCCCCAGTTAGCTGCATGACAGCTTTCCAACCTCATTTCTAAAGGTTTTCACTCAAAAAGGAACTCTATTATGAAGCCTTCCCTACTTAACATTTTATTTAACTCTCTTCAATACTATTTAATCCCTCTTCTGGACTTTTTTCTTCTCTGCATTGTATTACACGTGTGTGTATTATATGTATATTTATATGTGTGTGTGTATATATACATGTATATGTATGTCTGTATATAGTTGGTTTTGCTCATTGTCAAGCTTTACACATAAGAAATAAAGACTCATGATGGCAAATGGCTTTTGCCTATTTGGTTCCCTGATGGGTTCGTAGTAGCCTGAAGAGTGGTGGTGGTGGTGGTGGTTTAGGCACTAAGTCGTGTCTGACTCTCTGTAGCCCTGCCAGGCTTCTCTGTCTATGGGATTTCGCAGGCAAGAATACTATAATGGGTTGCTATTTCCTTCTCCGGGGGATCTTCCCAACCCAGGAATTGAATCCGCATCTCCTGGATTGCAGGTGAATTCTTTACCACTGAGCCATCAGAGAAGTGAAGTTGCTCAGTCGTGTCCGACTCTTTGCGACCACATGGACTGTATCCTACCAGGCTCTTCTGTCCATGGGATTTTCCAGGCAATAGTACTGGGATTGCCATTTCCTTCTCCAGGGGATCTTCCCAAACCAGGGATCGAATGCGGGTCTCCCACATTGTAGACAGACACTTTACCACCTGAGCCACCAGGGAAGTCCTGAACCATCAGAGAAGCCCACCCTGAAGAGTACCTGACAAATAATTGTATCCCATAAATGTTTTTTGAGTGAAGAACAAGCAAATGAATTATCTTGATTTTATTTGCTGTGTGGGTTGTGTGTGTTCACATGCCTGTCACTAACTCGTTCCAAACTCTGTCAGATGTTTAAGTTTCTTAATAAGTACATTAAGTTTTATTTCTTTCTGAGGAGGACAGCGTTTGAGGGCAAAGAGCAAGGAGTAAGTGGAGAGGCAAATGAAGAGAACTGGCACATAAGACAAACGTCCATACAGGCATGAGTCAGTTTCTGAGCTCTCTATACAGCTCCATGGGTTTATTTGCCCCGCACAAATGCTCCACTAGCCCAATAGCATTCTAGGTAAGTTTTCCTATCAGGTAGACTGCTGCTGCTGCTGCTGCTAAGTCTCTTCAGTCATGTCCGACTCTGTGCGACCCCATAGACGGCAGCCCACCAGGCTCCCCCGTCCCTGGGATTCTCCAGGCAAGAACTCTGGAGTGGGTTGCCATTTCCTTCTCCAATACGTGAAAGTGAAAAGTGAAAGTGAAGTCGCTCAGTCGTGTCCAACTCTTAGCAACCCCATGGATTGCAGCCTAACAGGCTCCTCTGTCCATGGGATTTTCCAAGCAAGAGTACTGGAGTGGGTTGCCATTGCCTTCTCCGATCAGGTAGACTAGGATCTCCCAATTTGTTCTTCTTCAAGAGAATCTTGACTGCTTAGCACTTTGCTTGTCCAGGTTAAATTTAGAATCAGTCTGTCAAATTGTAATTTGATTGGAATTACATTTAGCCTGTAGATCAGTTTGGAGAATATCTATGTAATATTGAGTTCTTCCAATCTCTGGACATAGTATATCTCTTCATTTATTTAAACCGTCCTTAACTTTACTCAATCATGCTTTACCTTTTTTCTATAAAGAAATAGTATACAGTTTTAGGTAAATTTATTTCAGGGTTTTGATTTTTCTGATGCTGTTTTAAGTAAAGGTGTTTTTTTTTTTTCTTCTATTTTTTAACCTTTTTTTCAGGTACATAAAATTAAATCCATTTTTATTTACTTATAGCCATCAATCCACCAGTCATCAATAAGCATGCTTATTAATTGTAATAATCTATGTATAGCTTTAAATTTTTTTTTTTTTTTTTTTTGCCATGCCACATGGCTTGTGGGATCTCAGTTCCTTGGCTAGGGATCAAATCCAGGCCCTTGGCAGCAAAAGCACACTGGACCGCCAGGGCATTTCCCCAGGATTTATTTCTTTATACAGGAGAAATAAATGACAGAATGAATTCTTCGTGTCAAAACTTTATACCATTTATTTCTTTTCCATACCTTATTTCCCTAGCTAAGGCCTGAAGTACAGTATAGAATATAAGCAGTAAAGTGTCTTATTTCTTATGTTAATTGGGTAGCCTTTCACATTTCACCAGTAAGTACATCAGTGCTGTAGCCTTGCTTTTAGAGGCCCACCATCAGACAAACACATTCGTCTTCTATATCTGGTTTGTTAAAAACTTTTACCATAATAGATGCTTGACTTTTATCATATTTTTCTACATTCACTTAGATAATTATGTGATTTTCCTCTTTATTACTTTACTATGAACAATCGTATTTTTAAAACGCCGTGTGTAAATTAACCTTATAAACGAGGTAAAACACAAGGAAGTGAAGTGCTGTCATTTTCATGGTTTTCTTCATTCAGTTTTCTCGTATTTTGTTTAATTTTTTAAAAATCTCACTTCAAAAAATTTGTACATTGTGTCTAATTTTTATCATTTATAAAAGTGTAAAGGTGGATGTAAAGGCGTTTACAAAATAATTTTATTATCTGTTTAGTGTGTTTAGTAAAGATCCATAGTGGTGTTGCATTTCAGCCATGACATGATTATTTTTGCCTTTCTCCCCTACCCCCTTTTTTACCTATTTTAACAAAGGTTAACAGTTTTTATTTAGCCTTTTCAAAGCTAACTTTTGGCTTCGTTGATTTTCTTTAAATATACTGTTTTTATGTCATTAATTTCTGCTTTTAAATTTATTATTTCCTTTCTTCTACTTAGTTTGGGTTTAATTTGTTGTTCTTTTTCCAAGTTCTTTATATAGATACTTTGATTATTTTGTTCCATACTACAGTTTTTAAATCTAAAAATTTTCCATTAATTTGATTCTTAAACATTTGTGTGGGGAAAATCCTCCAGTTCTCTTCCTGTGTGTTTCTTTTACTCTCATACGACTACCACACTCACACCTCTGACACCAAACATGTTGGGGTTTTTCTTATATATTTCACAGGCAATTCTGAGACCAGCTGGGTGTCTTACAATCTAACTCAATTTGACACTGTCTACCTGATTAAGGACTCAGTCCCATGAGACTTACCTGGCTTCAAATGCCAGTCACAAGTAGCAAGTGCCCAGAATATCCACAACTTCTGTCCCACTTGGCTACAGTCAGACGGTCCCATGACCTCCTCCTTGGATTCCATTATTTGCTAGAACAGCTCACAGAACTCAGGGAAACATTTACTTGCTTTACTAGTCTATTAAAAGATGTGATAAAGAATACAGTTGAAGAGAGATACATTGGGTGAGGTCTGGGAAGGTCCTGAGCACAGCAGCTTCTGACTGCATGGATCTGGGGGATGTGTCACCTTCCTGATATATGGATGTCTTCACCAACCTGGAAGATCTTTGAAACCAATACTTTAAATAATTTATGGGGGCTTTCTAATGTAGGCATGGTCAATTATCAGCTTCATTTCCAGCCCTCTCCCGTATCTGGAGAATGGGTGGGGAGTGGTACTGAAAATTTTGAGTTTCTAATCATGGCTTAGTCTTTTTGGTGACCAGTTCCCATCCAGAAGCCATCAGGGAACCTACCCACAGTTGCCTCACTCAAACAGAAGATGCCCCTAGTGTTCTTAGTGCTCTTATCACTTGGGGATTTACAAGGGTTTTAGGAAGCCTGTGTCACGAGCAGGGATGAGGACCGAATTCCATTATGATCAGCCCTTATCCTATCTAATATCTCTGCCAGTCCCTGCTGTTAACCTAACTTCCTTCCAGAATGTCTTCTGTGTCATCAACTGTTGATCTCTGGATGAGAATGTGTAATGGTTAGGTACATAAGCGATGGACCACAACCACTTCTCTCCTTATCAGTACAGAAAGATATGTGTGAAAAGGCAAGCTGAAAGGAGGGTACTGTGTATGTATAGTAAAGGACTGGCTCAACAAGCTTGGGGTACCTAAACCCTGCACATTCTACAGAAGGGACTAGACCTTGACTGAAAGAGTGGGTTGTCATGCCCTCTTCCAGGGATTCCCACCCCAGGGATTGAACCCAGGTCTCCTACATTGCAGACAGATTTTTTAACCATCCGAGCCACCAGGGAAGCCCATAATTTATGATGGTTATTTGTTTTTGTTCCTTTAAGGGCTCTAGGCTACACTGATCCCCCTCTGATGAAGGGAGTAAAGACTGAGCAGCTAAGATTAGTCATGTGGGTACTGCTTACCTCCCGCAGTAAGAACATTGGGCATCATGGTTTAGGCGAGCTTTCCTCATTGGTGATACTTAGTATGTTTTGTCACACATCACTGTGGGGAGTACCAAGTGCTGTATGTGTGACTCCATTGGAAAAGCGCAACTGGAAACTAATGCCTGATTTCTCTCGGACTCCACCCCATGTAATATTTTTTTTTCTTTGCTGATTTAAATCTGTGTCCTTTTATTGTAAGAAACCATATGAACATGACTTAGCAACTAAACTACTACCACCACTATGAGTATAATAGCCTTTCTGGGTCTTTCTAATGAATCATCAGACATGAGGGTGGTCTTTTGGACCCCCTATACGTGTGTGTGTGTGCAGAGTCACTACAATGGTGTCCAGCTCTTTGTGACCCTATGGACTGTAGCCCACCAGGGTCTTCTGTCCGTGGGATTCTCCAGTCAGGAATACTGGAATGGGTTGCCATGCCCTCCTCCGGAGAGGAACTTCCTGACCCAGGGATCAAACCTGTGTCTTTACTGTCTTCTGCACTGGCTTGCTTGCTAAATCACTCCAGTCATGTCCGACTCTTTGTGACCCCTTGAGCTGTAGCCTGGCAGTCTCCTCTGTTCAAGGGGTTCTCCAGGCAAGAATGAGGTGGGTTCTTCACCACTGGCGCCACCTGGGAAACCCAGTACAGTGGTGCTTAAAAATGATTGAGACTGGGATATCAAAACTCTGTTGATAATGATTCCATGCCTAACTTTATAACCTACTATACAACCAAAGTTCATTAATTTTGGCAATGTTAATATCATACAAGTAGTATTAAAGAATAATTATTCAAAATATCCAGTTATATATATATCAGATGAAAATATGAGGTTGCCCCCACTTCTTCATGAGGATCTTCACAAAATGACAAGCAGTAAAAGAGTTTTGCTTTGACCCTTCAGTTATAAATACAGACAATTAAGGATGTCCTAGAATCTGAGGAAAACCAACATCATGAAAGAGAAGGTCCAAGGTAAACAAACAGATCAACTGGTCACTGGAGAAAAAGAGATTAAAGCAAGAGAAAAAAAATCCAATTAACATCAATCACTGAGGACCAGGCAAAATCAGTGAAAACAAGATATCTCAATACCTTTTGGGGAAATTACAGAAGATACAAGTACAAAGTAAAAGTACAAAGAAACAATCTTAAAACCTCCTTGGGGAAGGGCAGGGGAATCTACAAAAGAATCGCATCAAACACCCTAGCTAGAACATGAAGTACTAGAAGGTATTGTGACAAAGTGGAAGATTCTAAGATAAAATAATTTTAACCTAAATTCTGTGCCCAACTAACTTTCTTTTAAGAATTAGAGCACAGTAAAGATTACTCTAACTACCTGTGAACCCTCACTGGAAAAAAAGTACTCAAGGACTCACACAAGCAAAATGTACCTTAAAATGGGAGATGATAATGGGTTTTATGAAACTGCAGTGAGCATTGAAAGAAATATGTTGACCATAGTTTAAATGTTTGCTAATACTCTGACTGTGAAACAATGGAATGGGAATAAACCATATTTTGAAAGACAATGTCATAATAAATTCCAAGGGGAAGAAGATTTGGATACAAAATTAACAAGCTTGACTTAATAAAAATATAGAAATAAGTCCCTTGTGAATAGAGGATAGGCATTATTTCTAGATACATTTGAGCACAAATGCATGGGATAGGATAGGATAATTTTTAAGTGGTTGAAACCATCAAGGCATTCTCTGAACTCAAGACAATAAAACTAGAAGACAAAAATATAGTCCTCTGTAAAATCTGTCTTTTCAGAATTTTAAAATTTCCATTAATTTATGTACAGCAAAATTAATCAATTTTTAAAAAGTGTGCAAGTTTGTCACATATATATAGTCACATAACCACTACCATTCGTTCAAAATAATTTTTAATATCTCTTATGACTTTTTTATTTGACCTGTAGATAATTTAGAAAAGTATTGTTTAATTTTCAAAAATTTAGAGATTTTCTAGATATCTATGGTTGAATTCTACTTTAATTTTATTATTGTTAAAGAACATACTTTGTGTGATTTCATTCATTTTGAATTTAATGAGAATTTTTTAATGACCCAGAATCTGATTCATCTTGCTGAATGTTTATATTTGAAAAGAATGGGCATTTTGATCATTTGATGGAGTATTAATAGGTAAAGTAAGTATCAATTACGTCAGGTTAGTCAATAATATTGTTCAAGTCTTTTATATCCTTAACTTCTTTTTTGCTTGCTTGTTCAATGAATTACTGATAGAATAGTCTTGGACTCTCTAATTCTACTTGTGTGTTTGCCTATGTCTCCTCTTAATTCTATCTCATTTGTTTAATATATTTTGAAGTTCTGTTATTAGAAGCATATGTTTTTAAGATTACGTCTTCTTGATGATTTTAGCCTTTGTCAATGAAATATCACCTTCCTCCCTGGTAATATTCCTTGGTCTGGAATCTTGATATTAATATAACCACTCTAGCTTTCTTTCGGAGAAGGCGATGGCACCCCACTCCAGTACTCTTGCTTGGAAAATCCCATGGATGGAGGAGCCTGGTAGGCTGCAGTCCATGGGGTCGCTAAGAGTCGGACACGACTGAGCAACTTCACTTTCACCTTTCACTTTCATGCATTGGAGAAGGAAATGGCAACCCACTCCAGTGTTCTTGCCTGGAGAATCCCAGGGACGGCGGAGCCTGGCAGGCTGCCGTCTCTGGGGTCGCACAGAGTCGGACACGACTGAAGCGACTTAGCAGCAGCAGCAGCTTTCTTTAGATTATTGTTTACATGGCCTAATTTTTTTCATCCTTTAAACCTGTCTTTGTCTTGATATTTTAAGTGGGTTTCCTGTAGACCCACTTAGTGGGTATATAGTTGGGTCTTAGTGTAGTGTATATAGCTGGGTCTTGCTTTACTGTCCTATCAGAAAATTTATATCTTTTTAATTGAAGTTATCAGGTATATACATTTAATGTAATTATCAATATGGTAGTGTTTAAGTCTGTCTTTTCTGTTTGTTCCACCTGTACTTTCATTCCTTTTTTCTGTGCCTTTTTTTGAATTGAGCATTTAGAAGTGTGTTATTTAGTTTCCAAATATTTAGAGATTTCCCAGGTATCTTTTTGTTACTGATTTCTAATTCATTTCCATTGCAGCCGGAGAATATACTTTGAATCTTCTCAAGTTTAGTTGAGACTTGTTTTATGGGCTATAATATGATCTTTCTTGTTCAGTGTTCTGGGTTCACCTGAAAAGATGTGTATTCTGTTGCTGTTTGGTGTTTCTTTAATGCCACTCATTAGGCCAAGTGGGTTGATAGTGCTGTTCAGGCATTCAAATCTCTGACTGTAATTTGTTTATCCTCCCAGTTCTACAAGTTTTTGCTTCAGATAATGAAATGACCCTCTTTTTCCTGATAATATTCATTGCTCTTACATATACTTTGTCTGATATTAACTTAACCACTCCAGATTTCTTTTTATTAGTTTAAGTGTGGCATATTGTTTTTATTCTTTTACTTTTAATGTACATATACCGGTATATTTAAATTATATTTCTTGTAGAGAGCATAATATTGGGTCTTGCTGTTTACTAAATTAGATAATCTTTGCCTTTTATTTGGATGCTTAGATCTTTTACATTTACGTGATTATTGAAAGTATTTTGTTTAAATTTACCATCTTACTATTTGTTTTCCATTTCTATCATTTATATCTCTTCCAGTCTTATTCCCTTTTCCTTTTTTTCTGCTGTCTTTTGGATTAACTTAATATTTTTAAAGCATGTATCTTATCCCTTTTGTTGGCTTATTAACTGCTGCTGCTGCTGCTGCTGCTAAGTCGCTTCAGTCATGTCCAACTCTGTGCGACCCCATAGACGGCAGCCCACCAGGCTCCCCCGTCCCTGGGATTCTCCAGGCAAGAACAGTGGAGTGGGTTGCCATTTCCTTCTCCAATGCATGAAAGTGAGAAGTGAAAGTGAAGTCGCTCAGTCGTGTCCAACTCCTAGCGACCCCATGGACTGCAGCCCACCAGGCTCTTCCATCATGGGATTTTCCAGGCAAGAGTACTAGAGTGGAGTGCCATTGCCTTCTCCAGCTTATTAACTAATTTATAGGTAATAAATTATGTGATTTTAGTCATTTCTTTTGGGTTTATGGTATATGTTTTTAATATACAGCGCCTAACCTAAAGTGATAGTACACTACTTATCTTCAGTACAAGAACCTTACAGCAATGCTAGTTTCATATCTTTCCAGTGAATAACCCCAAGAAAATTAAAATTTCTCTTTCTCAATATTAATTTTTTTAGTCCCAGAGAAGACTCTGAATCTCCCTGTGTGGGTACATACTCATCCCTGAACAGAGGACAGTAGACAGGGGCATGAATACTTTGGACTGAATTCCTGCAGCAGCCCTTGTAGAACTTTATGGAACTGGGAAGGATTTCACAGAAGAACCCAAGGATAGGAATACAAAAGTGCGCTAGCTAGACAAAAACTAGAACTGTCACAGACCACTACAGGTAAACACCACAGAAAGAGTTTACAGGTTTTGCAGGTATAGAATTCACACACATTTGCTATCAGTTCCCTATACATCTTGCAACAACACTGACCTTGGCCACACAAAGCAGAAGCAAATGAAGCATTTCTTTGCATGACATTTTCCTTCCCCTTGTACCCCTCCAGGGCATTTAGCCACCAGTGACACCTCTGCATATCTGATTTCTGTCAAGCTGGAAAAGAAGCCAAACACTCCATACTCTTTTGTATTTGACTTTTATCAGCATTCTGGAAAATTTTTTACTAACAATATAAGTACTTGTGTGTAAGGCAGTGTTCCTCAACCTTGGCACTACTGACGTTTTGGACCAAAGAGTTCATTGTAGTGAGGGGCTCCCCTGTGCATTGTGGGATGTTTAGCAGCATCCCTGGACTCTACCTACTAGATGTCAGTAACGCCTGCCTCCCCAGTTGTAACAGTTACAAATTTATCCAGATAACACCAGATGTGTCCAGAGGGAGCAAAATTGCTTCTGGTTGAGAACCACTGATTTAAAGGGAATGTTTATACACATCAGGAGCCATAGATTCTTAACCCCAAGTTAGTATGGGCTGATGGGGAAAAAGCAGAGTTAGCATTAGGTTCCATAGCCCACAAACTGGTCACTTCTCAAGGGACCACATCTGTTGTCACCATGGCAAAAACAGCTTCCGGCACCTGGAAGAGAGCAATGCCCAACAACCACAACAGATGTTAAGAGAGTAAGCAGATGGATGGATGAATGGATGAAGGATGAAAAGAAAAATGTGCGTGATTATTCAGTGTTGCTCTGGGGAAGGGAGTGACTTAGGTGGTATGTACGTAAGAAAAGGAGATATTTTACTATTATACTTAAAAACATTTGTACTTGAATTTTATCACTCTTACTTTCATAGTTTTGATAATTTTAAATGATTTATTTTTAAAGCACTTGGAAGTCAAATCAAGCCTTTTCTCCCTAATAAATCTTTAATTTGCCTAGGTTTTTCTTTTAAGTACAGAAGTGGACTTTAGCCCTGGTTCACATTCTGAATATACAACCAAATCTGAAGCATATTTTTTTTCTTTTAACTCATGAGCAAACAGCAATATAATGTAAATATTTGTGAATGAAAGAGGTTTATGTTGGAGGAAAATGTACTTAGCACAAAAGTAACAACACAGTACATTCAATTGTGTGCCTTGGCCTTGAGGGTGGGGACTGGAGTAGATACATCGTCACATCTCCAGCCCTACAGAGCTTGTGCAGTGAGGGCCCTCAGAAATCGTATGCTGAAAAAAATGATGCTAGAGCTTCATACACGTGGCTTTGGTTGCTCCTGTTTTACTTTGTTCAGACCAAGATTATTAGGGCAGGATGAGAGGAGAGCGGGCTTGAGCCCTCTGAGAAGAGTCCTCTGAGAAGAACAGATGTCTGGGCCTTTCTGCTTAAGGCAGACAGAAGAGGTCCAAGGGCAAGGGATAGGCCAGGGAGTGTAAAGAGAAAAAGGTCATTTATGGGGACAGTTGTTGCTCCTCTTTTTCCTCTGCTACTAGCCAGAAACTGGATCAAACCCTTCAGTGACAGCAGACCTTCCTTCTGCAGTCGAAACCCCAGCAACACAAAACTGTCTAGCCCCAGCCCATGTGACTCCCCACTCCTGTAGAACTGTCATCTCTTCCCTCACCTCCACCCCAGAGGTGAGGCCCAACTACCTAGGTCTCTTGATATCAGGGCTTTAGGAGCCAGAAGAGCCTGGCATGCTTTCGAGGGGAGGTCATTTATTTACACAAAGCAGGCAGAGCTCAGGGATACAGAGCAATCCATCTGCCTTAGCGACCAGACAGGCTCCCTTCACCTCATCCTCCTGCAGAAGCAGTCAAGGAAGGAGGTTGGGTGAGGTGACTTTCCAGAGCTGAATCTGTGCTTCTAAAAATAGAAGCATCCTTGGAGAATCAAGGAGGGGAGGAGAGGCTATGGATGTTGAGGGCAAAAACCGGAGACCCCAGAGCATTATCATTATGAAGCTATATTAATTAGACCCAGACACCCAGCTTGATAACCTCAGGTATCGCAAAAGTTGAAACGAACTGGCTTTTTTCTTTTTCCCCCATTTCTGGTTGTATTTTCCCTGGGCTAAAAAGGAGAAAGAGAATGGTGTCTTCTGACCTATTTGATTGGCTGCACATTGCCCGAGATGTTTTCCCCAGCAGAGGAAAGTGGGGCTTCTTAGAGACACACCAAGGGAAAGCAAAAGCTTAAGCAAAGTGGGAGCCAAGCAGTCAGCAACTGGGGGCTGTGGGACCTGGATCCCCTCCTATGTCTGCCTGTCTGGAGATTGCATAGGGCTGGGCAGGTGTCCAAGTGTGTCCAGGGCTAGGGATGTGTGGGCTCAGGGCTGCTGCTCTGCAGGGTCCGTGTCTAGAGAACTGTAGGGACTAGTGTTTGCAGGCCTCAGTGAAGTCACATCCTGGGTCTGCACAGGTTGTGAGTGACCAGGTTATGTGCAGGGTTCTGGTGGGTAGAGGGGTGTGTGTGTGTGTGTGTGTGTACGCACTCGCATGTACGTGTGCATGCACTCACGTGTCGGGATGGAGAGTGTTAGCAGGAGCGTATGGAAGTATTGCAGCAAACTTGGTGGGGCCCATGTAGGGAAGAGTGAGGGATTGTCGGGGAGGGATGCATCTGGATGGTGACTATCTGTGTGCCTGTATGAGGTTTGCGGGAAAAACTGCGGGCAAAGCTATGTAGGAAACCAGGGATGAGGAGTCTCCAAGGGGCTGTATGGAGACCCATTTGAGAGCATGCACGAGGCTGTGGAGGGTATATAAGAGCATGTCTGGGATGCCTGTGAGGCAGACAGCACTGCTGGGTACTCTGTGTAGCTTTGTCCCAGGGGCTGTGTGGACTATGGTGGGGATATGAGTGAAATCTCATGGGGGTCTCCATGGGGATAGTTAGGCTGTGGGGGCTTCTGTTCTCTGTGCAGGGCTGCAGGTAATGAGACAGAAGGGACAGAACCCAGACGGTCTGCAGTTCTGCCATCTAAAGATGAGTGTGTTTCCTTAGGGAGGGGGCTCCGGAGGTAGGAACATTTATTCTTCTTTGACGATGTGAAGGGAAAAGACATGAGGGATTTGGGAGATGAGCAGAAGGACCAGTGCAGCCCCTTGCAATGCTGCCCTGCCCCTGCTTCTGTGTGCACCAGGCTAAAGACACTTTCTTTATTATGATTATTATTTTATGTTTAAGATTTGTTTTTTAATTGAAGGATAATTGCTTTACAGAATTTTGTTGGTTTCTGCCAAATGAAGATATTTCTAGTGCTTCAGTTTGTGCTTTCTCAACAGGACAACGTGGATCTTGGAGAACTGATGTTTTCCCTCTGCTATCTTCCCACGGCTGGCAGGCTGACCATTACCATTATAAAAGCAAGGAATTTAAAGGCAATGGACATAACAGGAGCATCAGGTGGGACTATCTCAAATTCACATTTCCTCCTACAGTTCTTATATAGCACCTCATGAAGCTTCCAGTAGAGTAATAAAGGTACATGGACTTTGGAACCAAACTGCCTAGGTTAAAACCTAGTCCTAGACCTAATAGCTGTGTGACTCTGGCAAGTCAGTCTGTCTGGGTTTCAGATTCCCCATCTGTAAAAATGAGGATAATAGTAGTGTCTGGCTGTTTGTGTTGTTACAGGATTATGATGCCTAAGAATGGTGCCTGGCGCACACTGAATGCTCCTCGGTGTTAGCTCTCATTATTACTACCAGTATTCCCTCTTAGGTCTTCTCCTGCACGTGACTGTGGACTGGACCCACAGTTTGCACATGCTGATATATCTAATTGGGTCTTTCCTCAGATACAAGCAATTGTCACCTCAGGCTTTTAGAAAATTAATATCCTATATCCTTCTATCAAAGGTCCATCAGTGAACTATGCAGTTTGGTTTTTCCAATGAATCAAGCATGCACCTTTAAATTTTGAACCCTCACAGGGGGACTTCCCTGGCAGTCCAGTGGTTAAGATTCCACACTTCCAATGCAGGGGACATTAGTTAGATTCCTGGTGGAGGAACTAAGATCCCATACTGCTTGGCATGGCCAAAAAAAAAAAAAAAAATGAAATCCTAACAGAAAGTATCCTGAAATGGAATTCCTTTGTATAAGTTCACAAGCCACCTCGCAGGGGTTCCCAAAATGTGGTCACAAAATGCCCAGTCTATTGGCTTTTGGTCACTGAGATCAAAAGATGCAATATATTGCCTCCTGGATACCAGTGTTTTATTCAACCGGAAAAAAAAAAAAAAAAGATGTGACCCCTTCTGGCCCTCTAAGTCCTCCTGGACAGTGTATGAGTGTCAGGGCCACCCATGGTTATGCAGGTGAAGCAAGAACTCCCCACTGAGCGGGAAAATAGTGAGGTGAAACCAGGGATGTCCCAGCAGGCGCAGAGACCAGCCTTGTCGCCTGTCACCCAGTCGCAGCATGGCCCCACAAGCAAGCCTGCGTCCTTTCTCTCCCTGACCTGCTGAACTGCTTCCCCCTTCACAGCTCGACCGCAGGCAGCTCAAGAGCTTGAAGCCCCTGCACTGAAGGACGTCCACCCGCAACATAGCTTCTTGCTATGTCCACGTGTTTAGCTTCTCCCTTTCCTAAAGGCCTGGGTTTTAGGAAAAGACTCCGTGGGGTGGCTCCGAGTCAGAGCGTGCCACCTCTTCCCCCGTGCCTTGAAAATGGCTTGCGTTTCCCTTCCTGTGGCAGCCTGGCAAGTCTGTGATCCTAGCTGGAACATTTCTAATTTGATGGCAGATATTTTCACACTATTTTTAAATTCCACACATTTTGAGACGAGTGTGTCCTGTGCTTTTTCCTGAATGAATGACTTACTTACCCCAACTCCAGTCGTTGCCCAGACATTGTATAAATAGTGAAGCAAATCAGAGAGAAAGACAAATATTCTGTAATAGCTTATGTGTGGAATCTAAAAATAAAACAAACAAATGAATATAACAGCACAGAAACAGACTCACAGAAAACAGAGAACAAACCTGTGGTTACCAATGGGGAGAGGGAAGGGGGCAAGGCGGTAGAGGATTTAATAGGTATGAATTACTATGTATAAAATAAGCTACAAGGATATATTGCACAACTTTGGGAAACATAGCTATTATTTTGTAATAACTTTAAATGTGGTATGATCTATAAAAATATTGGGTATGTTTTACACTGTATAATGTTACAAATCTCCATTCATATTTCTTCAGGAACCCTGTCTGATCCCTTGAATCTATTTGTCACCGCCACTGTATAATCATAAGTGATTTGATTTAGGTTATACCTGAATGGCCTAATGGTTTTCCCTGCTTCAATAAAAAAAAAAAAAAATCTTCAGACTCCATCCACAGGCAGGTAAAGGGCTTCTGCACCCTGTGGTCCTTGAAACCCCACCATGACGAAACTGCCGGCCTAAATCTGCATGTCTCCTCACAGTACTTCTGCTTCTCATGGTCTGTGCAGATCCCTACGTGAAAGTCTCACTGATGTGTGATGGCAGACGACTAAAAAAGAGGAAAACATCCACCAAGAGGAACACTCTGAATCCTGTTTACAATGAAGCCATAGTCTTTGACGTCCCTCCCGAGAACATTGACCAAATCCACCTGTCCATAGCAGTCATGGACTACGACCGGTGAGATGCCTGGAGCTGTTTCTCACTGCAAACCCACTGTGCCCAGGTCTGGGGGAAGGGGTGGCAGCCGCGGGTTCTTAGCTGCTGTCCCAGTGCAGCCACTAAGCAGCACCCTGAGAGCTGATTGACAAGGAATCACCATTTTGCAAGCCTCTGAGCTCTCCTATTTCTCATTTCTCTCCCCTTCTCCGTCCTTCTGTCTGCTCCTCGCTTCCCCTCTCCATCCCTGTACACGCCCTAGAATCTTAGCTTGGAGAACTGTGGGCCCCACAGATCTTAATCTTCCCTCAGGCAGTCCTACCTGGCCTTTATCAGAAAAATTCCACTCAAAACAGCAAAATGATTACTTGAGCCAGACCATCAACATTTCTAAATACACAGCTTCATTCTTTTTTTTTTTCTTTCTCTTCTCCCAATATGTTTAATAAAGATCATTTCTATCCACTTAAGTCTGAAAGCAAACAGAAATGTTCTCTTGAAATTGCTAGAATCAGTATGGATGACGGGGTACATTAAAATGTATAAGATGCTCGACTTTCTAATTAATACCGCACAGAAGAGATATTTATAGCCTGCATTGTAGCCAATTGTGTATTTAAAGGACTGATTTGAAAAACAGTCATTTTAATATGCAAAGGAAGTACCAACAGGGAATTATACATGTTAAACCAGTCATTAGACAAAAATGCAAAGTCTTTTTTTAATTGGAAACCTCCCACGTGGTCTGGGCACAATTATATAAAAAAAACAGTATTCTGACTTCTAATGTCTTACAGTATCATTTGCAGCTAAAAATTTTCCCACAGACCCCGAAATGTCAGCCCAGCAGCCTCAGTGCCCTGAACACTCTTTCCAGCAGATTTCTGGGTGAAACATAATCGTCTTGCAACCTAGGGAGCACGTCCGTTGGCTTGGCTGCACATGGGTGTGACAGCACATGCTGGGCTGTAGACCTCATCCTGTCCCTCTGGATGACACACAACACCAACAGTGTCAGGCCACAGGAGGGAACATGGCCCACCAGCCGTGGAAGGCTGGGCCAGTATTTTTCAAGCTATTGCCAAGTTTCCCACATCGACAAATCTGATTATGTGAGCTCTGCTTCAATTTAATTCTCAATAAACTCATGAATCTGGTCTGGAAAAATCCATGGCAGAATTCATGGGGCTTCTGCATGCAACTGATTTTAATGAGCATAGAATCCAATATCCTTCACACTACTTCTCCACCCTTGCCTCCCCCTTGCACTGTCCATAGGAGAAAAATCCCTCATCTTTGCAGGAAGGAAAAAGAAAGAGCCTGTGAATTTGGATCCCAGAGAATTAAAGGATGAGCCATGTAATTCTGGATGCGTGCAAAGGACTTATAATCAAAAACTGGAAGGAAGGAAAAAAAAAAAAAAGAGCCAAGGCAGAGACCTATCCAAGGATGTTTCAGAAATACTAGCTAGGTATTAAAGGATCTCAGTGTTTTTCTACAGTAGGAAACTGAAGTTGGGTCAGAGAAGCAAAGCTGGGCTTGGAAGGAAGGAGGGAAGAGCATGAAAACATGTTTTCTAAAGAGAGGTCTTGCAAGAGGCAGGAGCCACCTCCATTCTGCCCTTGTCAGCTCAAGGCTACAGCTGACAGACTCAGAGCTCTTCCATGACCCATTCTTGATTCCCACCTGTTGAAGTGAAACAGCTATCAGTGCAAGAAACTCCTTTCAGTGCCCCCATTTTCATTACATAGATCTGAAGGCCTGAAGTCAGCCTTGTTCCAGAACCAGAGGTGGCATCCTTTGTCTGCATCAGAGTTTTTCCAACTCAGGGTTCTTGGGAACAAGCTGAGTTCTGCCAGTGTTAAGACAGCCCAGGTGTGTGAGGGCCAGACTCTGGGCTTCCTCTCTGTGCCCACAAGTGCCATATCGGTCCCCAGGTTGTAGTGGCTGTTCAGGTTAACCTGTGCTTTTACATTCAAGAGTGAAAAAACCAACCCTTTCCTAATTCCTATATGTTGAATTGAGTAGTTGCTGTTCTTACATACCAAAATTTTAGGGAAAAAATAACTATTGTGGACCGTTTCACAGTGTAGGTCACAATGAGATCATCGGCGTGTGTCAAGTAGGCAACGAAGCTGAGCGGCTGGGCAGAGACCACTGGAGTGAAATGTTGTCATATCCACGCAAGCCCATTGCACACTGGCATTCCCTGGCGGAGGTAAGACCCCTCCCATGTGCACCCCCTTGCAGAAGGACAAATGCTTTACAGTTGAAATGCAGGAGCCACCAGAAATGTGAGTGTACCAGGTCTGTGGTCTTCGATGGGTTTCCCTGGTTGTACTTCCTGGGACTGCTCCTTGGGAATTGCATTCAGTCTGCTCCCTGCCAGTCTGCTAGGTTTTGAACGTTGACCAGGGATCATCCTTCACTTTGAATGCTTTCAAAAAAAGATCTAGATTCTCTTATTTTATGTCATGGCTTTGGATTGACATTTGGAGGGCATCTGCAAGATCTGGGTGAGTGTGGCATGTCAGGCCATCATAGAGTGACTTACAGCTGGCGTCAGAAAGAACTGGAGACTGGGAGAGATGAAGCGTGGGTTTAGGACCAACTCCACCATAAACCTGTGAGTCTGGATTAGTATCAATTGTATATGATGAAAAAAAAAAGCCAAAATAACAAGTGAAATGGAAATTTATTTCTCTCTGACATAGAAAAGGTTCAGAGGAAGGCTATCTAGGCTGTTATAGTGGCTCTGTGATTAACAGAAATCAAGACTTCTATCTTTCTGCCTCCCGGTCCCAATGTGGGGTTTTTTGGGGGTTTTTTTGTTGTTATTTTTTATTTTGTTTGAGGTTACCTCATTGAACATGGCAGCTAAGCTCCAGCCATCACATATCTTCTGGTCATAGAAAGATGAAGACACAAGCCAAAAGCACATACATTCCTTTTTAAAGGATTTTCCTTGATGTCTTATGCAACACTGCTACTTCTATTTAATTTAGTCACAGAACTTAGTCATAAGGTTATGTCTGGTTTCAGTGGAGGGTAGGAAGTGTATTATTTTTGTTGGTGGCAGTGTGTACAACTGAAAAAGCAGGGTTCTGATTCGGTTGCAAGGTAGAAGAAGAGTGGGTACTTGGAGACAGTGGACCGTGGTTCTGCCTCCGACACTCCTTCGTTCACTCACGCCCCTGTCCTTTCCTTCTCATTCTCCCCCATTCATCCTTAACTCAGTGACACACTCTTTTTTTATTTACTAACTCGTTCTCTCAGAAATAATTTGCATTCACTGAGTGACATTTCTGTGGGTCAAATGCCATATTAGATAGAAAAAATATATAGATATAAGAAACCTTATAGATGTAAGAAACCTTTCCTTTCCTCGAAGAGCTTGTATACTCTAAGAGAGAGGATGGCGTGTAAACTAACCGCTGAAGTGCACGACTGTAAACATTATTGTCCCCATCAGGTACTAAGAGGCACAAAGGAAGGAGGTGTTTGTCATGCTTGGGTGAGCTTGTCTGCGAAGTCTTAGTCCCTCCTGCTCTTGGGAAGTGAACTGAGCCCCTGGGAACAAGAATATGAGGGAGTGTGGGTTCCAGGCAGAGAACTCCCTCTTATTCTCCCAGGGCAGGCAGCTCTGTTCCCTGCAAAACATCTTGAGAGGCCGAGATGAGAGCCTTGCTCCCTCAGTGTGGGTTTCACTGCCCTGGACAGTCAGGAGAGCCTCAGTAAACATGCAGGGCTGCTGGGGAGAGGCAGGAAGGCCCCAGGGGATGAAGGGACAGTCTTTGTTGGAGATGGTACCAGAGGGGAAGAGCAGGACATGGTCGGAGGGCTGATTCTAAGCTTCAGGGCCTCCAGGTGGTATAGTCCAGGAGGGCCTGGGGCCCCCTAGTTTTCAGGTCCCTGAGGACACTTCTGTCCTTGGGCCACAGAAGTGAAGACTCTTTCTTGGATTCAAAATTAATCCCTGCGGGAGACCATCAAAACTGTGAACCACTTGAGAAGTAGCTGGGGGACTGGTGCTGACTACGACGCACCTCACTTCTTCAGGTCCTGGTGGAATTCTCAAAGGAGTCCCATCTGTGGGCTTATAAAGTTGCCGGAGCCTGTCACTAGCAGCGGCGCAGCATTTGTAATAGACTTTTTGCACCCTTACAGAGTCACTGCCGACTTTCATTCTTATTTGTAACCTGGAGCGTTAAAAAATGTCAGAGCTTCTGAACACAAGGAATGGGAAAGGAGTGAGGATCAGGGTGTGGCCTGGAGCTGAGACAGGAACCTGATTCTGTGCACAAGCACTCCCCTGTCCGTGGCCTTGCCAGGGAGTGACTGGGGGTGGCACGCTGTACACGAGCCCCCAGGCATGGCGTGTGCACCTTACATGAAGGCACATGTAGAAAGCGGGCCTGGGAGGCTCTGCTTGCTGCCCAGGAGAAAGTGCTGTGTGACTGGCCGCTCAGGAGACGAGCCTTAAACCCTGAGCACTTGGCTTATTGCAAATCTGTGTTTGACAGTTATATGAGAAATAAGTGTTTTTAAGGTTAAACCACTGAAACTCGGGAGTTGTTTGTTAACAGCAGCTAAAACTACTTCAGTGATTACAGTGGTCTTTTCTCAACCATTGCTGAACCAAGGAAATGAAATGTCCCTTATATGAAAGGCAAATGGAGGGAGGCTTTCCCTGCCCTGTTGCTTCCTGTGTCTTTGAAGTACATGCCCGAGACTTTGAATCCATCCTAAGCAGGGAAGCAGTATTTTCTCTTTTTAGAACAAATGTGTAATGAGCAGAAGTGCGGCAGAGGGACTGGATGAGGTGAAAGCAGTGTCAGAGGGGTGACCACGCTTTGCTGACAGCTGTCAGGATGGAGGAGGCTATGGGCAGAGTGGTGGGAAGTGCCCAGTTTGGGCTTGGATGGACCTAGACTCAAATCCCTGTGCTCCCACTCGGTTGCGTGTGTCCGTCCCTTTCTGAATCGATTTTCTCCTCTGTCCAGTGGCTGTAATAGTGCCTGTGCCACAAGGGTGGTTGTGAGGATTAAATGATGTAGCGTATGTGAAGTGCCGTGGCTGGCACCCAGTACATGTTCAGTAAACTTCCCAGTTACCACCGTTAGTATGTAGGTCCTGTGCTGCTGTGTGTTCTCATGGGACTGGTGCACAAAGAAATGTCGTAATGTTTGTCACGGAGGGAAAAAAGCTTGGACCTCCTCCACCCCCACATGCTGGTGAGCGGTCGCCTCAGGCTGGAGGAGGGGTCGCCTGTGACTTGGCTGGATGTAGGTGCAGGTTATTTCAGTTCTGTTCTCTCTCCTTTCTTCCTTGGCCTTAAAGACACGTTACTGTTATACTAAGAACTGTTACATTTTCTACTTTAAAACAAAAATAGCAATCAAGTTGCTGTTCTCTGTGTGTGTACATAAGCATAAGTGTAAAAACGAAAGAGAGAGAAAAAAGAGAAGATACAGGGTAGTTAGGATTTAGTATGAAGGGAGGCTGGCCTGGCAGAAGCTCTTTGCTGCTGGGGGCTGAGGGGCCAGGTTAGGACTGAACCCTGGGACCTGTAGAGATCTGGCAGCCTGCCTGGGGCTGCATCCGGCACACCCTGACTTTGCCAGAGCAGGTGGCAGATGGAGTCTTCAAAGCCAGTGAGTTCAAAAATCCGTTTCTCTCTCAGGAATTCTGGATGGCTTCACTGCACACTCAAAGGTCAGCCAGTGCCGCTTCACTCTCTTAACTCCCCACGATCTCAGTGGCTCAGAAAGCTGTGTCAGTTCCCTCCGAGCAGCTGCCTGGGCCCTGGGGACAGGAGCATTCCCTCCACAGGCCCTCAGGAGATGACAGAGCTCTCAGGGCTCCCCCCACAGTCCCCTCCTCCGTATAGCCAAGACAAGATGGTGCTGAGCACCTTTCCCACCCCCACATGTGGAGCTGATCCCACCATGCGCTCCGGGGAGAGTGATAGAAATAGCTCCAGGTTTCCGTCGCTTCCTTGTGAAATGTTGTTTGACCTCTGGATTAAAAAGTAGTGAATTTCACTGATGGAAAGACCAGACCACAGACACCACTGGGTTAAAGCAGTTTTTACTTTTCTCAAAGGGATAGAATCTGATCAGAATGCACAATGAAGGTCAGCAATATTCGCCCTGATTGACAGAGACGCAACATTCTAAATCCCAAAGCCCTGCGCAGGGGGTACTCGAGTGTAAGTCTTCCTCTCTCCAAGCTCAATCTGTTCCCTGTGTACCTGGTTAGACTTGACTATCTGCAGGACCACCTAGAGAGCTGAAAGCCCCTGCAGCTCTAGGTTGGGCAGTTCCTAGCATAAGTGGTGAATGTGGCACCGTACGCCCTGGGGTGAGCAGAGTCCTCATCTGCCAGCCACTGCCCCCTTAAGGGTGTAAACTTCGACCTGTGTGACTAAAGCAAATGTCATCACCCAGACTGGGCTGGGAGTTACCATTGCAGGCCCTTTAAATCAACTCTAGATATTATCCATCAAAGTGCCCAGCAGGCCTACCCAAAGTCTTCGAGGGCCACATATTCCCAAGATTGACCAAGCTGGATTAAGTGTCCGCTCTTGGTCCACTTTGCTAGAGGTCAAGGTCATGGAAATGCAACCTGGTCCCATTCCAGCAGGAGTGTTGAAAAGTAGACTTCCTGAGAAAGGTCCGCCCCTTCTGAGGGAAATGGACACAAGTGACCTCACCTGATTCCCAGAAGATTTTGAAGTGAGGAAGTCAGAGGCTTTAGCACTCTGGGCCAGCTGTTGCTCATAGTAGATTTAGGAAAGAGGAGAGATTCCCCAGAAAGAGGAGGGGTTGAGTGGAAGAAACCAAGCAGGAGATCAAGTTTCCATCATGGAGTCTGAGCGTGTATAGGGCTTGGGTCCCGGTAAGGATTAGACCCGCAGAGAAGGAAACAGAGACCAGGAAAACAAAAAAACAAAAAAAACCCACAATGCTAGGCACAGAATGGGAAGGCCCAGGGAAAGTTGCCGCTCTCTCTCCTTCCTCCTCCCAAGCTGGCGCCTGGTGAGGAAAGCATAAAGGCCCTGGTGATGGGGGAGAGCAGTGTGCTTGCATCTGACTGGGCTTGTTGTCCTGCTTGTCTTTGGCCAGCAGATGCTGTTGTCACTGCCTGTGCTGATGGAACCCCCTCAAAGCTGATGAGGCCCCACTGCACCTCCCGACTGCCCTGAGGTCTCTGAGGCCTGTCAGCACCTCATTTGATGCCAGGCTCAAGAGGTCTTCCGTGCAGCCCTGGTGGTACAGGGTCGCTTTCCGCACTTGCTGGATGCCCGCCCCCCAACAGAAATCTTGTTGGCCAATTTGTCATCTCCTTTTCACATCCTGGGAGCATTCAGGGACGTGCAGGAACTGCAGGAGACTCAGGAGTTACGTGGCCATTTCTACCTTCTTCCTCTAGCTTCATGTTGGCTCAGGGGCCATAGGTGCCTTCAGCTCCCTCAACCCACCTGAAACTTGAGGCTTCAAGCTTGAGGGGTGAATCTGTACCTCACATCAAGTACCCTCCATCTCTCCTAACAAAGGCTCTCTGCTTCCTCTTTCTGACTAGTAGAAACTTCCTTTATATCAGAGCGTTGTTTCCTTTAACCTATAACATGTTCAGATCTCCAAGGTTTCCTCTCAACATTGGGATTCCAATGTGTCTCTTTTCTCTTGACAAGGCCTAGCTTTAGAGACTCCATTTTGGAGGGGTTGTCTGATCATTGACCTCATGCTGTTTGTCCTCAGTTTGCAGGACATGTAGCATTGATGCCTTTGAATGTAACAACATAGTTTACAGAGAACCGAAATACTGTCCCTGTTACACAGGCATTGAATTAGTATCTGTGGAATGAATGAATGAATGAGACATAATGAAAGCAGTTGTGTTCCTTTAGTTCTAAAGTTCAACAGTTTCTCAGTCCAAAGTAGAAGTCAGTTCAGAGTAAAATATAAAAGGTATTAAGACTGAATTTACAGTGAGCTCTTCAAATGGAGATGGTCCTTATTAAGCTCCAAGCTCTGATTACCTTTTCTTTATTTAGGAGAAGAATGTGAGAAGAGCTCGTTTCTGCACCCCCAACCCTGTCACTTGGTTCCCATGAACTGCCCTCTGATGGTAGTGACTGTATTTCGAGTGCACTTGGGAAATGTTCATAACAATAATTTAGGCACCTTAGTAAATTATGAAGGTCCCCCCTCATGCTGATATGGGTGGTCAGGTTCTGAAGAACTTTGTATCTTCTTTCATAAGAGACAGAGGAGCAGAGACCACAGATGTCCCTGTGGCAAATGGCAGAGTGCTGCACCCCACATAAGAATTGATCAGGAAGGGTGACAAGGACATCAGTCTGCAAGTTGACTTTTCTCACCAGGGAACCATTTTAGCAGCAATTTTACATCAGGCAATGATTAGCTCGGCCTACCTGTGAAAATTTTAAAAAAAGAGGAAAGTAGTGGGAAGGTACTTTTTGGACAAAATAAAGGCCTTATGATTGAGATTTTTTTTTTTTTTTCAAAAACTAAATTTTTTATTGGGGGATTTAATATGCCAATATCCATAAACACCTGCAAAGCCCCTGAAGCAACACTGATTGCAAAGAACATAGAAATGTACTTCATATTGGGATCTGAAAAACATGTAACAAACTTGTTAGAATCTGTGCCAGTTGATGTAAGTGGCCAGAATGCAGTTTGGACCAGGAGGCATGGTTAGTGTTAATGGGGCCTTGTGTTTCCAGCTGTGGAGGGAATGGTCAACAAACAAAGCAAAGAGCATTCAGTGTTTCCAAGCAAGTCCTCTTTCCTATGTAGAATTATCTGATTTAGGGGGGGGGAAATGGATGCTAAGCATTTTCTCATCTTTAACTAGTATACAAAATCTATGACTCTTCCAGTGGTCTGTAGAGATAGGAATCATATAAACCATGGAAGCATTAAGGTAAGAACTAGAGGTATGAATACCTTGGGAAATACCAAATGCAAAAGTAGAAGTCAGGAGATACCTAGAGTAACAGGCAAGTTTGGCCTTGGAGTACAAAATGAAGCAGGGCAAAGGCTAACAGAGTTTTGCCATGAGAACGCACGGTCATAGCAAACACCCTCTTCTAACAACATAAGAGACAACTACACATGGACATCACCAGGTGGAAATACTGCCCCTGTTATATAGGCATTGAATTAGTATCTGAGGAATGAATGAAAAAATGAATGAATGAGACATAATGAAGGGTCCGTCTAGTCAAAGCTATGGTTTTTCCAGTAGTCATGTGTGGATGTGAGAGTTGAACCATAAGGAAGATTGAGTGGTGAACAACTGATGCTTTTGAATTGTGGTGCTGGAGAAGAGTCTTGAGAGTCCCTTGGACTGCAAGGAGATCAAACCAGTCAATCCTAAAGGAAATCAACCCTGAATATTCATTGGAAGGACTGATGCTGAATCTGAAGCTTCAGTACTTTGGCCACCTGACACAAAGAGCCAACTCATTAGAAAAGACCCTGATGCTGGGAAAGATTGAAGGCAGGAGGAGAAGATGATGAGATGGTTGGATCACATCACCAACTTGATGGACATGAGTTTGAGTAAGCTCCAGGAGATGGTGAAGGACAGGGATGCCTGGCATGCTGCAGTCCATGGGGTTGCAGAGAGTTGGACATGACTGAGTGACTGAACAGCAACAGAGGTATGAAAGATATTAACACTGCATTGGAAAATACCACTGCTGCCCAAGTAGACAGTCAACTGCATCTTGACTCTGCTCTCTTAGAAATGACCTTGCCTCAGCAGTCACTGCCCTGGAGTGTTCCTGAAGCACACGTGAATAGTAATTAAATAAGTGAGTGGTTAACAATGGGGTTGGGCCTGCAGCAGTCTCAGCTCCAGGAATGACGTTAGAGGTGACTGCTAATACTGTGGGCTGATAGCCAGTTCTTCCCCCACAGTTGAAATGAACTAGCATGATTTATGCCAGCCTCTGAAAGAACCACACTCCCTCATGATTGATTATCTGTGGAGAGAAGAGTACTTCCTCGGTTGGGTCCAAGGCAAAGGTGGGGCATCCTGTGTTGAGTGAAAAAAAAAAAACAAAAACACAACTTAAAAGTTGAGAGTTATGTTTTACCCCGCAGACAAAACTGAGGACTTAAGCCCAGGATGTAGCCTCTCTGATAGCTGTAAGGAACAGCTCTAAAGAGTCAAGGGAGGATCCAAGATATACAAGGATAAGCAAAGTCAGAACATCAAAAGATTACTATGAATCAAAGAAAACCAGACATTTCAAGTTAAGGAATTTAGCTCTTTTCTGTATATTGGAAGGTTCAAGCATCTGAGCTCACTGAAATCATTCCTTTGGTATGTACCTCAGCTATCTAGGGCCAGTGTCCTCTGCTTTCTCATCCTGAGTCTCCTCTGGGTGCATCGTTGGGGTGGCTGCAGTGTCTGATCATTTGATGGTGGACATCCTCTATTTGGGAGGCTATGATGGCTTGTGATTCGAAGTCCTATGATGGCTTGATGGCTACAACATTATTTGTTTATTTTTAAGGCAGACAACATTTTTTTCATTGATAACTGCAAAGGCCAGAATATCTGGAATTCCAGTGCTCCTGGAAATGAGCCTTTCAGGAGATGCGCCAATTGAATGCTGTGTTCCAAATATCAGCAGAACAAACTTTTGAAAGGCAGAGCTGAGTTTATAGCTTACCTGGTAATGGAAGGGGAAGGGCAGGGACCAGTTGATTGATATTTTGAAGTTTAGTTTAAGGTGGGTCTTTCAGTGCGGCAAGTGGGGAGGGAATTGAAGGGATGAAGAAGGTTGGTTAGAGTTGGGTCAAGATTGTGATATAATAGTGAATACAGCAAGGTGAAGATTTTGAGGCCAGGATTCAAAGAGCTTGGGGATATAAACTGTCTGTTGATGCTTTCTAAGGAAGAGTTGATGGTTTGGGGGTAAAGTCCCTTTGATGAGCAATGATGTTATGTGCAACTTTCATCTCTCTGGGCCAGAGTCTCTTGGAATAGTAAAATTGTGTTAATGAAGCCAGTAAAAGAGTAAAGTCAAGCTAATGTGGAGTGCATTCTATAGACAGCTAGCTATGTTGGCTAGATGGCTTTAGTTCTCATATCCCAAGAACAAAAAGCTGAAGAAGAGATGACGAGGGGCCTCCCTAGTTCTGCAGGTACCCACATAGACAGCAGGATGTCTTTCTGATGGCCTTGATTTCTGCTTGGGGATTCTAGGGAGCCTGACTCCATCCTTGGCTCCATTAATGGAACTAAGACCTAGTCCCAGGCTAAACCAGCCAAACCAACCATGGGTATAGGCTTAACTTATATGCAGAGTACATCATGAGAAACGCTAGACTGGAAGAAGCACAAGCTGGAATTAAGATTGCCAGGAGAAATATCAGTAACCTCAGATATGCAGATGACACCACCCTTATGGCAGAAAGTGAAGAGGAACTAAAAAGCCTCTTGATGAAAGTGAAAGAGGAGAGTGAAAAAGTTGGCTTAAAGCTCAACATTCAGAAAATGAAGATCATGGCATCCGGTCCCACCACTTCATGGGAAATAGATGGGGAAATAGTGGAAACAGTGTCAGACTTTACTTTTCTGGGCTCCAAAATCACTGCAGATGGTGACTGCAGCCATGAAATTAAAAGACGCTTACTCCTGTGAAGGAAAGTTATGACCAACCTAGACAGCATATTCAAAAGCAGAGACATTACTTTGCCAACAAAGGTCCGTCTAGTCAAGGCTATGGTTTTTCCTGTGGTCATGTATGGATGTGAGAGTTGGACTGTGAAGAAAGCTGAGCACCAAAGAATTGATGCTTTTGAACTGTGGTGTTGGAGAAGACTCTTGAGGGTCCCTTGGACTGCAAGGAGATGCAACCAGTCCATTCTGAAGGAGATCAGCCCTAGGATTTCTTTGGAAGGAATGATGCTAAAGTTGACAGTCCAGTACTTTGGCCACTTCATGCAAAGAGTTGACTAATTGGAAAAGACTCTGATGCTGGGAGGGATTGAGGGCAGGAGGAGAAGGGGACGACAGAGGATGAGATGGCTGGATGGCATCACTGACTCGATGGATGTGAGTCTGGGTGAACTCCGGGAGTTAGTGATGGACAGGGAGGCCTGGCGTGCTGCGATTCATGGGGTCGCAAAGAGTTGGACACGACTGAGCAACTGAACTGAAGCTTATTCAGTCAGTGAGTATTACACAGCATTTGTTGTGAACGCTTGAACAAAGATACGCTGTCTTTCTTGTTGGATGTACACAAAGAAGCAAACTTTGGAGCAAAATTCCTAGGCAAACTTAGGAGCAGCTGTAGCCCTTTTGGACCTTTGGAGGAGCCAGGGTTCGAGTGAGGCCAGCCCATGTGTGGCAGACTAGAGAGAGAAAAAAACCCAGACCCCATATGGTTGAGTTGCTGAATCAAGTTTCCTCTGAACATGATGCTACCTCTGGCCTTTCTGAATATATAAGCATGTAAGTTTCCTTTGTTTTGTAAGCACTGCAAGATAGGATTTCTGTTACTTGAGATGGAAAATATCTGAGATACAAGTGAACACCCACCCGGCTGGTGTTCCCTTGCAGTGAAGAGCACTATTCCCAAAGCTGTCATGGTATCAGCTCATCCGTCTTGCTCACTGTGAAATGTCCAGTGCCTACCAGAATAAGTGGCACGTGATGACTCATTCAACAGAGTTTTCCTAATGAAACAGATTGTCAGTGTTTGATTGATGTTGTGTGTTGGAACAGTTGTGGCCAAAAGAAAGACTCTCTGCTCTTAGTGACATACAAATGCTGTATGAGGTGAGGGGGAAAGCTGCTTTCCTGTTGTACTTAGGTCTTATTTTTCCAAAGGGAAAATCAAATCGTGGGTGGATTTGAAGTACCTGTGGGCAGCTCTCTGTCTCATGATGTCTCCCTTGGGTTGAAGAAGGCCCAGTTCCTCAGGACTGAAGATCAGTCACACGACTGTCTCCTACTGATTTCAGGTGGCCTCGACCTGCAGTGACTTGAAGCAGGATTTTGGTTACTTGGTCAGAGGTTGAAGTTAGGCCATGTCAGTGAGAGTACCTAATCCTAGCCACTTCACCAGTGGTCGGCAACAAGGCCCTGGCCCACACAACTTTGCAGAAAATTAACTTCCACAAAGAAACTGAAAGTAGTGGAACAAGTAAAGTCTTTCTTAGGAGGAAAAAGAGTACGTATGGATAGACATAAAGGCAGGCTCAGAGAGGGAGTCGTGCCCTCATGGAGGTTCAGATGACTAATATGGGGCATTTTTTTCTGGGTTTCCTTCGGCCAATCATTTTGCTTTGCCTGGTTCTGAGTCTGTGTTTGGTTTGTCACAGGGTCCTCCCAAGTGTGCGTGTACATTTCTTAGCCAAGATGGAATCTAGTGAAGAGGCCTGTGGGTAGGCTGACATCACTCCCTTTTTTGCCTGCAAAGAGCCTTTCTGCTCAAGTATAGTCGGCAAGATCTCCTTGACCTCAAGAGTGAGAAATATGTGATCTCTTATCTAGGCAGGGCTCAGCTCCTCCTCCTCTTTATCTTGGAATATCTCCAGGCGCTCAACCTGGGACCCATAGATCTCCTGCCTCACTACCATGTACTGCAGTTCATTTGTTTAGAATGAAAATGAAAATCTATAGTCTTTTAATGATAATATTCTAGCAGCTCTATCATTATCTTTAATTCTATGCCTATTTATTTTATTTTTATTTACAAGTTAAAGCATAAAAGTTCGTAATCCATGGTAGTTTTGTCACTGAATCCTGTCCAGCCCTTTGCAGCCCTATTGACTGTAGCCCACTAGGCTCCTCTGTCCATGGGATTTCCCAGGCAAGATTACTGGAGTGGGTTGCCATTTCCTTCACATCTTCCCCTACGCCCATTTTAAATAAAGATCAGAATGAAATGTGATGCCATTGATCATTGAAATGCTGAAAAATAAGGGAAGGGGATTTTCTTTTAAAAAGCAAGGGAACTTTGCAAATCATTGAACAATCCACTGACTGTCATGAGTTGTGCTCATATTGTCAAAAAGAGAAGCAGTCGTGAATGAGGAGCAGGAAAACATAGGTGTGTTTTTTCCCCCTCTGTAGCTGAGGATCTGAGTGGAGCTACTTAAATAGTGTGCATACTGACAGTAAGTGTCCAGGTTGAAAAAGTTTCCTAGAGAAAGGTCATAAAATCAATCAAGACAGCAAATGCCATCCGAAGGGATTAAGATTGATGAAAATTAAACAATGTAAACATCCCAGGTCTTCCTTCCTGTGCAGAGTGCTTAATGAAGTCTCGAAGGGGACGGGAGGTGCGGATCTAAACAGAATGCTCTTTGCTGGGCTCCTCTGCGTCTCCCTCCTTGCTGACTGAGTCGGGCGTCTGGGGAGCAGCACTGAACTGGAACAGGCGGCACCTCCTCGTGCAAGGGGCATGGGCAGGGAGGGGTTGGCCTGACTGCAGAGGGGTCTACAGCGTTCATCATCAAGATATGAGGCTGAGCGTCTGGTGCGCCCATCCTATTTCTGGAAGCTTCCATCCAAGGATAATGAATGAGGCCCCCCCAGTGGCAATGACTATGGCCATAGATCCAGCCTCTAACTAAAAAACCAAGAGCCAAGCAGAGATCAGAGTGGGCTTCTGAGTTATAGAGCATGATGGCAGGGCTCTTCCTGGCAAGCTTTCAGGACTGGGGTAAGATCTAAACAGGAGTTCAGTCTAGTGGTAAAAGTGAGGGTGTGGGAGTTGCCCTCAATTCAGCACAGAAAGTCCAGGAATGAGTTGACAACCCAGGTCCCTTGGCAGGAGAAGATTATAATCACAGGACCTGAAGCCTGGCAGGGGAGCAACAGTTCTGCCTCTCTAGCCTGCAGGGTCAAGTCAACATTGTCTTCATAGATGAGTAGCTGGGGTGAAACAGTCTGATCTCTCACTTGCATTAAAAAGTGTATGTTCCTTAAAGATGCGAAATGTCCATTCTCACTATGAGCACTAATGGCTTTTATCCTACTGCTTAAAAATAATCTGACCCTTCCATTGCTCTTCAAATATGGAACCAGAGTACCAAGTAAGCGTGGGCTCACCTAGAATTAAGTCCTATATCAGAAGTGAGGATGCAGCGGTCCTTGATGAAAAAGGACTAGTAACTCAGAGGGGAACTCTACACTCTCAGGATAGTAAGAGGAAGTCAGGGATACCACCTCAGCCACACTGATGTGTCTGGTCCTCATACCACGCACCCGTCCTCTCTACCTCTTGTCCTGCTTCTCTCGCACATCAGCAGGCACCAAAGAGTTAATAACAGAGAGGCCTTGAGAAATCTGCACTTTGTTAGAAGGAATAGCTCTTAGCTCCAGCTGCTGCCGCTGCCAGAGGAGATGCTTGAAAGCAAGAAAGGGAATAATAGGAAAGAAAAAGACTTTTGAATCACATGGGAGTCCTCAAGGACTACTCAGCCCAGAAGATGTATCTCTTATCATTTCAAGACAAAAATTTTCTGAAGCCCCCCAGCCCTGATGTAGCTTCCTTCACTGTCTTTATAGGTTGTGTTTGAGTTCATTGGAGCCCAGAGGACCCCTCTGCTGGGTTTAGACTTCCTCCTTAGCAGGAACTAGGGACAGAATTAATAATAGCAGTGTCACTGAACTCTGCATTGTCATTGAGGTGGGTGGCTCTGAACTTTAGGAGGGTCCTTGAGCAATTGCACACAGGGACACCTGCAGCTCTTTGATTAGTGGATCAGATGTTGAGTCTAGAAGGGGACTCCATGAGTCAGGAAATGATGGGGAACCAGGGCTATAAGAGAAGGAAAACAGATCTGGACCAGACTCAGAGCTTCGCCCATTCACATCCAGAGAAGAGCTTTAAATTTAAGCATGGGCCCTCCCACCATCACCACTCCTCCGTGTTCAGAGACCATCAGGTGGCCTGTGTTTCTGAAAGGCTGTTTTGCTGAATGAGATGTGCTTGCTGAGTGGGGTGGAGTTGGGAGGTTTTATAAGGGGTCCTCCGTGTGGTTGGAGAAGCTGGAGAAAAGTAGGTTTGGGGCGAGGAGAGGTAGTGGAGGGCAGCCAAGCACAGGGGAAGGAGTTGGATGTTGGGGGAGAAGAGGAGGGAGGGCAGCAGGGAAACAGAAGACATTTAAATAAGATTTAGACTGCTTTGCTGGCAGGAAACAAGTTCACCTTCACAGCTCCAGGGAATCTTCAGTAGGATTGACATGGATTTGCATTTGGATTGTAATACGAGAACTTGCTGAATCTGACTCTAAGACTGGAGGGTCCATAGGAGGGTTCAAGATTATTTGTAATCTGCTGTTCACATGCATCTATAGATACATAAATTTAAGGTAGTTCTTAGCAAATTGAAGCATATGCCTAAAGGTTTCAATTACTAGCTCGCCACAGTGCTGTGCAGTTTTGGGAGTTTGGCACTTTTTCCCCTGAATTCTTTGCTGAAGTCAAATCTAATTTGGAAATTGAATATATAAAACAGATAAATGCAAGAGCTACTATGTTCAAAGCAGACAGAAATTGAGGAGCACAAATTCATTTAATCAAAGAGGGAGGTGTGACCCAGTTAAATGGCCTAGCGGACCAGTCCAGTTGGCTGCATTAGTGTCTAAAGGGAGGGGGCTGACAGCTGACCCTGGGCCAACAGCTGACTCTTAGAGCTGCTGTTGGTGGTGGTGGTCAGTGCCTTAGTTGTGTCTGAGTCTGAGACCCCATGAACGGCAAGCATGCCAGACTTCCCTGTCCTTCACCGTCTCCCAGAGCTTGCTCAAACTCATGTCCATGGAGTCAGTGATGCCATCCAACCATCTCATCCTCTGTCATCCCCTTCTCCTCCTGCCTTCAATCCTTCCCAGCATCAGGGTCTTTTCCAGTGAGTTGGCTCTTTGCATCAGGTGGCCAAGATTTTGGAGCTTCAGCTTCAGCATTAGTCCTTCCAATGAATTTTCAGGGTTGATTTCCTTCAGGATTGACTGGTTTGATCTCCTTCCTTGATTCTCCAGGATTCCCTTGGAATAGAGCGGTGTGCCCCCTAGTGCTTTTGGATATGATTTACAGTAAGAAGGAAATTTTGCATCACAACACACAGATTAAAAAAAAAAAAGTTTCGTGAAATAGTATATATGCATGTGATGCATTTAGGGAAAAAATTATTCCATTAAGATAAAAGAATACTGGTCACAACCATTAAATTGATTTCACAAACCCAATGATGGGTCATGATCTACACTCTGGAAAACTGAAATAAAGGATATATACTTTTAGAGAGGCCAGTGGAACTTTGATGCCGTGTGGGAGTATTAAGAGGGAAGTGTGGAATCATAACCCCAGCTGCATGCATGTTTAGGGCCATCCAGAATGCATTTTCTCCAAACAACTGGAATTGTAGACTTTTCATCACATCTGTTTGTCAGGAAACAACACTGTCCCTTGGTTTGAGCTTTTCTGTATCAGTTGCTGCATGCCTGAGTTTGTGTTGCCACAGTTGCATAAGTGCACAAATAGATTATTTTTATCACAAATATAACCTTCTGGTTTGGAGCTGTGCTTCCCCTACAATGATTAAACAGCACAGAGACATCCAACTGTGTGTTTATAATTGAAGAAGAAGGTTGAGTAAAGCCACAGAAGGAAGGAATGGCGACTCTTATTCGACATGTGTGTTCCTTGCTATGAGAGAGTTCCCTGAGGTAGCTAGCTCCAAGTTGACTCCCTGACTCCTCCCGGGTGCCAGCTGCTGTCAGAAGTCTGAGAATGCAGGGCCCACCTCCATGGAGTTGATGGAGTCTGACAGCAAGTTGTGTAATCAGTGTTCTCAAATTTTTATGGGAGCACAGATAAGAGAGTTCCCAGCCACCTGTTGGAGAAGGGTCATGACCAGAGAGACATGGTGACCCACTAGGGCAGGGTCTAGAAGATATATAGGAATCTTCCCTTTGAGCAAAGAGGAAAAGAAAAGGAATCTCAAGGAGGAAGGTAGGAGGCACATTCAAAGGCCTGAAGATATGAAAGAGAAGGGCTGGTGCCTGGGACACCACGGAGTTCAGGATGACTGACACCCAGGGAACAGAAATGAGGCCAGAAAGGGAAGGATGTGATAAGGAATTTGAACTTTCTACTGAGGCAGTAAAGGAGCTTTGGGGTGATTTTAAGAAGAGCTGAGCATGCTCAAATGTGTGTTTTAAAAGGATCACACCGCCTATCTGGAAAAGCACGATCAGGAATGGTTAAGAAGAGTTGTGTCGGGCCTGGAGAGGGCACAACCAGAGGGGATGGGTGGGAATGGAAGCCTTTGCAAAGGGTTATGAGAGGTCAGGAGAGGCAGGAGCTCAGGACAATGACCAGACCTCTCAGTTGGCCAGATGGATGGTCCTAGCATCCACTGATCTGCAGAACTGCAGAGAAAGGACAGGGTAAGTTTGGGGCAAGGGTCAGGGAAGCGGGAGCTGACAGGAAAGAGGGGAGATTAAAGAGGTTCAGTATGTGTTAAGAGCAATAGAATTTGACAAATTATTACCTCCCAAGATGTTCTTCCGAAAGATATATTGCAATTCTAACCACCCACCTCTCTCACACGTCCGTGCATACACGCATACACACGTGTGTGTGTGCACCTGCCTCCTACCCTTCTCTGAGCTGACAGACAGCCAGTCCAATTCTGTTCTGGGCCACAGCTACACAAAGTAGGCAGATTGGTTCACCTAGTCTTTAAATGAAAACACCAGTGCCTATAATCCGCTGACAAAAGGTTAATTAGCCTGAATTTTAAGCCCCACATCCCTCAGGGAAGAGCATGTCAGAAAGCACCGAGCTTTCAGAACAAAGCTTTCCCTCAATTAAGGGAGGGTGCAGATTTTGTCACGTGGCTCTTGTCTCTGACTCTGCTGTGACCCCACTGTGAGGAGAGGGGACCCGGATTCTGACAAGCAGGCACTTCCTATTAACAGCCCTCTCCCTGCTGAGGCCAAGAGTGAGAATTGAAAAAAGAAAATTCTGGAACAGCAGTCATGAAGGGCACTCACACAGATGGATGTCCTATGAATGAGGAGTCGGGGAGCAAGGACTGAAGAGAGGCACAGGAGACAGGGTCCCACTAAGAGAGGTCACAAGGCGGCCAGGACAAAATCTGTTCATACCAACTACAGATTAAATTCTGCGATACTTTGAAACCATTCCTCAACACTGTGCCCCATTCCTCTGTTCCCCTTCAGATTCCTTAATTGTTTAGAGGAAGAGAGCACATTCCGGTGGTCCACTGTGCCCAGGAGGGCTGGGCAGGCTCCCCCAAGGGTATGTGTCCGCAGTCTCCCATCCCCAGAGCAGGGCAGCATCAGCAGAGCCATGGTGTCTGGGGGCGTCCAGGCAGAAGACAGACACAGCCTGAGGAATTAATGAATGCGGACAGCTCTTGGCTGAAAGGGGAAGGCAAGTCAGGCCAGTCGCTAGAAAAGGGTGAAGAATTTTGAGGGCAGGATTTTGTTTCTCAGAAGCAAGAAATGTGAGCATTTTTATAAGCTGAGGTAGAGGCCAATAGGGAAGGAAAAATGGAAGAGACAGGAAAGAGGGCATGACCAACATGTGGGCTTTACCTGGGGAACACGTGGCCCTGGTCTCTGCCCAGCTCCTCTCACTGAGCACCAGGGTGTTCCTTCCCTGTGTTGGGCGCAATATGGCTCTGTCTCACCTCTGTGGTCTAGGGAAGCAGATTGACTCCGCAGGTAGGGTTAGGAGTAGCCTGGGGCTGCTCTGGATAGGAGGTGTGGACCCAGCATCTATGCTGTGCTCCTTCCCACCGCCGCCAGATGGAGGCCCAGATGACCTCCTGCCTCCTCTTCCTGCGTGTCCAGGTCCCCAGGTTTCCTCCATGTACTGACCACACACTCTGGTGTCCTGGAAGCAGCTCAGCACTTTTCCAACCCAGCTCAACCTTGAAAGGGCCTCTCTCTCCACCCGGATCCTGCTGGGCTTTTGGCAGCATGCAGAGGCTGCTCTTATTCTGTTACCAACTTTGATCAGGTTGTCTGGAACAAGCCCACCTCTTCCCACTGCTCTGCAGTTTGCCAGCACACCCCTCAGATCAGAGACCCACTCCCTGTCATCTGGCACGCCTCCCTTATCTCAGCTCTGACACCTGAATGGGCGTGCCACACCTCTGCTTCCACCTCACCGCTGATTTCAGCGTCAGCTCTTGATGTGATGGCTTCTTCCTGTTAAGTGCTCTCCTCCCCTCTCTAATTCACAGTCCCCACCTCCATTCACCTCCAGCCAGTCCAGCTGTGGGCAGTCTTTGAGCATTTATCCTAAAATCCTAAAGGGTCCAGCATTGATGTGAAAGGCAAGCCCTCACCACTCAGAATGCAAACACTCGCTATGCCCTTGTGGCTTCCATCAAACAAACCCCAAGACGTTCAGAAGGATGAAGCTGCTGAAAAACAGTTTAATAGAAAGGACAAAGGTCTGGGGGAGAATGGAAGAAATTATACAGACCATTGGAAAACCGCACATGCACACAATACAGAAGAAGGCACGCTGTGATTGTGGTTTCATGAGCACTGGAGACCTTCACCTGTAACCTGAATCTAAACCACGTGAGAAGGTCTCTCTGTTCTAGGAAAAGGGAAGTGAGGGGAGTCTGTATTGGAGCCGAGGGCTAATAGAAAGAGAGCCTCGGGAGTGCTGGGTTCTACCTGCCAAGGCTGCTGTGGACGTGTTAGACCCCACTCACAGCACTGCCCCATCTCAGCCCCCTCACATGCACACGCAGCTCCACTCCCTTAATGTGTCGAAGAGATGGTCCCGACCACTGGGGTTTGTACAGGGTAACTCTGGCCCCAGGTGATGGGATCCCTGGGGGCGTATGCTCTCAGCAGTCAGTCTATGGGCTGCCCAGTGACAAATGACACAGTCTGAGACCCCAAAGATTGGCTGAGTCAGTTAAATACTACTTCTGAACCTGGTAGATATCAAGAAAATGAGGCATCAGCAGAACCATGAAATAAAGGGAGGCTTTAGAGGTCTTGACAGGATATGAAAAAAAATCACATTATAAGTACACTGAAAGTGTAGTGAGTGGAAATACTTGCTCAGTAGAGGATTAAGAAGCCAGTGGTGAAGAGAGAACAGAGAAGTCTCATTAACTGCAGACCAGAAAGGACCTACTGTATAAAACAGAGAACTCTTGTCAATCCTCTGTAATAACCTATGTGCTAAAAGAACCAAAAAGAGTGTATACATGTGTATGTATAACTGATTGACTTTGCTGTACAGCAGAAACTAAGGCAACATTGTAAATCAACTATACTCCAATATAAAATTTTAAAAAATAGCAGGCCAGAGACAAGATCCAGAAGCCTGGTGCTGATGTTCCAGGGGTTGCCTTGGGCCCAGAACAAACCTCACGCCTGGTTCTTCTCAGGGCCCTCTGACCATGGTTCCTGCTCGGGAACCTCTGAGAACCCATTTCCATTGTTGCCCGTGAGTGCTTTTACAATAAGTCACCACCACCACCCAGCTAACCTTTTATCGAGCTGTCTTGAGTGAGTCTCTGCCTTGCAGCCCACAGCCTGAGCAGGACACATATGGACTGCCCAGGAGCGCATTTGACGGATGGTGGGTTTGGGCTGCTCTGTTTGTTTTCACAACGTTTGCTGCAGTTTAGCTTAAGATGAAACCTTAAAATGGTGAGAATGTCTCTGAATAAAAAAAAAAGAATGAGCCTAACAACACAAGTAGAAATGAGTTCTACCCCATTGAGAGGAGTCCAGAATCTCTGGAAGACAAACATAGATGAAGAAGAAGCCCTAAGAACGTGGGAGTGAAGAAGGCTGCTTAGAGGGAAGCTTAAAAAGACCCTGGTTGGTGACTCTCTATTGAGAGTCACTGTGCATGGGACCCAAAGTTCTGAGAGCAAGATGCCTTCCTGATGCAACTAAGGTATAACAGAGAGTCAGCTGAAACTGGGCAAATTCATTGCTTCTCTTGGTTAGAGACAACCCACTAGGAGCAAACACAGATGTGTCTTCAGACACAGTGATTTCGAGGTGGAAGATGAAGGACTTGAGAGCACAGGCACTCCATCACTTCTCTCCCTGCCCTTAGGAACTCTGGAAGACTGAGGAACAACTCAAAGGTCATCAACAGTTGCCAAAAAGATCAGGGTGATGTTTAGCTGAGGCTCAGAATCCTGGCTTAATGTACCAGAATAAATCATTCTTAGCCAAGAGTGCAAATCTTACGAAGACATGGAGGACTGGTGATTCATGAGTTATTCTTATCAAGACAATTTAACAGTGAATATCAGAAGGTTGGAGAATGGAGAAGGAAATGGCAATCCACTCCGTTACTATTGCCTGGAAAATCCAATGGACAGAGGAGCCTGGTAGGCTACAGTCCATGGAGTCGCAAAGAGTCAGACATGACTGAGCGACTTCACTTCACTTCACTTCACTAGAAGGTAAAGAACAAAACAGATAACCCATGAAACCAATTGCTACAACTGATAATAAGTGGAAGGTAGAAAAAAGAGTTTCAGGACAGGCAGTGCCCCGGAGGGAGGGCCAGAAGCCCAGCTGTAAGTGGCCTTAGGTATCCCAGTGTACCGCTCACAGCAAACAGACACTAACCCAGAGCATTGTCTGCAGACACCCGAGGAGGTCAACAGACCGCTTAGAAACAGGCAGACTAATGTGCTGTGCCTGTCTGGAAAGCTGTGCATGGAAGGCTGAAGACTCATTGAAAAGCAAGTGTGTGAGGCTTAGCAGAAATGGCCGCGCTATGGAAGTATCACAGAGGGAGGCGATGCTCTCCTGAAACAAATCCAAGCATGAGCGCAAAGATAAAATCTTACTGTGAGGAGCAGCCCACTGAGGAGGTCTTCCTGGAAGTCTTCACTGGTTGAAAACGGAAGATCTGACACATTCTTGAGTTGCTTTTCTGGCAGGATAAATCAGAATACCTTTGATGTAACAAACAGAGGAAAGTGGGGGCAAATTAAGGATATGGGATTCAGAGATACGAACTGCTGTGTATAAAATAGATAAGCAACAAGGATATATTGTATAGCACAGGGAATTAGAGCCATTGTCTTATAATAAGCTTTAATGGAATATAATCTGTAAAAATGCTGAATCATTTGCTGTATACCTGAAACTCATATTGTAAATCAGCTATACTTCAATTAAAAAAAAAAAAAAGAAATCCTGACACAAACTGGACTAAACCATGAGAAAATGTATCACCTGGCTAAGGAGTTAGAGGTGGGTAGGGATCAGGGTTGGAAGATTCAGGAGCTAATGATGGGGCAGGAACATGGGATCTTTCCAGGCTGCTGTCTTCAGGTTAGCAGAAAGGTGGATGCACTTCCAGGCATTGTGTCCAGGTGTGAAAACAACCAGGTGAAAATGCACTTTCTGAAACTAAGGAGCAAGGAATAAATTCTCAAGTCCCCAACAGACTTTCCTTTTGTATGTCATGGTCAAAAGTATGCCAAGTTTTGAATCAGTCACTGGCCGAAGGAATGGGAATACATGGGCAAAGCATGCCCAGCCCTGGAGTGTATACCTTTTCCATGATATGCCTTGGTTCGTGGGGAGAGGTAGCAACCTTGAAAAATTCAGGGTTCACTTAGGAAGAAGGAAATAGGGGGGATGGGTGCTGGATGGGTCATTAACAGTGACTTCACCAGGCATCTTCTGATAAATGTAGACAGTAAGAAAAAGTACATATTAAAATATGAAGGAGGAAAAAGAAAATATGTAGAAAAACAAGAACTGTTTGGCAAAGTAGAAGTAATGAGACCTTAGGAGAATTGCTCTGTCATCAGAGAGACGAGACCAAGGCAGTGAAGGGGTGTTTGGATATGGTCAGAGTCTCCCATCAGCTTTAGAATAAAGATTTTCAAAACTTCAGAAGAAAAAATAAAGGCTTCTGTTGTTGGGAACCTAGATGGAGAGACTTGAAATATTTGAAAAGCTCTTCAGAATGCTATTCTGACTGTGCAATCAGAAATGCCAGTAAGGGAGGTACTCACAGAAACACTCAATTACTGATACTTTACATGGACATGTACAAAAGATGAAAAGAGACAGGGAGGAAAACGCACTCTTGTCTTTTTCTTTCTGCCGGGTCCCTCTCAGCACCGCTTCTGCCTCTCTGCAGCACTTCTGCTGTCTAGAATTATGAAGTTTGCCTATTTATCCACTTCCCTAAGCGACGCACTGAACCTAGAAATCTGTTCGTCTGTCTTCTGGGAAGCTGAGCGTCTTCAAAGAACCAGGTACTTGATACAAGGCCACAGGTTTTTCATTGCTGGGACACTGTGAGCTTCATGCAGCAGATTTCTTTGGTTTAAATACCAAACAGGATGTGTCTTCTCATATTCTCCTGGGCTAAGGACTCCCAAGACCACTGATACTCAGAGCACCCCACAGGGACATATGCCCTACCGTCTGGGTTAGCTGACCACATCACATCCACCAAGCCCCAAAGACCTTCGCCTGGTTTCGAGAACATTGTTTTCCACCCGGGTCAGAATCTAGTCGTCAGACAGACAAAAACACCGTCCTCTTGTCCCTCAGCGATGTCCATCTAGCCTTCTAGCTGTGACCCCCACCATTCCCCCCATGTCTGCAAATCTGGGCTCTGTCATCTGCCCTCCTGATTTTCTAGCCAGTTCCAGAAGGCTCAAGCCAACATAGCCAGGACAGAAGATCAAGTTTGGACCAAAGCTCACCTGCTGGTCTAAGACCAGCAGACCTGGCAATCTGTGTTCCAGGGGAAATCCACTGAGAGGGCCCTTCTTCCAAGGCCCCAGGTCTTCTAAGGCCCACACCTGGGGGTGGGATGAGCCTTGAGAGCATCCTTGACAAAACGAGCTGGGTCTGGTCTTAGCCCTCCTTCCCACTGTTCTTGAGCCCAAACTAGAGTAGAAGATGGTATCAGACCCAACTTTCAGGACATTTGTCACCTTAAGGACGAGACTGGGGGTAGGTTTGAGGCTCCCAGGGACGCTCAGCACAGGGCTTGTGCTGCCAGCACTGCGGCTCTAGACCACATACTTCACCTGTGATGCTGGCCTCAGCACATCTCCACACAAACCCCAGCACTGGCCACCAGCCTCTGTAGCTCCCTGCTCAAACTGACCCATCTCTTTACTATCCTGGGATTCACTGGACTTCTGTCAGAAGTTTTCTCCAGTCGTTATGCTCTCCCCTGATATTCACATGGGCAATAGAACCTATGGGTAATAATAAAGTAATAGGACTTATGGGTAATAGGGGAAACGATGTAAACAGTGACAGACTTAATTTTCTTGGGCTCCAAAATCACTGCAGATGGTGACTACAGCCATGAAATTAAAAGGCACTTGCTCCTTGGAAGAAAAGCTATGGCAAACCTAGACAGCATATTAAACAGCAGAGACATTATTTTGCTGACAAAGGTCTATCTAGTCAAAGCTCTGGTTTTTCCAGTAGTCATGTTTGAATGTGAGTGAAGTTAAGTTGCTCAGTCATGTGTGACTCTTTACAACCCCATGGACTGTAACCTACCAGGCTTCTCCGTCCATGGAATTTTCTAGGCAAGGGTACTGGAGTGGGTTGCCATTTCCTTCTCCAGAGCATCTTCCTGACCCAGGGATCGAACCTGGGTCTCCTGCATTGTAGGCAGATGCTTTACCGTCTGAGCCACCAGGGAAGTCCCCATGGATGTGAGAGTTGGAACTCTGAGCACCAAAGAATTGATGCTTTTGAACTGTGGTGTTAGAGACGACTCTTGAGAGTTCCTTGGACTACAAGTAGGTCAAACCAGTCAATCCTAAAGGAAATCAGTCCTGAATATTCATTGGAAGGACTGATGCTGAAGCTGAAACTTCAATACTTTGGCCACCTGATTTGAAAAGACCCTGATGCTGGGAAAGATTGAAGGCAGAAGAAGGGGACGACAGAGGATGAGATGGTTGGATGGCATTACTGACTTGATGGACATTAGTTTGAGCAAACTCTGGGAGTTGGTGATGGACAGGGAAGCCTGGTGTGCAGCAGACCATGGGGTCGCAAAGAGCTGGACACGACTGAGCAACTGAACTGAACTCAATAGGATCTTAGTGATTTAAGAGAAGATAGCCCTTTCCTTGGGCCTCTGCCATCAGCTCTGCTACCCTCTGCTGCCCTCCCCTGGCCATTAATGTCACTGCAGGTGACTTCAGTACTCTGATAGCTTCATTGATAGGCTGATTTTTAAACACTTACTGAGCGCCAAAGAATTGATGCTTTTGAACTGTAGTGTTGGAGAAGACTGTTGAGAGTCCCTTGGACTGCAAAGAGATCCAGCCAGTCCATCCTAAAGGAGATCAGTCCTGAGTTCATTGGAAGGACTAATATTGAAGCTGAAACTCCAATACTTTGGCCACCTGATGTGAAGAGCTGACTCATTTGAAAAGACCCTGACACTGGGAAAGATTGAAGGCAGGAGGAGAAGGAGACGACAGAGGATAAGATGGTTAGATGGCATCACCGACTCAATGGAGATGAGTTTGAGTAAACTCTGGGAGTTGGTGATGGACAGGGAGGCCTGGTGTGCTGTGGTCCATGGGGTTGCGAAGAGTCGGACACAACTGAGCGACTGAACTGAACTGAAACACTTGGTCTTCCCAGGTGGCTTGGTGGTAACGAATCTGCCTGCCAATGCAAGAGACAGGGTTTGATCCCTGGGTCAGGACAGTCCCCTGGAGAAGGAAATGGCAATACACTCTAGTATTCTTGCCTGAGAAATCCCATGGACAGAGAAGCCTGGCAGGCTGTAGTCCATGAGGTTGCACAAGAGTCAGACACAACTTAGTGACTGAACAACAGTAACAAACACTTATGTAGGGCCCCTCTATAGATGTGATGTGTGGACAAAGGATTCGGTGATACAAGTAGGTGAAGCTTGCCTTGCGTAAGCACATGGTCTACTGAGGGAAGGTGAACAGACAGAGGGGAAATGAACGAATATAAATGAATGGGAGTGGAGTGAATGAATTCTGGAGTACCCCTGTGAAGCCTGGATTTGCTTATCATTCCACAGACTCCTCTGCCTTGCACTTTCACCTGACAAAATCCTTCCCCTTGAAGTGGAATTGGGGACCTTTGACCATCCCCCCAACTAGTGGAACGTGTTGGTCACATCCGTCTTCTTTCTCCCTAGCATTTGATGGTTTGTTTTCATTCATAAACCAAATATTTCTGAGCAGGTGGTGAACATTCTGCCAGGCACTGAGGATACAGTGGGAAAATGCTGATCCCATCCCCCATGGAATTTGCAGTCCAGCTCAGGATGTCTACATAGGTAGATCATTAGATTGATAGAAGCTTTGGATCAGTGTTCCCTGGTGCCATATTCTGTCTTGTTCACACCTAATAAGAGCCCTACAAGAACAGGGCATGGAGTCCATAGAGTAGAAGAGATGAACCGCAGAGGCGCACTGCCCGTGCACACAGTAGGCATCTCAGGAAGTGCTGAATGATGAAAGTGGCTGCAGAGACCCAAGCCCATTGTTTCCCATGCTGCTGTTGCTGCTAAGTCGCTTCAGTCGTGTCCAACTCTGTGTGACCCCCATAGACGGCAGCCCATCAGGCTCCCCTGTCCCTGGGATTCTCCAGGCAAGAATACTGGAGTGGGTTGCCATTTCCTTCTCCCTGTTTCCCATGATCTCTGCTGAAATCAGCAGCTCCAGTGTTCACCCCTCACCTGCAGCACACCCACCGCAGCCTCTTCTGCCTACCTACTTCCTGTCCAGATACAGATCCACATGTATGAAACTGCAGACCGGGACCTTCACCAGATTCCTCGTCGAGTCGAGAACAGTTCAAGAGCCACAGTCCAGTATTGCGGGGGCTACGTCTGCTCTGTTCACCAGGATATCCCAATCTTCCACACAGCACCTAGCATATACAGGATGTACTCAGTAATTCTGTGGTGGTTGTTGAATTAATACATGAATTCTGCATCAAGAGCTTAAATTTCTGCAAGGAGTTTAATCGTGATTGGGCTCATTTTATCAATAGAGACAGCTGTCCTGGTTCTCTGTAGCCAGAAGTGGATTTATAACTTAAGTTGGTGTATGGCCACCAACATGGTGTAGACCTGAGTTGTAGTGACCCCATGGGTTAACCTCCAGCACAAGGAGAGCTCCGCCATCCTCCCTGAGCTGAGATTTAAGGGCTCCCCATTGTTCAGCCTGCTTTCAGGAGTACATCAGTGTGAGCTGGCTGATCTGAGGAATCTTCCTGATAAAGAAGGGGCAGGAGGAAGAATCACCAGCAGCAAAGAAGAGAGAGCAGCGTGCAGTGAGGCCCGGGATGCAGAGCAACCACCGGGAGGACATGCTCCTGAGGTTTGGAAGAGGAGCCTCTGCCAGGGCTGGACTTCAGTGAGTGGGCCTAGTGGGCCCTGGGCTGGGAGTGACCAACTTTTACTCAAAGATCCAGCAGGGACTGCAGCACATTTTGCTTAAAACAACAGCTGGTTTGTAATTTTGGCCTCAGACAGTAATTATAGCTGCTGGGGCTCCTTGGAGAGATAATTACAGAAAGGATTCAGCACATTCATTTTATCTACACGCTTAACCATCAATTAAATCATTACCATCTAATCCTATTCCAGAGTCTAGAAATGATCTGTGAATGTATAATTTTGAAGGCTCTGAAGTTTGTTTGCAGATGGTTTTAAGTGAAAAATTGCCCCATTTCCAGAGCCAGCAGAGGTCCACGTGTGTGCTTTCCCATGGAGGCAGAACCCAGGGAAGTTCCATGTCGGCTGTCCTGTCTCCCCCGGTCCTGCCGCAGGAGGGCAGGAGGCGCTGTGGGCCATGCCTTTCATCTCCCTGTGATTGTGCAGAGCAGGATTTCACTGGGACCTCGAGGAACCTGGGGGCAGAAGGCTCGGTGTTTTGTTTGCCAAGAGGCTTCCAGGAGCATCCCCTGCTGGGATTTTGCAAGGATCCTGGGCCACCACCCCCTAGCTCAGTGGCAGGGATGAGGGCTTTTCACTGTGGGAACCAGAAGCTTGTGATATTTAGAAGCGGGGGCTCTGGAGTCAGACCCCTGGGCTCACGTTTCTGTTCTCCCACTTTCCAGCTGTGTGTCTTTAAGCCAGTCTTTGAACCTCTCCATGCCTCAGAGTAGTCAGCTTTTTGATGATACAATAATGGGCCCTGCCTAGTGGAGCTGTTGAGAGACTTAAGCATGAGAAAATAATGTAACATGTTCAACACACATTGTCTGACATTTAATGGGTGCTAGGGAAATTGGAATCATTAGGCTCCGTAGCATACAGTGGGTACTGGGGAAGGAGAAAAGCAGAGGGAGAACCAGAATGTCCAAAAATGTGCTGCCGCGGGGTCCAGTGGCCTCTGAGAGCGTGTGGCTCCAGCTTTGGACTTCACAGCTGCTGCTTCTCCAACCCTGACCTCCATGGTGACCCACCCCGGAGTCCCTTGCTCTCAGAACCCGTCCTTTCTGATCCTGCCCTCCCTCAGCTGCTGCCCCTGTGCTTCTCCAGAAATCTGACCTCACTGCCCTGCTGATTCCCTGAACAAGCCTGCATCCCTCCCAAACCTCTGACGGCCTTTTCTGTCACTCTCGGATGTTTTTGTGGGCTCACAGTTGCACACAATTATGCCTCAAGTTTCTGTCTTAAGCTACTTTCTGTTCTTCATTGACATGCAGAGCAGCTTTGCAGGGCTAAGATCCACAGGATTGAAATTGCTTCCCTGCCTCTTGATGCCTGAAAGACAGCTTCTCTTGGGCCATACCAGCTCTTCACACCTGTGCCTAAAGCTGGGATCCCAGAGACACTGGCTATACTCTAGGGCACTGGGCAGGTCCCCTCTTTGGGTGCCGACTCTTCCAGACTGCTGCAGCAGCCCCCTGGCCAGTGTCAGACTCCGCCCATCCTGCCCTCCTGCTCCTACCGTGGGCTCTTTCCCCTGAGGGTGCTAAAAAAAGCCCCACTCTGGCTGGTATGAAATTGGCCTCAGGGCTGGCTTTTGCCCCAGCAAGAGCAGTAACTGTATGGCAGCCCCAAGCTGGGAACCAGCTCCCAGCACAGCATCATCCAGGTGCCAGACTGACCTGGAGGGCATCCATCTCATCTTACAGCCATGCCCAGCCCCGAGCCAGGGCTGCAGAGGAAATGAAAGGCTCCCAACAGTGCTGTGACAAAGCCAGATATCCCATCTTCAGATTCATTGTTATTGTTGGAAAAATTGTAAAGAGCTTATCTTCAACTACTTTCTAAAGTTGTAAGAATTAAGTTAGTAAATATAAAGCATTTACAAGAGAGCGTAGTACTAGTGTAAACTTAAAAGATATCATTAGATTGGTGCAAAAATAACTATGGTTTCAGATCCTGAATTTTAAATTATTACAGCTAGACTCAAACACGTCTTTATTAACCAAAATAGGAACCATTACAATCAACACATTTTGCCAATGAGAAATGCTTATTTATTCCTGTAGCATCCATGCTTCAGGATTTGATGAATTCTTGGAAAGCATTTTCTGTGTCCTGCTGGTTGTGGAAGCATTTTTTCCTACAGAAAGTTGTCATGATGCTTGAAGAAGTGGTAGTAGGTGAGAGGTCAGGTGAACATGGCAGATGAGGCAAAACTTTGTTCCTCGGTTGTTCAGCTTTTCAAGTGTTGGTTGTGTGACATGTGGCCGGGTGTTGTCGTGGAGAGGAATTGGGCCCTTCTGTTGACCAACACTGGCTGCAGGCGTTGCAGTTCTCCATACATCTCATCGATTTGCCGAGCACACTTCTCAGATGTGATGGTTTCACCAGAATTCAGAAAACTAGTGGATTTCAGAGCAGAAGCAGACCAACAAACAGTGACTGTGACCCTTCTTCTGGTGCAAGTTTGGTTTGGGCAAGTGCTTTGGAGCTGCTTCTTGGTCCAGCCAGTGAGCTGGTTATCACCAGTTGTCTTATAAAATCCACTTTTCATTGCATATCACAATCCAATCAAGAAATGTTTTGTTGTTGTTGCATAGAATAAGATAGGATGACACTTCAGAACAATGGTTCTGTTTGTTTTTGGTCAGGTCTCGAGGCACCCACTTAGCTGAACTTTTTCAGCTTTCCAATTTGCGTCAAATGCCAACCAACGACAGAATGGTGGACGTTGAGTTCTTGGGCAACTTCTTGTGTAGTTGTAAGATGATCAGCTTTGATGATCCTCTCAGTAGGTTGTCAGCTTTGGATGACCAGCCACTGCACTCCTCATCATTAAGGCTCTAGTCTCCTTTGCGAAACTTCTTGAACCACCGCTGCACTGTATGTCCTGCTAGCAGTTCCTGGGCCAAATGCCGTGTTGATGTTGCAGGCTGTTTGTGCTGCGTTATGACCCATTTGAACTCGAATAAGAAAATCACTCAAATTTGCTTTCAGTCTAACATCATTTCCATAGTCTAAAATACATATAAACAGCAAGTAATAATTCATTAGCAAACAAGCAAGAAATGACATTAAAATGATGTATAATATAACCAATTTTATTTACAAATGTATTTCAGTATCAAATAGTAAAGTCAACAATGCAAAACAGAAATTACTTTTGCACCAACCTAATAGCTGTGGTTATTGCAGGCTTCCCTGGTTGGCTCAGCAGCAGAGTATCTGCCTGCAATGCAGGAGACTCGGATTCGATCCCTGGGTCAGGAAGATCCCCTGGAGGAGGAAATGGCTACCCACTCCAGTATTCATGCCTGAGAAATCTCACAGACAGAGGAGCCTGGCAGGCTGCAGTCCATGGGCTTGTAAGAGTCAGACACGACTTGGTGACTCACCACCGCGGTGTTATTGTCCTCACCCTCTTCTCTGTGTGAATACCCACATGATCGCTCCCGAAGGCTACACTGTCTTTGTGTTTGTTTTCCTGATTAGACGCGAGTTCCCTGATTAGACGTTGAGTTCCCTGGGAGCAGAGATGGAATCTCCTGTGTCTCTGAATCCCTCAAGCCTTGTGTAGATCCCCAGCTCTTGAGGAGGTGCTCAGTATTGGCTGAAGGAGAGAAAGAGAGATGGAGGGAATACAGGAGGCAGGGAAATGGGGCCCAGGTTCCCACATGCTCAGCCTCAGGTGCCCCTTTCCTGACTCCCAGGTGGGGGGTCCTTCACTGACACTCATTGCGTGCTTCTGGAAGTTTTCATGTTTTAACTTCTACTGGATGAAAAGGTAGATGGAAAACCGCACTGACAACATCTAATGCTTTGACCAACAGCATGGGATCTCCGGCTCTGGAAAGGCTTCTAGGAAAAGTCTCGGCAGTTCAGAAAAGGAAAAACAGCTGGGTTTTCAGGGTCCCGTAAATTTTGGGAGATTCCACATTTCAAGATGATTTTGTAACTTTGCTTGTCAACCTGAGGAAGTGCGAGAAGGAGAGTCAGCAGGGAGGGAGGATGGGAGGGAGAGGAGGCTGTGGCCTCTGGAAGGGCTTCAGAACCACCAGCTTCTGTCTCAAACCTCTTCTGCAAACAGCCTTTGCCATGCAAGGAAGCTGTGCTCAGGTGCGGGGACCTAGCCCGAGGCTTGCAGGAAGCATTACTGCCTTTGAAGTTTCTTGTGAAAGAAGCGGTGTGTGCACCACTGCGTGCCCCGGGGGGGTCTTATCGTCTCCACTCAGAGCTCTAGTCCCGGCCACACTGGCCACATGGCAGAGACCAGGGTAGCAGCACACACTTCCTGTTCCATAGGAGAAAACATCCCCTTCATGTGCTTGTGCCAGCTCCCTCGAGACTGCTGTGCTTTATTTATTGCAGTTTCATGCTGCGATTATCCCACTTCAATCTATGCTGAAAATACCAACTGTACCCACTGTCTCCAACCATGTGCAGCACATGGATTTTGTTTTCTGGACTTCACTAAAATCATTTGATAAAGTTGCACAATCCTCTCTGCTGCAGAGCACAAAGAACTGTCTCCAAATAGCTCACCTTTCATATAAATAGCTCACCTCCTAGATAGTTCTGCAGTGGGCATACTGAGTCAGAGGCTGCATCTCCACAGCTTTTCCAGAGATCTGAGTCACTCTCCTCACCCCCACTGCTGCCATATGCCCGGCTCTGTTGTCGCAGTGGGACGAGTTGGCACCCAGGTGGGACAGCTCCCTGGCCTGGTTCCTAGTGTGGGACAGGGGTGGAAGGGAAAACCAGAGCAGAGCAGATGCAGGGGGCGGCTAGGGGTGTTCCCTGTGAGAGCACAAGAGGCCCCTGGTAGATGAGCGGTATTACAAGAAGGTGTTAGGAGCAAAGGAGATGAAGGGGAGTTTGAGGGGTCAAAACAGAGGGCACAGACTTCGGGAGAAACAAGGACTGACTTAGGGGGAAGAGCGGGATGGAAGCTTTGATAAAGATCAAGGATGGAAAGGACAGCAGCTAGGAGCCCCAGAGGAGGGTTAGAGATGGTTCAAAGGGAGTAGGGTTCATCTGGGGCAGGCTGTGCAGGCAGCAGAGAGAGGAGAGGCTGCTGCACAGTGAGGGTGGAGGGCGGGGCCTGGTAGTGAGGGTGGAGGGCGGGGCCGTGAGGCCGGGCAGGCTTGGTCTGAGGGGCAGAGTCTGCCTTCTCTAGGGTGACCAGGCTGCCTTGGGGGTGGGAAGATAAAACCACAAGCTCCCTCAGCCCAGCTGCTCTCCCAGAGTTGTTGCGAGGCTGTCTGAGCCACCTCTCACGCGCACGTCCATGTGTTCATCACCCTGTGTTCACACGCTTTGGTCTCCTGTGCCCTTGGCCTCCCCACCACCACCTTCAACTCTTAGGCACCTGCCTGCCCACCACCTCCTCTTCTGCTGCCCTGGTCTGTGCCCACGTAACCTGCCAGTCCTGTGTCCTACCTTCTCTCCAGTGCTGATCACTGGGCTCCTGACAAGCGGGCATGCCTTGCTTATAATCCGATACCGTGGATTAATAATAAGACGAGGGACTTCCCTGGGGGTCCGGTGGCTAAGACTCTGTGCTCCTAATGCAGGGGGCCCAGATTTGATCCCTGGTCGGGGAACTAGATCCCACATGCCACAACTAAGACCTGGTGCAGTCAAATAAATAAATAAATATAAAAAGTAATAATAATAAGATGACGTTAGCTGTCCCACATGGAACATCTGCTCCATCAGGGCTCTGTGTTAAGTGCTGTACTTAAGTCATCTAATTTAACCCATGCCCTGTGAGGCAAACGGTATTGTCTCCCCAGATGAAAAAAGTTGAGACCAAACTAGCTTGTCAAGCATCAAGAAGCAAGTAAGTGGTAGAGCAGACCTACCGGAACAGATGGCGTATCCATCCGTTGCCATGCACTGCCGGGGACCAGCCCCAGCTGATCCAGGGTATTCGAAGGAGAGACGGCGTAGGCGAAGATCAGGAAACAACTGCTTAATTAAACGTTAATTAAGGATATAAAGAGTAATAGAATGAGGATAGCTCAGTGAGGAAATTTAGTGGAGAAAAGAGGCTGAAATAAGGATAGCTCAGTGAGGAAATTCAGTGGAGAAAAGAGGCTGAATAATTCAGCCAGAAGGTAAGAGAAAGAACGACATGGTGAGACCAAGTTTCGGTGAACAAAGCCCGCACTTTACTTTTTCAAAGTAGTTTTTATACCTTAAGTTATGCACAGAGGATAATGGGGGAAGGGGTAGAGTCTTGCAGCAAACCAGGCTTTCTTCCTGCAAACTTATCATATGCAAAAGCTTAGGTGATTTGCATCATCTTCTGGCCCGGAGGCCTGTTAACATTTTAAGACCTTTTCTTCAGAAAACTTATTTTTCTCTAAAGGTGATTGGTCAGGAGCCACCCTCCAAAAGCATTAGATAAAGTTGCATTCCTACAGAGCAAAGGTGTGGTGGGCTACAACAAGAAAAAGAATTAACTCAAGGGTCCCAGGTTACAAACATTAAAGCTACTACTTACACCAATTATATTAATCAATACACTGCCAGGGACACAGCAGGTAAGGGATATGGAGACTTAGCAGCAAACATTGGCCCAACAAGTGAAAATCCCTTCACCAATACAATTTCTAATCAATCTTTTAACTACTCAAAAGAATCTGTGTTTAGACAGTTTAGAACATCTCCTGCCTCTCACAGTTGGGAGGCTCTGAACAATCACATGAGGCCGGAAAAACCTATTCAGGCAGGCTAGAGGATTTCCAAAGGAGTTTGTAGGTTAAACACTGTCACACCCAGGAATTATTAACTGGAGCTGTAAGCTAACTTTTTTCAGAGAGGTAGTGGGGGACAGCCCCCCGTAAAGTCAGAGGTGTAGGTGAAAGCACAAAGCAGAAAGTAGGCAGACTCTGGTTTTGGGGGTATATGCTCGAGAATTTCCAGGGGGACTCCTGAAGCTCGATCCCGCCTTTGCGTATGCCGAGCCTCCTTCCTCATGACCTTTGTCATGGGCGGAGTTCCTCACGCTGGCTACCGGCAGTGATAGAATTCCAGTTGAGCTATTCCAGATCCTGAAAAGTGCTGCACTCAATATGCAATATGCACTCAATATGCAATATGCCGGCTCCCGGCAATGCACCATCTCCACATTCCCCGAGGGCCTTATATCCAATGCCTTGGACTTGGCCATGGGACTTCATTGTCCAGTAGACTATGGGCAGGGTGACAGTTCCAGGTGAGGGCTTTAAGAAGTATCACATATTTGTGTTTGACTCCTTGAGCTTTTGGCCTGCGCCATGGGAATTCCCTGGGTCCTAGAACAATAAGACCCAGAAACAGACCTCTAACTGTGTGGAGCCAGGTCCAGCTGAGCCCAGCAGAGCTGTAGCCAACCCACAGACTTACTGTTGAAAGCAGCTAAGATTTGGGGGTTGCTTGTTATTGCAGCAAAACTTGACGCATACAGATTTAAATAGATCTTTCTGATTCCATACAGAGCTTTTAAAACCAGAGTATTTATCCATGTCACTGCTTCTTGGGCATAGAAACCAAGGCAATTTGGACTGGATCCAGAGGGGGGACCTCTCTGCACACCTTAGGGAAGGCTGTCTCTTCACCGCTTCGCATCAAGTTGAAGTGGGTAACCTATATCCATTTCACTTGCTCTCTTCTTTTCATTCTCCTGCCTTCTTCCTATAAAAACTTTTTTTTGCACAAACCTTCATATCCCAGCAGATCTGTAGCTTGGAAGAAGATACAGCTCTACCAGTCCAGTACAGCCAAGTTCTCACATGCTTGGTCAGCTCTGCTGGTTCTAAAAGATTTTTTCCCTTCTGTGCAGTTGTTATTCAGCTCAATGAAGATGGTAAAAACAAAACAACGCCTAAAAACTCTCCAGAAATTTCTTTTGTTTTCATCCCACTGGCACTGATTCACTGTTCCTTAACCTCACATTCCCAGATGATTTATCATGTAGGTTCTTTGCTAATTTACTTTCAGTTGTTTTGCTTCTGCTGTTTGTCTCCACCCCTGTGCTGTGCTGTGCTTAGTCACTCAGTCGTGTCCGACTCTTTGTGACCCCATGGACTGTAGCCCACCAGGCTCCTCTGTGCATGGGATTCTCCAGATAAAAATACTGGAGTGGGTCGCCATGTCCTCCTCCAGGGGTTCTTCCGATCCACACCCCTGTCCCCTGCCTAAATCATCTGCTTCAGTGTTACCATAATTTTCAAAACCGGTCTCATGTGCAGTGAACAGTATGTAGTAAAACCGATTAACTGAAAGCCCCCTTTAAAAGAAACCCAAAAGCTAATAGAATACTCTTTTTCATTTTAGAAGTCATGTTATATTCTGTGGGGTTTTCCCACAAATGTGTTTTTCAGTGTTATATTCTAATAAGGCTAAACTTTGTAGCTACAAAGATTCGATTCCTTCAGATTGGAACATGATGTTCCCTATTTATGTTAGTAGGAAGAGCTCTGAAGTGAAAACTTAGGGTCTTTCTTACAGTGTTTCTTCTCTCTTCTGGCAGAACCCCGTTTTTCTTGAGGACCTACCCACTTCCCTCTGTCCTTGTGGTTTGGGTAGACCTGGCCTCACCCTCCGCTCCATGCTCCATGTGTGCCTGGTCTGTGTCCACCCAACAAATCAGGAGCTGGTTCAGGGCAGCCCCGTGACCCAGTTAAGGGCCGGGAGTTTGGCTGGAGCTGTCAGGAGGAGTCACGTCTTTCCACTGGACCCAGCTGTGAGGTTGCCAGTGTGGAGCAGTAGGCGGCAGTCTTGCCATCACAGTAGCTGAACCTAGCCCAGAGTGGAACCAATCAAAGGAAAGCAGAGTTGAGTGGTGGGGAAAGTGCTCGTGAGTCCTGAGGAGGCTGGGAGACAGACTGAGGGACAGGGAAGCGGCACTGCTCACGTCACCTCGCATCTCCTCACCCAGCACGCCCCAGCTTGGGAGTTGGGGGTCGAGGGGACCGAAGCCACACGAGGAGGGGAGGAGAGAAGTGAGAGTGGGAACAGGGAAGAAAGGCTCAGAGAGCGGTGCACGATGGGTAGCTGACGGGATGCTGGTGCGGGACTTGTGCCAGGGACAGGTTGCCAGGCTGGCAGGGGCAGGCAGGGTGGTGGGACCTCCAGAGTCAGGCACACGGAAGTCCTAGCACAGGACTGGAACCGTGAAGTGAGAACAGTTAGGACAGGGGGCACTGGGACCTGCAGGTGACGAGCACTGCCCAGCTGCAGACTGCAGGAGTAACTCTCAGCCCCACCTCGTGCAGGGCATGGCTTCACCCCCTGACACGGCAGCTTCTGGCTCAGGCTGTGGAGAGCCTCGTGGGCTTCGGGCAGGTTGGGATATGGCAGGACATGCATACCTAGAACCTCCTCCTCTAGTTGAAGTTCTGTTTAGATAATAGAAAACAAATGGAACTAGCTTGGGACTTTTTGTAAGAGTTGAGGGAAGTTTCTTGGAATTCGAGGGTGGGGAGGTATCTATGTTCCAGGAAGGACTGGGGCCGAAACTGGAAACTTTAGGAAAACCAGATGTTTGTTTATTTTTTGCTTTGACTCCGCTCTCTCCTTTCATCATCTACTACATTCGTCTCTCCCCACCCCCGCCCCACACATTCACATCCCTCTGTCTTTTCTCTTCCGTACTCTTTTACATTTTCCCGTTGAAGGCTCTCTCATTGCCCATCTTGACTTGGGTGCCCAGTCTTGGTCCAGATAGCTGACAGTGGGGTTGGGTGGAAGGGGATGAAGAGAGAGCTGTCTTACTTTCAGCATCTCAGCGCTGTGGTGGAGAGGTGATGGAGGGGGTGGTGGCCGGGTGAGCTGGGAACACACTCCAGGCTATGTTCCTCTAACTGCCGGGGGCTGGCCTTTGGTGTACGTCAGTCCCCACCGTAGTCTTCAGCTGTGCTGATGATGTCTGCTCTCAGCATTTATTCAGTCCGTGTTCACTGAGCACCTGCTGCCTGCTCTTCCACTCTCGGGGAACCAGTGTTCAAGCAACAGGCAAAATGCCTGGCACCATGGAGCTTTCGTTCTGGCGAAGGAGACAGATATTCCGTAAAAATAAACAGAAAATGAGTCTCGATGAGATGGAGGATGGAAACACAACAAACGTGATAGGAGCGGGTGGGAGCCGGCTTTATGTGGCGAGGTGGGGAGATGACACTGGACAGAGACCCAGAATGAGAAGTGGACAGCAGAGCAAAGACTTGGGAAGAGCTGTGGGTGGGATGCAGAGTCCTAGGGAGTCAGGGGCTGCCCCTGCAGTCTCGTGTCCCACCCTCACCCTCGTCAGGAGCCCCAGGGAGAGGAGCTGAGTTCAGCCTCCTCATCCAGTCCCCTCTACTTGCTCCTCGTCTGACAGGCCAGGTGCTCCTAACAAAGCCAGGTGAGTGCAGCATCCCCACAGGTAACACCAATCCCCACTTCATGCAGCACCAGCCACTGTTTCCCTGGCCTTGCTATACTCTCAGTCACTTTTCTCCCTTATCACTGTATTTCCATCCCCTTGATGAAAGACCAGGGTCCTCAGATCCTGTCTGATCTGAGCCTCTGCCCTTTCTGCTGCCCTAAGTTGACTTCCTGTCCTCTCTTGGCTCAACCAACCCCTAAACAATGCTTGTCTGCGTGTCTCATGCGTCTCACTGTGCTCACCCTTTCTCCTTCCAGCTGCGCCTGGGTTTCTCTGCTGCCCGTCTTTGGAGGTCTTGGAAATGCTGTTTCCAGCCCCCAGCTTCTCTCTGCCCTGCTTTCCCCAAGTGTGGACATAGCGCTGCCTCAGTTCTCCCAAAACACAGCTGGAGCCAGGCTCTTGTGTTGAATGAAGCTTTCCTAAGGGTTGGGGAGTGACTGCAGAGACAAAACAGCTCATGGGAAACTGAAAGTTCTATAACCTGAGAAAGAAGCATCCACCTAATACTGTCCCTGCCAATAGGAAGCTGCGTGGAAGGAGCGCACTTCACGTCATTGTGCAGAATAATCCTGCCTCTCCTGACCCCAGCTTCTCAGGCTAACAACATAGGATCTGGGCTCTACCTTTAATAACTAAGTCCCCACAGGAGCTTCTTCCCCAGGGCTGTGCAGACTGCCCTGTAGGCAGTACCTTCACCAGGGAGCGGGGCTGAGGAGAGCTAGGAAGGTGAAGGTCACCTCTCTCCTCTCCACTGACAAGTGGTGGGTGTGCCTGGCGGGATTCCTGTGTCTTAATTCACACAAAGCCTCAAGCACAAATCTGACATGTTGCTCTCATACTTAAAATCCTTCAGTTACTCTGCTTTGTCCTAAACAAGATCAAGTTCTTTATCTTGACATTCAAGGTCCTCTGTGACTCCTCCCCCACCTCCTCCTGTTATGTTGAGGCTGGGCCCAATTATCAGTGGTCCACATCATGCTTTTTTATTCACTCCGTGGCCCCTGCTCCTGCTTTCCCTTCTTTTTGTGTGTGTGCTGTCCTGTCCACCCCTTTTTGCCTGGCTGGATCCAGCTTATCTTTTAAGCATCTTATCACTTGTCATTTTCTTCAGGAAGCACTCTGAAGATCCGCCCGCTATGAGTTAAATGTCTCTGGTCTGAGTTCTCCTGGTCCCCTGTGTTCACCCCGTACTTAGCATTTGATGACACTTGATGTTATCTGTGTACGAGTCACCTGCAGCACATCCAGTTGCTCCCTGAGGATAGAGACTGTTATTCATCATTATGTAACCAGTACCTGGCAAAACGCCTGGCACAAAGTCAGTGTCGAATAATTTCTTGTTGGATAGAATTCCGGTTTCTTCTGTCTTACAACTTGGAAAATGATTGCTGATTTGTTAGAAAGACTCTGGATGTCATATTTTCAAACATACAGGCATATGGTTCTATTAATGTATACAAGTAACCCAGTGCTAGCTCTGAAAGCTGAAGAAGCTCCCTTTTTTTGAGGACTAAATGAGCTCTACCTTCCTTCCAGCACCCAGTTCTCCAAGTGAAAGACGGCAGCCATAGAGCTATTCAGTGCAGGCAAGTTCTCAGTCATCGTCTCAGGTGATATTTGTGGCAAAACAAAAGAACGGACAGTTCTCACAAAGATCTCTGCAAAAGAATCACCTGAGTTTAAAAGTACAATGGAAGATCCGTGACTGTTTCCTCCAGGAAGCTCAGAATTCCTTCACCCTTGTGCTCACCATACTGGCTGCTTGTCTCAACAACCTTTCAAGATTCTCCTTGCATTCCTGCATCATTTGTTACATTGTGGCATTCTGTCCAAGTAATGATCAGTCCAGCTGCCTTTAAAACAATCACTTTGAGAGGGAAGTGGGGGACTCAGTCATTTACTTATTCATCAGTGAATATTAATTGAGTGCCATACTACTCTGAGTATCCATCTGCAAGAAAGAAATAGACAAAAACTTTTGTCCTCATAAAGCTTATATTTATGATGCTGGGAGGGATCGGGGGCAGGAGGAGAAGGGGACGACAGAGGATGAGATGGCTAGATGGCATTACTGACCCGATGGACGTGAGTCTGAGTGAACTCCCGGAGCTGGTGATGGACAGGGAGGCCTGGCATGCTGCAATTCATGGGATCACAAAGAGTCGAACACAACTGAGCAACTGAACTGAACTGAACTGAAAGCTTATATTTTAGTAAGAGGAACAAAAAAGAAACATTGTAAGTGAACATTGTGTTGGAGGTAATAAGTACTGTGAAAAATATAAGAAAACGAGGAGAATCAGAAACGTGGTAGTGATTTTTCTTTTAGTTTTTTTTTTAATTAAAATTTTTTTTAATTTTTAAAAAGTTAAAAAAAAATTTTTTTTTTTTTAATTTGGCTGCACTGGGTCTTAATTGCTGCACACAGTATCTAGTTCCCCGACCAGGAATTGAACCTGAGCCCCCTACATTGAGAGCTCAGAGTCTTAACCACCGGATCACCAGAGAAGTCCCAGTTGTTGTTGGTTGGTTAGTTGGTTGTGTGTTTTAAAAGAAGGTTTATTTTAATATAGGTAATGGTAGGCCTTGAGGAGCATTGAAACATTTGAGCAAACACTTGAAAGAGATTAGGGAGCAAGCCATGTAGAAATACAGGCTGAGTAACAGCCAACACTGAGGCCTGTAGGAAGCCTGTACAAGGAGTGAGGTAAGCAGTGTGGGAGAGTAATAGGGCTGAGAGGGAGCGTAATAGAAATGAGATCAGAAAGGTACACGGGGTGGGTGGGGCCCAGTTGCACAGAACCTAGTGATCTTCATAAGAACTTTGATTCCCACTCTGAGGTGAACAGAAAAGCCATTGCAGCATTTTGAAGAGAGATGTGACGTGATGGCTTACAACCATTCCCTCTGGTTCTGTGTGTTTGGAATAGACTATATCAGGGCAAGAGTGAAAGTGGGGAGAACCTTTAGGAGTCTGCCACTACGATCCAGATGGAAGCAGTAGAGGCTTGGGCCGGTGTAGAAGCAAGGGTAGAGTTGAGAAGTGGTTACATTCTGGATAGATTTTGGAAGGAGACCTAACAGGACTTGCTGATGTAGGGTGTGACAGAAGTGAAGGGATGGAGGTAACAGAAGTGAAGGGGTAGAGTTCCCACAAGTGAGCTGAGGAAGGCCACAGGGGGTGTGCCTATGTAGGGCACTCTGGAGTTGGACTTAACTACATTTGACTTAACTACATCTACTGGATGCATCTACAGGGAGATATCACGTGGCAGAGACAGAAATCTAGAATTCCAGAAGTAGGTCCAGATGTAAATGGAGAAGAGAAGAAGCCCAAGGACTAAAAATTGGGACATTCCAACACTTAAAGGTAGGGGAAAAAAGAGAAATCAAGGAAACTAGTATCAGTTCAGTTCAGTTCAGTCGCTCAGTCATGTCCGACTCTTTGCGACCCCATGAATCGCAGCACGCCAGGCCTCCCTGTCCATCACCAACTCCCGGAGTTCACTCAGACTCACGTCCATCGAGTCGGTGATGCCATCCAGCCATCTCATCCTCTGTCGTCGCCTTCTCCTCCTGCCCCCAATCCCTCCCAGCATCAGAGCCTTTTCCAATGAGTCAACTCTTCGCATGAGGTGGCCAAAGTACTGGAGTTTCAGCATTAGCATCATTCCTTCCAAAGAAATCCCAGGGCTGATCTCCTTCAGAATGGACTGGTTGCATCTCCTTGCAGTCCAAGGGACTCTCAAGAGTCTTCTCCAACACCACAGTTCAAAAGCATCAATTCTTTGGCACTCAGCCTTCTTCACAGTCCAACTCTCACATCCATACATGACCACTGGAAAAACCATAGCCTTGACTAGCCGGATCTTTGTTGGCAAAGTAATGTCTCTGCTTTTGAATATTCTATCTAGGTTGGACATAACTTTCCTTCCAAGGAGTAAGCGTCTTTTAATTTCATGGCTGCAGTCACCATCTGCAGTGATTTTGGAGCCCAAAAAAATAAAGTCTGACACCATTTCCACTGTTTCCCTATCTATTTCCCATCAAGTGATGGGACCAGATGCCATGATCTTCGTTTTCTGAATGGTGAGCTTTAAGCCAACTTTTTCACTCTCCTCTTTCACTTTCATCAAGAGGCTTTTTAACTCAGACTGCCATAACAAAATACCACAGACTGGGAGGCTAAAACAACAGAAGCTTATTTTCTCAGGGATCTGGAGGCTAGAAGTTAGAGATCAGCATGATTGCATTCTGGTGAAAGCTCTTTTTCTAGATAGAAGATGACAGCCTTCTCACTGTGTCCTCACATGGTGGGTGGACAGAAGCAGGGAGAGAGCAGGAGAGAGGCTCTCTGGTGACTCATCTTATAAGGGCACTAATCCCATCATGAGGGCCCCACCCTCATGACCTCATCTGACCCTGATTACCTGCTCTGACTACATCTGCGGCTCAATAGACATGAGTTTGAGCAAGGTCCATGAGTTGGTGAATGACAGGGAAGCCTGGCATGCTGCAGTCCATGGGGCCACAAGAGTCAGACACACAGAGCAGCTGAACTGAACTGAAGCAGTTTAGTTGGAAGCACTTGGTAAGGCACTTATTCTACATCTATGTACCTCAGTTTCCTCATCTATAAAATGAGAATAATAACAGGACCCACCTCAGAGAACTGGTGAGGAGATAAATGGATTAATACATGTAATATGCTTAGAACAGTACATACTAAATCCTGCATAGTGTTAACTATTATAATGGTTATAAATCTAATCATTTAGTTGTGAAACTAAAATGCTCAGTTTTACTTGTTCTTTGCTTAATTCTCAATTAGCTCATTAATTTGACAGATTAAATTTCCCTAGAGTTCTAAAGCCAATTTCACACTTAATCAAATTCTCTTAAATATTTCAAATTAAAGGGAAAAAAACTTTATAAATCTAGCAAAAAAAAAAAAAAAACTACTCTTCTAATATTTAAGTACTGTTTAAACAATGATTGACTATTTTCCCTTAAACATTTCAAACTAAGGTCACAAGTTGTTATGTCAAACATTTCAAATATCTAACACAGTAGGTGTTAAACCAAATTGTTCTCAAGGAATATTAACTCTTATAATGTTAATAAATAAAATCTTATACATTTAGCTTAAATTACTTTGAGCATTTCAGCATCTTAAAAATCAAACTCAGGACTTCCCTGGCAGCTCAGTGGTAAAACATCCACCTGCCAATACAGGAGACATGAGTTCAGTCCGTGATCCAGGAACATCCCAAATGCCACTTAGCAACTAAGCCCATGCACCTCAACTATTGAGCCACTGCCCTAGAGCCTGGAAGCTGCAACTGCTGAGTCTACCCCATCTAGAAAGGAGCTCCCACCTCGGGCAACTAGAGAAGAGCCTGTGCAGCAACAGAGAAGCAGCAAAGTCAATATTAAATAAATAAAATCTTTGAAAAATCAAATTCATAAATTTAGTATATTGGATTTTCCTAAACATTGGAATATTATTGACTATAAATTTAGCAAGTTAAGTTCTCCTAAATATGTGCACTAAAATCATAAATCTGGTAAATTTCTACTATACCATTTCATTAACCATTGACCTTAAAAGCATAAACAAAGCAAAATTGTGCTATTGTACTCAAATAAATATAACTTACACAAAAGCATCAATTCATCATTTGTAATTCTTGTTTGTTACATCTTTCTGGCATTACAAAGTTACTATTCCTAATGACAGGAATAGAATTATCTCTTCAAGTCCTCTACAGTGACTGAGATTACCCAAGATCTGAGTTCCAAATTACAAAGACAGGATACCTGTGCCAGGACCTGGGATGGGCATGGTTGCCTCCCAGGGAGGTTTCACCACAGCTGTTCATTAACAAGGGCAGTATGTTCTCCTGATTGGTTTCTCCTAGCTGCATTGCCAGCAAGAGACTTCTTAGGCTTTCTTTATTTATTGCTGTGCTGGGTCTTTCTTAGCGTGCACAGGCTTCTCATTGTGGTCGCGTCTCGTTGCAGAGCACAGGCTCTAGGCTCTCAGGCTTCAGTAGTTACAGCAGTAGTTGCAACACATGGGCATGGGATTCTCTAGGCAACAATACTAGAATGGGTTTCCAGTCCCTTCTCCAGGGGATCTTCCCAACCCAGGAATCGAACCTGGATCTCTGGCATTGCAGGCAGACTCTTTACTGTTGGAGCCACAGGGAAGCCTGCCTTGAAAAGTAGATTCTTAACCACTGGACCATCAGGGAAATCCTCATCCTCAGACTTTTGAAGTGGAATTTTATTGCTCAATCTAGTGTGTCACATATATCCTAAGACCCTTTCAACATTAACCCTCACCCAATTTTTTTATCATAACTTTTTTCTTCCTTCTCTGATTTGAGTAGATGGAGCTACCACTGCACACGCATGCACACACACATACACAGGCGTGTAGCACTTAGCAGTTACAAATGAGCTTCTTGATGAGACTTCATTTACTTTCCCTTTTCTTTCTCATCAGCCTTAGTTCTCAAGTCATCTACTGACAACTGTGAGCTCTTCAAGAGAAGGGTGTGTATTGGTCATCTTTGTGTTTCTAGTGCCTGGTGCTCAGTAAATGCTTGTGGGACAAATTAAGAATAAATGTACTGAATGTAAACTTGGAGTAACCAACCCCAAAAGTCCTCTTCATCAACTGGAATAAGTTTTTCCTTGCAGCAGTTCCCTAACTTGCCCCTTCATCTGAAAAGCCATGACAACGGTCTTCTTATCTTTTGAACAACGCCACACTTATAGCCCTTGCTTCTTTTTTCTGATGAATCCCTCTTAGTAACAGCCTGTATGTCACACATGTCACCATTCACCGCCTTCCCTTCAAGGTTGACTTGACAGTGGATCTTAACACTTTCCTACGAACTCTGGACTGTTCAGGATTCCTTTCTGAACAGAGATTCCTTTTTAGAAGGGCACCATAATGGAGTTGGCATTCAAGGTGTCATAATTTGCTGTCCCAGGCACAGGACCTAAGAGCACACATTTGGATCCATACACATATGATGGCAGATCCTGGCTCTGCCATTTACAACCTTTGTTGTTGTTTGGCTTTTCTCAGACTCAGTTACCTTTGTAAGAAAAAAAAAAAGCAATTTAACATCTATCACAGAGGGTCAAGGCAAGGACTGAACAAGATAAGGTTTGCAAATCTCTTAGGGCAAAGCAGGGTGCTTGAGTGCTCACTAAATAGTAATTAATACCCAAATGGATGCTTCCGTTTTCTGTCTTTGGCCCCAGTCACCTGGCTGGGTTTGATCCCTGGGTTGGGAAGATCCCCTGAAGAAGGAAATAGCAACCCACTCCAATATTCTTGCCTGGAGATTCCATGGACAGAGGAGCCTGGCAGGCTCCAGTTGCAAAGTGTTGGACACGACTGAGCAACTAACACGCATACACACACACCTGGCTGGAAATGCAGTTACCTTCACACTTTCTTTAACATGCTGATTCTTCAAGAGGCAAAGGAAAGTGAAGACAGCCCTCCTTGGGGAAATTGAAAAGGGAAGACTCAGATTTTAAGCGGGCAGGGGATGGTGTTTCTTCATATATTTGCAGATCTGTGTTAAGTAATAAATAAGCAAAATCCCAAGATTTTTATGCTTTTTAAATAAAATTTTAAAGTACAAGTTTAACAGTTTTAAGTACAATAAGATTGAATCATGTAATGAGTCACTTCAATTTTCAACAGGCTTCCTATTTCAAAGCCCTTAGATACTTCCTGTAATCAAAACCCATTTTCCAATTCACAGGCAGATATTATCTAATGATCCACTCAATCTTTTCATGTTCTTAATTTGGGGTCAGTCTCAATGGCCTGACTCACATCAGCTGTCATTTTTGTGATCGAAATGTCACTTCACATTACAGTTTTCATCGGGACAGTTCTCATCTTTGGTTTCAATTCAATTTCATTCAAATCAAATCCATATGTCTCAGGACAATTGAATTTGCTTAAAATCCCCTCTGTTCAGATAAGACTGTAACCACCACTTCCTGTTGATGCTACTGAAGTTCCTAATACCTTCTAAACACCTGGTACTGCCTGATAACAAGGACGCTGCTTTTCTTCTGCCCCTGGTCCTGACACCGGCACTGAAACCAGCCACACAGCCTCATGGCCACCAGAGCTCGAACCATCACTGCTGTCTCTGGTCTGGATGCCACAGTCTCCACCACCCCATCCCACCACCACCCCTGCTGGGTCAGTGCTCTTCTAAACTGTAGAAAAATCTTTCCTCATACCTCATTTATTAGAAATCTTGGCTAGGTAACCACTTATTAGGTTATAAGTGTTTAGAAAAGTATTATTTGCTTTTTGGGTTTTTTTTGTTTGTTTGTTTGACATTGGTTGAGTTTTTCAAGTCTTCCACAGCACAGACAAAAGGAACTGAGCCACAGCACAATCCACCCATGGCATACTCAAAATTTTATATTTAATCAGTCAGTTTCTGAGCAGATTGTGTTAAAAATATTCAGCTGTAATGATTATTTCATGTATTTGTCTATTTTTCATTTGTTCTCTTTTTGAAGAAAAAATGCTAAGATTCCTGGTAGAAGTGACCATACCCCTCCACCAAATGTGTTGAAACTTCTTTATCCCTTCGTCTTGTGGGCTGGCAGACTTCATCTTGTGGGCTGGCACTCTGGGGACTTAGTGGCACTGTTCAGAGTAGGGAAACAAGGATGCTGAGATCAGGCAGGATCAGGACCCAGAAAATTCACCCAGCTGAAGAAGGGGTAGACCAGTAGGGCCCTCCGCAGTATTCCCAGGGGCTGAGTTTGAGTCACATAACAAAATTCACCAAGTGACCAAAGCCCAGCTAAAGAGGTCATCTTGGAGCTGTGCTGTGATTTGGCCATTGGCAGCATGGCCTCTGCTGGTAGTATTCCTGGGTATGGGGACTGGTAAAAAAAAAATGGGCTGAGGTCATAGCCCAGCCCTCTATACATGCCTTAGGCAACAAACCAGATGCAAAAGTAGTCCAAGAGGCTGAATGTTTAGGAAGAGCTCTACCCAAAGCAGTCTGAAGGGACTCTGCAGATGAAGAAATGAAACTAAGGTCATAATGGGGAAGGATGGGATCGAGAACTGAAGGGACAAGTGAGATACATATGCAGGCCACTGGCCAGGGCAATCCAGAGAAATGGAATAAGAAGGTGGGAAGCTGTAAGTGGAATACAGCACCTGCTGCATGCTACTATCTTGGACTAGGGTTTCTTAAAATTGCCCCATCTGGCTAGGTTCAGAGTATCTAGAAAACCAAGACGGAAGCTCAGATGTATAGACTGAACTTGTACAGTGCACTTAGAAATTATGCAATTGCTAAAGCTTCCACTTTTTATTTAATTTCATTTTAAAAGATTTTTAATTTGTGTAGTTGATTTACAATGTTGTGTTTTTTTGGTGTATAGTAAAGTGATTCAGTTTACATATATTCTTCATATTCTTTTCCCTTATGGTTTATTGTTGGATATTGAACGTAGTTCCCTGTGCTATATAGTAGGACCTTATTCTTCTCTATTTTATGTACAGTAGTTTGTATCTGCGAATCCCAAACTCCTAATTTATCCCTCTCTAACCCCCTTTCCTTTGTTTCTATGTCTGTGAGTCTGTTTCTGTTTTGTAGATCAATTCATTTGTGTCATATTTTAGATTCTACATATAAGTGATATCTTGTATTTATCTTTGTGAACATGCACTTAGTATGATAATCTCTGAGTCCTCTATGTTGCTGAAAATGGCATTATTTCAATCTTTTTTTTTTGGTCAAGTTGTATTCCTGTGTGTGTATCACATCTTCTTTATCCATTCATCTGTTGATGGACATTTATGTTCCTTCTATGTCTTGGGTATTGTAAATACTGTGAAGCTTAAACTAGTTAGAAGTCTTGGGATCAAATTCCAGCTCCGATAACATGACTTTGGGAAAATTAATCTCTCTACATCCCTGTATCCTTCAGTAAAGAGCTTCAGACGGTTCTTTTAAGGGTTTGTAAAGTTCATATCACTATAGTTAATCAAAAACTGAAGGCATGTGGCCGCCCTGGCTAATATCAGCACACTAATTCCAGACCACATGGCATTCATTGGTGGGCCTGAGCCTGTTGATGGCTTGCCTTCCTGATAAGAAAAGATTCAGGAACTGGCAAGCTGCCCTGCAGGTATGAGTCTCACAGCTGACAAAAGGGCTTTTGGGAACCAGCACCTAATGTGGATGGTGGGTTGGGAAGTAGAGCCAATTGGAGGGTGCTCCAGAGTATCTGGGAACTTTTGTTGTATTTGAATCACAATATAGGGGAAGTATCCATTCACATTTTCCTCCTTATCCAGAGAATAATATCCTTTCCCAGGGGTATGGGTATGCCCACACCCATGCACACACTTCAGAGCCAAAGGCCAGAGACAGACTCGTTTTCCTTCTTCCGGGTACCCTCTGGCTTGTGTTACCTTCTGTGATGGCCTCACACATGAACATTTGATCTTTGAAATGCACTCCAGACATTCCAGTTTGAGAATGTTTGCAGCTCTCCTATGGTTTACATGTTTGATTTTTGTTATTGCTGTGTCCATGGAAGTAACTGCAGTTTTCTTTCTCTCTGTAACTGCAGCATTAATACTCTTAGTCTGTATTGGAAGATGCCCTGAGTTTAAATTAAGTTGAATGCTGGGCTGAGTGTGACTCACAAGAGTTCCTCCTACTCTTAAGTCTGGGGCTCCAGTCAAAGAGCCCATCCTCACAGCTTGAGAACAGGGAAGGTATGTCACCCCACGCAGACCCTCTGCTCCCCAGTCTTCTTAATTTCTCCTACTCCACTCCTCACACCACATTCTGATAGTTCCTTCAATGCCATTTCCTGCCTCTGCACAGGCTCTTTCCTCTGCCCACAGTGGCCTTCCCTCTTTCACTCCTGATGACCTCCTCTTCAGCCAAAATGGCCCAGCTCAAGACATCCTTATGGTCCTCTCTATAGACCTCAGTCCCCTCAAAGTTAGCTCTTCTCTCCTCTTTGCTCCTACACATTTTACACATATCTCTGTTGTTCAGCTTCTCATGTTGTAATAATATCTCCCACTGTGAGCTCTTTGAAAGCAGGATATGTGTCTTCCTCATGGTATCTCTATCAACAGAATCTGTCACAGTGCCTGGCACTTGTCTGATACACATTAAAAACATATGGATGACAGACATAGAAGACAAACATGGTTACCAAAGGGAAAGGGGAGAGGGATAAACTGGGAATTTGGAATGAACAGATACACGCTAGCATATATAAACAAGGAACTACTATTAGCACAGGGAACTATATTCAATTATAATAACCTATAATGGAAAAAAATCTGAAAAAGAACATATATAAATATGCATAACTGAATCATTTTGCTATATATTTGAAACATTATAAATAAACTATACTTCAATTTAAAAAACAAAGGAAATATTTTTGTGTATGGTGAGAGGGTGTATTCTAACTTCATTGATTTATGTGCTTTCAATTTTCCAAACATCACTTGCTAAAAAGTGTTTTTTTCACTTTGTATATTCTTGCCTCCTTTGTCAAAGATTAACTGAGCATAGGTGTGTGACTGCCCTGGTGGCTCAGATGGTAAAGCGCCTTGCTTACAATGCGGGAGACCTGGGTTCAATCCCTGGGTCGGGAAGATCCTCTGGAGAAGGAAATGGCAACCCACTCCAGTACTCTTGCCTGGAAAATCCCATAGACAGATGAGCATGGTGGGCTACAGTTGTATATTCACCTTGTATATTCTTGCTTCCTTTGTCAAAGATTAACTGAGCATAGGTGTGTGGGTTTATTAATATTTCTGGGCTCTCTATTCTGTTCCATTTACTCATATGTCTGTTTTTGTGTAAATACCTTGCTGTTTTGATTACTGTGGCTTTGCAGTATTGTCTGGATTCAAAATGGCTTAAAGACATAAATATAAGACCTGACACCATAAAATACCTAGAAGAGATCATACACAAAACATTCTCTGACAAAAATCATAAAAGTTTTCTTAGGTCAGTCAACCAAGGCAGTAGAAATAAAAACAAAAATAAACAGATGTGACCTAATCAAAATTATAAGCTTTTGCACAGCAAAGGAAACCACAGACAAAAAAAAAAAAAAAAAGGAAAGACAGTGTATAGAATGGAGAGAATATCTGCAAACAATGTGACCAACAAAGTCTTAATTTCCAAATATACAGCTTATGTAACTCAACAACAAAAAACCAAACAATCCAATCAAAAAGTGGACAGAAGAACTAAATAGACATTTCTCCAAAGGCCAATAGGCACATGAAAAGATGCTTAACATTGTTAATTATTAAAAAATGCAAATCAAAATTACAATGAGGTAGCACAATGGCAACCCACTCCAGTACTGTTGCCTGGAAAATCCCATGGACGGAGGAGCCTGGTAGGCTGCACTCCATGGGGTCGCCAAGAGTCGGATACGACTGAGCGACTTCACTTTCACTTTTCACTTTCATGCATTGGAGAAGGAAATGGCAACCCAGTCCAGTGTTCTTGCCTGGAGAATCCCAAGGATGGCAGAACCTGGTGGGCTGCTGTCTATGGGGTCGCACAGAGTCGGACATGACTGAAGTGACTTAGCAGCAGCAGCAACCACCTCCTAACAGTCAGAAGGGCCATCATTAAAAAGTCTACAAATAACAGATGCTGGAGAGGATGTGGAGAGAAAGTAATCGTCTTTCACTGTTGGTGGGAGTGTAAGTTGATGTAGCCATTGTAAAAAAACCATATGGAGTCTCCTCAAGAAAACTAAAAAAAGAACTAACATATGGTCCAGCAATCCCACTTCTGGGCATTTATCCAGACAGATTTCTAATTCAAATATATACGTGCACTCCTGTGTTCATAGTAGCACCATTCACAATAGCAAAGACATGGAAGCAGCCTAAACGTCCATCAACAGATGAATGGGTAAAGAAGATGTGGTACATATATACAATGGAATATTACTTGACCATAAAAAAGAATAAAATAATGCTGGACCTAGAGATTGTCATACTGAGTGAAGTAAGTCAGGCAAAGAAGAACATATATCATATGACTTCCCTTATGTATGGTAAAAAAAAAAAAAATTGATACAAATGAACTTGGTTACAAAACATAAAGAGACTCACAGACTTAGAAAACAAACTTATGGTTGCTGGGGGGCAGAAGAGGGATAGTTAGGGGGTTGGGGATGGGTAGGTACACACTATTTAAAATGGATAACCAACCAGGAACTACTGCACAGCACATAGAGCTCTTGTTATGTGGCAGCCTGGATGGGAGGAAAGTTTGGGGAAGCACTGGATACATACATATATATGGATAAGTCCCTTTGCTATTCATCTGAAATCTAAAACATTGTTAACTGGCTATACCCAAAAACAGAATTAAACAAAAAATAAAGTAAAAAAAGAACAAGACATGGCACATATATGCAGTGGAATACTACTCAGCTTTAAAAAAAGAATGCAGTAATGCCATTGGCAGCAACATGGAGAACGACTCCATGTTCTCATATTATCATATTAAGTAAGGTAAGTCAGAAAGACAAATATGTGATGCCACTTATATGTGGAATCTAAAATATGACACAAATGAATCAATCTGTGAAATAGAATCATGGACATAGAGAACAGACTGATGGTTGCCAAGACAGGGAGGACAGGCTGGCGGGGTTGGGAGAGGGGTGGAGTGGGAGGTTGAGGTTAGCAGATGTAAACTTTTCTATATAGGGTGGATAAACAACAGACTCCTACTGTATAGCACAGAGAACTATATTCAGTGTCCTATGATAAACCATAATGGAAAAGAACACTTTAAAAAGAATGTGTAACAGAACAGCTTTGCTGTTTAGCAAAAATGAAGACAACATTCTAAATCAACTGTACTTCAATTAAAAAGAGAAAACTGAAATAAAATATATTTATATGAATGAAAACCAAAGCATTCTTTTTGTTTCTTTTTCCTACAGAAACGATGACTGTGGGTAAGAGGACCACTTATGTCAAGAACCCAATAGGACCACCATCTTACAGAGATCTTCAGTAACTTTTCCCATCCAACAACATCCAGATGACTCTAGTGACCAAATGCTCAGCTGTAAACACAGCAATAACTGGCCCTCTTTCCAGGTTGGGTTTGCTGAACGTGGATGGTCCAGCCATCTTCAGGTGGCCTAAGGTGGTGTGCTGTAGGGGAAGCACATCTCTTCTGGCCAAGAATCAAGACTGGACTGTGGAAGAACCGCCTGACACAGTGAGAGTACTAAAGCACCTAGTGCCAGGACTCGCAATGATTAACACGGGGCCCTTGGTGAGGGGTTCACAGCAGCTGCCCCGGCAGTGTCACTCTGACATGGTGTTTTGCTTGAAGGCCCTGGAACGACAGAGTATCTTAAAATCTATCCAGGTGCTAAGTAGGCAGCAGATCTAATTCACACTGGACTACTACTGAGCTAATAACTATCTCCAGAAAATAATTTCACCCAAGAAGTACTCCAGCTTTGCAAAGAATAGCCCCAGGAGAGTAATAGGATAAGCAGGCCATTACCCTGGAAAAAATCGAGTGCAAAGCGGTCTAGTTCACAGCAAATTCACTGCCTACTCCCTTGTCTGTGGCAGTGAGTACCAGTTAATTGTGGCCCTCTCTTCTGCTAAACCCAGAGTCAGAATCCCCAGCACTGTTTTCAGAATAGCCAGCAGCCACTTCCTTTCAACTGGTATTGGCAAGTAGAATGAAAGTTCATTGTCTTCCCTGTTAGAGAGGCATGCATCTCAATGGCATAGGCATCTGAAATACCCTTTCCCAGGTACATTTGTCTTCTAAGGGAAGAACCTCAGAAACAGATGTACCATTGAGTGAGCTGAGTTCGTGAAGAAATGACACAGCTGGTCCCTGATTGAAGGCACAGCTTTGGGGGCCTTCTTGGCCTGAGTGCCTTCTGGGTATTTCCATATGCAACAGCCCAGAGGCATAGCCTTGGGCAACCACAGACAGGTTTCCTTTCCTTTCCAGATACATATATCACATTCATGGCACTTGGGGAATGGAAGTACCTACTAGAGTGAAGGTCAAGGGCTCTCCCCGGGTATCACATCCATTACTCAGCATCCTTTGTGACCACATCAGCCAACCCACTGCCAGCTGTGTTCCACATCCTCCTTGCTTCTGCTTCTATACAAATGAAACCAAAGGTCTCAGCATGCCCTGAGGCTGGGGGTGTTACCTAGTGATCCTCTCTTCCCCAACATTGGTGTGAGGTATCCCGCCCATACATTTGCACCATTTCTCCAAGGTAGCATTTCTCTTTCATACAGTCTCTCTGCAAAAGAATCCGTAGTTGGGCTGTAGTTTACCTTCCTGGGAAACTCGTTATCTTCATTTGAATTAACACTTCCATACAGGATTAACTGGGTAGAAGCACGGACTAGGCAGGTCTTCAGAAAGTTCTTGTTGCCAAGGCTGCCTGGTACAAGAAACTACCTTGATGTCAAATCTTAAAAGGATGGAGATCTTTGGTTGTATGAGGCAGCGTTACTACGTTCCAGCTTCACATGTTCCCCAGCCTGTGTATTCCATTTCCATCTCTGATTTGCTTTCAGCCTCGAAAATTGACAGGGAACCCAGGGTTCTGCCTATGTCTGCTGACATGAGAAGAATTCAGTTTCTTTGCCCAAGGTTCCCCTCTGCCTATTCCTCCACATTCAGACATCTTCCATCATACCAGTGTTTAGAACCAAAGCATGAAGGACTAGTGCCAGCAAGATAGTCAGCAGAAATATTATCTCTAGATCCTGGCAGATGAGCCCAGAAAGGTGGTCCCAGAGAAACCAGACTGGCCCCAGTAGATATCAGGCAGCCATCCCAATAAGCTTTGACTTGTCCTTGGGATGGGGAGCCTTGGTAGGAGATCCTGGGGTAGCTGAGCCTATTGTTCCCCTGCTCTCAAGATCTTCCTGCCTCGAGGGCTGAGTATGCCACTGGCTTGCTGGTATGAAATAGAAGGTGACTTTAATAAGGGCCAGCAGGCAAGTGGCTTGTATCTGGAAAGCTTTGCCTAGCAGTCCAGCTGTGGCCAGAGGCTGGTTATAAATTTGAACTCCCTGAGCCCATCTGCAACTCTGCCTCTGTTCTCTTGTATTCTGTTTGGTTTCCCTTTAGTTTCCTAGTAAATGTTCCTTTTGAAAAATTCCAACCTTGTTTCATTGAACTCGGGGGGAAGGGGAGTCTCCATTGTCTTTTCCAGAATAGAGAAGGAAATTAAAGTATCATCTTAAAAAAAAAAATATGGTAATGTCAGTGGAAAGGGATACACCCTGGTTGGATCTTTGGAACAGACCTTCAGAAAAGCTGGTTCCAAGATATGAGGAGAAACCCAGTGTCTCCCTCTGCCACCTGGCCCTGATTCTGAGCCCATTCCTCTCACTGGCTTTGTCTTCAAGGAAACCTGCCTTGGATGCCTGTTGCTGCAAAAGCATCGTTGCAGCCAGTGAACTGGGCACATTTCACAGACAATGTGATATCCAGGAAGTATACTGGTGCGTGACGAGGGGAGAAATAATGGAGGGGAGGGAAAGGACTATTTCTACAGTGTGGATATTTTCAAAATGCTCCCAATAGTCATGACTCTAAATGGAATGATTTAGCCCTCATGGCCATTGGTGGAACTACATTTCATATGAAGAGAAGAAAGGCATACTCTCATACTTACGTCAATGAGACTGACAAAAGATAGATATGGAAAATGCCTGGTTATCTTCATGGCCATCCTGTCCTACAATGGTGGGTGTTCCAAGTATCTATTGCTGCACAGCAAAGCACTTCAAAGCTTAGTGGTTTAAATAGCAAGTCATTATCTTTCATGATTCTGTGGGTTAGCAGAGGTTAGGTGATTGCTCGCTCTTGGAGTCTCGGGGTTGCTATCAGATGGCAGCTGAGACTGGTATCATCTGAATGCCAGACTGGGCAGGATATCCTTAGCGGACTCTGCATCCATGTGCGGCTCCTCCATTGGGACAGCAAGAACAGCTGAAGGCTGATTGGGCGCCTCTCTGCACATAGTCTCTCCACGTGGTTAGCTTGTGCTTCCTCACAACATGGAGGTCTTTAGGCAATCAGACTTGTTACGGAGTGGCTGGCTTCTCCCAGAGTCAATGTGGCAATGTCCCAGGAGATGTTGCAAGGCTCTTCTAAATAACCTCAGAAGTAACACAGGGTCATTCCCACCACAGACTATGGGTCAAGAGCAAGTCATAGGGCCAGCCTAGATTCAATAGAAAGGAATTACCAAAGAAGGAAATACCAGAAAGCGTGGCTCATCAGTGCCACTTTGGAGATAGTGGGGATAGGACTGGAGGGGGAGGGATTCCTGGATTGCTGTCACTTTAAAAACACATGCATTAGTTAACATGCGTGAAGCGGGTGTAATAAGGGGCAGAGGAGAAGGGGAAGGGCTATCCATGAATACTTCAAGAAAGCATAAGCCGAAGAAAAGTGAATAGTTGTGACTGAAACAGTTTATAATGTCATAAGAAAGCCTGGAGGAAGATTGTAATTCTAGTGATTGTTCAAGAGCTTGAGTGGAATGCTTTTTCCCCCTCATCTTTACTGCCAAAGTAAAAGTGCAAACAAGACATTCCCATGCTTGGGAACATACTTAGAAATGAAAATGCAAAGTATATGAGCAGAGGTTGTTTGCCCCTTTTCTTAAGACTTCAGAGAGAATCACTGAAGGTTGGAAAGAGGGAACTTATCAAATCTAGTCTAAGCATCCCTCTGCCAGTTGTCCGCTGGCACGAGGTCCTCACGTGGCTACTGTTGCCGCGGTGCCTTCTCCACTCCGCCCCTCCCTCTCCTGCAGCGGTCCTGCTGTATGGAGTAATCAGAGTCAGTCCACTGCTCTTCCCTCCACCCTGGGCTCCTCCTAACTCAGCCACCTTGCCAGAACTTGCAAAGTTATAGAAACGGCTTAATGAACTGAGAAAAGGATGTTACTGTGGATGCGTGTATGGCCAAAAACAATGTCTGCGACTTGTATGTGGATCCTGAGAATTCTGCAGCCCATTTAGCTGCCCATGGCCACCATTGCTCTGATGGTCACTGAGGGTTATGAGAGTGTCCAGCCTGGGAGGGTCCTAGAATGCCACCCACACTCAAGCCAGAGAGGATGGACACTTGCTTTACTGTCCCATTCTAGATCCCTGTGAAAAATATCTCTCATACACTAGATTCCTGAGCACAACGAGAGGCTGAGTGGCCAGTGAGCCTTCTCTGAGTCTCTAGTTTTCTCACTGACAGGGCCTTCCAAGTCTCTTCCCCCTTCAATTCTTAGGGCCCAAGAGAGGCCATAAACCCCTCACTGTCTTTTAACAACCACCTTAGGCACTTTCTTAACTGCAGATCCAGTGATGCCCACCACAAAGGTACTGCTTGGCACCTTATCTTCTCAGCCAGAGAATAGTCATGGGCAGTGTTCAGAGAATGCTAGTGTCTCTGAGATGCCCTTTCCAAAGAAGAGGCACAGAAGAGTGGAGCCCTACCATTGTAGCACAAGCTACTCTATCTTCTGTTCAACTGCATATCAAATAGGCTGACCTGCATGGAGAAAGTGAAATAGTAAAGCCCAGGAAAGACAGTAATCAGAAAAATCACCCCTGCAGTTGAGGAAATATCCCAGGGGAGACCTGCAGAGCACTCCAAGGCAAATAGGGGGAAAAAAGAGGGTTGCTGTTACACTGTGAGCTGTGGAAGATGAGCCCTGGTCCTCTCCGCTAAGCCCAGATGTGAGGCGAAGGAAGCTCAGTCAGTGCCACGCGCCTGCCTCCACTGTTGATGATGTCAGTAGAGAGTTTCCCGTGAACAGATCACGGCTCTTCAGGGACAATGGCAGAGCCCACTTCTACCACTCAAGAGGCTGACTTGTCACCTGCTGCTTAGGTTCCCTGGACTTACAGCCTGTAAATTAAACCCGCAGTATGATCACTTCTCTCCCCTCACTCCCTAATGTCTTCTTGCTGTGTCCAGGAGCTCTGGGCACGGGAAGGAATAATGATCAAGATTGAAGAATGCCTCAGAGGATCAAGAGCCAGCCCTGAAGTCCCATACTTTGGCTAAGTTTCAATGGCATCAGGGTCCCCCATCTCATCCACAGGCCAGCTGATGAATTCTCATGTACCTCCTCCTGGTAGATAAGAGGCCAGAGAGACCTGGGCCACAGAGGCTGTCGCCCTAACTCACTGATGCTGCCTCTCCAAAGTCCATCATAAGATAGACTTCTCTGTGAAATGGATAAGCATTGCCAGACAATTTTTTAAAAACTATTTATCAATATGAAGATTATTGATAATACCACATCTTATAGTTTACAATGCATGGTATCATTTTTATCCATTTTAAAAATATTTTTGAAAATTCAAATTTTGATTCCAAATGATAAAAGTAGTACACACACACACACAAGTATCATCTTGGCTCGATACTAAAGTTATTGTAGTTATTTTAACAGTTATCCATTGCATTAAAGCTATTTCCAAACCAGCATTTGACATAGTAATATTGATGGGTTTTCCTATTAAGGAAACATCATCTCCAATACACTGACTTTTTCACAGTTTAGATAGAATTCTTTTTGCATGTCAACAGTATCTTGAATTTTCAAATAAAGACAATTTTCTAATTCACTAAACTCAAAGCTTTCAGATAATATTAAATTAATTTCTTCAAATACCTGAAGATACTTGTATTCAGGGCCTCAGAGATGAACATATGGACTATATAAACTGGTGAATGAATCTTCCAGAAACAAGTTTTACCTTCATCTCAAACAAGTAATGATTTTTTAAATACAAAGTTTTCCTCAAGAAATTTCTGAACTAATTAAATATTGTCTAAAATAGAGTTTTCAAGTGATCTTTACCTTCAAAGTGTGCTAGTAACTACAAGCAAGGTCAGAAATAAAGAAAAACATTGCCATAAACCATACCTTTCTTAGAGGCAAACAAATGTGCTCTCCCTGCCTGTGTGTCTGCAAACTCAGATGGGAACTCTGCGGAGGGCTCATTCGGCTTCTTGGATCCGAAAAGACTCATAAACTTTCTTAGACAAGCCACATTATGTCCCAACATTATGGTCAGTAATTTAAAATTTTGTTTTCTGCCTAGAAAGAGTGAATACAGAAATGTTTCATTGAGAATAAGACCCAGGAGGTCCTAGGCTAAGTAAGCCCTCTGGAAAAAAGAAGGTGTCTCAGCTACTGTGCAAAATGAAAGAGGAACACTAAATGCTATTTTCCAAGTTAGAACTCCTGGGGTTGAAAGCGTTTCAACCAAAGTAAATATTTTTCAAAAATATGTATTGATTTTATTTTGTTCTCTGCAAAGTGAAGTGTCACACTATCTTGAACAGCACTGATAGGTTTTGAAGTAATTGCATCTGTTTGAGTCACATTAACAAGAGGACATTTAAACTTTGCCTCCGGGTGTTTTCCACACTTGAAATCCTCAGGAAGCAGCCTGCTTGATGCTGGCCCTAACGAGTGCTGTTAACACCTGCTGACCCTTTCACGGTGACAACTCCCCAGCGGATGACCCCCCTCCACTCCACCAGCAGTCACTTAGCAGCTTCCACAAACCCAGGGGCTTCCGGGTCAAGATAATGCCATTCCAGCGGCAACTGCCGCTTGGTTTTGAGTCTCCCCACTCCGAAAGGTGACTCTCTTTTCTTCTTCCCCCAACAATTCGAAGCAAAGGAGAACGAACCTGTGTCACCAAACAGAAGCAGAACAAGGTCAACCACTGAGTGTGCGTGCAGGGGCTTGGGGGGAATTCTAGAGCCAGCCCAAATGCCATATTCTTTATTTTTTTGTATGTTTTAAGTTTATTGATCTTGAATTTTTAGGGGACATAAAGATGGAATTTCAAAGAACATAAGCAGTGGACTCAAAGGAAACCCAAGGGGGCTATATCTGTGACTTGAAAGAGTCATAAAACCAGAAAAGTTCGGTAGATTATTCAAATACTTATTCTGTCTGGTAGACCTACTCAGAGAAGGTGATGGCACCGCACTCTAGTACTCTTGCTTGGAAAACCCTATGGATGGAAGAGCCTGCAGTCCATGGGGTCGCAAAGAGTCGGACATGACTGAGTGACTTCACTTTCACTTTTCACTGTCATGCATTGGAGAAGGAAATGGCAACCCACTCCAGTGTTTTGCCTGGAGAATCCCAGGGACGGGGAAGCTTGATGGGCTGCCGTCTATGGGGTCGCACAGAGTTGGACACGACTGAAGTGACTTAGCAGCAGCAGCAGCAGCAGCAGACCAAGTACTGACATTTGGTTGAATGGCTCCCTTACATCAGTGTTCCCAGTCCAGGTTAAAAGTTGTTGGCAGACTCCTTCTTAAAGGACTGTTTCTATGCCTGAAGCCTCAGGGGGACCCACAGTCCTTCAGAGGGGCCCTTTCTGGCTTGGGAGAGGAGAGCAGACTCAGGAGACCCCAGTGCTGGCTTCAAGTCTTATGCTTCCAAGTGCAGAGGGCAAGTCCTTGTGGGGAAAGGCATTTATGTAAATGAGGGGAGAACTTATGACCTTTTCTGACTCCAGGGAACAAAGTAAAATCACTAGTTTGGAGAAGGCAGATTTCAGGTTTGAAGCTGTAATTATGCAGGAGTTAAGGACTGGGAAGGAAGATTAAACTTTTACCCACCACTTGAAGCTATTCTAGTGCATGATCTCACTGCTTTGGGCCCTAATCATAAAACACGTGCCTCATTCTGGTAGACAAACTGGCAGAGACCAGCTGGTCCTAGAAGATGCAGAAGGAACTCAGACCAGTTGAGTGCTGATTAGAGCGCTGCCCACGGTGGAGCTGAGCATCTGCTCTAACACTGACCAGCTCTGTAACCTCCAGCCCTCATCTTCCTGCTGCTCTCCCAGCCTTCAAGGGGCCCTGCCTGGACCCTTGTAGGTTCTGGCGCAAGCAGACCACAGACACAGCCGAAGGAGAACAGCAGTGCGCCTGTGGCTGTACTTGGCTCCCACTCTTCTGGGCTTCAGAGGTCTTCCTGGAAGAGGCAGTCCCCAAAGGACTCAAGCTCACAACAGAAACAGGGCCATGGGAAACCTCTGCCTTGAACTTCCTCCCCTGCCCCAGCCCCTCACTCATCTTTACCTCGTGATGCTTGGTATCCCCAGGCCACTGTGCACAGACACACACAGACAGAAATGCAGTCATTGCACAGGTCCAGCTCAGAAGAGGCTGGTGCTGGGCTTCGAGTCTCTTCTTGCCAGAGGGGAATGACTTAGAAGAGCAGGTCCCTGTGCTGAGCCAAGAACAAAGCTCCTGCATCTCCTTGTAGCAAGGAGCCCTCTGGTTCTTCCTATGACCCTCAGTCATGCAACTCTCTGCCCTCATTTTATGCAAGATTCTACAGCCGCAACCAGGAAAGAAGTCACTACGGTTGACTCTACCTCTCCAGGGCCATGGTATGTAGGTTCAAGAAAGGATCAAGCGAAAACTACAGTATCAGGTGGAGGGTTTGTCAGGCTGCCATTTCTGATGAAAGGCTGCCACTCACATGCAGGGTTTTTAACTGGATTGCTAGCCTGAGGAAGGCTGAACAAAGACAAGGTATAGCAGAACATAGCAGAGAGGGCCGCAGGCTGGGCTGGGCCCTAGGACTCTGCTCCTGTCTCTGAAGCTGGGGCCACGCCAGTTGCTCCCAGCTGCTTCTCACATGATGGCTGGCCTGTTTGTTCTGTGCTCCTTCCATCTCTTGGGTCAGTGTGTCCCTGAGTCTGAGGAACTGCTGTGCCTGTCACAGGGAAAGCCGTATGGCTAGGGTGGAGCCCAAGCAGTTTGAGATTCCTATTGCCCAGACACCCAAGTGCATACCCTCTGGAGGATGGTTTTCTGATTCTCAATGAACATCAGCTCTCTGTCCACCTCTTTCATTATTTGATCTCCTTTTTCTGTGGGTTTGTATTTTTAACAAATGAAAGGAATTTGATTTTGAGAATCTCCCGAAGAATCTTTTAATGATCACTGATGTCTCCTGTGCATTGTAAAACCAGAACTGAAACCCTCAAAGCAGAGGAAATTCCATTCTGAATTAAATACCAGTACAGATTCTCTCCATCCACCCGCGAGAGTTCATCCTTGTTCTGCTTCTTAGCTGGAAGGAGGGAAGAGGGCAGCTGCAAAGAGAGCTCCCTGCAGAAGGACTTCTAGATGTAGCCATGTGAGATGAAGAAAGGGGAAAGACAGTCTGCATTTGGTTCAGAGTCAGGGCAGGAAAGAGGGGAGATGCTGAGGCTCCTTCCTGGACTTTCGTCTTCAGCAACAGCCTGTAATTCCTCGCCTCCGGCTGTAATAGAAATCTTGATCCCAGAAAGCTCTGTGGATTTGTCCATAACTCCCGGGAAGCTCATCCCTGTGCTCCTGATAACATCAAGTCAGAGCTGTCTGGGGCACGTACCTTCTCCAAACTGCATAGCTCACACAAGCCAGCACTGCCCATCCACCAGGCCCCCATGAGCATAGCTTAAGGTGTGGATTTCTAGGGTCTAACGCTCTGCAGACTGTGGGAACGATTTTGAAAACAAAACCACTCCATCCATTCTATCTGTTTAGTCAGTCTGGTTGAGAATATCAATTTTGCAGGGGAGGAGGGAGAAAAGTGAGAGGGTTTGTGGGCACTTTTTGTAGATGCTCATTCAATTTTTTTTTCCCCCTTTGGTAAATTCTGATTGAAATCTAAATAGGAAAAGGACTAGGACCCTAGCCATAGTCAGAAAAGCCTCTGCCCTCTAGTGGAGAAAGGCTCAAACAAATACTTGTGTTGGATATTTCATTCAGTGTTTGGGCTTGGAACCCTGAACTGGTACCACCCAAGCTGGTGCTCTCTGGGGACATCAGGCGAACCCTTGGCTTTAATTCCTGGGGCTCTGTTCCCAGGGGGTTAAGTGCTCACAGGGCCCCAGAGGCCTCACTTACTTGGAACCTGCCCAGCAGAGAGGGAGAGACCAAAAGTAGGTCCTATTCTGGGGGAGACCCGGAGCCTGGATGAGACTCAGTTTCCCTCACCCCAACCCTGTATGCTAACAACCCGGCCCCAGGGGCCACTGGGAAAGGAGTCTCAGCTGGTGACGTCATCTCCCAGCCAGCACGTCTTCTCCAGCTGTAGCCACTTCTCTCACACCACCTGAAATCACTCATCTCATTCCATCCTGGAGCCCATTAATTAGTTCCCGCCCCCCAGCTCTCCACCCTCCATTCCCAAACATCCCCAAGCTAAGCAGACATCGGCAAGACTTCAGAGGCTTTTGGCTGAAATGAAGTTACCAGGCCTGTAGGAACAGACTCCAAATAGGCCACCTGAGCCTGACCAGCCACAGCTGCCTTGTACAGCATTTGACTGGTGCCAGTTGGGACACTGTCCCCCAGGGAGACTCAGTTCATAGGCAACTGGCAGGTGGGTTTCCAAAGCCAAACCAGAGTGATCACTATCCAGGGACTCTGGTGCATGTGGTATTTATTTCATAGAGCAGAGTGAGGGAAAGAGGCCCCAGAACTGAGAAGTCTGTGCTCTGAGTGGACTCAGGCCAGGAATGAGGAGGGCAGAGGGTAGGAAGAGGTGAGTGAGATCAAGGGAGCATCTTGAGAATTTCTCACTCCCGTCAGACTGAAGTTAATGATAAATGAAGAGGTTGGTGGCACAGGAGAGGGTGTGTGTGGGCGAGAGGGTACCATAGGTGTTTAGACATAGCACAAGCATTTACATATGACTGTCTTGTTTGTTACCTTCTTGGGGATTCTTCCGGACTTCCCATTTCTTCACACAAATATCTAAAGAGTTTGAAATGATTCCCCAAATATCTCATTATCCACTAGAAAAATACCAACCTGCTTCAATAATCTCTTACCCCTCAATTCTCAGAACACTCTTCTTACTGTCTAATTTAAGTCCCTTCTGCAATATGTCTGTTCCTTTTTATTACATCCTGAAATGGCAGTTAGTTTCTGTGGCCACTTCCTATGGCTTCATTTCCACCTCCTTCCTTTTCACATAATCCAAAGATTTGAAAAGATGAGAAAAGCAAATTAACATGAAAATTAATACGTGGAGGGGAAATCACAGAACTTAAGAAAGGAGGAGGCTGTTTCAAGTCACCCAAGCTCATCATATTTACATACAAGGAGAAGACTCTTAAGAGTCCCTTGGACTGCAAGGAGATCCTACCAGTCCATCCTAAAGGAAATCAGTCCTGAATATTCATTGGAAGGACTGATGCTAAAGCTGAAACTCCAATACTTTGACCATCTGATGCGAAGAACTGACTCATTGGAAAAGACCCTGATGCTGGGAAAGATTGAAGACAGAGAAGGGGATGACAGAGCATGAGATGGTTGGATGGCATCACTGACTCAATGGAGATGAGTTTGAATAAACTCCAGGAGTTGGTGATGGACAGGGAAGCCTGGCATGCTAGAGTCCATGGGGTCGCAAAGAGTCAGACACGACTGAGTGACTGAACTGAAACCCACATCATCAGGCTTACCTGGTGGCCCAGCGGTAAAGAATCTGCCTGCAATGCAGGAGCCACAGGAGATGGGGATTCGATCCCTGGGTCAGGAAAGTCCCCTGGAGTAGGAAATGGCAACCCCCTCCAGTATTCTTGCTTGGAAAATTCCATGGGCAGAGGAGCCTGGCAGGCTACAGTCTATGGGGCCAAGAAGAGTCAGACACAACTGAGCGACTGAGCCACCAACCCCCATCTTCACAACTGGATTCTTTTATATTGCTAAGTGGGTGGGTGGGTTAGTGAGTGTGGGTATGTGTGAGTGCTAGTAAATTATAAGCTCCTTGAGGGCAAGGTCATGTCCTCTTATTTTCATAGCACATTGGCTTCAATAAAAGGGATTGGCTTCATGCAGCCATCCCTTAGCATGCTTATTATAAACTATGCTTAACATTCTTTTTCCTGGAGGGAGAAGTGGCAACCCACTCCAGTATTCTTGGAATACTTGGAAAATTCCATGGACAGAGGAGGCTGGCGGGCTACAGTCCATAGAGTCACAAAGAGTAGGACACGACTGAGCGCCCACACACGCATGCACTGTCCTTTTTTGGCACTAAAACCAGCCTCTGAAGGATTCTAGCTCTGGTTTTCTTGTATACTGAAAGGTACTAACCCCGATATTTTTTGACAATATGGTATTTCAGTTGCCCTCTTCATTCAGTACCCCCCTCCATTTTCAAGGTTTGACCAGCGTCCTCCAATCATGGAGGCTCGAGGATTCAGATTTATCTTTTGCTGTCTCTCTGAGAGTGGAACAGAGGTAGAAAGGAAGATGGTTTCCTTCTTGAAATGTAGGAGACCCTCTGGAGTTTTATGCTCCCTATTCAGGGAATCCTTTACAGCCCAGTGAGTGAGTGATAGTCACTCAGTCATGTCCAACTCTTTGTGACCCCATGGACTATAGCCTGCCAGGCTCCTCTGCCCATGGAATTTTCCAGGCTAGAATACTGGAATGGGTTGCCATTTAGCCTAAGAGGAAACAAAACAAACTTCAGACCCTGAAAAGTCCTTCCTGACCTTCTCTGCCTGTCAAAACTGGCCGAGTTTCCTTGGGGCAACTTGGGGCAAAGATTGGTGAGCAGTGCAGATGGTATTGGGGCAGCACTTGGAAGACAGTGAGAGAGAACAGAGTGAGATTCCAAAGTTAGCCTATCTGAGCAGGTCCCAAAGGACTCTACTGGGGTCACTCAGTTGGGTCCCCCTTACCCACTACTAAGGCATGAACCTGGAGTAAAGATACTAGACACCAAAGTCTAGAAAGGTGCTAAGACTGAAATCAGAATAATGAGCCCCAATCCAGTTCTAGATTCTGAATAATGAGCCCCAATCCAGTTCTAGATTCTATTACAAGGCAGAGCCAGAAGGAGTTACAGAAACAGATCATGAGCCCAGGAGACGGGGAGATGCAGAGAAGCTAAGTAGTACAATTAGGAAGTAGCCTCAAATATTTTGTGAAGCCTGAGTTTAAATAATCCCAGACTATTTCACATGCCTTGAAGGTTGTGTTTAGTCGCTAAGTTGTGTCTGACTCTTTGAGACCCCATGTTCTGCTAGGCTCCTCTGTCCTCTACTATCTCCAGGAGTTTGCTCAAATTCATGTTCATTGAGTTTGTGATGCTATCCAACCATGTTATCCTCTCCCATCTTCTTCTCCTTTTGCCTTCAATCTTTCCCAGCAATCTTTCCAATGAATTGGCTCTTTACATCAGGTGGTCAAAGTATTTGAGGGTACCAGCATGATAATGAGCCAGTTTTTTTCTAAAAGGATTGGGTGAGTCAGAGAAGGAAAGGGAAAAAGATAAAATATAAAAAGCAGACCCTAGAACTAAAAATCCCAGTTGTCCTTATCCAGTAAGTACCAAAGCAAATGCCTCAACATACCTTAATCTCTGAGAGACCCCTGTACACAGTATGATAGCTAATCTTCATAATGTCATCTTATGTTGTTAAGAAAATAATAATTGGCTTTTAAAGAAAATAACGAATGGCTATAAATATTTGAAAGATAGTTGGGAAGATTTCCATGAAAATATTTAAGGTTCAAAATATTTTTACATTTTCCAAGGAAAGAAAAAATTTGTGCTTTCTGAAAATTGGCTTATGAAGAATATCTCATTCCCCAGCAAGGATAGAGAAATGAAGCTTTGTGTCCTTAGCAATGCATGGCTTTTAAAACTGACACGACTAGGGCTCAGTCTTTGTAGGCTTGTGGGCTGTGTTGAACCACAGTGAAATGGGCTCACATCTGTCCAGCTTTCTGGGGGGTGGAAGGCCCTGAGCCCTTCAAAATAAAATAAGATTTTAAGTCAGTGCTAAAATCCATGAAGTGGGCATGTGTGTCTGTAATGGAGCTGATGTTTGTACATCATCCGTGTGAATTTCCACGTGTCTTTCAGAGAGCCTGCTAGGTGGCATGTCCTGGCTGCCAGATGGGAGTGAGCATGGTTTAGATAAGGGACCAGTTCTGGAGGCAGTTCTGAGCCCAGCTCAAGAGGAAAGGTGCCTTTCTTTCTTTTAGGAGTTAGTCTAAGCAGGGTTGTATGTCTGCACAAGGTTCTAAGGCCTGAGTGGGAAACCTATGGCAAACACAAGCAGAGTAGCAGAAATCAGATCCCAAAGAGGCATGCTCAAGCCTGAGAGGTGTCTTGCTGGCCAGAGCTATTCTTAAATGGCTATCTGCACTACCTCTACCAGAAGGGTACCTCACTCACCCCCACTCCTTGGCCTACTTTCTACTTCAGCTATAGATCTTCGTTCAGGGGTAACTTACTTGCAAAGCCTTCCCTGAGCCTGAGGAATTTATTAGGGAGGAATAGGCAGACAGCCAGGGCTTCAAAACAGCAGAATTACATAATGAGGTTTGCAGACTGTCTCCATCACCCTGTCTGCTGTCTGAGTGTAGACTAGAGGGGTCTGCGTGGAGGCTGTTGGAAACAATGCAGAATCTGGCCATCAGCCTGACTCCCCCCTCTCCTTACCCCTCATTTGGTCAGGAACCAAGTTCTGTTGATTCTATATTCTAATATTTCTCAAAGACTTCTGCAGTTCTTTGATGTTCTTTACAATGCATGTTATCTCCCCCATACCACCAATTCTCCAGCATCAGCCAGGTATCCTCCAATTCAATTCTGATACCATCTACCTGGGAGTAGGGTCAAGTCCCATAGGTTCAGGCCTCAGTCCCACAGGACTGTCCCACTTCAGATGCCAGTCACAAGTCCAGGTTGTCACGTCACCTGTGCTTCTGACCATCTGGCTATCAATCAGTGGTTCCCACAATCACCTTCTTGAGTTTGCTTAATTTTCTGGAGCAGCTCACAGAACTCAGAGAAACATTTTACTAGATGACATGTGTTTTATAAAAGGATGTAACTCAGGAGCAGTCAGATGGAAGTGGTGCAGAGTGCAAGGCGTGGGGAAAGGACGTGGCCCTTCCCTGCTCTCTGGGTCAGCCTCTCCTCAATCTCCACATGTTCACCAGCCAGGAAGCTCTCTGAACTCTTTCTCCTTTTAGGATTTCCTAGAGGCCTCATTACAGAGACATGGTTGATTAAATCATTGGCCATTGGCTTTTGTTTTTCAGTGGCTCAGTGTGTGTGACTCTTCGTGACCCCATGGACTGCAGCACCCCGGGCTTCCCTGTCCTTCATCATCTCCCAGAGCTTGCTCAGACTTATGTGCATTGAGTTGGTGGTGCCATCGGTGACTAACGTCAACTTCCAGCCCCTCTTCCCTCTCCCAGATAAGGGGATAGAAGCGAGAATTTCAACACTTTAATCACAAGATCGGCTCCACCAACAACCAGCCCCCATCCTTAGGTGATTTCCAAAGCCACCTCATACATAACAAAAGACACTTTCATGGCTCTCATTAAAAAAAAAAAAAAAAAAAAACCCTCCAAGGATTTTAGGATCTCTGAACCAGGAACAGTGATGGAAGACTGAATGTATGTATTTCTTATCATCAATCACAATACCACAACATCCATTTGTCTCTCACTCCGATGACACTACTTTGATTCTGGCCCTCATGATCTCTCCATGAGCCACTACAGCGTCCTCATCTCCCACCTTGAATTCAGTCTTGTTGCTTTAACCTAGCCAACAACGGTCCGTCTGGTCAAGGCTATGGATTTTCCTGTGGTCATGTATGGATGTGAGAGTTGGACTGTGAAGAAAGCTGAGCGCTGAAGAATTGATGCTTTTGAACTGTGGTGTTGGAGAAGACTCTTGAGAGTCCCTTGGACTGCAAGGAGATCCAACCAGTCCATTCTAAAGGAGATCGGTCCTGGGTGTTCTTTGGAAGGACTGATGCTAAAGCTGAAACTCCAGTACTTTGGCCACCTCATGCAAAGAGTTGACTCATTGGAAAAGACTCTGATGCTGGGAGGGATTGGGGGCAGGAGGAGAAGGGGACGACAGAGGATGAGATGGCTGGATGGCATCACTGACTCGATGGACGTGAGTTTGAGTGAACTCCGGGAGTTGGTGATGGACAGGGAGGCCTGGTGTGCTGCGATTCATGGGGTCGCAAAGAGTCAGACACGACTGAGCAACTGAACTGAACCAAACTGAGCCTCCAGAGAGGTCTCTCTGAAATACAGATCTATTTGTATAACCCACTTCCTTGAAGCTCTAATTTTCTCTCATTCTTCTCCCCATAGCATTAAAATATCTGGTGTGTATGTCTTACAAACGTGGCAAAGTCTGGCCTCTGCTTATCCTCCTGAAGTGGGTGCTATGGCATGTTGCCCAAACCTACCCTTCAGGATAAGGACACTCATTCTCTGAGTTGTGTGAGTGTTGCCACTGACGGCTCACAGCTGAGTCCTTCTCCAGGCCTTGTCCTCAGCCAGAGGAAGCTGCTGCACTTGAGGCTGTATACGCTCCCTTCCCAGGAACAGCCCTCACCACTGAGTGCTCGGTGTGGGCTGCGAAGGCATTGGCCCCTGGCCTCTTTGCAGGACACATCTGAAGGACCCGTCTAGGGCCAGAACTCCTTGTGGGATCGGTTGGGGCCTGTGTTGCAGCTGCATTGCAGTTTAACTTCTCTCTTTGCCCACTCATGCTCCATTCATCCTCCCACAGGTATTGTTCTGGAGAATACAGCCCCAGAAATGTCTTGCATTCGTAGGGGAGCAAAATTTGCCACCCTAAAAGCTCTTTGGCATTTGGATTATTTCAAGTTAAAAGCAATCAAGGCCCAAGACTCAAGAAGGACCTTTGACCTTGCCCCTAATTACCTCAAAGAACGAACATAGAGGACCGCTTCCCTTATCAATTTACTTATTGAGAGCATCCTGCAGACCTCCACTGCAGTTTGTCTCATTTCTGTCCTCATATTGCTTCCTCAGCAACTCAGTGCATGCTCATTAATTTGCTGGGGCTACCGTAACAAAGTACCACAAACTGGGGAGCTTAAAAAACAGGAAATTACTTCTCACAGTTCTGGGACCAGAAGTTCAGGTTCAAAGCGTCAAGAGGTTTGGTCTCCTCCGAGGATTCTCTCCTTGGCTTGCAGGTGGCCTCCTTCTTACTTGGTGTCTCTTTTTAGGTTCAAGTTTCCTCTTTTTATTAGGACACTGTGAGATTAGATTAGGGTCCACCCTAGTGACCTCATTACCCTTTTAGAGGCTCTGTCTCCAAGTGCAGTCATATTCTCAGGCACTAATCAGCTAGGACTTTAACATCTGAAGGTCACAGGGGCACACAGTTCAGCCCATGACACGCCTATGTTTCTTTTCCTCCTCCTTCCTCCCTGCCACCCCAGGGGCAGCCAGCCCACGTCTCCCCATCAGGGAACCCATGACCAAATGAACCTTCCTCTCAAATTGCCGAGATTCAGACTTCAACATGCCCCTGGAAACAGGTAAATGAGGAGGTTTTTCTGCCTGGGGTGGAGGTGAGGAGGTGGTAGGAAAACTAGAAGTCTTAAATTTCATAGAGAATGTTGGGGAAATTAGATGTGGCTCTTGTAGAGGATTAATGTGGGGGATGATAAGAGCTAAAGTAAGAGGGTATAGAGGAGCAGAATTTGCTGCCCCAAATTGTGTCACTTTGACAAGAGGATTAATTTAGGCTGATTGTTTTGATTTTCAGGCTGCACCACCCAAACTTAGCTCCTTGACTAGGGCTGGAACCCACGCAGCAGAAGCGTGGAGTACTGACCACTGGACCACCACTGAAGTTCCACTTAAGCTGATTGTTTTTAAGGTCCCAAAAGACTCAGAAAGACCATTTCAGCCTCAGTTCAGTCACTCAGTCATGTCTGACTCTTTGTGACCCCATGGACTGCAGCATGCCAGGACTCCCTGTCCATCACCAACTCCTAGAGTTTACTCAAACTCACATCCATTGAGTCGGTGATGCCATCCAACCATCTCATCCTCTGTCATTCCCTTCTCCTCCCACCCTTTCCCAGTATCAGAGTCTTTTCCAATGATTCAGTTCTTTGCATCAGGTGGCCAAAGTATTGGAGTTTCAGCTTCAGCATCAGTCCTTCCAATGAATATTCTGGACTGATTTCCTTTAGGATGGATGGGTTGGATCTCCTTGCAGTCCAAGAAACTCTCAAGAGTCTTCTCCAACACCACAGTTCAAAAGCATCAATTCTTCAGCACTCAGCTTTCTTTGTAGTCCAACTCACATCCATACATGACTACTGGAAAAACCATAGCTTTGACTAGATGGACCTTTGCTGGTAAATTAATATCTCTGCTTTTTTATGGAGAAGGAAATGGCAACCCACTCCAGTACTCTTGCCTGGAGAATCCCTTGGACAGAGGAGCCTGATGGGCTATAGTCCATGGGGTCTCAGAGTCGGACATGACTGAGCGACTGACACACAAAATTGAGGAAATACTGGACAGCACAAGGGTGCACTTTATCTACTCTCCCATCTCCTGCAGGAAGCAGGATAGGGCAGGCAGCACCTGGAAGGCAGGATGGCTCCCCCAACCCCCATCCCTTCTGAAGTCTTAGGGCCTCAGTGCCTGCGACAGCTGCCCTTGGGCAAATAAAAGACTAAGTTGTTTACTAGCAAAAAAAATAAATAAATAAAAAGTAATATCTCTGCTTTTTAATACACTGTCTAGGCTGTTCATAACTTTTCTTCCAAGGAGCAAACATCTTTAAATTTCATGGCTTCAGTCACCGTGTACAGTGACTTTGGAGCCCCAAAAATAAAGTCTGTCACAGTTTCCCCATCTATTTGCCATGAAGTGATGGGACCAGATGCCATGATCTTCGTTTTCTGAATGTTGAGTTTTAAGACAACTTTCTCATGCTCCTTTCACTTTCATCAAGAGGCTCCTTAGTTGTTCTCAGTTTTCTGCCAGAAGGGTGGTGTCATCTGCATATCTGAGGTTATTAATATTTCTTCCAGCAGTCTTGATTCCAGCTTGTGCTTCATCCAGCCCAGGGTTTCTCATGATGTACTCTGCATATAAGTTAAATAAGCAGGGTGACAATATACAGCCTTGACGAACTTCTTTTCCTGTTTGGAACCACTCTGTTGTTTCATGTCCAGTTCTAACTGTTGCTTCTTGACCTGCAAACAGACTTCTCAAGAGGCAGGTCAGGTGGTCTGATATTCCCATCTCTTTAAGACTTTTTCAGTTTGTTGTGGTCCACACAGTCAAAGGCTTTGGCATAGTCAATAAAGCAGAAATAGATGTTTTTCTGGAACTCTCTTGCTTTTTCAATGATCCAGTGGATGTTGGCAATTTGATCTCTGGTTCCTCTGCCTTTTCTAAAATCAACTTGAATATCTCGAAGTTCACAGTTCACGTACTGTTGAAGCCTGGCTTAGAGAATTTTGAGCATTACTTTACTAGGGTGTGAGATGAGTGCAATTGTGTGGTAGTTTGAGCATTCTATGGCATTGCCTTTCTTTGGGATTGGAATGAAAACTAATCTTTTCCAATCCTGTGGCCACTGCTTAGTTTTCCAAATTTGCTGGTATATTGAGTGCAGCACTTTCACAGCATAATCTTTTAGGATTTGAAATAGCTCAATTGGAATTCCATCACCTCCACTAGCTTTGTTTGAGTGATGCTTCCTAACGCCCACTTGTCTTCACATTTCAGGATGTCTGGCCCTAGGTGAGGGATCACACCATCGTGATTATCTGGGTCTTGAAGATCTTTTTTGTATAGTTCTTCTGTGTATTCTTGCCACCTTGTCTTAATATCTTCTGCTTCTGTTAGGTCCATACCATTTATGTCCTTTATTGTGTCCATCTTTGCATGAAATGTTCCCTTGGTATCTCTAATTTTCTTGAAGAGATCTCTAGTCCTTCCCATTCTATTGTTTTCCTCTATTTCTTTGCATTGATCCCTGAGGAAGGCTTTCTTGTCTCTGCTTGTTTTTCTTTGGAACTCTGCCTTCAAATGGGTATATCTTTCCTTTTCTCCTTTGCCTTTCCCTTCTCTTCTTTTCACAGCTATTTGTAAGGCCTCCTCAGACAACCATTTTGCCTTTTTGCATTTCATTTTCTTGGGGATGGTCTTGATCCCTGCCTTGTGTACCATGTCACGAACCTCCATCCATAGTTCTTCAGGCACTCTATCAGATCTAATCCCTTGCATCTATTTGTCACTTCCACTGTATAATCAGAAGGGATTTGAGGGATTCCCTGGTGGCTCAGACAGTAAAGTGTCTGCCCACGATGCAGGAGACCCAGGTTTCGATTCCTTGGTCGGGAAGATCCCTTGGAGAAGGTAATGGCAATGCACTCCAGTACTTTTGCCTAGAAAATTCCATGGATGGAGGAGCTTGGTGGGCTACAGTCTATGGGGTCACAAAGAGTTGAAGATGACTGAGTGACTTCACTCACTCACATACCTGAATGTTCTAGTGGTTTTTCCTATTTTCTTCCATTTAAGTCTGAATTTTGCAGTAAGAAGTTCATCATCTGAGCCAGTCAGCTCCAGGTCTTGTTTTTGCTGACTGTATAGAGCTTCTCCATCTTTGGCTGCAAAGAATATAATCAATCTGATTTTTCTATTGACCATCTGGTGATGTCCGTGTGTAGAGTCTTCTCTTGTGTTGTAGGAAGAGAGTGTTTGCTATGACCAGTGTGTTCTCTTGGCAAAACTATTAGCCTTTGCCCTGCTTCATTCTGTACTCCAAGGCCAAATTTGCCTGTTACTCCAGGTGTTTCTTGACTTCCTACTTTTGCATTCCAGTCCCCTATAATGAGAAGGACGTCTTTTTCAGGTGTTAGTTCTAGAAGGTCTTGTAGTCTTAATAGAACCATTCAACTTGAGCTTCTTCACATTACTGGTCGGGACATAGACTTGGATTACTGTGATACTGAAAGATCATTTGACTTGCCCTAATTGCCTAAAAGCATGTAGATAGAGGACCTCTTCCAGGAAGGGAGCTATGGCCATAGATAAGGAAGTATGAACTAGGTGTGTAAATAGGAAGCAATCTAGGAAAATTTGTTAAAATCCCTCTGTGTGGCCCAGTGTCTCTACAAAGCCCAGCAAACGTTTGTTTACCAAACACTTGCTTGTTCATCTCTATGTATATTGCCTTCCTCCCTTTTGAAGTCCTAAATCACTACACAACCACTTTTGTCTTTAGCTGAAGATGGTATTTAAGGTAAGAGCTTCAGTCGTTTTGGTGAGTTACTCTGTTTTCCTGGGGTTTTCTCCCATATACACATATGTACATATATTTTTAAATTTTTTGTTTGATTTTCTCCTATTAATCTGTCTCATGTCAATTTAATTCTCAGAACCAGCCAGAAGAACCTAGAAGGATAGAGAAAAATTTCTTCCTCCCCACAAGGGGTTGGCTTGAGGTCACATTTTCAAGCACTTTCCTTTTGGCATAAAAGCAGCCAATGTTTTATCTGAAGAGACATAGGTAATTAGAGACCACTCCACTCAGTCAAGCAGGAAACAATGCAGTTAGTTGTAAAAGGTTGGAAGGTTGGAGGATGATTTTAAGGCAATGAGCTATTGGGGGTGGGGGAACAGGAGTGGTGAATAAAAGATAAAAGGGAAAACCAGGGGGAAAAAGAGAAGAGAGATTTCCTGTTCAGAGCCAAATGATGAATTCTAGTATCCCAGATGGGGTGCTGTTGAGTTGGCCTCTGCCTTCCCAAGAATATACGTTCTCCTCCGTACAGACTTTCCCAGAGCCAGCCAGCACCTCTCAGTAAAGTGGAGGGTGCAGGGAGTAGGGCTCCTGCTGCTGCTGCGTCACTTCAGTCGTGTCCGACTCTGTGCGACCCCAGAGACGGCAGCCCACCAGGCTACCCCGTCCCTGGGATTCTCCAGGCAAGAACACTGGAGTGGGTTGCCATTTCCTTCTCCAATGCATGAAGGCTCTAGAAATCAGTAGGGTCAGTTAATATGGAGGCACCAAGCCAAAGGACCACCAGTGATGAAGATAGCAAAGAATTCCAGGAGGACTGGGAAGCTGAGTGAGATCAGCCTCAGTGGGCTGGTTAGGCTGGGCGTTGATGTGTCCAGTTCTGACTTGTCCCTTAAGGAAAAATAGCAACTCAGGGCTGGGCTTACAGGTCAAGGACTAGTGACTCAGATCCAGCCACACTGGGGACATGGTCGTAATTGTCAAGGGCTTAAGTTTCCTCTCTCAGGATACCAGGGCAGGAGAGCAGAGGATCACAAGTGTCACACACACAAGTGTTAGTCTCTCAGTCCTGCCCGACTCTTTGCAACCCCATGGACTGCAGCCCACCAGGCTCCTCTGTCCATGGGATTTTCCAGGCAAGGATACTGGAGTGGGGTGCCATTGCCTTCTCCAGGGGGTCTTCAGTTGCAAAGGAGAAAAGGGAGTCACTGTGCTTGGCCACTGTCCTTCCTAAGGAGATTGCAGCAGTGATCAAGGCCAGAGATTAAATGTAAGGGAGGCAGAAGGGCCAAATGAATGATTTTATCCCAACAGCAGGCTGAGGGCACCAGGCCATCTTTTCTTTCCATTGAGTTAAGGTCTGCTCTGAATAAGAAAGGCCACGGTTGGCCACTGTATATCAGTCAAAGCTGTGATTATCTCTGAAGTGAGTTTAATTTTCCTTTGTGAGATTTCTGGTCATAAGAACATGAGGGTTTCCATTCTGGTTCTGCCTCATGGCTCATCAATCCTAATGGGTTAGGGGTTCCAGCTGCAGACTTTACTGCCTTGGGAATCACGAGAGTAAAATCACCAAGCAAGACCAGGTGTGGGCAGTTAGAGGTCAGAGGCCAGGTGTGTCTCTATGAAGCAGGTGAATGAGGAGAGAGCGTGTGGGGCAGAGCGGGAGTGTCTGCCAGGACTGAACTAAGGGCCTCTGAGGCCAAGCTCTTTGGAGCTCCTTTCAGAGGCATGTGGACAAGGGCAGCCCTGGAAGCAGCCCAAGGACACATAGTACAATAAGGCCTCTTGCTTCGTTCTGAGTCTCCAGTAATCCTCCACATGCCATTAGTGTTGAATATATGTGTGTGCATCCATGCTCAGTCTTGTCTAACTCTTTATGGCCCCATGGACTGTAGCCCATCAGGCTCCTCTGTCCATAGTTTCCCAGGCAAAATTACTGGAGTGAGCTGCCATTTTCTACTCCAGGGGATGCTCCCAACCAGGGATCGAACCCGCATCTCTTTCATTTCCTGGATTGGCAGGCAGATTCTTTACCACTGTGCCCTCTGGAAAGCCTCTAGTATTGAATGTATGCTGCTGTTACTGCTAAGTCTCTTCAGTTGTGTCCAACTCTGTGCGACCCCATAGACGTCAGCCCTCCAGGCTCCCCCGTCCCTGGGATTCTCCAGGCAAGAACACTGGAATGGGTTGCCATTTCCTTCTCCAAATTGAATGTATATTTCATTGTAAAAATAATGTAACCATGCTATAGAAAACCAAGAAAAAGTGTACCCCAGGAAAATGCCGCCTCCTAAAAATTGTGTTTCACCTCCGCTGGATCTTATCCATCTTAGTTCACTATCTCACAGTTAGGAGTTGAGGCATTCATCAAGAAAATCAACCAGACACTGTTGACATAAAACTTTATTTTAAAAAGGCAAGTATGAGAGTTTTCCAAAAGAGCCTTCTTACTTGGGGAAGGAGGCTGAGCGGGCAGTATTTTTAATGAGAATTTAAGAGGAAGGGTGAGCAGAATTTCATCTATTTCAGAGAATTTCTTTGCCTCTTGATGTCCACAGAGAATTTGTTCTAGGACCAGCCCATTCTCTGTCCTTCATCCCAAAGACACCAAAATCCCACAGTACTCACATCCCCTTACATGATGTGACTTAGTACACTTACATCCGCAGACATAGGGGCCTGAACGTTGTCAAAGATAGTTCTTAGAAATAGGGATTGTTCTTAAGGATGAGGAACTGTTGTCTGAGATGATACCAAGAGGGTGAGGAGGGACAGTTAGGGGCTAAAGTCACTTGAAAGAGAGGTAGAGGAACAACTAATGGGAACAAGGACATGCAGGGGCAACGCTGGAAAATTCTTTTAGTGTCTCTTGCAGGGATCAAATACAAACCCAGGTCTCTGACTCCTGGTCAGAGTTCTTTTCACTTCTCAAAGATGCCCCAACCTTCTCCACTTTGGTGATTGAGAAAGAACCATGAGTATACTGGACCCAACCACAGAAGGAGAGGTTAAAATAAGTAGGCCTGAACAGAAAAGGCAAAAAATCGAAAGAATTTACCACTTTGTACTAAGAATGTGAGTTGAGTCCTTTGTATGGCTGGCTTGTTGCTTCCGGTGAAGGGAACTCTGCTACTGGAGAGTGAAAAAACTCAAGGACTTCCTCACTAAGGAAGAGTTAGTGATGGTTTGGCTCTGAAAGTGCCCCTGTATCAGCAATTGTTTGGTTCTTAATGAAACTCTTCTGAGCTTGAATTTCAGATTCCTCAGCTATCTCCCTGGGTGGCTAGGCATGTGGCCCATTGGAGCTCTCTTTCCCAAGGGGCAATGGGGCCTGTGCCCTGCCTGCTCCAAGACGGAGGTGTAAGAGAGCTTTCATTTTTTTTTCCCTTGCTGTGCCTTTAAGAGCTGCAGGAATGCAAAGAGAGTCTGGAGGCGGGGTGGGGTCTCCCATCAGGATTTCTGGGAAAAGGATCTCGGGAATTTTGGCCAGAAACTAAAATGGGAGTCCAGCTCTGAGAAGTTGGGGGTGGTGTGTATGGGGTCAGGGCTGTGATTGGACTGCAGAGTTCTCTAGGGAGGAGGAAAGCAAAAGTAAAAAGAAAAGAGCGGGGCAGAGGGGAGAAATCCTCCCGGCCCCCCTCCCCACCCCAGGCACACTCACCCATGCCTGAAGAGGGGGCAGCCACTATCTGCAGAGGGTCCCCATGTGTCAAAGGTGATGGCAGCAGATGCTGGACCCAGGGAACTCTCTACCCCGAGTTGGCCTGCAAGGCCTCCAGGGACGACTTGCCAACAGCTGGACTTGATCACCAGTTTGCAAAGTGAGATCACGCATCAGAGGGAGTAACTAGCAGACTTTGCTGTCCGGCTGTTTTTGGAGGATTTTCTCAGCAGCGGCTAGAAAGCAGGAGACCACCACCCTAACCCTTGAGTCTTCTTCAAGAAGCAGCAGCAGAAGAGATTCCCGCCCTGGGTGGTTTGCAGGATGATGCTGGCTCTTAGGCGAGCTTGCATTTTCAGGGCTCTGGTCTTCATGGCCTTCCTGCCCCCACCGCAACGCGCCCAGGACCCGGCCATGGTGCACTATATCTATCAGCGCTTTCAAGTCTTGGAGGTAGGTGGCATCCATGCCCCTGACCCAGGGAACCTGCCTCCCAGAAGTCACTTTTTCTTACCCATGCTTCCCTACCTACTGGGATGTGTTTTTCCAGATAGTGAATGATAAGACTGCTAAGGGTACACTGAATATTTTTCATTGTCTAGTGGTTTCTTGAGCAGTTTTCTCTGTTACCTGATCTGGCAGTTTCTCTCATCTGTAAAATGGGGCCATTAATAGAATTTACCTCTTACTAATATTCAGAAGGTTTAATAAATTAATTCCACTTAGAACCTTGCCTGGCATGGTGGTAAATGTCTAAAATGTTATTATTCAATTGCTCAGTTTTTAAAATAGGAAAATTAAACATTTTGGTCATGTTTTCTTCATGTTTTACTATATCAGGAGGACAGCACATTTTAGTTTTCTTTGTATCTTTTAATGGTGAGACTTTAGGTCACTGTAAATAGTCATGATATTGGCTTCCTGAGAAGCTCGTGCTTCTTTTGCTGAACTGGCTTTGGTTTTAGAAATGAGCAGGTTTCAGCAGTGTTAGAGAGGAAGTTTCAGGGCCTTTTTCCCAAGTGTTGTAGCTGCCACTTCATTAAAATTTGCAAAACCCAACATTTTTGCGGCAGGGACAGACTCCCTGGGGCAAATGTAACCCTCTGCCCTAACCTTTAACACACCCTGGCATGGACATCAGCTATTTCTTATGTCCCGCCTTGCTTTTGTACAAGTTAAATTCTGATAAATTATTTCCCTTCTCTGAAAGACACGCTTATCTCTGGTATTTAGTTTCTACATTTCCTGAAAACTCTTTAAGTCCAAACTATTTGGTTGAAATAGAACTAAGTGTTCTATTCCAGGGTAGAACACTTCCTCAGAGCAGGCTGCACTGGGTTTCTGAGGTCCTGTGATCCGAGGCCTGAGAGCCACAGATGGAATGTTCCCAGGCCAATGGCCTCTTGCCGCTGCCTCACTGGTTCTCTCCTCAGAGACCTTCCCGATCTCACTTTCTTACGTGTGCCTGAATTACGCTCAGCTGTGGTCCTTCTTCATTTGCCGCAGCCCTGCCTTGGGGTTCAGTGCCAGTCTCATCCCTGCAAGCTTTCCACAAGACTTGAGTCTGCCTGCAGACAAGGGTATTGAGTACAGATGGATATGTTCATAGCTATGAATGTGGACTGAAAAGAAGAGGGTGTGATTCATGTAGGTCTTCCCACCCTGACTGTGGTGACCTCAGGAGGAAGCCAAGCCCTGGGTGGCTCCACTGTTGGCCAGGCAAACATGTGCCAAGTGATGCGATCCCACATCCAGGGGTGTGTGGGGTGGGGGTGGGGTAAGAATAAAAGAGGATAGATTTAGGCAATTTCTCTCTCCTCTCTCTCTTTCCCTCTCATCCTCTCTGTTTCTATCTCTGTCTCTCTCCCTCCCTCTCACACACCTTTCTCTCTCTCAATCTCTCTTTCATTCTTCACTGAACAGTCTTACATCCTGCTGTCCAAAGTATATATTTTTACAGCTTTTGTGGAGAGCATTTTGGTAAACCACCAGATGGTCTTTAAGTATACATCCTGATCCAGAAACCCATCCCATTTCCTTCATTCACTTATTCCTTTTTAAAAAAATATTTTTTTAAGCTATTTATCTTTGGCTGCTCTGGATCTTTGTTGCTCTGCACGGCTTTTCTCTGGTTGGAGCTGGTGGGGACCACTCTTAGTTGCTGTGCTCGGGCTTCTTGCTGTGGTGGCTTCTCTTGTCGAGCACAGGCTCACAGTGAGCCAGCCTCAGTACTTGCCGCACGTGGGCCCAGGAGTTGCGGCTCCAGGGCTCTAGCGAGCAGGCTCAGTAGCTGTGGCACATGGGCGTAGTTGCTCCATGGCATGTGGAATCTTCCTGGACCAAGGATTGAACCTGTGTCCCTGCAATGGCAGGCAGACTCCTAACCACTGGACCACCAGGAAAGACCCCTTAACTTATTCTTTTATTCAGTAAGTTCATATTAAGTGTGACTATGTGCCAGGTGCTGGGGATGGAGCTTACATCTGGAAATGTATCCTAAGCAAATAATCAGAGAAGTATAAATGTATAAAGACAAAGATTTTCTTCACCATTGTTTGAGTGGCAGATCATTGAAAATTATGTAAATGTCTGTTATGTTTATGTGTATGTCAGTCGCCCAGTCACATCTGACTCTTTGTACCCCATGGACTGTAGCCCACCAGGCTCCTCTGTCCATGGGATCCTCCAGGCAAGAATACTAGAATGGGTTACCATTTCCTTCTCTAGGGGATCTTCCCAACCCAGGGATCGAACCTGGGTCTCCCACATTGCAGGCAGATTCTTTACCATCTGAGCCACCAGGGAAGCCCAAATGTTCATTAGAAAGACTCTAATCAATTTAATGGAATTATGTTATTAAAATTATGGTATAAATATATATTAATTTGTATTGAAATATGTTCACAATATATCAGCAAATTAAAAATATGTTATAAAACAAACATGTAGCAAAATCACATTAACATATGTTTATACGTGTATGACTAAATGCATAGGAAAACCTAAAGATGTGTACACCAAAGTTTCAATAGTTCTTTGAGTTAAGGAATTATGGGTGATTTTTTTTTTAAATTTCACCCCCTTTTAGCTGTTTGTATTTTAAAAGTCTGTTTCTATGAATAAGAGTTATTGACATTACTTGGGCAATTTAAATAACTGGAAATAATTTGAGAATTTATTTTCTGACTGAAGCAAGGACTGCAGAAATGTACCCAAGCAACGAGAGCATACATTCAAGATTTCCAAGAGTTCTCGAAAAACATCTCCATTATGTTGGGACAATGTCACACCTACACAAGTGAGTACAAGAGCGCAGTCCACAACCTGGCGCTGAGAGTGGAGCGCGCCCAGCGGGAGATCGACTACCTGGAGTACCTGCGGGAAGCTGACGCGTGTGTAGAGTCAGAGGACAAGGTGCTGGCAGAAAAGCTAGTCCAAGAGGCTGAGGAAGACCAAAGGATCCGGATGCTACTAAATGCAAGTAAGAGAGCCACATCTTTACCACCCCTTCTGGGGACTTTCAGAACACAGACCTCACATAGGTAGGGAGACCGACCAAGTAAGAACTGGGTGTGTGCTCTTGTGGGCACGTGCTGGGAGAGAAATCTTATCAAGGAACAGGTATCCAAAGGAAAATGTATTCTCAGAAAGCAGCTTTCCCTTTTTCAGAGAGTTCCTAAAACCTCCATAGAAGATCAGGGTGATGGTGTCAGAAGTCAACCCAGAAAGGGCTTAGTTTGGTAGAGGTGTGTGGTCCCATCCTTCCATGGAGAGTGGCAGGTGGGTGGATTCTCTCAGTGCCCTGGGAGTAGGGAGAGTGTGCCAAGAAGCAATATAAAATTGGAAATGGCAACAGCCAATCCTCAGGGCCAAGGACTGCTGTGAATTATTATTGTTTGTGCTGTTGGGATGCTGATATATTCAAGATATTTATCTCCAATCTTAGGATCCATCAGAATCACTTCCAGGCCATTAAGAATAAGGATTAGGAGCTCAAATGAAAATAACAAGTATCAAGCAACAAAATCATAAATGAGAAGGAAAATTTCCTGTGCATGAGTCCATCTCATTAAAAACAATGAGGGAGATAAGTCCATGCCTCAGAGGCTGTATTCTGAGATGGTTTCATTGAAAATAGAAAAACTTTATGCGCTAACTATGCCTGCCCCAAATATGAGAAAATTCCATCAGGTAAACAAGATATAAGCAGCTGAATGCCATCTTTAGGCCAAGCGTTGCATGTATCTTTTCCATGTAATCCTTGTAAAAGCTCCTTTGGTCATTTATAAGAAAGGTCTTCCCAAATGAGGTGACTTCTGATCTGAGTTTCGAACATAGTAGAGAGGATAAGCAGAGGCCGAGTCAAGCGAGAGTGGCAACAGATCAAAAGCAAGTAGCACTTGCACACACAGATCTGCAGGGACGGCTGAGTGGAGGCTGTGTGGGGCAGGAGAGTGCCGGGGGGGCAAGGCTGAAGGGTCAGTAGCACCCAGATAGTGAAAGATCTTGCTTGCCAAGTTCAGAGGGTTGAACTTGACTAAAGAAACTACTGAGAACCATTGAACAATGTTTGAAGGGTGTTTAAGATTTTCGTTTTTTTTGTTTTTTTTTTTTTTTTTATTGGAGTACAATTGCTTTACAACATTGTCTTAGTTTCTACTGTACAACATGAGAGAATCAGCTATATGTTCAGTTCAGTTCAGTCACTCAGTCGTGTCCGACTCTTTGTGACCCCATGGACTAAAGCACGCCAGGCCTTCCTGTCCATCACCAACTCCCGGAGTTTACTCAGACTCATGTCCATTGAGTCGGTGATGCCATCCAACCATCTCATCCTCTGTCGTCCCCTTCTCCTCCCAACTTCAATCTTTCCCAGCATCACGGTCTTTTCAAATGAGTCAGTTCTTTGCATCATGTAGCCAAAGTATTGGAATTTCAGCTTCAGCATCAGTCTTCCAATGAATATTCAGGACTGATTTCCTTTAGGATGGACTGGTTGGATCTTCTTGTAGTCCAAGGGACTCTCGAGAGTCTTCTCCAACACCACAGTTCAAAAGCATCAATTCTTCAGTGCACAGCTTTCTTTATAGTCCAACTCTCACATCCATACATGACTACTGGAAAAACTATAGCCTTGACTAGATGGACCTTTGTTGGCAAAGTAATGTCTCTGCTTTTTACTATGCTATCTAGGTTGGTCATAAGTTTTCTTCCAAGGAGGAAGCGTCTTTTAATTTCATGGCTGCAGTCACCATCTGCAGTGATTTTGGAGCCCACGCCCCCCCCCCAACACCAAAAAAAAAGTCTGTCACTGTTTCCCCTGTTTCCCCATCTATTTGCCATGAAGTGATGGGACCAGATGCCATGATCTTCGTTTTTTGAATGTTGAGCTTTAAGCCAACTTTTTCACTCTCCTCTTTCATTTTCATCAAGAGGCTTTTTAGTTCTTCTTCGCTTTCTGCCATGAGGATGGTGTCATCTGCATATTTGAGGTTATTGGTATTTCTTCCAGCAATCTTGATTCCAGCTTGTACTTCATCCAGCCCAGCATTTCTCATGATGTACTCTGCATATAAGTTAAATAAGCAGGGTGACAATATACAGTCTTGATGTGCTCTTTTCCCAATTTGGAACCAGTCTGTTGTTCCATGTCCAGTTCTAACTGTTGATTCCTGACCTGCACACAGATTTCTCAAGAGGCAGGTCAGGTGGTCTGGTATTCCCATCTCCTGAAGAATTTTCCACAGTTTGTTGTGATCCACACAGTCAAAGGCTTTGGCATAGTCAATAAAGCAGAAGTAGATGCTTTTCTGGAACTCTTGATTTTTCAGTAATCCAATGGATGTTGGCAATTTGGTCTCTCGTTCCTCTGTCTTTTCTAAAACCAGCTTGAACATCTGGAAGTTCACGGTTCACATATTGCTGAAGCCTGGCTTGGAGAATTTTCAGCATTACTTTACTAGCATGTGAGATGAGTGCAATTGTGTGGTAGTTTGAGCATTCTTTGGCATTGTCTTTCTTTGGGATTGGAATGAAAACTGACCTTTTCCAGTCCTGTAGCCACTGCTGAGTTTTCTGAATTTGCTGGCATATTGAGTGCAGCACTTTCACAGCATCATCTTTCAGGATTTGAAATAGCTTGACTGGAATTCCATCCCCTCCACTAGCTTTGTTCGTAGTGATGCTCCCTAAGGCCCACCTGACTTCACATTCCAGATGTCTGGCTCTAGGTGAGTGGTCATACCATCGTGATTATCTTGGTTGTGAAGATCTTTTTTGCATAGTTCTTCTGTGTATTCTTGCCACCTCTTCTTAATATCTTTGGCTTCCATTATGTCCATACTGTTTCTGTCCTATATGTATGTGAATATCTATGTGTATATACACATATGTGTGTGTTTATTTATATATATATATATACACACATACACATATATACACACACACCCTCCTTCTTATGCCTCCCTCCACTATTGAGCAATTTTAAGCAGAGCCCTGCAGAGTGGGCAATGGCACCCCACTCCAGTACTCTTGCCTAGAGAATCCCATAGACGGAGGAGTCTGGAGGGCTGCAGTCCATGGGGTCGCTGAGGGTCAGACACGACTGAGCGACTTCACTTTCACTTTTAACTTTCATGCATTGGAAAAGGAAATGGCAACCCACTCCGGTATTCTTGCCTGGAGAATCCCGGGGACGGGGGAGCCTGATGGGCTGCTGTCTATGGGGTCGCACAGAGTCGGACACGACTGAAGTGACTTAGCAGCAGCAGCAAGCAGAGCCCTGAGAGGTGGGAACAGGGCAAGACTAAAGAGACACTAATTAGGGAAATGCTGCAGTAAATGGGCAACAAGTTATCATCTCTGCATGAAGTGTCAGTGGGGTGGAGAAGGACAGATGGATTTGAGAGTCATTGAAAGTCGGCATAGGCATGGCTTTGTGACTGATAATTGAATGTGAAAAATAAGTGAGAAGGGTAAGTCCAAGATGCTTCCTAGGTTTGGTGCTTAGGCCTTTGGGTGGTTGGTCTGAAATATGTTGAGACAGGAAACCCAGGAGACATTTTGGAGCACTTACTACTTCACTCTTTTGGGGTTTTTTTTCCTGGAGCACTTTTTACTCTGAGGTCTTCTAGTTCATTTATTTGCTTGCTGTTCATTTTATGCCTCCTCATCTCATATAAGAGCCTGGATCCTGTGTTTCACATTCAGTGCTGAGTCCCAGCGCCTAGAATACTGTCGATGTTCAATAAATATTTGTCAGTGAGTAACTAAGTGAACAAATGAATGAATGGGCAGGGGGATTATTAGCATGGGCAGAGGAGTTATTAGGTTTTGGTAGATAAAAGAACATCTTATCTGTGAGTCATAAGACAGAGAGGAGAGTGCCTTATCTACAAGAAGAAGCACTTAGTCAAACTGGTCAAGTGAGTGGTCCTTTTCAGCCTTGTCTTGAGATGAACCTCCTCCTTCTGAGAGGAAGCATGCGTGCATGCTAAGTCACTTCAGTCATGTCCACCTCTGTGACTCTATGGACTATAGTCCTCCAGGCTCCTCTGTCCATGGGATTCTCCAGGCAAGAATACTGGAGTGGGTTGCCATTTCCTCCTCCAGGGGATCTTCCCAGCTCAGGGATCAAACTTGTGTCTCATAAATCTCCTGCATTGGTACACATGTTCTTTACCACTAGCACCATCTGGGAATACTCAGAGAGGGAACAGCTGAGGGAGAACATGGGTCTATGGATTAGGCATAAGGGTAAGGATGAGCCAGTGGAAAATGAACAGCTCCCTAAAATGCTGACCAGGAGGGAAGAGTGGCTGCTAATGTAGCCTGAGCTAGAATGTGCCTGAACTTTCATGCTGAGGGTCAGGGAGGACCCCAAGCCTGAACCGTGGTGCTGGATTGGATCCCTGAGACACTCTAAACCCCTCAGGCCTTGAGGTGGCCCCTTTCTATTCCACCTAGAGCTCAACAGAGGTCCTGAGTCTGGACTTTCTGTTTTTACAACCCTCTCCTCTGCCTCATCCCTCACACCCCGGATGCCTAAAATATTCCCTCTCCCAGCTCCATGGTGAGTGAAAACTCCTTCAGCGTTTTCAGAATTGCTGCTTCCATGCCCGTTGCCTTGGGAGCCCTCTTTTGATGATCTGTCCGTTTATGATTCAATAAGCACTTTTTGCCCCCTACTCTTGGGTGGGCCCTGTGCTCATAGCAGGGACAAAGGAGCAAGCGGAAACACACCTGTATCCCGCGCTGGCCTTCTCACCGCTTCTCTTGCCTCTGGTCTTACCTCCTGCTGCCGTCCGCTGTTACGTGCATCTTCCCACAACACACACAGATGCTCTCACTCCTCGGTGTAGACTGTTTTTGTTGTTTGTCATCAATTATCAACAGCAACAAACCCACTCAAATGTCAGCATTTTACATGGGGAAGGCCCATCACAAAGTGGCCTGAGCTGATGTCCCTCTTTTTCCCGCATAACTCACTCACATGCAGTAGCAATTTTTGTACATATATATATAGGGTAGCCATTCCCTTCTCCAGGGGATTTCCTTGACCCAGGGATTGAACCTGGGTCTCCTGCAGTGCTGGCAGATTCTTTACTGTCTGAGCCCCCAGGGAAGCCCTGGTGGGGAAACCACTCTAATATATATATAATAATTATATATATATATATTATATATATATAATATATATATAATTTTTCTGCCCACCCTTTATGACTCAAAATTGCTGTGGACTCTCCATGAACATTTCTGGGGCCCCCACTAGACAGGTTGGCCCCTAGTGCTCCCAGAGCACCTCATTCAGTCTTCTGAGGCAGCACTAACACTCAGCTACACACATCTGTGTGTAGTTGACACCTTAACCAGAATGTGAACATACCTGACGTCTTCATTCCTGTACTCACAGATCCAGGGTCAGGACCTGCCAAGGAGAAGTCTGTAAAAATTGTCTATAGAAGAGATGCCGATAGCGGGCCCCTCAGAGCTTGGTTTAGGGAAAGATGTAAACAATCCCAACTGTGTGGTTAGTGGGCTTCCCTGGTGGCTCAGAGGGTAAAGAGTCTGCCTGTAGTGTGGGAGACCCGGGTTCCATCCTTGGGTTGGGAAGATCCCCTGGAGAAGGAAATGGCAACCTACTCCAGTACTCTTGCCTGGAAAATTCCTTGGACTGAGGAACCTGGTGGGCCCCAGTCCATGGGGTCGCTCTGACCTATTGTTTGCAGAGGTTCTGTGCCCAGGGATGGACTTTGGGGTGCCAGTGTATTCCCCTTCCATGCACTGTTTGTGTTTTAAATATTGTCCCCTCCCCCATTCCTTGAGCTGTTTCTCTTAGTAGCTTTGCCTGTGTTAGTTGTGCTAATACTGTGTAACAAATTACCACAACTTTAGCAGTTTAAAATAGTATACATTTATTGGCTTAGAGTTTCTGTGGATTCAGGAGTCCAGGTACAGCTTATCTGGACATTTCGTTCAACAGTCTTTCGAGGGTACAGTCAAGGTGTTACCTGGACTACATTCTCACCTTGAGCTCAGGTCCCTCTTCCAAGCTCATTGATGTTGACAGAATTCACCTTCCTGGGGTTGTAGGATGGAGGCCCTCAGCTTCGAGAAGCCACACCTCTCCACAGGCAGCCCACAATGTGGTTGTTGCTCCTTCAAGGCCAGGAGGAGAGTGCTTCTCTTTGGGAAGTGCTCAGCCCCTGTTTTTTATCTGATTTAGGTCAAGCCCACCTATAATCATCTTCCTTTTGATTAACTCAAAGTCCACTGATTCGGGACCTTTAATATTTTTTGGCTGCACTGAGTCTTCGCTGTGGCACTTGGGCTTTTTCTCCAGTTGCAGCACATAGGCTTCTGATGTGGAACATGGGCTCTAGAGCATGTGGGCTCAGGAGTTGCAGTGCCTGGGCTCTGCAGTTTGTGGCACACAGGTTCTCTAGTTGGAGCATGCAGGCATGGTTGCCCTGAGACATGTGGGATTTTAGTTCTCTGACCAGAAATCAAATCCACATCCCCTGCAATGAAGGGCAGATTCTTAACCACAGCACCACCAGGGAAGTCCCTGGGACCTTAATTACATCTACAGAATTTCCTTAGTTTTGTCTTGTAATGTAACCTAGTCAAGCAGAACTATCATATTCACAGGTGCTGCCCTCACTCAAGGGGAGGAAGTTTGTAGGGCATGACCATGGGGGTGGGAGCCTTAGAATTCTGTGCATCCCAGCTGGTGCTGTTTCCTCTACCCACCTTCTTCCCAAAAGGCTCCCATCTTCCTGTCTTCTAACCTTGGCCGCTGGAACTGTGCCAACTCTGGAACTTCCACAGGAATTCTTAAGACTCAAGTCAAAACCCTTGTGTAGCCAAATATGGGATTATGGGCTAGGGAGGGTCACTAGAGGTCACATTAAGAGTTTCATTCATACATACGTGCCGTCTCAGAGAGTGTCTTTGAAAAACTTAGAAAGATAGGATATCATAACTTTCTCAGAAAGTTCAACATTATGCCTTAGGAGATTTCCTAAGAAATTTTGACCATCAGTCTAAATGGGATGCTAGGGATAGTAAATAAGGTAGAGTTGCTCTGTAATTAAGCCATTTTTTTTCTAGAGGTGTCCTCTAGTTTTAGCCTTTATTTAGAAGTAATCCTCAAATGATGTTCATGTGAGGTCTACAATTCCAGGGATGTTTGGGGATAAGGTAAAATTCTTAGAATCTTAACTCTAACTCATACAGACTCTCCTCTTTCTCTTTCTTTCTTTCCCCACCACCCCCCCTTTCTGTCTAACACACAATTTAGAATGCAGTGAGTGAAAGTTACCTGAATACAATTTAACTTACAAAGTCACTCCAAGTCTTTGGTACTATAATTGCTATAAGTAAAAAAAGAAATTTTGCATTGCACTTGGCAACTTACGGCAAAGCACCAGTGGCTCAGATGCCCAGATTAAGAATCTATCTAACTAACAGTCTTTGGCAGATTCCACAGGCTCCATTCTTGTGTGAATCAGAATAGTATTAACCTCTTTTTAACTTGTAAACAGCTTGTAAAGAAAAATTCTTGAGGCAGTCAAAACAAGTCATTATAGCATTATTTTATTTCCTGTTTTAGTCCAGCTCCTTTATTTGCAAGGGTGCTTGCAAATAACCTCCAATAACCCTCTCCCTACTGAAGTAAATAACTCATATCTTTTGTTAGATCATGTTTCAGAGAAAAAAGTGTATTGCTGCAAATTCACATGCCTCTGGGATCCACTCAGCTAGTATAAATGTGAGTGCCTCACATTCAAAACTGTTAAAAATCAAACAAAATAAAGCAAACAAGCAAAAATCCCACTGGAAGCCAAATAAAATGTATTTGTGAGCCAACTCCCAAGGTCCATTAGTTTGTGATGAGTGCAACAAAACATTGAGAGATGTATAGCTCTTAAATTGTAACAGAGAAGAATATCTCCCACAAAGGTGTATACACAGGTGTAAGTGCAAGAGAATATGAGAGTACTTGTGTTTGTGTGTGTGTGTATGTGCACACATACACACACAGCAGCTGCATTCACAAGTCCTGGGCAGCAATACCAAAAGTGTACATCCAGCTTATTCTATGCTGCCTACTGGAGAGTCCCATAGGTCACTGTGCTGCATTCAAAAAGGCCAGTCTACTTCTTGTGCACCCACCTGGAAGGCCTGTGATCTATGAGGATACCACTAGGACCATCACACAGGTATTAAAAGAAGGTCCCAAAATTGTTTTGGTTTTTTTTTAATATATTTATTTAATATTTATTTGGCTGTGCCGGGTCTCAGCTACAGCACGCAGTACCTTCAGTCTTCGTCGGGACATGCAGGTTTCTTAGTTTAGGCATGCAAACTCTTAGTTGCAGCACATGGGATCTTAGTTCCCTGACTAAGGATCGAACCTGGATTTAATCTCACATTGGAAGTGTAGAGTCTTAGCCACTAGACCACCAGGGAATCCCCCTTAAGTTGTTTTAGCTGATGGCTTTTGGCTCCAGGTGGAGTGAACCTCCCCATTCATTCTCCCTATGACTCATTCATTTATTCATTCACTCAACAGAAGTCTAACTGAATTTGAGAAATATGTTGGCATTATGCCAGGCATTTGAACTGGAACTTTGACTAGGATAACATTCTTGTCCTCAAGAGGCTTGCAGCCAAGTAGGGAAACCATCTAAACAAACCCAGAATAATAGATGGGATGATGGCTGCTCTGATGGAAGGTGTCACAGAAGCACAGGGGCAGGCATTAGTGTGTGGACACAGCAGTCGCAGGGCAAGGGCTTAGTTGCTCTGTGGCATGTGGGATCTTAATTCCTTGAACAGGAATTGAACTTGCATCCCCTGCATTGCAAGGCAGATTCTTAACCACTGGACCACCACAGAAGTCTCAAGCTGAGTTTTAATGTTGGAAAAGAACTAATTAAATGGAGAAGAGAGTAGAGGGCCTTTCAAGCAAATGACCAGCATATAGAGGTCCATAGGCCTAATCGGGCTTAGTGTTCTGCAGACGTCTAGTGTAGGGAGAAGTGGTAGAGAGGAGATGAAAGAAACAGACAAAAGCTAAACTCCTTTGTACCGAGCCTCTTCACCTTCTAGCTGTGGAGGATGAAAATACAATGAATAATAGTAGTTAATAGTGAGTGCTTATGATGTACCTTGTAATCTTTAAGTATTTAAAGGAGCCTTATTGGATTATATCAGGTAATTCTCACAACAAACCTATGTGATAAGTATTAGAATTAATCTTCATTTTATAGATGTGGAAATCAGGGTACTGCGTGAATAAATCATGTGAACTGTGAGGAGCTAATAATCCCAGAGGAGGATTCAAACAAAGACAGGCTGACTCCTACATGTACTAACCGTTCCCACCATGCTGTTTTGCTTACTCCTCTGTAAGCATGTGAGTGTCCGGACTCAGGTCGGTGTTTTCAGATCATTCTGGCCCCAGCGTTCAGAATGGACTGGCAGTAGGGGAGTTTGGGTGCTCATAAGAGGGAGGGACTGGAGCCAGGCAGGCCATCTCCAGGGCTGTCACAGAGGTCCTCAGGTAGAAGCCCTCTGCTCTGAGACTAAATGCCTGCACCCAGGGACCTCATTATTGTGGGACATGCGTGAACACCATATCACACCTCTTGGTCATTATTTGATGATTCCTACTCATAAACAAATTGCTTTAAATCATTCTTTCAAATCCTGGCCAAGAAGGGTCAACTCCCCTCTCCCTCTAACCCTTGGTTTTTAATTCCCTGCCTTTCCTTCACTTATTTTTAAGCAATGACATTCCTTTGCTTTCCCCACTGTTTGCTCAGTTAACAGAAGAGCCCCACCACACACTCCTGGGGTGGGAATCTCAGGAGCATTCCTTTGGGCCTCATCTGATAAGTCACCATATCCAATAGATTCTTCCTTCTGAATATCCCTCAACTTTATTCTTTACCTCTACCCTGCTCTCTCATCATCTCTAGTCCTGATTATTGTACAAGACTCCTAACTGATCTTCCTGTTCCAGGATTTCATCTTGTATTGCTACCAGGGTTATCATTGCTTTATCATCTTTCAAGGCAACTACATCCTACAGGGTAAAGCAAACCCCATAAAATAACATTAAGTCCTTTACAATTGACCCCAGTCTAACTTTCTTTAAATAATTTGTTTTGTTATTCTCTCTGAAAGTAATATCTGCTGATTAAATAAAAACCACGGACATAGTATATACTGTATCTATTGTATTTACCATTTTATAAAAGTAGATAATAAGCCAACAATTGAACACAGCACCTTTTTTTTCGTTTTTAAAAAAATTATTTTTTTATTGAAGTATAGGTGATTCACAGTGTTTCAGGTGTACAGCAAAGTGATTCAGTTTTATACATAGAAAAATTTGGTTATATGTATATATTCTTTTTCAGATTCTTTTTCATTATAGGTTATTACAAGATATGGAATATAGTTCCCTGTACTATAGAGTAAGTCCTTGTTTTTTATTTAATATGTATATTACTGTCATATCTATTAATCCCAAATTCCTAATTTGTCTCTCCCTCCCTTCCCCCTTTGGTAACCATAAGTTTTGAACACAGCAGCTTTGAACATTTCCCGCTTAGTCTTGTCCCAGTACTGTCTATCCCCATCTACCTGATTCTCTATGCTATGTTGAACCTGCTATTCTGAAAGCTTACTTTCATATAGTATATTGAAGTATACTCCATGCCTCTCTACACGGTGCATGCTCTTTCCCCAAGTCTAACACAGTGCCTGGCACAGAGTAGGGTTCAGTATTTTCTGACATTGAGGACCAGTTTATTGGAAAGTGGAAGCAACTATTTACCAGGGATTCCATTAAGCCTCTTTTGTCTGGTATGTTGTCCAATACCCATGACAACTCAGCTAGGTAGATACTATTATGACTTCTATTCAGATGATGAAACTGTGACTCAGAGTTTCCTGCTATGTTGAAGACTAAGCAGCACCCCCTAGATTCATCTCAGTTTCCCTATCTGCTCACAGTTCCCTTACCCTGGCCCCGCACCAGGTATCTGCCACAACAGTGCTATATGACAAACCACTTTGAAACTTAGTGGACTAAAACAATCATTGATTATTTCCCAGGAGTCCACGGGGCAGCTGCGCAGTTCTGTCAGCCTGGGCCAGTCTTAGCTGTTCCCGGCAGACTCCCTCGTGCATCCACCGTTAGTGGCACGTTCCCCAGGGGATGACCGGCTAAGGACGGCCTTGGCTGCAGTGGCTTGGTTCTTCTCCAGGTGGCATCTGATCTTTTGGAGGTGAACCTGGGCTTGTTCTCATGGTTGAGGAAGATGTCTGAGGGAGAGGGCACATGCATACCAAGATCTGGTTGCTTTCACCAAGTTTTTTTTTTTGCCAAAGCAAGTTCAAGTCTGGCTCTGGAGCCCATCCTTCCAATAGAACCTCTAATAACATCAGTATGAGACTTTTGGTCTTGCTGCTTTGGGAAAGAGGCAGTCATCAAGATGAGTTTTTAAGTATGCAAATATCTATATGAAGGCAATGGATGGAGCACCAGTGTGACTGAGGGGAGACTGAAGAACCTGTAAGAGGGCTGCTGCAAAGTTTAGGATGAGGTCAGCAAGTGCTACACCAGCCTACTTTGAGAAAGGATAGAACAGCATCAGTATGACTGATTGTATAAGAAGAATTCATGGCAAAATGTCAAAATGATTCTGTTTTCTAGCTAGATAAATGGGAGGATGGCAGTATCACACCTTGACACTGAGAAAATTTTCATCCTTTTCAGTTTAAGTAAGAATATTGAAGGAGAAAAAAAAAATAACCCACTATGCAGAAACCAAAACTCAGCTCAGTCTTTAAATAAAAATTAAATAAAAGCAGAAAGTTCATAATTATAAGCTTGAAATGCTTAAGATGTCGCAACAGTTAGATAACTAATGCAAAACAGAGGCTGTTTGATCAGAAATTCCTTGGAGGACTGCCAGTTCCATGCTTCACTTGTGCATGAGTGTTGACTAGCCTGGATCCTTTAGGACAACAATTCTCAAACTTTTATCTCAGAAACTCATTACATTTTTTAAAAAATTATTCAGGACCCTAGAGAGTTTTTGTTGATGTATGTTAACATCTCTAGATATTTAACATATTTACAATTAAAATAGAGAAATTGTAGTATGTGCCAGATGCTAATCTAGGACAGGATATCTAGCAGTGAACATAGCACATTAGGCAAAAAGCCCTGCCCTCATAGAACTAATATTCTATGCTATGCTATGCTATGCTAAGTCACTTCAGTCGTGTCCGACTCTGTGCGACCCCATAGACAGCAGCCCACCAGGCTCTGCCGTCCCTGGGATTCTCCAGGCAAGAATTCTGGAGTGGGTTGCCATTTCCTTCTCCAATGCATGAAAGAGAAAAGTGAAAGTGAAATCTCTCAGTCGTGTCCGACTCTTAGCGACCCCATGGACTGCAGCCTACCAGGCTCCTCTGTCCATGGATTTTCCAGGCTAGAGTACTGGAGTGGGGTGTTAGTGTGAAAATTTACAATATGTCAGATTGAGGTTAAATACTACAGAAGAAAACCAGCTAAGGTAAGGAGGTTATGGAAAGTTGGCCTCTTCTGAAAGGACACACATGAAGGAGGTTGGCTGTGTTGAACTCCAGCTATAGAGACCCACAGTGGAAGCTGTGCACTCACTACTGCTCACAGGTCTTCCCAGCTTCCTCACACTCCATGCTGTTGAGCAGCACATAGCCATACAAACCAACAGCCATGCATCCTCTGTTTTCTTCTCAGACTCAATGGCTAATCACCAATAAAGGAAAGCTGGCAGGGCTCTGTACTGGGTGCCATGAAATACTTCTAGAGTTGGGAACCTAGATAAACCTTTGATGTGGTTTTGCTGGGCTTCCCAGGTGGCGCTAGAGGTTAAGAACTTGCCTGCAATGCAGGAAACATAAGAGACACAGACAGGTTCAAACCTTGGGACAGGAAGATTCCCTAGACAAAGAAATGGCAACCCATTCCAGTATTCTTGCCTTAAAAATCCCATGGACAGAGGAGCCCGGCGGGCTACAGCCCACAGGGTCGCAAACAGTAAGACATGACTGAAGGGACTTAGCATGTGGTTTTGCTAAAGAGTTCTGTGCAACTCATCAGAATACATAGAGCATGTATTGTATGCCAGGCTCTGTTTAAGCACTCACCCTGGACTCACAGCCCTTCTGCAGAGCCGGATCTTCCCATGGCTCACTGAGTACCATTCCATATAAGCTGGTCCTCCTGCCCTCCTGTCTTCCATCTAATCAGGCTTTCTAGACAGTGCAATAGCACTTGCTGTTGTCCACATGTACCTCTTGTGATCTGAATCTACTTGATTTCTAAGTTGGCCTAGCATGCATTGTGGTAGCAACTGACTAATACTGCATCATCTGAACCTAACTGATTCCTGAGTTTGGTCAGTAAGCAATAAGAATTTCAATAGTGAGTGAGATATGTACCCTGTCCCAGGCCCTGTGGATAAAAAGACAAATAAAGGATAGATTCTGCCTAAAATGCTTGCAAGGAAACAGTGAGCAGGCAATTCCAATTCAGCCCAAGAATTGCCCTGGAAGAGGACTGCACAGAAAGCTTTGGACACACAAAAAAGAGCAAGTAGCTGCTTTGCAAGAGTCAGAGATTTTGTTTTGAAGGACAAGAAGATGTATCCTAAGTTAGCGAAGATGAGCTAAGGAAAAGTAGAGGCAAAGTCTCAAACTTGTGAGAGGCCATGGCAAGCTTGGTGATTACTGATTAGTCCAGTGTGGTGGGGAAGTGACAGAAGAAGTCAGCTTGGTGATTACTGATTAGTCCAGTGTGGTGGGGAAGTGACAGAAGAAGTCAGCTGAAGGACCCTGGGTACTATGCTGACATACCAGAAATGCATTCTGTGGGAAACAGACTCACAGAGCAACTTATGGTTGCTGGGGGAATGGATGCAGGGAAGGGATAGTTAGGGAGTTTGGGATGAACATATACACACTGCTGTATTTAAAATGGATAACCAACAAGGACCTACTGTATAGCACAGGGAACTCTGCTTAGTGTTATGTGGCTTCCTGGATGGTAGGGGAGTTTCAAGGGGAATGAATAAATCTATATGTATAGGTGAGTCCCTTCACTGTTTACCTGAAACTATTACAACATTGTTAATCAGCTATACCCCAATACAAAATAAAACTTAAAAGTTATATATATATATATATATATAATATGGGGGAAAAGCATAACTGCCACTAGTTTCCAGGACACAAATAACTTGAAGTTTTATTATTGACTACTCATCTGAGGGCTGTCATTTTTTACATCCTCATGTAACTGTCATTTGCTAGGTACTGACAAATGTTTATTAACATGAATACAATTCAGGTGGTTGAAGGAGTCCAGATTTATTTATTTTTGGTTGCAGTAGGTCTTCCTTGCTGTGTGAGGGCTTTCTCTAGTTGTGGTGAGCGGGGACCTCTTTTCGTTGTGGTGCACGGATTTCTCATTGCAGTGGCTTCTCTTCTTGCAAACCTCAGGCTCTAAGCACATGGGCTTCAGTAGTTGGAGCACATGGGCTCAGTAGTTGTGATTCGTGGGCTTTAGAGAGCAGGCTTTGCCGTATGTGGCATCTTCCCAGACTAGGGACCGAGCCCTTGTTGCCTGCATTGGCAGGCAAATTCTTAACCATTGGACCACCAGGGAAGTCCCAAGAAGTCAAAATGTTACCTTTTGTTGGTTGGCCTCAGCACTGTCATGGCACTGGTGGCGTGCGTTTAGCTTGCTGATGTATTACAATGAGCGTATAATGAGGATCAAGGCCTAGTGGAAGTCAAGTCTTACGCCATCTTGGGCCTGGTCGGTTCTGATCAGTTTTTGTCATGTCCTCAATGCCATTCTCTTAAAGGTTGTGCTCCGTCCCCTTCCCTCCTGTCTCACAACCTTGAGTCTGGCTTGTCACTCAGTTCCCACAAACTCATCAGTTACCTGACCTCTCTTTTTCTGTTTCTTGAATCTGTGCCCATTTTTTCATTCCCATCACTATAGATTTTTCTCATCTGGATTACGCTTACAGACTCTCCACCTGTCTCCCTGTTTCCCCTCTCCTCCACCTCTACCCCAAGTTAATTCTCTACTAATAACCAGCACAGTTTTTATTTTTTCTTTTTAAATATTTATTTGGCTGTGCCAGGCCTTTGCTGTGGCATGTGGGATCTTTAGTTATAGCATGTGGGATCCAGTTCCCTGACCAGGGATCAAACCCTGGCCCCCTGTAATAGGAGCACCAAGTCTTAGCTACTGGACCACCAGAAAGTCCCACATCACTGTTTTTAAAATATAACTCTGATTGAGTCATTCCTTATGGAGGGAAAAGTCTCACCAAGTCTAGAGAGTATTACTATTGAAAAAGGGGGAAAATATTAAGAACTTTCAAATAAGTGATATTTATAAATGAATTCACTCTGAGGCCTTGGGCCAAATTCTACCCTAATTGCTTGTCTACAGTTCTGCCTGAGGGGTAAACCACAGATTTTCATTCTCTGATTTGCAAAATGTCAGTATCTCTGTTAAATAATTTGCATCTTGGCTGGACTCAAAGGTTTTCAATTTATTTCTTAGCCTTCCTCAATCTTTTAGTCCCGCTAATTATCTCTTCTAAGAGAGGCACAACAGGGAGTTTTAACTTTCCCCATTATTCAAACATTGGAAGTATATTCTCCCCAAATTCCAAAAGAAGAGGAATTTATGAAAAAATTATAGAATATTCACCTGAATAAACTGTACAACATCCAGGCTAAACCTCTTATTTTACAGGTGGAAAAGCTAGATTGACCAAGGGACTTTTAGGGAGTCACACAGAGAACCAAATGGAGTTCAGACCACTGAGATCTCTACTCCCAGTGCCAGGTTCCAGCTACGAGCGATAGGAGAAAGCTGAAGGGAGCACACAGGGGAAACTTCTGTGCTTTCTCCCCCAGAACTGTGTTTCCATGATCAAAACCATCTAGCACTCTCGTGTTTTGCTATTTCCTCAAAGAGGAGTAGAAGGAGGAAGAAGAATGTTTGTATTAATTACTGCTGTATTATATTATTTAAAAAACTATTTATTTATTTGGCTGTGCCAGGTCTTAGTTGTGGCATGCAGGTTTAGCTGTGGCTTGTGGGATCTAGTTCCCTGATCAGGGATTGAACCCTGGCCCCCTGCATCGAGAGTGTGGAGCTTAACCAGTGGACCACCAAGAAAGTCCCATTTCTGCTGTATTTTAAATGAATATTTTATCACTGATGAGACATAGATTGTTCCTTGTTCTTAGCCACAGTCCCTCATAGCTGGCTGCAAGTCTGCTGACTTTCCTCCAAGAGGAATGGGCAGGCTGGGAGCTCCCTAGTCAGGACAGATATCTTATCACCCTGCTAATAGGCCCTGGGGAGTCCATTGCCTTCATTTCTTCCTCTCTAGGCATACCCAGGCTCACCCATTCTCCACCCCTTCCCACCATGTCCACAAGCCCATCCACCATGTCCCTTGGGCTGGCTGGGGGTGTCCGGGCTAGGGGTGTCTTGGCTGGCCCTGCCTTCCAGCTCAGATTCAGCTCAGAGGCTCCCTTAATTGGGTGATCTATCAGGTTACTTATCCAAAACTTTGCTTTTTTTGCTTGGAAGATAGAGATTAAAATATCTACCACTTAGATGAACTATAAGATCTAGATAAGCAAAGAAGTACCTAATCACAGTACCAAGCATATTACATGTATTTGTAGGTATTTATTAATTTTTCAAGCTTTTGGACTTGTTCCTCAATAGGGAACAGCTTCTGAGCTTCTCTCATGGCCCATGGGACCACCCCTTTCCCATTAAAGGTATCTGTGATCACATACAGTCCTAAATCCTTGTTCATTCATCATCTGTCATCACAGAGCTTGTGGGAAGAGGAGAGCATTCACATGAGACAGATTTAGCTGGTGAAACTGAGACAAGGCATACTGAGCCCTGGCAGAGATAGGTCCTGGTAAACAGGGCAGCCCACCCCCTCTCTTCCACACCACAGTGCATAGTCCTCAGAGTTCAGCATGGAGGGAGATCCTTCTGTTAGCTGCTCCTGCAATGCAGACAAAGGACCTTGAGTGCCATGTTGAGATATTTGAAACTTATTCTAAGGTTCCCAGCTGTCCCAGGCTTCTCTACCTTTCCTAGGGATTTGGTCTCTATAACCCAGGCCAACCAGGATGAAACTGACCCAGAGGCCATAGGGAAACAATCCCCTAGTCTGGTAAAACAGGTCAGTAATGGGGCATGGTGGAAACCATTGGCTGAGAGACTTCCATAATGATGCTGAAAAGTCAGCCTCTGTGTACAGTGTAGAATTGAATCTCAGAGACAGAGTTTTGGGTGAAGTAGAAAAGAATAGCTTTATTGGTTTGCCAGGAAAAGGGCACACAACTGACTGGTCCCCTGAAAAACTGTAGTCCTAACCTGGGAGGATTTGGTGGTTCTAGAGCAGTAGCTGACAAGGATCAAGGTGTGTGCAGGGCCTGCCCTCCTTTAATACGGCCTCAGGTGGTTTCTTGATGAGCTTCTCAACGTTATCAAACTGTGACCTTCTCTTGATTGAAGAATGCTAACATCTTCCAACCTGACCAACCTAGACAGCAGGTTAAAAAGGAGAGACATTACTTTGCCAACAAAGGTCCATCTAGTCCAAGCTATGGTTTTTCCAGTAGTCATGTATGGATGTGAGAGTTGGACTGTAAAGAAAGCTGAGCGCCGAAGAATTGATGCTTTTGAGCTGTGGTGTTGGAGAAGACTCTTGAGAGTCCCTTGGACTGCAAGGAGATCCAACCAGTCTATCCTAAAGGAAATCAGTCCTGAATATTCATTGGAAGGACTGATGCTGAAGCTGAAACTCCAGTACTTTGGCCACCTGATGCAAAGAGCTGACTCATTTGAAAAGACGCTGATGCTGGGAAAGATTGAAGGCAGGAGGAGAAGGGGATGATAGAGGATGAGATGGTTGGATGGCATCCCCGACTCAATGGACATGAGTTTGAGTAAACTCTGGGAGTTGGTGATGGACAGAGAGGCCTGGCGTGCTGCAGTCCATGGGGTCGCAAAGAGTCAGACATGACTGAGCTATTGAACTGAACTGAACTGAGTATCTTCCATTTGTTAGGGATTTTAGTTCTGCTGCTAAGTCGCTTCAGTCTTGTCTGACTCTGTGTGACCCCAGAGACGGCAGCAGGAGAGCTCAAAGATACTATTATATGCATCTCTAGAAGTCAACCAAGACCCTGCCCCAAGGCTGCACTACTGTTTCTTGACTTCGCCTCCCTCTTCCCTGGTTAGCAACTGTTCCAGTCTGCCCTTTGGAACTCAGGGAAGGTCATGGAGGCTGGAGTCTATTCCCTAGAAACAGGGGATACAGAAAGTCTTCTGAGCCTCGGAGCTCCACAGGGTTCTATTCAGTTTCAATAGCTTGCCCCAAAGTTTGGTCCTGGCCATGGTATGAAACATGCAAGTCCTCTGGGAGCAGCCACAGATGGCATGACTGTTGGAAGGACTGACTCTCTAGGACTTGGTTCTCCCTAGCCACATCCCTGCCATATGCTGCCTTGGTGACAATATTGTGTCACGTTTTTAAATTAAATAATGCATTTGAAAGTATTATAAAAACCCTAAAGTGCTTTACAAATTATTATTACTTATGACATCTGCAGTCAGAACTCTGGGTGTGCAGCACTATTTAAACCCTAGAAAAACATCTGCTTGAATGAACCTACCTTCCTTACTAATTCAATAGATGTTTGTTGAACCCACAGAGCTCTCAGGCAGTAGAGTACAATAGCAAACATGAACACAAAAGCCTTGCTTTTGTGGATCTTATAGTCTAGTGAAGGAGAAGGACAGTGCACCAGTAAATAAAACAGATAACATAATTACAAAACTCAATAAATGATCTCAAGGAAATAAGAGAGATGCTACAGAAGATCATTTTAAATTTAGATACAGTAGTCACAGGAAGCCTTTTAAGGATCTGAAATTGAAACTGAGGTTTGAAGGATGAGTAGGAACAGACTGTGGAGGATCAAAGAAAAGAACACTTCCAGCAGAAAGAATTTCAAGTGCAAGAGCCCTGAGGCAGAAACAAACTTGACAGCTCCCAGAATAGCAGGAAAGCCAATGAAATCTCCACACAGTGAGGCCAGGTACAGTGAGGCCAGGTGGGAGTATAGGGAGGGAGTGGAGGATCAAGTCTGAGAGACTGGGAGAAGCCAAATCAGATAGATGTTTTAGGCCAAGTTAGTGGTAGGGAAAAGCGTTTAGCAAGTCAGTCACATACTTCATGTTTTTATACAGATCACTCGTCCTGCTTTGTGGAGAACATTCTGTAGATAAGCAAAAGTAAACTCAGACAAATTGGTGGTAGTAGTCCAGGCAAAAGGTGAGGATTCACAGAGTGCCGGGGGAAAGGAGGGGGTGGAAAGAGGAGGATATAGAAATATAGTGAGCATTTTCAGTGTAACATCATAAGTTAAAGAGAGGTTTACTACCAGCACTTGCCAGTTTGGAGAGATGGAAAGAAAGGAATCAAAGATGACTTCTGGACAGGTAATTTGAGTGATGATTTTTGCTTGAAATGGGGAAAGGAAGAGAGTTTGGGGAATAAAAGCAAGAGTTCTGCTTTGTACAGAGAAGTTTGAAGGTAGCCAAGGAGGAACACGGAGTAGGCAGTTGGATGAAAAAGTCTGGGGCTAAATAGACATCCAGATAAGATGTCATTCCAGATAGGAATTCTTATGTATTCATTATTCAGAATTTACAGTGCTATTCAGAGCCATGGGAAAGAATGAAGTTACTTGGAAAGTTATCATAAATAGAGAAAAGAAAAAGTCTGAGGACAAAACACTTAAAGGTGGATGATAAGGGACCAGTTATGAATGCCAAGAGAAAAAAAATCCAGAAAGATGGGAGCACAAAGAAAACCAAAGGTGTTCTATAATCAAGAGAGAAAAGAGTTTCAGGGAGAAGTAGCAATCAGGTCATCAAAGTTTACTGAAAAGTTAATTAGGATGAAGACTGAGAATTGACCCTTAGATTTTGCAACATGGAGGTTGTTGGTGACCTTGAGAAAAGCTGATCCAGTGGAGCAGGCAGGGGAATTTAGACCTGTGGAGACCTGGAGCTGATCTGAGTAGCTTAGGGAGTAAGTGGAGGTGAGGAACCTCCTCTTTTAAGGAATTTTATTATAAAGTGGAGCAGAGAAATGGGGTCACACTAGAAAGCTTCTAAGATGATCTGGTAACCTGTTTGTTTACAGAGGGGGAGGAAGAGACTGTTGGGCAGGAGAACAGAGGTAATTTCAGGTGCTAAGCCCTTGTGTTGGTGAGAGGAACAAGATTCATTGCAAAAGTAAAGAGAGCAGGAGGGAAGGCAAATAGTGTGGGTTCATGTGAAATTGATTAATAGATTGGTTAGTTGGAAAACTCATCCATTCAGCAAACACTGGCTTCCTATGTGCCAGTTGCAATCCCAGGGGCAAGATACACAGCAGTGAATGAAACAGATGAGACAGTGCTCATGCCCTCATGGAGTTTATGGTCTATTGAGGGGAGCTGAACAATAAATATGTTAACAGATGAATTTATAATATATCAGAGAGAAGATGACAAGCACTAGGGAGAACGATGAGCTAGGGTAAGGGGGTTGTGCGGAGCTGGACAAGGGGGCTGCCATTTTTAATAGGGTGATCAGAGGAGACCTTGATAATGAGGGAGCATTTGTGAGCAGACCTAAATGGAGCGAGGGAGGAAGGCATGTAGTTATCTTCAGGAAAAGGGTTCCAATCAGAGGGAACAAAATGTGCCAATTTCCTGAGGCAGGAGTGTGCTTGGCACAGTCTGAGGCACAGCAGGGAGGCCAGTGTAGCTGAACAAAATGCTCAAAGTAGGGGAGTTTGCAGAAATCAAGGCAGAGAGGCAGTGGGCCGGCAGCCCCGGATGGCCAGGAAGGTAGAGCTGAGCTTTACTCTGAGTCAGATGGGAAGTCACTGGTGAGTTTTAAGCAGACAGGGAAATGATCTGACTTATATTTTTCAAAGATACCTTCGGCAGCTGTGGAGAGTGGCCTCTGAGGTCAAGGATGGAAGTGTGGGAGGCTATTGCAGTAATCCATACCAGAGATGATATTGTTCTCTGATTGCATCTGTTTTCTTAGTGAAATCAGAGGTGAGATCTTCCTAGGAGAGTGAGGAGGCTATGATGGAAGCTTGAGGAACGAAAAGAAGGTACGGTTATTGTGGGTGATGAATTGATTAAAGAACTATGGTAGGGTTCCTCACCTCCAATTATGCCCTAAGCTACTCAGATCAGCTCCAGGTCTCCACAGGTCTAAATCCCCCTGCCTGCTCCATTGGATCAGCTTTTCTCAAGGTCACCAACAACCTTCACGTTGCAAAATCTAAGAGTCAATTCTTGGTCTTCATCCTAATCAACTTCTCAATAAACTTTGATTACTTGATCGCTACTTCTCCCTGAAACTCTTTCTTCTCTTGATTGCAGAACACCTTTGCTTTTCTTTGTGCTCCCATCTTTCTGGATTTTTTTTTTTTCCTTGTCATTCATGACTGGTTCCCAAATAGCTGGCAGTACACACAGTTTGCCAAATGCTTACTCACCTCCACCTCGGGGACTTCTCTGGCCATACATCTTTCCTACTGTGTCCACTCTCTCTCCTTTCACCATATTTCTTTTCCTCTGACTCCAGTTGGCCTCCAGTTGGCCTGGAGAACCTATGTATTTATTAAGAACAAAATGACAACCCACTGACACATCCAGTTTCTTATATTGAAGCTTTTGGAAGGATTTGCGGAGGCCCTTGGAATGTTCAGTTCTTAAGAGACTGTTATACATTCGACTGTCACTCCACCACTTCACCCTATAGCAGTCAGTGAGGGAGACCTAGAGACTTCCTGTGCTTTTTTAAGACTTTCCTCTCCTACCTATGATATAGACCTCGGCAGGATTGGAGGGAGACATACAGGATTTCTCATGCTTTTAGTCAGGCCACCACACCCTGCCTCTGTGACATGCCCATCTCACAACAGACATAAACAGGGCAGTCCCAGCAACAAGCTCATGACTGGAATTGATGACCCACTTTTTCTAAAATGGCAAGTGGCATTCATCTAATCTTGACCCATATCTCTCTCTAACTTGTGAGAATCCCAAGACCCTGAGGTCTTCTTGAAGATAGCAGATGTAAGGGCCAGGTGGAAACGGCTTACACCACTTCTGTCTACATCCCACTGGACAGGACATAGATCAATGGGTACAGCTTATGTACAAAGGAGGCTGCGAACGTGTGCCTGGAGAAGAGGAAAATGAAATGGTACCTGATGAACGCAGATATTTGTCTCTGTGGTGACACAGAGATCAAGGGAGGGCTTCTCTGGTGGTTCAGTGGTAAAAAATCTGCCTGCTATGCAGGAAACGGGGGCTCGATCCCTGATCCAGGAAGATCCCACATGCCGGGAAGCAACTAGGCTTGTTCACCACAGCTATTGAGCCTGTGTTCTAGAGCCCAGGAGCCACAGCTGCTGAGCTAGTGTGCCACAACTACCAAAGCCCGTGTGCCCTAGAGCTCACGCACTGCAACCAGAGAGTAGCCTCAACTTGCTGCCTCTAGAGAAAAGCCCGCACAGCAACAAAGATCCAGCTCAGCCAAAAAATATAATAGAAATAAGTAAATATATATATATATATATGTTTAAAAGATCGAGGGAGAAAAAAACCTTTAATAAGGAGGAACTAATCAATATTGCCATTCTACAGAAAGGTCAGCTAAAATACGGACATAAAAGGTTGACATTTTCAGTTAGGAAGTCTGTGGTCATGCTTTAAAGGGTCATTTTTGTGAAGTTATGGTGAAGTGAAAGAATGGGAGGTGAAGAAATGGGTGCAGAGAGTACAAACTATAGGAGAGTCTAGTTCTATAACATGGTAGAGTGAAGGAAGTTGGAAAAGGTGTCTAATTGTGGGAGAATTGATATTTACAAGCTAAAGAACTGGTAGTGAAGGAGAAATCTGAGATGGGAAGGGGGATCATTCATGGAGGGAACTAGAAGGCAGGAAAGGATGAGACAGGAGTGTAGGTGAACTAACTAGTCTTCACAGGAGGAATGACATGGCTGCTTCTAAGATATGTGGGAGGGGAGCAAGGTTAGGAGTTGAAGAAAAAGTCTATAAGTGAGGAGCAGGAAGTCAAGGAAGTTCACGTCTAGTAGTATTTATGTTTGCAAAGGCGTTATTATGAAGGATCGGTGGGCTAGTTGTGGGGCAAAAGGAGGGCTTTAAGATAGCTGCCATGTGGAAGATGGGCTGAGCATGGAGAGCAGTATAGTATTTAGGGCTCAGTTGACGTTGGAGACCCCTTAGTGTAATGATACCAGTAGGCACCAATGTGAGATTTTTTTCACCAACACACAGCTCTCAAGGGCAGAGGCAGATCTTTGAATTGATCTAGGATCAAAGAAGGAAGGGTTTTTTGAGAGAGTAATAGTCTGAGTGGCAGTGAGGAGCTAGAGAAATATAGGCCCCTTCTTTTTACTCCATCTTCCTCCACCTAGTTTAGAGCCCTTCATCCTGTTTGGATTACAGAAATACCTTCTGCTTGGTTTCCCTGATTTTAGTCTCTTTCCCATGTGTCTACTGTACACATGACTATCAGCTTAATTAGTCTTGTAGAACAGTGGCCATGTTTCATTCTTATTCAAAAGCTTTAGTAGCTCCCTACCTTCTTGGAGAATTAAATCCATATTCCTTAGCTCCACCCTCAAGGTTCCAGGCACAGAGCAGGTTTCAACTAGTTTGTTTTATGCATCTAGTTTTATACACAAAGGATTTAGCTTATACTGGATGAAAAACTGTACTACTTCACTAAGTTTGAAGGACTTTCCCAAATGCAATTTTGTTAACTATTGGGAAAGCTTCTCCTACCCCTCTCAGAATGTCCTTCAAGGTGTCTTTCAAGGGCTAACTCAAAGGCAGGTTCTCCCCTGTATCAAATGATATGTCTCTTCTCTGTCCTCTTTTTTGAAAAAAAATTCATTTTAAGCTTTATATCTAGAGTCAGGCACCTATTAAGCAAGAACTGTGCCTAATTTATCATTGTACCCCAGCCCATTGTACCCCCAGCTCATAACACCTAGCTTAGTATCTTGCTTTTTGTTGGTATCCAGAGTCAGCTGACTAAAGGCATGCATGCATTCATGAGTAAATAAGTAATGAGTCAATGGACATGAATTTGAGCAAACTCAAATTTAGTGAGATAGTGAAGGACAGGGAAGTCTGGCATGCTGCAGTCCATGGGGTCTCAAAGATTCAGACACAACTGAGCAACTGAACAATGACAACAATGTTCTAGAAAGTTTAAGAATCAGAATCCTTCCTGGAAGGTCATCTTCTCACGTTGTAGGGTTGATATTATAATTGTTATCCTTAGTACTTAGCACTGTTCTAAGACAGTACTATAAGCTAAGTATACAGCAGAAACCTAGTAAAATCTTGGCAAACACAATTGAATTAGGTGCTTCCATACTCAGTGCGTCACCTGAAGTGCTCTGGAGAGTGAACAGGGCCTAGGACACAGCAAATAGTTGTTTATATCTTGATTTGATTAACTTAACTAATGAATGCTCTTATAACCGGACAGCAACTCCCTTCACAGACTCAGTTATTCTTTAAAATCTTTGATTCATTGAATCCTACAATCATTGACTGATCTTTATGTGATAATTTAATATTAGACACTGAAGGGAAAAAAAAAGCAATCTGTGAGAAAAGCAGACATCTCATATGTTCATAAAGTAACCTCTCCTTTTCCTCCTTTGTGGCTAGGCTGTGACAATATGCTGATGGGCATAAAGTCTCTGAAAATAGTGAAGAAGACGACTGACACAGATGGCTCTTGGATGAAAGATGCTGTCAGTGACTCTCCAAAGGTTTATGTCTTCATTGGGTCCAGAAACAACACTGTCTGGGAATTTGCCAATATTCGGGCCTTCATGGAAGATAGCATCAAGCCAGCCCCCCGGAAGCTGATTCTAACACATTCCTGGCAGGGAACAGGCCAAGTGATCTACAAAGGTTTCCTATTTTTTCACAGCCAAGGGACTCCCAATGAGATCATCAAATATAATCTGCAAAAGAGGATTGTAGAAGACCGGATGCTTCTCTTTGGAGGAGCAGGCAGAGCCCTGGCCTACCAGCACTCCCCTTCAACTTACATTGACCTGGCTGTGGATGAGCACGGGCTCTGGGCCATCCACTCAGGGCCAGGCATCCGCAGCCATTTGGTTCTCACAAAAATTGAGCCTGACACGCTGGGAGTAGAACACTCATGGGACACTCCATGCAGAAGCCAGGACGCTGAAGCCTCGTTCCTCTTGTGTGGGGTCCTCTATGTGGTCTACAGTTCTGGAGGCCATGGCCCACATCGCATCACCTGTGTCTATGATCCTCTTGGCACCATCATGGAAGAGAATCTGCCCAACTTGTTCTTTCCCAGGCGGCCAAGAAGTCACTCCATGATCCATTACAACCCCAGAGATAAGCACCTCTATGCCTGGAATGATGGAAATCAGATGATTTACAAACTCCAGACCAGGAGAAAGCAGCCTCTCCAGTGATGCATTACAGTGGGGAGGGAGATGGCCAGGGATGCTGCGCTCCAGGATGGGGGGCCAGGGCCCCTCTGCAATATACTATAGTATTAATATATTAATAGCATCCCACTAATGGCACACAGGGAGATGAGGGGCTGCAAGTGGGGATGCACATACATTCTTTTCTAGATGATGTTGCCTTTGGTATCTTCTAAAAGCTTAGATGACAGTCTGTCATTCAGGAATTTTCAGGAAGTTCCATTACCCATCCAACGCCCTGGTGCTCAAGGCCTTCCACATCCTGATCCAGCTTACTTCCAAACTTTTCTTTTTAGTAAAGCATTTTAGCATGTACTTTAATAATTCTCCCCACTCTCACCTTCTCAGCCATTAGAAATGTAGGCCACACCCTCATACTCCTGGCTTTTCTCCCCTCTGGCCTTTGCCCAAGCTCTTTCCTCTTTTACAGTTGCCTATTGATATTCTCCTATTATTCACTACCCAACTAAGGTACTATTTTTTGGATTAATTTTTATTGGAGTATACTTGCTTTCAATGTTGTGTTAGTTTCTACTGTACAACAGCAAAATGAATCAGCCCTGCATACACACTTATCCCCTCCCTTTTGGCCTTCCTTCCCATTCAGGTCACCACAGTGCATTAAGCAGAATTCCCTGTGCTACACAGTGTGTTCTCATTAGTTATCTATTCTATACATAGTATCAATAGTGTAAAGTAATATTTCTTGTTGACGTTTAATTTTGATTTCCCCTGGTACTGTCCCTACACCAAGCAAGGCGGTCGTAATAAGAAAGTGAAAATATTACCATTTGAATACCACTTTCCAGTTATAAAGTGTCTGCATCTGTGTTAGAACTCCTCTCACCCTTAGGAGATAGACAGGGACAAGCCTTTATAGACAGAGGGTTTCGGTGAGCCATTCAAAGTACCAAAGCTACAAAAGGAAAGAGCTAGAAAAGACCGCAAAGCCCATAATCTTGTCATTGTCCAAGGAAGCATCAAATATATGTTTGTTCACCCAACTTTTCTCAGCAATTTGTTAATCATTTCAGCCTAAAAATAACGGCCTGCCTCTTTAGCTAGTTTCATGCCTGCACAAGACCCTCCTGTAGGCCTTTGAAAAGCTACTTCCTCCAGAAAACCAGCCTAAGGCTGAGGACCGTTCTGTAGACTCATCTTGCCTTACCTTCCCCTGCTTCTTTCTTCCTGCCTGAAACACAATAAAAGTGACCCTAAGCAAATAAACCTCATCAGGTTCTATTTGCCTACATGCCCTCAGCATGAAAGTTTCAGGGAGTGCTGCCCGTGCCTGGATTTACAGTGAACAATCCCCAACTCACTGAGGCCTTCAGTAAGTATTCTGGAATCTGGATGGATGAAAAATAGCAGGCAAGGGACTCCCTGCCACAGCAGGCGTGCCACGTGGCACAGGGGACAGAGACCACCTGGGCCTGTCTGGAGGGGCTTCTTCAAACTTTCCCACGTAATTGTTCACTGCAGGCTGTTCAGGTCACAAGTGCAGGCTGTGGTGCCAGTCTGTGTCATGTGCTGGGGCCTCTGTCTTCCCAGGTTGGTCACATGAGAGGGTTTGCTCTGTTTGCAGCTGTTTTCCAACTCTGCCAAGCCCAGGCTGGGACCATAGGCAGTGAAGAGAGGGGTGGGGGTTTTTTTCTTTTTCTTTCCCATAGCATTTGAGTAGCTGTTTGGCAGAATGGAATTGCTAAGCCCATGGACATAGCACAGTTACCCACAGTTCTAACAGAGTGGTACAGAGAGCTCAAATCCATTGTGGAATGAGGCAGATATGAATAAATAAATGTGGTGATATTACCCATTCCATGGATTGGGGGCCATTTGCTGCCCCATGGGTAAAATAACATTACCTATTTCACAGGGAAAAGGAATGTGCCTCACAGATGAGGGTAGCAGGGGAATTAATCAGAGTGGGATTACTCATAAATCCTGCATACATGGTGGCTTTGGAGGCGCAGAGAGGCTACCTGTGTGCTGTCTACCATTCATCTGTGATAGGCTTTGCTTTGACAGTTATGCAGGGCACACCTGCCACTAACAACCCACTCTCATGCCTTAAATTTCTGTAGCTAGAATCACCTTTTAGGTTAAGACATTTTCTCCTGGAAGCCCCTGTTAACAGGGCACTTTGTTTCCTGGGAGCCAGGGGTAATCATGTAGGTCTGTGGACACTTCTTGGGCTTCTTTCAGAAGAACTTTTCAGTTCTGGCCTCTTGTTGGATTTTACTGAGGATTGAAGGTCCTAAGATCTAGACCAGTGGTTCTTAAACTTGACCGCACCTAAGAATCGCCTGAGGAGCTTTTAAAAATCCTGATGTCAAGCCATACCCTCAGACCATTCAATCAGAGCCTCTGGAGGAGGGACCAGACAGTGCTGTGATTTTTAAGTTCCCTCCCCTAAAATGGTCCCAAAGTGTGAATAAGCAGGAAAATCAGTGATTTACACCACTTAAAAAAAATTGAAGTATAGTTGATATACAATGTTGTATTAGTTTCAGGTGTACAGCAAAGTGATGCAGTATTTTCTTTTTCACATTCTTTTTATTGTAGGTTATTACAAAATATTGAATATAGTCCCCTGGGCTATACAGTAAATCCTTGTTTATCATTATATATATATATATATATATATATATATATATATATATATATATATTAGTGTGTATCTGCTAATCCCAAACTCCTAATTTATTCATCATTCCCCTTTCCCTTTCGGTAACCAGAATTTATTTTCAATGTCTGTGACTTATACCATTTTTAAAGATGATTTTTAAAAAGTAATGTATAGTTCTAAAGAACAGACTATCATTTTCTGAGGACTGCGGGTCCCCTAGGGCAATAACATGTAGGATTTGGAAACACCCATGAACTCGTGTGAACCATGGCAGCCTCCTCTATAAAAGCCTCTGAGCTGCTATTTTAAGGAAGTGAAAGTGAACTGAAGAGTGTCCTGTTGTAACACAACTCTTGTGGGCCCCAGCCTTCCTCTGCTGGCTTTGCCCTTGGCCTGCCTCTGGCCGGGTTCCTGCAGTGACCAGAGTCTCATGTTTGCCAGGGTGGCTTAAGTTTTGTTCGCATGTACAAGTCTTCTGGGCACACTGGTAATTTCAGACCTTCAGGATAATATAAAAAAAGATGTGTCTTGTGGAGTTGATGAACAATCCAGCCTGTAGAAATGTAGATAAAAACTGAGGTTAGGGAGATAGTGACTCCTGCCAGAGCTGGGGACTATGCCAGAGTCCTTGGTGTCGATGCCATCTGAGGCCCACAGGGATTTTAATCCGCTGAACTGAGCAACCAAGTCTTGTGGGCGCAGACAGGGCAACAATCTAGCAGTACCACCAAAGGGGATTCATGCCCTACACCGGCGGAAGGCCTTGGCCTAGGTCCCCAAAGGCCCAGTCCTGCCCCGATCCTACAATCCATTCCTGTGCTCAGCAAAGCTTTTGTTGTGCCTGTGGAACCCCCGCCTAAATGCTGGGCACAGGACAGGACTATTTGTCCCTAGCTGTTCACAAGAACGGGTGCCGGCGCCTTTGATTGACGCTGACCGCTAGAGGGACCTCCACTCCAGGTCGCGGGGTTCGAGAGCGGCCAGATTCTAGGGTGACTCAGTCTTCCGAACTGGGGGCGCTCAGAGACAAGAAATGAGATTGCCTTCAGGCCAACCTCAATTTGAACTAGATCGCCTGGGCCCAGAAGCTGGGACTGCCTCTAAAACATTCTTTCTATGACATCTCTTTTTGCAATTCTCGACACAAGTTCCCTTTCTGCTTTTCGCTTTTATTCCCTATGGCCAAAGAACGGTGCTCGAGGGCTGGAGAAGCCCAGGGAACCGGGAGCCCAGGACCGCCAGGCGTCAACCGGGGCCGGAAGGGTGCTGGAGAGGGAGGTGACAAGAGCAGGGGCGGGGCTCCTAGGGGCGTGGCCGCCAGAGAGAGGCGGGGCTTAAGGGAATGGTAAAGTCGTCTTAGGAGGCGGAGCTGGGGCTGGGCGGGGCTGGGGCTGGACCGGCGGGGGCTGAGCAAGTCTGAAGGGGCGGGGTTGACGAGGCAGGTCGCTAAGGAACTGGAACTCTTGGCGGTTGGGTCCCTGCGGGCTGCCACGGAGCCTAGAGGGGAGGGGGCGTGGCAGAGGGGCGGTCCCGGGGGAAGGTGGGACGGTCTGGGAGCGGGCGCTTCGGGACGAGCCTCCCGAGTCTCCCGTGGGTCCCCGCCCCCGTCACGTGGGCTCCGGACGCGGCCGCTGCCGGTCGGTCCGCTGGTTGGTCGGTTAGTTGGTCGGTGGGTCAGTGGCCTGCTACTCGTTTCTCGGCTCTCATGTTCGGAGGTTGGGGGGGACAAGTGAAAGGCCCGCACACCTGAGCTGTCCGGAGAGGAGCCCAACACTCAGGTCAGTGGGTTCTCCCCACGTCCCCCGGGCCCACTGCGCAGGCTGAACTGGGAGCCCCCGCAGGGGAATTGCCTTAGGAACCGAGATCGCCGAGTGTGTCCCAGACGCGAGGGCGGGGACCCTCCTCCCCTTCTCTTGCCAGATTGGGAGGCGAATATAACTCCTGGGGATTTGCTTCGCGTCTCCTCCCAGTCCTGTCCGAAGTCTACGGACTGTCCGCGCCCCTACAGGTGCCGGGATGGCCCTGGAGATGCGCGGGGTGGTTGGTCATCCCAGCTGTGTGTAGTGTGTCAGAGCTCTGCTCATTTGGTTGGAGCAGCGGCGTAGTCTAGAGAGATAGCCCAAGGTGGTCGGGAAGCTTACGGTCCGTTTTGCCCAAGCAAATCGGTGTTCCCCAGAGCGTGCGTCCAGCTGCAACGCCTTAGCAGAAATCAACTCTACTGTAATTGGGAAAATGCAACATGCTTTTCCAAACCTCAAGCCACTGCGTCCCAAAAGACGGCAAGACGGGGATGGTTCTGTGTTCCTCTCCTTCATGACATCCTGACTCCAGACCTTCACTTGTTCCTCAGATGAAAATAAGATTATATATTTAAAGACCAGGGCTTCCAAAGTGTGCATAAGATCAAAACAGGCACTCTAGCCAGCATTTAGTCCTCTTAAAAAACAAATCCAGAGCATTTTTACTTTTAGAGCAGCTGGATGTTTGTCTCCCTTTGTATATTTTCGTTCACTTCCTGTCTCATATCTCTTTCTCCCAGTTCCTTAATCAATTATACTACAAATCTGCAATGTTACCAAATTTTATGTTGGCATTCTATGACGTTTAATGCCTAACAAAGGCAGTTAGCTGTACACAAAATTCGTCTTCTGCGTGTTCAGTCTTTGATTGTTATTTGTACTACGTGAAAAAATACTTGATTTAGGGGTTATTTCTTTTTTACTTGAGGCTTAGGTAGTCTGTATGTAATCTGCTTAAATTCATATTTAGGTGACTTTGAAGTGGGAGATGAGGGGGACTGGTGAAATTTTACTACACTCATTCATAATTTTTACTTAATAATACATTGTTAGTATTGTTAGTAACAATAATACATTATTGTTAGTATAGTTAGTATTACTTAATACTACATTATTGTTAGTATACTTAATAATACATTATTGTTAGTAATCTAACAATAATACATATTGTTAGATTAATAATACATTATTAATCTCAAGTTCAGTATCTCACTGAACTTGAGATTCAGTGATGTGCCAGTTATTAGCATATTGCTACTACAGAGATAAACAGCATCATGGTCTCTTTACTGGGTCAGCTATGTGCTACAGGTGCCTGACAAGTAGAATGAAATAAATGCTATGAAGGAGGTATGAGCAAAGTGTTGTGGGAATTTATCTTTCATCTGATTGTGTAAAACCTGGGATAATTTCGGGAAGGCGGTGACATGTGCATGGTGGACCTTGAAGGATTTCTCCGGGCAGAGGTAGGTAGAGTGTGACCTGCCCTGTGAGAACTGTGTACGCAGGCAAGCACTTCATAGCCTGAGAAGTAGCAAGTGGCCCAGCTTGGCTGCAGCGGCAAGTGAGAGACAATAAAGCTGGTGATGAGGAAGAAACCTGTTCCCAGCGGGCCATGAAGGCCAGGTGGAGAAGTCAGGGCTTTGAAATCATGAGCCTCAATAATGGCTTTTAAGCAGGAGATTGATTGATGGTTCTCTGAATTTAAAGTCTGGGACCTTGGCCCTTGACCCTTTCAGCCTCCCAAACCTCTAGCCCGGTGGAGAAAACCCAGTAAATATTTGTGGAATGAATGATCTGGCAACACTTGGTAGCAGTGCTTTTCAACCTTTAACAAGCTTAAGAGTCACCTGGGGATCTTGTTCAAATGCAAATTCTGATTCCTAGGTCGGGGTGGAACCTGACATTCTGCTTTTCTCGGAAGTTCTCAGCAGTGCAGCCCCTTCACTTATCTATAGCAAGGATTAAAAAAAAAAAGTTTGCAAACCTGGCTGAGCCTCAGAATTGCCTAGGGAGCTTTTAAATTACTCAGATTAAGTAGGTCTGGCATGTTTTTACCAAATTCCTCTGTGATTCTGATGAAGGCCAAATGGAAACTGCTAGGTGAGAGACCCTGGGGTTGGACAAGCCCAGTGGAAGATCAATTAAGATAGAAGTGACTAGGGCCTGTGCTGGATCCCGGAGAGGATACAGGTAGGAGAGACTAGAGAGACAGAATCTGTGGGCTAGGGGGCCAGATGGAGAAGTGAGGAGGGAGGAACAGTCCTGAAAGAATTGCGCTTTGGACAAGGAATGGCGTAGCCTTTCGGCTGTCAGATTTGCGGTAATATTTGGAAGCTGTTTTTCACTTGGCTATCAATAACATTTCCTTCCTGATACATAGATTTGTTCATGACACTCCTGCTTGAAATCTGATGGATCCCCTTTTGCAAAACATGGGAAGGAATAGCTAATATGAACAGCACCGTTGAGGCATTTAAATGTTGAGGCAATAAACTTAAAGGTTTATTAAGTTCCCAGACTGAACACCCTCATTAAAGAAATATCACTCAGGGAAAAAAAAAAGATGTCACACTGTCATCACTTGGTGTGGGCACAACTAGGCTGAAACTCTTGGCAGCTTTGTGTTTTCCTGAGTCACTATTTTTCCTGCTTCCTCCTTCCTCAGAGCAGTTCCACTTGTTTTCCTAGCATCATTCTTCGGTTTCAACACTTGATGACACCTTTGTGTCTCCGTTTCTGCAGAATCCACTGCTGGTCCCAGAAGGGCGGGCTGTATCCTTTATAGACTCTGAAAGCCAGGTCTTGCAGATCTTCATGAGGGCCGTTCTTATCTCTCAAGCAGTGAGTACTCTGCTAAGAGATGCCATCTCAGAGCGTCTGTTTACCATTAGACCTAGATCGCCTCAAGGCTTTGAGAGTTCCAGGGTGCTGCTCACTCTCAGCTTTATCTTCGGGAAATTTATGATTTCTATTTAGTGCTCCTAGGTAGTCCTTACTACGGTGCTTCCTTGTAAGTCTTACTTTGATTTCCTCTCTCAGTCACAAACACATTTATGCACACAAGAACACAGCTTTCACTGTGCACAGTGCTTTTAGTCATCATGTTCCATGTTGTGTAGTAATCTTGGCTTCTGTAACACATTTGTAGATGGAAGGTATAGACAAGATGGGATAGGCTTGCCTCTGAAAGGGATAAAGTATACCATCCTTGTTTGGCATTCAGAGTTCCACAGAGGCTGGCAATAATTTGACTCATCAGCTGCATCTCCACTGTTCCCCAAACCGAGTAGCTTAACAATTTCTACATTTTGTGCCTCTCTACCTTAACATACACTATTTTCTCTTCCTGGGAAGTCCTTTTGTCTCTGTTCTGCAAGATGCATGAACTCTTGCTAATCCTTCAGGAGGCAGATCAAAGTCTTGAAACATCTCTCCCTCCCCAACCCCCAAGTCATTTTTGTTGTAGCATCCGGTTCCGATCTCTGCTGTGGTACATAATGCACATCGTTTGCATGTCTCTCTGTCCACACCGTCTCCAAACTCTGAGCTGCCCTGGGGCTGCGTCAGCCCTTATGTTCCACCCAACTCTCAGTAGATGTTGAGGAAGAGTTTGTGGCAGAGGAGGGCCTTGAGCTGGGTGGTGTTACCGTGTTGCCTTCAGTAAAAGGGGGAAAGGCAGATGGTTTTGTGCTGGAGATAAGGCAAAGAACAAGAGCAGAACCTGAAAGACTAGGACAAGCCTGATGAGTGGCCTGCAGGGCTGGAGTCATAGGGTGAGATGGGGAGAGGACTCTGGGAGAAGTGAGGCTGGAGTCTCAGGCTGGGGAGAGATCCTGGAAGGTCTTGAAAGCTGAAGTTAAAGAATTTAAATGTAATGTTGATGACCTTGAGACTAGGTGAAAGCTGTGCTTTCAGGAGGATTCCAGGCTAAGAAGGGCAGGTTGGAGAGACAGGGAGGGGTTTATGAGAATGTGCTGTTGGAATAACCCATTGCGGTAGATTAGGACCTAAATCAAGTCAATGGGTGGAGAGGAGTGAACAGAGGTGAATGAGCTTGCCAAGAAATCCTGCAGGATTTGGTGACTGATGGGATTTGAGGGAGAGAGAAAATAGTCAAACTGGACACTGACATTTTGTGCTAGTTTGCTGGGAGAAGAATGAAGCAATTGTTAGCAGCATGAAAGCATGGAGGAGCTCCTTGGAAGGGGGAAGGGAGATGAGGGTGGTTGACTCCCTTTGGAGTCAGGAGGGAGCCTTGGGTAGTTTCTCGCATGCTCCCTATATTTTTACCCGTGAGGATGATGACATCCAAAGACACCTACCCAGGGTCACCCAGCTGCTGGTGGCAGAAATCAGGCCTTCTGGCCCTCTGGCCCTGGGTTCTGTCCTATGTAGCTCAGTGGGTTTGAACAGATGAGCGCTATCGGAAAGTCCAGATGGAGACTCCATTAGGCAATGAAAAATGAGAAAGAGACCAGGTTTGGGGCAAATTCAGCCTGCAGAACAGCTAAGGCTGGAGACTTAAAGGTCAAAGACTCAGAGCGAAGTGTCTGTAGCAGCCAAAGCCACTGGGGGTGTGAAGGCTCATGAGATCTTTCTGTTTTGTGGTGATGGGAAGTAGGGAGTGCTTTATGGTATCAGCACTCTTATACTTGTTAGTGCTTAGTGCAAGTACATGGGTATTAAATGGTTTTTCTGGGAATGCAAGCATCAATCCGTCAGTTCCATGGAAAGATGTATTCTAAGGACCCAAATATCCCCCACCCTGCCCCCTCCTTACTGCCAGCAAGTTTTAGGGACACATCCAAACAGTTATGAGAGGTTGCCTGTGTAGTATTGGAGTGAGGGTGGTGGGGATGCCTATCTGGGGAAGGTGGTCAACCTTGAGAACCTTTTCTAGGCAAAGACCTATGTGTAGGGCCAGTGTCAGGGATTTAGATGGTTGAGTGAGGGACAGAGCTGTCCGTTAAGGAGGGAAGGCCTTTTCTAGAATCTACACTGCTGCCAAGAGACTCAGTGGCCCTGAGGTTGGATTTCCTCCCCTCCTTACCTTTCCCTTCCACACCTCTCTACCTGGCCAGGCTCCCCAGCCTTTCAGGATGAGTCCTACCTTTGCCCTGACACAGTGGTTACCTCGGTTTGCTAAGGCAGAGCTGGGTTAACACATGTGAAGCCTTTAGATGATTGCCTGGCATATGATACTTGCCCAATAAAAACAAAGACACAAGAAACGCTGGGATTCAACTTTGAGTCAAACTTGCAAGCCTCTTGGTTCTTTTGAGTTATGTAGCTGGGTCTGACAAGTTTCTAATTCATCTTGTTTTGAGTGTGTGTGTATTTTACTGAGACCAAAGTGTGTGCATGAGCCTGCTCACCCATGCTAAAGTATCAGTGACAGCCCTAGATTGCAGACTGGAGATTTGAGTTGTCCCTGTCTCTGAAACAGCTTATTCAGAGTCGAGTGGGTGGCAGGCCTACTAACAAACCTCCAGGAAGAGGTTGTCAAGCCGGGTGAGGCTATGGGGAACTGATCCTGTCACAGCCACTCCCTCACCTTCAGGGCTGTGCTCTTGAACACCTCTGTTTCCTCCCAGGATGAGGACAGGTGTAGGCAAGGAAGTAACCCAAATCCCAGGATTGCTCTGCTGGCTCAGGGACACCAGTGTCTGCTGGTCGCTGGGCATTTTTGGTGGGCATAGTCAGAACCCCCACCCAGACCCCAGCTAAAGACATAAATCCACAGTGCCTTGTGAGCATGGTTGGAATGGCCCACTCAGTTATGGCTGGGCAGGGAGCACTCTGACCAGGAGAACCATTCCTATGACTGCACTGGGGTGTCCTAAGAGGTCTTCTGAGCAAACGTCTCCCAACTGCTCCTGATAGAAAGGTCCAGAGAGCCCACCAGAAGGAACTCCTTGTGTTGACGGTATGTGTGTGTATATGAGAGAGAGAGAGAGATAGAGTTGTGTAGGAGCCAGGGGATCTGCTATAGGGACTAAGGGAGCAGAGAAGGGCAAAGCCACAGCTCAGGTTTGGAAGACCAAGAACAGGTTACTTTTGTTCCTTGCATGCACACGTGACAACTCCTCTCTTAGGGCAACTGTTTCCTTCCCGCAACAGGCTGTGTTTCCCCAAATCAGAGGTTTATGCATGAACAGCTAGCTTGACACTGAACTGCTTCCTGGATGAAACAGAGCTGTATGTAGACTGGCCTCAGAAAGCTGCCTCCAGAGGGAAGACAGAGAGGAACTTCTGGCTTTGGTGGCTTTTACAAAGGGCTAGTCTCCTGAGGCGGGCAGTGTTATTCCCATTTATGCGAGGGGAACAGGTGCCAGGGAAGGAAAGTGTGTGAGTGTAAGTTTCCAGAATATTCAATTTAATTTATTGTCCAAACTGGGACACAAGCGAAAGAAGGAGGCAGATGCTGAGCTGGATGTGATCCTGGGATGACCAGACTGTCTCAGGCATCCTGGGATGTGTGGTCTCAAACTCAAATTCAGTAAATAACTGGGAGAGGGGCTGGAGGAATGAGGGTTAGTGTAGGGTGGGGGCGGGGAGAAGTTAGAATTCAAATTCGGGTGAGAAAGGAGGATTCTTTTAATTCGACATTTTACCAAAGCAAAGGAGTAGTTATTGGCTCTGACACCTGACCTCGGCTGCTTGTCATGAGAAAGTTTTATTACATAAGCTCTTCCCGCAACCAGCCAAGACATCTGGTTCTTTGATGCAATGCCGCTCTCCCGGTAACAGCAGACACCACTGCCCTGTGCGGCCAGCTAGGTTTTCACTGCGTGGCTCACTGGAGCTGCACAAAGCCTCTGACAGAGGTGTTGCCCTGCTGCTGGAGATGAGGAAACTGACTCTTCACCCACCCTCCAGACAAGGGTATGGCGGGCGGTGGGTGTCTGCCACCCTGGGGACTTGGCTTATCTTGTCTCTGAGGGCTCTGCCAGCTCAGACAGTCCTTCATTTAAATCCTGGCTCTTCTCAGACCTGCTGTTGTTCCTTTGAGCCAGTCTTTCCCTCTCTGAGCTTGAAATTCCTCACCTGTCATATGGGAACAATAATAGGTCGGTTTCATTTGGATGTTGTGAGATGATGACGTGTATTAAATGTTGGCTACAGTGTTTGGCTCATCATAAGTACTAAGTGGCATTATTAGCCTCCTTGGCTCAGGAAGCCTAGCAGATCGACTCTGTCAAGAGGAGTGGGTTCCATCACCCAGAGGGTTTATAATGAAATTTCAGGGGGCAAGTAGTATCGTCTGGGCCTCCAGGTGTAACTCCTACAGTGGAGGTAAGCAGGAGGTCCAGGAGGCAAGAGTCCATGGCAGGGTGAGGGGACAGGCTGATTGCTGATGGCCAGTCACCAGCGTGCGGGACAAGGACAACAAACAGAGCTCAGAGCTCAAACCAGCTCGATGGGACGTGGCGGGGTAAAGGCAAAGTCCTGCCCTTAGGCTCCCAAAATCAATTCGTGCATTTTCACCCAGCCTCGTAGAAAAGCCCACAGAACTTGGCTTAGCTTGGCTGCCTTAATAGAAGTCCTGGCTTTAGACCTTGCTGGGGAGGGGGTCGTCCTATTTTTCCCTGAAGTGGCCAAGGCAGACCACACCTGGAGGTGGTACCCTGGGCACCACTCTTTGGGAGCAGGTAGAAGAGAGCCCCTTACTGCATCAAAACTGGAATCCCTGACTTGTAAGTCCTATAAGGTCCTGGGACAAACAGAAAATACAAGGGTTGTGACTGTGAATTTCAGCTGCCATCTCTGTGTTGCTCAGAGGGCAGGACTGAGGAGTCACGGTGGTGACGGTAGACAGGATTACAGAAGAGGCAGGTTTCAGTTTGACATGATGTAAGAGATTCCAAATAACTCAGTCTTCTCTCTAGGGCCAGGTGACTGTTTTAGAGCATGTATTGAAATCTACCTGTAGAGGGTTTTGTCCAGCCAGTATTGACTAGAGAGGAATTCGTAAAATAACAGAGGAGGCAGACTTTGCTATAAAGTTGGTTGTTGTTGTTGTTGCTAAGTCACTTCAGTCGTGTCCGACTCTGTGTGACCCCATAGACGGCAGCCCACCAGGCTCCTCCGTCCCTGGGATTCCCCAGGCAAGAACACTGGAGTGGGTTGCCATTTCCTTCTCCAATGCATGAAAGTGAAACGTGAAAGGGAAGTCGCTCAGTAAAGTTGGAGGTCTTCCTAAAAGTGCTGTATGGTCTGGAGGGATGAATGGTGTCTTCTGAGCAGAGAAGCAGTGACTTGCAGCCAGGGTAGGTGGTGGGGAACCAGGGTGGTAGGCTGGGGAAGGGTGGCCGTGAAGCTGTGAAGAAGCTTCTGCATAGGCTGAAGGTCACAGGCTGAAGTCCCACCCAGTGCAAGAGTTGAGAGACTGGAAAGGCTCTGAGGATGTGCCTTTGTGGGCTGAACTTTCGAGGCCATGATCCCAATGTGATTGCACTGCGTGTATTTCCTGCTGATGCCTTGGCCTGACCACCCAGCTGGGGCACAAAGGCTCTTACAGACTCATGGGCCCTTCCTTGAAGGTTTTGAGAACCCAGAGTCCTGGTACCTGGAGGACCAGGGCCACGTGGTCTGAGACACTGAGCTCATAGCATCCTAGAGGGAACGGCGGGTGTAGAAGGGAGAGGTCCAGGAGGGCGGTGGGCACAACCCCGGGAATTCTGACCGACTGTCTGCAGCCTGGGCCACAGAGCCAGCTCCCAGCCCCGAGAGGAGGCAGGGAAGGGCTGTGGGCAGCAGGGCCTTCTTCACGTAGGCTGAGGTTTTGGGTGGGACGTGCGGTGGGACGATGGAGAGTGCTGTGGTTAAGCAACGTGGATGCCTGACAGGCACACAGTCCCAGCCAGGGTGGCAGGGAGGGGAGCCTGGTAAGGCTGGTAGGAGGCCAAGGAAGCCCCCAAATGAGCATTGTCCCACTGGATCTAGGAAAACTCTTTTAGATGCAGAGATGGGACATAATTCCTAAGTATCCTAGAGTCAATAGACTTGTGACCTCATTTATTATTTCAGTCATTTTTTATGATTTTTTTTTTAAAATCATCTTCCATGTGGAAAACTGTTATGGTGGGAACACAAGATGAGTAAGAACATGTCCCCCACCTGGATGGAATTTAAGGAATGTACCCCCCACTCCAAGTAGACAGTAATAACCTCAAAGAAAGCACAATGGATGCTCAAGAGAAAAGAGAGGTTGGGGCACCTGGCTTGCCAAGGAGAGGGCATTTGAGGTGTGTCTTGAAGGAAGGTTGAACCAGAGACACCCCTTTCTATGGAGGTATGGGGGGGCATTTCTAGCAGAGGGAAAGGCGATGTACAAAGAAAGGCATGGATGGTGACTTAAGGGGCATGTGTGGAAAACAGCCAGTGGTTTGGTTTGGCTAGAGCTGGAGGAGCGAGGGAGGTTAGTGAGGGATCCGGGGACTAGAGACTGTCGTTTACTAAGCATGCAGCGTGCATCAGGTGGGCTCACTTACATCTCGCAGGAGCCTGTCAGGGCTCTAGCTGAGGAGGACACTGACTCAGGGTAAGTGAATTTCCCACGGTTCCCTGGCTGACGAGTGGCTGAAATAAGACTGATGCCCAGTGTACCTGATCCTCAAACCCGTGATCTTTCCACTGTATTGTGCCACCGCATTGAGAGTTCAGATTATTCAGTCTTAGGTTTATCAGGAAGATCAGCTCTTCATGTTGAGGCAGGAAGGTGGTCAGACGGCATTAGCCTGTTAGAAGCACTTGGCGGACAGGGCCAGGTTGACGTGATGTATACTGGCTCCAACGTAATATATGCACACGCTTGCATGCCCACACACATTTATAAACTAAATCTCTAAAATAGCAGGAGGTTGCACAGTAGTACATTGTGTCACAGAAACTGATGTTTCCTGAGCGCCATTGGCACTTGCTGATTTCCTGGCTGAATTCCTCTATTTTCTCTCCCACTCAAAATATAATCCAAGATAAGCCAAAATCTTTTCTAATTTATACAAAAAGATTCTTGACTTTAGCTGCCTTATCATTAGTAACAGGTTCCGTATACCCCACCTGTTAGGACCCCTATGGTGTCGGCTGTCAAGGGATGTTAAGCAAGATGGTAGGTTGGAAGAGTGGGGTCAGAGTGAGAGAGAAACCTGGGTGGTAGCCTAGGTGGAGGTGTGGAGGTGGAGAGGGAGAGGAGACTATTCTGGAAGCGTTTGCTGGGAGCCTGCCTGTGCAGGGGTGTGAGTGGGCACTGGGATACCTGCGTGAAGGGAGAGCATTGTTCGCATTGTTCCCCTAGTGTCGTGTTCAGGGTCTCAGCAGCTGGGTGCTGCTGGTGGCTGCCTGCTGCAATTGGGAGTTCTTTCTTCTCCTGTGTCCTGTGGAGTCTGCCGTCCTCACTGCTGATCAATCAGGCTTACACAGGGCCGCTTTTGTTCAGTTCAGCCTCCCTCCTGGAGCTGAGAACCCAGACCCAGCCCTGGCAGCCACACCCAGCTTTTGTCCTCAGGGCAGTCCTGGAGTCCTTCAGGCTTCTAATCAGAAGGCTTCCCTCAGCCCAGGGAGGAAGCCAGAGAAGACTGCCTAAGAAGGCTGATGTGCTAAGGAGGGTGTACGTGGGCTGCAGTGTCTTGGGATCTCGCGTTAACAGGGCACTTAAGGGGGGACAGTGCTCTACCTTCATGTCCTGTCTGCTCATCCTGAACACTTGGGAAACTGTTAGGGGCTGCTCCAGGGTCACAAATCCAGGCCTCACATGTCATGATTACTTACATTTCAAAGAAAAGTTTACTTTTAATTTTTTTGGCCATACCGTGCAGTTTGCAGGGTCTCGGTTCTCAGACCAGGGATTGAACCTGGGTCCCAGCAGTGAAAGCCTGGAATCCTAACCACTAGGCCACCAGGGAACTCTTGAAAGAGAATTTCAAATAAGCCTGGTTACAATCAAGCGAGGAATGGCATTCCCAAGAGGATTCTACAGGCCACACGAAGCACGCATCTCATTGCATCCCTGTCACACACGTGTATGGAAACTGTTCATAATGGAAACTGGGAGTGTTGCCTGTTTGACTCTAGGTGTCTGTGCGAGTGTGATGTCCACTGGGAGCAATCGTGGGCCTCTCTGGGACACCAATACAAGTTGGCTGTCTCCTTGCAAGGCCATTTCAGTGCCCGGGGCTGGGGACCTCCAGCTCCATGGATATGGTCAGGATTTGGTCTTTCCTTTTCTCGACCCCTGGAATTCAGCCTCCGTGTTTGGGATCCCCAAGTCCATCTCCCCAGCTGTGACTTCTCTGGCAGGTGCCTGCCTCCAGACGGCCCTTGAGCATCGTACACTCTGCCTCTCCCCCTGCCTAAGCTAAGTGCTGGGTGGGACTGGCAGAATGGCTGAGGACGGCGCCAAGGTGCCGTAAGAGTGAGCATGTCATCAATAGGAACCTTACCTTCTGAAGGCCTTGCTAGAGAGACTAGAAAGCCCAGAGCATGTGCACTACGTTGTATCCCAGGGTCCCCCTAATTAATTGCAGGCTGGCCTCAGGAGATTTGGCAGTTTCTTAAAGGGAGTCAATGTTGCATATGTATCTTTTCTGGATCCCAACATTTAAGCCCTGCTACGGAGTCTTGGCTAACAGAACAGTGCAGTGGGGAGACGGTCTCCAAGAGGGGCCAGGCTCTGAGCCATGTGGTCGACTCTCTGCCCACTCCTAACCCTCTGACCAGCCCTGTGTGAGACAGATGGTAATACCTCCAGTACACAGTGACCTAGAGGTTAATCTGTGTTACCCAAGGTCAGAAACTAGCCCAGCTCTAAGTAGTAGAGCCAGGATTGAACCCCAGGTCAGTCTGACTCCAAAGCCTGGACTCTTGCATTGTGCTCTGCTCCTTCAGGTGAAGGAGGAAGGAGCCACAGAGACCTGGAGCCCGTATTGGGCTGGGCGCTGGGCCTCTAGTGTCAGGACTGCCTTCCCCTTCTGTGGCCACTTTACAACACACAAGCTTCCACACCTTCCACTTTGAGACCGAGGAACTTTTCGGGTGTCTCCCATGGGGAAGTAATGGCCCTGCTTGATGGAAAAGAACGGTGGAGAAAGATGGAAGAGAGGCCCCCTGGAGCTCTTATATGTGCTCCCACTCCCCTGCCATCAGACTGACAGACTGCCAGGAGCCAGACCTCATGGATGCCCAGGGAGGCGACACCTCGTGCAGGGCAGTCCCCAGCCCACTGGCCTGTGAGTGTGTGTGCAAATAGGGGATTCCTGGATCGCTTTTCTTAGGAAAGTCCCTGAGCCACTCTGGCCTAAGTGCCCTTAAGGGAGGGAAATGATCTGAGTGGCAAGTGTCTTGTGATTGGTGAGCTGAGGTTAAGGGGACTGGCTTAGCCCCTCCCTTCACCCATCAAACGCTGGATTGTTGAATTGCCTTGAAGTGAAGAGGGCTGGGCTTAGGACTCGTGGCTCCTTGAATGCAGCTTGACAGCTGGTCAAGCTGTGAGGTCTTTGGGTTTCCTACCTACAACATACCAATGGCCTCATTGAATGGTCTTCATCCCCAGGCATGACTTGACTCAGAGCTGACTTACAAAGAAAAGAGAGAAAGGACTGCTAGAAACTGTCCTTACCTGGATGTTGTTTAAGGTCTGGAGATGCAAAGCCATCTCTCTTAGACTGAGAGGGAAGAGAAAACCAGTGGATGAGAACAGAAACCCTTGTCTCTGGAGAGGAGACTGCCTTCTTCCCATAGCTTTGCCCAGCATGCTTCCCAGATCAGATGGGGGCATGTGTTATGTACCCAAGATCAGATGGGGGAATGTGTCAGTTTGTTAGGGCTGCCTTAACAAAATAACCACAGACTAACTGGGTTAAGCAAGAGAACTTTTTCTTCTCGTGATTCTGGAAGCTAGGAGTCCAAGATCAAGGAGTCGGCAAGATTGGTCTCTTCCGAGGCCCCACTCTTTGGCTTGTGAATGGTCATCTCCTCCGTGTGTCTTCATGAGGTCTTCCCTCCATATCCGTCTGTGTCCTTATAAGGACACAGTCATATTGGATTAGGGCTCACCCTAATCATGTCATTTTAACTTAATTACCCCTTTAGAGATCTTATTTCTAAATACAGTCACATTCTGAGATCCTAGGGGTTAGGACTTGAACATCTGAGTTTGGGAGAGGGGGGCACAATCCAGGGTGTCCCCAATAACAGGGTGTTTCCCAGATTCTCAGGGAACAAGGCCAGGTGTCATGATGAGGGTTGGAGAGGCATCACTGCCAGTTCTGCCAAGGGACCAGAAGAGGCAGGTAGACTCAGCCCAGCTAGTGGAGGAAGTGTGATTGGCTTCATCCAAAGGCTCAGCCCAGAACAGTCTAGGCCAGACTATTCCCTATATTCTCTCTGGCAGCAGTGGGTTCTGCATGGTGTCTTCACCCAATTTCCATGCCCCCTCAGACCTCCAGGGAAGACAGAGTTGCTAATCCTCCACTAACACTCTAGCTGGGCCTACAGAGAGAGCCCCCTTCTCCGCTAACCGAGGCAGGAGCCAGGCTGTTGCTGGTGCACACATCCTGTCTTTAAGGGAATCTTTGGTTGTCTCCTACTGGTTTAAACTTTTTTATATACAAAAAGAAAGCTATTGCATTGTTTCAAAACTAAACTCTTTAACACATGTTGAAATGAAGGTTCAAAATACAGAATAAATGTTGATTAATTCAATTAGTATTTACCAGGAGCCTGCCAAAATTCTGGGGCCTGTGCTCCTCCCCAGGCAGCTTGGGAGGCTTGTAGGAGGTAGCTGGCTGAAGGCGAAAGTTATGCACGAGGCCCCGAAACTCTAGATGATAGAGAAAACTTGCCAGTTCAGATCTGTTTATTTCCTTGTTGCTTAGCACTCTCAAATAATAGAATCAAGAGAAATGCCTGGTTTTATCATCCATTAAGGGAAGTTACATCTTCTCCCATTGGTGCTTTGTGACTATAATTGCATTCATCAGTTAGCTCACGCCAACACCAACCATGGCCAGGTTCCTCTTATGGCACAGCTGCTTTCGCCTCTGAGTATCAGACCACAAAGAGAGGGGCTTCAGGCGTGGTGAAAGTACGGAAGTGGATACTGGTTGTGGTTCTCTGAGGAGACAAGTGAATAGCACATCCTCCTTGCTCTCAAGCATCTTAATTTGGAAGGGGAGCCAGATATATTGAGAAATCACATAAATAGAGCTGGAAGGGAGACGATAAAGGGGAGTGCAGGTGTGTCAGGAGCAGAGTGGAGGCAGTTAACACCTTGGGGCCCTGGCGGAGGGGTGTCAGGAAAGGCTTCTTCAGGTTGGTGCATTTGTATAAAGACTTAGAATGGGTGAGTTTTGAAAGTACAGATGGAGAAAAGCATCCCAAACAGAGGAAATAGAGAAACAGGAAAACCATTCTGTATTGAGGGAGTAGGAAGTGACTGAGAGGCGGCTCAGTGGTAAAGAATCCTCCTGCCAATGCAGGAGATGCAGGTTTGATCCCTGGATCTGGGAAGATCCCCTGGAGAAGGAAATGGCAACCCAGTCCAGTATTCTTGCCAGGAAAATCCCATGGGTTGGACGGACCACAGTCCCTGGGGTTGCAAAAGAGTCGGACATGACTGACTAACAACAGCAGGTGATGGAGAGCACGGTGAGAAGTGCAGCTGAGGAGGCGGGTCTTTCCCGAGAACTTTGATGGCAGAGCTTCAGCATGCAGCTTTGTTCTGAAACAGTGGAGAGCCATGAGGGGCTGAGAGCAGAGGAGGAATGTCAGGAGCTTCGGGAAACTTACCCTGCTTTCTCTGGGAAAGATGGGTTGAAGAATGGTGAACTAGAAGCAGGAAGTTGAGGGAAACAGCTTTGGAAATCAAGACGAGAGACAGTGAGGGTCTGGACGGTGGTGGGTGAGAGTTTGCTCAGATGTGAGGACTTTCAGCGAGGCTGAACGGCCCTGCAGAAGGAGCACTGTCTGCATTGTCAGGAACTTAGGTTCATATCTCCATTCTGTTGATAACCCACAAGGGAAGGTAGAATCTGGTGTCACTCTCTGGAAAAGTCTAGATCCCTAAGTGGTGGATTAAAGAAATAAGCAAACTTGTGTTGTTTTTTAAAAGGCTTCAAACATACATACAAGTGGAAGGAATAGTTTAATGAATCTGCTTACCCAGAACCCAGCTTCCACACTAACTTCTCACTGGTTCTGTTTTTTTATGGGGTGATCTTTGAGATAAGGCTTTTGAAAGTATTCAAGCTGAGTCTGCATTGCAGCATGTCTCTGAATCTGTCTACCATCAGGTCCAGGTGGTGAAATGACTTGATGTCCATTTGTTCTTCCCAGGGCCTAAAGTTGTGTGCACGTGTGTGTGTGTGTCCATTTTCTCTGCCATGAGAGGAACCGAGAGGGTAGCTGCCTTTGGACAGTGTGTGCTGGGGCTGAGGAAACACCCCCCCACCCCACCCGCCACCAGAGGCTCCTGTCAGTGGGGTAGAGTTCTGTCTGCCCCGGGGACAGGTGGGTGTGGACGGGGAGAGGACAGAGGTGAGGATGATGTGGAGGTTGGTGTGCTGGGTCAGACACCCTCATCTTCCATTCATCCGAGGCTCCTTGTGGCCTGGGGTCTGATTCATGCTGACTAGACTGACAGGGCTGGGCTATAAACCAGACACCAACAGACGTATTTACTTTGGCCAATATCATCCAGTGGCTACTACAAATGCCTGTTTTCCCACACCACCTTCCTGGCATGACCACAGCTGGGAAAGTGAATTGCAAGGTCATCTGCAGGTGGCTGGGGAGCCAGGCTCCCAGAGAGAAGGCACCCTGTGGATGGGGGCATGTCACCCCAGGCTGCCACAGGGCTGCCTTGTAGTGATCACTGCTCGTACCCCCAGAGATGGTGTATCTGTGCCACAGACCCACCCTGACCAGTCCTTCTGTGGGCACTGTTGCTTCATTCTTCACTGAAAGTGACCCTGGTTGTCAGAGTGCAGGTGTGTGTGGTAAGTGTACCACTTAAATGCCCTCAGAGTTTGGCATTAATTGAAAAATAAGACCAAGAGTCAGACAAGTGGAGACCAAGATATCAGTTCCAGGGCTAATAAAGGTGTTTAGAGAATGTGGCTAATAGCACTCTCAGTGTATCCTTTTTTTTTTTTTAATGTTAGTTTATTTGTTCATTTTTGGCTGTGCTGGGTCTTTGTTGCTGTGTGGGGCATGGTGGGAGCTGCTCTTCATTGCAAGTGCAGGCTCTAGGGCATACAGGTTTCAGTAGCCGTGGCACATGGGCTTAGTTGCTCCGCAGCATGTGGGATCTCCCTGGACCACTTCCCTCTGGCAAGGCAGCCCTGGAAACAGAGGGAAGGATAAGCCTGGGCTGCACGGCTCAGTTCCTTCTCGCATTCCCACCAACCAGATACTCAGTTGCCCTCAGTGAAAACGATTAGGATAGACAGACTGGCACGGTCTTCCCACTGGCTCTCCCCAGTGGCAACACGAAATGGAAACGGAATGAAGGTGTGAGCATGTGCTCTGGGTCTCAGCAGAAGTTCTCTTGCACAGGTAATGGTAGGAATGCTATCTTAGAGGAAGGAGACTCATGGACCTTAAAAAATTAGTCCTGTTGGACAGACTGGAGAAAGGACCTTTAGCTTGAGGGGACAACATGAAAAGGCATGGCAAAATGAGAGTGCTGTCCTGTGGCTGGAGTATCAGGAATTCAGAAAGATGTAGTTGGAAGTGACCAGGCTTGGAAAAGAAGTGCTGCAGAATGATTAAGAACATGACCTTGGAGGGAACTCTGGCAGTCCGGTGGATAGGACTCTGTGCTTCCAGTACAGGGGGTGCGGGTTCCGTCCCTGGTTGGGGAACTAAGATCCTGCATACCACATGTCATGGCCAAAAAAAAAAAGAAAATGACCTTGGGATCAGACTGCCTGGGTTCACATCCCATTTCATCTACTCCCTGGTTGTGTGATTCTCCCATCGTGGTTAGTGTCTCCAAGCTTCAGTTTCCTTGACTATAAAATTTGGAGAGTAACAGTTCTGACTATTGAGATAGGAAATAACATACACTTGCTTAACTCAAAGCAGGGTGGGTGCTCAACAAATGGCAGCCATTATTATTACTGTCCTATGTCTAGGATAATTTGGGATCAGGCTTGGATGCCAGACTGCGGAGCTTGGACTGTCATGGGAGAGGCCAGGTATTGCTCAGGTGAGAGGAGGCCCTTCAGTGTCTAGTTCTGAATACCTGAACCCCAGCTGGAGTGGGAAGGTTGAGACCGAGAAGCACACCCTTCAGAGAGCGAGGCCCAGGGACGTGGCCTCTGTGTGAAGGTGCGGGAGGCAGAGGGGAGAACCCCAAGAAGTTCAGGGTATGCAGTTCCAGGAGGCTTGGAGCTCTCAAGTCGGGGCAGGACCATGCTGAGTGTTTCCGATCATGCTGAATCTCAGGGACTGCTAAAATGTAGCCAGAAAGCTGGTGAGTCTTTGGGTATTTGGGTCTGGAGCATATAGGAACATTCTAGTGTTATATGAGTTATAACCACGGAGATGGAATATGGTCTGTCCAAGGGGGAAACCATAGAAGGAAACAAGAATCAGCCCTCTCACCCGTGCAGTGAGAGCAGCTGAAGTGCAGGGCATTCAGTGAAGGAAGGACCCCGAGAACACTTGTTCCCAAATGCCAGAGGAGGAGAGTCCCTGGGGTTTACCAAGGAAGGCAATCCCAGCTGATGCTGACTGATCACTGGTCTCATTTAACCTTCACGACCACCTTTGAGGAAGTACTTTTATTATTCTCATCTGTATGAGGAAGCGGAGGCCCAGAGAGCAGGCGTCCTACCCTAGGACTTGTGCATAGCCAGTGAGGGTAGGGAGCGGGTATTCTGACCCAGGCAGTCTGGTTCTCCAGCTTGTGCTTTAAACTCACCCTGCACGTGCTGCCCCTCAGGGAAATCAGAACTGAAAAAGCTCTGATGAGAGAGCCCTTCAGGTGTGAAAGTGGAAATCTCATCAAGGAGGGAGTGGGAGGTGAGCTCTTTGGCAGAGAAGGAGCATGAAATGGTAGCTGTGGGATGCGGGCCCAAGGAAGTGTTTTAGGGTGGCAGAGGCTTTGATGTCTGTAGGGTTTAGGAGGAAAGAGCAGAAGCGGGGTAGAGAGGGAATAATTAAATAATAAAAAGCCCAGAGAGGGAATAATTAAGAGGTTGGGCCTCAGGGGTGACAGATTAGGGGGTCAGAGGGGACGCAGGGGAGGTTTGAGGTGGAAAGAGAATTGAGGGATCCCGTTCCTAAAGATGCATGGGCATTTGCTCAAGAGGAGTCTGAGAGGAAGGAAGTTCGAGGTTAAAGATTGGGTGCAAGAGTGTCTGATGGAGCTATATGCGTGGTTTCATGTCGGTGAGCAGGAGGAAGGGGAGACACCTGCTCTCTAGCTCACTCTGCCTTTCTGACCACGACTCGTCCTGACTCCTCCCGACCGACGCCCCCTCATGTCTGGGAGGCAGAGTGAACCCTGGAGCAGGTTTGGTGCAGCTGGGGGTGTGGGAGGAGAGAGGCAGGCAGAGATTTAGGGGATGGTCCTGTATGCTGACTGCAAACGGCCCGGAATAAGAGGCCTCCATCCTCACTGTCCAAATGAGGGTGTGGTGAAAGGGGAAGGTGAGTCAGAGAAGCGGGGAGAGTGTTGGAGGATTCCTGAGGCGGGGAAGGGGAGGGAACAGGCTGCCACAGCCTGGTTTACTCCGGGAGGAGGCTTCCATTGAGCCCTGAGAGCTTCTCTGAGAAGGACCCTTCCCCCAGGTCCTTGCTTTCATTGTTGTTGTTCAGTCACTCAGTCGTGTCCGACTCTTTGTGACCCCATGGACTGCAGCACACCAGGCTCCCCTGTCCTTCACTATCTCCCAGGCCTTGCTCAAGTTCATATCCATTAAGTCGGTGATACCATCCAACCATCTCGTCCTCTGTCATCCGCTTCTCCTCCTGCCCTCAATCTTTCCCAGCATTAGGGTCTTTTCCAATGAGTTGGCCCTTCGCATCAGGTGGTCAAAGTATTGGAGCTTCAGCTTCAGCATCAGTCCTTCCAGTGAATATTCAGGGTTGATTTCCTTTAGGATTGACTGGTTTGATGATCTCCTTGCTGTCCGAGGGACTTTCAGGAGTCTTTTCCAGCACCATAATTCGAAAGCGTCAATTCTTCGGTGCTAAGTCTTCTTTATGGTCCAACTCTTACAGGCATACATGACTACTGGAAAAACCATAGCTTTGACTATACGCACCTTTGTCAGCAAAATGATGTCTCTACTTTTTAATACACTCTCTAGGTTTGTCATAGCTTTTCTCCCAAGGAGCAAGTGTCTTTTAATTTCACGGCTGCAGTTACCATCTGCAGTGATTTTGGAGCCCAAGAAAATAAAATCTGTCACTGTTTCAATTGTTCCCCCATCTATTTGCCATGAAGTGATGGGACCATATGCCATGATCTTCATTTTTTTAATGTTGAGTTTTAAGCCAGCTTTTTCATTCTCCTTTTTCACTCTCATCAAGAGGTTCTTTAGTTCCTCTTCGCTTTCTGCCATTTAGGGTGGTGTCATCTGCATATCTGAGGTTATTGATATTTCTCCCAGCATTCTTGATTCCAGCTTGTGCTTTATCCAGCCTGACATTTTGCATGATGTACTCTGCATATGAGTTAAATAAGCAGGATTGCAATATACAGTCTTGGGGTACTCCTTTCCTTGCTTCTGCATTATTGCTGAAGAAGAACAGGCAGCTTCTAGGTAGCTCCTGTCAGTGGTTCCCCGTGTCTGATGGATAAAGGCCAAGTTCTAAGGGTGAGATCCTGTGAGAGGCCCTTCACAGGCTAGTCCTGGGCTCATTTGCTGCCACTCTTTCCCAGTTGTTCTCTGGCCACAGGGAGCTCTATGTATACCCACCTCTCCCCATACCTTGAAAGTATGCTCTTTAGTCTTGCAATGTATTTGCACCAATGCCTGCAGTCCACCTGGAGAAATCTCACTTCCTCCATGAAGCCTTCTAGGATTTCCCACATTGCACTGGTCCTTCCTTCCTCCTGCTGCTGCCCTGCTCTGACTCTGCTGAACTTCCCTCTCCCAGGAGCACACCTCCTGCTGTGTTGTTGCTTTGTGCGTGTGTGTGCGTGTCTGTCTGTCTTTCTCCCTGGAAATCCCCAGGGTCTCCATGGTGCCAGGCACCCAGGAGCTTCCACTTGGATGTTGATCAGCTTGAATGAATGGATGACAAGGTGAACTTCATTGTCCATAAGATTCTCAGGAAATGGCTGATTTTCGCAATTCCACTTTTCTGAAACTAATACAAACTTACTTGTTGAGCTAGTGACATCGGAGAATTGACATCTCACAGTTAATTGCCATCTGAACTTAATTTTAGAGAGGATGGGAATTTCAGGGAAATGATGTTTTTCTTTTCACAAAAGCATACCATGGCTGCTTTAAAATTAGACCATTAATTTATGAATTTCTGAAGTCTAAGCTGGCAAAAGACAAGATTTGTTAGCTTTGGCTCACAGATCCTAGATAGAGGCCAAATTCTACACGAAGCCTTCATAGTCTAATTGACATGGATGAGAGATGAAAGATTCGTGGTCTGGGGGAGAGAAATCACAGTCTTAAATTCACTATTTTTTTTCCTCTCATAGCATCTACCACAGTGTTTCACTGATGAAAGGGGGGGAAATAGTATTTGTTAAATAGATAATCCAAAAGAAATAATATATTGATTTGCGAGGGGGTTGTACATTTTTATGAGAACTGTTTTCTGTCTGTCTTTTCTCAGGTAAGATACTGTCTTGTAACAGAGCTAGAGGCGGGCAATGGGCAGAGTCCCCATGAAAAATCGCAGAGCAGTGATTAGTCTCATGTTTGTAGCGGTTTGAGCTCTTCTGGTTTGGACATGGAAACCAACTTGGCCATCTTCCAGCTCTTTAACTGCATTGAGCAAATCAGCAGGTTAGGGCAGTATGGCTGGGAGAGCAGATGCGGACTTAGGTGAAAAACAGGACCTTGCGGGTAAACTTCAGCTGTGGGACCTTGGCGCTGTTTTAATATCTTTGTATCTCAGGTGCCTCTTTTGTTGGTGGGGCTGATAACTGTACTACATCCCTCACAGGATTCTATATTACCAAGAAGATTAAATGAGATAATGACGACAAAATCTATTTACAGGGGCTGTTGCCTCTGTAAGAGGGAGGGTGGAAACCCTCTGTGACCTTCGAGACAGGTGGCTTTTACAGCTAGATGGAGACTGCACTAGTGTGGTGGGAACTGCCATCATTTGATGGACGGTGGCTGGCCAGCTGTGGGGCTCACCACGGTCTCAGTTACATCTTCCAGTGGGGGAGATGTTTGTTGTCTGGTCTGGTCCTTCACATCCCAGCCTTGATGGGGACACCCTCAGACAGACTCTTCTGAGACTCGGCAGGAAGGAGAAGAACCTCCCATCCCGACTTCTCTGGGTGGCTGTAGTGAGGATACGGATGTACTTGTCGTAAGCACAGTGTTGAGGAGCAAACTGATGGGGGGCTTGGTGATGCTCTGCCCCATGGACACTGTCCAGCTCCCCATCCCACTCCTCCCAAAAGCTCAGATTCCTGCCTCATCACCTGGTCTCCCAATTCCTCTCCTTGATGGAGCACCTGTATCCTTTGTCCTTTGAGATCTGCCCAAGCCATTCGTTGACAGGCTCACTTTAAGGCCCATGGCCTTGATCCCTGAGATTGTTGTGGCCTCTTTACACAATAATAAATCCTTGAATTGGGGGAAAAGACCAGCTTGGGGGCGGAAAGTCAAGAGCAGAAAATGGGAAGTGAGAACAGTCAGGCAGGTAAAGCAGAAGCAGTGAAGGAAACTCAATGTCGGCTCTCCCTGTCCCTTAGCCTGGATGTCTGCTGTGCTGTCTGGGTGTGAGCCCGACAACCTCGCACCTTCTCACACCTTCTCACACCCATTTCCCAACCAGGCCCCTTGCTCCTCCTTGTGGGTGGGGCTTGTGTCTCATGCTCCTGTCTTTGGGGTGGCGTTTCTCTGAAGAAGCCTGCCATTCCAAGGAAGAGAAGCATGCCAGTCCTGCATCTGGGGAACAGCTAAGCTGAGGGGAGTCAGACTCTGGTGTCTGGAGGTGAGGTTCAGTACCCGGTGCTGTTCGTTCCTTTCTTCAGAGAATAGTGTTCAGCTTTGGGACTGAATCCCCTATGACGCATTGGTGGAAGAGCTGTTTGGGATCATGCAGCCCTATTTAAAGGGCTGTGGTTTGGTGAGAAGGGTGAGTGCTTTTGGGGTAAATGCTAAGTGGAAGCATCTGGGTTCAGACGTGCCAAAGGAGGCTGTTGGAGGAGCAGTGACGTGACAGGAGCTGGGCAGGGCTTTAAATGGAAGGGCCAGAAAGCAAAAGGACTCCTTCCTGTGGGTTCAGCAGATCCGGGCTCCAGCACAGATATTCTTAGGGATCTTTTGGAACTCGCCCAACAGGGAGTGGCTGGGAATGCCCAGCGCACATAACTCACTAACCTGGTACAGCAGGAAAAAGACACCAGGCAAGAAATATTGCATCTGTCCGTTGTTGCCAGCTTGCAACTCCAGCCTGCACCTAGGTTTTGGACCCTTTGGTGAGTCTGAGGGATCTTGGCACCCACTGGGCTCAGCTTAACTGTGTCACTAATCTGAACAGTCTGATCTGGGATGTTTAGGTGGGAATGAGAAGCCTTGTGTGTGAAAAACATTTCTGCAGCCAAAAGCTTTAAACAAATGCTTGTTATTAGAGTGACTGATACAGTGATTAGATGAGGACAAGTTAAACATGCTTGTTCACCTTAAGTGGCATTCTTTTATTTTCTTCTGTGCAGTTTTTCTTAGGCTGTTTAAGCTTCTATTCACTGACAAAAGAAATCAAGGCTCCACCTCTTTGCTTTTATTAGACTCAGAAAGGCAGTCACCAATTCTGATGGTAGCTTTCTCAGTATCCAGGTCCCTCTACCCTGCTCTAACTCCTCTGGAGTGTCCTGACAGGATGTCTCTTTGTGTCTGCCTCCTCTGTCCTGGTGGAAAAATAATGGCCGTGGCCTCGTCCTTGGGTCCTGATACTGCGTAGGTGTCTGTGGGCCCTGCCATGGCCCTGCAGCCAGGTGTGATGCTTTTCTGCACCATCAGGCCCGTCACCTTGTAGACAAAGACGTCAAGGCTGGACAGGACCTCAGCCGGCCTCAGGGTCCCGTGTGCAGACTTGCCTGCCATCCCTGGAGCCTCTCAGCTTCCAGTCAAGACTGCTGCTGCTGCTGCTAAGTTGCTTCAGTCGTGTTCAACTCTGTGTGACCCCCATAGGCGGCACCCCACCAGGCTCCCCCGTCCCTGGGATTCTCCAGGCAAGAACGCTGGAGTGGGTTGCCATTTCCTTCTCCAATGCATGAAAGTGAAAAGTGAAAGTGAAGTCACTCAGTCCTGTCAGACTCTTCGCGACCCTATGGACTGCAGCCTACCAGGCTCCTCTGTCCATGGGATTTTCCAGGCAAGAGTACTGGAGTAGGTTGCCATTGCCTTCTCCGCCAGTCAAGACTAGTGACCTTTATTCTTCCATTTTTTCCCTTCTGGAATGGGAATGTCTATCCTGTCCCTGTCCAGCTGTATTTTGGAAGGAGACAACTTGTTTCACTGATACACAGACAGAAAGGAATTTTGCTCCTGGTCAGCCTCCAGCTGCCTTCCTCAGACAAATGTGTGGTTCTCTTCATCCATCCAACAAGTGTAGCTGACTGGCTGCTATGGGCCAGGTGCTGGGCCCCACTCTGGGCTCAGAGACATGGCTCTGCCCACTAGGAGCTACTGCTCAGACAAAGGACCCCACATGGCTAGTGCTCTAGAGAGTTCTATGAGGGAGTGTGGCATGAGCAAGGAGAGGGGAACCGAGCCTGGGCAGTCACTTCTATCTGTGGGAAGAAGAGGATCCTGGAATCAGTGATGCTGGAATTGGGCCTTGAAAGAGGAGAGAGAATGGAGCAGGTGGGAAGGGGGTCTTGGCCAAAAACATTGCATCCTGAGCAAGCCTTAGAGTAAAGGCAGTGAGGGTAAAACCAGTTTGGCTGTTGTATCTAAGGAATTTTAACTGCTGTGGTTGTAAACTCTCACCCAGTTATATGCAAAGGGCTTCCACATGCATTGTCTCATGGAATGTCCACAATCCTACCACATGTATGTTTCCACCTACATTTTGTGATAGGGAAATAAGCTCAGTGTGCTAGGAACTTGTCCAAGGTCTGGCCCCTGATGGGAAAAAAGTGGCTTCAAACGGAAGCCTGGCTACAGAGCACACACTCGACTATCTCCTGGGTCCTTAACTTCCTCTCTGGGTGGTTTCCTGGGTAACAGGAAGCAGGTGAATTATTGTACAAGAGCTGAGGTACTATGGTTAGATTTGTGCAAGACTCAATGTGGAGGATGAGTTGGGCATGGGTTTTCCTGCAGGCAGGAAAACCAGCCAGGAAGCCATTGCAGCCATTCTGATGGGAGACGATGGGGCCTGAAGCCAGACAGATGAGGATGAGAGGACAGATCAGAGAGTGGGTGAGGAAGAAGACTTTACTGGGCACGGTGACCAACTGGATGTGGGTGAGGGACAGGAAGGCTAGGGCTGACCCCTGGGTTTCTGGCTTGGAGACTGTGGTGGCATCACTGAGGTGGTTTGGGGAAGACCCTATGTATTGGGGCCTGCTGAGTGTGAGGCCAAGAAGGAGGGAGGTGGGTGTCAGGTGTGGGGAAAGTGGTGGGCCACCTGCTGCCACTCCTCCTCCAAGCCCCCACAACCTTCCAGGCTTTAGTTTCCTGCTGTTTTATGTTTGTTGTTCAGTTGCTAAGTCGTGTCCGACTCTTTGCAACCCCCTGGACTATAGTCTGCCGGGCTCAGCTGTCCATGGGATTTCCCAGGCCAGGAGGGGGGATGCTCTCAGGGGCCCAGTCACAAGGAAGGCTTGCAGGGAGATGGCTGTGCCGAGCTGCTCTCGGCCTTTTCCTGCAAGATCAAAGATGGGGTGATCACATTTAGGTGAGCAGGTTAAGCATGGTGCATTTTGTAAGCCTGTAAGGCCTGTGCTTGCCCAGCTTCAAGACCAAAGAAAGAGCCCAGAGTCAATAATAGAGATACAAACATGAGTAGTTTAACAGAATTGCTTACATGTCTGAAGCAAGGTCCTGGAGCGACTCCCTACCCTGTACAGCAGACAGCAGGCAGGACATGGTGGCAGTCTTTGCTCCCGGGAGAAAGAGATTACTAATTATAGGGGGAATTGATGTCAGGTGGGCTCATTAGTTACCGGGAAACCACTAGAGGGACACGCCCCTCACCAGCCCTTTGATACACTATCATTACCTGGGGCAAGTATGCAGGAAGGTCAGTCATGTACTTAAGATAAGGGTGAAGCAAGCACTGGTTGGGCAGAGGATGTACAGAGAGCAAGAGAACAGCCATCTCAAGTGACCTGACTGTACATAGGGTTTTCTGGAAGAGTTGGCTCAAAGAGAAGATGGAAAGTTAACCAGCATGGGCATAAAAGCTGGAAAGCTCCTGGATTCAGACAGTTAATGCTTAGAATCTGCCTGCTAATGGTAAGACATTGGTTGGGATGGGGCTGAGGTTTGCCATGGTGTATGATGGACACGTAGAGCTGCAGCTGAGTAGGTTGAATCAATTTGGTAAGAATCATAATTCTACCCTGGCTGGTGGTGGGACCCTGAAACTCTCCACAAGCAGTTGAGTGCCCGGTTGGGAGCTGTGTTTGCATTCCATCAACTTTGGTCAGTCTCAGGATCACCTGAGCCTCTTGCGCCATTAACTCTCCAGGTGCTTCTAACACGAAGGTTTGAGGAGCGTTGAGTCAGTGAGCCTGCAGTGCAGGGCGAGTGGAGAGGCTGTCTGGAGGCAGGGCAGTCAGTCAGGCTCTTGCCGTCCAGGGTGTGGTAAGGCCGGGGCAGGTGAGGTTGTGGAGCAGGTGAGGTCACCCCCAGCGAGTCGCTGGAGAGAAGATGGCCTCTGGGCTGACTCAGCAGCACGTGGCACCCCTGGTTTTGTCCTCGGCTGCTAACTTTTCACATGGTTTATGCTGCACCCCTGTCTCAGTTCTCCTGGCTGTTCCTCCTCCGTCCCTTTCATTGATTCTCCTCCCTGACAGCACATTTGGAGTGTTTCAAAGAGTCCTGGAGCCTCTTTTTTTTTTTTGTCTTACACTATTTTTTAAGTTACTTCCTGTGGTTGTTCAAATACTGCCTTTATGCAAACGGTTCCCAGAATATCTCCAGTCTAGATTTCTCCAAATATCTTGAATTTCCAAATGGCTACTGTACTCAGCATCTCTCTCTAGGTGTCCCTGGGCATCTTAAACTGAATATTTCCAAAACCAACCTCCTAATTTCACACCCTTCCCACCCCACCCTCTCCAGCATTGTTGCTCCCACAGTTCTCCCCACTCTCCCAGAAGCTCAGGGCAAAAGCCTGGGGTTTCACTTTCTCCTGCCCACACCTAGCCTATCAGTAGAGCTTACAAGCTTTGTCCTCAACATATATTAAGGATCAGAACATCTACCACAAGCATTCTGGTCCAAGCTACCTTTATCTCTTGCCTAGTTTTCTTGTGTTCACTGCTGCACCCCTTCCCACTTCTTCACCCCGCTACCCCCAGTTCAAGCAGCAGCCAAAATAATCCTTTTAAAAGGTAAGTTAGACCCTCCTGTGCTCAAAGCCCTCTACTAGGTGGGTTCCTACCTCAAAGGAAAAGTGGAAGGAAGGGAGGAAAAATGGGGCGAATCCTCAGACACTTTGCTTTATCTGTCTGTAAAGGGGGAGAATAATTCCTAAGTGGCACGTGGGGATTAACTGAGAGAATGTTGGATAAACTCTCAGCAGGCAGCTACAGACACTTGCCTGATATACAGTAGCTACAAGGAGAAATGAGTACCCAGTAATCAATCAAATCTCGACTCTGTGCCAGGCACACCACACACGTTATCTCTTTTAATCCTTCTGATTGTTTTTTTTAATCACTACTATATATGCACAATATGAAGGCTCAAATAATTGTATACGATTTGTTAAAGTGGCCATCTCCCCATCTGCACACCCCTATTGCTCTTCCTGAGATGGAGCCACTTCAAACTCTTAGTATTTTTATCCATGATACTAGAAAAAATGCTTGTTCTGCTACTTTATTCTTTTTTCAGTTGTCATTATCTGGTGACTTCTGAATTCCCACCCTGGAAGATGAATCAGCTGTCCCTCCAATCTTGCTGCCATCACTCACAAGCACTTTTCCATCCCCACATCCGTCAGTGCCATTTCTGTTAAATCCATGTATATGCGGTGTTTTGGTGCAAGGACTAATGTTATTTTTGGTTTTCTCGGAGTTCTTTTGTCATTGCTTGGTTTGCATTTTCTTATCATGGAATTAAATTCTTCAACTTTATAAATTTCTTAAGCTGTTTCGATGCATTAGCTATTCCGTTAATTTCTTATTACTGAAGAAGTCTTTCAGAGCTTTTGGAAGCCCTCCCGCATGGACCCACTGCCCTTTCCTGCTTGCTGCATATCTATTGCCCTGGCATCTCCCTTGTGTCCCTTATCACATTCTCCATGTCCTTGTGGGCTTATGTCTTTCAAAATAAATTCCTCTACTATTGTTTCAGTGGTAGCTAAATTAGATGTTTGACTTCAATCTCCTGTATTTTTCTGAGCTCTGTCTCTTGTTTACTTTTGCCCATAACAATGGTGTCAGTTTTATACTGATTTTATAGATGAGACAGTTGAGGCTCAGAGAAGTTAAGTAATCTGCCTAAAGGCCCACAGTCGTCATGCAGCAGAGCCCAGGTTTTAACTCAAGACTGTCAGGCTATAAACCCTACGTTCTTTCTTATTTGTCCTTTAAAAAAGAACCTTAATCTTGGTTGATATGGGATATGATAGAAAATGTAGGCACTGCCATCAGCTGTCTTTGTATATCATCCTCCATCTTTATTGTTGTTATTTTTTAATGCTAAAAATGGCTTCTTGCTCTATTATCCCAAAGATAGAAGTTTCCCATATACTTTTAAGAAGCTGTCTCCTCAGCTTAGGAATAAAAACAGATATTCCTTTAAATGACCATTTGAAGAGCCAGCCGCTGTGGTTTATGGATGACCAGTAAATTGTGGGGAAAGTCTCCGGTTTGTGGCAACAAACCACAAAGTATGTGGTGATACTTCTTTACCACCTGTTGGCCGCTGAGGGCCGGAGAGGTCTGAGATGGATCTGAGTTCAGTGGTGGTGGGTTCTTGGCTGAGGGTTCCTCCCCGGGTCTTGCTTTGTACAGGAATGCTGGGGCGCGTCTGTCTGCTGCTGTGAGGAGTCAGCAGACGCTGGAGGGACCAGGACTGGAGACCTATTCCTGATTCCTCCAGCCAGGACACTCTGAGCCTGCCCAAAACACTTGGCATCTCTAACCACCTTTACTAAATGGAATGGCAGCTTGCATTTCAGCCTGGATGGAGACAAGTTAAGATTTACTTGCTCAAGCCTTACCTTAGTCAGCTGTTCCTGCCTACTTCTGATCCTCCTTTGCTGAACACAAAGGTAGTTAATACCGTATCTAAGTAACTGCCTTAGAGGCCACCAGGCGTTGGGTGGCTAATTGTGGCTCATTTTCTAAATGTCACCTAACCCTGCCCCTTATTCAAGTTCAAAGTGCCAAACAGCCCTCTGTGTGGTGCAGATCACTTGACTCTGGTACCTATCACAGCTGGACTCACAGCTGCACGGTGGTTTCCTCCCTGGCTGGTAGCAGAGGGGAGGGTCTGTTGAGGGGAGCCCAACATCAGGCACCATGACAGGTAGGAGGATGACAGCATCTAGAGAGGCCTGTGGGAGAAGAGAAGGATGCATGAGCAATGGACCACACCTTTCCTTAAACAACATTCCTTACCTTATCTCTGCAGCTCGGTGTGAGCCAGTTTCTTGGTGTGAGAAGACTGCCAGCTCGTCAGGGTCAAATGCAGGGCTCTGTTAATAGTCCAAGTGTCCAGAGAGAAAACAGCTTTTGGCCAGTTTAGCTACTGTCAGTAGACAGTAGATGGTGTTAAGAGCACCATGTCCTCCTCTGCCTGCACCTCTCTTTCCTGGGCTTGTGGCGGTGCCTTCAAGTCCTCAGGGCACACCATCAGTTCCTCTGCCTGAGTGGCTGCCACAGCCTGCTCTCACGGGTGACGAACACGATTTCACTTCCCCTCCCCACCACCTGCTTGGGGGCTGTCCTGGATCCTGCTCTCTTTCCCAGCCCTGGGGTTGCTGCCTTTCCCGGTGCACCCTCATCACCTTGCTTCTCTGAGGAGTCATCCTCGCAGGCAGCTGCTGGTGCTCTGTGCACTTAACCTCCACATCCCCGACGAACCCAGGTTCCTGGGGAGGTGCTGTGTCACTGTGGGGGTGAACAGACACACTGAGTTCAGCTGGATGACACGTTTGCTTCTGAGACCCCCAATTCCTTGAGAGCAGGGACTGTCCCAGGGTGCGTTACTGATGGGGAGCTCCAAACTGGTGAGGGGAGAAAATGGCTGAGGCTGCCAGAAAGGGAATGGTTGGCAAACGGAATCATGGCTTCCCTGTTCAATCAGAGTGTCCGTGTTCACAGATGGGCCTGGAGACGTCACTCCTGTGGTGTGTTTGGCCCTTCAGCGGTTCCCCCGGTACCTCACACCACTGACTCCTCACGGGCTGGCAGAGCCTGTTCTCCCTGCATCCTGCCATCACCTTAGACCCAGTACTGAGCTCATCAGTTGCCCAAAGCAGGTTCCGGCTCCTGAGCACTCCCAGTCTTACTGGCCCAGGTTCTGGACCGTAAAGATGATACACCTTTGACTCATGTTTCACTTGTTGCCAGCTCCCACGGGTCCACCCAACTTGCCATCTGCCAAGTACACACTCATCCTTAGGCAGAGGGCCTGTGGGTCGTTTTTATGGCCCTTCTGTTGCAGGTGTCCTAAAGGGCTCGGCACTTTCTAACTGATCTCTCACCTTGCACCCCAGGACTAAGACCCCCAGTGGAGCCAGTCTACTGAAATACAAGGTCCTTCTCTTAAAAAAATCTCTATCAAGTTTACACCTGAGGCCACTTGAGCTGCCCAGCACGCATACAGGTCCCTGATGCTGTGGGTGTGATTCCCAAGCTGCTCTTGTTGAATTGCCCGAGTCACGCTTACGTAAATCCCGTGGAGGGCTTTGACTCACAGTGAGCAGCTGGGTGCTCCTGTATAATCTTGCCGACCGTTTTGACGTTTGCCACCTATATCTTGTCTTTACACGCTTCCTTCCCTTTCACACACTGCCCCTCTCTGCCTGGAATCACCCTTATCTGCTGAGAAAGTTCCTCCTCAGCCCTTATGGGCCAGGGAAACTACATGCCAGCCTCTATCAGCATACCTCACATTGCATCCTAATTATTCCTAATTCTGTCTTCTCCACTACACTGCGTGGTCTGAGGGAATAGGGTTGAGGTCTGATTCATCAATGTCCCCTCCACACCAGTGCCCAGCACAGCAGGGTTTAAGCAGTGTTGCCCATACAGATCTATCATTTATTCACAACTATTTACTCTTAAGTTTCCTTGGGCCAGTCACTCTGCTGGGCACACAGCGGTGAACAAAGCAGACAGGGTCGCCAGCTTCCAGGCAGAGGGTTTGCAAGGCCAGTCAGCGAGGAAGCATAGATGGATGAGACACTTTGGAACTGCTGTGCTGCCAAGGGGCTGCTTCAGATGCAGGTGTGCAAGGAAGGCGTCTCTGAGAAGAGACTTCAGAGCTGAGGCCTGAAGGATGAGGCTGGATCAGCCGTGCAGAGACCCGGGAAGGTGATCTCAGGGCAGAGGAATGGTAGGTGCAGTTTCAGGGGAGGCAGAGGGGCTCGGAGTGCTGGGGAAGTGGACAGGGCCTGAGGCTGCCAAAGCAGGGAGGTCAGAGGGGCAGGCCTTGTGGGGTTGTCCCGGCCAGATACTGCCGAGCTGCTTCTGCAGGTCATGGTATGGACTTTGGATTTCTTCCTGGGAGTGGTTGGGGAGGCCTTGGAGGGTAGGATGGGTTTCACTCTTGTACTGTCTGTATGGCTAAGCAGGTGAAGGTGCTGAAACTGGCCCTCTTCTTTCCTTCCTTTTCCTGCTGCCTCTTCTCCAACCCCCACCCCCCAGCCTCACTTCCACTCAGACCCTGAGACCTACACTCGTGTGTGCTCTGAGCCACCTGGCTGCTCCTTGCTGCAGCCTGCCTGGCTCCTGCCATGGCCCCAAGGTGCCAGGGAGGCTCCCACCTCCTCCACGAGCCCCCATTCTCACTCCCCTGAGCTGACTGCACCCTGGTTCTTGCATTTCTGTCCCTTTTTGGCCTTTGCCCCTGTGACTCAGAGCCCTCCCCCTCCCCCCTCCAACTTGCTTACCTTGCTTTGCTGTGCCTACCTCCCCCACAGGGCCAGCCTCTTGGACATACCTAGGTTCCCCCTCCCTAAACCTGACCCACTTTAAAGTCCCTCATCCTGTGAACTATCCTGGCACAAATATGTCATTTAAAAATGGCTGTTTATTGGAACTTCCCTGGTGGCTCAATGTTTATTGAGCCCTTACTACATGGAAGGCCTGCATTTTTAATGAAATGTTAATTACTCATTTAACTGTGACATCAACTCTATGAGTTTGGTACTGTCATCCTCCCCACTTTACAGAAAAGGATACTGAGGTTCAGAGATCACACAGGAAATGGCAGAGGCAGCTTTGAACCCAGAGTATTTGACTGTTTCTGCCTGGTGCCATTCAGCATGGTTCTTTGTGGTCTGGACATCCTTATCCACACCCTCTCCAAACCACTTGCCTATGGTTGCTCACGTTCCTCTCTTCACTCTGAAGATGTAACTCTGTGGGGGAAAGGAGCAACAGATCTCGTGTTGCCTGACCTGCTCTATCCACCCTTGGATCTGGGAGCCCTGCCTCTGTTCTCCACAGCACTTATGCCCATTGGGCACACATGTGGGCTCTGCTGAATGAGCAGACAAACAATAGCACCTGCCTCCAGTTTACAGATGCGAATTAAATCTCAGAATTACAACTGCTCTTGTAAGTCTCTGCCTGACACCCAGGGAGAGGGTGGGAAGTAAGAAAAATGAGACGAGGCTGCAGGAAGACAGTCTAGCTTAAAGACCTTGCTGAGAGGCAGAGTTGTCTGGAGATGGAACCAATTGCCACCTCTCTCATTAGAAGGGAGGCCCAGCATCAGGGAAATGGCTAGACAGTGTATTTTTGGAGAAATTCTTCCGTGCTGAGAAGATGGGATTCTGCGCCTTGAATGGTCCTGGGTGGAGTAGGAAGGACTAAAATGGTAAGGGACTGTGCTCTCCCCCAACAGTGTGCCTGAAACCTTCCTAGACGGGGCCCACTGGCCCACGTGAGAAGTGAAAGTGGGAGCTGAGGCCTCTCAGCCTGGATCATACCTGCCCTAGGAGAGCACCTCAGTAGTGGGACAGATGCAGGTATAAGACCACAAATGCCTGCTGTGACCCAGGGCTGCAGGGCACGTCCCGATGGAGTCCTCGCTAGCTGTGTGCGATCTGCAGCCCTAGGGGAGCCTCGAGCCTTCCCCGGGGTGGCTGCAGCTTCTGGAGCTGGGACTGTGATGATGGTGGCAGTGGTAATCGCCACCTCGCTGCCACAGGTGACCCTGGAGAGCCCCAGTGGCTTTTCGTGACAGAAACAAGTGGGATCACCTGCTAAAGATTCATGGAGTACCCATGCTGGAAGGTGGCAGAAACCCACTGTGGGCTACTCAGATTCCTATGAGAGTGCAGTTACCGTGGTGGAATGAGAGGGCTCAGTGGTCTTGGGTATGTAACATGAAATACTCTAATTTTTCCTTTGTGCTGTGTTTGAATCTTCAGTAGAAGGAGACAAAGGAGAGACAAGGACTCATGGCTTCTGACGCCAGTCACGTGCTAGAAGCTGCCCTGGAGCAGATGGACGGAATCATCGCAGGTATGCTCAGGGGTCCTGGCGACCTCCGCACTGAGAAACCATTTTCCTCTCACTGGACTTCTCTTTTGGGTGCAGAGACAAGGCCCCTGTTGGATTTCTTTTGCGCTGTCTTTCAACAGTGCAAACTCAGACTCTTTGATAGCTGGTAAGGGTCTAGGTCTCTGCTGAGACTGCGGCTGCGCCGTATATTAGCACGTGAATAACTGTCCCACTTTGGATCCTGGCTGCAACAGGTGCAGTGGCACTGATTTTATCATGAAGTTTTCACAGTACGGCATGGTTTCAGTCAAGCTGAAACTTGCAATATTGCAGACTTTGCCCTCTAACACCGGTGTCGTTTCCCTTCCCTGGCTGGTCTCCAGTATGTCTGTCAGGAAGTGGTTTTGTATTGATTCACTTAATCACCTGAAGAATGTTCTTTATGCCATATTATTGCAACTGTTTGGCTTCATGTTTGTGTGAACCAGTTAGGAACATTCTCTTGAAAAGATCCAGCAAAGCTGTTTAATTGGAAAGGACTGCCATGGGCTGTTTGGGCTGATTAACTCATTTTTGGGGGACAACTGAAGCCCGTACTGATTGGAACGAGCCTGTCATTGGAAATTTTTCTCTGCAGGTCACAGGCCTTCTTTCTGTCCTTACTTGATACAAGTCAGTGACCTTATTTGCTGACTGGGCATTTCTTTGGGACTTTGCTCCTTGTTGTGTGGAGCTATGGCTGCAGGAGTCATGTTTGGGCTGAGTGTGACTAGAACCCAGGGCGTGCACAGGGCACCTGACATTGCCCGGTGTCTGTCCTTCCATCCTGCAGAGAGACACCCGAGGCACTGGGGGTCCTGGGTGTTTGCGCCTGGGGCAGAGGAGGTAGGTATTCCATGCCTTGAAACTTCTGCATGTTGTGGTGCACAGATGACGTGTTCCAGCTGTCATCTGTCAGGCTCTTAATTTCTCAGTGAACAGAAAGGGTCCTCAGGACGCCGACCAACATCCGGGTTTTCAGAGACTCTGGAGATTGGGATGTCTTGCTCCAGGTTAGGGTCCCGGAAGCCCTATTGAGAGGAGATGAACAACAGTGTGGGTTTCCTGGCAGTCTTTTCAGAGAGTCTCCCCCGGAAGTTTCCAGGGTCTCCTGTGCATCGAGATCATAGTCACAGAATCAGACTAGCTCAGGTGGTCAGCACTGCCGAGCCCCCAGCCCAGGGGCAAGAAGGAGACTGTGAGAGCCCCTGGAGCAGGCGGAGCTCTTAGACAGCTGGGACAGGTGAGTGGGACACCTCCTAAAGAAGGCAGCCTATGTGGGGTCACTTCCTCCTGCCTCTGAAGTTCCCCACGCAGACACCCCTGAAATGACAAAGCGTCTGGCACGGTCCCCTCCGTCTGTGAGCGAGGACTGTGGGTCTGAATACTTGGGGCCTTGGCTTGGTCAGGGACCTGCGGTGGGTGTGGTTCCTGGAGCAGAACCAGGAACTCCCCTCCTGTTCCCTTCCAGCATTGTGTGCTCCCTCCTTCTCCTGTTTCCTTAGGCCTCCACCCTGGCAGACTCCTTCTGGAAGGGCTCCCTGGGCGTCTCTGGAACAGATACAAGAGTTTTGCTGAGAGGTGGTCTAAAACATTCCAAGGAGTTCTTTGGTTGGAGGAACACCTGTAGCCAGACTGCTTGTTTCAAAACCTAGCTGTGCATCAAGTTACCTGCATGATATGTTCTTCAGCTTCCTCATATTTAAAATGGGTATAATAATAGAACCCACCTAAGAAGGTTGCTGTGCTTATACATGTAAGGGCTTAACACAGAGCCTGCCATATAGTAAGCACTGGATGGCATCACCGACTCGATGGACATGAGTTTGAGTGAACTCTGGGAGTTGGTGATGGACAGGGAGGCCTGGCGTGCTGCGATTCATGGGGTCGCAAAGAGTCGGACACGACTGAGCGACTGAACTGATAAAGTGTCAGCTCTTGATAAATTGAGTTCTCATGTATTCAGGTCCTTATTTCACCCATTTGCATGCTGTGGTTTTCATTGTCTAGCTAAGGCTTGTGCATGCCTCTTAGGCTCGCCTGGGGTCTACAAGATTAACGCAGAGTCTCTGAGTGGGCTCTGCTCTGCTCTGCTCTTGCCACCTTGTCTTCCACAGAGCAGTGGAGGAATCAGGTCACACCACTCTCCCCACAACTCTTCAGTGGCTTCGCATTTCAGGATAAGCATCTGAAGTCCCCATTATAAGCAGCAGTGCTGTATGCGCTTGGCCTTTGGCTGCCTGTGTGGCTGCACCTCCCACACCTCCCATCTGCTTGTCTTGCTTTAGCATAGGCTGTCTCAGGGCCTATGTGCTTGCTGTCCCTCTGCTGGAATGTTCTCCAAGTACACTGAGGTCAGGTCTCTGCTGAAATGTCACCATGCAGAGGCCTTCCCTGACACTCTCTCATGTAGCGTCCCTACATCCCTCCCCCCATCCTCGCATCCTGTTTTTATTTCTTTATAGAACTTACTACCATCTGACCCATTAGGTTCATATTCATCTGTTTATTATCTGCCTCCTGCACCAGGATGTAAGCTCTGTGGCAGCAGAGGCTTTGCTGGTGCATCTCCAGGGCAACACAGAACATGTGCTTAATAGATGTTTGGGTCCCATGTGTATTTGATTTACTTCTGTGAATAAGCTCCCCTTTTCATTTATTAGGTGGCAGTTACTGGTTTCTGTACCTATCCCCTGTCTGTCTGCATGCTGAACTTCATTGATTATTTTCTCTCTTGTGTCTTTGGCTCATTCTTGTGGAATAATAAATCACTAATTTTTTTTTTTTGAAGACTCTGTGGTTAGCATGTCCTGTGAGCCATCTCTTAAGCAGTAATTGGCTCACCCAGACATTTGACAGGAGCTATTTGGCAGATAATTCAACACTGAGGTTATTAGCGAGTATCTGGAGGGCATATGTTCTATGCCATTTGCGATGAAAAGAATAATAATTACTGAATGCTTTTGTATGGGATACTTTTCCTCAAGATTATTAAAGCCATCCTCATTTTCAAGTTGACTGGGCCAAAGAGCTTAGGGATTTTTGTGGTTATTAATGTAAACTGCAGTTAGACTGTTGGAGTTTGAATCCCAGCTCAGCCACTTATTACTGGCTGTGGAGTCTTTGCGCAAATTGCTTGATCCCCTTGAGCCTCAGTTTCCTCATAGTGTATAGACATTGGTAATAACAGTGCCATCTCATGTTATTGGGAGGATTAAATTAAGGTAAAGAAGGCACTCAGAATAGTGCCTGTTACCTAGTGAGTGCTCACCAGCTCTAAATTACCTTGGTTTTGTTGATATGACTACTGACAGTATTTTTGCCACCCGAGCTATAGTGCTGGTAAATGACGGAACTAAGATTTGAGTCCAGGCTATCTGAGATCCAGATGTCTTCCTGGCTCATTTCACTCCTGGGTTCATCTCATGGTGATGTGCAGCAGAGCCCCTGGGGTTCTGCAGGGCTGTCTAGGGAGTTCACTAGGAGGAGGGTCCAGTCCTGTCCTTGTCCCCAGTCTGTTGGTCACACTGGCTTTGCTCTCTTCCCTTCTACATTCAACTTCCAAGTAAGAGCTTGTTTGCTTGAGCATAGAGCAGCTAGAAGGAAGCTGAAGACTGTGGCACCAACATCATGAATCACAGATTCTGTAGGGGTTGTGTCTTTGTGTGAACATTTATATTGTCCTTTCTTTATTTCTATTCTCTCACTAATTTGAAGTCGAAGGGTGTCAAGTACTACTTCTAGCTGGTAAAGGACTCAAACCACTGCATCCTCTCACTTTATGAAAACACAGTTATGCTTATCTTAGTGAAGAAGTTTTTATGGGCTTCCTGCGTGCCCTAAATAGCAAGCATTTATGTAGGCTGTTAGCCTATTGAATTCTGAGATCTCTATGATGAGAAAGGCAGTGCTACACAACTGCAAGACCCTTGACACCTTACAGCATCTCAGGGAGATATCTGTGCTGTAACTCAAACTCAATGCTGTATTTTTGTACCTGATAAATCCTTTAATGTAACACATTTGAACCACATGAAAAATCAGATTTCTGCTGTAAGTGACCCATTTCCTAGTCTTGACAATCTTTAAAAAAAAAAAACTGGTGTGGGAGGCTCATGGCTAAAATATTTACTTTTAATTCCACTAGTGTTATTAACTATACCATTTGTATTTTGCTTGTTTCACAAGATTATTATTTCTTGTATTACCAAGTATATGACTGAGCCTTCAACGGAAATGATGACTAGACTTGAAGCAGTTGATCAGATGTATAGTTTGATATATGATCAATGATTGTAATAGTGTAACTCTAGAAGGCAATGGCACCCCACTCTAGTACTCTTGCCTGGAAAATCCCATGGACGGAAGAGCCTGGTAGGTTGCAGTCCATGGGGTCACTAAGAATTGGACACGACTGAGCATCTTAACTTTTCACTTTCATGCATTGGAGAAGGAAATGGCAACCCACTCCAGTGTTCTTGCCTGGAGAATCCCAGAGATGGGGGAGCCTCGTGGGCTTCCATCTATGGGGTCACACAGAGTCTGACACGACTGAAGTGACTTAGCAGCAGCAACATGTAGAAACAAATGGATTCCTACTCAAATGGACACAATTTCCTTCAGTAATGATTATTAATGATTATAACACTGTATAACCAGAACTTCCCCTTATTAATTACTGTACAGTATGACAGGCTACTCTTCACTTTCCAAAACTCTTTCCAAAAGAGTTTCCAGAAGAGTATACTTAGGGCATGTGATATCAATGTGTATATAATTAAGCCTTTAATGCAAAAAAAAAAAGTGCCCTCTTCTTGTGACCAATGTAAACAGTACAGATGGTGCAAGAGATGATCACTCGCAGAAGCAACCAGGCCAGGAGAACTCAGAGGACATCCTGATACACAAGTGCCCAATACGCCCCTGCAGAGGCAAGCATGGTGACCCCCATCATCAGCAGGCATTCGTCTGCTCTGGAGACATGAGACAAAGAAATGCCTTCTAAGCAGAAGTAGGAAATGAAGCAGAAACATGAAGTGAAAACAGCTGAATTCTTGAAATCTGAAGGGGTGTATCCCGAATGTGATTGTATTTAATTAGGACCCAAGAATTTTATACCAGAAAGTTAGGACAAGGTGACTTAGAAAACCCAGAACCTTTGTCCAAATGAGTTGTTTCTAATACAAAAGACCAGTATTATAAGTTCCAGTAAGATGTTAACCTTTGATCTGGTCTTCCTCTTGATTAGTCCCTGTGATTCAGCCTACAAATAATACCATAATTGAATTACAGTGTTGATGATTGAAATTGAACGCTATGCTGCTTAATTGCATCCCTGTGGATGACCCTAAGCAACAACCACATACACTAATATTGTGTAGGGCTTCATCTGTGGGCTAATGGGGTCAGTGGCTGCTCCGGGGGCTGTGTGTGTGTGTGTATGACCAGAGAACCCCTGGTCAGGACACAGAGGGCCACTTATTTCTCTTCACTGTGCGGGAGGTTACTCATGGGGTTATCTACAAGCTATACCCATCGATGGAGAACAGTTAAAAGGAATCTGTTTAATGACAGTTGAACAAAGAGGTTGCTCTGTCTGGGCCTTTCTTCCAACTGTTTCTTTTTTAAAGACTTTTTTTTGATATGGACCTTTTTCTTTTTTTAAAGTATTATTGAATTTGTTACAATATTGCTTCTGTTTTGCGTTTTGGGTTTTTGGCCTCAAGGCATGTGAGGTCTCAGCTCCCCAGGACTGGAAACTGTACCCCTTGCACTGGAAGAAGTCTTAACCACTAGACCAGCGAAATCCCTCTGCCAACTCTGATTAGTGTCCATTTTTTGGTTTTTTTGTTTGTTTTCAAGATTGTGTGAGGGCAGAGAAAGTTCTAATCAAGACTGGAATTATTCATGTGGGCCCATGAATGACTTTAGCTGTGGCATTCAAGGCTGATGATGCACCCACACTCTGAACAGTTAGTTGGCCTTATCTCCAGCCTCTCCAAGGCCAATCAGTGTGGAGTGGTCATCAGTAACAAAGCCACCTGTTTTCCAGTCAGGACTCAAGTTGAAAGTCCTCTACTTTGACACTGACCCAAGGAGAGTCGGCAGAATTTTGGAGGTGTCTAGCGGGCTGACACACGCAAAAGGCTGCCCTTTGCGTAAAGAGGTTGAGATGGCCCACAGTGGGGCCGGGAGCCCTGTTGAACAGCTACATTCTGTTTTTTACCTTTGCTGGCAGAGCCCACATCTCCAGCCTCCTTTTCTATTCTCTTAAAGTGTGTGAGTAAATTTGGAATTATCATTTGTTCATTAAATATTTGCTTATAGTTTAAATTATAGGAACTGACCTGCAAAACCATCTGGACCTTGTATTTCCTCATGTCTTTTCTTAATGGTTAGGGATAGTCAGGGTTTAATTTTTTTCTCTATTGAGTTCTGACATGCTGTATTTTTCTAGATATTTGTGTATTTTACCAGTATTTTCCATTTTGTAAGCATATGGTTGCTTATTGTGTTTTATCTTTTTAAGATCTGCTACACTTGTTATATCTGTATTTATTCCTAGTATTGCTTATTTGTTTACCTTCTCTTTATTTTTTGATCAGTCTTTCCAGAGAGTATTTTTTAATGACTGTTTTTTTTTTTTAAGTTATCTAATAGTTTTTTTTTTTTTTTTTTAAACTTTACAATATTGTATTGGTTCTGCCATATATCGAAATGTATCCGCCACAGGCATACACGTGTTCCCCATCCTGAACCCTCCTCCCTCCTCCCTCCCCATACCATCCCTCTGGGTCATCCCAGTGCACCAGCCCCAAGCATCCAGTATCGTGCATCGAACCTGGACTGGCGACTCGTTTCATATATGATATTATACATATTTCAATGCCATTCTCCCAAATCATCTCACCCTCTCCCTCTCCCACAGAGTCCAAAAGACTGTTCTATACATCAGTGTCTCTTTTGCTGTCTCGTATACAGGGTTATTGTTACCATCTTTCTAAATTCCATATATATGTGTTAGTATACTGTATTGGTATTTTTCTTTCTGGCTTACTTCACTCTGTATAATAGGCTCCAGTTTCATCCACCTCATTAGAACTGATTCAAATGTATTCTTTTTAATGGCTGAGTAATATTCCATTGTGTATATGTACCACAGCTTTCTTATCCATTCATCTGCTGATGGACATCTAGGTTGCTTCCATGTCCTGGCTATTATAAACAGTGCTGCGATGAACATTGGGGTACACGTGTCTCTTTCCCTTCTGGTTTCCTCAGTGTGTATGCCCAGCAGTGGGATTGCTGGATCATAAGGCAGTTCTATTTCCAGTTTTTTAAGGAATCTCCACACTGTTCTCCATAGTGGCTGTACTAGTTTGCATTCCCACCAACAGTGTAAGAGGGTTCCCTTTTCTCCACACCCTCTCCAGCATTTATTGCTTGTAGACTTTTGGATCGCAGCCATTCTGGCTGGCGTGAAATGGTACCTCATAGTGGTTTTGATTTGCGTTTCTCTGATAATGAGTGATGTTGAGCCTCTTTTCATGTGTTTGTTAGCCATCTGTATGTCTTCTTTGGAGAAATGTCTATTTAGTTCTTTGGCCCATTTTTTGATTGGGTCATTTATTTTTCTGGAGTTGAGCTGTAGGAGTTGCTTGTATATTTTTGAGATTAGTTGTTTGTAATGACTGTTTTCAAAGAATTATTTTTCCTGATCAGTCCCCATAGTAGGTGTGTATATTATTTATTCTATAAATAGATAAATGTGTATATGTATTAGCTCAGGTTCTTCACAGAAACAGAACCAATAGGGTGTGTGTGTGTATGTATGTATGTGGAGAGAGACAGAGCAAGAGACAGAGAGAAAGAGACATTTATTTTAAGGAATTGGCTCACATGAATGTGGAAGTTGGCAAGTTCAAAGTCTGCAGGGTAAGCCAGCAGCCTGGAAGGCCAGGAAAGAGCCAGTTTTGCAGTTCAAGTCCAAAGACCATCTGCTGGCAAATCTCCACTTCTTCCAGAGAAGTCAGTTTTTTTTTTTTCTATTAAGATCTTCCACTAATTGGGTGAGGCCCACCCATGTTATGGAGGACAGTCTGCTTTGTCAAAGTCTACTGATTTAAATGTTAATCTTACTGAAAAACATATCTTCACAGAAACATCTAGAATAATATTTGACTAAATATCTGAGTATTGTGACCTAGCCAGATCGACACATACAACTAACTATGCTTATATATATATAGACATTATGTATTTATGCTTTATATATGTACATACTTAACTTCTTTGAATATATATTCTTTATCATTTTCTGTTCTTACTTGAATCTATCTGTTCAGCTTAACAAATCAATAATATATAATATTATGTATTTAAAATTGACTAACTTAATTGTAGTGGTTAAAGCGGTTTCTGATCCTTTTTGGAACTTATTGATTCTTGCTTTGTCACTTTGACTAGAACATTGCCTGTTTCTGTTTTGTAAATAAGTTTATTTGTATCATTATTTTAGATTCCACATTTAAGTGATATATGGTTTTTGTCTTTCTCCTTCTGAACTTCACTTAGTGTGATAATCTTTAAGTCCATCCACGTTGCTGTAAATGGCGTTATTTCATTCTTTTCTGTGACTGAGTGATATTCCATTCTGTGTGTGTGTGTGTGTGTGTAGAAAATCTTCTTTATCCATTCTTTCGTCTGTTGATGGACACTTAGGTTGCTTCCATGTCTTAGCTATTGCAGATAGTGCTGCTGTGAACATTGGGGTGCCTGTATCTTTTCAAGTTACAGTTTTCATCCTTTCCAGGTATATGCCCAATAATAGGATTGCTGGATCATGTGGTAACTCTATTTTTAGTTTCTCCGTGCTGTTCTTCACAAGGGCCCCACCAATTTACATTCCTACTAACAGCACAGCAGAATTCTTTTTTCTCCACACCCTCTCCAAAATTTATATTTGTTGACTTTTGGATGATGGCCATTCTGACAGTTGTGAGATGATATCTCAAGTAGTTTTGATCTGCATTTCTCTAATAATTAGTGATGATATTGTGCATCTTTTCATGTGCCTGTTGGCCATCTGTAAGTCTTATGGATAAAAGGCTAGGTCTTTTGCCCTTTTTGGAATGGGTTGTTGCTTTTTTGTTGTTGAGTTGCATAAGCTGTTTGTATATTTTGGAAATTAATCCGTTTCAGCAGTGTCATTTGCAAATATATTCTCCTGTTCTTTAGGTTGTCTTTTTGTTGATGGTTTCCTCTGTTATGTGAAAGCTTATGTTGATTAGGTCTCATTTGTTTATCAACTATTTTATTTTTTTATTTCTGCACTTCTCTTTCTTCACTTCTCCTACCCTTCTTTTAATGTTTGAAAACATAGAATTGTTTATGTGTGTTCATATTCCAGCATCAAGGCCAAGATCAGTGGGTGATTTTTTCTGGTGATAGGCTGAGGGTATTGCCCTTTGCTTCCTGGCCTTATGCAAAGGTCTCCCATTTGACCTCTCCCTTTGCTCTGGCCCTACACTTTGTCTCCTGTCTCCTCAAGCGGCCCATTCAAGCCCAGGTGTGCCAGGAACATCAGCTCAAATGCTCTTTTTCTCCTGAGCTACTGAGCTCTGGAAATTTCCTTCAGTTCAGTTGCTTTAAAAAGTATATGTATTTGTGTTTTTAATTTTAGGGTGTCCTTTGGGATTTTTCTGAGTACAACTAGTCTGTCATGACCTGCCCTATTGTAGCTGTAATACCATCACCTTCCTTGGTTCACAACCCCTTCCTCCATCTTCAAAGCCAGCGGTGGCAGGGCGAGTCCTCATGTCACATCTCTCTGACCTATTCTTCTGCTTCCCTTTTCTAAGAGCTCATATGATTAAAAATCCAGGATAGTATCTCCATCTCATGATTCTTAATCACATGTGTAGAGTCCCTTCTGCTATATTAGGTAACAAACACACCCATACTTTCCAGGGGTGGGATGTGGACATCTTTGGGAAGGTCATTATTCTACCACAAAGGTAATAACGAACATCCCTTAAATGTTGTAAATCAACCATACTTAAATAAAAAATTTAAAAAGAATGCCATCCATTTATTCCCCTGCTTATTTGGTTCCGCTTAAGGAACAAAGGAGTCAGATAGAAAGAGATCAAAGTATCAGCTTTATCATTAGTTTAATTGACTAGGAACCTTAACTTGACCTGAAGCCACAGTCAAGATCTTGAATCCACTCATCCTACACCCTTCCTTGAATTGAATGTAATCCCAAACTTCTAACTTCCATCTTGCTGGGGGTGGAGCTGGTCTCAGAAAGCTTCCTTGGAAGATAATGCCTGCATATGGGGACAGGCATCTCTAGGGGAGAATTCCATCTTTCAGTTCTGTCATCAGAAGGGGTATTCCTCTGTTGAGGAAAAGCTGAGTGAGGGGAGATAGGTGAAACCATTCTCTCCTCCCACAGAAATATGGAGACTGGAATAGTACCCATAATAGCAATTCTTGATTTTTGCTGAGACTTTCTGGATGGCCTAGTCTATGGTCATTTTTGAAAAAAGGCTTTATATGTGCTTGAACACAATGTACCGTCTCCAGTGTTTAGCACATAGTTCTTTATATGTCTTTTGCTGTATCACCACTATAGTTTTTAATTTTGGGTCTGCTCGATCTGTCATTTCCCAAGGGAGAGGGTCTTTTTAATACACTGTGGGATTTGGTTTGTAAATTTGTATTTAGGATTTGATATGTAGGGCTTCCCTGGTGGCTCAGACAGTAAAAAATCTGCCTGCAATGTGGGAGATCCAAGGGAGAGGGTCATTTTTATACACTGTGAGGTTTAGTCTATAAATTTCTGTTTAGGATTTGATATGTAAGTTCATCAGTGAGAAGGCTTGTAATTTGCCTTTGTAAATTGTTTAGTGACAGGGGTCACCATTCACATTCTGGTTTATAAGTTGTACTGGCAGCTATCCTTACTGAAGCCGTTTGGAACAGTCCCTCTTTTTCTATACTGAACACAAGAATTAGATGAGAATCATTCACTTCATGAACACTGGCTAGAGCTAACTTGTAAAAGTATGTGGCCTGGTATTTTCGCTGTGGGAAATTATCAAATTATGGTTCAACTTTTTATAGGTTTGTTCAAATGTTTTTTTTAATCATTTTATCCAGAGATTGTGTGTATATGTGATTAGTCTTAATTTTTTTTTTGCTCAAAAGTACCTACATCAATGCACTCTCCTCTTTCACCATCATCAAGATGCTCTTCAATTCCTCTTCGTTTTGTGTCATTAGAGTTTGATTATCTGTATATTCGAGGTTGTTGATATTTCTCCTGGCAATCTTGATTCCAACTGGTGATTTATCCAGCTCAGCATTTCACATGATGTGTGTATATAAGTTAAATAAGCAGGGTGACAATATAAAGCTTTATCATACTCTTTGCCAATTTTGAACCAGTCTGTTGTTCCATATCCAGTTCTTCTGTTGCTTCTTGACTCACATACAGGTTTCTCAGGAGACATGAAGGTGGTCTGGTACTCCCATCTCTTTAAGAATTTTCATGATTTGAGAGAAGAGCATTGAAACATATACATTACCATATGTAAAACAGATAGCCAGTGGGAGTTTATTGTAAGATGCAGGGAACCCAAAGCTGGTGCTTTGTGATAACCTAGTGGGTAGGATGGGGAGGGAGATGGAAGTAGGTTTGAGAGGAAGGGGATATATGTATACCTATGGCCAATTCATGTTGATGACACAAATGACATGAATGTGATGGTATGACAAAAACATCATCATATTGGTAAGGCATTTCAGTTCAGTTGCTCAGTTGTGTCCAACTCTTTGCAACCACATGAACTGTAGCATGCCAGGCTTTCTTGTCCATCACCAACTCCTGGAGCCTACACAAACTCATGTCCACCATCAGTGATGCCATCCAACCATCTCATCCTCTGTCTTCCACTTCTCCTCCCACCTTCAATCTTTGCCAGCATCAGGATCTTTTCCAGTGAGTCAGTTCTTTGCATCGGGTGGCCAAAGTATTGGAGTTTCAGCTTCAGCATCAGTCCTTCCAACGAGTATTCAGGACTAGTTTCCTTTAAGATTGACTGGTTGGATCTCCTTGCAGTCCAAGGGACTCTCAAGAGTCTTCTCCAACACCAAGTTCAAAAGCATCAATTCTTTAGCACTCAGCCTTCTTTATAGTCCAACTCTCACATCCATACATGACTACTGGAAAAACCATAGCTTTGACTAGATTGACCTTTGTTGGTAAAGTAATGTCTTTGCTTTTTAATATGCTATCTAGGTGAGTCATAGCTTTTCTTCCAAGGAGCAAGTGTCTTTTAATTTCATGGCTGCAGTCACCATCTGCAGTGATTTTGGAGCCCCCCCCCCCCCCCCAAAAAAGTCTGTCACTGTTTGCCTTGTCATGTCATGCATGTCATGTCATTGCATTTGTCTGTCACTTATTTGCCATGAAGTGATGGGACCGGATGCCATGATCCTAGGTTTCTGAATGTTGAGTTTTAAGCCAACTTTTTCACTCTCCTCTTTCACTTTCATCAAGAGGCCCCTTAGTTCCTCTTCACTTTCTGCCTTAAGGGTGGTGTCATCTGCATATCTGAGGTTATTGATATTTCTCCCATCAATCTTGATTCCAGCTTGTGCTTCATCCAGCCCGGCATTTCACATGATGTACTCTGCATAGAAGTTAAATAAGCAGAGTGGCAGTATACAGCCTTGACGTATTCCCTTCCCCATTTGGAACCAGTCTGTTGTTCCATGTCCGGTTCTAACTGTTGCTTCTTGACCTGCATACAGATTTCTCAGAAGGCAGGTCAGGTGGTCTGGTATTCCCATCTCTTGAAGAATTTTCCACAGTTTGCTGTGATCCACACAGTCAAAGGCCTTGGTGTAGTCAATAAAGCAAAAGTAGATGTTGTTTTTTTTTTGAGTTCTCTTGCTTTTTCGATAATCCAGCGGATGTTGGCAATTTGATCTCTTGTTACTCTGCCTTTTCTAAATCCAACTTGAACATTTGGAAGTTCATGGTTCACATACTATTGAAGCCTGGCTTGGAGAATTTTGAACATTACTTTGCTAGTGTGTGAGATGAGTGCAATTGTGCGGTAGTTTGAACATTCTTTGGCATTGCCTTTCTTTGGGATTGGAGTGAAAACGGACCTTTTCCAATTCTGTGGCCACTGCTGAGTTTTCCAGATTTGCTGGCATATTGAGTACAGCACTTTCACAGCATCATCTTTTAGGATTTTAAATATTTGAGCTGGAATTCTCTCACCTTCACTAGCTTTGTTCATATTAATATTTCCTAAGGCCCACTGTGGAAAATTCTGAAAGAGATGGGAATACCAGACCACCTGACCTGCATTTTGAGAAACCTATTTGCAGGACAGGAAGCAACAGTTAGAACTGGACATGGAACAACAGACTGGTTCCAAATAGGAGGAAAAGGAGTACGTCAAGGCTGTATACTGTCACCCTGCTATTTAACTTCTATTCAGAGTACATCATGAGAAATGTTGGGCTGGAAGAAGCACAAGCTGGAATCAAGATTGCCGGGAGAAATATCAATAACCTCAGATATGCAGATGACACCACCCTTATGGCAGAAAGTGAAGAGGAACTCAAAAGCCTCTTGATGGGGAAATAGTGTCAGACTTTATTTTTTGGGGGCTCCAAAATCACTGCAGATGGTGACTGCAGCCATGAAATTAAAAGACGCTTACTCCTTGGAAGGAAGGTTATGACCAACCTAGATACCATATTGAAAAGCAGAGACATTACTTTGCCAACAAAGGTCCATCTAGTCAAGGCTATGGTTTTTCCAGTGGTCATGTATGGATGTGAGAGTTGGACTGTGAAGAAAGCTGAGCACCGAAAAATTGATGCTTTTGAACTGTGGTATTGGAGAAGACTCTTGAGAGTTCCTTGGACTGCAAGGAGATGCAACCAGTCCATTCTGAAGGAGATCAGCCCTGGGATTTCTTTGGAAGGAATGATGCTCAAGCTGAAACTCCAGTACTTTGGCCACCTCATGCGAAGAGTTGACTCATTGGAAAAGACTCTGATGCTGGGAGGGATTGGGGGCAGGAGGAAAAGGGGATGACAGAGGATGAGATGGCTGGATGGCATCACTGACTCGATGGACATGAGTCTGAGTGAACTCTGGGAGTTGGTGATGGACAGGGAGGCCTGGTGTGCTGCGATTCATGGGGTCGCAAAGAGTCGGACACGACTGAGTGACTGAACTGAACTGAACTGAAGGATCACAGTCTTGTCATGGCAAAGGGGCTTGGGTAACTGAATGAAGCTATGAGCATGCTTACAGCCACCCAAGACAGATGGGTCATAGTGAAGAGTTCTGACAAAACATGGTCCACTGGAGGAGGGAACGGCAACTAATCCCAGTGTTCTTGCCTAGAGAATCCCATGGACAGTATGAAAAGGCAAAAAGATATGACACCAGGAGATGAATCCCCTAGATTGGTAGGTGTCCAGTGTATTCCCTTGTGGCTCAGATGGTAAAGAATTCACCTGCAAAGCAGGAGACCCAGGTTCAATACTTGAGTCAGGAGGATTGCCTGGAGTAGGGAATGGGTACCCACTCCAGTATTCTTGCCTGGAGAATTTCATGGACAGAGGAGCCTGGTGAGCTATAGTCCATGGGGTTGCAAAGAGTAAACACTGGGGAAGATCAGAGGGCAATTACTAATAGCTCCAGAAAGAATGAAACCACTGGGCCAAAGTGGAAAAGATGCTCAGCTGTGTGTGTCGCTTCATTCAGTTACCCAAGCCCGTTTGCCATGACAAGACTGTGATCCTTCAGTTCAGTTCAGTTCAGTCACTCAATCATGTCCGACTCTTTGTGACCCCATGAATCGCAGCACGCCAGGCCTCCCTGTCCATCACCAACTCCCGGAGTTCACTCAGACTCATGTCCATCGAGTCAGTGATGCCATCCAGCCATCTCATCCTCTGTCGTCCCCTTCTCCTCCTGCCCCCAATCCCTCCCAGCATCAGAGTCTTTTCCAATGAGTCAACTCTTCGCATGAGGTGGCCAAAGTACTGGAGTTTCAGCTTGAGCATCATTCCTTCCAAAGAAATCCCAGGGCTGATCTCCTTCAGAATGGACTGGTTGCATCTCCTTGCAGTCCAAGGGACTCTCAAGAGTCTTCTCCAACACCACAGTTCAAAAGCATTAATTCTTCGGTGCTCAGCTTTCTTCACAGTCCAACTCTCACATCCATACATGACTACTGGAAAAACCATAGCCTTGACTAGATGGACCTTTGTTGGCAAAGTAATGTCTCTGCTTTTCAATATGCTATCTAGGTTGGTCATAACTTTCCTTCCAAGGAGTAAGCGTCTTTTAATTTCATGGCTGCAGTCACCATCTGCAGTGATTTTGGAGCCCCCAAAAATAAGTCTGACACTGTGTCCACTGTTTCCCCATCTATTTTCCATGAAGTGATGGGACCAGATGCCATGATCTTCGTTTTCTGAATGTTGAGTTTTAAGCCAACTTGTTCACTCTCCTCTTTCACCTTCATCAAGAGGCTTTTGAGTTCCTCTTCACTTTCTGCCATAAGGGTGGTGTCGTCTGCATATCTGAGGTTATTGATATTTCTCCCAGCAATCTTGATTCCAGCTTGTGCTTCTTCCAGCCCAGCGTTTCTCATGATTTACTCTGCATAGAAGTTAAATAAGCAGGATGACAATATACAGCCTGGACGTCCTCCTTTTCCTATTTGGAACCAGTCTGTTGTTCCATGTCCAGTTCTAACTGTTGCTTCCGGACCTGCATACACGTTTCTCAAAAGGCAGATCAGGTGGTCTGGTATTCCCATCTGTTTCAGAATTTTCCACAGTTTATTGTGATCCACACAGTCAAAGGCTTTGGCATAGTCAATAAAGCAGAAAATAGATGTTTTTCTGGAACTCTCTTGCTTTTTCCATGATCCAGTGGATGTTGGCAATTTGGTCTCTGGTTCCTCTGCCTTTTCTAAAACCAGCTTGAACATCTGGAAGTTCACGGTTCACATATTGCTGAAGCCTGGCTTGGAGAATTTTGAGCATTACTTTACTAGCATGTGAGATGAGTGCAATTGTGCGGTAGTTTGAGCATTCTTTGGCATAGCCTTTCTTTGGGATTGGAATGAAAACTGACCTTTTCCAGTCCTGTGGCCACTGCTGAGTTTTCCGAATTTGCTGTCATATTGAGTGCAGCATTTTCACAGCCTCATCTTTCAGGATTTGAAAGAGCTCAACTGGAATTCCATCACCTCTACTAGCTTTGTTTGTAGTGATGCTTTTAAGGCCCACTTGACTTCACATTCCAGGATATCTGGCTCTGGGTGAGTGATCACACCTTCGTGATTATCTGGGTCATGAAGATCTTTTTTGTACAGTTCTTCTGTGTATTCTTGCCACATCTTCTTAATATCTTCTGCTTCTGTTAGGTCCATACCATTTCTGTCCTTTATCGAGCCCATCTTTGCATGAAATGTTCCCTGGGTATCTCTAATTTTCTTGAAGAGATCTCTTAGTCTTTCCCATTCTGTTGTTTTCCTCTATTTCTTTGCATTGATCGCTAAGGAAGGCTTTCTTATCTCTTCTTGCTATTCTTTGGAACTCTGCATTCAGATGCTTATATCCTTCCTTTTCTCCTTTGCTTTTCGTTTCTCTTCTTTTCACAGCTATTTGTAGGGTAGTATATAGATAGGTAAGTGCTTACTTCTCCATTTTATGTTTTTGTTTCTTTTTAACTTTTTTTTTTTTAACTTGGTTTTGGTTTTGCCTTGCTGGCCTCTGTTGTATTGATCAAGTTGTTTTTATATCTCTGTTAGAAAGTCAAACATCTATTTCTGTATTTTTAATGCTCATCCTTACATTTTTAGCACAAATCCTTACCACAAAGGTGAAATACAAATATCTTTATAGAATAATTGTCTTCCTCTTCAGTAGTACGTGAGTCTTAGAATGCTTTAATTCCCATCAGTGCCCCGTCTTCCATAGTTTTGTATTCTGGTATCATCTTTATTTATAGTCCCCCAAGTATTGTGCTATTTATTATTATTCATTGAACATTTATTTTTTATCAGATATCATAATGCATTATTTGACCTAATCTTTATGAAAATTGTGAAAGATAAACAGTGTTGCTATCCCTTTTTTATAGACAGAAAATTGAGGCATAGATTAACTGGAAAGCATAATTAGGAAAAAATACTAAATCCATTGGATCTCAAAATCCAAGTTTTTTTCATCATCCCATATTTCATAAACTAGTCTTAGCTCTCAAAGAAAAATGTTGAAATAAAGACCTTAGGTCTAAGTAGTTGTTAGAGAATGTACAGGACATGTGGTCCAGTGGTCTCCATTCTGGGTCTTCAGTGGAGGTGTCTGGTGCCCGAGGGGCTGCAGATCTGTGTCTTGAGGGTGAAGCTGCAGCTTCTCTCTATTTCAAAGGCTCTGCCTAAGTAACGGCTATCTATAAATACTCCTGTCATATACATTTTGCCATACTGTATACCACTGAAGAGCATCAAGAAGAAATGGAAAATAGTTCTGGAGGCCGAAAAATCTGAGATCAAGGTGCCAGCAGGGTTGATTTCTGGTAAGACCTCTCTAACTGCTTGTGGACTGTTTTTTTCTCACTGTGTTCTCACATGGTCTTTCTTCTGCTTGTCTTGGAAGAGAGACAGGGGGCGGCTGCAGCTGGCCCTGGGGAAACAGACCCTGGGTTCAACCACTCTTCAGAGCTGCCCCTCTCCCCTGCCATGTGTGTTTTTTAAACTGACAGTGTTTATTTTGTTTAGTGAACAGTTTAAACAACTTCTCTGACAGAGTTGATTCTTCTATCCCCCTCCTTTTTAGTTGGTGCAGTTTTTCCTGCTTCATGAAGTAGATCTTTTAAAATCCCTTCAGAAATACTCTGCCAGTAATAAATTGCATGCATCATTTATGTGAAAAATGTCCTTATTTTATTCTTAAATCTTGAGTGGTAGTTTATCTTGTACAGATTATAGGTTGGTAGCTACCTGAAGATATTTTGTGGTCATCAGGACTTACTGCTGATGAGAAGTCTTTGACAGTCTAATTGTAGAATATCTTTTATCTCTGGTTGCTTTTAAATTTCTTTTATCTTTGTTCTTCAGTTTCACTGTGTTGTTGCTAGGATTTGTTTTAATGTATCCCTTTGGGGACTCAATGTGTGTCTTTAAACTGAGAAGACTGAAGGTTGTTTTTTTTTTTAATTTTATTTATTTATTTTTGGCTGTTCTGGGTCTTGCTTGCAGCGAGGGCTTTTCTCTAGTTATGTTGCACGGGCTTCTCATTGTGGTGGCCTCATGTTGCAGACCACAGGCTCTAGGGCGCTTCAGTAATTGCAGCATGTGGGCTCAGTAGTTGTGGCTCCCAGGCTCTAGAGCACAGGCTCAGTTTTTGTGGCTTAGCTGCTCTGCAGCATGTGGGGTCTTCTTGGATCAGGGATGGAACATGTATGTGTCTCCCGCTTTCGCAGGCACATTCACTATCACTGAGCCACCAGGGAAGCCCGAATGAAGATTTTATTGGTGATAAATCCATAACCATTTTCTCTTTCGCCTCTGCTTCAATAGCTTCTTCCACCTTCCATTCCAGTAATTCTCTTATCTGTTGTTTAACCTATGCACTTCATTTTCTAACCTGAGTAACTGTATTCTTTGTGTTTTGGTTTCCAGTTGGTTCTTTTTCAAAATTTTCTGTTCTTTTCTCATGCTTTCTTGTCCTTTCATTAACGTTTCTACATCTTCCTTTTTTACTTCCTTTTAGGTAAAACATATGTCCAAATATATTCCCAAATAGACAAGTACTCATAATATTGATTTAGTCACGTGTGTATTTACAGGCACTAATTTGCAAAAAATTACAAATTTTTTGTCTCACCAGTACATTTTAAATAATACTTTTATTCAACCATTTTACCTTTATCCGAACATACTATTTCTGTCATTATAAGAGCTAGTTTCTGAATAAAAGTATAGCATCCCAGAGCAGTTGAAGAGCATTTGGTGATGTTGATAAAATGTGGAGGTGGGGCCTGAGAGTCTGCATTTGCACCACACTCCCAGGTAGTCCTGGAGCTACCAACGTGCATCACGCTTTAGATGTGCAGAGTTTGAGAGTCCATATTTTTACTTTTAAGTGTTGTAAACACAGCACTTTGAAAATTCACATACAAGGCTGTCATCAATTATTTCATCTCATGTTGAAGAACCCCATTTGTATGATAAAGATCATTTTTAAAAAGTTTACCTTGTTTGTATGTACGTATTTCTGAATTGTGTAACATACATCACGTAAATGAAGACAGGCTAAGTCGTCATGCTGCAGTAACAAACAGTCCCACAATATCAGTTGCCTTGAAACAGCTTAGACCACAAGTTCCCCCACTGCCCCGGGTCTGCTTAGGGCTCTGGTCTGTGTCATCATCTCTTTGGAACATGGGTAGATTCAGTTCCCACCATTGCCAGAGGCCGGAGCAAGTGAAAGAGATAAAAGGAATTGTGTTCTTGTTCCTAATGACCTTCTTCTAAAAGTGACAATGTCACTTTTCATGTTTATTGGTCAGAGGAAGTCACGTGGCTGTGAGTAGCTTCAAGGGGCAGAAGTGTTGTCCCAGTGTGAGCTGAAGTGGAGGAGATCCAAAACATTTCTGAATAATCCTAGTAACTGCTACACATACTTAGTTGCTTTTGAACATGACCATTGAAAGGCTTTCGATAAAATCCTATACTTGCATTTTGGGTTGTTTCATCTCCCCCTAACAATTACTGAATCTGTATTAAATTTTGGTTTTAATGTGCTTCAGATAAAAATTCTCAGGAGTGTCCTTCCTAAACATCAAAACTTGGCATTGATTAATTTGATGTGCTAGTCAATGGTTTCCACTTAAACTGCACACTGGCATCACCTGGGTAGCTTTTCGTTGTCCCAGATCAGCCTCAGACCAATCAAACTAGAACCCTGGAGGTGGGACTCTGGCATCTGTAGAGGATTTCAGTATGTATATAAAACTGAAGCCCTTTGTGTTAATCTATCTTCTCCAAAGAATGCTTTATTGTTCAAGATAAAGTAATTGAGAGATTGCCCCCAAAGAGAAACTCTATTAGGGCTTGAACAGGAGGTGAGTTGCTGTTTTCTGAGAGGCACTTTAGGGATCAACATCTTGCCTTCTGTTATTGTCACTTTTGTTTTGTTAAACCAGGTATGAGGGTATGCATTTTCTTATTTGTTGCGTCTGATAGTCCTGTTTTTGTGTGTTTGCCTCTGTGATTGTAGTTTTTCCGTAGCCGTCAGTTGGCTGTAGAGAATCTGTGTGGCATGTGGAATTGAGTCTTCTGGGTAATTGTTACCTTTGCTAGTGCTAGGCCTAAGAAGTTTCACCATTTTGGACCATTTTCTGAGCCTATGTATTGATGTAAATTGTAAAGAAATAGAAATTAAAGTCTTTTATGTATGTACACATTACATGCAAAAATGGACACAGATACACATGCACTCATACACCTTTACACACACGTAAAATATTTGAAAAGTAAGAAAAAATCCCAAGGCTTTAGGGGCAGGGAGTGGCCCACAGAATGGAAGGGACTTGTCCAAGGCCTCACTGATAGAAAATGAATGAAAATCTCAGTCTTCCCACATACTTCTGGCCTGGCTTATCCTACATTTGTAAGTGTGTGTGTGTGTGTGTGTGTGTATGTGTGTGTGTGTTGGAGTGTATTCAGGATGGAGAGGCATGACTTAGCATTTGTTTAGAGATTGGGGGTCTTGCTCTACTTCTGTCCATTTTCTCTCCTGAAGGTTTTGACTGTGACCTTTCCTAGGCAACTCTTAATTGGATTTGTAGAAGCCAGAAACTGGTGAGCACACATCAGAGTGGGGGTAACGGGGCCGTCTCCTAGCTCCCCAGAGCCACGGACTTGTTTGTGGATTGTGATCCACAATTCCCTCTAACCTGCACTTTCAGAAAGCAAACCAGCAATCTAAAAGTAATTGTTTCCTTCTGTGTGGATTTCTCATTCCAAAGACTGCCATGGCAAGTAGGAAGTTGGCTTTGAAGCGAGTAGAGGAACCTGGAATTAGACGACAGGCCTGCAGTGTAACCGTGGATATGGTGGCTCTACAGCCCACATTTTCCAGCAAGAGTCCTGATTTCAAGTATTTTATTCTGTTGGCTTTATAAACAATTCAAATGCCCTGGAAATTCCACCATGAGCCATATTTTCTAAAATGTTTCTTAACTGATGAAAGAAGCACAGAAATCCTTTGTTAGACTCTGTTGCCCCAGTTTTGGTTTAGAAAATATATCACCATCTATGCAAAGAAGGCTTTTTTCCCCTTCTTTTTTAATGGTGGGGTTTAGAAAGGCAAACACAGTCCTATTTGGGACATACCAATTTAGAAAAAGCTGACCCAGTATCCCAGATCTCTGTGGAAATCAGGCATTCTTCCTCTTAGCTATTCATCCAAGCATATGTACAGACATTCAGCCAGTTCCCCTCACAGTCTACTGGGCAGGGGGCACGATAACTGTGTCAGCCACTGATGACAGGGGCTCTGCCCTCAGAGACGTCACTGTCCATGAAGGGAGATGAAATAAGGATACACACAGAGTTAAATACGAGTCAAAGGTGTGAATGTATCAGAGGACGTAGAATCGCCCAACGGGGAAGATCTAGAAAGATTTTGATTTACTCATTCTCACCAGATCCCACGCAGCATGACTTCCTCTGCATCCTGTTGATCAGAGCAAGTCACTAGACCAGCCCGGAGTGAGGATCCACCTTGGGGTGAGGGGGTGGAATGCGCACACAAGGATGCGTGGCTCTCTGTGCATACAGTTTACCACTTTAAATTCAAAGAAGACACATTTATTCATCTCACAGCTGGGGACTGGCATCTCACTGTTTCAGCACACAAGTACTTAGTCGCAGGTAAGTTCTGGCTGTGCCCTCCCACTTGTCTGAGCATGTGAGCTTCCTCCAGCCAGTCACAATGGGTACAGTCATCTCTCTCTCATGCCCAACCCAGGATGAAAGATGATTTCTGCAAAGTTCACTTTGTGAGTGATTCTGCGAGATGGAAGTGGTCATCTAGTCTTCTGATCCATCCATCTCCCTTTCCCTTTCACTAACTTTGCTCTTTACCAGTTCCTTGCCCATGGCATCCACAATTCTCACCCGGATTCCCACCTCTCTCTTGTTCCAGGAACTAAAACAGGGGCAGATATTAGTGATGGTACCTGTGAGCCCGGACCGACTTCCCCAGGCTCCTACATGAACCCCTTCCCAGTGCTCCATCTCGTCGAGGACTTGAGGCTGGCCTTGGAGATGCTGGAGCATCCTCAGGAGAGGGCAGCCCTCCTGAGCCAGATCCCGGGCCCCACAGCTGCCTACATAAAGGAATGGTTCAAGGAGAGCTCGGTGAGTAGGCCCATGGCCTGGGTAGGGGAGCACAGTCACGGAGCCCATGGAATGCCATCAGGTTTATCTGGGGTGTCCTAGCTCCTCCTCTTCAGGAGTCCGTTGATAGTCACATCTGCATGCCTTCCTCTGAACACTGATGAATTCTTTATCATGTTCATGATATGTGTTGTTCAATATTTTCGTTACATGGGCTGTCAACCTAGGGTTCTGTAACATGCCAATACCAGTGTGGTAGGGAGAATAATGATCTTCTGAAGATGCTTACATCCTGATTGCCAGAACCTGTGAATAAGTTTCCATACGTGGTGGAAGGGAAGGAATCAGGTGGAATTAAGGTTGCTAATCAGCTGAATTTAAAGTGGGAAGAGTGGCCTGAGTTATCCAGGTGGGCCCAGTGTGATCACTGGCGTCCTTGTAAAAGGAAGGCGAGGCAGAAGAGTCAGTGTTGAAGTAATGGAATGGGCGAAGGACTCACCCCCCACCCCCCCGACCGCTGCTGTCTTTGAAGGTGGAAGGACCAAGAACCAGGGAACACAGGCAGCCACCAGGAGCTGGAAAACTGGCCTCTCCTCCAGAAAGGAAAACAGTCTTACCCACACCTTGATTTTAGCCCAATAAGAACCATTTCAGACTTCTGACCTCCATAACTGTAGGATAATGAATTTGTGTCATTGCAAGTCACTGAGTTTGTGGTAATTAGTTACAGCAGCAACCAAGATTGCCCACAGAGGAAGGTGAAGGCTCCTGGGTGGGTCTTGGGTGGGCCTGTACAGTTCTGGTTTGCAGACCAGCTTCTCATCCCAACCCCCCATGAAGATGGTTCTTGGTGGTCCTCTCAGACTGATAATAGAAGCCCCAACCTGCTTCTCCACGGGCTCTTTTTATTTGTTTATTTGCTTCTTTATTTTTGGCTGTGTTGGGTCCGTTGCTGCATGTGGGCTTTCTCTAGTTGTGGTGGGCGCTAGGGCTACTCTGTAGTTGTGTATGTGGGCTTCTCATTGCAGTGGCTTCTCTTGTGGAGCACGGGCTCCAGAGGATGTGGGATCAATAGTTTTGTCTCGAAGGTTCCAGAGAGAGGGCTCAGTAGTTGTGGCTCATGGGCTTAGTTGCCCTGCAGCACGTGGGATCTTCCCAGACCAGGGCTCAAACCCATGCACTGGACTACTGGGGAAGCCCTCCACGTACTCTCTTAACTAGGTTGGAAGTTGCCGGGGAATGGCTTAGGTAGGTTAGTCCTCTTTTTCCCCAGCTAGAGGATCCCCTTAGCCTCCCTAGAGAGGCATGCTCTGGCTATTTCTGTGTTTGCTTTATGATGCTGGTCCTGGCTTCTGCCCTGCCATATCTGACCATCTTCTGCTCACCTCTTTGTGTGGCTGCAACTCTCTAGCTCACTTTATTCCTGGCATCAGCATCTATCCCTCCTTGCAATTCTGCTAGTACTGACTCAGGCTGCAGTGTTTACAGAAAATTTTATGAAGCCTCTAGAAAATGATATAGGTTCATAATTCATCAGCCTGAAATCCTTGGGTCTAGATGCATTTTGGAACTCCAAGCTTATTAAACTTTAAAAGGTGAGACGGTGCACATGTATAATATGTACCATTTCTAGCCAGTGCAGGGCAGGAAACACTGAACAGTTTTCCAGCAACACTTGTGAATATCTGCATGAAGCAGGATAAAGACAGACTATCAATACATAATTTTCAGTGACTATGTATATTTACCTTGTACAGATAGGCCTGAATTTATGTAACCATTCCTCTAATATTGAATTGAGATATTTTTTAATCTTTCACTAGTAACGTGGCATTGCTGTAGAGACTTTGTCTAGAAATATTTATCTCTAAATATTTTCTTCAGATGGACTCGTGAAAGTAGAATAATAGTTAAAGCAGGCTTAACAGATAAAATGCAGAATGTTCCATTAAGTTGGAATTTTAGATAATATTTTTTAATAAGTGTGTTTCATGCAGTTTGCTAAGTCTGGCAAACTCTGATCAAAGGTATTAATATCTTTAAGCCTTGTGACACATTTTTTCCAAACCGCTTTTCAGGAAGATTTTGCCCATTTATATTTTCTTTGGCAGGGCTTGAGGTACATCCTGATCAACAACAAGCACTAAGATTGAAAAAACAGCTAATTTCATAGGAAAGAGAGTTTCATTTTATTTTTCCATTTCTTTGTTTAGTAGAAAGGCTGAATTTTTAAATAAACTTATTTATTCTTCTGTATGGTTTCCAAACTTTTGATCTTATACCCCAATATGAAAAACAAATTCATTCTCCAAATACACATATTCATATATGGAGAATTGTCCTCATATATTAAGTTATAAAACATAGTCCCAGATAGATCCTTTTTAAAAGACCAGTTAAGAAAATAGTTTTAATATTTTCTTCACATACATAACCCAGCGATTATTTTGAGTCTCTTGGCTGTGCCTGCTATAGTCTGATCTGTTAGCATCTGTATTCTTGCCTCCCTGACCCCATTTGGGTTTTAGTGCTTTTCTTATATTTAATGACTTTTCACTAGCTCTTTGCTTTGTGGTGTTCCTTTTCCTCTCTTTTGTTTTTAAGTGTTTTTGGTGGTTTTTTTTTTTTTTTTTTTAAATTATAAAAGAATTGTAATTTTATCAGTCTTTCCTATTTGAGCTTCTTTTCTTTCTACAAAGGCCCTACCTGACCTCAGATCAAATAATATTCACCTGGATAGTCTCTCCAGTAGGTTTATAGTTTGATTTGTATTCATCTGCAGTCTTTTTAGTGTGTGGTATGAAATAAGGATCTAACTTTTATAATTTACCAAAAGAGATTCTTAAAAACTATTTTGGATCTAAAAGTAGTCATGGTGGTGGTTGGTTTTGCAAGATCCATCCCAGAAAACAGCTTGCGTTCAAGATTTGCAGATCTGTTTTGGTGGCTTTTTATAACCGTTGGGGAAATGCTTGCCTTGGGATAGATGTTTCTAAAAGTTGTTGCATTCATAAATCTTTTGGAGTAATTATGGCCGTCAGCAACCTATGAGTGGTGTACTTTGAGGGGGGCGGGGTCAAAAGTTCATATAAACATTCCAAGATACCAGGGCTGGTTGTTAAGGTTTTGATTCTGGACAGAGACCACCTGTGTGTATTTTCATTTTCCCAGATTTAAAGTCATTTTACAATCTGGTGCACACACAGTTCATAGCAGGTCTTATCTGTATGGAAATAGAATTCAAGGCAGTGAACAAACCCACAGCTCCTCTTCAGATTAATTTTAGATTGCCTTAGGTTGGTACTTCTATTTATTTATTTTTGGCTGCGCTGGGTCTTTGTTGCTGTGTGTAGGCTCTTCCTATTTATGGTGAGGGGCTACTCTCTAGTTGCCACGCGTGGTCTTCTCATCGCGGTGGCTTCTCTTCGTGCAGCCTGGGCTCAGCAGTTGTGGTGCACGGGCTTAGCTGCCCCGTGGCATACGGAATCTTCCCAGACCAGGGATCAAACCCTTGTCGCCTGCATTGGTGGGCAGATTCTTAACCACTGGACCACCAGGGAAGTCTAGATTGGTACTTTAATTAGAAGGTATTGCTGTTCAAATTGTAGTTTATGGACCAGCAGCTTTGGCATCCCCTGATAGCTTGTCTTAAAGAAAAAAAAAACGTTAGACTTTGCCTCTCCCCTCTCCAATCCACTGAACCATTTCCAGGTGATTCATATTCACTTTAAAGTTTGTAAAGCACTGCCTTAAACCACACAGACTCAGGCTAATTATTACCCTCCCCCCCCAAAAAAAAGACACACAAAAACACATGTGACTCAGAATTGGAACTAATAAGATAGCTTGAAGCCAGGCTTGTGCCTTCTCATTTCTCATTCATGGTATCTGTGCATCCCTTGGATGTTTGCACTGTTCTCCTTCGTCATAAACCTCAGTTGTCATAATCTGGCCTAGCATGACCCAGCCCTTCCTCATGACATCTGTCAGTGGGGATTCTTTCTCAATAAAATACGAACAGTAAGGAGGTTTATATGTCACTAACATTATATGTTATGTTACTAACATATAACTAATATATATGTAACTAACATATAACTAATAATACATGTATTAGTTATATGTAACTAATATATGTCCAGGGGATGGATGGTCCCAGAGTTAAATCAGTGGCTCTGGGATGACCTCAAAGACACTGACTTTTCTTATCTTTCTTCCTCCCCATGCTCAAGGGTTGGTTTTTCCTCAGATATGTCCCCTAACACAGGGGTCCCCAACCTCCAGGCTGGAGACCAGTACTTCCTGTCAGATCAGCAGTGGCATTAGGTTAGAAATAAAGGCAATGGCATCCCACTCCAGTACTCTTGCCTGGAAAATCCCATGGATGGAGGAGCCTGGTGGGCTGCCATCCATGGGGTTGCTAAGAGTCAGACACGACTGAGCGACTTGGCGGCAGCAGCAGCAAAGGGCACATAAAGGTAATGAGCTTGAATCATTCTGAAACCATTCACCCCACCCCCACCCATGGAAAAATTGTCTTCCATGAAATTGGTCCATGGTGCTGAAAAGGTTGGGGTACTGCTGCCCTAAGAAGTAGGGCAAGTTGCAAGAAGGCTACTTGCATCTCTGGGCAGCCTCCCTTCACACAGATAGATGTGTCCAGAGGTAGAACATGTCCTCCTCTTATAAACTGGGGAGGAAAACCTCTATCTGAAACCTCCCAGCAGCTTCCCATATGGTCCCAGTGGTCAGGATCTGTTCGCATGTGTGTACCCTAGCTGCAAGGGAGGCTGGCACTCTCATCACAGCAGAGGGGAACCCCTGTCAGGGAGCAACCAAGAAGTAGGGGAAACGAATGGCCCTTAGGAAGAGAGCTCATGGTGACTGCCACACTTCCTTTAGGTTTGATGTTAGTTTTCTTGTTCATTGACAAGTTCATGTTTTCTATATATGTGTGTTAACCTCCGAAGGAGAGAATCTCATTGACCTAATTCTCAATTTTTGCACTAAGTCCTCCAAGTATAAGAAGAAATGTTAAATGCAAAAGAAATAGAAATTAAAGACATTTTCACTTACACTCAGATATGGACTAGCTGCCTTTGGGTCAGGTGTCCACCCAAGGGCCAATAATTAGCTGTGGTGAGAGGGGAGAGGATCATGTGGTAGGAATCGCAGTCTTCTGTTCATTAGTAGCTGCAATGGGGATCTTCAGGCTCAGATGATGGCGACTGTAGTGCACAGAAACAGGGGCTGCTGGAGGGGCCATGGTGGGTATAGGGGAGTGGTTGGTGGTTACAGCAAACAGCAGACTCGTCCTGGGCCTCTGCCCTTACATCTTAAGTGGAGAGGGAGCTCTGGTCCTAGTACACTGTGGTCAGAAAGACTGTGTGTGGGCAGCTGTGTTTCTTTACAGTGGGGCTGGTTCCTCCTCTGCTGGGTGCTGGCAGGGGTGGGCACAGTGGCCATCAGCAAGGATCCTTGGCCTGGAAATAGTTATAAATAGGCCAGACTTGTGGTAGAAATACAAGTGGAACAGAACTGCCCAGGATTCAGGGGTAACTGGATTGTGAGCATATTTCCAGAGCTTTGGGGCCTAAAATAGGATCCTCCCTTTCTGGGCAGCCAATAGAATGAGGAAGAGTAGGCTTTAGGTCTGGAAGGGTGTGTGTGGGGGCTCTCTATGCTGGAGACCCTCTGGGGCTTCAGTGATAAAAGGAACAAAGGGCCTGGATTCCCTTGTTCTAGGATCAGTGCGTGCTCAGTCGTGTCTGACTTTTTGTGACACGTGGATTCCTCTGTCCATGGAATTCTCCAGGCAAGAATACTGGAGTGGGTTGCCATTTCCTCCTCCAGAGGATCTTGCTGACCCAGGGATTGAACCTGTGTCTCTTGCATCTCCTGCACTGGCAGGTGGATTCTTGACCACTGAACCACCTGGGAAAGGAACAGTACTGTTACCCAACCAGATCTGTTTGTCTGACACACAACAAGTCAAACACTGAGGTACCATAGTTTACAGCTAAGGAAGAGTTTATTCTCAAGATAGCTGAGAAGACAGGAGACTGTGTCTCAGATCTACCTCACTAAAGGTGAGGGAGTTGGAGTATTTATGGGATAAGCAGGGTGGTCTTAGGGGAGAGGTGACTGTGAGGAAATCGCGTTCTGTGCAGGTGCGTCTGGGTTCATGTTTCCACATATTGGAGCTGGAGACCCTTAGCATCGTCGGAGGGTGGAGTTTTCCAATCCCCTGACGTCAAAAGGCCATTCAGACATCTGCACAGACTCAGCTTTAGGCTGGTGCTAACCAGCCCCTGCCCAGCTCATGCTGGTCAGGTAATGATTCCAAGTAATTGGAAAACAGCTGGGCTGCGTGAAGCTGGAAAGATACGCTGTTAAAGGGAGGAAAATGGAAGGAAAGAAAGAAACCAAGTGAGCTTAATCAATGAGGGCAGTTTATAAGCAAGAGAGTTTTAACAAGCTACTCCCTTATCTGTTGTTCTATAAGACAAATTCAAGAATTTCTATTATTAGCTTCTGTAAACTCTGTGGGGCACAGTTTCAGTATCTGTGTCTGAACTCTGGGCTTATCCTCAAAGTTGGTGGCACACCATGGAGCTTTGGACAGGGCTTTTGTACAAGAAAGTTTCCTGAAGTCCAAGGCAAGCAGGCTTCATGGAGCCTGGCCTGCAGAGTAGCATCAGTGAGGCCACCCTTTGACAGTATAAGATTGAGCCCCTCTTTCATTGCTGGCAGACCAGGCCAAGCTCAGGGTCAGGACTTTCAGGAGATGAAGCTGAGGCCCATGCCAGAAGGCTGCAGCATCTCTGCTGTGATGGGAATGGAGCTGAGTTCCAAAAGGGGGCCACCTCTTTCCCCTCCATGCAGGTAAGCTTGTGGTGACCTGGGGGTAAAGCCCTCAGGGAGAGTGGAGCCCGTAAGGGGCTGTAAACAGCCAACTAGTAAGAAGCCAACCAGTAAGACCCTGGTGCTATGAAAGATTGAAGGCAGGAGGAGAAGGGGGCGACAGAGGATGAAATGCTTGGATAGCATTACCAACCTAATGTCCGTGAGTTTGAGCAAACTCTGGGAGTTGGTGATGGACAGGGGAGCCTGTGTGCTGCAGTCCATGGGGTTGCAAAGAGTCAGACATGACTGAGTGACTGAACTGAGTGAGAAAGGGAGGGGTGATTAGACCCAGTGAGCCTGGTTCCTGGGAGATGCCCAAGCGATACCAGAGCCAGCAGAGTCTCCAGATGGAGTGTCTCTGGGGGCTTCTCTAATAGCCAGGTACATGCATTCTTCATCCACAAGGCACCAGACTGTCCCATTGTTTAATCACTTCAGATGTGGGTCCATGGGGTATTTGGTGAAGACCTGAGGTTTCAGGGGCTAAAGTCTGAGGAAAGACAAGTAAACCCAGAAGCAGCAGAGGGGAGGGTGAGTAAGGGGAGAGCTTGGCAGAGACCCTCCAGAGGGACTGTATTCTGTGCTACTTTCTGGAAGCGGGGTTCACGGAACAGGCCTGGCCTCCTGGGGGAACCCAGACTCTCCTTGGCCAGGCTGCAGGTGTCCTGCTCGGCGTGTTCAGGCAGATGGAAGAGAATGGACCAGGTGAGGCAGTGTCCGAGGGAGGGATGAGCCAAAAGGCCAGCTCTGTGCCACCCTCATGTGGACGTGGGTGAACCTCATTTCCCTCCTCTGGGACTCAGTTTCCCTACTGGAAATAACAGCTGGTTTGACAATCCCTCTGTAGGATCTGGCCACGCATTCCAGTCCTGCAGTTAAAGGGCTTTAGAGCAGCCCCCTGGTAGCCATCAGTCCCTGCCTTCCTCAGTCTGGACTTTTGTTAAAAATATATTTATTTATTTAGCCGTGCTGGGTCTTAGTTTCGGCATGCAGGATCTAGTTCCCTGACCAGGGATTGAACCCTGGGCCCCCTGCATTGGGACTGTGGATTCTTAGCCCCTGGACCACCAGAGAAGTCCCTCAGTCTGGACCTTTAAGTTTGGAAAGTAGAGACAGGTTAGGGAACCTCTCCTGATATAGCTGCTCCATGTCAGGGCTCAGCCGAGGCCATCATCTCTGGAGCGGTGAAATGGGATGCCCTGACCAGGGAGCCTCCTCTGAGCCTGCCTGGCAGGTCCGGGGAAGTGAACCCCATCTTGGGTCTCACCTCTGTCAGTCTGTATATCAGATATTCATGTGCCCTCAGTTACCTTCTTAATCAGACTCTCCAGAAACAAGGAAATAGACCAGGCCCAGGAGGGCACATGGCCACCCCCCGCCCCCCATCCGCTCAGCCACCTTGTCACAGATGGCGGCTCCTCAGACAAAGCCCCTGCGTTCCTGCCAGAGTCAGCCTGCAGTCTTTCATTCTGACCAGAGGAGCAAATCTGTTCACCATATTGAAAAGCCAGAGTTTAGGAAGAAAAAAAAAAAAAAGCACGGGGAGAAGCTGTTTTATGAATTATAAGCCGTCAGCTTGCCCTGCAATTCTCTGTGTCTCTGTCCTCCACCTAGGGCCTGGAGTAAGAGATGGATGGGGTATTTGTGTGGCAAACACGTTCATTTTGAAAAGTTACAGGCAGGAGTTATATAGGAAAACGTTGGCTTTCTGGATGTTAGAAAAGGGGAAATTTGGTGATTATTTTTCATTAAAAAAAAAAGTGAAGGTTTTTGTGAGTCAGTTTCCAGTGTGTGTCCCTCTATAGGTGTGAACTTGAGAGCTCAGACTTGTAGGTACTTTCTCTCCTGTGCTTCTCTCTCCGGATGGACTCACGCTGGGCCGGCGTGCTGGTTGGAGGAGGGCCTTTGTCTCTGTGCAGTACTGGAAAACGCCACTAGATGGGAGTCAGGGACAAATGCTGGAAAGTCTGAAGCTCAAGGAACCCGCTTTTGTGAGAAAATAGCTGCCTGCTTCCCCTCACCCTCCGCCAGCCACGTAGAAAGAGGACATAAGCTCCTCTCATTAATGAAGTTGCTGGACAGTGTACCTGAGTCAGCTGGCAAAAACGATTCTTTTCCTTGGAAGCCAGTGGACAAAGGGTAGGCCTGGGATGCCTCCACTGCTTGAGCCCACCCTCCTTCTCCTTGGGGGAGGAGACCATAGGGATGACTGCTGGTCCTAGGAGCACAGACCTGACCTTCCATCATCAAAGCTAAGAAGCTCTCTCCAGACACCTTTAATCCCAGCGCCTTTTACTGGCACACTATTGCTTAGGATGGCTCTCCATTTCCTGACCTGTGTTTTTCAGGCCCTGTCCTAGAGAGGTTTCCTATACCTTAGGGATTTTGAAAGTATTTTTTTTTTTCCTGGCATAACGCTCCAGACTGGGGGCCTTCAGCCATTGCAAACTTAGCAGTTTTAATTTTCCTGAATTTGGGGGGGTTTTTTGTTTTTTTTGTTTGTTTGTTTGTTTTTTTGCCTCTTCCAAGTAATTGTACCTTACTAAAATTCTGGAGATCTGGATTCTTTCAGACCTGACTTGAGACTAGTTCAGTCCCTAAGAACCAATGTTTATAAATGAGCAAGAATGTGCAAACACTGGTGGAAGAGCAAATAAATCCTTCCCCACTCAATTTCCTGCTCGAGGCCCAGGGGACATGGTGGGCGATGTTGCCGGGTCAGCATGACCTGAGGTCTGAGCATGTAGACACCCGCCCACCCTCTGCCTGCAAAGAGGGCATGCCAGAGCCACAGCGCCAGGCGTCCTGCCCTTTCAGGCAGGTAGGAAGGCTCAGGAGGAGTCGTACTTAAGGCAAACTGCTCAGTAGCCTGTGCTCCAAGGAACTTCTGAAAATAGTTTCCTTTTACTCCTCAAATCGGAGAAGGCAATGGCACCCCACTCCAGTACTCTTGCCTGGAAAATCCCATGGATGGAGGAGCCTGGTAGGCTGCAGTCCATGGGGTCGCTAAGAGTCGGGCACGACTGAGTGACACGCTTTCACTTTTCACTTTCATGCATTGGAGAAGGAAATGGCAACCCACTCCAGTGTTCTTGCCTGGAGAATCCTAGGGACAGAGGAACCTAGTGGGCTGCGGTCTATGGGGTTGCAGTCGGACACGACTGAAGCGGCTTAGCAGCAGCAGCAGCACTCCTCAAATATGGTCATTAATACTGGCAGGATGAGCATCACTGGGGAGACTGTTAGTGATGCCCAGTCTTGGGCCCGATTCCCAACCTGCTGGGCCTGAATCTGCATTTTTACAAGAGTACCCTCTGTCCCTGGAGATTCATTATAGAGAGGGAGACATCATCCTCACCTGGGGGTCAGCAATCTAGGGTCTGTATTTGGCCTGCTGCCTATCTGTTATTCCCTGAAAACCAAGCATAATTTTTTGTGATTTCCAGTGATTGATGAGAAATCATAAGAAGACTAATTTGTGATGTGAAAATGATGTAAAATTTAAATCTTACTGTTCACACACACACAAAAAATGTCACTGGAACACAGCCACCCTCACTGGCTTCCACGTTAGCTGTGGCTGCTTTTGTGCTGTAAATGAGAGAGTCGACTGTAACAAACCATATGGCCCGCAAAGCCTGAAATGTTTGCCATCTGGCCCTCTATAGGCAGAGTGTGCCACCCCTTCTGTTACCCGTTTTGGAGACAGATCTTCATGCCTGGACACTGTGGGTACCTGGGCTATGGGGCCAGGATGCTGTTGCACAAGCAGGACCTTGCAGCCCAAGGACCGGGGTCTTCAGGCCATCCCTTCCTCTCCCCAGAGGTAGGCTTATGGTGCAGTGTGCCTGCTGAAGGACATAAGCCTGTATCTGACGTATCAGGGTGTCCTGGCACCTATCAACATGGCCCAGAGACCAAGGCTCAGCCCTGAGCTGGAGCTCAGGATGCAGGCCAGAGGTCAGCTGACTAGCTCATGCCCCTTCTCTGTCCACAGTTGTGCCTGATTCCTGGCTGCCAGCAGGAGGAGCAAATCTCAGAGCTCCATCCACAGTCATTCCCGCGTACATGGGATTCCAGCCAGATAAGCAGCCCTCCTGAGGTCTCCCCACTGGACCCTGGGATGAATTCACTGATGGCTCCGGCCTCGTAGGTGTGTTTTTACTCCCACAAATGATCAGGTGCCTGCTCTTTGCCCTCAGCTGGCTGCCTCATGTTCCAGACAGTAATGAGTTGTCTCACTGACCTTGAGTTGCTTTTGGGAAGGCTCTGAGGGCTATAGGGTCACTGTAATGAATCTTACTGGTGTATCCTGTATGGCTCCTGAAGACTTCTCTCTTTAGTGATGGATCCAGGGAGTCCCTGAGGCTCTGCCTCACAGGGCAGTACCGTAGAAGTGGGACCACCCCCACCATGCTTAATAAGGGCAGCCTAATCCTTTCCAAGTAACTACTTAGATGGGATAAAACCCAGGCTTTCAATCTTTGGGGAGTCATGGATCATTTTGATGATCTGATGAAAACTATTTCAGAGAAATAGTGATTTATACATACTCATAGTGCTTTGTATACATTTTATGGACGTAGTCAAGAGCCTGTCTGATCCCCCAAAGCCCCTCTGTGATTCACTGTGAGGAGCCCCTGGCTGGGTGGCCTTCTGAGTGAGGGGGCGCAGCTATGGGTTTGATCCTATGCCTTTAGCGTGCTATTTGTGGATTGAGTTAATTACAATATAAAATTTAGGGTTTCAAAGGAAAACAAAAAAGGACTGAGGTAAGAATTACTACTTGAGGGTACCATAAAAATGTCAAGAATTTAGCTGCAATTTATCTGGATTTCCTCCCTCTTCCTCTCCGCCCTCCTCTCCTCTCTCTTCCCCTCCTGCCTCCTGTCTGTCTCTTCTCCTCCCGTTCCCTCCTTCCCTCCTTCACTCCCCTTCTCTATGTCCCCTCCCATTCCACGCTTCCCCTCCCTCCCCTTCCCTTCCTCCTCCCCTCCCTCTTCTCTTTCCCCCTTCTCCCCCTTTCTTGCCCCCCAACCTCCAATTCATCACACATGAATTGAGCTAATAGATGAAGCTGACCCTATCTCTCCTTTCTGAGTCAAGCATCTTTACCTCTGGGAAACTCATTCCCTCCAAGTAATTTCAGGCTTATCTTGCCAGTTTCACCATTTGAGCCTTATTCTTTCATTCAGAGATCATTGAAGTTGTTACTGTGTGCTAAGAATTGTGCTAGGTGTAGAAACGAGAGCTGTGAATCAGAGCTCAGACACATGTCCTCCTGTCTGAAGTGGGAACAGGTGTGGTTGAGTACCTGAGTGATGTGGGGAGGGGCATGGGTACCAGGGAGCCAGCCCACGTGCAGTGGAAGGCAGCTACATTGCTGCCCAGTCCCCTTTTCTCCTCTCACACTGGAACCTTCCAAAGGATACCAGTCTTTCTCCAAGGGTGTACAGGCCTTTCCCCATACAGACCCTCAAGTTGACTTTGCTTCTTCCTCCACAGCACCCCAGAAATACCTTTATTATGTGACACGTGGAAATTCTTCGTTTGCCCAGAGCAGGAAGTTGGTTTCAGTTGCTTTGGATACTGGGCAAATATGTATTGACCAAAATGAAGACTTTTCCAGGTTTTTAGACAGGAAAAAAAAAAAAAAAAAAAAGGTCTAGCTACCCCTGCAAACTTAGGGATCTGGACTAGCACATTCTGCCCTAGTCCAGGTCAGGGGACCTCGGCGAGTCGGGCCTGCACTGCACTCTGGAACTGGGCCAGAGGCCAGAATAAGGCTATAGAGCTCAGGGCATGGGCAGCTGAGCCTGCTTTTTCTTCCTGGCCTCTGATCTGGGTGTGTCTCCAGGAATCTACTCCTCGCCCTCGGGCCAGCTGCTGGCCAGAGCCCTCCTCCTGCCGCCTCTGTGTTCTCTGTGGACGGGGCCAGCCTGTGGGGGACTGTGCGTGTTTGCTGCTTTGTCCTCAGGCCCTGCTTCTGGGTTGTGGACAGCGAAGATACCATGATAAGTGGCATGCCTTCTCTTCAGGCTGGGAGCTCCAGGAAACTCCCTGCTGACCCCCAAGGTGCGCCGGGAAGGCCCACACAGTCACAAGATGTGTGTCTGCAAGTCATTTATGGCAGCGGAGCTCAGAGCCCTTGCATGTAACCACAGTTCCCCTTGCACCCACATCAAAGACCGCTTTCATAACCAGTCAGAGCCAACGGCCACACGTTGCGGGCTGGGCAAGGGAGAAAAGCTGTTTTAAAGAGAGCTCTCAAAGGAGGTGGGAATGTGAAGAGGAGGGGGTCAACATGTGGGGAGTGCTGGGGAGACCACCCTGGAAAGCCAGCATGGGACCTGCCAGTAGGAAGGCAGGCCCAGCTCCCCGTTTCTTCAGGCTGCTGCCTTCCCAGAGCTCCTACCCAGAGCGCTCCCTAGACCTCACGGACACACATCTGGGGTGGGGACCAACAGCGAGGCATGCCTGGGACTCGCTCTTTCCCACCTGTCCCTGTGCAGAATGCGGCCTCAGGGAGCCCTGGAGCGACGGCTGGCAGCAGAGCTCTCCAAGGCGGCAACACCGGATGGTGCCGCCAGCGCCCAGGATGGCAAACCCCCAGCCGGGCCAAGAAGCCGAACTGGAGCTGGTTCTGAATCTGTTCATTTTTGGAAACAATCAGCTTCCCTCAGGGCACAGCCCGACGCCGGCCTGGAAGAGAAGGGGTAGGCGTGGGCTGCTGGGTGGGGGTCAGGCTATGTGTGGGAACCAGCAGTCCTCCAAGAGCTGCACTTATTTTTAGTCCTCTCCCCAGTCCCAGATAAACCAAGAGCAGCTGGGAGCCTGTGGGTAAATGCAGAATGGAGCAGAGACAGGAAACCGGGGTCTCTCCCTAATGAGTTCCAGCCACTCCAGAAGGGGGAAGCCAGACGAGGAATTTTCTTCAGGACTGTTTCCCTCTGGCAGCCTCTGGTATTATCACCAAAAAGAATGTTCCTGTGCGTGTGTGTGCGTGTGCGTGTGTGTGTGTGTGTTTACAACTCTTGTCCAAGTCTGTCTTTCTCCCCCACCTTTTGCTAGGTTCCCTCACTCTGCAGGCTCTGCGTCCCAGAGCTGGTGCCTGTGTGCGTCTGTGGGGGCGGATACGGGAGCAGCGCGGTCTGGTCTGAGCTGCTGTGTCTCTGAAACCTCTCAGGGCAAGGCTGAAGGACGCAGGCCAGGGACGTGGGGAAATCTGAACAGGGCTTGACGTTCCTGAGGGGGAGGGGGCAGAGACAAGAAAGAGGAGCGAATTTGGTATCCAGCCAGAAATAGGGCTTTTTCAACCAAGGAATCTAACTGCTGACATGGGTGCCCAGCATGGATGGGGACATTGATGTTTACAAGCATTTCACGTGGCTGAAGCGGGTAAGTGACTGACTGCTTTGTGTGGGTCTCCGTCGAGATGAGTGAGCAGAGAGACTGTGTGTGTGTGTGTGTGTGTGTGTGTATTGAGGGAGGAGGTATTTGTCCAGCGAAGCCCTGTTGCCGCCAAGTTCTCCATGAGAATCTAATTATAGATACTAGGGGAGAAAACAGTCAGCTGTCTTTGTTTCTCCTCTGACATTCTAGTGAATGAGCCTCTGTGCAGAAAGGCAACAATGAAGTGAGAAAAGTTCCTTATTTTTGACTCTGGCACTTGAACAGTTGGAGGGTCCAAACACCGTGGTCAGAAAAAGGCATCTGCCGCTTTTTGGTGTGAGGACTCGGAGAGGAAGCCGCTGCCTTTCAACCGCACAGGGTTCACAAGATACCGGGCTTCTCTCCTGCTCGGAAGTTATCCGGCGTGGAGATTAGTCAGCTGTCAGCCGAAAGAGCTGCCGCGTTTCCGGGGGAGGCCCTCAGGAGTTCTGCATGTTTTCCAGAGGCCAAGGGTTTGGGTTTCAAGTTGCTCCTGTCGACTCTTTAGGGGTGAGCATGAGTGTGTGGGGTGAGTGACAGTGGGCGAATGTTGGGGGCTGGAGTTGCATCCACGTTCACAGAAGCCATGCTCTTGCTTTTTTTTGTCACCATCTCTGAACTGGCAATGGCAGCCCACTCCAGTATCCTTGCCTGGAGACCACATGGACAGAGGAGCCTGATGTCGGCTACAGTCCATAGGGCCGCAAAAGTGTCGGGCACAACTTAGCAACTAAACAACAACTGAACTGGCAAAGATGGGTATCCATTAATTTTCACATGGAGGCAGGATGTTTCCAGAAGCAGGAAGGGCAAAAGCAGCTGACAGATAAGAGATCTGACACTGTAGAACAGGAGGGACACGAAGTGCCCGGCTTGGAAGGTCCCTGACCTCCACACTCCAACACTAGGCCTGCTGGCTTTTGTGGGCATCCTCTGCACCTCTCACTCAGCAAATACTTACCCAGTTCTGGGTACTGGGTGTCCAATCGTAAGCAAAAAAGTAGAACCAGTCTCTGCTCTTGTGGATTTTCCATACAGTGCTTGGGAGAAGGCAGTTAAACAGTCCCCAGGAAATAAGCTTGAAATTTACAAGTTGATAGAAAAGGCCAAGAAGAGGAACTATTAAGTGGCCATCCCAAAGGACTATTACTGATTGAGAAAGAGTGATCAGGATCCTCTTTGTGGAAGTAACACTTCATTGAAAAGTGAAGGGAGAAGTAGGAGTGAGTCTGGTGAAAAATGCGGTAAAGAACACATGTCTGAACTCAGTGATGGAGGGGAGACGTGGGCGGGTCCCGGAGCACACAGCACAGGGAGGACAGTGGGCAGGGTTGTGGGGGACAGGGTTTGTATAATGGGAGACTTGCTGCTTGGAAGTGGCATGAGATATGTTGAGGGATATAATTTGTATTTTAAGAAAATTACTCTAGCTATGATGTGGTGTATGGTAAGCTGTGCTGCGAAAAGCAAGGCAAATGAACCAAATTAGCTCAAGGGTTTGTTGGGATCAACTAGTACAAACCCCTCATTTAAAAAAGTCCAAGAGGCTAAGAACCTCATGGCTATTAGTGGTGCAGCCTGATCTTCGACCCTGTTCTGTCTCCCAGTCCAGTTCTCAACCCTCATTTCTTCGACCAAGTATGTAGAAAATTATGGGTTTAGAACCCAGCAGGAATCCTGTTTGTGCTCAGCCTCTGTCCAGCTTTGGAATGGGGTCATTGCAGTCACCAAAGAGTGCTGAGGTGACCAGATATTTTGGCAAAGATTCACATCATTGTCTTAAGAATTGTAAAAACGTCACTGAAGAGGTTTTGGAGGAGATAAGAAGTGCTGTTCCCATCACTTCGTCTTTATTGTCCTGTATCCAACTGAAGTTCTTTAACCAGGAGGTCTTGGGACCAGCAGCTATGATATGCTTGGGATTACGCAGTGTCCTAGCTGCTGGGATAGATGTTGTGCAGAAGTTCTGTCTGCAGAGAAATGAATCCTGCATGTGAGGCAATGTAAGAAGGCTCTTTCTGTCCTGAGGCCCAGGTTGGCAGCTCTGGCTCCCGTGGAAGGAAGGGAAGCGCTAGGTGAGGAGACTTCAGACCCCCTGTAGGTAACTCATAGCAAAACATATTTTTCTTCTAGTTTTAAGGAGCATTAAAAAAAGCGCACAAAATATTAGATATGTCATAGGCAGTATAATTGATATCTTTCCTATTTTGTAGCTGAAACACTACTGTCAGATTCTTCTTTTTAAAATCCCCTTAAAAAACAAAAAACAAATTCCCTTTCATCCTGTGACCCTGATCAGAAGCCTAGGACTTGCCCTTAGTCTGAATGAGAATGCTCAGAATTTTCTGCCTGGTGGGATTTAAGACACTTTTTTAACCTGGCCTCAACTTACCTTTCAGTTTCACCTTTTATATCTACTCCCATGAGCTCCCAGGTATACTCCCTGCCTTCTGTGTCCTTTGCTGACCTCGTCCCTGTACTGCACCTACTGGACTCCGGCCCGAGTCTCTAGTACTTTCCATTTGCCTGGCTCACCCACAGCTTCTCACATGCTTTCTTAAGCCTCAGTGGCTTAGAGAGCAGGTTTCTCTTAGCCCAGGTTTTTTTTTTTTTCTATTTGGCTGCGCTGGGTCTTCATTGCTTTGTTGTTGTTGTTGTGTGGGCTTTCTCTAGTTGCAGTGAGTAGGGGCTACTCCTCTCGTGGTTCTCGGGCTTCTCATTGTGGTGGCTTTTCTCGTGGAGCACAGGCTCTAGGCGTGCAGGCATCAGTAGCTGTGGCATGCAGCTTAGTTGCTTTGTGGCACGTGGAATCTTCCCAGACCAGGGATTGAACCTGCATCCCCTGCGTTGGCCGGTGGATTCCTATTCCCTGCGCCATCAGGGAAGTCCTTAGCCCAGGTTTTTGAAGATGGAAACCTGCTCTTTCGTGTTCCTGTGCAGAGGGGGTGGTTGTGGCAGAATTGTGACCTGGTAGCGTAGGAACACTTGCTCTTGCACCAGTCCAAGAGGGTAATGCCTCGGAGCAAGACAATCTTTGAATTTGGAAGCTGTAAGGGAGATGTTTATGGCCAAGAATGCACTGAGATAGAGGAAAGCATTTGTGAGAAAAGAGACATTGTTTTGTGGCCTTTAGGGGATGGGATACTACATGTTGTTTTAGTTAAGAACATGCAGTTTGAAGTAAAGCCTAGGTTGGGCTCTTGGCTTTGCTGTGTGATTTTAGGCAGATTACCTCAAATCTTGGATTTCTCCATCTATAAAATAAGGAAGATAAAAGTGCCTGCCACATACAGGTTTTATGAGGGTCAAGTAAGATAATGCATGTCAAATGCTTAGCAGAGTACCATGCACGAGGGAACATTCAATAAAAGTTAACTGCTACTGGCCATAACCAGGAAGGGAGATCTTGAGCAGATGGTATGTTCTCTTCTCTCCTTGGAGTGAAGAGGCCATCATTCCTTCCACTTAGGGCCCCTTTCCACATTGTAGGTCAAAGTTTCAAACCAAAGCCCTATGGGATACAGCTGGGACCTGGCCCACTCTGAGTAGCCAGAGGCCCCAGTGGCTACTGTTCTGGCCAGCTTGGCTATGGCTACTGAGAGAAGGCTGACCAGGGCTGGTCCTCCAGCTCCTTCCCCAATAGGCAGAGCCCTGAGATAAGGTAATCTGCCACAAGCATCCAGAGGGCCTCCGCTGTTCAGCTATCTGGTTCCTGACTGACTCACAAACAGTTAACACCTGCCCTGCTTTGAGATCCAAGTGGCTCTAACCCACATAGTCCTGAAAGGGCCTCTTAAAATAGCTAGAAGCAGGGTCTGTGGGGTTCACTCACTGCTCCCTGAGCAGGAGCTATTTCCCAGGAGCAGAAACCCCAGCATTTGTCAGCATCTTGATACTGCTGCTGGCTTCTAGAACTCTGCTGAAACTGAATTCCAAACTAAAGTCATAACCCTGTCCACCACCCCTCCCCCCTGAAAAAAAAAAGTCAAAAATGGAATCACCATGACTCCTCCATGCAATTGTCTTGGGTTCTGTAGTAGAATGTGGAATGAGGTCAGACTGTTAATGTAAGCCTTATACTGTGTCATCTGGTGCTCAAATGGTTGATCCAGTAGCCTGGCCACTTGGGCCAGAAGAGCTGGGAAGACATCCTGGCCCCAGACATTGACTTGTCTTGCTCTCAAGTCAGACTGCAGTGAAATTGAAGTAGGCAGCGGCTTCTGTGACAGCTGTTCCTACTGGCTAAGAGCACAGATCCCTGCGTCCAACTCCTTGGGTTCGTATCTCAGCTCTGTGTGACCTTGGACAATTGATTAATCTCCCTGATATTCAGCTCTCTTGTTTGTAAAATGTGGATAAGTAATTCAATGTCTGTAAAGTGCTTAGAAAATGCTTCCTAGGTGTTACGATGATGATCACCTTGACCACAACTGACAGCCTCTGGTTATTCCAGAGTCATGTGACCAACCTTGATTCTGGACAGAGGTATTTTCAGACCAGAAGGAGGGTGACAGTGGGTATGGCTACCCAAAGGTTCTTCTGTGCTGTGCTTAGTGTCTCAGTGTCCAACTCTTTGTGACCCCATGGACTATAGCCCTCCAGATTCCTCTGTCCATGGGGATTCTCCAGGCAAGACTACTGGAGTGGGTTGCCATGCCTTCCTCCAGGGAAAGGCATGTCCCCTGTTCTAGCTGTCCCCAGTTTCCCAAGAGTACATCCCATTTTTAGCCAATGCACCCAGTGTACCTACCCATCATATTCCCCAATATAATCTAGGAGCTCAGATTCTGCCATCTCTGACCACCAGCACCTGTGACTCCCGTGTACCAGCTGCTTGAAGAGGGCCTCATGCCTCTTTCCCAGCAGGGTTTAACAAAGTGGCATCATACCAGGGTCATTTGCTGAGCAGCTTGCAGGTTCTCTAGAGCAGTTCAGCCACTGGTAGTTCTGTGAGCGGGCAACAGCACAGTGGTGGCGGTGGTGGTGGTGGTGGTGGTGGGTGAGTAGGTGGGTGGGGCTGGGCGGGGCGGGGGGTGATCATTTGACTCCTCCCTGCATTCTCTGTCCACCTCATCCCAGTATCAGCTCTTTCATACTTTTCCATGGGTCCCCAACTTTGACCCCCTCTCACTTGATGTTACCACCTACTAAGAAATTTGCCACATATAGATGAGTATCTCATCTTCCCTCCCCTTCACCACAAAATGTAACAGTGTTCACAACCATTATTTTTTAGCTTCCTTTGATTTCGTAGGTCAAGAGTCCCTTCTCTCTGCCAAGGCTGTCCTGGTATCCTGTCCTCCTGACCCAAAGCCGTTCCACACCCTCTTGTTCTGTGATTGTTTCTTCTATTTATTTACTCGGCCCTGCCTACTTGTCCCTTGTCCTTGGCAGAAAATACCTCTGTAATTCTTAGAGAAAAACAAAACTCTGACTATGTTCTCTCTCTATGCTGCCTTATAGAACTTAACGTTCCTTTCACCATTGGGAATCTTGAAATCGAAAGCAGGCTAAAAACTCACCATCTGCACTCCTTCCTGGTTACTTACCCCCAAACCCACTTCACACTGGCTTTGTCCCTAAGAAAGCTTTCAAAGTTCTTCTGTAATGTTATCACCTCTAGTTCCCAAGCAACATTTCTCATTCATTTCCCCTAGAATTCATTCCCATTTGGGCATCTTGTAGGGCTAATAAAATTCTTATGACCAAAGGACCAGCCCCTTACTTTGGCCTTTACCTACTCACATATTTTCCACCTATGGATCTTTCATGCCTGTTTGATTCTTGGATTGTCTGACCCGAGCCAAGAAGCATCAGAAAGTTTGCTTCTAATGATTCCAAGTGAATCATTAAAACAATCACAGTGCCCCTGCTATCCCCAACCCTGACACCTGATGCTGCCCATCTCTGATGGGTGTTTTTAATAATCATGAATTAAGTTTGGAGTTGGCAAGATGAGGAAAGAGCACTACTCAAAGAGGCTCCTGTTTTTACTGTGCTCCTGGCTTTAATATAATCCCTTTGCAAGATACCAACACACTTATAAATACCACTTCTATAGTCAAGTGTTGTAGGTTCCTTATGCGTCCAGCCATGTGATCAAGAGAATTGAGCAGAGACTAAGCTCATGCAAGGCTATTATTTTGGAACAAGATCTTGGTTAATCAAATGCATTCCTCTCTCTTCCTCATTCTACTTTCCAGGATGATCAATTACAAGCCTTCATGTACATCACACCAGCTCCTTGGTTGGAAAGCTTACAGACAGTCTTCAAGACATCCTTTGTTTTCTGTGTTCTTGGAGACCAGAGTAGTGAAGGGTGGCAATTGTCATGGTTTCATGGATAGCCTAGCTGTATCAGGAAGACTCTTTCCAAAGGTGCTGGTCTCTCTTCTCCTGGGGGAATTCCTTCATTGTTTTCAAGACAGTCTTTCAAGTGAGGACTCCACTATAAATCCTCTCCACTCCCTTGAAAGTATTATTGATTCGTCCATCCCCTGTGCCACTCCTGCTGCCTTATGACATCTAACTGTACAACTACTGAGCTTTTTCAAGGCAGGGACTGCCTAGCACAGAGCGTGGCACCTCATAGGTGTTCAGGAATATTTGAGTCACTGAATAGATAAATGAATGAAACATGATCGCATAAACATTGGTTGACCCCATATTTAATTTTCTATTTGTGAACTTTGTTTTGCTCTTCCCTAATGGTGAAATATTTGATAGTGATGACCCCACTAGCAACCCTCAGTCACCTCTTACAAAATTGCAACCAAGGGCATAAGGAGGTCAAAGTCAGGATAAGATCTCTCTTGTTGGAGTCCTGGTAGCTAAGGATTTGATTGTGCTCTGTTCACACTGCATTTCAAAGAAGCTCTGTGCCAAAGATAGTGGATTGGCTTAGCTGTTCCTTATCTAGAAAAAGTGGCTTTATAATAACTGCCAGAAGGCCCTTAAACTCCTTAACCAGAATATTGAGGAAAGGCTTTCCTTTTTACAAGCACCTTCCTGCACTCATTCCATTTGGCTTCCTTGCCTGTTACACCTGAACCATGTAATAGGAATTGTAGCTTTTATGATCTACTTTTTATTTTTAAATTTTTTGGTTTCCCCCTTTTTAATGTGTAATTTTATTATTTTTTAATTTATTTATTTTTGGCTGCACTGGGTCTTCATTGCTGCACGCATGGGCTTTCTCTAGTTGAGGTGAGCGAGAGCTACTCTCTAGCTGTATGCAGGCTTCTCATTGTGGTGGCTTCTCTTGTTGCAGAGCACAGGCTCTAGGGTGCCACAGGCTCTAGGGTGTCCGGGCTTCAGTAGTTGTGGCACATGGGCTCTGTAGTTGCAGCTCCCAAGCTCCAGAGCACAGGTTCAGTAGTTGTGGCACATGGGCTTAGTTGCCCCGTGGCACGTGGGATCTTCCCAGACCAAGGATTGAACCAATGTCCCATGCGTTGCAAGGCAGATTATTATCTACTGGACAAGGGAAGCCCCCTCACCCTTATTTTTTAAGGTCTACATTTTCCTAGTTTCTAAAAAGCTTGATATGTGAGTGGTGGTCCTAAGCTTAAAGTATAGCCTTAGTGACTTGGACATCTCCCTGGGCCTGGCAGCCATGGCTCCCTTGAGATGGGTTTTCTGGATTTGATATGATCCCCTTGACTAGGCAGCCTGGAAACATGACTGGAGCTGTCTCACTGGGGAGCTGACTGCTTTAGACTTTTCCCACACTCATGCCCGCATACCAAATGACACCCCCATGCGACCTCTCCTTCACCCCACTTGACTGTTCTGGAACCAGCTCTTTCCTCATATTCAGTGAGGTGCCATGCTGACAGGAGGTCCCCTAGGACACGCCCCCAAAGGAATGCTGCAGAACTGCCCTCACTCAACACCCCTGAGGATGTACCAGAGCACAGGAAGAAGGCTCACCCTCCCAGCAGAGGCCAGCCAGCCCATGAAAGAGTCAGATTCCTGGGGATTCCTCATGGCCTGCATCTGTGGCACTCACCCGCTCCAGAACTCTGCAGAGACCTAATATGGCCATCCGTTGGCCAAGCTACTCAGTACAATGGAGGGACCAGGCCAAGAGTGAGCAAGCATTGGGGAATCTGACTGTCCACTAGAGTCAGAGGGTGATGACTCTGAGGAGGCTGCCAGGGGCCTCGGTGGGGGTTCAGCTGGAAAACTCATGTTTAACTAATTGACCTGAGTTTCAGATTGGAACAGAAAAAAAATTTAAGTATTTATGGTCAGTCATTATTAACTATTGAAATTCTCTTTGTGGTGATCATAAGCATGTATGTAGCACGGAGGACTTATAGTATGGTAGGACATGACTGAAGTGACTTAGCATAGCGTAGCATAGGATGCTCATAGAAAAGAAAGACTGTGGCCATGTAGATATGACTCTGAACATGGGCATGTTTTCAGGGACAATGGAAAGAACAGGTTCTCAGCTGTTGGCACCGCAGGCATGAATCCAGAGCTCTTAGCTAACAGTGGGTTCTGTTGTTCCTTAGGCACTTTGTTTCTTTCCAGCCCCAACGCATTTGGGTTATTGTTCCCTTGGGTTGTTCAAATCTTTAGATACTTCATAGGTGTCTATGGGAAATGTTGCCTTTTTTTTGTTCTCTTGCACAAAAAGAATGAGTTAATTAAAGCCGACAGTACAAGGGATGAGCTGTATCTAACTATGTTTTGGTCTTTTAGCTTAAACAAAGCCATTTAAGTGAGTTCCATGTTTCCACGATCATTCAAAAACTGTTTATATTACACAAAGGAAGCATTAGAGCAGCATCTTGCTCTGAAGAGCACTGTGTGCATTTATTCCCACACGTCTTTGTGTTTAATGACCTAATTGACCCTCTGGGCCCCTCTGTGAGGTATGACTTCCTCTATTTAAGCTTGAGATGAGGTGACCTACCTGAGCTTGTGCATGGTTAATGCAGCCTCGCCTCCTGATTATTCTCAGCTGTCATTCTGCACAGGAGGTTCTGCATTTTGGAGGAGGAGGCTGTAGGAATTCTGTACATGAATATGGAAGCCCCCTCCCAACAATCTCCCCGGGGACCCCCTGCCTTGAAGTCCAGATTAGCAAAGGATGGGAGCAGGGAAGCTGCAGCTTTCAGACCTGGCATTTGTACAGCTATATAGGGCATGTTATTCTTTCAACATAACTTCTTTTTTTTTTTTTCAACATACCTTCTTAAACATGTTGTTAGGTATTTTGTGTTCTTTTTTTTTGGCTGTGCTGGGTCTTTGTGGTGGTGCGTGGGCTTTTCTAGTTGCAGCACATAGATTCTGCAGTGTGCAGGCTTGGTAGTTGCTCCGCAGCACGTGGGATCTTAGTTTCCCGACCAGGGATCGAACCCATGTCTCCTGCATTGGAAGGCTGATTCTTAACCACTGGACCACCAAGAAAGTCCCCGTTTTTGTAGTCTTATTGCCCTTCATTTATTCATTACCCATCCACCCTGTGTCTTTTAGCCCTAGTTTAGATTCCTGTTCCTTTTTTTTGTGCTTTAACCTATTTTTCTTTATTTCATCTCTCCTCTACACACATCTAGTTGATGCCCACGGGCTTAATGCATCTTGTATTATTCCCTTCTTAACCTTCTTGCTCTACTGGAGAAGTAAGAATGGAGGCAAACAGGTAGTGGAAGTAAAGTCACCTGTTTCACACACAAAGGAGAATGGGTGCCTCTTTCATCCCCATGCATCCCACACAGACACACCCTGTGCCACAAAGCAGATCCCTGTTAGCCCTTGATGATAATCCTGGTTTTAACTATACTTGGCTCTGAACTGACAATTCTTTCTTAACAATTGCCAGTTCAAGCAATTCAGGAAACAGTAGGCAGAATCCCTTTGTAATTCAGTACTATATCCAAGTAGCAGGAATGCTTTCTAGTAAGTGTGTTTCCACAGGAGTAAATTTCACTTACTGGACTGATCACCATTTGAGACAAATGCTTTAGCCAGGACTTTGGTTGCATGTAACTGAAACTTGGTTTGAGCCACTATAGCCCAACAGGGGACCGACAGGAGACCAACAGGAAGGGCAGGGTTATATCATTGTCTTTGGACAGCAAGAACCAGGGTGAGAATGCCATCAATCTCTTTCGTGGCTTTCATTTGTGTTTCCATGAACGCTGGCTTCATAGCTGACTCCTGTCGCAAACCAACTTCCTCCATGTGGAAAAAGACATGGCCACGGACAACCTCAGAGCCTTCTAGCACAACTGCCACCATTTTCTGTTCCTCAGTTTAAAAATTCAGAGGAAGGGTTCAACCATCCAAGCTTCGCATCAGAGGCTGGGAAAGGTGAGAAAATCTCCAAGAAGATGGCAGCCCTCACTTGTGCCAAATAGTTACAGCGAAGGTAATGATCCCAGCCTGTGGTTTTCTCTCCGCAAGAAAGCAAGAGGGAAACTGAGGAAACAGCTAATGATGAGGGTTTGAGGGGGCATCTTAAATGTTCTCTGATAACTTAAATAGCCCATCCCAAATAAAAATGCAACACCCCCAAGATATGGAAAACCTGTGTTATTTCTCAAGTCTGCTAACATCCAGCTCTTGGTGCATGAGGAACTTCACCAAGGGTAAACCCCATATTCACTGACCCATGGAAGAGGTAGGGGGCAGGACTCAGATTAAGCTTTGTGTAGCCCCAAATGCCCTTCCTATAGAGACTCTGCTCATGCTGGAATCTTGGTGGTCAGTCCTATGCTTCCTGGGCCCGTACAGCCCTCTCTCCACCCTCCCACTTCTCTCCTAATGACTGAGGCTGATGAGCTACCGTGCTCAACTCCATGACCCCCAGCCATAGATCACCTGCATGCCTGCTCCCTTGTCGTGAAGCCGCTCTCTTCCGTTTAGAGATGGCTTAGAACACAACCCCACTCTAGGCTGTTGACTGCTGGAGCTGTACATTAGGCCTGCCCAGTCCCAGCATCAACAGCATGTTGGGTCTTCTAGAAAGAGAGCCACGGCCTGTAGGAGTCAAGATGCTGTATTGTCTCTGTTCCTGAGGACTCACCAATATCATTCTCAAGGCCTGGGAAATAATTTTTTTTTTTAATTGAAGTATAGTTGATTTTATAATGTGTTTCTGTTATACAGCAAAGTGATTCAGTTATATAGACACAAATATTCTTTTTCAGATTCTTTTATAGTTATTACAAGATTTTGAACATAGTTCCCTGTGCTATACAGTAGGATCTTGCTGTTTATTGGTTTTATGTACACTAGTGTGTGTATGTTAATCCCCAATTCCTAATTTATTCCTTCCCTCCCCCCTTCCCCTTGGTAACCATAAGTTTGTTTCTGTGTCTGTTCAGTTGCTCAGTCATGTCCAACTCTTTTCAACCCCATGAACTGCAGCCGTGCCAGGCTTCCCTGTCCTTCACTGTCTCCCAGAGCTTGCTCAAACTTATGTTCATTGAGTCAGTGATGCCATCCAACCATCTCATCCTCTGTCACCCCCTTCTCCTCCTGCCCTCAATCTTTCCCAGCATCAGGGTCTTTTCCAATAAGTTAGCTCTTCACATTAGGTGGCCAAAGTGAGTCTGTTTATGTTTTATAAATAGGTTCATTGGTATATTTTAGATCCATAAGTAAGTGATATTATATGATATTTGTCTTTGACTTGCTTAACATGATAATCTCTATGTCCATCCATGTTGCTGCAAATGGCATTATTTCTATCTTTTTACGGCTGAGTAAGACTCCATTATAAGAATATGTCACATTGGAACCTCCATACTGTTAGTGGCTGCAGCAGGTTACACTCCTATCAGTAGAATCGGCAGATTTCTTTTTCTCCACACCCTCTCCAGCATTTATTATTTGTAGACTTTTTGGTGATGGTCATTCTGACCAGTGTAAGGTGGTGCCTCATTGTTTTTTTCTTTTTAAATTTTATTGATTTATTTAAGCCTGTGCTGGGTCTTTGTTGCTGTGCCCAGGTTTTCTCTAGTTACGGTGAGCCAGGGCTACTCTCCAGTTGCAGTGCATGGACTTCTCATTGCAGCAGCTTCACTTGCTGAGGGCACGGGGACTCGGTAGTTGTGGCACACGAGCTTAGTTGCCCCGTGGTATGTGGGATCTTCCCAGAGCAGGAATCAAATCCATGTCCCCTGCATTGGCAAAAAGATTCTTAACCACTGAACCACTAGGGAAGTCCTCATTGTAATTTTGATTTGCATTTCTCTGTTAGAGATGTTGAGCATCTGGGGAAGATGTGGTATTCCTGAGTTGTATTTTATATTTCCCTTGGAGAGATCTGGGTTTTACAGGATGGATTCCTTTATCCAAGACTTTGCTGAGCTTCTTGATAGCAAAGCTTTGATAGAAGCAAAGGTGGCTTGGCTTCAATAGTCTTGGCTAAAGTTTCTGTACTATTGACAATATACACACAAGAACACCCGTGCTGATTCATTGCTGTGATATGAGAGGGTGTATATGTCACTGTGGCATCCCTCAGTAAGAGATGCGAGAGGAATGGCAGCGGCAATCTGCAGTTGCCGCCTCGCTTCCGCAGGATACACAGGCCCCGTGCCTTCACGATATCTCTTGGTCCCACAAAACATTATATCAGGTAACTAACATGAATTGTAGTTTTAAGAATAGCTATAGTCATGGAAAGTTTGGATGAGAAGATTCAGTTTTCCCCTCTGTCACATTTGTAGAAATAACCATCAAAAGAGAAGAGGAGAAAATTTGATCAAATATATGTGTAGTACACCTTAGTACATCAGAATTTCATTGTATAGATCCAGCCTAGGGGCTAACAATGAGTTGAACAATGACCTCTTTTTTTAAAAAAATTATATTCATCAATGGGATGAGCATCCTTAATAGGATAGAACTGTACAGAACTCTCTTTAGATCACTTGCTGTCCCAGATGGGGAGAAATAGAAACTTAGCATTTTCTATTAGATTCCTTCAGAATTCAGTGTGACTTTCTCCTCCTCACTGGAATGTTGACATGGTTCTCTCTCTCTGACTTCATGCATGGAGAGCTGGGCAACTGCTCTACCACCGATTTACCTAATAGAGAATATGGACCAGACTTTTCAGAGACTCCCAAACCTTGGAATCACTCAGGGATCCAGTTGATGATCTCAGTATTGATCCAAACCTTCTACCACAATGCCACTGTTATAATTAAGGAAGCAGGTGTACCCTCGGACAAGCAAGCTCTTCTTAAAGTGTGGCAAAACAGAGTTGTGTCCCAACTCTGTCTTTTTAATTGTTTTTCAATAATTTTCATAGCCATCTGGCTTTTTAATGCCCTGATGGTACTGACATTTTATAATCCAAGAATGATGCCAACAAGTGACTGAACTTATTGCTTAATTATTGGAAGGCAGAATGCATTTATTCACTAAAGCTCAAATCCACACCTTTGGCTGATAAGTGTTGGCATTCAATAAGGTGATTCTAAAGTAATCTTCTTGGCCCTGTTTTCTGATGCTTTCCAGGTTCTTCAAGTAGAAGTGGTATTTTATCCTGGTCTGTGCCTGGTTAAGGTTTGTGTGCAGTTTTTCTGAGAGCTGTCAACCTTATGTGGAAGAGAAAACATAGGACTTTGAACTTTACCAAAAGCAAAGGATGATAATACAGCAGACTTCTGTCTGGGACATTGTCTCACTGCTGTTTATTTAATACCTTTTAAAAACTTGCTGGAGAAGAACAGTGACTTTTGCATACTATATGAGAGAAAGATGCCCTGTTCCTCTAGAATGGTGACTTGGGTCGAGGGAAGGACTTTCCTGCCATGAGCAGCAGTTACACGGGCAGGCTGCCAGCAGAGGACATGCCCCTCAGGTCCGCTGTGTGTGTGCTCAGTTGCTTCAGTCGAGTCCAGCTCTGAGACCCTATGGACTATAGCCTGCCAGGCTCCTCTGATGGGATTCTCCAGGCAAGAATAGTGGTTGCCATTTCCTCCTTCAGGATATCTTCCTGACCCAGGGATTGAACCAGTGGTTCTTAGGTCTCCTGCATTGGCAGGTAGGTTCTTTACCACTGTGCCACCTGGGAAGCCACTCAAGTCTGTTGGGGGAGGAAAAAAGCTCCTAGAACTACTCTTCTAGTTTCTCAAACAGTGCTTCTAGCTTTTGAAATGTATTTTAATTACTTGTGTAAATATATTTTTGTAAAAAGCTCAATTATTGTGGTTAAAGTAAAAACCAATCTTGACCAAACCTCCCAGTCTTAGCTATTCATAGCCCAGAAATTTCCCCAGAAGAGAGCACTGTTAAGGGTTGTTCTGTAACCTTCCAGACAGTTGATTTCTTTTCATACATATATCAGTACTTATGGAACTGGATAGTATTTTTTTTAATATTTATTTTATTTGGCTGTGCCTGGTCTTAGTTGCAGCATGTGGGATCTAATTCCCTGCCCAGAGATCGAACCTGGGCCCCCTGCATTGGGAGCCCAGAGTTTCAGCCACTGAACCACCAGGGAAGTCCCTGCATAGTATTTTTTCTAGTATCACACTGTATGATTCTTTGAATCTCGCTACTTTCACTATCCAGTATGTCTTTTATTTGTAGGATGGTTCATAAATACCTGCCTCATATGTTAAGATGCTACAAGTTGTACATAATATGGGTGAACTGTAGTTTTTTTTTTTTTTAATCCACTTCTCTATTAAAGAATATTTAGGTTCATAGAGCATTTTTAAATATTATACTTTAAGTGAACTTTCATACAATCCCAATGTATGAAACAAAATTTATACTGATCTGCTCCTCAATTAAGCTATAACAGAGAGCTTACTTATTTAATATGTAGTAACTTAGACAAATAATCCATTTGTGCCTTGTCCATACATTTTGCACGGCAGTTTCTTTCAGTGTAAAATTAGAATAAAAATAGCACCCTGTTAGCAGAGTTGTGAGGAGCCCTGCTCTGCGGTTCCACGGTGATCTCATACGGCTTATGGCAGAAACCTGTCGCGGGTTTATACTGACCTGCCAACGCCAAGAGGCACCCAATGTCTCCTTCTGGAACTGACCAGAAATGGGCAAAGTATGTGGACCGAACTCTCTTTTCTCGGTTAAACTTTTCAGTCTCTTTGACCACTTCATAACTCCTTGGGAATTAGAATTACTAACCTAATCTATCGGAGAAGGCAATGGCACCCCACTCCAGTACTCTTGCCTGGAAAATCCCATGGATGGAGGAGCCTGGAGGGCTGCAGTCCATGGGGTCGCTGAGGGTCGGACACGACTAAGCGACTTCACTTTCACTTTTTGCTTTCATGCATTGGAGAAGGAAATGGCAACCCACTCCAGTGTTCTTGTCTGGAGAATCCTGGGGATGGCGGAGCCTGGCGGGCTGCCGTCTATGGGGTCACACAGAGTCGGACATGACTGAAGCGACTTAGCAGCAGCAGCAGAGTTGTGGGAAGGATTAAATGAATTAGTAAGTGTAAAGTGGTCTCAACAGTGCCTGGCACATGGTGATCTCTGCCTTACTGCCTGCTTTGGGTCTAGAGCACAGTGCTTGGACCACATTGTATTGGTTTCCATGGAATTGTTTCGATCTCTGGCCCATGAATTTACTAACCTTTGACCTATTTGAGAGCATCGTAGGAGAGCAGTGAGTTCTGCTTGGCTCTGTTTATTGTGAGGCTATCACCATGAATATTATTTATCCCACTACACAGAGTCTCTCTGTGAAAAGAAGGGAAGTTTCTCCCTTCCTTAGGAAGAGTTGCTCTTCTCCTAGAGTCACCTGGAATTTCTCATACTAATCTGTGCATCTTTTAAGTCAATTGTGCTTCCCTTTTCCCATTGGCTGCTAGAGTGGATTCAGATCTTTTTTTTTAAATCTACTTCTATGACTCTGTGCATGCAGTTTGTGTATTAACTGAATTTACGATGTCAACTTCCTGACTTTTTTTTTTGTCAACTAGCTGCTTCTCTGGGTGATTGTGTGTAGATCTTTTACTGCATGAACACACCACTGCATCTGACAGAGGCCCGGGTGGTGAGGTAGTTTACTGGAGTCTTGTGGAAGGAGCCTTCTCTTCACCTCCTGCGGGACAAGTGGCAGGTGCCAGTGCTGGTGGCCCTGTGCACGTGCTGACTTTGGCACTGGGTTTGGACATGCACAGCTTCACTTGGATGCCTTGGGTCCTTCCCGTTTTCTCTCTCCTCTGAAAATCGCCATCATGTGAGTTCTTGGACATAGAAGCAATTGCCCTGCTGTTAAGAACTATTTTCCTCTCTCGTTAGGTTCTGAGAAAAAGTTGGTTATAATTATATCTTTGGATACTAGTCAGTGTTTGACCATGTGATGACTGGAATATGGATTAATGGAATAATAATAAACTGCTGTCAACACAGAGAAGCCTTTGGTGATTGTCAAGGCCCTTTGTTTATGATATGAAAGAGCGTCCGTAACAATGGACAAGACGCAGACTGGAGAGGAGCTGGAGGAAGAGGCAATGGCAGGGGTGCCCTGTCTGTCTGGCCTGTGTCTGGCACAGCCGCCCTGGGAAATGGCCCCTGAGCTCGCCCGCCCACTGTACCTTCAACAAACAGCTGGTGCTTCTCTCACAAGTGACACTCCAAGGCTTGAATAAAGAATTCTTGTTCCCTGTTTCTTTTTTAGAGCCAGGCCTGGCTCCACCACCTGCCATCACCTAGGCAGTGCACTGGGGAAGGGACAGGACAAGGGAAGGAAGGTGATGTCTTTTCTTAATGAAAGAGGATTGGAAAGTGCAGTCTGAAGGTTGGAATGTGGTTCTGATTTGGGCCTTAAATTCATTGTGAAGGAAGGGTGTGTGGGAGATGCTGGTCCACTTTAGTTCCATTAGCAGCCACCTCCCTCCTCCCTGCCTACAACCAGGGCAGACACACCCAGAAAGTGACTGCAGCTCCTGTCTCTAGCTCAAGACATTTTATTAGATTTGCCTCTCCTTTGCTGTATCAAACCTCCCTCACCTCTGATTTCCATGGTTTCTGGCTTCTTTGTATTTCCTGTGTTTTCCTTCTGCTTGGCCCTGGAGATCCCTCTGGCTGTCATTTGGGTTCTTCTCAGGATGTTTCATCTTGGCTTACTCTTCTCAGCTCTAGCACTGCAGCAACTCCATGTGCTACCCTGGCTGTCACAGCCCTTATTGAGGGGTGGGATTGTCCATTCCCAGAAGGGAACATGTGAGTGGATGAAGAGCCTTGCAGTTGACATCCCTCATCCTTCATGCTCTCTGCAATGTTCAGGATGGATCTGCATGCTGTAAGGTGTGTCTCGGCTTTGGAGAACCCTGGCAGGAGAGTCAGGAGAGGAGGTCTGTTCCGGAGTTGTTCCCATATGGTTCCTTGGTGAATGGTATTAGCTTACTGGTCTCCTCAAAGAGGCAGACCCTTATTGCTGTTGGTGCAGCTGGCAGGCTGTGCCTCCAACCAAGCCAGACCCAACACGCCCAGTCATGTCAAGCACCGCCGAGTCTGGAGTTCATGAAAGCCTCTCTAGCCAAAGGTGAGGTCATCCAGGGGGTGGTTTTGCCAACTTTCATGGCACACCTATCGCTGGCATCTAGTCTGGTCCTCGTTGAAGTGGTTTCGACATCTTGTGGTTTCCTGTTGAGGTGGGTTGTTTTGCATAGATAATCAGTGAAACTGTCTTCACCAGTTGCATACATCATTTGGAAGTTGGTAAGATGTTTTGCCAGCCTTTTAAGTGTGTATTTTTTCCTTTTCCCCTTTAGTCCCAGGTAAATCACCACAGTGCTGCCGGTAGTGAAACGTATCAGGAACGCTTAGCACGCCTAGAAGGAGATAAGGAGTCCCTCATATTACAGGTGAGTCCTTTCTGGTGGGAATCACTTTGTTCTGTTACCTCCAACTCCTGCATTGCAGTAGCTGCTTTAAGTGGGAGGGAAGTACTAAGGGTTTTCTCTGTGGGGTATCTCCTGTTCCCAGAGTGTATGTTTCTCAAAAGACTTTTCCTGAAACAAAGCAGAAAGTAACTGGGGACACAGTTTAACTCTGACCTTGGCTTTGGGAGGCTGTGAATGGATTCATTTATTTATCACAGACGGGGAGGCCTGGCGTGCTGCGATTCAGGGGGTCGCAAAGAGTCGGACACGACTGAGTGACTGATCTGATCTGATCTGATCTGATGAGAGTACTTGCCTCTATGCACTGGAAGCTCTATGACCAGGCTGATTAAATGGGGCCCTGTCCTCCAGGAGTCTTGCAAAGGAGATAAGATGTGTCTCCATGGCATTAGTAAAATAAAGCCTCTTTAAAAGCCCAAGGATGGATGTGTACAGGATCAGTCTCAACTCATCTGAAGTTGGATCCAAACTGATCACTTTGAGCCCAACCCCCCTGGAGCTGTTAACATGGGTTAATAAGCCTTTGGTGACTCTCTTACTTTGAAGAAAAGTGAAAGTGAAAGTCACTCAGTCATGCCTGACTCTTTGCAACCCTATGAACTATAGTCCGTGGAATTCTCCAGGCCAGAATACTGGAGTGGGTAGATGTTCCCTTCTCCAGGGGATCCTCCCAACCCAGGGATAGAACCCAGGTCTCCCGAATTGCAGGCGGATTCTTTACTTTGAAGAAAGGAACTACACAACTTTTCAGAAACAGAGTCAAAGATAGTTTCGGGTCTGAAAACTTGCTTCGCATTCTGAAAAGCTGAGTGCTGTTCACGCATCAGACACTGTGACTGATGATTTGGAGAATAATAAGACTAATATCCTAATCCCAGCTCCTAAAAAGCTTGGAGGGTGGTGGTTAAGACTGATAGTGGAACAGAAGGGAGGAGGCAGGTGTAGGATTCTGGGCCTCTCCCTAGACTGTGGGCCTTAGCTTAGAGTTCGTACTAGTGTTTAGAGGCTACAGTATGTTTGGCTTTTTCCCTTCTATTTTACCTTATTTCTTTATTCATTTCACTTTATTTTATGAATGGAAGTATTGATAGAATATACGATTATTTTAGAAACTTTGGGACATCAAAAAGAATTTAACACGTTGGCTTTTTCTTCCAATCTTTTTATTTCTCCTGTCCCCCTATTTTAAAAAATTAAGCTCAGGCCAAATATACAACTACACAATTTTGCATCCAAGGATTTTTTTTCTTCACTTCATTGATTTGTTTATTAAAAAGTATTTGCATGCCCACAACTCAGTAGACACTGGTTTTAGGTGCTGGGGAGGTAGCTGTGAAGAATATAGACAAAGTCCTTGTCTCGAGCTTCCATGCACGTGTGTGTGTGTATGTGTTCACAATATATTTCCGGTGATGATAAATACCATGGAAGAAAATAAAGAAGGATAAGGACTGTGTAGTCAGGGAAGACTTCCCTGAGAGGAGGAGACCTAAGGAACTGGGGAGGGAGCCCCATGGAGACTGGGAGAAGCACATTCCAGGCAGAGGAGGTGGTCTATCCCGTGCACACCCTGAGGTGGGAGTGATCTTGGTGTGTGCGAAGAACAGGAAGGGCCTGTGTGGCTGGAGCTGGTGACCATGAAGAAGCCTGGGAAATGCCTTCAGAGAGGTAGCTGGGGCCAGCTTATATAGAGCGTAGAGTGCAGATGTTTTGAGGGGTGTGTAATTTTAACCTCCATCCCAATGACATGACTAATGAAAGTGTCCAATTTAGAATTTTGCTACAAACAGCATGAAATTGCAAGCTATTGAACCAGGAACCTTCATGGCTGAAATAAGACATTCCTATTTAGAGTACCTAGAGAAGGAAATGGTAATCCAATTCAGTATTCTTGCCTGGAAAATCCCACGGCCAGGAGGAGCCTGGCGGGCTTCATAGGGTTACAAGAGAGTCAGACACGACTTAGCAACTAAACAACCACAGCGGTTTAGAGGACTACAGTTTAACACAGAAGTACTCTCGTTGATAGTTTTAAAATCCCAAATTCTTGAATAATCCTTATTAAAATAATTCTAGCATAGTCGGGAAGCTGCTTACAAGAAAAGTCAGAAGTGGATTGTTGTTGTTCAGTCCCTAAGTTGTGTCCAACTCTTTGTGACCCCATGGACTGTAGGGTGTCAGGTTCCTTCTGGCCATTGTAGTGGTTTCTATCCCTCCAGGAGCTTGTGGACAGGCTGTCAGAGTTGCTCTTACGTGCTCACCCCTGTCTCTAGAGGCTCCATGGAAGGGGCATGACCCCCAGCATGGGAGAGCCTTGCTTAATTCACAAGGCAGCTCAGCCAGACCCAACTCATTGGAGCCCTTGGTCCAGAACGTTCTCCTGGGTTTACCTGCAGAAGAACAAGGGGAATCAGACAGGACAAAATTTGCTGCCTCCAGAATTAAAAGCAAATAAAACCGAAGTCTTTTATTAATATATCTTCATTAGAATGTACCTTCTGAATGCAAGGATTGTCGTCATTTTTTTTTCCCCTTCTTCTTCTTTTATATCCCCTCAGTTTCTAAAATTATTTCTAGCATGTAGTAGGGGCTCAAAAAATATTTTTCTTGAATAAAGGTCACATTTAGAATCTACATATTTCGTCCCAATTTTCTACACCTTTCCGTTCATAACTTAGACTGAATATTCATGTTCAGAGTATTTGTAGCCCTGTGTATCTTGAGTCATATGAGTAGTTGGCCTATAAGCTATAGGAGGCCAGAGACCATGCATTGTTCTTCTGGGTACCCCAGTGCATGACCCCACAGTTGGTACAGACTCTTTAGGTGTCAGTCTTCACAGTCAGATTAATCACAGCATATCCTTCCCAAACAGAAACTCTGGGACCCAAGGAGCAAAGGCCACCCCTGGAATGCTACTGTTTTGAAAGTAGAGTAAGTAGTTGGAAAGGCCCAGACTGCTGATCACGTTAGGCAGCAAGGATAATGTGCCATTTTGGGATTATAATCGAAATGTTAGCACACCATGCATCAGCTCCAGGAATGTTTCAGTGATTCATTAATCACTTAGGAACATAAAAATGAAAGACTTAAAGCAGCCATATTCATTAAGATTAGTTCCTCTGTAAAAGGGAGCCTTATAATTCATAAATTTTGTCTAAACACTCATAAAGGAATTCACACTAAGGCTCATGCTCCAGCTATCTTTCCTTTACAGACTGAGAAATAATTTACCATCATGTATATGTAAATAGCGATGAGTCAACCATTGGTTAAAAACAAGAAGGCTATAGAGGATTTCAGTTTACCAGTACTTGATTTCTTTATTTTGGCAGAGGTTTCTCAGGCGCTTTCTTCCTCTTTCTGCTCTGAGTCACCTTTTAATAACAAACAAGGAAAAGGGTCCTGAGGCTGTTTGCTGATAGAAAAGGCTATGAAAATCCTCTCAATCTGTATTTCGGGTGCAGTTTAAATGACTTATTGTAAATGGATTTTTATGAACTAACAATTCTAATAGACAGTCTCACTGTTCTTCAGAAAGACAGTTGTTTTCCTGCCACTGTCTATGCAGTGTGGCTTGTATATATTTATGACTTAGAGTCATGTTTTGGCCTGTGAAGCGCAAAAACCTCTCTGCAGCCAAGTGTTGTCAGTGCTAATACATGCCCTTTACATCCCACATTCCTTAATTGCTTCAGAAGCCTTGCCTGATAGGTGAGCGGTCCTCACACCCTGATGAGAGGGGGAAGGTCATTGGCTCATCTGCACAGAAGTTTGGATTGTGCTTCCACGTGAAGTGGCAGAAGCCCTGGCAAGCCAGCCGAGAGAGCCCTTGGAGGCACAGGGAGCCAGAGTCTAGCCTGGAGGCCACTCTTGTGGCTGCTGGGTGTTTTCCCCCTGAGTCTGTCAAGAGCCGGAAATGTGACCGACCTTGTCAGGGTGGTGGCTGAGACTTCCCGGCCAGGTAAGAAAATAACCTGGGTTTCCTTCATCTAGGACATTTCCACCACCTGCCACCCGCCAAAAAGAACGGTCATTCTTCTCGCATCCAGAGTCAGTGGTGTGTGGGGAGCCAGTCCTGATCTTCAACCTGTGCTTTATCTCTTGGGACAGGTGAGTGTCCTCACAGACCAAGTGGAAGCCCAGGGAGAGAAGATTCGGGACCTGGAAGTGTGTCTGGAAGGGCACCAGGTGAAACTCAATGCTGCCGAAGAGATGCTTCAGCAGGTACGGGCGGGTGAGGCCCAGGGCCTTGGGTCCTGCCGCTGCTCGTGTGGGTGAGCCCCTTTCTGGGTCCAGCTTGAAGAGCTCCCTGCTTCCTTTCCAGTCCTGCCCGCAGGGACGGTTGGACGCCCAGCTTGCGGTGTTTACACAGCAGGTGAAACCAGAGGGGGAGGGCGGGGAAGGGCAGGCCTGAGAGGAATAACCTGTCGGGCTGGTTCCACAGATCCCCAAGGTACTTTCTCCAGGCCTGGTTTAGTGAGGAGCTCTCGGCTGGCAATTCCCCCTCATCTTATCACGCCAACCACATGGGACACGTTGGCTAACTCCTCGTGACCAAGTAGCCCACGGTCCTGGCACAGCCCTGCTACCGCCTTTGCCCTATGAGTGGCATCTGGGGTTTCTGAAAGTCAGTGAGCTTATTTTGCGCCTCTTTCCACCCTCACTCTTCCCCTACTTGCTCTGTGTGCCTTTCTTTGATAAAATTGATCACATTATTACATAAATAATATTTGAATATAGTTTAATATGTATCAAAATGAAAAAAAAAATTAGCTGTTCTTTTACCATTCAAAAAGATCTCTTAAATGTCTTCTTGTTTCTCATTGGTCCTTTTAGCTATGTGTACATATGATATACAAAACATATTTGTACCAGAGATATGATTTAGTTCTCAGATTTTCTATGCTTAACATCATAGAGGGAGTGTTTTTTTTTTTCCCATTTTTAAATGTTGCTGTTGTTGTCTTTACTATCACTTAAAGATTTTTTTTTGGTAAAAATATTATAGTTAATTGACTTCCTGAACAATCTGACCCCATTGTAAATAATGAGCAACAATTTTTAGGAAGAGGTGTTGAATTTTTGTCAAGTGTTTTTAGAATCTGTTGAGATGCTAATTAGAAGTTGTATTTTATGAACTAATGTGATATATCTAGTTAATAGGTTTCCTTAACTTGCATTATTTTTGCATTTCAGTTATTTTGAAAAATAAACCATTACTGAAGTTTATGTGTGTATACTTTGTAGCTCTTGGTATAGTACCTGGCACATAAAATGTGCTCACTAGTTATTTAAAGAATGAAAGTCTTTATTTTAAAATGAGTGGGTTCAATTAGAGGACTGCTTATAATCCTTTCCCCCAAGTTCTAACTTTTTTTTTTACTGGTCAGCATAAAATTCAAATTATTTCTCTACAGAATAGTAATGAACACAGGCTTTGACTATAACGTCTGGTCTTATTTCCCAGGTATTAGCTTTGAGTGCATTTGAGGAACTTTAAAAAAAAAAAAAATCAGTATTTTTATGCAAATGTCTTTGTAGAAACTAGTTCCAACAGCTCTGAAACTGTTTTTAGTTTATCCTTTCACTGCTGATTAATAAGTTACCATGTTCTTGGCTTCATTTGATTTTCTGTTTAAATTGTGTGCCATTTCTCTTGCTCATCATATTCCCTGGAAATCTGAATAGCAATAGGAGTTCTTTTTATTTTTAAAAGTTGAATCTTCCTTTTGAAGACTCAGGAAAAAAAAAAATAGCCTGGTGGAAAAATCTCAAATAGCAGAAAAGCGTTTTCACAGGAGTGCATGGGACAACCCACGAGATTATATTTTCAAGAAGGCAGAAGGTGCACTTCTGGGACGAGCACCAGGGAGGAAGATGACGGAATGCTGTTAAAAAAAAAAAAAAAAAAAAGAACCTAGACAGACGTAGACCAGGAAAACTTGCGTGTGGAAAGGAACGTGTCAGAAAAATGGCAAAAGGCTGATGCTTCAGGAAAGTTGTGCCTGGTGAGCAACCAGTCACATAATCAGAGGTCACAACATGGTCCATTGTGGTACCTGAGCTCTCTGACCACCGTCCTTCTGCTCTTCCAGGGCCCCCCTACGCCCCTCTCATGACAACGTTTCTGCTTCCTTGTTGAGTCTCTGTACCAAGAAGTTCAATGTTGGCTACCAGCCCCACCTCAGGGAGGTTGCCTTGTCCTCCTAAGCATTATCCCATAGACTGGATTTTAGATGTTTAAAAAAAATTGTTGTTTTTCATTTTTGGCTGTGCTGGGTCTTCATTGGTGCACAAGGGCTTTCTCTGGTTGCAGCGAACAGAGGCTACTCACTAGCTGTGGTGCTCAGGCTCTGCGTGCTGGTCGCCTCTCTTGTTGCACAGCACAGGCTCTAGGGCGCAGACTCAGTAGTTGTGGTGCACGGGCTTAGTTGCCCTGTGGCATGTGGAATCTTCCCAGACCAGGGATCAAACCCTTGTCCCCTGCATTAGCAGGCAGATTCTTATCCACTGGACCACCAGAGAAGTTCGGATTCTAGACTTTTTAAAAAACTTGTAAGTTCAACTACCCCTTTCATCGTGTTTATATTCTAAATCTTCTTTCTTGTGTGCTGTGGGTGAGGTGGCAGTCATGTGGTTTGCATGTACCATAGGTGGATGTCTTGGCTTGGTAGATTTTAGAGGGTAGTAGGTCTTATTTGCTCCCTTAGGGCTGAAAGATCTTCCTGAACTTAACCAAGTTATTTTTACGCCCATAACTTTGACCATGTTCTCTCAGCCTTTAAGGGTAAAATGAAAGCAGTGTGCTACTGCACTCCTCTCCTGGAGGATTCTGAGTTCAGTTCTTATGGGGCCTCTGAGGCACCGCTCCCACTCATGTTTGCTGGGCTTGGTGGTGCCTGAACTGGAGATGGTTGGGTTGCCAGCTCTAAGTCCCACATTGAATGTTCTGCATGTGCTAATGCTTCTCGGAAATCTGCTTGATGCTGTTTGAAAAGATGCTAATTCTTGCACCACAGTGCTGATGTAATGCCATCTATAGCTTGGAGTGTGTACATAAGTGTCCTCTTAATTGGGGACAGGCAGAGACTTGCTTGATCTGACTGTGATATCTTGGGCCCCGGGCTCATGGTAGAAGCAGGCATGACTCATGTCATTGAGGCAGAAAATGGACACAAACAATTGCTTCTTTCTGCCAGCCCTCAAGACCAATCTTGCCTGAGCCAACCTGGCCTCTTGTTAAAGGCCCAGGAGCTCTGAAGGAGCATGGGGCTGCTGACTGCACAGGGACACTGCTTCCCTTGGGGATGCGTTCCTAGCAGCCCTGCCCTTTGCACACATCCTGTCTGAAGTGGCAGCTGACCGCCCATGGATGCCCAGTATTGCTAGATATTCTAGTTTTCACAAGAAGCTGGGAATTCACATATAAGGATTTAAAGATTGGTCTTTCTATTTTAACATCTTACCGACCAGAGATATATTAATATGTCTTTTGTTACCTGAATGCTATTGACTCGAGTGTTTCAATATTATTCACTAACATAACAAATCAGCTGCAACAGGTATTAGTGTCTGTAAAAATTCCCAATAATGTGTTAAAAAAAAAATTGGCAACCAATTTAATGGCAACCAATGGGAAAAAGAAAAAAAGTTTGAAACACACAATATTTACCATCAGGCTAAACCTGGCCCATGGACCTCTGATCTTGATTCCAGACTTGGCCCCTTGGGCCAGCTGGAAGACCACTGTTGAGGCAGGGTAGACTTAAGGAAACTCATACTCAACCACTTAACCCAAACCCCGTGCATCCATGGGCTCCAAACCCCACTGTGCTGTCTCTCCCCACAACTGTTCTCCTGACCAATGTCAGCTTCCCTCCAGGACCCCAAGAGAGAGGAAGTTAGTTTCACACCCGACTTGTGAGCCAAGGACCCCTCAGCCTGGTTTGGCCTGCCCCCTCTCCTAAGTGCTGATCTCTTTGTTGTTCAGTCACTAAGTTGTGTCTAGTTCCTTATGACCCCATAAACTGCAGCATGCCAGGCTTCCTTGTCCTTTATTATCTCCCAGAGTTTCCTCAAACTCACGTCCATTGAGTCGCTGATGCCATCCAATCATCTCATCCTCTGTTATCCCCTTCTCCTGCGCTCAATCTTTCCTAGCATCAGGGTCTTTTCCAATGAGTCAGCTCTTCCCATCAGGTGGCCAAAGTATTGGAGCTTCAGCTTCAGCATCAGTCCTTCCAGTGAATATTCAGGGTTGATTTCCTTTAAGATTGACTAGTTTGATCTCCTTGCTGTCCAGAGACTCTCTCCAGCACCACAAATTGAAAGTATCAAATTTTCATCGCTCAACCTCCTTTATGGTCCAACTCACATCTATACATGACTACTGATGTCTTAGCTCTCATCTGTTTTCTTCTACACACTTAACCATCTGGTCTCCAGAAAGGGAGAGCATGAAGACCTATAGGGATAGACAGGTGAACCAGGACCAAACAGAATCAGCACAGAGACAGGGCTACGTGAGATACACATAGATTATGGATACGTTTGAGGGCAAAATACTTCTTATCTGTAGTCTGTTGCAGAACATAGGGTGGGAACAGAGCATCCATAAGTACCCCTTAGGACTGACTGTGGTAACACCTACTCTGGTATGGTCTCTGGCTCACTGAGCATGTCTAGATTCCCCAGGGAACCTTCCTCATTAGGAAGAGACATTTCCCAGGAAATGTACAAGTGGGTCTTGTACAACTGGTCTGAATATGGAGCCCACAGGGCTGAAATTTGCCCCTTGGTTCCTTAAGCAGGTCATGAAGTCCCTGGTGGCTTTTTCTAGAGCAGCCTCCGTTGGTTCTCTGGGAGGTTCCTCTGCCTCTGATTGCTGACCCTTCTCCAGAGGGTGATGATTTCAGGGAAGAAGCCAGTGCATTCAGTGGAGAAGAGCTTTCATACAGAGCTGGCAGCCAAAGGGAGTACTTTCCAGAGACTGGCCGTCAGCAGATGTAATCAATGTCAAGAACAGAAGCCATGTTTAGTGCCAAGAAGAAGAAAGGATAAGGAATCTGAGGTGGGAGGAGGAAAGGCTGCTGAGCTCCTTGGAAGACACAGTCCAGCTTTGGAGAAACTGGGAAGGACCCCTGGCTCTATTTCAGTCCTCCTACCTGACCTGGAGCTCCAGGCATCAGGTAACCTCATTTGTGTTGGCTGCCTTTTAGGTGAGGTGTGTGCTATGCTTAGTCACCTAGTCATGTCCAACTCTTTGCGACCCCACGGACTGTAGCCCTCCAGGCTCCCATGTCCATGGGGATTCTCCAGGCAAGAATACCGGAGTGGGTTGCCATGCAACTGATTTAAATCAAATTTAACCCAGGGATCGAACCCAGGTTTCCTGCAGGTGGGAATCTGCAGGCAGATTCTCTACCCTGTGAGCCACCAGGGAAGGTGACGGGTGGAGAATGACAAATGGAGGGGATTTGGAGTCTGCAGACATGACTTTGTACAGATTTAACACTTGAGATTGATCTGGATAAGTCAGTGAACCTATGTTCTTATTTATAGAGAATGAGGATGACAGTGTGGACTCTGTCCACCTCTTAGAGCTGTAGTACAGTTCTTCCAGTTTTGTAAAAACTGGACCATCGCATAACGGCCAGGAGAGTGCAGGACCTAGGCTCAGCTCCAGCCCCTGAGTCGAGTGAGGGACCAGTGTGCCCAGATGTGTGAACACAGCAAAGTGTCGTCAGCACCCAGTTCATAAATTCCTAAAGAGCACCTTAAGGAAGGTATTTCTGCCTCAGAAAGGACATTAAACAGAGCTATGCACATGCTCCTGTGGAACACAAATCTGTCCAGGGAGACAAGGGCACTTGAGTCATGAGTGAAGAAAACAGGGATTTGCCAGTTATTCCCTAAAACTCCCCATGGGAGATTCATGAGGCAGATAACTGCTTTCCTCAGGTTTATCTCATTTGCTGTTGAATTTCCAGACCACAATGCGAAGTAGGTGCTTTGTCCCTTTTTACAGATAAAGTAGAGGGTCTGAGGTTCAGGGAGATGATTTAGTGGGGACTGAGTCAAATCCAGCTTGAGTACGAGCCCCTCTCCCTGAAAGAGACTTCCCGGCAAGGCCTCGGCCTCTTACCTCAAAGGGCAAAGGGACACATTTTTCCTTTCAAGTCTTTCTGTGGCCCATACTCTCATTCTGGTTTCAGGTTGCCAGTCTGGCTACAGCCCTCCATCATTGGCCAGTAACTCCCTGGGTCAGGTTCCACACTTAAAGATGGAGGTAATTGCTTCAAGATGTGGCCCTTTAAGGAGAGCCTAGTTGAAAGGCAAGCTCTTTTTATCAGCCCCACTCAGACTCTGAGCTTTGGAAAAAGGAAATGACCGTTTGCTCTGAGAGGGAAGCTTTTTTTTTTTTTTCATCTCCAAGAAGGGAGATGTATTTGCCCTTCTGGAAGAGATTACTGATTGTGGTGAAGTGAGGGGGGTGGGTGATAATTTTATTTATTGGTTTTCTTCCTAAAGTTTCATTATCCAGTTTCATGGCCCTTCATAGAAAGAAACACAAACCACCCTCGTCTCATACCACCCTCTATTTATCCCCTGCCTTCTCTCATTTATACAGGCAGCCTTGAAACAATCAGAACAGACGTTATGAAACCGTTGCCTCTCATCTCCAGCCCCCTGCCTGCTCATACTGCCCCCACCCCCACACATTATAGTAGCTGTGTGATTGGGATAGATCCCAGCAGGATCCCACCCCGTGGGGCTGAGTAGGTGCCCAACCTTCTAGACAAAGAGGCTGAATCCAGAAATCACTCCAGTCTTGGGGATGGGCGCTCAGGATCCAAGAATGTCATTCTTAAAGGATAACCAGGATAAAAGAAGCTAGCAAATGACAGGAAAAAGAAAAAAAGAAAGGTCAGGGGAATGGAAAGGGAGGATGGGGTTATACTGATGAGAGGATTCAGGGTGAGTCAGTGAGTTGAGAGCTGAGAAGTGGAAGTGTGGGCATTGGTCCCCGGAGCCAGGACAGTTTCTGTGTTCTGCCCGCTGAAGGCAGAGGCCACGTTACAGGCATGCAGATTCTTGAAAAGTAACAGGAAGATGAGGAAGAGGCGGCAAGAGTAGATTATTCTGTTCAGGGCTTGGCTGAGAGGGGAAGAAGGGACTGGAGAGAGAAAGAGAGCTAGTGTTCACACTCACACCACACACAGAGTATGCCTGCCCAGTCCAAGAGCTAGGGAGCTGATGGTGGTCGCTGGAGGGGAAGGAGGTCAAGAGGGAAGGTTCTTTCAAATGTCAGAAATTTGATCATGTTTATAGCCTGAGGGATGGAAGCTGATGGTGAGGGAGAGATTAAATGCCTGTCAGATCGCATGATTAATGGCCCTACCCTAGAGTAGCCCAGACTTGGTGGGAACTTCCTCTAAGGCAGTACAGAGGTGAGGGAGGGCCCAGGTCCCTGTGAGCAGGCTTCACTCTGCTCTACCAGCTAGAGGGAGAAACAGGACTAGGACTCAGAACAAAGCCCAGCGCTACTACTGATTAACCAGGGAGTAACCTGAGTCTTCATTCAAGCTGAGTGAGGATGGCGTGGAGGACTGTTCAGCCACAGGAAGGTGGGTCAGGTGGGGCAGTTCAGAAGAAAACTCTGGAATCTATGTATCTTTTAACATATGCTTTTACTGTGCAACCTGAAGACTTACTGGGCTCGGGAGCAGTTCTTTTTTTTTTTTTTTTTAATTGAAAGATGATTGCTTTACAGAATTTTGTTGTTTTCTGTCAAACTCGGGAACAGTTCTTAAGATGGTAGAACCTCACAGAGGTTCTGACGGTTGCATTCAGTCGTGTCAGGCTAGCCTCAGAAAGGAGGTGTGGGCTTGCTTTCTCTTAGACATGATTCAAGAGAGACAAATAAGGGATGATTCCAGGAAACTTTGAAACAGAAGGATGTAAGTTCAATGACTGATCAGATGATCTTTAAAAATCTTTTCAGTAAATATGAGGAGAGGTTATTTGAGGAGAAGAGGGGAATAGGGTGGGGTTTAGAGCTCAAAGAGAATGGAAAAGATTTGGAACAATCTCCGAAAGAAACCAGCCAGAGATGAATACAAGTTTTGCCAGGCAGTGTTGGAACATCAGCTGTAATTAGATAGAGTAAATTTGTGTGGAAACAAATTGGCATCATTAAGTGACTTTTACCAGCAGTTCTCAGGCCGTGGGGAGTAGAAACATAGGCAAAAGTCTTTGAGGTTTGGCACGGACTGGGCACTGGTGAAGCAAACACACTTCAGACCTAGGGGCAAGAATGAGTTGGAGGGAGAAATTTCTGGTGCAGAAATGGTACAATGGAAATGATAAGCCTTAAGGTATACGGCGGCTATGGAGGCAAATACTGCATAAAGGAAGTTGATAAACTAGGAAAATAGGGAGTTATTAAGTAACTGGTAGCCGCAGAAGTTGAAATTAAAGATGTTTTGAGTAAGTAAAAGTGCTAGTTGAAAGGTCAGAGGATTGTGGCTAGAGGAGAGAATTTCAGAGTTGAAGATTTTAGAAGCAAAACACATACATTCTGGATCAAGATGAGGGTCAGGTAGTAGATGGTAAAGAATCTGCCTGCAATGCAGGAGACCCAGGTTCAGTCCCTGGGTTGGGAAGATCTCCAGGAGAAAGGAATGGATACCCACTCCAGTATTCTTGCCTGGAGAATCCCATGGACAGAGGAGCCTGGTGGGCTGTAGTCCATGAGGTTGTAGAGAGTCGTACATGACTGGGTGACTAAGCACACACATGGGAACTAGGATAGTGGTCGTAGTACACGACAATGGCTGGAGACTGCTGGGCCTGGAGATGAGGAGGTGGAGCTGGGCTGGGATAAGACTGGCGAAGGCTGATTTTGAGTTCAGGGACTAGGATGGTACTTCTCAATATTAATGACAAAGACTGGGGTGATGATAATGAAAGGGGGAAGCACATGCTAATAGATGCAAGCTAGGAGATAGTAGGTAGAAGTTTTACTAACAGTAGGCTAAGTGAAATTAAGCAACTCCAGGTTTCTAATTAAGACGTTGGTGTGTCTAGTTGAAATGTCCACTTGGAAGGTTAGTATGACCAATCAGAGCCCTGGTATTATCAATTGGAATGCTATTGGAACTTTAATGCAACCAATTTGAACATTATCTTTGTCAACTTTAACATTGGTATGACCAGTTACAACCTGGCAGTTAAAACAGCCAGAGGGATTCTGGCAATAAAGGAAGCAGAGTAGATTCTTATCTTCAAGAGAGATACCTTCTGAAGCTTTTTTGAATCCCACCTGTCTTGGTAGGATTGGGTCAAGATATTGTATATTGGGTCAATATCTAGGTCAGGATATTGTCTTATATCTTGACCACTAGACAATAGATGACTGCATAAATACCATCTTAAAAGACTCAAGTACTCCACAGGAGCTGTGTTTTTAACTCTCCTGTCCCTAGGCCTTGGCATCTGATAGTTGAACAAATGATTGAAGTCTCATGGAAGAAAATTTTCTCAGTTCTCAGCACTCCAAAGCAATTGTTACTATCCTATGGACTATGGATAGGATTATCCTATCCTATCCTGGAGTTCTAGAATCATCCCTTTTTCCTTTTGCACTCATTGTATTCAATTTGCACACATTGTACTCAATCTCTAGCTGTGAATAGAACTTTCAGTTCAGTTCAGTCGCTCAGTCATGTCTGACTCTTTGCGACCCCATGGACTGCAGCACACCAGGCATCCCTGTCCATCACCAACTCCCAGAGTTTACTCAAACTCATGTCCATCAGGTCGGTGATGCCATCCAACCATCTCATCCTCTGTCGTCCCCTTCTCCTGCCTTCAGTCTTTCCCATCATCAGGGTCTTTTCCAATGAGTCAGCTCTTCACATCAGGTGGCAAAAGTATTGGAGTTTCAGCTTCAGGATCAATCCTTCAATGAATCTTCAGGACTGATTTCCTTTAGGATGGACTGGTTGGATCTTCTTGCACTCCAAGGGACTCTCAAGAGTCTTCTCCAACACCCCAGTTCAAAAGCATCAATATAGATAATATTGATCACCAATAAAGAATAGAACTTTAGGGTCTGAGTTTTATGCCAAAAATCACTCTGGCTTCATCTTCTTTCCTTACCTGCTTTAATTTTTACAACTTATTTTTTAACTTGAATTGTCTATTTGCAGATTGCCTCAAGTAGATGAAAGGACCAATAAATCTTGGGCCTGTTTCTTCATCTTGAAATAGGGGTGATAATGTTGACTGCTTAGTCCCTGGGTGGGGGTTTATTGAGATAGTATATGTAAAGCACCCAGCAGTGTTGAGCACAGAGGAGGTACTCAGTGAATCTGTGTCCACCCACCCCTGCTCTCAACACTGGGCTCCCTTATCTGGCTAACTCCTCATGACCAAGCAGCCCCACCTTTGCCCTGTAAGCCATCTTCACATCTGGCTGGCTCAGGAAGAGCTGGCCTCCTCAGCCTAGTGAAAAGCTCATTTTGCTGAATTCTCTGGGTTCTAGATACTTACTCCCTCAGGTTAGCAAATGGACGGTTTGAAGCCTGGCTTTCAGCGATACTGACGGCCTTTGGCCTAGGAAATCATCTTGTCCAAGTTAAAATCTGTGTCTCATGTGGTTTGGTTTTATGAGTTGAAGACGGTTCAGAACACATGAAATTGTGGCTGTAGGGTCAGATTGTTGATATCACCATTCTTGTACTAGGGTTGGGTTGCTTAAGATGACACAGAAAGTTCAGACCATGGCAGGATGTCCTTTCCACCTGCTCACATCAGGGGTTACCTTCCTAGGGCCTCTGAGGACCATATCATAGTCTCCTTGCCCGGACTTGTGTGTCCAGTGTCTGTTGGGTGGCAGGATTTGGGATCTCGTGGAACATTGCCTTTTTGCCCATGGAGAAATGTTACCCCTGGACGACGGGACGTCCGCCTGGCTTTTGAGATCCTTCATAATTCCTAGTAGTGCTGAGCAGGTGTTTCACCTATCACCTTTGTTTCTCATCTTATTTATGCTTATTAAGTGCATTAATGGCAGGTTGTTGTCTGCTACTATTTTAGGCTTGGCAGGACTACTGGGAAAGATACATATCACAGAAGATTATACTATAACTATTCAGTAAATAATAACCGAATATCTGCTTTATGTCCTAGCTCCCTTCTAGGTTCATTGCAGTGAGGTCTTACAGTGAGATGTGTGGAAGACTGGGCTGAATATTGAACTAAGCCCAGGAGATGATATGGAGACTTTGGTTTTGAAACATATATTATTAACATTAGCTTGTTTTTTGTTTGTTTATTTTGGTGCAGAGAATCTGCTGCCTTTGCTTTAAAAATAGACATGGAGAAATTTTGTTCTCTGAGCCAACCCATCTATTTTTCTCTAACCTGGAAATAATGAATAATGGTTTCTATGGACAAATGTGTTTTCTTGAGAAACGTAGCTCACATTGACTCTCAGAGCACAGAGGATAGGATCAGGAACTGTGCAATCCCTGAGTGACCCACCATCAACACAGGCCTGTCCCAGAGAGAAGTGTGACTCACATGTAACAGTTTCAATGTACAATGTAGAGACTGCCTTAAGTGCTATGAATGGAATTACAGTTGTTCCTACTGCCATGGAGGTTTATGATTTTGAGATCTGTTTTTGCCTGCAGGAGCTACTAAGTCGTACATCTCTTGAGACCCAGAAGCTCAATTTGATGACCGAAGTGTCTGAGCTGAAGCTCAAGCTGGTGGGCATGGAGAAGGAACAGAAAGAGCAGGAGGAGAAGCAGAAAAAAGCAGAGGTGAGTGCGATAAACCACATTCTGGGGAGGACCCATACTACCCTAAACTCAGATCAGGGGAAGCTATCCTAGTGTGGCCTCCCAACTCAGATCAGGGGAAGCTATCCTAGTGTGGCCTCAGGCCATCTGGTCAACCCCACGCCTGACAGCCACTGAGTGCCAGAAACATCTATACATCAGAGACCCAGTGATCTGTTAATACCAAGTTATCGGGTTTTGCTGTGGCTGCAGATTTCAGCAGTGCCCAAACCACCCCATTTTGGCTCTAGGTTTTATCCTCCCTCAGGCTGCTGGCAAGGATGGAAAGGAGCAGACAAGACTCAGAGGGACACAAGAGGTCTCCTGCGAGAGATGACCATGTGCTGGGATGGCCACTGTCATTGTTCATGGAGCCTGGAGACATTCTTTAATATGCATTTCAGTGACCCAGTTGTGGCCCATAGATTTTGTGTTTCTTTTCTCCTGATGGCTCCTGTGGGTGAGCCTGTAAACAGGCTTTCTCTTAGAGAATGTTTTCCTGTGACTTGTTTTGGTTTATGTTTTCTCAGGCTTCATACGCCATTGACTGGAGCATGCCAGATAGTTTTTTTTTTTTTTGATAAATGTTTTGAATAAAGTTCAGGCTCAGCTCAGAACAGTCTGCTTTAACTTAATATAACCACCTTCTGTGTGTTTCTACCCACAAGCCTCTCCTTTTGTATACTGTGCATTCTGAGATGTGGCATTGTGAGATGTGACAAGAAGAGCAGCCTTTAGGGTTAGAAATTCCTTGGCTCAATTAACTGACCTAACTGGTTAATACCTCTTTGAATTTCAGCAAGTTAACTACTTAATCTCTCTGAACTTCCATTTCTTTATCTGTAAAATGGGTAATTGTGTTATGAAATCAGAAAAAAAAATAACAAAAGTTAAGTCTCTATCGTATGATCTGGCATCCTTGCTTCCATTCAGGCATATCTAAAATCTAAAGATGGACATTGTTCCTTTCAATTAAGCACAAACATCATTGTCCTCTGAAACCTGGCACATTTGTGTTTACTGGGTAAATGCTGGCGATGGAGACACTGCTAATATGTGGGGCATATTCCTTGTGTTGCTTTTGAGAACATGCTTGTTAGTAAGAGGTATAGTTGCCAAAATAAAATTTATCTCCATTAAGCTGAGGACACCATCTTCCAGGGATTAAGAGTGCACGCTCTTGAATCAGATCTCTTGGCTGTAATCCAAGCTCAGCTACTCAGTAGCTCTGTGATCTTAGAAAAGTAATTGAACCCTGCCCCCGCAAACCTCTGTTTCTTCTTCTGTGAAATGGAGATTAGCAATACTTGCTATTTGCTCAGTTGTTCTGAGGAAGGAAGGACATCATGTGTATGTATAGTCCTTAGCATAGTGCTGGATAGCAAGCTTTTATTAGTTATTACTGATTGTGTTGTTGAGCATGCAAGAAATGGAAATGTAGACCTAGCTACATTATTGACCGACTGCAGAGTTCACACAGACTGAAAGCTTATCTGTGTGAAGTGTCAATTGAATAGACTATACTTCTTCAATGTTCAGAGAGAAGCAACTGGATTTTCTCCAGATGTAGAGTTCTTTTACCAATATTTCAAGACATGTGAATATACATTTAGGCTTAGGGGCGGAAGACTTAAAACCATAGAGATCAAAACCACGGAAAGAAGGAAGGAAAAGAAAGAGGGGGGACTATTAAGTCACACAACTGGAACAGTCTAGGGTTTTAAAAGCTGATCTCACTAGATCCAGTTGGCTTCACCATGTCATTAGAAATCAGGTTTAATGTCTCATTTGGTTCTGTTCCATCCTTGTTCTTGGCTTCCCAGATGGCTCAGTGGTAAAGAATCCACCTGCCAATGCATGAGGCATAAGAGATGCCAGTTAGATCCCTGGGTTAGGAAGATTGCCTGGAGAAGGAAATGGCAACCTGCTCTAGTGTTCTTGCCTGGAAAATTCTGTGGACAGAGGAGCCTGGTGGGCTACAGTCCATGGTGTCGCAAAGAGTCAGACATGAGCATGCACGCACCAGCCTTATTCTCAGGAAGGCTCTCCCACGTGTGACGAAGGTGGCCAGAGGTAGCCTTAGAGCCTACTATAGTGGCATAGTGCATAGAGAGATTCTCTCTTTCAAAGGTTCCCCAGGATTGCATCTCATTGGGCTAATTTGGCTCAAGTGCTTTGTTCTGAACCAGTCACTGTAGTGGGTGTGGGCCCACATATGGGTGTGTGTGCGTGAGCCTTAGAGTCAGTTCATGGCAGCAGAATGCTGGGTTAGCACTGAGCTGGATCAGTTCAGCTCCTTTTTGGATAAGGAAGGGGAGCCCCCACTTCTAGGCCGAGTACCACTAATGCAGTCATTTTACTGTTTGCTTTATTTTTTCTTTTCTGAAGGATTATTTTTCAGTCTGTGAGTTTTTGTTTTTGTTTTCCATTAGGCTGTTCATGTATGGGGCACCATAAGCCCTAAGCCCCTGGCCTCAGTTCTACCAGATAACAGCCCTTCCCAGCTGCTAGTACAAGCATTAGGTTTCCTTCCACGTGGAGGAATTTTTTAGGCTGTTGAAACTTGTGAAATTCAGCGACCAGCCCCCTGACCTGAAACAACTTTCTCATTCTTGTAATTGAACAGGATCTTTGCTGGTATGTTGAGACCCAACACTCCTGTCTGTAACTCTCTGGAGCATCTGAGGCTCAGAGCCATGCGGAGGACTGCTTAAGCTGCACTATTGTCCTGTGTGTGAAGGTGTTTGTTTTGTGTGAGATGTTTGGCCAGCTCAGGTCACTGAGGGCGTAGGAGCATGATTAAAGGGAATGTTGCTTCTCATCCTGTGCTGCTGCTGTTTTTCTAGTGAATGCACTTAGCTTAAGGTTCAGCTGATTGCTTACAGTTTGAAAGAGGCAAGACTTTTTTCTTTTTTTCTTTTGAGGTCTTTTGAGCCAGATCTGAACAAACTTTCTCTGTGTAGCTCAGGATTTATCCTAAGCCAGTATCCTGCTGCCCTATAGTCAGTATCAAAGTGATTACAAATATTCATATATAAACCCGAGGACTTTGAGGTGTAGGTTTCCTGTTAGACGAATACAATCCTGACAGCCAGCTCACTCAGGAGTCACTGGTGACCCTTGTGAGACATGGGTGAATACTGGGTTTCCTGTTTACTGTACCTTTTCTTCTGAGCCTTTTGCAGTGGTTCTGGGTCATTTCAGGGGACCCATGTTTGGGTCTGTTAGGTTTATGCCTGAAAAGTAGGATGATAGGAAAAGTGACCAGTGCGAAAAGTGATACCACATTTAGGAGGATGGGACATGAAAGAAAGTGATCCAGAGACAAAGGAAAACCTCTGGGTGGCGCACTTATCAAAGTCACAGCCCTTGGAGAGATCTTCCTTGGAGAAGGGCATCTGGCTTCCAGCACTGGGTATGCAGCGAGGCCTGCAGCTGCATCCCCTTCTGCGTGTAGTACCAAAGCAGCCTTCCAAAAGGGGACCAGGGGCCTGGCGTGTGCTGGGAAATGGAGTCAGCCCGATGGGTCAGGAATATCTCAAAGAGAACCAGAAGCAGTCTCTAGGATTTCCTGGCAGAAAATGGAATGTCTTGTAGCCCAGATGCTGTTGTCATGCTTACTTTCTTCCTATGGGTGGGACTTTGGAAAGGAAGGGTTCTGATTTCTGAACTGGGGCAATCAGAATGATGGACTTGGAGTACAGAGCACAGGCTGGGATCATTGTGTTTGCTCTGAGAGGTGCTAGCCTGACTTAGGAAAGTTTTACTATTCTTGTTTTTATTTTCTGTATTTTATTTTATTTACTCATTTTTATTTGTATAGGAATTATACTCCAACAACTCACATAAGTTAGTTCAGAAAGGTAACGCAGCAAAATCTCCTCTTCCATGGCCTTTCCCCGGCCAGCAGGCAGGTGCCAGTGTTGTCAGTTTGTTTTGTATGCTTCAGAGTTATCCTATGTATGGATGAGCAAATTTAGGTGGATTAATTATTTTCCTCATTTTTGCACAGATACACATTACTTTAGATCTTTCTCTTTTTTAATGAGCAGTCAGAGTTTGTTTCATATCAAGCACATTAAATTTTTTTTTCCTCATTTGTATTTATGTTTATATATTATTTCACTCTCTACCCTCATTTAGCCATTTCTCTCTTTTTGGGTGGACATTTGTTTCCAAGTGTTTGCTCTTATAAGTAATGCAGTTGTGAATAAATTTGTAAATGTGTGAAGATATTGAAGTGAAATTGAAGGGTCAAAGGGTACATGCATTTGACCTTTTGACAGGTGTGGAGGTGGTATTCCCACCCTGATGTGTCAGAGTGCCAGGATGGTCCTAAACTGAGCATGAAGTAAGAGGGAGAAAAACAGCTAAGTAAAACTGTGAACAAGTTTAACAGGTAGGGTAGCATAGGAAAGACTGATTATGGGAGCTGCCCAGTAGTCTCACACAGAAAAGTGCCATTAAAAAAAAGAAATTTGATGGTTAGCAAAGCAGGAGGAATAAATAAAATGAGCTGAGATTACAGAACAGTGATTAGAACCTCATAAATGTCACCTGGACTTCATGACATGAGGCCTGAGAACGGAAACACTGAGACAAAAGGCTCCACCGAATGGGAGAGAGACAGACCTGTTGAGAGAAGAGATGGGCTGGCTCTGAAAGTAAGGATTTTAAAGTACACTGAAGTGGCAGGCCTGAGGATGCACACACTGGAGAGCAGCACTGCCACATGGATAGGAGGTTGAGAGGAGAGTGTTCAGAATTGCTGGGCTGCACCACGTGGTTACAGGAAGCAGAGGAGGAAAATGGGTGCACTCCTAATACAGATCCCCAGCCTGATGGAGGCAGACAAAGGACAGGAATGGGAGGGAGTGGCAATTTGGAGAGTTCCTAAAAAGACTACTCCAGGCTTCCCTAGTGGTTCAGACAGTAAAGAATCTGCCTGCAATGCAGGACAACCACATTCAGTCTCTAGGTTGGGAAGATTCCCTGGAGAAAGGAATGGCGATGCACTCCAGCATTCTTGCTTGGGAAATCTCCTGAACAGAGGAGCCTGGCGGGCTACAGTCCACAGGGTTTCAAAGAGTCGGACACGACTGAGCGACTCACGCTTTTACTTTCAAAAGATTCCTTCAGCTAAACACCTAAGTATCGAAAGGCTGCTTTTTGTTTTTGTTTCTTCCCTACCCTCTTGTTTTTAGTTTCTGCCCTGAATGTAGATAAACCAGGAAAACTCCCACTCTGGCTCTAAAGCTAAAGCAAAGCTAGAAACTAGTTTATGAAGTAGAAGTGAAGAGTATCTTGGGAGTGAGTGGCCATTGCTATTTTGAGAATTCATGACAGTGGAGGAGGGGAAACTCACCATAGACTGCCATGCACTGTAGACTTTGGTAAAGCTTACCTTTGAAAGTTCAGACAAAGAAGAGATGACTCAAAAATATTGAACTACTTAGAAATATAATTATTTCTGACTATGTAACCTCACAAATAATACCAATAAAAAGGAGAAGCTTAGAGATACCTGAAAGAAACTATAGTTTTCAAAGGGGCTTGTACCAAAGGTCGAAAAGACAAATGAAAGTGCACCTGTATGAACAGTAATCAGGAAGGGCAAACCCCACTCAAAGGGCCAGTGCCTAGGGCGATAGGGAGGTTTCCCTTTAAAGTCACACGCTCAGCGAGAAGGTCAGAAGAAAGAATGGGCTTGGTTCCGCTGATGCTTCTCACAGGTGCACAAGTGCTTGCTGTGAGTGAATTTTAAGGAATCTGAGAAATCAGTGAGTTGCTAAAAAAACTGGAAGTAACCATTTTCTACTCCTCTTTTTTTCAAAATGGCAAAGAAAGAAGGGTTCTACAAAATTCATTCTGCTGAGTTTGAAGTCAACCCTGTGATGGTTTGTGAGAAGCTAGAAGACTAAGTAGGGGTCTGTGTCTCTTAAGAGTGAGTCATGTCTGTTGGGCCTCACTGGTTTCGCCAGGAGTACATCTTGCAGCATTAGGCCCGGAAAATCCCCACTTTAGTGAGGCATCACATGTGGAAACACTGCTTGGGATAAGTCTTGTGGATAAGATATAGGAATTTAGGATGAATGCCAAAATAGGCACCAGTTCAGTTGCTCAGTCGTGTTCGACTCTTTGCGACCCCATGGACTACAGCACACCAGGCCTCCCTGTCCATCACCAACTCCCAGAGTTCACTCAAACTCATGTCCATTGAGTTGGTGATGCCATCCAACCATCTCATCTTCTTTCGTCCCCTTCTCCCACTTTCAATCTTTCCCAGCATCGGGGTCTTTTCAAATGAGTCAGTTCTTTACATCAGGTGGTCAAAGTATTGGAGCTTCAGCTTCAGCATCAGTTTTTCCAATGAATATTCAGTACTTATGTCCTTTAAGATGGACTGGTTGGGTGTCCTTGCTGTCCAAGGGACTCTCAAGAGTCTTCTCCAACACCACAGTTCAAAAGCATCAATTCTTCGGTGCTCAGCTTTCCAACTCTCACATCCATACATGACTACTGGAGAAACCATAGCTTTGACTAGACGGAGCTTTGTTGGCAAAGTAATGCCTCTGCTTTTTAATAAGCTGTCTAGGTTGGTCATAACTTTTCTTCCAAGGAGCAAGCATCTTATTGGTACCGAAATGATAATGAACAGTGCCGTAAGATTCCTGCTAGGAAGATTTTTTTGTAGAGGGTCATGTCATCTGCTCTTAGTCCTCCTGCCTGGTGAGCATTTTTAGTCCATAATTTGGATGCTGAAATAGAAGGACTTGAAGTTGTGATGACAGGAAGCCAAATAAAAACTAAACGAGTCAGTTGACATTGGGATTCATGAAGACCCACAGGCTGGAGTGATGGATAGGTTGGCAGAAAAAGAGTAAAAGAGAGGCCAGAAGAACCTGAGTAGTTCAGAGTTGCTGAAGGTAAGGAGTAAAAAGAGGGAGCCACACAGCTTGAGGACAGAGAACACATGTGTGGATCTGACGAGGAGGCCGGTACTGACCCCTTGTGTGGTGGAGACAGAGCTCCAGCTCATTTGCCTGGAGACGAGGTGGGGATGAGGTGATGAAAATCAGGGTCAGTGGGTCTAGACCCCTCACTTGAGAGAGATACCAATGAAGGGAACAAGAGAAGAGTGAGGGCAGCAAAGTTCTTGAAACTTACATAAGCGAGAGAAGAACAGGTCTGATGACAGGCAGGGCCAGTGACTAGGAAAGACTAAAGGTTCTGGAAGACTGACCTGTATGGGACGCATGCCTGGGCTTTTGTTGTCAGTGATCAATGTCACGTAGGTCTTCACTACGTCCTGTGACCTTGAGATGTTTTTGATTGCTCTCCCAGTTTCTCTCCTTCATTCCTTACGGGTCAAGTACTTGGTGGCAAAAGGAGAAGCACTGGGGGAAAGTGAACTCCCATTTATTGAAGGCTCCTGTGTGCCAGGCACCATGCAAGCTGTTTACCAAAGTCAGCTGAGTCAAGGGCGGCCCACCTTCTGACGCTGATTCTGGGTTAAGACAGGGTGGGGCCATCTCCAGGCTGATTTAGGTGAGCTGGCTCCAGGGCAGAGTGGCCAGGAGGCCAGGGGCCCGCTTACAACAGCCATGCCTGCCGCTCAGCTCCCCAGGTTCAAGTGGAGTGGCTGGCGTAGGGCCCAAGCCCAGTGTCCTCTCAGCCCCAAGCTGCCACCTGGACCCAACAAGGTTTAGCAGGGAGGAGCTTTTCTTTTTAAACAAAACACAATTTCTACTGGGGATGGAAAACGTTGCATGCCTGGGCAGGTACCAGGGGGCAGACCCCTCAGCACGGTGCTTAGAACATCAGTAAAGGTGGGCAGAAAGGGGCTAACCACTGTGATTGGCTGCCACCCTGACCACCCTGGGCTCTGTTTAGATCTATTGGCAGCCATCTCCTTCACTCTGCCCACAGTCTTCCCCAGCCTCTCGGGTATCTTGTTGATGTGAGCAGTACCGTCATCTACCATATCACCCAGTCCCTGACTCCTCGTCTCCTTTACCCCCACCCAGGTGAGGGGTCTAGAATGTGCCTACTTGACATCACTGAGACTCGTCCCATCTCTGACCTGACCCAGGCAGAATTAGTCCCTCTCCACTCTCTGAAAGCCCCGCCGTCTTCCTGGCATAGCACTTATAACCATTTGTGATTTTTATTTGTGTGTTTCTCCTCACTCACCCATGAGTGACGCTGCTTACTGTGGCCTTGGGTCCCTGAAGAATGGCACTAAATGTCTGTGGAGTAGATAAAGAAAAGCCCAGTGGAGCTGCTAGTCCAAGAGATTCAGAACTAAGTAGGTATAAATTCTAAAAGTTGCAGTATTTTTCTGAAGTTGACATAAAAGGCCAAAATGTTCTTGAGGCTTCAGAGGAGTCAGGTGTGGTGTTGGGCGTGAGGGAGTGCTTAGGGTTGGGGACCTGTGAACATGTGTGCTGTATGTCTCTGGTACTCAGGTGTTGGTATGTTTGGGGAAGGAGTTGGTGTGTGTAGAAGGGGTGTGTCCACATGTATGCCCATCTCTGCTGTTGCTGGACTCTGCATCTTGGACCCGGACAGGTAATGATGGCCCCCAGTATGGCACGAAGGCATTGCTGAGGGGGTTGTTCAAATTGCAAGACAGTCCTGCGGATGGGACAGGTGAGGGAAAACACTGCATCTTTTGGTTCCTGTGAAGAGAGCAGGTGGTCGTGGACAGTGACCCCCGGGTGCCCCGCTGCACACTTCCGTCCTTCTGTTCTGCTTTCCCAGGGAGTTCCGCGTGTGAGTGCAGACTGACGCTGAGTGCTTTTTTCTCCTCTCTCTTCCTTCCTACAGTCGGTTCTGAATGTGATCAGTGAGCTGCAGGAGCAGATGTGTAGGCTGCAGCTGGACATCCACAGGCAGATGCAAGAGCGCCTCTCTCTCAGTAGGGACTACCCTGAGGAGGTGGCGGCCGGCGACGGTGCGGCCCGGCCCCAGCCCTGCGGCCAGGACTGTGCCCACGGGGAGGGGTCACCTGTAGGCACCACACTTAAGTATATGGGCGCATGTGTGTGTGGGGCGTCTCATGGCGGAGGGACCGGGGTATCTCCTAACCAGAACCGTGTGCGCTAGCTTAACATGGATCTGCAGTCACCTCTGGGCAGAGCTTGGGACTCCCCCTGGGGGATGTGAGCTGAACACTGTGACACTCCCCCAGCAGCATCTGAGCAGGAGAGGCCAGCCCTCTGACGGCGACTGCACTTATCTGCCTCAGGGCTGGGAGTGAGCTGTGTCAGGTGCCCCAAATGATGGGGCATTGGTATAAAAGGAAGCTTCAGGAGTTCCCGTCCCAGGTCTGACCAGCTCTTCCTCCTGGGCTGGGAGATTAAATGAAGTTTTGTCTCACGTGATTTTTTTTTTTTTTTTTAATTTAAGAAAAAAATAGCATCATGAAAGAATCCTTTCAAGTTTATACTTAAAGGGATTTATCCCCAGTGAGAAAATAGAACACAAGTTTCCGTATATTTGACAACTGTCATCGTCTCAGTTTCTGGGGGAAATTCTCCCACATGATCACGTTTGCGGGATCTCACCACCTCTGGGCCTGTGGAGTGTATCTGACTGGGATTCTAGACTTGACCCCTCACACTGGTGTCACCAGTGTTTTGTGATGGCAGCTGCACAGCCATGATCCTGTGCCTCCAGTGCTCCCTACTGAAGAGGACCGGGAAGGTCAAGGTCACGATAGCCACGTCTGTAGGAAGTTGCCGTGATGTTATATTCAACTATGAGACGTGTTGAAAAATCTCTACTCTGACTTGGGCATGAGAGGACAGGGCTCGGTGGGGAAGAAAATGAGAGTCAAGATGAGGTGCAGATTTGGAAAGGGGAGCTCTGACAGGGTGCTGGCCCCATGGAGAGCGGGTCACCCCAGAAAGACTTGTGAGAGAAATGAGAGTGGGCACCAGTGCTAATAGCTCATGATGGGCAACAAATAGTTGAGAAGGAAGAGGCTGGGCCCCAGAGGTCCCCAAGCCTAGAGATGGTCCTGCTTGGTGTCCCCATAATGGCTGCTCCTCAGCAGTAACCTGCACACTTTGGGTTCTGCCATCAGCAGGCTTGGAATCCCCCTCAAGCACAGCTAGACTCAGAAAATGATCTTGGATCTGCTACAAGTCACGACAGGCCTTAAAGTCTAATGTTGCAGATCAAGGAGGCAATAATCTTAGCTTGGAAGACTTTTTTTTAAGGGCAGCAACAAATGTTCACCTCATTTATAAAAAAAAATCTTAGTAAAGATTTTTAGTAAAAAAAAAATTTTAGTTAAAAAAAAAATCTTAGTAAAACCTACACAGTTCAAGTGGAAGCGATGTCACTTTCCGGTGGATTGTCTCAGAATGCAAAGAGCTCCAGGCCAGTTAATAGATGGCTTGAGTTGCATGTGTTCATTCATCAAGAAATAATGCATACTTGACTATGTGCCAGAGGTTAGCAAAGCTCATGGAGTTCACAATATAGGAGGATAACTAGCCACTAGCAGTCACACCGGTAAATGTTTAATTGCAAATGATGTAAAAGATGATACAGATACCACAAGAGTATAGAAGGGAGATCTGAGGAAGTGTGGAGGTTGGGATAGCTTTGCTCAAGGCAGTCTGAAGGATGGGCAGGGATTAACCTGGCAGACAACTCCAGACTGAGGGAGCTGCAGGTGCAAGGGCCCAAGTCAGATGGAACTAACAAGTACGGGTGTGGCTGGAGTAGACCTGGGGAGAGCTAGTAATACAAGAGTCAGGGCGCAGGGTCAGGCCCAGCTGTGTTGGTCACGGGTTACATTTCATGATCTTTGAAGAGCAGGGAAGGCCAAGATCAGACTTGTGCTTCAATCGTATTGTTCCCCTGGATACCATGGGGCCAGTGGATTCAAGAAGGGCAAGACGACAGAGGACCAGCCAGCAGAGAGACTGTCCAGGCTGTCAGCACTGACTGCTGGATCAGAGTAGCCACAGTGGGGTTGGAGTTAAACAAGAGGCTCAGGCAGTTTCCTTGAAGGTAGAATTTACAAGGCTCTGTAGATTACGTATGTTGGGGGGAAAGACCAAAGAGATGCCAAGGAGGGATCCTGGGTTTCTGACACAAGATGGAGATGTCATTTAGTGAGACAAGGATATCTAAAAACGGGAACTGAGAGTTCCGCTTGGGCCATGACAGTTGGAAGAGGCCCAGATGCCATCCATGTGGAGATGTTAAGTGGAAAGTTACATGAGTCTGGAGTTCAGAAAGTCTGTGGAAGTAATCACTTTTATGCTAATTTTTCTGAATGAAACCAGTCAACAGGACCATTTGTCTGTTAAAGGACCCTAGATTTGGGACAGTGGTGTCTGTACTAAGGGGTACTGTAGAAAGCAGGGGCCCTGGGGTCAGAAGATAACAGGCCTGATTTCCAGCTCCACCATCAGCAAGTTGTTTAAATGTCACCTTCCCACTCAGCAACCTTCAATGGCTTCCTATAATACGATCTAAAGAATGGCTTCAGAATTCTTTATATTCTCATCCAACAGCCTTTACAGTAAGGTTCCACCTTATCTCCTGACCTTATTCCCACTGAAGGCTGCCCATCCCCTGCTCCAGCCCAACAGGCTGTCTGCCTTCATGCTTCCTGTCTGCCCTCTCCCTAGATGCCTCCCCCCTTCCTCCTTTCTTCAAGCCAACTCCCTCCTCAGAGCTAGAACACCCAGGCCAGCCTTTACATTTCACACTTGAGCATTTGACCTTGCAGTGTTTGATTTCTATCCTCCTGGCTTGTCACTTCCTCCCTGACCCTCCCTTTAGGCTCCTCAACTCCCCAGGCAGAGAGATGCTCCCACTTAGCATGCTTCCTGTCCCTTTGTCTATAAGAAGCTGCCTTGTTTTTGTTTGTTTTTTGCATCTCTGTTTCTCTTGCTCCCAAACCCTACCTCTCCTGTCCTTTACACGTGTGTGCATGGTTTGGGTACCCCCTACAGGGAATGCAGATGCTAGAAAGGTGGAGGGGAACAGGTTCTAAAAGAAAAAATGTTCTCTTCCTTATGTCTGAAACTCCAGGCCTTTGTTTTGTAATAGGCACACAGCTCTTCCTGAAGCAAGAACCGGCCATCTTTAAAGATCGGAGCCAGCCGCAGTGCGGAGCCTGATGTGGTGGCTCCTGCCTTGGCGTCATCCTCTGTGCATGTGCTTATTATGCAGGATTGTAGATCCTGGCAACACCCTGCTCTTTAACCATCAGAACTCTGTCTTGCTCACTCGTCTAGGAGTTGCTTCAGGAGCTCCGGCACCTCAAAATCAAGGTGGAAGAGTTGGAAAATGAACGGAATCAGTATGAATGGAAACTGAAGGCCACCAAGGTAAGAGGCAGTCCTGCTGTTTATGGAGAGGCTTTGAGCCCCGTGGGGAGGGTCTGTGTCCGAGCCTGGGGGGTGCAGTAGCCTTAGCTTGAGAAATGTGAATTGACCCCATTGTATGCATAGGTAACAGTGTGCAGATTGTGTGAGCAGATGGATCTAATCCAGGAGGGCTCTTCCCCTGGAGAAAGCCCCCGAGATTATGAGTTGCTGAAGTCACAGTCTCTGCGTCCCACAGCAACCCCCAGGCTGAGGTGCTAGATGAAGGCCAACATTATCTTGGCTGCATTGTTTTAAATGCAGCAGTCCTTCTGCTGTAGTAATCAGTTTCTAAAAAGAGGCATGCTTTATTTTTAGCAATTCCTAAAAATATGTACTTGTCTTTTTTTTTTTTTCCCAACCAAACCATATTTCTATTGAACTGAGGAGCTTGCTGTTTAAAGGATACCAGTGATATATTATTTTTGCAAAATAAGTGTTATCCTTCCCTCTTTTGTTTCTTCTTTCATTTTCTCTACTAGTTGAAATGGATTCAACCCACACATTTATTGTCTTGGCCAGAACACTGTATTTTAAAACTTTAAATTAGCTTGCACTTAAGCAATAGGAAATTTCACATTAAAATACAGAGTTAGACTTCCTTGGGAGCAGAGGAAGGACGATCTGGGGTTAAGGGAAGGAAACCTTAAAACCTGAAGCAACTTTTCCTGCCTGAGGAACTGGCCTGGGCTACCTAGGGTGCACACACGCCTGCCTTTCCGCCAAGAGCTCTGCAGCGCCACCCACAGGCGTCACCAGGTAGTCCCGTAGGCATTTTCATCTTACTGCTAAGCGAAAGTCTCTCAGTCCTGTCCGACTCTTGGCGACCCCATGGGCTATACAGTCCATGGAATTCTCCAGGCCAGAATAACGGAAATGGGTAGGGTAGCCTGTCCCTTCTCCAGGGGATCTTCCCAACCCAGGTATCGAACTCAGGTCTCCCGCACTGCGGGTGGATTCTTGACCAGCTGAACCACAACGGAAGTCCAAAATACTAGAGTGGGGAGCCTATCCCTTCTCCAACAGATCTTCCCAACCCAGGGATCATACTGGGGTCTCCTGCATTACAGGAGGATTCTTTACCAACTTAGCTATCAGGGAAGCCCATTTTCATCTTAGAATTTTTTTTTTCCAACATCTAGTTTATACTTTATTTTTCTATAACTTTAAGTGATTATAAAAACAATAATGATCATTAGATATAAGTTTTAAATCACAAAAATTTAAAGGAGTAAAAATCACTCGTATACCACCCAGGAGATAACCACTATTAATATTTCCTTCCAGGCATCTCTCTTTTTTTGGAGGATGGGGGTCTCTCTGTTAATTTTTGGTGTTGATAATTTATTCACAATTTTATACCATATTGTTAAAAAAAAAAACTCTGCGATGTTGATGTATATATAAGTGTAAATAATTTTCTTAACTACTTTATTGATGAGGAAGCTGAGGCACAGAGCAGTTAGGTAACTTTCCCCAGATCTTATAGCTATTCAGCAGCAGCGCTGGAGAATCTGCTTGTTCACTTACTGCTCTGTCTTTATCTAAGTGTCCCCTTGTATGCTCTATGCGGCCCAGGCCCCAGTTCTAGGAACACTGTTTCTCTAACATCTCGGAACCTTCCATCACTATGATCCACTCAAGCAAGTCCTGTCTTGGTGAAACCTTTAAAGTTATACACACCGCCTTCTATTATAAAACCAAGTAGCTCTTAAATCACCAAAGCGCTCTGCCTTGGCACATAGACCTTTGAGATACTAAGGGTTATTTAATAACCACCAGGTCTGAAACCCCTCTTTGTGCCAGGATGTGTCAAGCCCTTTGCACACGTTTTCTCATTTGGGCCATAAAGTAACCCAGCGAGGTCGGTTGATTTATTATCTTCATTTTTCTGCTGAGGAAACAGGCTCAGAGTGGCCAAGGTGAGGTTTTGATCTGGGTCTGTGTCATTCCGTCATCCTAATTTCCTGCGATTGAAACCTGTCTTGTTTGTTAAAGTTCTTTAGTTTTCTGTGCAAAGCTTCTTAGTCCCTAAATGTGGCAGTGCAGTGGCTATAGGGCCTGGTCCCTGGGTTTAATTAAGGGAGATGGAGCACCCCGTCTCTGCTTGGCACCGGTCTGCATGACTTTGTCCCAAACCTCTTGCCACACAACTCCAGTCTCAGTGGCCATGGAAGTACCATACTTTTTCTGATGGTCAGATGCAGGGCCTCTGCGCTGTTGTAGACTTCCCAGCTTTGGAACAGACACCTCTCTGAGCATAAGAGAGCACCTGTCATTTCTGGCCTATTCTGTGAAAATTGGCATACAGGAAGGGGCACCCAGCCAGTTGGTCTGTAGAGTTGTAAATAAATGACCTCACCCGGGCGCAGGCCTCAGAGAGAAGAGCCTGGGTTCTGCCTTGATAGATCGGCCCCTGGACGTCACTGGTGTCCACTGTGAGGCCTGCAGACAAGAATCAGGTATGCGGATTCCTAGCAGAAACTAGATTTCGCCCTATCTGCAAAGAAGGGGAGAAATGGGTGTAGAAGTTGCAAGAAACGTTAAGAGACTATCTTCCAAGATTAGTCTGGCCCTTACAGAAATGAGACAGTGAAGAATCTGCCTGCAATGCAGGAGACCCCAGGCTCACTCCCTGGTTCAGGAAGATCCCCTGGAGAAGGGAGAGAATGGCTACTCACTCCAGTATTCTTCCTGGAGAACTCCATGGACAGAGGAACCTGGCAGGCTACAGTCCATGGGGTCACAAAGAGTTGGACACGACTGAGCTAATACTTTCATTTTTCACTATAGAAATGAGAGGCATTTGGATCGAGTCTCAGAGCTAAGGGGTTTCCCGGGTGGTGCTTGTGATAAAGAACTCACTTGCCAATGCAGGAGACGTAAGAGATGCAGGTTCAATCCCTGGGTCAGGAAGATCCCCCTGGAGGAGGGCATGGCAACCCACTCCAGTATTCTTGCCTGCAGTATCCCATGGACAGAGGAGCCTGGTGGGCTGCAGTCCATAGGGTCGCACAGAGTCAGACACTACTGGAGAGACAGCATGCACACAGACAATGCTAATGTTTTCTGAAGCCACTGTCACCATTAATTATAAGCCCATGGGCTCCACGGCCCTGAGTTAGCTGTGAGAAGGTGCCACCTAACTGCAAGTCTCCACAAACCGTTTGGCACATCTGGCCCCGGCTCTCCGTACTCTGTGGGTGGAAGCCAGGCAGAGGGACAGTGCTCTGTAGGGACTTCAGGTAAGGAAACCCACTCCTTGCCACCTCTTTGTTTTTACCTGGTCCCAATTAGGGGACATTAAGGAAGGTTTGTCCAGACCCTTGGAGGAAGGCTCTGGGTGCCCTAGCCCCATAAGAGCAGCCCTCATCTGTCTATCCTCAGTCAAATCCTTCACTGCTCCTGCTTTCTCCCCAGTGATGTACAGGGATAGTTCTTCATCCCTTGGTTTCCTGTGAGGATTGAGTAAGGGTTGATGTAAGAATGCAATGTGCACTCCATCCATGTGTCCTGAAACTGAACACAGGAAAAGCCACCAACAGGCCAGTGCTCATTTGGTTACTTGAGTTGTTCAAAGATGACCTCATGAAAGGACAAGTCCATACCATAACCTTGCAGAATTAAGGTGGGACACCACTGGGCTACCATGGGGGAGGGGTGCTCAGAGTAGAAGCTGTTGCTGTGTGTGCTGTTGTCTGGCTGGGAGTCAGTTCTCACCCCCTTTCTTAGTCTGGCTTGATGCTCAGAGAACTAACTAGCTATCCATAAGGGAAGGAATAGGATGAGAACAACAATAGAAGTAGCACTGATTGAGGCCTTACTGCCTACAGAGCATGAGGCTAAGTTGTTTGTAACTACTATCATATTTACTCCTCACTACAGCTCATGAGCTAAATGCTATGCTCCTGGCTTTGTAGATGAACCAAGACTCAGAAAAGCTAAACCACTTACCCAACTAGGAAATGAGAGAATCCAAGTTTGTTTGACTCCAAAGCCAGTGTATCTCTTAGGATGGCACCCACCCAGTTCTGATTTTCTTATGAGTATGAAAGGCAGGGACAACCTCATGTGTGCCTGCATGCTCGGTCATATTCGACTCTTTGTGACCCCATGGACTGCAGACTGCTAGGCTCCTCTGTCCATGGGATTCTCCAGGCAAGATTATTGGAGTGGGTTGCCATGTCCTCCTCCAGGGGATCTCCTTGACCTGGGGACTGAACCCGTGTCTGCCTGCGTCTCCTGCATTGCAGGCGGATTCTTTACCCACTGAGCCACTTGGGAAGCCCCAGGAACAACCTCACCTCCTATTACGTGTGAAATTTAATCTGCTGTACTCGGTAGACATTTGGGTACCACCCAGTGCAGCTGCCTATATGAATGTGTGCACACCTGTGTTGTACTCACATGCTTGATTTACACAAGTATGTCCACTCAGCATACCTGAGTGCTTTATGTAATTACATTTGAGGAAAGGAGCATCGGTGCCTGAGGTTGGGCTGAGGCAGTGACTGTGCATTCAGGGTGGGAGAGTTTGAGGGAGGGAACTCGGCTCACGCATTATCTACTTGTGGTGATTTGCTTTCCACTGTATTTCCTGTATGGGGTGGAAAAATGAAAGATGCACGTACTTATTACAGTGGTGTACATACATGCTGTCGCAGGAGTATCTTGGGAGGAAGAAGACCATGTCCAGAAAGAGAATTCATCTTTGGACCAAGGGCAGCCCTCCAATTACACACACTCGCACCTCCTCAGGCCTCAGTGGTGTGTGGACTACAGAAGGCAGGGGAGGGAAAGAGTTCAGTCCAGTCAGGGAGGAAGAAGCAGGAGAAAGAGCAGCTAGGATGGTCAGAGCAGGGTGGGGAAGTGGAGAGGGGAGGGCCAGTGTCCAGAATGGCCAGGAAGAGCATGTTTATTCCCCAGAGCGCCACCTTGTGGGGAGGGCGGTAAACACCTCTCACTGCTCGCCTCTTCCTACTTTGCTCTGACCTGTTAACTTCCTAACGGGTCCTAGGACCCATGGGCTCTGGACTCTGACTGGAATTGCTTTCTTATGGTCTGGTGGTCCCTCTGAGCTGGTTGGATGCCTTTTTCTCTTCCAGGCTGAGGTAGCCCAGCTGCAAGAGCAGGTGGCCCTGAAGGATGCAGAAATTGAGCGTCTGCACAGCCAGCTCTCCAGGTCAGCAGCTCTGCACAGTGACCACGCAGAAAAAGGTAACTGGCTCGGCCGTGACAGAGTGCAGTCGCCCCTCAGCCTGGGTTCTCTCTTATAAGTGGGCTTGTGAGTCTCTGGGTATGTGAACAGCTGTGTGAGCAGGCACGTGGTGTGCACATACATGTGTGTATGTTCGTGTGTGCACGCATGGGTCTGTAAAGCCCAGCTCTCTTGTTGAGCCATGGCCGTGAACTCTTCCCTGTTCGAGGCCTCACCTCTGGAGGCTTTCCTCAGATGTGCCGTCACCACTGGAGCTCTCTGGGCCTCTTCCTCTGGAGTGTTTACTCCCCCTTCAGTGCAAGGACTTGTCTTTGTGTCATCGCCACAGAAGAGGCTTTAGCAATTCATTTGGTCATGGAATGGTTCCCCGCCTGATACACACTCAAGGGCCAGAGTGACGAAACAAATCCATCATTTCTCGTCCTTTGGATCTCAACTTAAGTGTTAGCTCTCGGAAAGACCTAACCTGGCCATCCTACCTCAACTAGGTGCCCCTACTTTTCTCAGAATCATCATTCCTGTTGTTTCTCTCATAGCATTTACTATAACCAGTGCTGTGTTTTTTAAAGTCCCTTTGAATAGACTGTCATCCTTCCTTGGTGGCAGGGACTGTGACTGTCTTACCTGAGAGCATATCCACAGAGCCTCACACAGCATTCAGCCCATAGCTGCCAAGGAATATTTTTTGAATAAATGAAAGGATAGTGAATGGTCCCTAGGGAGTTCAAGTCTTGCTGATTAAAAATAGAGGCTAAATCCTCAAATATTCTTATTAATGTGTATTTAATATTTGCAGTTGTTTGCCTTACATACAAAATGATCACACACCTTCCACCTTCTCCTCTTGCCCTCAAGCTTCAGCGTGTTGCTGGAGAAGGTCATGTGGCCCTGTGAACTGGCTCCACTACTAAGTCTCCTCCGGGCCTCAACACCACTTAGCTTGGATCCCTGGCAGGGGTGGGCAGCCATGCAGCCCTGAAACAGTGGCTTAGGCTGGAGAAGGAAATAGTGACACATATGCTCATCCCTCCACCAGCCTTTCTCAGTGTTTTCACCAGCCATTGAGTGTGTCATCTATCTCCCATGGTCTAATGTGGAGGATGCAGACCCCTAAGATACTCTAGACTATCTATGATGCTAAATTTGGATAGAGAACTCCCCAGGCCATGATTTCAGGTCAGGCAGGTTTCCCCCTGCACCCTGTGCCTCCCCACAGACCACACTTTCCAGGGCCTGCCTCGGGTACCTCTTGGAGCTGATCTTTAGAGCCTTGTTCCGGTTAGGCCCTGCCCAAAACATCAAGGTTTGCAGTCTTCATCTGGAGCTTACCACCCTTCACTCCACAAACCACCAAGAGCCTAAGACACCAAGCAGCACTCTATACGTTCCTCTGAAAAATGAATCCCTACGTCTATTTACACAAAGTCTGTCAATCCATTCTTCCTGCTCTTGTTGGCTGTAGCAGGCAGCCCGAGGAGATGGGGTGCCCATTCGTGCTTTTGTCCCCTTGTCTCCTGAACTTTACTTACACTGACATACTTATTCTCTGTAGGATCCAGTTTGGGATGGGTATGGGGCTTTGTTTTGGAAAAACTATGTGCTAATTCCTCAGTTCGGTTCAGTCACTCAGTCATGTCCCACTCTTTGCGACCCCATGAATCGCAGCACGCCAGGGCTCCCTGTCCATCACCAACTCCTGGAGTTGACTCAAACTCATGTCCATCGAGTTGGTGATGCCATCCAGCCATCTCATGCTCTGTTGTCTCCCCTTCTCCTCCTGCCGCTAATCCTTCCCAGCATCAGAGTCTTTTCCAATGAGTCAGCTCTTCGCATGAGGTGGCCAAAGTACTGGACTTTCAGCTTTAGCATCAGTCCTTCCAATGAACACCCAGGACTGATCTTTAGAATGGACTGGTTGGATCTCCTTGCAGTCCAAGGGACTCTCAAGAGTCTTCTCCAACACCACAGTTCAAAAGCATCAATTCTTCAGCGCTCAGCTTTCTTCACAGTCCAACTCTCGCATCCATACATGACCACTGGAAAAACCATAGCCTTGACTAGACAGATCTTTGTTGGCAAAGTAATGTCTCTGCTTTTTAATATGCTCTCTAGGTTGGTCATAACTTTCCTTCCAAGGAATAAGTGTCTTTTAATTTCATGGCTGCAGTCACCATCTGCAGTGATTTTGGAGACCCAAAAAATAAAGTCTGCCACTGTTTCCCCATTTATTTCCCATGAAGTGATGGGACCAGATGCTATGATCTTTGTTTTCTGAATGTGGAGCTTTAAGCCAACTTTTTCACTCTCCTCTTCCACTTTGCTCAAGAGGCTTTTGAGTTCCTCTTCACTTTCTGCCATAAGGGTGGTGTCATCTGCATATCTGATGTTATTGATATTTCTCCTGGCAATCTTGATTCCAGCTTGTGCTTCTTCCAGCCCAGCGTTTCTCATGATGTACTCTGCATAGAAGTTAAATAGGCAGGGTGACAATATACAGCCTTGATGTACTCCTTTTCCTATTTGGAACCAGTCTGTTGTTCCATGTCCAGTTCTAACTGTTGCTTCCTGACCTGCATACAGATTTCTCAAGAGGCAGGTCAGGTGGTCTGGTATTCCCATCTCTTTCAGAATTTTCCACGGTTTATTGGGATCCACACAGTCAAAGGCTTTGGCATAGTCAGTAAAGCAGAAATAGATGTTTTTCTGGAACTCTCTTGCTTTTTTGATGATCCAGTGGATGTTGGCAGTTTGATCTCTGGTTCCTCTGCCTGTTCTAAATCCAGCTTGAATATCTGGAAGTTCACGGTTCATGTATTGCTGAAGCCTGGCTTGGAGAATTTTGAGTATTACTTTACTAGCGTGTGAGATGAGTGCAATTGTGTGGTAGTTTGAGCATTCTTTGGCATTGCCTTTCTTTGGGATTGGAATGAAAACTGACCTTTTCCAGTCCTGTGGCCACTGCTGAGTTTCCCAAATGTGCTGGCATATTGAGTGCAGCACTTTCACAGCATCATCTTTCAGGATTTGAAATAGCTAATTCCTAGACCTCCACCTGTTTGGCGGAATGACTCCCAGCCCATTTAGGCCTTGTCCTTTGACCTGGCTCTCCAGACTAGTTTGTGAAGAATTCCAAAGAGTCTCTGTTGGGTCCAGAGTGGGAGAAGGACAACTGTCATCTACCACAGACTGACAAAGACCCCTGGGCCCATAGGGAAATTCTGTAGGTTTATGATGAACTAAGACTGTTTTCCTTGACTGTAGAGTTTGTTTCAATATATTTATAGATCCAATTAAACATTGTTAGTCAATTCTGACTATGCCTTTCCTAATTGAGCCAGGTACCTGGCTCTTTTTACATAATCATTCTTTCCCTGTCTCTCTTTGGCTGGAGACTCTTTCTTCCCATTTTAAATTCTCCTCTGGTATAATCCATGGGACTGTGTGATTTTTGATTCTCTCTGAAACTAGTTAGCAGCCCAAGTACCTGCTTACTCAAGTTATAAAGAATAAATGTCAATTTTCTTCTGGGATATCAATTGTAGAAAGTTTGGGGGTTCTTCTACGACACCCTTGAGTAAATGACATTTTGTTCCCCCCCAAAAAAGTGTCTATAAAGAGAAGACAAAATACCAGGTTAATTGGTTGAATTATCCAATAAATATTTAATGAGACTGACTGTGTGCCAGACACCATCCTGGGCTCTTTGAAGAAGTAAGGAGTGATGTATAATTTATTCACACAGAAAGTTGTAGCATGTTAGCAGGTAGAACTAGTTGTCTGCATTTTATGTAAATAATTCTTCCTACACTTAAATTCTTTTAGACCAAGAAATTCAACGTCTGAAAATGGGGATGGAAACTTTGCTTGTTGCCAATGAAGACAAGGTAAGATGGCCACTGAGCCGCCCTGTCCTTTCCCTGCAGACCTTCCTGGTTCTGTTTGCTCCCTTCTGGTCTCTGATACTTTGGGCAGGGCTGTGCCCATCAGGACACTGACTCAGGGAAGTGTCAGGAGATCCACCTCTGCTTCCTGGAGACTCAGCTCAGTTACCTGCTTTTGATTTTGATGCCTGGGAATTTTGCCTAAATGGAATCTCTCAAAGGCAGAGTAAAGCCATGTCTGTTCAGGCTGGTTTGGGGGAAAAAAAATACACTAGGGTTACTGCCTATGTCATAGCTGTTGCTCAGACTCCTAACAAAACTTTAGAGCCATCCACCAATCAATCCCCCATGTTCATGATCTGGTGATAGACCCTTCATAAAACTGGGACAGACCCATCAGCCTTCTTTGTTCTTCACGTTGAATCCCTGTACAATCGTAACATAGCCACCTCCATACTACAGAGCACCTATCTGGCACAAAGGTCAGCTCTAAGGATCACAGCCCTGCATTTTACAGACCAGGAAACCGAGATTCAAAGTGCTTGAGTAGTGTTGCCCAATGGTCAGGTAACAGCAGATAGCGGAGCCAAGGTCATACCCACGTTTATCTAACTCTGAAATTCGTGTGTCGTCCCAAGTCCCCAGCCTTTGCTGGGGAAGAATTGATCCCCTCCGGAAATTTCCTCTGTTATGTAAGGAACCTCAGACTCCTTAGGTATTGAGATAAATATGACAGCTTTATTTTAGTCTTTTTTTTTTTTTTTTTGGCATGTAGCTTCAGAGGACAATGGGCTTCCCATGTGGCTCAGTGGTAAAGAATGTCACCTGCCAAGCAGGAGGCCCAGGTTCAGTCCCTGAGTTGGAAAGATACGCTAGAGAAGGAAATGGCAACTGACTCTAGTATTCTTCCTGGGCAATCCCATGGACAGAAGGAGCCTGGCAGGGCTACAGTCCATCGGGTCGCAAAGAGTCAGACATGACCGAGCGACTAAGCAATGGCAAATAGAGGACAGTACTTGGGTCAGGAGGCAGGTTTCAGTGGCTACATCAGGGGGGTAGGGAGACAGTTTCTTGCTTCAGGAAACGTTTGAGACGTTTGAAGGCTGTGTCAAATGGGGGTTGTTTTATAAGTAGAGATTGGACTCATAGCCTTCAGGGAGAGCAGGAGTGTTTACGACGGCCAAGGAGGCAGACCACTGAGAACCCAGGGCCTGGGCACTCTGTCTCCCTTTGAGGTGTTCTAGAGGTTCCACCCAGCTTTTCCTTTCTGTGTGCACAGAACGTAGCCTGGGCCCCACATGAAATCGCCTCAGGTGCCAGTGTTGCTGTTTACATGATAATCTGTTTTGCCCTGTGACAGGACCGTCGGATAGAGGAGCTTACGGGGCTGTTAAACCAGTACCGAAGGGTGAATGAGATCGTGATGGCAACCCAAGGTAAGAGCAGCGGGGAGCTTACCATCTTCTCCCCAAGGTATTCCATCTCCACTGTGTTAAATGCCGGGCAGTCCTGCCAGAAGAGTCTTCATTTTCATTTGCAAAAATGCTCTGCAGGAAGATGGAGCTGGTTAGACTGCCCTGGATGGTGGGAAACTGGCAGCTCTTGATTTCCAGAAATTTTGTCAAATGGCAGACAGTTCAGTACTTCCAGGGACTAAACTTTCCAGACCATCAAGAGAAGAAAGCCTTCAACTTGAACCACTGGGAATCCCCACCCTCAGGAGATCTGTGCATCTGCCTGGCATACTTCTTAGAGGCAGTGAGTGTAGCCAAACCTGGATCCGAAGGCAATTTAGTACCCTCACTGGGAATTAGAGCCTATCCACCTCCTGGAGAGTCTAAAAGCATCCCTAGCAGTGGCCAGGACACTCGGGGAGCCTTCTTTGAGTTTCTGGGTGCTCGGGTTCCCATAGGAAGTCACAGGGCAGGGAGAGCTGTTTGTGTTTCATACTTGCTGCCCAGGCAGCATCCGTGTTGTGTGGGCACCCTGGGGCAGATGCCCGATGGCTGCCTTGTTGATCACGCTGTTGACCCGGGCTCCCATTACAGATCCCGAGAAAGCAGCTGTTTCACAGGAGAGGGCTGCTATGAGGGTGCTCAGGAACCTCTCATTCGGGCTGAGCTGCTGCTGCCTCTTGGGGAAGAGCCAACCCCTAGTTTGGGTTGTGGCTGCCGGTTGTCACCCAGGGCCACTGCCAGCCCTGCACGCATGTCACAGGCTAATTTCCTCTAATCCTTCTGGAACTTGGGTTAGGTGACGGCCTGAATGCCTGTGGCCAAGGAATGAGAAGATTGGAGAGGAATAATTGGGGGGTGGGGACTTCTCTTGGTTCCCCCAGCTTGAGCTTTGACCTTGAAACGGCCTCCTGGAAGCCCTTGCTTAGATGCTCCAATGAATATTCTGAATCACACTTTTAATGTCCCTTAATGTTTTTCTTTATCCCTCTTAATGAAGGAGAGACTGTGTTAGAATTTTGTGGTACAATTATAGGTTTCTAAATAAGCCATGTCATGGTAATGATCTGCATTAATGCTTCCAGGGCCTTCAGAAAGAACTCTCCCCATCAATGAGGAAGACCTGGAGGGAGGTTTCAGGAACTGGAACACTGCGAATAAAGGCCCCGAAGACCTATTTAAATCAGAGGTACTGTGTTTCCATTAATGATGTGGGGTTTCAGCAGGCCCCGGGAGCTTGCCCTGAACCTGGGGGAGGATCAGGAACCTGCCAGGTATAAATCTTGACAGGTAAAAAAATTAAATCAGTGGAGTCACCGCAGAGGCTTTGGGGAGACACTGAGGGTGGAAGGAGCCAGGGCATAGGCCTGTGTTCCTGTTGGGGAGAACAGCAGAGTGGATACTAGACTTCTGAGGATGGGAATTTTCTCTTTTCTAAGCTTTGTTTTGGCCATGCTGGGTCTTGGTTGCTGTGAGGGCTTTTCTCTAGTTGCAGCCAGCGTGGGCTGCTCTCTAGCTGTGGGGTGCGGACTTCTCTTGTCGCGGGGCACAGGCTCTAGAGCGCATGGGCTTCAGTAGTTGCAGTTCCCGGGCTCTAGAGCACAGGCTCAGTAGTTGTGGTGCACAGGCTTCGTGGCTCCGTGGCATGTGCAGTCTTCCCAGACCAGGGATAGAACCCATGTCTTCTGCATTGACAGGCAGATTCTTTACCACTGAGCCACCAGGGAAGCCCCAACTTTTCTTTTTCAATTGGTTTCCTTGTTTATTTTTGCCTTTACTCTCTGGAATTTGAGCATAGACCAAAGGGGTATTTTTATTTACCACTGCCTCTCCAGGATCTGCAGTGATGCCTGATACCCAGTTGTATTCAACAAATATTTCTTAATGAATGCATCTTGCACATTTGGAGGGATAATGAACTTTTGAAGTGATAGATTCCTGTTTCATAGACAACCTCTCTTCCCTGTAGCCAGCATCCAGATTTCCTTTTCTCTTGTTTACAATTTGGTCCAGTTCTATGGCTGCCTCTGGACTTAGTCTAGATACACTGGGCAAATAAACTTGTAGTTACAGATCTCAGATGGAGGAGGGACTTCAGCCCAGAATTTAAAAGGTTCTTAAAACTCCAGAACAGTCACACTGAGGAGGCTTAGTCCAGCTAAACCCTTTTAATTAAGGGAGGGGCAAATGTGTCACCTGGTGGCCCAGTTAGGTAGTCAGAGCAAGCACCCCAGATTGCTGGCAATGGTGGCAGTAACTGATATCCAGTACTGGTGTGATTAGCACTGTACATGACTCACCTCATTTATGCCTCATGACACCCCGTAAAAGATTCTTCTTTTATTGTGCCGTAGCTGAGGCTCAGAGAGGGTAAGTAATCTGCTCTAGGTCACATAGCAAGTGGGTAGCAGAACTTAGACTTGAACCCAAAAGCCCAGGCTTTTAACAACATTACATACTATAATGCCAGAGTTCTTTCTAAATAGACCAGGAAGATACCAGGCTCTAAAGAAGACAGCCATTAAGTCAGTGAAGACATTAAATTGCGTCCTTGTCTACCACCATTAGCTTGCGTTCATTCCACCTGTGAGACCCTTGCTTTTCTGACCTTGCTAAGCCCATTCTCATCTCTCAAGATTCAGCTTAAGTTTCTCCCCTCTGAAGCCTCCCTGACCTTCCCACCAATGAGAAGGGTCCCTTCCGTTCCCATACTATTAATATATTATAGGAGTGTTGCATTGATCTTTCATCCTAATTAACTTACCCACCTCCCTGATGGCCTGTCAGGCAGTGGATGCTGCTCCTGTTTGTTGACTGACTGTATGAATTACAGTGTTGCTCATTGCAAGCAGAAATCCACTCTGGCTAAGTTACAACAAGGTGCACAGTGGCTCACTGAATGAAAGGAAAAGCTCAGAACCAAGCTCAAAGAGGACAGGGCGCAGGGATTCGGGTGTCAGGACTAACTGGTCAGGACTCTACTGCAAGGATGTGAGCTTGGGCCCTAGAAGGAGAGGCAAGTTGGCCATGGCTTTCAATATATCTTGCTTGTTGGCATCTTAAAAAAGCAAGGCACCAGTGTTGCTGTACCCCCCGTGGCTATACCCAGGGCGGGAGACGTGCCTCCCCAGGAGGAATTGTCCAAACAAGGGGAAAGGATGGAGGCCGGTCTCCAGGCAGCGACTGTTCTTTCCAGTGACTCTGGTTCCCATGCAGGTGTCTCCAAGAGGCAGCCCTCCCACGGCGGGGCCACCCCCACTACCGCAGAAATCACTGGAAACCAGGTAGGAGGCCCAAGCGTTTCCGTGAAGCTGCTGTGCTCTCAGGCCCCTCTCAGGGCTCCAGACGAGGCGGTGATCACAGCCACCCTGTCCTGGGCCCACCTGCCCTCCCGTAGTCAGGGCAGCACTCCAGGCCCAGCAGTGGTCACAGCAGGGCCAAAAAGGTGGTGCAGTCATGAACCATGCCCATGTCCCCTGCTGCAGAAGGGCTTCCCTCCCCACAGGCCGAGGGGCCGGGTTCTTGTCACTGAGAGGAGTTCTGGCCAGGGCCTGGGGCCTCGGGGAGGGGGCTGCATCTTCTCTGTGCCCCCAGGGGCTCCTCAGAGCAGAGAGTGCCCTGCGCCATGAGCCTGTCATTGCTGCCAGCCGCTCTGGCATGGCCTTCCTGCTCTCAGAGGGAGGCCAGCCCTGTGACAACACTCCACTCTCTCTCCAGGGAGGGCCTTTTCTCCTCACAGGGAGGTTGGTCCAGTTGCTTTGAGGAAGCTTCAGATAGCAATGAGCTTATTGTGGGCTGGCCTATGTGGTCACCAACTGCCTCCTGACTGATACCTTCGAAAATCAACCTACTTCTAGTTACTGATGTCAGCTCTTGAGAACACGTTTCCAAGGAACAGGGATCTGGAGCTCCACTGCCAAGGGCAGGCTGTCCTTCAGCCAAGTGACAGGAGTTTCCCCAGAAGGGCACTGAGTCTCCAGAGCCTAGGCACTCAGAACCCCCCATTTTCCATAAAGCCATTGTTACTGAGCTTTTAGCCTCAGAGGAAAGCAGTCATGCCACGGATGGCGACTGGCCAATTCTTAGTTTTGCAGAATAAGAAATTTGCTTGATGAGTTCACTCAGAATGAAGTCAACATTGAGTGACTCGCACTGACTAGACTCATAAGAGACTAATGTAGCAACAGATGCTGATTTATTCATATGAACTGAGAAGTATCACTGCCAAGGAGACTTGTCACAGGTAACCCTTGTGACCATGGGTGGTGGTGCCGCTTCTCTATCCAGTTGGTTCCCTTCTCTGCAAAATAGTGCCCGAGAAAGCTGATTCCTCTGAGCAGACTGCTCAGGGCTCACAGAGTTGGAGCAGAGGGACAGAGGACCCCAGCGGGTGATGCTTTGAGCTGTGGCCGACGTGCTCATCTCCACTCGCAGGTGGCACGGCCTCCCTCCCTGGATTTCTCTCACACTCACAGACCAGGCAGTATTGGCCCCTTTTCCTCTCTTTTGACTCCACAGACATTGGCTTTCTCTTATGACCACACAATAGCCAGTGCCCACTGATGCCACTGAATTGTGTATTCTTGGTTTTTGAGGACTGTCAAGGACTTTTGATTTGGATTTCAGTGATGCTCTCATGCATTACCAACACATGGTCAGACCAGACCATCCCCAGAGTGGGCCAGACTCATCTTACATGTAACAGTTATGATGAGAGGGTGTTGAGTTTTTTCCTGACCTTGACTCTGAGCCCAGGATGGAATACCAGTTAAATGTTGAAATATCCTCTGTACGAATGATACTACGTTCCTCCTCCTCCAGTAACTGTTTCCTTTTTTATTTTCTTTTGTGTTTTTCCAGGACTCAGAAAAAACTCTCCTGTAGTCTCGAAGACTTGAGAAGTGAATCTGTGGACAAGGTCAGTCCGTCAGTCTATCCATAAAGATGACTGAGTTATTTCTTTGAGGTCAGCACAGTGCCAGGACATGCAGGCCAGGCGCTGTCCCTACCTGATGGAGGCTTTTATCAAGTTGTTGAGGAGGCAGGAATTTTATGAACATTTTGAGAAAACTGGTCAGCTATGGCCCAAGGCATCCTAGAGGCACGGTGAGTCAGAACACACTGCCTGGAGTTGATGAGAAAAGATGTTGAGGTGGGCATGGGTAGGTTTGGAGAAATGGTTTGGGGAGCAGGAGGCGGTAAGGTCAGAGGCGGGAGTCAGATGGAGCCAGAGTTCTTAAATCCTGGCCCTATTTCCCCAGGGCACTTGGAATGTTGCAGAGGTTTTGAATGAGGATATAATGTGGATAAAGATGCCCCTGGGAGTGGGTTATGGAATAAAGTAGAAGATTGGAGAGGAAGCTTCTTAAAGAGTCTAAAAAGACAGGAGGAGGGCTTTGTGGTTCCTTATATGGGGCTAGCCCTTGACCACGTGGGTGCCCCTGTGCTGGAGAGGAGGGTCACGGATTCTTGGGCAGCGAGGTCGTTGGATACACAGGGGTGCTGCCCTGTAGAGCACCCCAGTGACCTTACTGCGTAGATCCCTTGGGGTCCAGCAGTGGGCCAGGCTCCCTGGTGATACAGTGGGAAACCAGGAAGGCAGGAGCCTGCAGTGGCTTTGTTCCATCACGTGCCTCAGGCTCCCTGCGGTCTGTCCAGGCCGTTAGACAGTGACCTTCCACCGATTGTGTTGATCTGACATAGAGATGGGGAGGGAGCGAGGGGTGAACCTTGCAGATCCAGGCCAGCGGGTGGCCCTGAGTTGCTGCCATGACTAACGCGGGTCTCTTTCTCTCCACATAACTGAAATGCTCCTTGCCGTCCCCTAGTGTGTCGGTGGGAACCAGCCCTCCCCTGTGGTAGAACCCAAGGTATTATACATTAACCGCATGTCCCTGTTGTCTGTATGAGGCTGCGCTGTTTGCTGGTCTTTTCATTTAGCAAGTTACAGCTTTAGTAACCTTAAAATATGTTACCTGTAAGGGGTAAAAGAAAAGATGAAACCTCCTCTCCTGCTTTCTTCTTCCATGCCCTCAGCTGGATCCTGTGCTTTCATCTCCCTTATCTGTGCAATAGGACTTCTTATCTCCCCCATCTTACAGGCTCTGAGAAATCCGTTTTTAAGGCAGAGTTGTTCTGATCTCTGGGGAGGGAGAAGTTATGATCTCAGCACACAAGCAGAGGAGTGAGACCGCTCTCGTCCTTTCTGTGGTGATAAGTCACGGTTAAACACCCAGGGGCACACTCAGCGCAGGCGCACGGATCCTTCTGCAGTGTCCCCACATGTGGATGTCTGGCCTTTGCTTTCTAGGACTAAGAACTCATGACATTGTAAGACACCCTCTGTATTCTTCTCCAGCCCCGTTAGATGCACGTCTGGACTTCCCTAGAATGTGCCTCCACTGATGGGCTCTCCCTGTGGAGTCCACGCAATGAGTCAGTCTCCCCTGCTCCTGACAGCTCTGGAAGTGGAGTCCCTCAGGCCCTCTCTCAGTTATCATCTCCTGTGCACATTCACAGGCCCTTAAAGGTCCTAGTCCATATCCTTGGAGCGAGCAGTGAGTCCTCTCTGTTGTGCCGGGACCACACTTGAGCCTGGTGTAGGTGGGGTCTGCCCGCTGCCTTCCTCGCTCCAGGGACTGATCTTGTCGTTAACTGCTGTTACTGTAGACCTCGGGTGTATGATATTCTCTGTGCTTCTATGTCCTCATGTGCTAGGCCAGGGGCAGAAATTGTTATTCTCTGTTTAGAAACAATAAAATGGAGGTTATGAGGGGCTAAAGAGAAAGAACTTGGCCCAAGTTGGTCTGACTCCCAGCGTTGGGTCTCCTGCTCAAGGGCGCTGCCTCTGTGCCCTTTCAGGGCAGCGCCGTCTTCAGCCGTCTGCTGCTCCTTGCCTGGGATTTCCATCCCCTGACCAGGGTCATTCTTCTCAGAGACTGCAGTGCAGTTCTGGCTTCGGGCACTTCCGTTTCCCCTGTGTGTGTGCTGATGTTGCATTGCCTTCTCCAGCAATGAGTGCTTCCTTCCCAGCGTCTCTTTTGGCTGAGCAGAGCTGAGAGCCCTTTCCAGTGCCCTTGGTTCTTTCACTGTCTTTTTCATGTGCCTGAGCTGCCTCTGAAGCCTTCTTCCACAAGGCTCTGCCCTCTGTAAGTCTCAGCTCTCCAGCGAGCTCCTAGGGCAGCCCTCGGGGGTAGCCTCGGCTGTCTCTGCCCTGTCTTAGAGGAGTGTGTATGATGGTACGGCAGGATGTGTTTCTGAACCCTTCTCCACTCCCATATTTCCTGTATAAAATGGAACTTTGGAGCCATGCCCTTTAGCTGTCAAAAATTTGTGAATGCTGCCTTCCCCACAGTCAGTGGTTCCTGGGTCTGACTGTGCGTCAGAGCAATCTGAGACGCATGTTAAAAACACAGACTCCCAGGGTGCACTCCCACAGGGGCTGATTCATGGGTGCAGTGGGACCTGGGTTTTTATATTACAAGTGTCCCAGGTGATTATAAACCAGCCCGTGTCGGGGCTGGTGTTTGGAAACTGTTGCTGTTGATCATAAATCTTAACAGGTCCCATCTGTCCCTCATGGATCATCATGAACTTAAAGACTGTGTGGTGTCCATCTCTTCAAGTTCCAGTTATTTCTCCCTTACCAGCCAGTTCCTTCAGAACCCCTTGAAAATTTAGCCCACTATTCTCATCTCTCTCCTTTCTGAGCTGATTTATATAGGATTAGTATTCAGTTTTCAATGACTAAATTGAGTTTCAAACAATTTCCAAGGCATGCCTTTATAAGGAAAGTAAATTCAGAAATTTACTGGGCACTTGGCTTTTAACTAAATGAAAGAATCGCAGTCACTGAAGTCTCCCACTACTCTTCTGACTTGTTCGTTTTGAAATCGGTTTCATCTTTCTTCTTTTCTACTTCTGTGTCCGATCAAGTGATCCACAATTGATTCCCTTGGTTACATTGCTTTAATTTCTCTTTTCTTTTCACTCAAATGAATTTACTACTGTGTTTCCCTCGGGTTTGTGGGTTTAGGGCCCATTAAATCCTTCTTGACCAAATAAGTGCAATTCTTTTTTTTTTTAAGTGCAATTCTTCTTCATCTCGAATCACCTTTTCTTTTGGGGACCCTTTCCATGGCCAGAGTCAGCACAGGGCCCACTGCCCTGGACTGAACCTCACGCAGACTGTGACCCCAAGTTCCCGGGGAACTTCGTGCTGGCAGGCGGCCCTCTGACCCACTTTCTGTTGACACCTCCCCTGACTGTGTTCTTACCTTCTCGCTTCACCTTAACCTGCTGCTTTCAAAATAACTATTATTGTAATATATAAATACGATCAATAGATAATATTATCTATAGGGTAAAGCAATAGGTATAACATTTATTGGAATTCTGGTTTGTATGCTCAGAGAGCTTGAAAGGTAATTCTCGTCTGTTGATTCCTTAACCTCTGAGCACAAGGCCAGACAGCAAAGGCTTCGCCTTCTGTTCAGACATGGCTTCTGTCAGCCCTCGATTTGAGCTCGACTCTGTCCCCATCTCGCTATGCGGCTTTGGGCAAGTTTCTTTCTCGGAGCTCTGGTCCTATTGCCTGGCCTAGAGTAAATGACCTTTGAGGGGTCTTCGAGTTGGCCTCAGTTTACAGATGGTTCTTGAAGAAAAGCGAGTTGTTCCTGCATCCAGAGATTTCCTAACTGGGTTTGAGCTGGAGAGTGACAGCTAATTGAACATCTCCCTCCCTCTCCTTCCCTTAGGATGGCCCTTTCCTGGCGGAGCACAAGTACCCCACATTACCTGGGAAGCTTCCAGGATCCACGCCCAACGGAGAGGCTGCCAAGTCTCCACCCACCGCCTCCCCACTGGACCCCGCAGGGAGCAGCCCGCTGAGGCTGAGTGAGTGTCCAGACCCCAGGCTGGTGGCTTCTGGTGCCTCGGCCTTGGCACTTCCATTGTTGCACGAGGTCCCTGCACCCTCCCCACCACAGCCCACAGCTGGAGAGCAGTGGGGGTGGGCGGACGGGGCAAGTCGTACCTCAGGGTGGTCCCATGTCCAGAGACTATGGCTGTCTTTCTGGGCTCACTGTTCCCTTCCAGAGCCCAGAGAATCAGGGTGTGTGCCCACCTTCTTTCCACCTGTGATTATTCTACCCCCATTTTCTCTTCTCCTCTGTTCCTCCTCTCTCGACTCCTTCCTGACCTTCCTATTTTTCCTCTTTCCCTCCCTGCTAGATACCACACTCCACCCTCCCTGGCCCTCCCCATTCCTCCTCTGCCTCCTGATCTCTTTCCTGTCTCTGCCTTCCTCTCTGCAGCCTCTCTCTTACCAGTAGGGTGATATTATGTGCTCTTCCAAGGAAGAGCATTTCCTTAGAGAAGTGGAGTCAGTGGGCAAGGATGCCAGTCCACCAGTAGCCTTTTGGTGCTTAGGATCTGATGGAGGTCTTTGCACAATAGGCTGTATTTCTCCAATAGCAGCAGCAGATTGGTAGCGGGGCGGGGTGGGTGGGTGCTAGAAGACCAGAGCATTCTGGTCCTGACAGAGCTTTCCCCACCCTTGACTCCTCATCTCTGGCTGTTTCCGAGCCAGCCAATGTACAGGCTTCTGCCCTTGGCCAGTACTGCCTTTGGCTGCAGAAACTCCAGATAAGCCCTTGAATGAATGTGTCCTAGCGACACTCAGACTGGACTTTCCTGCAGCTTCGGATCATTGTAGTTTGATCTGAGTGAGCTCTGGCATGTGCACAAGAGCAGTGGGCGGCCTGGCATATTCGGCCCTCACAGCTGCCCCTCTCCCTCCATGTGTGTGGATGCCTTACCTGCCAGGAAGTGGCACCAGGAGCATTTGGTCCCCTCACTGCATGACCCTGCAGGTCAGGCTCAGTCACCCTTCACCCCCACCCTTCCTTGTGGGATTATTTTTCTTCCTGTTTGAGTTTTTCCCTCTTGCTCGATGACTCTTGTTTATTTCTTTGCTTCCCTATAACTCTGTTGGGCTGGACTTTGGCCTCTCTTGCTTCTTCATGTGGCTTCTCTGCTTCTTGGTTGGCTGGAGACCGTGGCCGGAGTGTCAGTGCCCCCGTATTAGGTACTGTACCCTTCCAGGTGAGGTGGAGAGTGAGATGCCCTTGCTTGCCTCCTGGGACACCCTCCCTTTTCCAAACATTCAGCCAGGTCCCCCTGCTGCCTGCACTCCCGCGTCTCCCTGGGGGGAGAGAGAGGAAGCTCCTTGCTGGAGTTATCCTGCAAGTACTGGGGCCCCGTTTGAAGACATTGCTCACCCAGATTTGAAGCCTTAAGCTCACTAACTCCCCAGAGAGAAAACCTGGAATGTGCCTGAGCCCCTACTGGTCTCCGAGATCTTGCTGTAAAGTTCTGCCCTGAAAGCAGGGCTGGGCAGACTATTCTCGACTCCCACTGAGGGAATGGCCCAGGCTTGGGGATAAGGTTTGCAGAGGTCAGGTTCCTTCTTGTCATTCACATGTCATTTCATTCTTTCAATCTCAGGAGACACAGAAAGTGGCTGGGATGACACTGCCATGGCCAATGACTCATCCATGTCATCGGGCACCGAGTCCAGCCCCCAGTCTCCCCTGACACCAGATGGTAAACGGAGCCCCAAAGGCATCAAGAAGTTCTGGGGAAAGTAAGTTGGTGGTGATGATCATTAATTACATTGTTCAGAATTAATATTCTTGGCTGAGCAAAGTGTCTCCATAACCCTCCTGTTTAATTAGATTTTGGAACAGCAGTAAGCACAGAGTGGTTACATGTAGAGAGAAGACTTTGAATTATTTTTTAAGGCCCAGAGAAGGAGAACTATGAAAGGCACCCCTTAAGTATAGCCAGTTGCCTTACATGTCATTCATTTTAGGCATCAGTCCATCCCACAGACCCTGAGAACATCCTCTGCAGCTTATGCCTCATGTGCTTTGGAGAGATGCATGGGTGAGACCAATTTCTTCCTCCTTAGGGCTCAATCTGTGTCTTAAGCGATCTTTGAAGATAGAGTGCTGAGTCTTTGCTGGCCTTGGTGACCCAGTCTGCAAAATAAGGCAGAAACTGGGGCCTCCTCCCAGGCAGCAACCTGCACTTTGACCCCTCAGGGAGAGGGACCCCATCCTAGAAGCAGGGTTAGAATTGAGGCTGGGTCTTGATGCTGGCCCTCAGGGGAGGCACTGGGAAGCAGGGCCATCCAGAGCCCTGGGTGTGGCTTGTGAGGCCCTATGTAGGGGGAGTGCACTGACCTCAGGCTTCCAGTCTGCCCTCTGATGGTCTCCATGGATTCCTGTCCACACAGGATCCGAAGGACTCAGTCAGGAAACTTTAACACCGATGCTCCAGGGGTGGCCGAGTTTCGACGAGGTGGGCTCCGGGCAACTGCAGGGCCAAGACTGTCCAGGACCAGAGACCCCAAGGCTCAGAAAAGGTAAGGCTCCCTCCAGTCCATCTGCAAAGAACCATGTAAAATCCTGCCCAGGATGGAGTGGGGATGGGGGCTGGATGCCCCAGAGCCTCCAGAGATGGAAGGCAGGAGCCCCTAGGCCAGAGCTCTATCCCTTTGACACGTGTGGACATTGCTCATGCTTATTTCTAGGTGCACTGAGGCAAAGGCAGGGGCTGCCTACAGCCAGGGAGGCGGCACTCCAGCCCCACGAGTAAACCTCAGTCTCAGAAGTGTGGGGTCAAAAACAAGTGCTTGTGAAAGTTCTTATGAGGCTCACGTGAGCTCCTCCAATTTAACCCTGGCGTCAGCTGGCCACATTCAAGGGTCCCCTTCCCCCGGGAGACCGGTGGAAAGAGCACGGCCTGCTTCTGGGGAAGCCCCTCCTTTCACACAGACCTGCAAAAGGCTGTGGGGGCAGCAGGCAGATCTGCCCTGATCCCTCATGACACACGGTACCAAACCCTCCTGCAGGGGCAGCTTGGAAGGGCTTATCAGGGGATCAGAATGGGAGGTTTTCATACAACTGTTCCCCTCACACCCTAATAAAAAAGCATTAAAAAAAAAAAAACAAAAAACTTTTCCAAAGATCGCCCTGGTGGACACCCTCTTGCCACCAGCTTTATCCCCCCGCTTTCCCCAAATCTCCCTACTCTGAGAAGAGCCTCTCCCTTCTGACCTGCCCAGGTGAACCTTTAGTCCTGTGTCTTAGGGAAACCCTTTTCCATAACCTCTGCTCCCATCAGATGATCCCCACGATATATCATCTCCAGCGGAATATCTCCTACTAAAGTCTGAGTTTCTTAGCCATGAACAGGCTCTGGGGGGCCTTTCTCAAGATTGGACTGTGACATTTTAAATTTAACCAAACAGTAAAAAGTAAGGATTTTTTTGTTTTTTGGCTGCGCTGGGTCTTCATTGCTGCGCGTGGGCTTTCTCTAGTTGCGGTGAGTGAGGGACTACTCTTCATTGCGGTGCTCAGGCTTCTCATGGTGGCTTCTCTTGTTTGCTGAGCACAGGCTGTAGGTACACAGGCTTCAGGAGTTGCAGCACATGGACTCAGGAGTTGCGGCGTGTGGGCTTTTAGGGTACACAGGCTTCAGTAATTGTGGTGCATGAACACAGTTGCTCCATGGCCTGTGGGCTCTTCCCAGACTAGGGATCAAACCTGTGTTCCCGGCATTGGCAGGCGGATTCTCATCCTCTGTACCATCAGGGAATTCCAAAATGTAAGGTTTAACCCTCTTAATTTTCATCCTCCTGAGACTGCCAGACACCAGTGGCAAGTGCACGTAGGACTAAGATGTGCACAACTTGCAGACTAATTCTAGTTACAACAGTCCAGACCTTGGTGAGGGGGGAGTGATGTTTCCCTGGTATGGCATGCTGTTCACAGACCTGCACCCCTGCGGAAGGGAGCATGTGTGGACATAGCCTGCTTCCCCACCCAGCCCCCTCAGGTTCCCAGGCCTTGCCAGGCTCTCCCATGTACACTCTCAGGACCTTCGGTGAGTGTCCCCAGACCCATCCTCCAGATGTCTTGCAGAGAAAACCCGAGGATGCGTAGCCCTCCTGGTCCTGCTCTGCGAGGGTTGTGGATCCGTGTTTACCTTTCTATTCAGAAATGTAAATGCTCAGCAAATGTTAGTTTTTAGAGACTAGAGAATCTAAGGATATGGTCTAAGAAGGCAGAGACCAGTTCAGAGCCATTAGAAAATAAGCCACAGGAAGCCTTTCCATATATTCCATGAGTATTCTAATCTACTTGGCAGTCTTCTGACCTTAGACATTAATGGTTCTGGGATGAAAAAATAAAGCCATCATAAGTTTGAATGATGAAATTTTGTTCCACTTCTGGCTTTCCTTTGGATTTATTTTTGAAGAGGGGATCATTGGTTGGGTGTAAGAACTTCTCTAAGACCCTTAGGCGTTTTTCCTTAGAGCAGGACTGCCTGGTTAAGGGGCCCATTCACCGTCTGCCAAGTCACTTGGGTGTGGGGCGGCCAGGGTGGGGAACTTTCTCTGCCAAAGGCAGAACTGCAGTTCTAACCACAGAGTTGCTTTGTTTGGATGTCTTTGTGCTTTGTTAACAGTAACAATGGATGACAAGGAGAATGGGAATGAAGGCCTGATAAGACTGTATGTTTATCACAGCTGTGCTTGTGGTAACAAAAATGAGCTTGCTGGTGGGAAAGAAAGGCCTTTATTACTCTTTAACAGAAGTGTGATATAATTATATGCTAATACTCTCTGGTATTTATAGTTTATAGATATTTAGGTGTAGCCTTTAAAAAATATTGTCACCAATATTCGTATAGGAAAAGTTCATTGTTACTGAAAGTCTCCAACCCTAATCCTTTCTTTTTTTTTTTTTCCAGTGGAACAGTTGTTTGCTAATATAGTATTTGATAATGACGTTTTATAGGAACTCTCAGGTTATAGAAGAATCCATGTTTAAAAATTTTCCTGTTTTGCTGATTTACGTTCCAATGGACAGAGGAGCCTGACTGGCCACAGTCCATGGGATCGCAGTCAGACATGACTGAGTCATACACACACACACACACACACACACACACACACACACAGAGCACTGCTGTACAGTGAGTGCTTGTTGCACCTACAGCCTTCTCAGCATTAACTACTTGCAGCTTTTCTTTGTTTAAACTTCTAGTTTTATAGGCCTCCTCAAATTATATTCTTATTGTTAATTTTGTTTACATGTTTATTTCTTTTGTGAATTGTGAGCATTTTTGCCCATTTTTATTTAGTTATGAATATCTTTTAGTTAATTTCTATTTGTTCTCTATACAGTATATTAAGATATTAAGCCACATCTAAAAATTGTGATAGATCATTTTTCAGGTTTGTTGCAGACTTTTCTTTGATATATGAAATTTTTAGGTTTGTGTACAATAAGTTACCAACTTTTCCTTTGTGATGTCTTTCATTATTTTGTTTTAAAAATTTTCAATAATGTTTTTTAAACTGGTTTTAAACAATGAATTTTTTAAAAGTAATTTTTAAAAACTTCAAAAGTCATCTATTTAGAGATTTATTTTGACGTGCAGTGACAGTTTTTTTTTCCCCAAGAGAAAGTAGAGTGTAAATGTTTAAGTCAGCCAGACTTTAAAGCCACACGTTTGGCCCCCATCTCTGGAGGGGTTTTCTGAGTTCGTCTACAGAGTGTATTGTCTTAGTGACTCTAGCTTATGAGGAGTCTCTGATCAGAGTGCTTCCCTGCCTCAGACCCCATCTCACTGCCTTTGTCCCAGGGTCATTTACTTGTCTGGGCCCCTTCCACAGTCCAGAGAGGGTCCACCCAATGTACTGACAAAGCCCTGTGTTGAAATTTTTTCATAAGTAAGACATTTCAAACACAGTTTTGAGACTGCTGACTCTTTACTCCAACTTCCCCTTGGTCTATGCTTAGACTAATATCAGATGACACTGGAATAGCCGTGGGCATTCTTGAGAGCTGACTTAGGGGAAGTTGAGTTGGGAATCCATTTAGTTTGGGTTTGGTGGAATTATGTTGATGTGGTTTGCAGTCCCTTCGTGTTTAGCTTACTAAGGTTTCATTAATTAGCTGTCCTACTATAAAAATGGCTGCCAGTGTGCCAGTGTGCCCAGCGCTCTGACGCAGAGACTCAAAGTCAGAGATCTTGTTCCAAAACGAACTTGTCCTCTGGCATTTGGTTTCAGAAGTATGAGGTAGTGGGAAAAGAAAGAACATTTGAAATATACAAAACCAGAAGCTAGTCTGTGGGAAGTCTTTCCAGTCATCAGATTTGCATAATCCCAAACAGGAGATTTGGTTCTCTTGGTGCTTATTCAAAACAGAAGTCCTCTCTTTTCAGAAAAGGACTAATGAAATACGTGCAATGGTAAGGGCACCCTGTGTTCTCCATCCACCATGGGAATGGCCTGTTTGATAAATTGCACGTACATCATTTTAACTGCAATTTGGAAAGATGTTTTGGAGCATGTTAGTAAAACAAGTGGTTTGGCTGTATACGAAAGGTACTTTTCTCTGTCATCTCTAAATCACTTAACACCATGTTCAGCCCCGGACCAGAGTATGGGAGACCCTGGCACTGACAGAACCCCAGGAGGTGGGAAGGTTGGGTTTGCTATTGTGGGAATACCACAGGCTTAGGAGAGCAGAGACCATTCACAAAGCGAGAAATGGGAATATGATTAAGAATAGAGGAGTATGTCAAAGCTCTAGGATGTTTTGAAAAGGTCTACAGGACAGAGGCATTCAAATTACAGTCTCAAAAACACTATTTCACCTCAGAACTAAAATGTCTCTCTGATATGTAGAACATTTGTTTCTTCCCAATTCCCAGAAACTTAGAAACTAAAATTAAAAGCTAATAGAATGTGAAATAAAAGTGATAAAGTGAGCACTGAAATTAAAAGAAACTAGTCTGATATTAAGAAAAATATATACACAAAAAATCCCAGATCAAACCAAATGCAATAATTCACCAAGAGCAACAGATAAATTCCAAACAAAAATAGTGAATTTGTGGTTGTTGTTCAGTTGCTAAGTCATGTCTGACTCTCTGCGACCCCATGAACTGCAGTACGCCAGGCTTCCCTGTCCTTCACCGTCTCCCTGAGTTTGCTCAAACTCATGTCCATTGAGTCAGTGATGCCATCCAACCATTTCATCCTCTGTCACCCCCTTCTCTCGCCTTCAATCTTTCTCAGCATCAGGGTCTTTTCCAGTGAGTCAGCTCTTTGCCTCAGGTGGCCCAAGTATTGGAGCTTCAGCATCAGCATAAGTCCTTCCAGTGAATATTCAGGGTTGATTTCCTTTAGGATTGACTGCTTTGATCTCTCTGCTGTCTAAGGAACTCTCAAGAGTCTTCTCCAGCACCACAGTTTGAAAGAATCAGTTCTTTGGCGCTCAGCCTTCTTTATGATCTCTCACATCTGTACATGACTACTGGAAAAACCATAGCTTTGACTAGACAGACCTTTGTCAGCACTGAAATTAAAAGAAACTCTCTTTTAAATAAATGTAATTAAATAAGTGATGTCTCTTTCTAATACGCTGTCTAGGTTTGTCAGCTTTTCTTCCAAGGAGCAAGTGTCTTTTAATTTCATGGCTGCAGTCATTGTCGGCAGTGATTTTGGAGACCATGAAAATAAAGTCGGCCTCTGTTTCCATTGTTTCCCCATCTGTTTGCCATGAAGTGATGAGACCAGATGCCATGATTTGCGGTTTTTTGGTGTTGAGTTTGAAGCCAGTGTTTTCACTTTCCTCTTTCACTTTCATCAAGAGGCTCTTTAGCTCCTCCTCGCTTTCTGCCATTAGTGTGGTATCATCTGCCTGTCTGAAGTTGTTGATATTTCTCCCAGCAATCTTGATTCCAGCTTGTGCTTTATCCACCCCCACACTTGCATGATATACTCAAAATAGTGAGTAGGTTCCTTGATTGTTGTTCAATAAAGTGAATCAAATTTCTTGATGATTTTACATGATATACTAACTTTGACCAAGATGATGTTGCCTAATATGCAACAGCCACAGGGACGTTAAATAAATGTCAATTCAAAAAATATTTAAGAAACACCAGAAAGCTTGAATGCTGTGGAATTTTACAGCTTGTATCTAAAGGACACTTGATAGTTTTCCTAAATTTAATGATTCTAAAATTGTATTTAACAATACCATTTTTAAATTGTGAAGCTGAAAGGATTTTTTAAAAAACTATCAAAATAACAAACATTGGTCCATTGTGCTAGAAGGAAGGTGGAATTAAGCTTCTCACAGAAAATACAGCCCTGCCCTACCCACAGATTCAAATAACCACATATCAGATTTCTACTGGTTGAATCCATGGATGCAGAACTCACAAATACAGAGGGCTGAATGAACTATGCCATTTTATCTAAAGGGCTTGAGCATCCCTGGATTTTGGTGTCTTTGGGGTCCTGGAACCAATCCCCCAGCAGATACAGAGGGACAGCTGTGTTATTGAGTTGTTGACATATGAAGCAAGCAGAGTTACCAAATATGAAGGTAAAGCACTATAGAAGTGTATTTGGAATTAATAAAAACATTATTTTTCTGGATTCCATGATACTTTTACGTTTTTGTTAGATTTGTAACTTTTGTGATTTTTTAAATTCTAAATACACCTTTTGTTCTTAATTTTGTATTCAAATTGTGTATTCACATAATCCATCTGCACTCAATTCTTAAAGAGGTCCCCCGCCCCAAATTTTATAAGTTCCAGGTCTCAAAAAACCTAGATCTGCACTTATTCATGATTTGTTAGAAACCTAGGCTCCAGGCTGAGTGACCAGCACCTGCTCTAAGGCACACATCATCTCCTGCATTAGTTCTAACATGGTGCTTCCTGGTCATCCTGACTCTTTAAGAAATCCTCTCACTTTCAAGGAATTTTTTAATGCCTCATTCAGGCATAAAAAAAATTTTTATTTTAACCAGCATTTTAGAAGTACTTCCTTAGAAGCAGTCTTTTGGAATAGCCAGTCTTCTACATTCCATGAATCCACCTTTATTTAAAAAAAAAAAGGATGTAAAGTTGCTTTGTCAACCTCCCCCCACCCCCCACAACTCAACTGGGATTTGAGTGTGCCATTATATTCAGACTTTAAATGAAAAATTGATGTCTTTAAGAATTGATGGCTTTGTAAAGCCCAGGCTTCCTGTCTAGGAACATGATCTAGCTCTTCATTTATTCATATCCTTTTTATGCTGCTCAGTTGAGTGTCATCATTACCACCTCCCCCATCTCCACACACAAGGACCCACTCAATTCTCGTAAAGGCAGCACTTAGACATTTTATAATTTTGGTTGCTATCAGTGGGATTTAAAATTATTTTAACAACAATATTAGTGTCTGTGCATTGGTATATAGAAAATCATGTATGTCATGTAAATATTAGGAATATGTGTATTTTATAACTAGCCACCTTACTGAGTTCTCTTGGGGTTTCTAGGTAGACAATCATGTCTTTCTGAAAAGAGTGGCTTTATTTCTACCTTTCTAATAGCTATATTTTTGCTTTTTATTTTATCTCTTCTTATACTCACTGCAACTCTGACCAGTGTTACTAGTGTGATAAAAGTCTTTTTATTGCCTTTAATGTGAATGCTCCTAGTATTTCATCAGTAAATAAGATTTTAACTACTGATAATTGGAGTTTTTTTTAATGTTTGAGTACTGATACTCTTTCTCTAGCTTTCTAAGCATTTTGGTAAAAATGATATTAAACATTATGTAAAACATGATTCAGGTGTGGATCTAAATCCTAATCGGCTTTGGTTCAAGTGTGTATGTATGTGGACTGCGTGTTCGTGTGAGCACAGCTTCCTGTGTATGTGTGTGTTAAGTACCTCAGTCGTGTCTGACTCTTTGCGACACCATGGACTGTAGCCCTCCAGGCTCCTCTGTCCATGGGATTTTCCAGGTAAGAATACTGGAATGGGTTGTCATTTCCTATTCCAGGGGATCTTCCCAACATCAAACCCATGTCTCCTGTGTCCCCTGCATTGGCAGGCAGATTCTTTACCACTGCGCCATCAGTGACGCTCTTGAGCACAGCTTCCTGAGGCACATATAACTGCCCCAAGCTGTGAGCAGCTGCAGATCTGAGATTCCCACCAGGTGTTATCCCAGGACACTCAAGAGTCTATCTTGAATGAGTATGTTGTGGTTCAACTGGATCCCATTATGGGGGTTGTGTGTTTAAACCTGGTCCTTTTTTGTGAGGCACTGTTCAGATGGAGCCCAGGCGCTCATGCTCACAGGGTCATTTCCTGCTTCCAGTGACGCCAACGCCCCCTTTGCCCAGTGGAGCACAGAGCGTGTATGCACGTGGCTGGAGGACTTCGGCCTGGCTCAGTATGTGATCTTTGCGAGGCAATGGGTGACTTCTGGCCACACTTTACTGACAGCTACCCCTCAGGACATGGAAAAGGTATGAGCCCTGGGTGAGGAGGCTCCTATTTCTCCCCAAACCAATGCATGGGAAGATGAATTCCCCCCATTCCTTCCCACCTACCACCCCGACAACATGCCCACACGTAGGAAGATGGGCAAAGGAGGCCAAGATTCTGTTGCTGCAGGTTGATCCCAGGGCGGTGGGCAGAGGTCTGCTGTTATGCTCCACCCAGTGGAGGATCTCCACCCAGACACAGGAGCCTCTGAGAGCTGGGCTGCCTGCTGAGATTTCACAGCCGTCTCCATCTTTCACTTTCAGGAGCTGGGAATTAAGCACCCCCTTCACAGGAAAAAGCTGGTTTTAGCAGTGAAAGCCATCAACACCAAGCAGGAGGAGAAGTCTGCACTGCTGGACCACATTTGGGTAACACGTAAGGACAGGCAGATGTGTGTATGTTTCTGGCAGCTCCCTGGGAATGTGTGCCTCAAAGGCAGCTGTCTCCTTGGGATAGGCAGACAGATTACTAAACTTTAGGGGAAACACAGCTGGAACTTGAATGATAATTTGCTGCTGCTTTCTTTTTATGTGTTTTTTGCATCCACAGTCTCTGATTTTCACAAGTCTTACTTCCCCATTTGTGTAGGTTGGCTCGATGATATTGGCTTACCCCAGTACAAAGACCAGTTTCATGAATCCAGAGTCGACGGGCGGATGCTGCAGTACCTGACGGTGGTGAGGGCTCTTCCTCCAGTGTTTCAGTCCCTATGAGCACCCAGCTCAACGTGGGCGTCCCCAGGGAGGTTATTTTACACTTGATTCCACCACCTCCAGCATATCCTTAAGGTCTTAAAACAGTGTCATTTGTCACATAAGATGCCCCAAGTAGCGAAGTACAAACTATTGTGCCAAGGAGAACTGTTGCTGTGTCCATGTTGTATTGTATGGTCTGGAAAGGATCCTCATGGGGTGTTTGTCACTTCAGAAGCTCTGGTTCATGCACCAAAACTTTGTTCTTCCAGAATGATCTCCTCTTCCTAAAAGTCACCAGCCAACTACATCATCTCAGCATCAAATGTGCCATTCACGTGCTGCACGTCAACAAGTTCAACCCTCATTGCCTGCACCGGCGGCCGGCTGATGAGGTAAGGGCAGGGCGCTACCTGTCCAGGTAGCCCTGAGCCAGGACACCTGTAAGATAGGGAGTTAGAAAGCCGGGACATTATCGTCACTAAGTGGCTGCGTTTGGGACCATGGTGCTATGGATTCTTCCCTTTGCTAGGGCTTCATGATGCCCCAACATGCCTGTGGCCTGGACTCTGTGTCCCATCGCAGCCACTATACCTCCAACGTCCATCTCCCTGGGGGCGATACATGCTATGGGCTGGAGGGCAGTGGCAGCAAGTCTTTTAAAGGTGTATAACGATTAAAGGGGACGAGGAGGTGAAGCAAAGGAGAGAGAGGGGAGAGTGGTGAGACAAAATGGAAAGATGGTGTCAGAGTATGCAGAGGAGTGGAAAAGAGCCTATGAGGAAACCAGGTGTTTCAGAATCTCTGGGTAGGTAGAACATTAACTGACCTGCAGCTCCAGATTCACAGGGAATCCATGAGCAGGTTTTGCTAGAGAAGAAATAGTAGCGGTAAACACAGCAACCCACAGCCTGGGGAATTCCCTCATAATCTTCCATGAACCTCAGAGTTCTTCTACAAGGTTGTCGGTAACACCCTGCCTCCTGTGTTCTGGGAACTGAGTCCAACCCTGCTTTAAGAGTATGGTCTGGAAAGGATCCTCATGGGGTGTTTGTCACTTCCCAGGGGATTGAAAACTCCTATTTGTACTCTCCATCCCCTCTTTTCTTCCTGTTCAACAAAGCACATTTTGAATGCCTTCTATATGTCAGGCACAGTGCTGGGCATTTTGAAGACCCAGATGCCACTTGAGGGCACTTAGGTCTAAGTATCTTAATGTGTATTCTCCAAAAACATTTGGCCACGCCAGTGAGATCTTTATTCTATAAAACACTCAGCTCATCATTGGTAGTCCTCTTTTAAAGTGCTTCTGCATCACTGAATGAATAACTCCATGCCTTCATGTGTTAGTCTTGAAGTAATCAGAGAGTCAGGGAGTAACGGGATTCTGGAATTCGATATCTCAGAGTAAGAAGATCCTGCAGGTTGAGCGAGAGCTTAATTTCTTGGAAACTAGGCAGGCTCTCAGGCAGCTTGCATGGAGGCCCGGGTCTGTAGGCATAAGGGAAGGCCTGGGTGAGGCGTCTAGGGCTGACTGACTCATAGGGGCTGGCTCCACAGAGGAGCCTGGTAGGACCTGTAGGCCTAACTTCTCCACTCTCCTTCTCCCCTCTCACAGAGTAACCTCTCTCCTTCAGAAGTTGTGCAGTGGTCCAACCACAGGGTGATGGAGTGGTTGCGGTCCGTGGACCTGGCGGAATACGCGCCCAACCTTCGTGGGAGTGGCGTCCACGGAGGGCTCATTGTGAGTGGCTCTTTGAGCTGGTCCACTTGCCTCAGTGCTCCTGGGGTATTCAGGAACTGACGTCTAAGGGCTGGACATGCATCCCAGTAAGAAAGTTGATACTTCATCGGAACTCCTTGCATAAATTGAAATTTCAAAGTAGAATTTGGTCTGTTGTGGCTGAGATTTAATAGGCTTCATGGAAATAAGATGGGCTCTGGAAAGACTTTCTCTGCTACAGGCCCAGAGGAGTGCAGGACAAGGGGTCTGCATGAAAACTGCCCATTAACGAGGCAGCTCCACCTGCTGCTAGAGGAACACGGGGCTGGGCAGGGAGAGGGCACCTAGGTGTCACCTCTTGCTTGTCATGGGACGATCTGTCTCAGCACTCAGCGCCATCAAGAGGCAAAGCTAGCAGAGAAATGAGGAAGGGGTGGCTTGGCCATCATCCGGAGTGGACCCTGGATGACAAAGGATGAGAAGGGAGACAGCCTTGGCTAAGAGGGCACAGCTCTCCATTGGCACAGTCGGGCCCGTGCCGGGAAGCAAGCAGGGTGGGGACACAGGACAAGTGCCCTCAAGGCACCTGGGTCGATGGGGGCCTGTTTCTCAGTGTCATCACCTGCAAGCGCTGGTGGTCATCACTGGCTGACTTGTCTTGTTTCTTCTTAGATCCTAGAGCCACGCTTCACAGGGGACACCCTGGCCATGCTTCTCAACATCCCACCACAAAAGACGCTCCTCAGACGTCACCTGACCACCAAATTCAATGCCTTGATTGGCCCTGAGGCTGAGCAGGAGAAGCGAGAGAAAATGACCTCACCTGCTTACACACCACTGACCACCACAGCCAAAGTCCGGGTGAGTTGCCAGACCCTTTCTGGGGTGGCCACAGGGACCTGCTTTCTGCCCCTTAACTTGGGCAGCAGATAAGCCCGGACCTGGTGCCAAACCCAAGTGGGCTGCCTGGACGAGGAGGCTCTCGTGACTTCTGCTTTGGCTTCTACCTTTGGTTTGATTTTATGTTACTCTTTGTTAGGCCAGTTCCCAGCCACCCTTGAGTCCAAGGGTGTGCAGGTTTCTTTATACAGAAATGATGTGCAGGCAGCATCCAGTCCTCTTTCCTGATGTTACCTTGACTCGTTTTGCAAAGCAGACAAGTTCCCAAGTGTGGGTGCCCTGTGCCAATTAGAGCTGTCTTGCCAACTCAATGAGTGGCCCCGTCGGCAGCCAGCCCTGAAGGTGGCCAGCACACAGCTAGCAGAGGTCCCGAGGTCATCTAAGCACCAGCACCACTCAGTGGGGCTCTGAATCTCACACATCCCCCCTGCCTGAGCTGTCCTGCCAACTCAGCACAGCTCCGGTGCTGGAGCAGGCAGGAAGGGTTATCTGTGTGGCTGCCCTAGGTGCTGTGAGAAGGTGGGCAGTGCTCCCCGTGTGGTGCCAAGTCCTGTGAGCTTGACCTCTGTACAGACTGCAGCATCTTCAGGGAGCCCCGACTCCTCCCAGGGAATGTCAACATCACAGGGCAAGAGTTTTGGGCACCGAGCCTTGGAGGAGCAGCTCTGCTTGCTCAGGACGATTGATCTGTTGGCCTCTCCCCAGCAAGCCAGTTCTTTCCAGGAGTGCTGTTTTGTGAAGAGAGTTTTCTAGAAGCAGTGTGCCATATTCCTTCCCTCACAGGCCTGCTCTAAAGTGTATTGTCAGGGTAGCTGCATACCAGCTCAGTCATCTCTTTCTTATCACTTTGCATCTGCTGTGTTTTAGCCAAGGAAGCTGGGATTTTCACATTTTGGAAACATAAGAAAAAAGAAGTTTGATGAATCGACGGACTACATTTGCCCAATGGAGCCCAGCAACAGTGTTGGTGATGGTCACAGGGCCTACAGTGGCACCCGGGGCCTCAGCACACTTGATGCCCCTGAACTGGACGGGTTGGACCAGGTGGGACCGATTAGCTGATGCCCCTGTCACCTGTACTGTCTGTGCGTCCTGAGAGCTCACAGTAACTCCGTGTGTGTCACCATGTAACTCACCTCACCCCCGCGTGTGCGCATGACCCGCAGAGAACATTCCAGCCATTGCGCACCCCTGGGCGTCTTTCTCCGAACCCTGCGGGTGGCCAGGTATGGAGCTGCATCCTTGCTAAGGGCCCAGACTTGGGGACTCAGAAGGAAAGACACTTTAGGATGCTTGTACATTTTCGGTAAGTCTGAATGTCCAGCTATAGCACTGGTGGCCACGCCTGAGCTTGGACACACGTGCCAAGACTGCAGACAACCCCGAGGGGCTCAGCTCTCAGGCCCCTCAGCTGCTCCCCCATGGAGGGCAGTCCCAAGTGCCTTGGGCCTGTGGCCAGAGTTTTGGCTGCAGGGACAGAGCAGGGCCTTCTGCTGTGGGGACAACGGAACTGTCGTGACTTCATTCAGAGGTGGTCTCTTCTTTCGGTAATAAAACCCGTATTTATGTAGAAAGCGAGCAGCACAGCCTATCTCTAAGCGTGTCCAGGGGAGTGAGGTGGGCACATTGACAGCTGGAGTGCTGCTCAAGAGCCCACACTGCTGAGCTGGGCTGTGATTTGCAAGTGTCCTGAGCAAGGGGGATGGGGCAAGGAGGTACCCCCTCCCAGCCTTTGGAGGAGCCTGTGGCCTCACTTCAGGGTGCACCGCTCAGTGGGAAGCCCAGAGGCATTTTGCATCTCACATTCTGCTGTCGTGCAGACCCCGAAGCTGGTTTCCATTCTGGTGAGGGGAAGCCAGCCTGCCTTGCTGGCAGGCCTGTGTTCTTGCGTGCGTTGTGCGGGCTCTGCTGTGACTGCCCTCCCTGGGCCTGTGTAGGGGTTGCTCTGTCTTGGCAGAGCTGGAACAGACCTGGCCTCCTGATTTAGAGGCTGACTGACTGAAAGTGGGTCTTCCAGCCGGGCCTGGTCTGGCCAAGGACAGGGGAGGGACGCACCTGCCAGTCTGGGCTCCTGCTCATGAAATCCCAATTGGGCCCAGTGCAGCTTTTGGCTCCATTGTGTCCCCTGGGCCTTGTCTGCAGAATCCGGACAGCAGCCTCATAACTGGTGGCCGCGGCAGGGCCTCACGAGCCCAGTTTGAACTCTGGTTCTGTTCCAGATGGAGGCAATGCAAAGTACCAGCAGCCTCAGGCCATGGCCTCCCGGCCTCCTTTGAAGTCCAGTTAGCAAGGAATGTGGGCACCGGCTTGGAAGTTGTTAGCACGGCTGCTGTTTGATCCCAGGGCCGGGACTACGAGAGGTGCTCCCCGGGGCTGATAGCTGGGCACGGCAGTTCAGAGCTGTAGTCAGGGCAGGCTTTACCCCTTGTTCCTTTCTTACGTCCTGGTGGGAGACTCTCTGCATGTGCCTGCTTTCAAACCCTGCATGGGACTGTGATGTCACTAACTCTGTGCGGCCTGTGCAAGTCCTGAATCTCTTGGTGGGGCCCAGTTTTCCCACCTGTAAAATGATGGGTTATATGCAGTGCCCTCAAAGGGCAAATCTGTGATGTCCACAAAGGTTTAGGGGAGGAGGAGCAGACCGGCATTGCCTGAGCAAGTGGGGCCGGAGGTTCCTGGCAGTGAGGATACTTGGCTATGCCTACACTGGGGCATCAGTGTCTGAGGTCCTGCTGGTGCCAGAAACTGTCGGTATGTTCAGCATCAGAAAGGCCTTCATCCCACTCTCCCTGCTCCTGTGTCCCCTCAGCTGGCACTGAAGTGGGAACGCGGGAGTGTATGTGACGGTGTGGGACAGTGGAAGCTCTGCCTCTCCCCGCTCCTGTGTCCCCTCAGAGCTGGCACTGAAGTGGGAACGTGGGAGTGTATGTGACGGTGTGGGACAGTGGAAGCTCTGCCTCTCCCCAGGGACGAGCAGTGCATGCTTCGCCCATGTGTCGCTCCCTAGGGCCTGGCCCACTCCTTGCCCATTCTCCCGGGGAGCAGGCCCAGGCAGGATAGGACTTGCAAGCCACCTCTGCGAATCCCGAGCTTAGTCCACGAGCACTGACCAGGCCACTACCCGTTTTACAGATGGCACCTTCGGAAGGCACCGTGACGCAGATAGGGCTCCTCTCCCAAGACATTCACCGCCTCACGGTAGGACTCTGGCCCTCTCTCTATAGTAGGACCCGTGCTGGGGAGGCCCCGGGAGTTTGGTGTGGGGCTGGCTTAGCCCCCCTGCCTAATCCAGAGCCTGTAGTGCCAGCGCCCCTGCTGGGGGAGAGCAGACGGGACTGGGGGCTGGTGCTGGAGGTGAGCCAGCCCTGAGGCAGATAGAGGCCCAGAGGCCTTCTCCACTGACCTGTCTTGAGCCGAAACCAGCTAGTGTCCTAGGTCTCAGGCCCTCTGTCCAGGCCTAGGGCTGGTGAGGAGACCAAGATACTCAGCAGTTCTGGGTCACCTGCCTCGTCAGCCCAAAGCCCAGGCCTCACCCCTGCCTGATGGACAGGGCTCTGCCCTCTCTGCTCATGAGACACACATTTCCTGTCACGCCTCTGACTTTACGGACTTCACAGGCACGAGCCCATCCTGGCATGTCCACTTGGGACAAACTGTACCATGTGAAGCAGCTCAGACCCAGGGGAGAGGAGCCACTCTGGAGGGAGACTGACTGTCCCTGTCTGCGACCTTGGGCAAGTCACTGTCTGTCAAGCAGGGCTGATAACATCCTCCTTTCCAGGCCGGCAGGCAGACCAGAGCTGGCAGAAAAAGACCAGAGAACAGAATCGCATTGGTGAGGCCCAGTGCCTCCCAGCGCCTCTCAGTTCTGGACTGCCCCAGCATCAGCCCACTGGCCACAGCGTCCACCTCGCTGAGGCCTTTGCTGGTTTACTGAGCAGATTATAAAGGCCGAACCCAAGACAAGACTGGGGGTCGGGGGGGCTCTCCCTGAGTCCAATCAGGATCACTTTTGTCAATTTGTTTTTTCTTGGCTCGCACACTGAAATGAACCCACCCAGCCTTGTCCTTCTCACAGACCTTTGGTGGCCATGAACTGGCACCTTTAAAGGTAGGAGCAATCTATTGTTGATAGTGTTGGTGTCCCTGGGACACCATGAACCTACAGGGCGCTGGTGTCAGGGCCAACCCAGGACCCTGCTGCTCCCCATGGAGCAGCCGCAGGGCAGCCTTGACCTGTTGAACGCTGTTGAGCGGGGTCTTCGGCCGTGTCCTTTCAGACGATGCTGAGCCAGGACCAGCTGCTGACCGACTCCTGCCTGGCCACTCCCAGATCTGAGGACTGGAGATGACTCTCTTCATGGCTGGCAGCCCAGTGAGGCACGTGTGTGGGTCCCAACTCTGCTTCGATGGGAAGCTGGCCCACGGCCACCCACAGAGCCCAGACTGGGCCCCAGGGCGTCTCTGACGTGGGTGCTGACAGGACAACGCGAGGCTGTGGAACAGATGTCCACGAGGTGGCCCACAGGTTTCCAGCTGTGCTGTGCTCTCCACCACAGCTTTTGTACTTTTGTAAGTGCACTGTAGAGCGCTTTTGCAGGGAGGGCAGTGAGATGCCCACGCACACTCAATGACTCACGCCATCCCTAGCGACAGCCGGGGGCTCTTACACCAAAGGGGAAGGGCTATGAGTCACAAAAGCTTTGCTGGAAAAAAAAATATGGAATGTTCTGAGCTGACGGAAGGGGTAGGAAGCCCCCTCCTGGGATGCTTCCGTATGAAAGCTTGTAGTGCATTTCCGTTCCCAGGAATCTGGCGGGAGTGACTGACAGCAAGGAAGGAGGAATGGACTTCCTTGACAAGGCTGCCCTTTTCTGCAGTGGTGTCTCAGGTTCTCAGGGCTGCGGGGCCTCCCAGCACCTGAGCAGACATCTCTACTTCCCTTCCCTCGTCAGCCTAAGAAGCAATTTATCTGATCAAACAGCTCCCTCGAGTGGAAGGCCCTTTCCACTGCAAGACATCTCAAGTATGTCCTACCTCAGGGAGAGGCGCCTGCTCAGCAGCCATACCTCACCCTCCCAACCAGCCTTCTCCCCCCACCACCCCCACCCCTGAGCAATGGCCCTAACTCCTCCCTGTGGCGGCTCTAGCTCTGGCCTCATCTCTCTAACTTCCTCGGCAGGGGGTCTCCCACTTGGTCCCCTCCGGGTGTTCTCTGCACCATCCCTGCAGGTACTGTTTTCATCCTGCCAAGAACTCAGTTCTGCAACCACCACAGATTAGCATTCAAAAGCCTTAGCACCCAAGACCCCTCTGAATCATCAGCATTCATGAACCCATGCTCTAGCCATGGCTCCTACTGTTCCCTCTCCGAAATGTATTTTTCTCCTCCGCCCTGTCACGAGGCTGAATCCTGTCTGCCGAGGTTCAGATCAGCCCAGCCTCTTTCAGGAGGCTTTCACTGAGGGTTGGAGGTCCACACGCCATGGTGCTGTCTGACCTGAGCACCTCCTGGCTCTCCTTGAAGTGGTGTGGCACCTTTCTGCACCCGTGCGCAGCACAAGCTCACTGAGCATCTGCTACGGACAGGCCCCTGCAGACAAGAGTAAGAGCCTTCCGCATCGTCTCATTCCCTCACACGTGCAGGTTAAATACCTTCCATTCTGGGCCAAGGAGCACTGGGGATACAGGGGTGAATGCCAAGGTCTTTGCCTGAGGGTGTGGATGGTCCAGTGTGGGAGTACAGGTCTGTTTCAGACAAGAGCGTGTGCTGAGCGTTACAGAGGCTCCAATAGAAGTGTCTACAGCCCCAAACAGCAAATTGTCATTTTTAACGGAGCACTGGGGAGGGGGACTGAAAAGGCTCCAAGGAAGAGGTGATCCTTGAATTTTTGAAAGATGAGTCAGGGCCAAGTATGCCAGAGGGGAAAGGCACTCCAGGCGGATGGACCCGAACCATCCCAGCATGCCCAAAGAGGTACCTGAAGTTGGTATGACAAGAGCAGAGCTTCTTGACCCCTGCACCGCGGTCTGGCAAGTCACTGTGCTGGGGCCATCCCGTGTGCTCTAGGATGTTTAGCAGCATCCTTGGTCTCTCCCTCCAGATGCCAATAGCTCCCTTCTAGTTGATGACCACTGGGCCAGAGAAGGAGGCCCAAGGAAGGAAGGAAGGATCTGGTGAGGTCAGCTGGAGCCCAGATCAAGAAAGGCTTTGTAAGCCAGCCTCCTGGAATTGACCTTGGAGACACACGGTGTCCAGGGAGGGAGTACTGAAAGCAATGAGAGGCTTAAAGCAGGGGACAGGCATGGTAATTTGTGTTTAAAAGAAACGTCTGAAGGGAGGACCTACCTTACTCATCGTGCAGTGCCCAGCACTGTGTCTTTCTCTGAGTAGGGACCTCACTGAGGATGAGTTCAACAGGTGGATGGATGAAAGCTAAGCTGCCACCATCTCCCCCAGCCCCCACTGGCCCTCTGAGAGACTGACCTGTGTTACGCCACCTATGAATACTGCACCACTGTACTTCAGAGAATTCTCTTGAGCTGTCTTCCTCTCTCTCTCTCTCCTGTATCCCTTCACTCTGCCCTGCTACCCACATATACACGTGCATAAGAAATCCAGTGGCATAAGAAATCCAGTGACATCAAGTTCAAACAATGTTACTACTATGCCAGTTTTTGCAAAAAGTGAACAACTTGGAGTTAAACTTAAGTTTGAAGCCCAGCTCTGCCACCTACTGGCTGAATGACCTAGGGACAACAGCTTCATGTCTAAGTTGCCACGTCTGTAACTTGGAGAACAAAATCCGCATGGGATTTATGGCTCAGCAGAGGGGAGCGCAGCCAAGATGTCAGAGTAACAAGACCCAGAACTCACCTGCTTTCACGAGCACACCAAAATCACATCTATCTGCAGAACAGCCATCGATTTAAAAAAAAGACCGTAGAGACTTTCTACAGTTAACAACATAAAGAAGGAACCATGACAAAACAGGTAGGAAGGATGGACTTGCAGTACAATCAAATCCCATACCACCTCCCCAGGGTGGGTGACCCACAGACTAGGGAATAATTATGTTGGATTCTCCCACAAGAGCAAGAGTTCTGAGCCCCACGTCAGGCCCCCAAGCCCAGGGCTCTGGTCAGATCTCTTCAGAGCAGCTGTTTCTGAAGCCAGTGGGGCTTAACTGCAGAAGCCCCACAAGCCTGGGGCAAACAGAGACTCCATTCTTAAAGGCACATACAAAACTCCATGTACACAGGGCAAAGGAAGTAGTTTGTTAAGAGCCTGGGCCAGACCTACCTGCTGGTCTTGGAGAGTCTCCTGGAGAGGAAGGGAGCGGGTGTGGCTCATGCTGGGGACAGAGACACGAGTGGCAGCCATACCCGGGAGCATTAGGGAGCTTGAACATGGTTGACGGTGGCAGCTGACAGCTTGGCATAGTAGCTCAAGGACCACACCCTGCCCAGTGGCCTACAGGCAACATTACTGGGCCACCTCAGGCCAAAGAACTGGGTGGGGACACAGCCTTACCCATCAGCAAACAGGCTATCTAAAGACTAAAGAGCCCACAACTGCCTCTGGGTTTATCCTTCAACACAGCCCAACTCACCAGAGGGCTAAGACCTGGCTTGTAAAGCAAGAAAAGTACAATTCCCCAATGCAGGCCAGACTATACCCTGGGACCAGGTGGGCCCTGAACACTAATAGACCAACACAACCTTTCAGGACACCCCAGGTCCCATGCCCAACTGTGTGAGGAACCAATGATCTCAAGCTCTAGGGTCCTTGGCCTTCCAGTCAGACTTCAGGAACTAGCTCTGCCTGCTAGTAGTCTGGCCCTAACCCCAGGAACTGGTTTCATCTGTCACCAGGTGGGCAACAGCCCCAGGGTCTTTGTGACCCTGATTCTGCCCACCAGTGAGCCAGCACTAGCCCTGGGGCCTCCTTGGGTTAAGCCACACCCAACCAGACCAGGAGGGCATCCAAGCCCAATGCACCACAACATAAAGACCCATGCTGCCCTCTTGGGGGAGCCCTAGAACATAGAGCTTGGGTAAGGAGAGGAATACACTGCTAGGATGCTGCCTACACAAGGCCACTTCTCCAAGGTCAAGAAATGTAACTAACCTACCGCTTACATACGAATAGTAATTCAGATAGAATGAGGTGGCAGAGGAAACCACCACTGCTGAAAAGAATGAAAAGAAATGAGGTGAGTTTAAGAGAACTCTGGGACAACATCAAGCACACTAATATTTGCATTACTGGGGTCCCAAAAAGAGAAGAGAGAAAGGGCTCGAGAAAATATTTGAAGAGATAATAGCTGAAAACCTCCCTAACCTGGGAAAAGAAATAGTCACTCAAGTCCAGGAAATGCAGAGAACCCCAAAGAGAAACATAGCAAGTCACACTGTAATCAAAATGACAAAAATTAAAGCTAAAGAGAGAATACTAAAAGCAGCAAATAACATTAAAGGGAACGCCCATAAAACTACTAGCTAATTTTTCAGCAGGAACTCTGCAGGTCAGAAGGGAGTGGCATGATATATTTAAAGTGTGAAAGGGAAAATGCAACCAAGAATACTCTACCCACCAAGGCTGTCATTCAGATTTGAAGGAGAAGTCAAAAACTTTAAAGACAAGCGAAAGCTAAAAGAATTCATCACCAAACTAGCTTTACAACAAATGTTAAAGGAACGTGTCTAGTGGAAAAAGAAAAGGCTGCCAGTGTAAATAAGAAAATTATGGAATGAAAAACTCACCAGTAAAGGCAAACATACAGCAAAGGTATGAAATCAGCCTCCCGCAAAGCTAGTAGGGAAGATAAAAACAGAAGTAGTAAAGTCATCGCTATCCACAATGAGCAATTAAGGGATATACCAAACAACTAGATGTAAAATGTCAAAAAGAGTAATTGTGAGGGTGGGGAAAGTACAAATGCAGGGTATTTAAAATGCAGTTGAAAGAGATCAACAACTTAATCATATATACATACAGACTGCTGTACAAAAACTTCAAGGTAACTGCAAACCAAAAATCTATAATATAAATACAAAGGACTCCAAACGTAACACTTAAGATAGTCATCAAGTCACAAGAAAACAAAAGGGGGGAAAAAGACCTTCAAAAACAAATCCAAAACAACACAATGGCAGTAAGAAAATATATATTGATAATTAAGTGTAAATGGTCTAAAGAAAAGACACAGACTGGCTGAATGGACACAAAAAAATCCATGTATTTGCTGCCTACAAGAGGTTCCTTTCAAATCTAGGGACACTTATAGACTGAAAGCGAGAGGAGGAGAAAAGACATACCATGCAAATGGAAATCAAAAGAAAACTGGAGTAGCAATACTTAGAGACGAAATAGACTTAAAGACTGTTAAAAGAGACAACCAATGAATCACTGAAGAAATCAAAGAGGAAGTAGATACCTAGAGACAAATATGAAAACACAATGTTCCAAAACCCCGAGATGCAGCAAACGCAGTTTTAAGAGGGAAGTTTATAGTGATACAGGCTTACGCAGCAAACAAAAGTTCTCAAACAACCTTACACCTAAAGCAGCTAACGAAAGAAGAAGGAACAAAACACAAAGTTAGCAGAAGGAAAGAGCATAAAGATGAGAGCAGGAACAAATGAAATAGAGACTACAAAAAAATAGAAAATATCAATGAAACTAAAAGCTGGTTCTTTGAAAAGATACACAAAAATTGCTAAACCTTTACCAAGATTCATCAAGAAAAAAAAAGAGAGGCCTAAACCAGTGAAGTCAGAAATGAAAGTTACAACTGACACCACAGAAATGCGAAGGATTACAAGAGGCTATTTCAAGCAGCTATGCACCAACAAAGTGGACAATCTGGAAGGAATGAACAAAGTTAGAGAGGTCTGATCTCTCGAGACTGAACCAGGAAGAAAGAAGATATGAACAGACCAATTACCAGTACTGAAATTTGAATTAGTAACTTTAACTCTCCCCCAACAAACAAAAGTTACACATGAATTCTATCAAACATTAGAGAAGAGATAACACCCTTCTGAAACTATTCCAAAAAACTGGAGGGAAAGAAACACATCCAAACTCATTATATGAGGCAACCGTTATCCTGATAATGAAAATCAGACAAAATTATAATAAAAAAGAAAATTAAAAACACTTATCACTGATGAGCATAGATGCAAAAGTCCTCAGCAAAATACTAGCAAACCTACTCATAACAGTACGTTAAAAGGATTGTACACCATGATGAAGTGGGAATATCCAAGGGCTGCAGAGATTTTTTTTCAATATCTACAAATCAATCAGTGTGATACACCATATTCATAAACTGAAGAATAAAACCCACAGGATCATCTCAACAGATGCACAAAAAGATTTTTATAAAATTGAACATCCATTTGATAAAAATTCTCCAGAAAGTGGGCATAAAAGGAATATACATCAATATAATAAAGGCTATACATAGCTTTTCATGGCTAGGTATAGCTAACATCATACTCAACAGTGAAAAGCTGACAGCATTCCCTCAAAGATCAGGAACAAAACAAAGTTGTCCATTCTCACTTTTTTTATCCAACTGTTTTGGAAGTCCCAGCTGCAGCAATCAAAGAAAAAGGAAATGAATCCAAATTGAAAAAGAATTAAAAACTGTCACTGTTGCAGATGACTATATATAGAAAGTACTAAAGGCAGGACCAGAAAGTTACTGGGGGTCATCAGTGAATTCAGTAAAGTTGCAGGATACAAAGTTAATACACAGGTATTTGTAATAACCACCCCTAACCCACCGCACTCCAGAATAGGACTTGGCATTTAGAGGACGCTAACAAAGACGCACCTCTTACCTCCATTTGTTGTGCCGAGTACAAGCAATCTAGTATTCCCGGGGCCCACCTTGACTATTGCCCTGATGTGTATTTTAAACACTGTTCACATTTCAAGGGTCTCCTACAAGAGAGGAAAGAGTGCATGTGGAGGGCGCCTGAGCACTCTAATAGGTCTGACCTTAAAAACTGCACTGTAGAAAAAAGGGGGTCAAGAGAAATGATCACAAGTTGACGTGACCCCGCTTGGATTCTGCTGGAGTTCTGCCCCAGCATTTTTGACAGTTCTGACCTCCCAAGGCACAAGATGCCAGTTCAGATGTGGAGCAAGCCAAGGCCTTCTACCTGTCCAGCGGGTCACCCTCAGACCCACACTAATGGGCTATCTGCCTTGCACTGAATTTTATCTCACTAAACTATGGGAAAAGACACTGAAAGGGAGTGCCTTCAAACCTCACCAGGCAAGGAGGCCCCAGAAGCCCCTTTATCTCCTGCCTCTCGAACCACACCAAAAGAGGAGTGCCAGCGTACCCGAGGGTACATGACAAGGGTCTTTGGATACTTCCCAGTTTAACGTGGTGAAGCTGAGCTCACTGTGAACTATGAACAGGACCGGGCAAATTTGGAAAGAGCAAGAGAGGCTTTAGTAGGTGAAAATCATGTCCTTGGTATAACCCAGTTTCTTCAGGTTAGGGTGCGCAGCTGTCTGGATCAGGGGCAGTGGGCCACACACCAGGATGAGCGTGGACTTTCCAGGAGGAGGGAGGTGCTCCTTGATCATGTCCTTGGTAATGAAGCCTGAGCTGTACTTCCAGTCTGAGGTTAAGCATAAAAAAACTGTTGGAGGAGCCAGTTTGCATCCTTGACCCCAGGCCTCCTACCCTCCCTCCCTTAAGCCTGGGAGCTTTGTTGGCCAAAGCTTAGACATCTGTCCTACTGGTTTCTGCAGAAACTTGAGAGAGTAGAGGATGTGGGTGGGTCCAGGCAGCCCTCGTAAGTATTTACCCCAGATCCCAGGCTCACTGCTGGGATTCTGAGTCCTTGGCTGGTGTCTGCCGGCTGTAAGCACTGACAGGGTGAACAGTGCAGTGAGACAGATGCACCCATGTGTAGTGTGAATCCAGGCAGAGAGCGGGAACTGTGCCCGGCAGAGGACGCGGTGGTGTTTGGGAGCCGGCGCAGTTGGGTGGCGCCCTCTGCTGGCCAGAGGGCTCTATGACAAGACAGGCATAACAGCGCTGTGTGGGAGAGGCCACCTGCCAGCAGTGTGAGGGCTCTGTGGGGTGCGGTGTGCACTGCGGCGGCTGGGTGCTGGCTGGGGCTGCGGCCACTGTCTGTGGTTCAACTTGCGAGGACTGCTGTCCTAGGTGAGGTGAACGGTGCCAGGTGAAGGGCTAAGTGGCCATACTGGATGCAGTGAGTGATGACTCTATGGGATGCTGTGTGGAGTGGGTGTTCAATGTGACCCAGGGATCCCTCTGTCACAGGGCAGTGTGTGGAGTGCCGCTGAGATGCAGACACCTACTCTCTCCTTGCCCTTACAAACAAGTCAGCCCAAATCGTCTGTCCCTCAAATTCCCAGTAGGGACATAGCCCAAGGTTTCAGCCACCAAGCTCACAACCAATCAACCACCCCAGGGACTGGCTCCTGGCTGGGTCCAAGGTTGGAGCTGACCCCTGGTGGGGACAAAGGGGCCATACCAACAGGAGGCCTGTCCAGCGTGTACCACAGGTTGAACTGCGTTGGATGAGTTCTGGCAACTTCTTCCAGCTCGTTTCTCATCAAGATATCCTCCTCTGTCTTGGAAAAATAAAAAAAAGCAGCATGAGCCGAGCTCCTCCAGGGCATCCTACTTGTCCCCCACACTAAGCACGTGGGTCCGCACACTCCTGTGCCAGTCCTCCAGTTCTAGCTCAAGTGCTACCTGCAGACTCTGGGGCAACAAGTTCTGCTGAGGCTCCGGCACCACAAACACCCTCTGGTGGAGGGAAGCGGTGGGTGACTGCCCTCCACCTGGAAGGCTGTGTCTGAGCACTGGGCATCCCGGCCCAGCTCCTGCATCCACCCTGAGTGCCAGGCAAGGCAAACTCCAATGACCCAGGATTTCCTGCAGGGAATGCAAGGGGCTAAGGCAGTGATATAGGACACTATATGTAATCTACAGCACTGGAGAGCTACTGCAGAGGAAGACAGAGGCTGTAGCCCCCACTAGGGAAAGTGAGCAAAGCCAGAAGATCTGTTGCAGGCTCAGAGATTTGCTGCACACGAGTCCTGGACCTTAAAACTTGTCACAATCATTGTCCTAACAATCTCACGTCTAGGATTCTGTTTAAGAAAATAATCCAACTGTGATCAAGCTTAGGCACAGTTATTCATCACTGTATCATGTATAACCATGAAAACTGAGAATAGCCTGGAAAAGGAGACTTAGTAAATGATGGTACAACTTGATATAGACTGAGAAGAAAATGCCTGTGAGGTAATGTTGAGTGGAAAAAAATGAAAAACTAATTGTGACTATACAGCACGTATAGGACAAAGACAAGAAAATGAAGTAAATTATTTATATGCTTCTGTATTTCCCGAAATTTCCACTAAAGGCATCTATGATTTTATATTGGGGAAAAGCACAGAACTATGTATTAAAGAAGGAAAGCTTAGTGCCTAGACTCAGTTTCTCTGGCTGCCAGCAGCCCTCCTTGAGCCCAGTAAGCCCTTCCACAGCCACAGGCACAGATCAGCATGAGCTCGGTGAGCAGGGAAGGGCCACAACAGTGGGACATTATTTCCCTGCTCAGGGCTGATTTAGCAGAACTGACCTGGTTGGCGAAGATGAGGGACATCACGGTCTTGTCACTGGGCTTCCTGGCGATGCAGCGGATGAGCTGCAGCATAGGCGTGATCCCTGGAACACAGAGAGCAGGCAGGCTGGCTTCCCCTCCCCCTGATGCCCATAGTCTCTGCTCTGCAGCAGCTTCACAGGTTGCCTTGATCTCAATTACTTTTCTCACTTCTGTGCCCAAAACTCAAAGTGCAGAACTACCCTTCATCTTGGTTTTCTCTTCTAATGCAATAGTCCATCAAAAGCCCTTCTCATTTTCACATGGCAGCATCGGCTTTGAAACTGGACTGCATGTTCCGTCCAGCTCCCTCACTGAGCTTTTTAGTGTCTTCGTTTGTAAAAGAGAACCAATGACAAGTAAATGTGGTAGTTTTTTTAAAATGCCCATTATGGTGCCTGGCGCGTAGTAGTTCACATTACATGATTGTTCTCCTCTTTCAGGCATTCATTTTCAAGGGATAGGGAGCATTGGGCTTGAATAGGATCCAGGAGCCCTTGGGAGCCCACGTGTGGGCCAGCCCAGCCTGCCCCCCAAACTCACCTTAGAAGCTCCAGGGGCCCCTGCTGTAGCCCCCATGTTGGTTAAGGGGAGCAGGGCATCCAGGGTCAGAGTCAAGAACTGTCATTGATTTTGTATCCCCATTTCAAACAGCCAGGGAAAGAATCTCTTCCATCGCCTCTTCCAGGACCATGACTCCAAAGTGAGAGAGGTCTCAGGGTTCACCCTGGATGAAGCCCCCAGCTCCCTCTTACCTGTGCCCCCAGCAATCATTCCCAGGTGATGCACCAGTTTAGTTTCGGGCTCACTCGTTTTGTATGGCTTGAATACAAACTTCCCTGAAATCACAAGAGGGTACTTCTCATGTCTACAACTTGCACAAAGATCATCTTGGGCCTCCTCAGCCAGCCCTGGCCCACCAGGGCCCAAAGCGGGAATAGAGCGGGGGCATTCTTGGGGAATAACTGTATCTTTTCTCCTGAGGAAGGAGGAAGGCACGCTGAAGTTAACATGGAGCCTCACAGAGCACTCTCACCCGTGCTAGTGAATGAGTAAGTGATGAGTGTGTGAGTAAATGGATGAGTGTGCATTCCTTCCATCCATCAACCCTTTATCCATTTTTTCAGCGATAGCCAAGTGCCTTTTGTGTATCAGGCATTGTGCTGGAGATACAGTGATGAGGAAATACCAAATCACCGCCTTACCTTCATGAACTCTCATAAAGTGGGTATGTGAATGAATGTATGACTTCAAGGACAAGAGCATGTGACTCAAATCTTAGGAGTTTTCTAGAATGATGCAACAAGAGTGGGGATATTCCTCCCAGCTGGAGGCCTAGTGTGAAGCTCCCAGTACCTGACCCATGATAGAACAGGCACCCAGATGGCCCTTGAAAAAGGATGGTGTCCCCAATTTTCATGTTCTCCAAGTACTGAGTCATCTTCCCCCCTTCTGGGTAATTAGGATGTACATTTTTGAAGTAGATCTGAAAAATAAAGCAGCACAGTTTTCACACCTTTAGACCCGAGACTGCAGCCACATACAACTCAGGAATATATTTGCTACCAGAAACTGTGAAGAGCAAATCCACTGTGCTCACGGTTGCTCTGAGCAACCCCTGAAGACTTCACTAGGAAACAGCTTCACTGTTAAATGACACTGCCAGGAAGCCCTATCCAGGGCATGCACCCCTTCTCCACCCACTACCCTGAACAGGCTTGTGACAGTGAGGCAGCTGGGCGTGGCAGGCATCCTTTACCTTGATGATTAAGTCCACAAAGCCTAGGTCGTCATCACTGGACACAGGCGTGTAAGCCCTGACCACCAGAACACCGTCAATTTCGGCCAAGAGATGAACATAGTTACCTACAGAAAAGACACCAAATGTTAAGACTGAGCAGGGCCAGCCTAAACAGGACCAAGGGTTTCTCTAAAGCAGCGGCCCCAGGGACCAGGGACCGGTTTCGTGGAAGACAAATTTTCCACAGACCAGGGCAGGAGAGTGGTCTGGGGAGGATTCGAGGACATTACGTTTATTCTGCACTTTATTTCCATTTCATGGCAATCTCAGGATGTTCCACTGTGACTTTAGGGCTAGGATTTGGGCTCCTATGGGAATCCAATGCTGCTGCTGATCTGACAGGAGGCGGAGCTCAGGCAATAGTGTGAGCGATGGGGAGCAGCTGTAAATATAGATAAAGCGCCACTCACTGGCCTACCGCTCACCTCCTGCTGTGCAGCCCGGGTCCTAACAGGCCACGGACCAGTACCTGATCATGGCTGGGGACTCCTGCTCTAAAGAGTTGAGCTTCGAGGGGTGAGGGGGTGCATATTGTGGCAGGGCGCATGGGAGGAGGACCAAGAAGGAGTGGAGTCCAAGTCCTGGATGCCTGGATCCTAGGCCTGCCCTTATCACATGTGCAACCCTGAACAAGTCACTTCACCCCATACATCTGCCCTGACTCCGTCATAGTGCAGTTGTGAGTTTCACTGACTAGAAACCTACTGTTGTGTGCTTACTGTGTCCAAGTACTCTGTGGAGCAGGAAGAGCTAACTAAAGTTGGAGGCTGAGTATTAAGAATTACAGAAAAGTATTTCCTTTTTAAAGCAAAACATGCTGCCTTAATAAGTCATTGCTTCCTTTATCACTGGGGTCTATGAATGAATCACAGCCCCCTCATCTGTATCCTGCTGCCTGGGATGGAGCAGGCCTGGGCTCACAGGTATGTGCAGCCTCAGGATTTACATATCCATAGACCATGAGTTCCAGCAGAAGCACTGTGTCTCCCTGGCCCATGGCTCTGCTGAAGGGCAGAGTGAAGTTTTGAACCATGTAATTCTGCCTCTCAAGGGTAGACATGAGCGGACCACGGTGGCCAGAGTCTTATGGATCCAACATCACATGATGAGCTGGGCCACTCAGGTTTCTGTTGGATCCAACCTGGGAGACTTAAGTGACTAAGGCAATAGTGGTGAGGTCAAAAGCTGCAATTAAGAGATGGCAAGAGGAAGTTCTGTGCCAGAGTATCTGAGGGAGAAGCTGTGTGTGCACAGGACAGAGAGCATATGCAGACAGAAGCAGAGATCCAGGGAGAAGGAGGAGAAGGGAAGGAGGAAAAGGATGGAGGGGGCATAAACCAAAGTCTTTGAGGGGCTCTGAAGCCTGACTATGGGTTAAGAAAGAACAGGCTTAGGATGGATAGACAACAAGGTCTTAACTGTATAGCACAGCCAACTATACTTAATATCCTGTGATAAACCATCATGCGAAAGAATATGAAGAAGAAGATATAAAACTGTGTCACTTTGAAATTAACAGAACATTGTAAATCAACTTTACTTCAATAAAATTTTAAAAAGGACAGGCTCAATGTCTCTGGCTATGGCCTGGTTGGACACCAGGGATACCCAGGAATAAACACCTGCAGCAGCTTCCTGCTGAGAGCTCATTTGATGCTGGAAACCTCAGAAAGGCTCTTTCAGATGCAGACAACCTGGGCCTGGCGTGGTGGCAACCTCAGAGAAAATGGGTCCGCACAACTGGTCCCAAGCCCCCATCTCTGACCAGCTTTATTTCAGCAGAGCTGGGACGCATGAGCACTCTGAGTCTTCATAGCCGACTCTCCCAGAAGCCTCTAAACTACTTTTCCCACTAACTGTGCCCTGCCCACACCAGGACTGAGGAGAGTGGGTCATGGCAGTTTCTATTCATTCTTTAGTTTTCTTGCCAATAGGACTGGCCTCAGAGGCCAGGCAGCGGGCTGGAAAGCAAGCTGACACTCAGCTCTTAGGGCTGAAGAAGAGAGGAAGCAGCAAGGAGGCTCAGCGGCCAGGCTGGCTGCCTGGTGGGTCGTTTCCTCACTTGAAGAGATGACGTCAACGTCTGTCCCCTGCACACAGGACAAGCAGGCTCTGGATGAGGACCTCCACCAGGAAGGCAAACAGCACTAGCAGTCTGTACAAAGTTTCAGGCTCTGGGCCTAGCAGAGACTAAGACTGACTCAGCCATCTGGTGGTGGTACAGATTGGCGTTGCTGTGCTCAGTTGCTCGGTCATGTCCGATTCTGTGTGACCCTATGGACTGTAGCCCGCCAAGCTCCTCTGTCCATGGAATTTTCCAGGCAAGAATACTGGAGTGGGTTGCCATTTCCTACTCCAAGGGATCTTCCTGACCCAGGGATCAAACCTGCATCTCCTGCATTGGCAGGTGACTTCTTTACCGCTGTGCCACCCGGGAAGCCTGGTGGTACAGATTAGAAATGGCATTAACTCGGAACTCTAGGACTGTTGAGGCTTGTACCCACAACGGGTATCTCTGTGTGCATGGGTCTGAAGCCCCCGCTGAGAATCCATGTAGTGGGCTGGGGGGAGGACACCAGTTCCTCCTGCCTCTCCAAACATTCAGGACCTTTCTCCCTACATAGGGGAACATCAATTCCTCCCATCCCTCCCAAGTGCACAGCACTTTACAGTTTGAATTTCACATCCATCCGTCCCTTCTCACAATACCACCAGTAGCAGACAGGCCTGGGAAACCCCATATTATAGACAGAGGCTCAGAGAGGTGAGGGACTTGCCTAGAGTTGCACAGCAAGGAGCTGACAATGGGATCTTAGACATTCTGACTCTAGAGGTGCTTCTTTTCAATGCTTATTACAGTATCAGTTTTGTGTCAGCCCAAATGGAACAATGAGAGAGGGAATGGACCGTCCCCAAGCCCATCTCCCCACCTCTCAGAGCTTATGTGGCTCAAGCAAGGTAGCAGGGTAACCTCTGCACCTCAGCCAAGTTTCTGATGGGAGCAGAGTGCTCCCGGTGGTGACAAAAGCCCACTCACCTACAGGAAGCCCTAAGGCATGGTCCAGGGAGGGCAGTCCAAAGCGGAACCTCCGAGTGTTGTGGCTGATTTGCTGATAAAGTAGAGACAGGCTCTGTCAGCTTTCTGGAAGTCTTGCTGGGCAGCTCAGATGCCTGGGAAAGGAGCTCTCCACACGCATACACAGACGTGTGTGCTCTGGGGAGCAAACCAGAGGCCACGAGGGCCCACCCCACTGCCCTGGCCTCCCCAGCCACCGCATGCCCTACACCTTGTCTTCCTCTCGCATCACCCCACCCCCATCCCTGACAGCAGACGGGGAGGGCTGCCCCATCACCTCTTTCTCAATCAAAGGCAGCGGGTACTTGGTATCAGAGTTCTGTAAGGTGATGTGACGACTCTTCATCACGTTCTTGCTCTTCCGGGCAAACAGGAGCACGGTGATCCCAATAACAGTGACAGCGAAGAGCAGGGACGGGTCCTCCTGGACACAGTGTGAGCAGGCCCCTCAGGTCCTGCCTGCCCTAGGCAGGACAGCCCTCAGGCACGGCGGAATCCTCTCCACACCAAAGACACGTGTGAAGCTGGACTGTGCCTGAAAGAAGCTAGGCAGAGGTAAAGGTACCAGAATGGAAGGCAGGCTGAGCCTCGGGTGGACCTGGAGTGTGGGAAGAGGCCAGCTGCAGATCAGACTAGCTGGGAGGTTCTAAACTCCCAGCCAGATGGCCCAGAAGTGCTAATGTCACCAGGCCTTTCAAGCCCATCTGTCTCGATTTTGGCTGCAGTCTAGGGTGCAAGCCCTGGAAGTCTCTCCCTTGAGGTGGAGGGGGTGCTTCTAATACGCAATTTGGAATGAAAGCCTCAATCCTCAGGGACAGAGCTAAAGAGGGGGGATTAGTTGTTGACATCTAAGAGGTATAGGGCTCCCCTCCCCTACTCCCTCCTTCCAGGTCTGGCTAAGGCAGAGGTAGGGGTGGGGTGAGTACCCCTGGTGCCAGAGCTGCTCCAGGTCTTTGCTCAGAATCCACCAACTCCCACCCTTAGCAAGAGTGTCCTTGCTCACAACCTGCCAACTCCCACCCCACCCACCCTTAGCAGGAGTGGACATAAATCTTTAAGTTGAAGAGTTCAGAGATAAAGGAAGTTATACGCACACACAAAAGGAAAAAAGAAAAAAACAGATGGAACCAGTTGAGACCACAATGGCAATGAATCTGAACTCCAGCAGACCCTGAGTCCTCATTTTACTATATGAGCATATTAAATGACACACCTATTAGTAGCTGGGCTTCCCTGGTAGCTCAGCTGGTAAAGAATCCACCTGCAGTGCAGAGATCACTGTTTGATTCCTGGGTCAGGAAGATCCCCTGGAGAAGGGGGGATAGGCTACCCACTCCAGTATGCTTGGGCTTCCCTGGTGGCTCAGAGAGTAAAGAATCTGCCTGCAATGCGGGAGACTGGGTTTGATTCCTGGGTTGGGAAGTTCCCCTGGAGGAGGGCATGGCAACCCACTCCAGTATTCTTGCCTGGAGAATCCCCATGGACAGAGGAGCCTAGTGGACTATAGTCCATGGGGTCACAAAGAGTAGGACATGACTGAGCGACTAAGCACAGCACAGCATTAGTAGCCAGGACCAGACATTAGGACCAAAAATGGATAAAAAGGGGGTAGCACCCCACTCCCTCAAAAAAAGCCCTGCCCCTTCCCCATAGACTAATGCATTTTATCCTTGTTACTCTAAATACATACTGCCAGGTGGGCAAGGAGTTGATCTGTGAACTTAGTTCCCTCTTCTCCATTCTTTGGCCACTGAATCAAGCTTGTGCCTTATACTCTCCTACGCAAACCCGAGTGGAAAAGGCACTCTCCCTGCCACCAAGCGAGGGCCCCAACTGAATTCTGTAACAGCTGATTTGGGATACTCCATTACCTTAGCACCCAGGATACACCCACACCCTTCGAGGCAGGCCAGTGAGGCCTTGGCACTCACCTGCCAGGGACTCCGCGGGGCTCCTGCATCCGCCCCCCACCCTGCCACCCCTCCAGCGAGAGGCCCGCCGGCGGGTGGATTTGGGAAAGGTCCTCCCGGCCCTCTTCTCAGGCTGGGAGATCCCCGCCCCACACTGGGCCTTCTCAGGCTCCGCCCGCCCAGTGCCGGCCCCTCCCAGGCCGGCCGGGATAACACCGTCCCCGGGCTCCTCAAGGCCTGCGGGGGTCCCGGGGACTCTGCCCGGCTCCCGCCCTGGCTTCTCTGGCCGCTTCCTGCCAGGCCCCCGGCTACTGGGAACCCACCCGGAACCAGCCGCTGAACATGTCGAAGGGGCGCTGTCTGGGAGGCCGGGAGGACTCCAACAGAAGCTAGGCCTGGAAACGGGCACCCGGGACGGGCGGTGGGCCCCTCCGTCGTCCCCACCATGAGGGCCAGGGTTCCGAAGCTTCTTTCTCACGGGATTCCGGATCTGCTCCAGCCCTGTCCCCAGGACCCCAATCCAGGGGCTTCCAGGGCGGAGCTGAGGCCCCGCGCTGGGATCTGGGGGCTGCCTCGCTTCTCGTTTAACATCCCTTGTTTATTACGTGGCTGCCTCCGTATCCCGGTCCTCTCGCCGGACACGCTGAGCAGCTCTGGTGGAGAACTTCCTCTACTTGCTTGTTTACACCTGTGGCAAGGCTGGAGGAAGGCTCTGCTGGTCAAAGAAATGGGAATCCACTCCAATTCAGAAAGCACAGAAATATATACAGCAGACATCCATAATGAGCTCCTACTCTGAGCCTAGTCCTTGACCAGGTGTTTGGACGGGGCGGGTGGTGATTGAGTTAAAGAGAACAAAGCATTCATTCATTCTCTGTTGGGAGAGATGATAGGTACCCAACACAAGCCCAAAGAGGGTGCAGAATGGCAGGCGTAGATAGCTTTGGGGGGACTTCACAGCAAATTTCAGAACTTTGGTGATCCCCTCCCCCATCAATTCTCCCATCGCCAGTGGCAAGGGTGAATCCCTGCCTCCCGGCCTGAGTAAGACAGAGAAGCCAAGAAATGGACTCCACTCCCAGCCCCACACACCACCACAGGCACATGCATAATGGAAGCCCCCCACCCCACCACCGGCAGGTGCCAGGATATCACTGTCAGACACTTTTCTGACTACTTATTAATTGTAACATGATGGCTTGTGAACTAATTTTATTACCTAATTACTAAGGAGGTTGAACATCCTACGTTTTTCTCATGGAGTTTCTTTCTTTGGAAAAAAAAAAGTGCTTGCTTATGACTTTTGCCCATCTTTGTATTGAGTTGTCTTTTTCTCACCGATTTTTAGGAGTCATATATATTTTAGAGATTGCTTCTTTGCCAATTATATCAGTTACAAATGTTTCCTCCTAGTTGGCAACTACTCTTCCTTCTTTTCTTTGGTAGTGTTTTTTCTTTCTCCCTCCCTCTTTGGATAGAAGTTTGTCCTCTTAGTGTGGTCAAATGTATCAATCTTCAATCTTTTTCCCTTTATGGTTAGTGCTTTTTGTGACTTATTTATTCCTAGAACCGTCAACCGTTCAATTTCAGCTTCTTCAACGTTACTGGTTGGGGCATAGGCTTGGATTACCATGATACTGAATGGTTTGCCTTGGAAATGAACAGAGATCATTCTGTCGCTTTTGAGATTGCATCTAAGTACTGCATTTCGGACTCTTCTGTTGACCATGATGGCTATTCCATTTCTTCTGAGGGATTCCTGCCCACAGTGATTACGGTGAAGATCACTCAGTCGTGTCCGACTCTTTGCAACCCTACCAGGCACCTCTGTCCATGAGATTTTCCAGGCAATAGTACTGGAGTGGATTGCCATTTCCTTCTCCAGGGAACTTCCCTACCCAAGGATCGAACCTGGGTCTCCCACATTGTAGACAGATGCTTAACCGTCTGAGCCACCAGGGAAGTCCTGCCCACAATTATCTATTCCTACCCAAGGTCAAGATATTCTATATTTTCTCTGGCAAGACTTCAAGTTTTTTCCTTTTAAGTTTTTCAATCACCCAGAATTGATTTCTGTGTACGATGTGAAGTAGGGATCCAGTTCAACTTTTTCTATATGGATTATGCATTGTCTTGGTAACATTTATTGTGTTGCTCACACCTGATCACTAACCTGCAATGCCACCGCTGTCATATATCAGTTGTTACCTATTTATGAGTCCAGTTCTGGCCTCCCTGTTCTCTTACATTGATCTAGTTGCCCATCTCCTGTAACAATGCCATAGTTCTCTAATTGCAATAGTTTATAACAACTGTTTATATCTTTTACTCTTATTTGGGTCTTAGTTCCAATATTACTTCCTTAGAGATGCCTGTTCCAATGCCCCAATTTAAGGAGATGTACATATTACATTCTATTCATAGCTGTTACTTTGGTTTGTAGCTGCTATTTCTGAGTATTTAATTGTTAAATGTCTGACTCACATTAGTCTGGAAATCCCACTATGGCAGAGATTTTGTGTCCCCAGGGCTTAGTACAGTGACTGTCATGTAGATAACATTTATAAATATTTAACAAAGGAGTGAATGCATTCATCTCTGCCCCGTAGCATTTAGCACACTGGCTGACACAGAGTAGATACTTATAAATACAATGCACGGTAGATGCTCCAGAAATACTGAAGAAAGAACCAATCCTTTCTGAAAGTACTCTGTATGCCTTGCTTGCTTAATTTGTCTCTGTAAGATGTATCACCAGATGATAAACTGCATATCTTACCTACTAGCCTACTGTCTTTCTCTTCCTGCCAGGATATAAGCTCCATGAGGACAGGATTTACTTTGTTTTAACTCCTAGAAAGGTGCCTAGGATTTATTGCATGCATGAATGAATGAACTTTATTTTTTCCCTTTGATTCAATTAAAAGTCTTTATTGACTTTGGAATCTAAAGATGCCTCACTTTGTTCTATGGCTTTCTTAGTATTTTGCCTTTATCCTCTATCCTCTCTTCTCATGTTCCCTGCATAGCATGGTCCCTCTGTGTGACTAGAGGGCCAGATGGCACATCTTGCTTTCCTTAATCTTGGGGCAGGATGAAAGGGAAAGTGTTAGTCACTCAGTCGTGTCTGACTCTTTGCAACTCTATGGACTATAGCCTGCCAAGCTCCTCTCCAGGCAAGAATACTCGAGTTGGTAGCTATTCCCTTCTCCAGGGGATCTTCCAGACCCAGGAATCGAACCCGGGTCTCCTCCATTGCAGGCAAATTCTTTACTGTCTGAGCCACAAAGGCAGGCATTTATCTGGCCACCCAGTAATTTCAAGAGGGTGATGATTCCCCTATCTCTTCAGCTCTTCTACACACTTTATATGTGTCCCTCAGATGCTTGTGTGTGGCCAGATTTTGGTTTATCTTCTACTCATTTCCTGAAATAGACCATGAGCATATGTCTCACTCCCCACATCCCCAGCTTGGTAAGAGAGCCCAGCAAAGAGAAGCCCCTCAGCAAGTGTTTGCTGGAAAAAGAAGAAAGAAAGAATGAACATCTGTTGTCACTATTTGAGCCCATATAACAGTACCGAGCCTCTCTCATTGTTGAGAATTCCCTGGGGTAAACTGGTGCGCTAAGTTGATGTTTGGAGTATGTGCTTCTTAAACCACCAGCTTGTTGTGGGCTTTTCACTAGCTTTTAACTTTGAAAATGATTTATTTCTATTTTATCCTTTGAACAAATGAGCAACTCCGGCCATTTTAAGCTTAAATTGTGGTAGGCTCAGTAAGAGTCACCCAAATGTACCACATCCCAGTCCTACCTAATGCTGCCTTATAGCTGCAGTGAAGTTAAAGATTTTGGGTTAAGACTGTCCTGGACTGTCTCATGGGCCCACACAATCATGATATTCTTTATAAGAAGGATACAGGAGGGAATTCCCTGGTGGTTCAGTGGCTAAGACTCCATGCTTCCAATGCAGGTCTGGGTTTGATCCCTGGTCAGGGAATTAGGTCCCACATCCTGCAACCAGGGTCCTGCATGTCACAACTAAAAGATCTCGTATGCCACAACTAAGACCCGGCACAGCCAAATAAATAAATATATATATATATTTTTTTTTTAAATAGAAGGACATAGGAAGGGACAGATAAGAAGGTGATGTGATGCCAGAAGCAGCAATTGAAATGACATATTTTGAAGATGGGGGAATGGGCCAGAAATCAAAGAACACAGGCACCACTAGAAGATGAAAAGGGAAAGGGAAAGGATTTTCCCCTTGAGCCCTTTGAAGGAAGTATCTTTACTGATACCTTGACTTTAGCCCAGTGAAACTGATTTTATAACTCTGGCTTCTAGAACTGTAAGGGAGGGACTTCCCTGGTAGCAGAGTGGTTAAGAATCTGCCTTTCAACACAGAGGACGCTGTTAGGATCCCACGTGCCATGGGGCAACTACACCTGAGCACTGCAGCTAGAGAGGTCACATGCTCAAGAGCCCACATGCCACAATGGTCGAGCCCACACATCGCAGCTACTGAGCCCTCAGGCTTCAGTGAAGGTCCTGTGTGCTGCAACTAAGACCCAATGCGGCCAAATGAGTATTAAAAAAAAGAACTATAGGAGGATAAACTTGTGCTGCTTAAAGCCAGTAGATTTGTGGTAATTTGTTACAGCAGCAATGGGAAACTAATACACTGAATGAACAATTGGTTTTGTCTCTTGTTATTCAGTTGCCAAGTTGTGTTCGACTCTTTGCGACTTCACGTACTGCAGCATGCCAGGCTTCCCTGTCACTCACCATCTCCCAAAGTTTGCCCAAGTTAATGTCCATTGAATCAGTGATGCCATCCAACCATCTCATCCTCTGTCCCCCTCTTCTTCTGTCTTCAATATTTCCCAGCATTGGGGTCTTTTCCAATGTGTCAGCTGGCCAAAGTATTGGAGTTTAAGCTTCAGTCCTTCCAAAAAGTATTCAGGGTTGATTTCTTTTAAGATTAACTGGCTAGATCTCCTTGCTTTCCAAGCACTCCGAAGAGTCTTCTCCAGCACCACAGTTCAAAAGCATCAATTCTTCAGCGCTCTGCCTTCTTTATTGTGCAGCTCTCATATTTGTACGTGAGTACTGGAAAGACCATAGCCTTGACTATATGAACCTTTGTCCACAAGTCTCTTAGGACTTGTTCATTTATACTTAGATTTACTTAAAAATATATTTCCTGTAATTTGGATAAGAGAAGGCAGGAAGTGGCACTGGCCTCTGATCTTGATGTTCTCCTTGCTCTAAGTACGGGTATCTTTTTTTAGTCTTAGCAGCCTCCTGCTGCCTGGCCACAACTTCAACTTGTCTCTGCCAGGCCACGTGAGCAGCTCACCCACTCTACCACTTCTGCACCCTGGCTCTCTCCTGTCCTCTGTGCATTGTCCAAAAGTGTCATCCTGAACAAAGGACCTTGGTAGGCAAATTTAGTTGATTAGGGTGAAATTTATAAGAGAACACAGATGGAGAACTCAAGCAATCAACCATGACCTAGGCAGAATATTACTTGAATTGGAGTTTCCTTGGTTTTCCTCTTCAAGGATTTTAAACTAAAGTATATTGATGCTGGGCTTCCCTGGTGGAGCTGTGGTAAAGAATCCACCTGCCAAGCAGGAGGCCTGGGTTCAATCACTGGGTGAGGAAGATCGCCTGGCAAAGGAAATGGCAACCCATTCCAGTATTCTTGCCTGGGAAATCCCCTGGACAGAGGAGCCCGGTGGGCTATAGTCCATGGAGTCGCTAAAGAGTTGGATATGACTGAACAACCAAACAGCAACAATATTTATGCTACCTGATCAGAATTCAACACTGAGCCCTGCAAATGGACATAAAGCAATAGTAACGCCTTGCTTTCTGGAATGTTTCAACCTGGACTTGTAGAACAGAAATGTGGCATGAAAAACTTTTGGCAAGCTCCTGGCAATTTGGGGCTGACACAGGCCTGATGGGATAAGACTTTATAAAGACAAAAGGCTTGAGACCCTGGGAGTGACCAGAACTTGCCAAAAACAGTTATCTTTGGGAGGAATCAAAAGAATAGCTTGAGACAGTGTCATTAAATAGAAACAATCATGGACATAGAGAACAGATACGTGGTTGCCAAGCGGGAGGGGGTTGGGGGTAGGATGGAGTGGGAGGTTGGGGTTAGCAGATGTAAATGTTTATACGTAAAATGGATAAACAACGAGGTCTTAGCATATAGCACAGAAAACTATATTCAATATCCTATGATAAACCATAACTGGAAAAGAATATAAAAAAGAATGTATGCATATATGTAAAACTGAATCACTTTGCCATATCGCAGAGAGTAGCACAACACTGTATATCAACTATATACTTCAGTTAAAAATATATATATATAAAGAGAGAGAAAATAAAAACATTCCAAAAAAGGAGACTAGCTTGAGGAGTCCTGTGCCCGTTGTCCCTCCCACACCCAGAAGAATCCTCCCTGAGCAGCTTTGTGGGCAGAGCTTCACCAGTGATGCTAGTTGAGTTCCCCTCAATGTTTATAGCAGTTGCTTCAACTCTTCCCAAACAGCATCTGCTGTGCCGGGGCTGGGGTAGAGCCTCCAGAAGGTAGTGTGTAATTGTGAGTTCACAGCTTGGGCTGTGGAGACAATAGGGAGTAACCAGGACAGCAAATGAAGCTTCCAGGGGTGGAGTTCCACCTACACAGGCAGTTGTGGCTGCCTGCCTGGTCTGGGAGCCTCAGACCTATATTAGGAGAAAGGCTGGTCTCCAGCAAGGGAGAAGGGGGAAATGTCCCAAAGAAAGATATGGAAGAAGGCATTCCTATCTCCTAGTTGCATACAATCAGCAATTTCTGTTTTTTTTCTTTTTTTGAAAGCAATAACAAGTGAAGATGGAACAAACCAGGCTAAAGCTTCCGTTCTGAGAATCGTGATAGAACATTCTTTCTCATGGAACTGCAGGGTTTACAAAGCACTTCCCAGAGTAGAAGATATCTCTCTGAAACTATTGTGATCCTTTTACGACCACTTTAGTTTGGAATAAAGAACCTCCAAGAGATTCCATGTCTTGTGCAAGGTCACAAAGCTAAGACACAGGGCCATGTTCCTGAATGTAGGTCTTTCTCCTATACCACGGCAATACATGATACAGTCAATGCATAAAAAACATTTTGTTCGTGAGCCATACAAACTTAAACTCAATTCCTGACTTCAAATTTAAAGAAACCTTCCATTTTTCAGCTGCCAAACCGAAGCCCAGAAATGTCAAATGATGCTTTTGGAGAAAGGACTGTAATTGGGTCATTAGTACTGAGATTTCAGGCTCTTTCAGAGCCTGCAGTTTGATGAATAGCAAGTGTAAGCTTCTTCCATTGTGGAAGAGAACTCAGATGGTATAGAAGTGTAGAAAGGCGTCTTTTTTCTCTGCCTTCCCTCCTGTTACTGTGTATCACCTGCCATAGTCCCATCTAAGTTCTCTTCCCCTCTGATCTGCTAAGGAACATTGCCCCAGCAATTCTTCCATCTTTTCCTTTCAATATCAGTTCCGTCTCTCTGCTTGACAGTTCCTGGCAGAGTACATGTGTTCTGTAATTTTTCTCATGTTAAAAAAAGTTGGTGGTCCAGCGGTTGAGAATCCACCTGCCAAGGCAGGGGACACACCTCTAGAGCCCTCAAGCTAAAAATACTGTGTTCACATGCTACAATTGCTGAAGCCCATGCCTAGAGCCCGTGCTCAGCAACAAAAGAAGCCATGCAAGGAGAACCCTGTGCACCCCAATAAAGAGTAGCTCTCACTCTCTGAAACTAGAAAAAACCCATAGGCATCAATAAAGACCCAACATAGCCAAAAATAAATAAATAAAAAATTTAAAAAGTTATAAAACCTTCTCTTGACTTCCATACCTACATTGAGATGCTATTCCATTTCTGAGTTTCCAGTTACAATAAAATTTCTTGAAGGAGTTACCTGTACACATCATCTTCAAATCTGTCTATCCCATTCTGTCTTGAGTCTACTCCAAAAAAGCTTTCACTCTCACCACCATTGTTGAAATTTCAATATGCCAATGGTGCAAAACCTACTGATCAGTTCTCCATCAATTCCTTCTCGTTTCTACCCCCTGTAAACATTGAAGTGCTCCAGATCGCAGATCTCAGCTTCCTTGGCAATTTTGTCCTATGACAGTTTAAATATCAACCTATTCTACATAATGCAGGCTGGATCTTTTCCCCTGAACTCCATGTTCATATATTCAACTGTCTACTTGATATTTCCTCTTGAGTGGCAATAGGCAATTCAGACTTAAGGTTATCAGATACAAAGTCACAATTCTCCCCCAGAATCCTGTGCCTTATAGCCATCTAAGGAAGTCATCTCAGGAGGAGAATACCCGAGATCAATATAGTCATATGTAAATAGTTCAGATCCTTTCTTTGCCATGTTGGTTAGTATACATTGTTCAAAACATCTCATTTCAGGAAATGGCAGCATTGTACTTCCAGTTGCTCAGGTCAAAACCACTGGGGTCATTTTTTACTTCTCCTTTCATACCTTAATTCAATCTTGTCATGTTGGCTCTTAGTTCAATGTCTATCTGCTTCTCACCACGTCCACTGCTTCTACTCAGATGTCAGTGTTTTACCCTGGTTATTGCAATAGTCTCCCAACTGATCTTGCTTTGTCCCATGCCTTCTCCCAGCAGTCTAGTTTCAACATAGGAGCAAGAGTGAACTTGTTTAGATGGGTTGAGGCCCTGCTTCTCCACTTGATGTCTTTTCACTTGGAGGAAAACCCAATGTCTTTCCACTAGCCCATAAGGTCCCACACAAGCTGCCTTCCCACCCAGCTTCTCTGATCTCCCTGTGTTCATGCCTCTCCTGGCATACTGGCCTTCTGGTGGGTTTTGGTATCTCAGACATGCTCCCACCTCAGGTCTTTAGCACTTGCCATTCTCTGTGGCTAGAATGCTTTAGTCTCCAGATATCTGCCTAGCCTTCACCCTCACCACCTTCAGATCTTTTCTCAGATGTCTCCTTATCAGTTTTCCCTGGACCATAGTTTTTTTTAAATTGCAAACATCCTTCTATTTGGCATTCACTATCGCTCATCCCTGATTTATTTCACTCTATCATTTATTACTAACTGCTGTATTTTTTTTACTTCTTTATTATCTGCCTCCCCATCTCCACTAGATTTTTGTCCATTTTGCTCACTGAAGTATCCCTTGTGACTAGATACCTGATTCAGATAGAGCCACTTACAAATGTTTGTTGATTAAATGAAGAGAGAAATCTAATAAGAGCCTAAAGAGCACCCATATCCCATCAAAAAGAAAAGCCCTACTAGCCCCTTGCAATACATCATTTTAGAGTTCTTATTCTGGATATTTATATTATGACCTGAGCAGGAATTAGTGGCATAAAAGCAAGTCAGCCTCCCCCACCCCTTAAGTTAGGGGGAAAAAAAAAAACACCAAAACTTTTTCAAGATGTGAAAAGGTGTATAAAATACTCCAGAGTGTATTAAAATTATTGATAAACGGCAGTGGTTCAAAATACTTATTTTTGAGAAAACATTATTTCAACTACACTGTCATGTTCGTAATCTTGTTTCAAGTCAATCTGATTTCATTCAGAACTATTTGGAACCACAGTCTTGTTGGAATGGGTTTTCAGGACGCCAACAACAGTACAGTCGTGTAACAGTAGTTCAAATCTTCCCGACTCCACTTTTGTTAATGTATAGTGTTCAAAGCAAATATTATTCTAAGAAAACTAGAATGCCTACTATGTGTGTTGATTGTCTACAAGGGCAAATTCATGTGGCCCTAGAACTCCCAAGGATGACCTGAATTGACGCATAATGAGCGAGACTAGCTTGCCTGGAAAATCCCATGGATGGAGGAGCCTGGGAGGCTGCAGTCCATGGGGTCGCTAGTAGTCAGACATGACTGAGTGATTTCAGTTTCACTTTTCACTTTCATGCATTGGAGAAGGAAATGGCACCCCACTCCGGTGTTCTTGCCTGGAGAATCCCAGGGACGGAGGAGCCTGGTGGGCTGCAGTCCACGGGGTCGCTAGTAGTCAGACACGACTGAGCGACTTCACTTTCACTTTTCACTTTCATGCACTGGAGAAGGAAATGGCAACCCACTCCAGTGTTCTTGCCTGAGAATCCCAGGGACGGTGGAGCCTGGTGGGCTGCCGTCTATGGGGTCGCACAGAGTCTGACATGACTGAAGCGACTTAGCAGCAGCAGCTTTCTGTAACAGGTGGCACTTTATTAACCATCATTGAATGTCTACTATATGCAGGCACTGGGCTAGTCTCATTACAATCCAGGACATTGCTTATAAATAGATGATGGTGGATATTAGGGAATACCTGAATCTGATCACACTGTTTAGGGTGCAGTATACTGTGCATAGCACTACTATGTGTCTATGGTTAAGAAATCTATGCCCTGAGTCATTGTATTACAGTCTATCCTGAAGACAGACTGTTAACATGAGATGGGTATTCATGGAACCTGAGAGAAGGGAAGTCAGAGAGCAGGGCTCAGCTCCGGTGTTTGCTACCCTGTTTGGCATCAGAGCGTTCTGCTTACTGGAAGAGTGACGGGGCTGCCCCTGAGGGTGATGCCTGGTCCCTGTTTGTCCTTCAAAAAAGTGTGGCAGCAGAAGTTAGGAAGAGTGGATGTACATATCCCATATCACATATTCCGTTCACTAGAAGTGCACTGCCCAGCCCTGCATTAAAACACCCACCTTTGTGTTTATATATCCTCCCGCTGATCCTGGGACTTGTTTCCAGGAGCCTCCTCACTGAGAAAATCTTGACACAGTTGAGTTTCTGGTCTGACAGGGCTGAGGACCTGGACTCGTTGGGCACCTCCAGGACTTCGTTTGAGGAGCCAGACACCGTCCCTGAAACAGAAACATTTTTTTCATTGGCTCTTAAATCAAGCTTCAACAAGCGTTAAGAGCTTATTTCTTACTTCTTTCTTCTTACTTTTTGATCTTGTGCCCAGAATCTTATGTGTAACACAGAAATTAACCCCAATAATTATGGTGTATGGACTTATAGTCCATAGTTAATTTTCTATAGGACATAGTTAATTTTCTTATGTAGGAATGGGTTTCAGCTTGAGTCCAAGTGGTTTCAGACTCTTCCAGGGATGTTTGAACAGGGATGGGATGGAATTAGCAGATGTGTATTTGCTTAGGGCTAAAGAGATTCCTGAGAAAGAATTTATAGTGAGGGAGAATGATCCAGGTATAAAAAGTCTGAGGAGATGACAAAAACTTAATCATTTTAAGGGGGTCAATTCTGAGAACATCATGGTGTCTTCTGTTCTTTTTTTCCAATTAAAAAAATGTAATAAAATACATGTAACATAAAACTTACCATCCTAACCATTTCAACTGTATAGTTCAGTGGTATTAAATACATTATTATTGTGCAACCAATATCACCATCCTTCTCCATAACTTTTTTTCATCTTGAAAAACTGAAACTATGTAATTTTTAAATAATAACTCGCCGTCCCTCCCTCCCTGCTTCCAGCTCCAGTAAGCTGACCCAGGGATAGAACCTGCATCTCTTGCGTCTCCTGCATTGGAAGGTGGATTCTTTTACCACTGCACCACCTGGGAAACCTCAATTATTAACACACAAAATTTACATGTGTTAATAATAAGTCTTGTGAGAACTGAGGAGGAACAACGAATGCATGATTTATTGACTACAGTCTACCTGTCCAAATAGGATGAAATAGATCTTTTGAAGCCATAGAGTTGGCTGCCCTACTCTATGCTGCAATCAGTAGTGATCTGATTCTGGAAGCAAGGAGAAAGGAAACTGAACCCTGAAAATGTAAAAGGAAGATCCTTTTCCTTATTTCCTATCTGGAGTGGGATGCTTCTGAAAAATCCAAAAACAGTGCTTTTATAAAGGACTATTCCAATCTCAAAAGAAGGTCCTTAAAACTGTCTACAGAGGGTCCCTGAGCATCCTGGAGATTCTAACCTCCCATTGTTCCAGCAGCTCCACTAGAGGCCCCCTTACCAAGCCACCAGGTGACAACTAGAGTCTTTCCCACAGGCTGCCAACTCCCCAGTCCCCCATGAGCATTGTGAGAGAGGAGAGAGACGGTGGGTGGAGAGTGTACCAGCAGGAATCTGTGCCTCCCGAGAAGGGAAGCCACAGCGCTGTCCACAGCGTTCATGGAGAGAGGGACGCGCTAGGACCTGGCAGCTTCAGAGGCAAGGATGACGATGCTGAGCTGCAGTAACTTGTTGGACTTCTCTCCACCTTGAAGGCAAGAAATCTCTTTGTTAAGGTCAATTAATGTCTAGGAAAAAAATGGCATATATTTTTAAGGGATATTTGGGCATTTTATTTGTAAAGACAAAGGGAAAGAGGATTCTACTGTGTGAATTAAAAGGTGTGTGATGTTTCTTGGCAAGCTGTCAAAGAAAATTATATTACCCGAAACATTTATAAGAAGTGATGGCTGTGAGAATAAGAAAGAGGGCCTACTACATGATTTTAATACAGTCCCTTCAAAGACTAAGGCTGAGAAATAAGTGGTTATCAGGATCATGCTGGTGTATTAGTCTACATCCGTGAATCCTGAAGCCAGGAGCATCAGCAGCCCAGAAACAAGCCACTGTACTTGGAGACCATTCTTCAGAAAGGGAAGTCTATCTCTCTTGTGGCTTCTTTGTCAGCTCCTCTTTATTCTCCTTCTTGAGCCATCAGACATGGAATCTTGACTTACTGAGATTACCCACAAGCTGCCAACGGCCAAATCAAAAGACCTCTTTCCCCATTCTTACAGGACTAGATTTTGTCCAGCATTTTACATTATTGACCATCCTTTTTCTTGAAACCTAAGCTCTCTCCCCAGCTTCCATGCTCTGTCCTGCTTCTCCCCCTCCCCTTCTGCTCACTCCTTCAGCCTTTCCTCAGCTTCTCCTCTCTCCCTTTGCTCCTTTTCCTCTGAAAATAGCCTTTTCCAAGGCTGCAACCCTCACCCTCACCCATATCTGCCACCTCTCAAATCACATCACCCCTGGCTGTTTTCCTAATCCCTAGACATCTGTAGCTGGACATCCCACAAGTATCTCTAAAGTTACCTGATACAAACTTAATTCATCTGTACCCCTCACACCCTCCCCACATCTGCTTCTGCTATGATATTTCTTTTTTGGGCCAAGAGCACATGCAGAGGCAGTATAGTATAGTGGTTAGGAGCACCAAGTTCTGATTTCAGACAGTCCTGGCTTGGAATCCCTATAGGCCACTTGCTGGAGCAAAGAAATTGATCACTGAGCTTCAGTCTCTTCATCTGTAAAATTAGGGTTAAGAATAGTACCAGTTTCTCAGGTTTACTGAGAGTATTATATGCACATAAAGGGTTTGGCCCAGAGTAAGGAATAAATGTCAACTATTATTATGGTTTGAGCTTCCTGGGTGGTACTAGTGGTAAAAAACGATTAGCTTTTATCTACTCAGTCACTTGAGTCAGGTACCTGGAAGCTATTTGCATATGTGTGTGACTTTTTCTTTCCTCCATTTTAAGCATTATTGGTCATCAAATCTTATTGAATCTGTGGACACAATGTTTTTTGAAACTACTTTTTCCTTTTTGTCACCCTTATAGTCCTTAGCATATTTTATTTGGGCTCTTACATCTATGCATCTTCTCTACTGTCAGAGTAGTTTTTCTTTAATACAGGTCTTCTTTCCCCCCTGTGCTAGAAGGGCAATAGTTCCCATCTGTTGGCTACAAGATAGAGTCTAACATTTTTAGCACCAACATAAGACCCTTTACAACTGGAACTCAGGCTGTAATTTAGGGTAATCTCCACTCAATTCCCCCTGTCAAAGCACCAGATTCATAGGACTGCCCCCTTTGCCCTGACTATCCCTCTGCACAGCCTTTCTGATCCCTTGTTCGTGCCAGTCCCTCTGCATGGAAAGCCTTCCCTTCTGTTTCCCTAAATATTTTCTGATTCTTTTAAGACCCAGCATAAGTGTCTAATCCTTAGTTAAGCCTTCCCTGATAGTTCTAGGAAGTCACTCCCTTCTCTTCGTTCCCTCTGAACACAGTTCTCACGTATGTCAGTGTTTATCACCTTGTACTGAGGACAGCGGCACACCCTTCGTAAACCCTATGCTAGAAATCATGGGTTGTTTTATTTGCTTTGGTGTCTCCAGAGCCTAACTGAGAGTCTGGCAAAAAGATGGCACTCAGTGAAGACTTGCACGTGACCATGGAAAATAATGAATGAACAAGGGATCAACTGTGGGCTGGGAAGGGTGGCACAGCACCAGAGCAGTGTGGAATTCGTCCCAAAGCAGGGCCGTGCAAGGATGGCTGGGCTTAAGCTGAGTCTCGTGCAGGCTCTGTCTCTGCAGTTGTCTGACTGTCACTTCAGCTTTATCAGCCTCAGTTTCTTTTCGTGAACACAGGGTAAGGGTCCTCACCTGTTCACACGTCAGGGGCAGTGTGAGAGATGCTGAGAGCAGGTGTGCAAGTCAGGAGTCTGTGAAGGGCTGTGGGGATGGAAGGTTCCCGGGACACTCGTGTGAGGCTGATCGCAGACCTGGATGGGGGCCCCTATCCTGTGGCTGTGCCCCATGCTGGAAGCAGCTGCCCATCACCTCTCACAGGCACTCGGGCTGGAAGAAGGTGGTGATTCAAGTGAAGCAAGTCTACCGGCTGCGGTGGTGCCAAGTGGTAGTCCGCAGGGGTGCCGCAGGACGCAGGGTAGCTTGCGAGTTAGGTGATGGACCTTTTCTAATAAGACAAAAGGAGTGGTAAATAAGCCCATGGAAGAAGGGAGGCTCATGGAGCCTGAGTGCTTGAACTCCCTCTGAAGAGGAAACAGCATGAAGTGAGGGCACCTGGTCACCGTGTGGGATGCTGTCAGACTGCCCCTTGTAAGTGCCCGCGTGGCTCCAGGCAGAAAAGGGCGTCAGGGAGGGATTCCTAAATGACTGTAGCTTGTTCTACAGTCTTGCGGGGCGGGAAACAAGGGAAAGCTGGCCTGTGGGCAGTAGAGGGTTCCCAGGAGAGGAAGAGGGCCTCGACTGTGAAGCTAGACACAATCGACAAACTTGGAATTGGCTCTTAAATCCTGTTTCTCTTTTTATAAAGAGAAGGGAGACTCAGTCCAAATCCTGTACTCTGGGCCAGAGACATCTACGAATGACCAGCCTCTGGTCAATGCTGTGGGAGGCCCACGATCTGTGGGGCTGCGGCAGTCACAGTGGTGCTGGTGACCAGGCAGGCTGGAGAGAAGGGACGCACCCAGGTCTCTTACCTGAGGGGAGCCATTGGCCAAATCATGGATGCTTGCTTTCACCACCCAGGTAACTAGAAAGTGAGAAGAAAAGAAATCACAGATACGGTGTTTGCTTCGGCAGCACATATACTAAACCTGGAACGAAACAGAGAAGATTAGCATGGCTTCTGTGCAAGGCTGACACACAAATTTGTGAAGCGTTCCATATTTTTATGTAAAATAGATGACCAGTGCAAGTCGGATACATGAAGCAGGGAACCCAAAGCCAATGCTCTGGGACAACCCAGAGGGATAGGGTGGAGAGGGAGGTGGGAGGGGGGTTCAGAATAGGGGGACACAAGTGTACCCGTGGCTGACTCATGTTGATGTATGGAAAAAACCATCACAATATTGTAAAGTAATTATCCTCCAATTAAAATAATAATAAAAAAATCACAGATATGGCCTCATTAAGAAAATATGGGGTTAGGGGACTTCTCTAGTGGTTCAATGGCTCAGAAACCATGCTTCCAATGCAGGGGCCCTGGGTTTACTCCCTGGTCAAGGAACTAGATCTCACATGCCATGACTGAGTTCACATGCCACAACTAAGACCCAGCACAGTGAAATAAATATATACATATTAAAAAATCTGGGGTTAGGAGGTGGCTCTCCAAGGAGCCCTAGAATCAGAGGGAAAGCAAGGCCACCATCTTGACCACTGCAGTAAAGGCAGCAGCCATTCCTTCCAGAAGCCCAGCGAGGCTCTAGAGACTGCTCTCTTCTCTATGTATATAGATGATCCTAGGGCTCAGGAACATGAAGCAGTCTGTTTGACATCATTTGATGAGTTAAAAGCTCTAACAGGAGCATAATCAAGACTTGCAGCTTCATTCTAAAGGTTATAGCTATGCATGTTCATCATCTGCAGGAAATAACTCAGAGCCACGGTCTCAAGGCCCTGGTTAGCCTGCCTGTCTGGGTCAGCTGAAGAGACTCAAGAGGGTGCAGCCAGAGGAAATAGGTTAATTACCAAACAGTTTTCTGAAATAAAAATAAAATTTCTATAAAATGAGAAGATACTAGGCTAGTCTAATTTTTTTTAAAGATTTTGAAAATATCCAAGGAAAGTAGAAAATATCACAAGGTATCATGGGGAAATATTTTGTACAACACAAAGCAATTAGTAGGAAAATCTGAGTGTTATAGCTGTTACTAGATGATAAAAGATCAAAATTGAGTGAAGGTGACATTTTTAAACCTAAAAACTAGTAACCAGGAAAGAAATTGAGAAAGTTACTGTTGGCATCTTCAAGGAGTAGATGGCTAGTATATTTAATCACATGACATCATTATTTATTATTCTCCCGTTGTAAGTTTATGCACAGCATAGAGCAAGAAGGAAAGTGCTAAGAGAAAGTTGCTAAAAGAACAGATCTTAAAAGTTTTTATCACAAGGAAAAACAATTGTAATCATGCAGGGTGGTGGAAATTGACTACATTTACTGCAGAGATCATTTTGCAAAAATACAAATATCAAATGATTATATTTTATACTGGAAACTAATATGTTACATGTCAATTATACCTCAGTTAAATCAAAGGAGTGTTCTCCAGTTCTTTCCATGAAGAATGGTGATACCAAAATCTGACAAAGGCAGATGATAGAAAAGTATAGCCAGTGGTTCTCAAACGTTTTGGTCTCAGGTCACCTTTACACTTTGAAAAATATCACTGAAAATCCTAAAGAGCTTTTGTTTATGGAAGTAATATTTATCAATAGTTAACATGTTAGAAATTAAAGCAGAAATTGTTTAGATTATGCCTTTTTAAAGATAACTACAATAGAACTATTAGGTGTTAACATAAATAACATGTACTCAAAGAACCAAATCTTCCAAAACAAAAAAAATTTACATTAAACTGGCATTGTTTCCCATTTCTTCAAAACTGTTTAACATCTGACTAAACAGAAGACAGATGGAACTTCCTATCTGCTTTTTACATGCAGTCTGTTGAGATATCACACATTATGTAGTCTCTAGAAAACTCTATGACACATTCCTGAGAGAATGGGAGTGAAAGGGGATAGTATGTCTTAACATTACTATGAAAGTGTTAGGTCCTCAGTCATGTCTGACTCTTTGTGAAGCCATGGACTGTAGCCTGCCAGGCTCCTCTGTCCATGGAATTCTCCAGGCAAAAATACTGAAATGGGTAGCCATTGCCTTCTCCAGGGGATCTTCCCAACCCAGGGATTGAACACGTGTCTCCTGCACTGCAGGCAGATTATTTACCATCTGAGCCACCAGGGAATGCTGGGAAAGATTGAGGGCAGGAGGGAAAGAGGGTGACAAAGGATGAGATGGTTGGATGGCATTACCGACTCAGTGGACATAAGTTTGAGCAAACTCCAGGAAACAGTGAATTACAGGGAAGCCTGGCATGCTGCAGTTCACAGGGTGGCAAAGAGTTGGACACAACTTAGCAACTGAATAGCAATTACTATGAAAAGCATTTTGACCTTGCAGACCCCCTAAAAGGATCTTGGAGATCCCTGTCGGTCTCCAGACCACATTTTGAGAACCTCTACTGTAAGTCAATTTCAATTATGAATGTTGATGCAAAAATCTGAATGAAACATTAGTAACAGAGCCCAACAGTACATTGAAAGATGAATGTATCATGTCCAAGTGGGATTCAGAACTGTAGGAATGTTAACTCTGCCAGGCTTCTCCATCCATGGGATTCTCCAGGCAAGAATACTGGAGTGGGTTGCCATTTCCTTCTCCAGAAGAACTTCCAGATCCAAGGATTGAACCCAAGTCTCCTGCTTTGCAGGCCAGTTCTTTACCATATGAGCCGTCAGGGAAGCCCTTAGTAAACCTATTAACATAGATTTAATATACTAATAAGTCAAAGGAGAGAATCACTCAGTCATTACAATAGATGCTAAAAGTATTTCAAAAAATTCAATATTCATTTCTGGTTTAAAGATCTTAGGAAGAGAGGTATAATAAAATATATCTCCAAAAACCAGCCTTCTGTTTAAATATACTAGAAGCATATTTTAGTGTGAAATAGTGTGAAGGGGCAGAAATTTCCCAAGCACTCGGGAACTCAAGTTCTGCTGGGGAAGCAGATTGCCTGTGATGGTGGTGAATGGGAAAGCAGCAGCAGACCCTAGTGGATGTCAGAGATGGTAGCTGAAAAGTTAATGATCAGTCAAGTTAAACCACGTGCTTCCACCATGCTCCATTCCCCAGGTGTACTTACATATTGGTGAAGCAACAAGCAAGGGTGACTACCTGGTCTTCCCAGCAATGCTTGGTGGCAATCTGCACACTGACCTGCTATGGCCAAGAACTGACCATGGCCTCCTGCCTCCCACAATCTGCCTGGGAAGGGACCTGGAAAGGGGGAGAGAGAGCGGTGCTGCAAAGCCCACTTGGAAGGGGGCCAATGAGACACAACTTAGCTACCCATGAAACCTCCTCATCATCAAGTCCAGGTCTGAGCATCTCCCTTGGACTGGGAACTCTAATGATACCTGGAAATAATGAGAAATGCTTATTGAATTCTAGAAATTATATATATATATATATATATATATATATATATATATATATATATATATATATACACACACACACACATATATATATACAAACACACACACACACACACATAACTTATATATAACTAGAAATGACGTTTTACCCAAGAGTAAAACATCAAGCTCTCTCTTGCCTTTTTTTTTTGGTACCACTTATCAAGTCTCCAAACACTTTAGATCCTATATTCACAGTATATCTTGAATCCATCTTTTGTCTTTGAGCTTGGATCTTCAACATTGCTCACCTGGACTACTCTCCCTGGGGTTAATCTCTCCCTGTCCTCTCACTCCCAAATTAACCATTGAAGAGTGCTTTTTTGATTATATCACTCCCCTGATTATAACAATCCAAGGTTCCCCACAGTGTATGGAATAAAGTTCACATCCTATTTTTCTTCATCAAATAGCCCCAAACAGCAGTGTCCTAATTTTCTCAGAAGTTATTTCTTGTATTTTCTGGCATTCAGGATTTTCTTGTATTGTGGTTTTTGGTGCACATTTCCCAATTTGTTGTCAACTTTACAGCAACCCACTCCAGTACTCTTGCCTGGAAAATCCCATGGATGGAGGAGCCTGGTAGGCTATATAGTCCATGGCGTCATAAAGAGTCGGACACGACTGAGTGACTTCACTTTCTTTCACTTTGTCAACTTTATTAAAGTAACATCCACACAGAAAAATACTCAAATAATAAAACACTTTAAATGAATTTCTAAGAAGTACAGCTGGAACCCAGATCAAGATTTAGACTATTAGAATCTCTAAAGACATTTCAGGAGTCCAGTCCAGTCAGTATGCCTCCAAAGCATAACTGCTATCCTGACATCTAACACCATCTATGTTTCCGATGCTTTTAGTTTTACATAGCAACCCACTGCAGTACTCTTGCCTGGAAAATCCCATGGGCAGAGGAGCCTGGTAGGCTGCAGTCCATGGGGTCACTAGGAGTCAGACACGACTGAATGACTTCACTTTCACTTTTATGCACTGTAGAAGGAAATGGCAACCCACTCCAGTGTTCTTGCCTGGAGAATCCCAGGGATAGGGGAGCCTGGTGGGCTGCCGTCTATGGGGTCTCATAGAGTCGGACACGACTGAAGCAACTTAGCAGCAGCAGCAGCAGCAGCAACTATATTCCCTGGCATAGGAAATGGCAACCCACTCCACTGTGCTTGCTGGAAAACTCCATGGACAGAGGAGCCTGGTGGACTACAGTCCATGGGGTTGCAGAGTCGGGTATGAATGAGCACACACGCAGTCTCTCTCTGTACGTGTAACTTTCATTATCAGGATATAAATCCCTTTACGACATCTAGGTTAGTACCTATGTAGTTCTCTGTACCTATCTCCCCCATGCCCTGGGCTCTGGTACAGAGATTTATCCAAAGAGGACACCAAATCAGGGCACCGTATCAAGACAACGTGACAGAATGTCAACAGTTGAGGAATATATACAGGAGTTCATTGTATTATTCTTCTATCTGTTCTGTAGATTTGGAAATTTTCAAAATAAAAGTGAAAGACAAAATAGCTTATTGGACGACTTATGCAATCCAGTTTAGGTGTGCTATTTAAAACAGGACACATGTAAACTCTTTATCTTATCCTTTATAAGTTTTTGTGTATTTGTATAAGGGAAGAAACCCCTAAATGTAGGTGGGAGTTCAGTGAGAGGGAATCAGGAAAGCCTCCCTTACTGGAGCTATTTGTGGATTATTTACTTTTATTCATCAAATATTTATTTGGCATTTCCTGTGTCCTGGGCACTGTGATAGGTGCTGGGAATAAAATGATGAATAAAATCTAGCCGAGAGTAGTAATGAGACTCCTTGGCAGATACCCTGTGTAGGTCAGGCTGAGAGAAGACTTTGTTGACTATATCTCCCCCTGGTGGCCAAGAGCAGGAACCGCTGCAGACACACCACAAAGAGGTTCCACCCGGGGTTTCTATGACTCATGCCGTCCAAGCCAAAAAACAAAACCCAGAAAATTCAGACTGCTTCTATCCCTCCTCACTAAAAGAAATACTTACCCACCAGACTCTGTTTTTCTGTGCTCCACGTGTCAGATAATTTATAAAATTAAAAAAATTTAGTTAAAAATAAGGTGATTTTTCTTTAGACAAAATATCAAAATGGCAATTGGAAAGTTCCCTTACCCTCAGCCTCTACTGCCCCTTCATCATGTTTCCCACAGGGACCTGGATGCCACACGTGGATGTCAGTGATGTTACAGGGGAAACAAGGAAAAGAGAAAGCCCAGCTTCTCAATGCTTACCTGCATACAGACATAGCAGTTCACTCACTTTGTTTGCAGCGGATGGATCTTGTAAGTCAGATCAGATCTGGCCAACTATTTACCCAACCCTACTGAATGAATCATTTGGATTGGGAATTTGATTCTGTGATTTCAGTGCTGCTTTGAGCAAAGGGACAGTGACCGCATCCCATCCAGCTCTATGTGACGGCTTTTTTGATGTGGCAGCTTGGCCAGGCTACAGCCTCCAGTTATTCAATAAAACATTAGTCTAGATGTTGCTATGAAGGGATTTTGCAGATGTAATTAAAGTCCCTAATCAGTTGACTTTAGGTAGGGAAGACTGTCTTGGATTGTCTGAGTGGGCCTGACATCATTAGTTGGAAAGGCCTTAACACAGAAGGCTCCCCAGAAGAGAGAAGACACTCAGCTTGTGGAGAATGGCCTCAGCCCACATCTGTGAAATTCCAGAGTCCTGTGATCTTCCCTTTCTGCCTGCCTGCCTTATAAACAGACTTGCTTAGTCAGCCCCCAAATATCCCGTAAGCCGGTTCCTAGCAAATAAACTTGCTAGATCTACCATAATAAAATATCACAGACAGGGTGACTTAGACAAAAATTTATTGCGTCACAGTTCTGGAGCCTAGAGGTCTGAGAGGAAGGTGTTGGGAAGGTTGAGTCCTTCTGAGGATGAAGATGATGATGATGGACAGCCTGCTCCAGGCCTCTCCTCTAGCTTCTGGCGTTTTGCTGGCCATCTTCAGCATCCTTTGGTTCGTAAAAGACGCATCACTCCAGTCTCTGCCTTCATGTCCGCGTGGCCTTCTCCATATGCGCATGTCTCTCTCTCCAAATTACCCCTTTTATAAGGATATCAGTCATATTGGATTAGGGCCCATACTAATGATATCATTTTAACTTGATTGCCTCTGTAAACACACTGTCTCCAAATAAGGTCATAAAACGTGTCCTTAGATACTGGACATTAGAATTCCAATATTATCTTGTGGGTGTTCTTGGTTGAACCCTGGACTAATACACTGCATGTGCTTCTCATGGTCATGTTCTCCAAAACAGCTTACCAGAATCAATGGATTCTTTCAGGTGGTACATTCCATGTCTCCAGAAACACGGATTCATTCTCTAATCCAGAGATGTTGAAATCTGGGTATAAGCATAATACAAGTGCTCAGATCATGCAAACAAGGTCAGTGTTTAGGGTTTATCAGAAAATTATTATTGTTAGAATTCTGGGGGCATCTCGTCAGTTAGATTTTATGGGTATTTGAACTGGAAAGTGGAGTGTTTTAACTATAACCTGGGTTTGCCATAAGCAGCTATTTATCACTTAAAAAGAATGAACATCTTGAGAAGCCTAACTAGCTTTCTAGGATTTGGACAGAGTGCTCATGGGTGAGAGAGCTTGGAAGGAAGCTGAATCTTCTGGTGTCCAGGGACCAGGGGTCGGTGACAATACTTCATGTCTCTGAACCTCCCTCGTGTGTCACACACCCTGGCTCCTGACCAGCCATATCTTGTCTGATTTAATCCTTGCTACATTCTTGTCATGTGTTTATTACTCTCCCATAATAAGACTGAGGAGGACGAATCTTAGGGGACACTTAGGTCACACATCTAGTAAGGAAAGGCCAACATTCAGACATACAGTTGATCTTCATTCTTTGTGGATTCCGAATTTTCAAATTCACCCACTTGCTAACATTTATTTGTTAATTCAAAACCAATCCCCCTGGCACTTTCACAGGCATTCACGGACATGTGCAGAGCATGAAAAATTTGAGTTACTTGAAGCATGTGTCCTGGCTGAGGTCTCAGCCACACTCCATTGTCTTGTTTCAGCTCTCGCAGTGTAAACAAGTGTGCTTTCATGGGTCTGCTAGCACCATTTTCTGTTTTGTCTTGCTTTTTGTAGTTTTGTACTTTTGTTTTTTCATTTTCAGGCATGCTGCTGTTTTTTATCACCTTAATTATTTACCTTTTAAAAATGTTTTACTTACTTTTAAATGAATTTTTATTGCATTATAGTTGCTTTACAATGTTGTACTAGTTTCTGCTGTACAGAAAAGTGAATCAGCTATCTATATCTATCTATAATATATATACATATATAAGTGAGAGTTGGACTATGAAGAAAGCTGAGCACCGAAGAATTGACACTTTTGAACTGTGGTGTTGGAGAAGACTCTTGAGAGTCCCCTGGACAGCAAGGAGATCCAACCAGTCCATCCTAAAGGAAATCAGTCCTGAATATGCATTGGAAGGACTGATGTTGAAGGTGAAACTCCAATACTTTGGCCACCTCATGCGAAGAGCTGACTCATTGGAAAAGACACTGATGCTGGGAAAGATTGAAGGCAGGAGCAGAAAGGGATAACAGAGGATGAGATGGTTGGATGGCATCACCGACCCAATGGACATGAGTTTGAGTAAATTCCAGGAGTTGGTGATGGACAGGGAGGCCTGGCGTGCTGCAGTCCATGGGGTCACAAATAGTCGGACACACTGAGTGACTGAACTGAACTGAACACATATATATTTCTTCTTTTTTGGACTTCCTTTCCGTTTAGGTCATCACAGAGCATTGAGTAGAGTTCCCTGTGCTACACAGTAGGTTCTCAATTAGTTATCTAGTTTATACATAGTATCAATGGTGTGTATATGTCAATCCCAATCTCCCAATTCATCCCACCCCATCCCCCTTCCCCTCTTGGTATTCATACATCTGTTTTCTCCATCTATGTCACTATTTCTGCTTTGCAAGTAAGATAATCTGTACCATTCTCTAGATTCCCCTTATATGCATTAATCTATATTTGTTTTTCTCTTTCTGACTTGCTTCACTCTTAGTCACTAGTACGCGTCTCTGCATTTTCGTGCTTTTTTTGGTGGTTGAAATGGCCCTAAACATAGTGCTCCAGTGCCATCTAGTGTTCGTAAGTGCAAAAAGGCTGGGTCGTGCCTTACAGAGAAAATACCTGTGATGGATAAGCTTTGTTCAGGCACAGGTTACAGTGGTATTGGCTGTGAGTGAGTTCAGTGTTAATGAATCAGCAATGTATATTAAATAAGGTGACCTGAAACAGAAATACAAACAAAACCAGAGGCTGATAGGAACCTAGCTCCTCCGCATTACCCCAGGAGCAGTGGTTCAGGGTTCACAGATTCGGTGAATAAAGAGTTGACTGTACCCAGGCCGAGCTCTAAAGCTTGCTCTATTTACCACATCAGGAGGATGAGACTCAGAGTTGGTACCTCCGTCCTCTTACCTGTTTCATGAATGAAGGAAACTGTAGCCTGGAAGCCTCTGAAGTTCGCGTTTTCATTGGACTGGAAGCTGATGGACATTACCCTGGTGACGCTCACCACGGGGGTGGGGACAACAAAGCCACACAGCCGAGCTGGTTCAAGCCCAGCCCAGGCACGACCGGATCAAGGGCCCAGCAAATAGACATGGCAGTGGATAGAAGAAAAAAGATTGTCCTTCAGGTAACTGTTAAGAAATAAACTTTTCCGGTGGATGTCACAATTCATCTTCAAAATGGAAAAGGCATACTGCTTCTTTGTACTACATATTTAACCCTGCTAACATTTCAATTCTGTTTGTCTCCCAAATACCCCCATTGGGAATGCCACTAGGAGAGCTGATTCCAGCCACAGGGCTTATTTCAATGGCACTTTCCCCTCTGACCCCTAGTCTACGTGGGCCTTCCATTCAAATGGTTCTCTGATTTTCCCTGAAGCTCTCCCCACCCTCGCTCCATGCCTCCCCCCACAACTGGGGAGAAGGAGGAGAGGTGATGAGAGCACAGGGAAGGATGGAGATGATGCAGGGAAAGGAACACTGAGCCACATCCTGTTTATTCCCTAAAAGGATTCCCAAGAGGGACCAGATCCAGATGCAAACTGGAGGTTCCCAGGGAACACAAACCTATTTCTTTGTTTTTTAAAATTTATTTATTTTTTTAATTGAAGGATAATTGCTTTCCAGAATTTTGTTGTTTTATGTCACACCTCAACATGAATCAGCCACAGGTAGGCATATATCCCTTCCCTTTTGAACCTCCCTTCCATCCCCTCCCCATCCCACCCCTCTAGATTGATACAGAGCCCCTGCACAAACCTATTTCTTTCTTCCTTTCTACATCCCTGTGCACGCTCACATAGTCGGAAGTGCAGTCTCCATTTTCTTCTATTTTTAGGTCCTGAAATGAAAGCTGAGAAGGCTCCACTTTACATTTAGAGTTGACAATATGAATACATTAACTGATTTTGATCAAGCAGAAGAATTTCAGTTGTTCAGCTTGCTCTGGAGCAAGATGAGAAAGGTAATGGGCATTCGTGAATGAGTTATATTACTTAGGAAAAGATGCTAAACCACAGGCTCCCAAACCTCTCGAAACATGTAAGCACCCCACTATGGGCCAAATGTAAGGGTGGGAAAACGCGCAAATATTTGAGCTCCCCAGCTGCCTCCTTAGAGGAGCAAAGAAACTTCAAAGAACAATGTTCAAGCAATCTGATATCCCTAACCAATTGAGTTTAAAGAGAGGAGCAGTGGGAGATAGAAATGATGGGGTAGCAGTCTAGATTTTATACACGCATGTGACGGGGATTCAATGGATTCTAAACACTCGGCAAAAGACACAGAGGCCTGTATGTCTGGGACAAAAATGGAGCCAAATGATGATTCATGGTCACAAGACATGGGATCAAGGAGACATGTCAGAAATAGGATTCACTCAAACATTTCTTAAATCCTTCCTGGAATTCTTTCTGGAAACAGATACTTTCAGTTACTCTGACCATTCTGTCTTATGGAAAGAGGTTTTAAAAAAGGAGGAAAATTACATAAATCTTTTTTAAACCAGAAATTTCCCACACAGGGGATCTATAATCCCTATAATAAATAAAGAAAGTTAAAAATATTTTTTAAAGTGAGGGGGTTGCAGAGGCTGAGATGGTTAGTTAGCATCACTGACTCAGTGAACACGAGTCTGAGCAAACTCCAGGAGATAGTGAAGGACAGGGAAGACTGCTGTGCTGCAGTCCATGGGGCTGCAAAAAGTTGGACATGACTTAGCGACTGAGCAATAACAACAAACCTGTTTTGTTTAATATCAATAATATTTAAAATTTAGAATTTAAAATGTTCAAAGTTGGTGAACAGGACATGCAGAGCCATAAAACTTATGATGAATAATAAAAATAGACTCTTTTCCCTTTGAGTCAAATGGTGTGCACATAGTCATGACCCGTCACAGCAACTTACAAATGGCTGTCTCAAATGGGTCCTGCAGGGTGATGCTGCCGCTGGCGGATGTGAGCGCAGCTTTTCACTGACGCGGCACTCAGCATACTGGCTGCACAGGTGTTTTTGAATCACTTCTAGCTCTTGTATGTTTAGACTTTCAACTAAATTTTGTCTTCTTCCTCTTTTTGGAAATATGCTCACACTTCATCTTTTCTCCTCGGTCACTATAAGGTGGTAGTGGTCTAGTTACTAAGTCATGTCTGACTCTTGCGACCCCATGGACTGTAGCCTGCCAGGCTCCTCTGTCCAGGGGATTCTCCAGGCAACAATACTGGAGTGGGTTGCCATGCCCTTCTCCAGGGGATCTTCCCAACCCAGGGATCGAACCCGGGTCTCCTGCATTGTAGGCAGATTCTTTACCAACTGAGCTACGAGGGAAGCCCTGCCACCACATAGCTTCCCTTAATCTCACTGCTTCTTGAACTGTCTGCCTGACTCCGCTTGGGTTTCAGGAACTTTTAGAAAGACAACAGCTATATTTGCCTTACTTCCTCTGTGTCTTCTCACATTTAAAACCTGTGTGATTTCATTCTACTACTGACATCTGACCTCACCTGACCTTTCAGATGCCACCACCTCTACCTCCTTTCAATTGTCCATCTCAATTATTCTACCTTCTTTATGAGGGGTGACGTGGGGACTGGATAATGCGCTCAGTCCTCCTTATGTTTTAAAAAAGTTCTGTCTTTTTACTTTGTTAACATTTAAATGCACGTTTGAAAAGAACAAAAGGTTTCAGAGCTGTACAATGGTTTCTCTGTGGAAGGAAGAGAGAAAAGAGGGAAGGAGATCAAGATATATCAAGAGAAGAGGTGGTGGAGGGAGGGAGGGAGATGAAGGAGAGCCAAGGAAGGGAGGAGTCCTCCTTCTCTTCAAATTCTAACTTTGTGTGGGAAATTCAAGCTATTAGCCATACCTCTTTCTTTGTTTTGTTTTTTGTTTTAAAAGCTCTCTTCTCTGGACTGTCATAACACTGCACCAATTTGGTTTTTCCTAGGTCAGATCTTTTTTTTTTTTTGGCCTCAAATATACAAGAACTTCTAGGTCTTGTTCACCCTTGCTGCTTCCCCATTGTTTTATAATCTACTTTGTCTCCTTCATATACTTTCTTGCTTTCAATAATTAAAGAGAAAATGTTCTAAGTAAATGCTAATTCCACCCTTCCCCTGACTGCAGCACCATCTTCCTGAAGGCATGTCTGCAGACAGCGCACTAGTGTTAAGTGAACAAGCATGCAAACAGAAGGCTGAAACACCACCGCCGAAGGCTGAATACTTTCTGTATCCTGACATTTAAAGCCCTCCACACCTTGATCTCAGCCTCGCCTTCTGTCACCCCTCCTGCAACACATTATGCTAGTCCCTGAACCTGTTCTGCTCTGCACTTTTGTTATCTACGTCCCACAGCATGTTTGGTAACAGTTTAATTAATAAGGAAGAAATACTTATTTCTTGAAAGGACTAGACATTGATGGAACAAGTTAACCTGGTACAAAGGTAAAGGCAGCTTTTCAACAAAAAGTAAAGTGCACAGTTGCCTCTGCAACTCAAAAATGACAAAAAGTAAAGTGCACAGTTGGACAAAATGGCAAAAAGTAAAGAACACAGTTGCCTCTGATCTAAAAAATGAAAGAATGATCTCTGTTCGTTTCCAAGGCAAACCATTCAATTTCACAGTAATCCAAGTCTATGCCCCAACCAGTAATGCTGAAGAAGCTGAGTTGAATGGTTCTATGAAGACCTACAAGACCTTTTAGAACTAACTCCCCAAAAAGACATCCTTCTCATTATAGGGGACTGGAATGCAAAAGTAGGAAGTCAAGAGATACCTGGAGTAACAGGCAAATTTGGCCTTGGAGTACAAAATGAAGCAGGGCAAAGGCTAACAGGGTTTTGCCAAGAGAACACATTGGTCATGGCAAACACCCTCTTCCAAAAACACAAGAGAAGACTCTACACATGGACATCATCAGATGGCCAACACCAAAATCAGATTGATTATATTCTTTGCAGCCAAAGATGGAGAAGCTCTATACAGTCAGCAAAAATAAGACCAGGAGCTGACTGTGGCCCAGATCATGAACTGCTTATTGCAAAATTCAGATTTAAATTGAAGAAAGTGGGGAAAACCACTAGACCATTCAGGTATGACCTAAATCAAATCCCTTATGATTTTACAGTGGAAGTGAGAAATAGATTCAAGGGATTAGATCTGATAGAGTGCCTGAAGATCTATGGACGGAGGTTCGTGACATTGTACAGGAGACAAGGATCAAGACCATCCCCAAGGAAAAGAAAAGAAAAAGGCAAAATTGTTGTCTGAGGAGGCCTTAGAAATAGCTGTGAAAAGAAGAGACGTGAAAGGCAAAGGAGAAAAGGAAAAAAATACCCATTTGAGTGCAGAGTTCCAAAGAACAGCAAGGAGAGATAAGAAAGCCTTCCTCAGCGATCAATGCAAAGAAATAGAGGTAAACAATAGAATGGGAAAGACTAGAGATCTCTTCAAGAAAATTAGAGATACCAAGGGAAGATTTCATGCAAAGATGGGCACAATAAAGGACAGAAATGGTATGGATCTAACAGAAGCAGAAGATATTAAGAAGAGGTAGAAAGAATACACAAAAGAACTATACAAAAAAAGATCTTTATGACCCAGATAACCACGATGGTGTGATCACTCACCTAGAGTCAGACATCGTGGAATGTGAAGTCAAGTGGGCCTTAGGAAGCATCACTACGAACAAAGCTAGTGGAGGTGATGGAATTCCAGTTGAGCTATTTCAAATCCTGGAAGATGATGCTGTGAAAGTGCTGCACTCAATAAACCAGGAAAATTTGGAAAACTCAGCAGTGGCCACAGGACTGGATCCCAAAGAAAGGCAATGCCAAAGAATGTTCAAACTATCACACAATTGCACTCATCTCACATGCTAGTAAAGTAATGCTCAAAATTCTCCAAGCCAGACTTCAACAGTACATGAACAATGAAGTTCCAGATGTTTAAGCTGGATTTAGAAAAGGCAGAGGAACCAGAGATCAAATTGCCAACATCCTTTGGCTCATTAAAAAAGCAAGAGAATTCCAGAAAAACATCTATTTCTGCTTTATTGACTATGCTAAAGCTTTTGACTGTGTGGATCACAACAAACTGGAAATTTCTTGAAGAGATGGCAATACCAGACCACTTGACCTGCCTCCTGAGAAATCTGTATGCAGGTCAAGAAGCAACAGTTAGAACTGGACATGGAACACCAAACTGGTTCCAGATTGGGAAAGGAGTATACAAGGCTGTATATTGTCACCCTGCTTATTTAAATTTTTTGCAAAGTACACCATGGGAAATGCTGGGCTGGAAGAAGCACAAGCTGGAATCAAGATTGCCACAAGAAATATCAGTAACCTCAGATATGCAGATGATACCATGTTTATGGCAGAAAGCGAAGAACTAAAGAGCCTCTTGATGAAATTGAAAGAGGAGAGTGACAAAGTTGGCTTAAAACTCAACATTCTAAAAGACAAAAAAAGAAAGGAAAAAAAAGAAAAAAAAAGAGAAACAACAACAACAAAACTCAACATTCAGAAAACTAAGATCATGGCATCTGGTCCCATCACTTCATGGCAAATAGATGGGGAAACAATGGAAACAGTGAGAAACTATTTTGAGGGGCTCCAAAATCACTGCAGATGGTGACTGCAACCATGAAATTGAAAGACGCTTGCTCCTTTGAAGAAAAACTATGACCAACCTAGATAGCATATTCAAAAGCAGAGACATTACTTTGCCAACAAAGGTCGGTCTAATCAAGGCTATGGTTTTTCCCGTGATCATGTATGGATGTGAGAGTTGGACTATGAAGAAAGCTGAGCGCCAAAGAATTGATGCTTTTGAACTGTGGTGTTGGAGAAGACTCTTGAGAGTCCCTTGGACTGCAAGGAGATCCAGCGAGTCAATCCTAATGGAAATCAGTCCTGAATATTCTTTAGAAGGACTGATGCTGAAGCTGAAACTTCAATACTCTGGTCACCTGGTGTGAAGAACTGACATTTGAAAAGACCCTGATGATGGGAAAGATTGAAGGCAAGAGGAGAAGGGGGTGACAGAGGACGAGATAATTGGATGGCATCACCGATGAACACAAGTTTGAGTCAGCTCCGGGAGTTGGTGATGGACAGAGAAGCAGCTGTGCTGCAGTTTATGAGGTGGCAAAGAGTCGGAGACGACTGAGCGACTGAACTGAACTGAAAGCGCACAGTTGCCATCTAGTGGCAAGTGTGGGTAGTTGCAGGACAGAATACGCCGGTCTGATACCAAGTATTTATCAAGAGATTTGTGTGCCAGGTGCTAGGTTCTAGGTACAAGGAATACAGCAGCAAATGCATCAGATAAAAGCCTCTGCCCTCATGGTGTCCATGTAAGCGATTCTGTGGAGATCCACAGCCAAGTAAGGGTACCTTAACTAGATAATGTTTGGGGGCTTGAAAGACCCAGTTGCAGCTGGCCATGTTGCTGTAGTCTTCAGGATAGTGAGGACTCTGTATGAGGCCTTCTTCAAACAGGATCGTTAAGGAGTCACAGCCAGAATCTGCAATACAAAGGAGAAGGTCCAAGCAGTGGCATCACCGTGGACAGAGGGGACCTCTTTGTTCTCACCCTTGTGTGCCCCACGAAAGATGCCTGAACTGGCTCTTCAGGCAGAGCCATCAAGAAGGGGGAGGTCTGTGCACTGGTTCTGGAGAAGTCATCAAGCTCTCTTGGCTCATGTGGGTGGGCAACAAGCATGCATTTGCAAGACTGCACGAAGAGCCCCCGTACCCCGTGTCTCACTGACCTAGGGCTCTTCTTTGCTGTGGAGCTCAGTGGGCCTTGGTGGTTTCCCCACCCATCATCTAATTCCTATGGGGCCTCAACTTCTGCAAAAGGTCAGCATAGTGTATGATAAGAGTAAACAGTTTTACCAGGAAGGTAGTTTGGTTTAACAGCTTTATAGGTGAGATTGAACCCAACAGCATTATCTGTGTTATCAGAGATGAAGCTCAGCCTTATAGCGTTGGAGCCAACAAGAACTGATGAAGCCAGTCTCTCTCCACAGAATTTCGCTGCAAAATAAGAAAGGAGAGTCTTTGCTCAGAGCCTAGAAAACAGCACCCATTAAAAGACTTACAGGTTCCTGAACATTCATGAGAGGGCAGGCTTGTCTGAATCAGGGCTTCTCAACCTTGGCACTACTGATGTTCTGAACTGGAACGTTCTGTGTGTTCAGGCTGTTCTGCACATTGTAGGATGTTTTGCGGCATCCTGGCTGCAAAATTGTTTTGCAACGTTCCCTCTAGTTGTGACCACCAAAAATTGCTCCTGAGACATTGTTAAAGGTCTCCTGGGGGAAAGCGGGGACGGACCATACCATCTCTAGTTTAGAACCACAGGAATGCGCCTCCATTTCTGTTTCTTACATAAGTAACTTTTGTCTCCGACTTGTGGTTATCTGTTGCTGTCTTCCTTCTGAGCTGGATGAGGCAGGTAAAGGTTATTTTCATGCTCAGGAGAGCAGCATTCTGCCCGAGAGGCCCTGAGAGGCACAGCTGTAGATCTGCATTTTACTCCCGATGGGTACCAGGTCTGGCAAATGAGTCTAGGAAGCCTGGTTCCATGGGAAGCAAAGGCAGTAAGTGAAATGCACTGTGGCCTTCCAGCCCTCACACAGGCTCAGATTGCGTTCCTTTCCACCATCAATTCTAAGTCTCAACAGTGGAGACAGGAAGTGTGCTGTTTATAAATGCCTTGGGGCTAGACATATTATAACCAGGCCCCGTTAAGTAATAGCATAGTGTCCATTTGACAATGTGAAAATCCACTCACCAATAAGTGTGTCTTCTAAAGAATATATCGACAGGTAATTATGGTCACAAGACTCTGCATCAAAGTGGGAAAAACTGAGGAGCACATGCATTTCCTCTGGTACCAACAGGGTCCAGGCACACTGTCTGCAGGTAGACACATTGAGAGGGTATTATTTTCAGGTAGAAAGTGGCTGTCACAGTCCAATGAGTGGGGCAGAGTCAAACTGGAGGTGGGACAAAGGAATGGATAAAGAAGATACAGTACATATTTTTGATGGAGTATTACTCAGCCATTGAAAAGAATGAAATAATGCCATTTGCAGCAATGTGGATGGACCCAGAGATTGTCATACTGAGTGAAGTCAGAGAAGAATATTGTATGGCATCCCTTATATGTGGAATCTAAAAAGAAATGATACAAATGAACTTATTTACAAAACAGATTCACAGACTTAGAGAACAAACTTATGGTTGCTGGGTGGTGGGGGGAGAATGGAGGAGAGGGATAGTTAGGGAGTTTGGGATGGACATGTACACACTGCTAAGTTTAAAATGAATAACCAAGAAGATCTTACTATATAAGCACAGGGAACTCTGTTCAATGTTATGTGGCAGCCTAGATGAGAAGGGAGTTTGGGGGACAATGGATACATGTATACGTATGGCTGAGTCCCTTTGCTGTCCACCTGAAATGATCACAGCATTAGTAATTGGCTCTATTCCGATATAAAACAAGTTAAAAAAAAAAACTGGAGGTGGGAGTTGGGGCAGGGGTGGCAGTGGGGGCTACTCACTGCTTGCTCTCATAATATAGGAAGGGGCTTTCTGGGAAGTGCAGCTCCCCCTCCGATGCTCTGACCACACGGTCCTGCTCACTGCATGTGGCTGGGAGGGAAAGCCATGAGAATTAGGACTAACAGTGATGGCTAGCCGCAGTAGCCCTCTCCCTCCAGAATACATGCAGACACTGGGACCCCTTGCCTCTTCTTCATGCACGCTTCCTTTCTCCATGAAATCTTTTCCTGTCTTGGCTTCTGTGACACTTTATTCTTTTTTTGTTCCTTGTAGATTTTGCTTAACTTTGAGATTCTATGATTTCTTCTCCTTTACTATTCTTTCTCTGACCCCAGAAATCCACTCTGCAGATGCAGGTATTTCCTAGGTTTTGTTCTGAGTTTTCATTTCTCTCTACATGAGCCTTCTGACCTAGTTCATTCACACTCTCAGTTTTAATTATTATGTCTACCTAAACTTCTGATTTTTCAACCCCCTCATAGGTCTCTTCCTCTTAAACTTGCTGCTGCTGTTGCTGCTAAGTCACCTCAGTCATGTCCAACTCTGTGTGACCCCATAGACGGCAGCCCACCAGGCTCCGCCATCCCTGGGATTCTCAGGCAATAACACTGGAGTGGGTTGCCATTGCCTTCTCCATTGTGTGAAAGTGAAAAGTGAAAGTGAAGTCACTCAGTTGCATCCGACTTGTAGCGACCCCATGGACTGCAGCCTACCAGGCTCCTCCATCCATGGGATTTTCTAGGCAAGAGTACACAAATAGAATTCCTTTGGGTCTTCAAAACTGCATGTACTCCTGATTTGAATACTTTTTGTGTTCTTAGCTTTTCATGCTCAGAGATTTGGTGTCATCCTCCACTCCTTTTTTCTCACCATCCTTAACTTTAGTGACTATCCAGTCCTAGTTCATCCTATTTCTATGCCCCCCTTTTCATTCTGTGGCCATTGCCCTAAATAAAGCCTTATTTTCTTATCTCTTGAACTAATGCATAATCTCATAATTCTACTATGCATTATTTCTCCTCCAGTTTATTCCCTATGTACAGTTCTTATAGCAATTCAGTATAGCTCTAATCTATTTATCTAGTTAGTCAACTCCTATTACTCAATAAAATCTAAATTTTTTTGACTGGTGTTCAAAGTTTCCATAATTTGGTCTCAAGTTATATGTTTAATCTTCTGTCTCATAAAATCCCTCACATATCCTACACTTTAGCTGCTTTGACTTACTGGGTCTCTGCTGCTGCTGCTAAGTCGCTTCAGTCATGTCAGACTCTGTGCGACCCCATTGACAGCAGCCCACCAGGCTCCCCCGACCCTGGGATTCTCCAGGCAAGAACACTGGAGTGGGTTGCCATTTCCTTCTCCAATGCATGAAAGTGAAAAGTGAAAGTGAAGTCGCGCAGTCGTGTCCGACTCTTAGCGACCCCATGGACTGCAGCCCACCAGGCTCCTCCATCCATGGGATTTTCCAGGCAAGATTACACCCTAAATTTTCCTATCTTCATCTTTTAGTACCCATCTTCTGATAAGAATGATTCCTTGAGCTGGAATATTTTTCTTTACCTGTATCCCATCCCCACCTGACAAAATTTTATTCATCCTTTATTCTCTAAGGTTCAGGTTAAAAGATGTCTGTGCTCCAAAGCCTCCCGTGTCTTTTTGTCTTTTTCCAGCTAGAAGCAGCCATTCTCTCCACTGAGCTCTCAGGGTACTCTTTTCCCACTTTGCTCTTTGGAGTTGGTTCCACAGGCTCACAGAACTGCTGAGCTAAAGATGCCTTTGAGACCATCTGGTCCAAACTGCTTCCTTTTCGGATAAGGAGACTCAGGTTCAGAGGCAGAAAGGAGCTTGCGCCAAATCAGAGTGAATTCACTGAAGACTTGCAATGTAACCCTGGGGTGGCTTCCCTGTGCTTTCTGAACAAGCTGAGCTCAGAAACCTGACCACTATCCACTTCACCTCCTCCCTCATGTCTGAGATCCAAACTGAGAATTTGACAACTGTTTGTTGACTTGAGCTGGAGCTCTGGATTGACAAGAAGTGAACTGGGAGGGAGTGTGGGCTCCTGCTGGTGAGGGTGCGCCCTCACTGGCTGGGGATGAATGACCGAGTATGCCCAGTGGTGTTGTCATGCATAGTCAGTATGGAGAACTCTTGCAGAGGAAGACTTCTGATTATAAAGGGAACTGATATTCAGAAATAGTAGAGATTAATTCATGCTCCCAGAAGAGCAGGCGATGAAAAATACCCACCTCTGGAGCTCTTTCTCTGCTTCCCTGGGAAAGAAAAAGAAAGATGGGATTCAAGGTTTGTGGTATCTTGAACAATATTTCAAGAAGTTAGCATCTCCCTGGCCCAAAAGTGCAGAGGTTTTTAAGTCAGTTTGCAACTAATGAAAATATAATCTGTGGAGAGAACAGAAGGGATAAATTGACAAAGCAGCAGAGGAGCCTTTGTGTTTTAAGAAAATGGTTCACTCTCTTTATTAAGTGTGTTCATTGGCTTGGGGATTATGCAAAGCAAGAAGAGGTCATCTGGGCTACCCTTCTAATTTTTCATGAAAAGAAAGGCTGGAGATGGAAATAACGTACCCATAATCACAAAAGAGATGCTGAGGTAGCTATGACTTGAACTGAGGACTCAAATACCTGTGAGTGTTCCATAAACGTGAACACAATCACAAGTTTTTCCTGAACTAGTTTGAATTAACCCCTTTGGGAAGAACATAAGTCCTATCGAGGTTGGAAGCCACCAGTTAAGTTGGATTTGGAGGCAAAAAAATGAAGTTTCAATTAACTCATTGGTCAGTCTAGTAGAAGGATGTATATAGACCTTGGCCTTTTCAGATTTACTGTACCTGGCTCTAGGTCAGGCCTTCTCAGCCACAGCATTATTAACATTTGGGGCTGAATCCTTCTTTGCTGGGTGGGAGTGGGGGTGCTCTCCTGTGCCTTGTAGGATGCTTAGCAGCATCCATGGCCCCCTACCCACTAGACACCAGTGGTTCCTCTCTCTCCTGTTGTGACAACCAAAAATGTCTCCAGTCATTGTCCCCTGAAGGGGCAAAATTCCCCCTGGTTGATAACCACCAACCTATGCTACAGCTTGCTGAATCTTGCTAGCACAGTAAGTGAGAAGTAAGTGGTGGAAACATATCACCAGCTGAGACAGTTTCAATTAAATGCAAATTTGACAAAGTCTAGGATGGATGTACTCATGTTTCATTGAATAGCTGTATGCTGTGTGAATCATAGTTGGTCCTTTTTTTAGACTCAGTAAATACCACAATCCTTATGCGACACACTCAGAATGAAAGCAGAGTCCGTTTGCTCAATGATCTTGACTTGCCTAGACTCTGCTGATGTTCTCTCCTTCCCTAGCTTCTTGACCTTATGTTTTAGCTTGATTACCAATTCGGATGTGTTTGTGGATCCACGAAAGCACTTTAGTAAGATCTGTGAAGATCCCAGGGGATCCTTGATCATCTTTCTGCAGATTGTTTTTCCAGCCTCGACCACAGCCCAAACCCCAGGAAGTCACACCAGCCATAGTCCAAGTCCCTTTCTTATTCCGGCACATGAGGGAACCTCCCGAGTCTCCCTGTAGGGAGAAAAGATCTCTGTTACCATCGTTGTCAGTGTCTATGCCCCACAAAGATGCTGGACAAAGGTCAATAAATTGATCAATGAATTTCTTCGCTTCTAATACTTTGGACTCAAGGACCTGAGAGAACAGGCAAGTACAATTCATATTCGCTCCTGAAATACCACTGGAGTCCACCAAATCCACCTCCTCCTTCCCCATCTGGGGCTTTCATCAGACATCACATTGTTTCCCTCTCCTGTCTCATCCTACAGACTCAGAGAAGTTTTGTCCAGTAGTCATATTGACCTTAGTTCCTGGTTGGCAGGAGGGACGGAGAGAAAGAAAAGCTCCCATTATACACAAACCAGAAATCTCTAAGTAGGAAGGAGCCACCTGTCCTTCAGGCTGGAGAACTCTGAGTTCATTGTTGGCATCATTTTCAATGTTTGGTCTTTTGGAAAGAGCACAAGACCTCCTCTGAAATCACAGTCCTTGCTAAAAACAGGTTGTTTAAACTGTCCCTTTAATTTTGTCTTTTCAAATCAGTTATTTATTGGTAATAAATAACCAAGAGATATCATTGACAGTCACCAAAAAGTTTAGAAACTAGGTATTTGATAACATACACACATTGGAAATATCATTATGATGTCACTAATAATTATGAATACTTTTGATATTTTAAACAGATTTATACTCTTTCTGGAGCCTGAAGCTTTTTCTTTTTTTGAACTTTTTATCTTGTATTGAGGTATGAAAGTGAAAGTCACTCAGTGTGTCCGACTCTTTGGACCCCATGGACTATACAGTGACTAGTCATGGAATTCTCCAGGCCAGAGTACTGGAGTGAGTAGCCTTTCCCTTCTCCAGGGAATCTTTCCAACCCAGGGATCAAACCCAGGTCGCTGATTAAACATGCTGTGATAATTTCAGGTGAACAGTGAAGGAAATTGTCCCTTTATTTTGACTTGACCTCCCTTCTCACTCCTGATCCTTCTTCCCAGAGTCTAGTCTTTCCTATAGCCTTATTTCAGCCTCTCATCTGATGACAAATCTGAGGGAAGCTCTGTCTGGGACCTGTCAGCCCGACCACTCCCACCTACCTGACATGCATCTCTTCCTCCATCTGGGAAGCCTGTGCAGAGAAAGGTCCGCCCACTGATGGGTTTCTCTAGGGTCAACAGAGCTGTAATACACTCATCCTGGGTCAAAATGGGCAGGTTCACTTCCTGCAAGACTTGCGGAGAGATGCCATCTAGAAAACACAGAACCCCAGCAGGGTACTCTTTCACCTCCCTGCATTGAAGATGCCCCATTCAGGCTTGTGTCTTTTGGAAAGATTTGAATTTTTAAGTACAATGTGGCATTCTCTATTTTTAAAAATGTTTACACATGGTCTTTTACAAATAGGTTAAAAATTCTATTTTCTGATTACCTACCAGAAAGTTCTGATATCAGATTAAGAGCAGAATACGGAAGTTCTTACTTTCACTCAAGCGGCCCCAGCCTGCGGTTGTACAAATGAATCCAGGCTTAAATCGTTCCCCTGGCTCTGGAAGACACATGGGCCCCACAAACTGATCTGAAGAAAAAGAGCAAGGCAGGGCTCGTTTCATTCATGGGGGAGAGACACCACAAGCCACTCACCAGTGGGCATCTAGGTGGATCCCCCAAGGCCTTGTGATGTCTCTGGCACCTCCAGGGGTCTCTTATCAAAGAAAGACAGACTCTTTCTTGACTCCACTTAATTGTATCTCTAAAGTCACAAGCAAAATGAGTTTCAGGTAGGGGAACCCCACCTTGATTTTCTGTCTCAAAGTCCATGATCCAGAAATTTTGGGCACATGCTACATAATTTATACTTTAGTAACTGTGCTATGGAACAGAAGTTCTGGAGAACATGGGGTGGACAATTCAGAGTAAACTTCAAATGTTTACCAAAACGGAAAGCTCCAGCCATCTTCAAAAGAGCGATATCATAATCCATTGGTTTCTTGGTAGAGAAGTGTGGGTGTATGATGATGGTCTCAATGGTGAGGGTTTGCTCTCCTGGCTCCACATATCTCAAGTCATATTCACCAGCAGTAACATTGAAAGTTGATACAGTATTTCTATGAGGAGGAAAGAGTAAAAGGGATGGATTTCACTGAAGCTGAGTACAGTTGTAATGGTTGACAAACTGACCTCTTCAAAATGAGCTGGATGGAGAATGCATGTGTGCAGCTACTGAACAGAAAAATGATTCCAAATGTAGAGGTTCCCAGTGTGAGTGGGGGACTAGTGAAAGTGGCCTCATGGGGAACTAGTAATAAGATAAACTGAATACTTTGCAATGTTATTTGTTAAGCATCCAAGGGTTTGTGTATACACTGTAATTCAGAGATCTGAAGCTACCCCAGATGGTTGATTTGGTCTCTCTCTTTTTTTAAAATATAAATTTATTTATTTTAATTGAAGGCTAATTACTTTACAATATTGTAGTGGTTTTGCCATACATTGACATGAATCCACCATGGGTGTACATGTGTTCCCCATCCTGAACCCCTCTCCCACCTCCCTCCCCATCCCATCCCTCTGGGTCATCCAAGTGCACCAGCCCCGAGCACCCTGTCTTATGCATCGAACCTGGACTGGCGATTCGTTTCACATATGATAATATACATGTTTCAATGCCATTCTCCCATATCATCCACCCTCACCCTCTCCCACAGAGTCCAAAAGACTGTTCTATACATCTGTGTCTCTTTTGCTGTCTTGCATACAGGGTATCACTGATATCCTTTGGGAGTATTTGGTGATTCTCATCAAGAAGGCTGCTTTAATGCCAGAGATCTAATACATAATGCATACCATGAAAGACATAATAGCATCATAACTCTGATATCCCAGAGAGTATGCACACTCAGAGCTTTGGGACTGATTGCAGTAATGGGAAGAGGGGATCTTCCCTTACTTCCTTCGTGTTTGTATTTTAGAGATCTAACATGGGAAAGACTGAAGACCTATATTACTTCTACCTGCTGCAAAGGTATCTGAAAGGAACTTGACAGCATGCATTGAGGTGGATTAAGACCTTAGGGATCTAGAAGGGGATCTCTGGGGATCCAGAAAAGATGATTTAATACAACATTGGAAAAGGCATCATTTTCTTTTGGCATACTTCCCTAGCATCTTTCTAGCCTAACCACATGCCACACTGCAGTGAAATTATCAGTTGACTCTTCTTTAAACAATCAACTCTCGGAGGGCAGGGTTCACCTCTGAGTCATCTTTGTATCTTTGATAGCTATTAGTGTACAGCTTTAAGGAAATATCCAGGAGATGTTTGCAGACATGAAATGAAAGAGGGAAAATAGGGGGACGCGATCTTGAGTGCTGCTTTATGCGTATCAAGAACACTGGCAACAATAGAACATTTGGAGCACACAAGAGAATGGATAAAAATGGAAATTGTTAAAGTTCAGAGAACCAGGATCAATAGGAAGGAAGACACAGAAGCCTTCTTCATGTTTTATTGGCCTCCTTTTGTTTTCTTTTATTCATTTATTAAGATGCATAATGAGCTGGATGGTTTTTTCATTGGAATTTAAGAAAACTAGGGGAGAACTTTCACAAATCTATCTTTGTGATGCTTTTTTTTCTCACTTGGATATTATTCTTTATTAATCCAGTCATTTTAAATATCAAAGTATTCACTCCTATAAGGAATGCATGTTTTCTATCAAGTTTAGAGCCCTTGACAAGGTCTTTGAGCCCTATGTATATTATGCAACCAGCATGTCTTCCCTTAAGCAATCATTGCACCATCCCATATTTTAAGAGAGTTATTGCTGCTGATTCCCAGGAAGAAGAAAGGTAATCTGACCTTTATCAATCGGCTGGACTTTCCTTACCTGTTTGCAACGCAGTGAGCAGCCGTGATCACCCACTGTGGAGAGATGATGGTCCCACCACAGACATGCTTCTGCCTTTGTTTCAGAGACACCTGAGTTACAAAGACCTTAAATGGGAGCAAGTTAATGCCCTGGGATCCCCCCAGATCTGGAGACTGAGCATATTCTGAAAAAGAGACCCAGATATCTTACTCATAAATATCAGAAATCATGAACTGTGAAGGGGTAGACCAAGCACACTATAGTTCAGAAAGAAGGGCAAAGCCAGACTCAGAATATTCCCACCCCTGGTCCACAAGAGAGGTAGTTCACTGGAGGCTTTAGCAAGCTGGTAGCAAAAATTAGGGTTATTTATTTATATGATAATGCTCAGCCAGTCTGTTACTCTAACAATGTGAATGATATCTGTGAATGGAGAGAGAGAGAGAGGGACATAAGATACAGCATAGACCAGATGAAAAAGTCTGGGATAAAGACAAAGGTGAGGGCTAAGGGAGTCTTCCAAAGTCTGTTCCAATTCCTCTAGGTATCCCAGAGAAATAGTTTGGATTTATTGCTTTCTTAACAGTCTAACTATTTAACCTTTACAATTTCTTCAATCTTATTTTTAGATCAATCTCTGCAGTAAATTTTTTTTTTTTTGCTTTTTTTTAAAAAATTAATTTTATTTTATTTTTAAACCTTACATAATTAGTTTTGCCAAATATCAAAATGAATCCACCACAGGTATACATGTGTTCCCCATCCTGAACCCTCCTCCCTCCTCCCTCCCCATACCATCCCTCTGGGTCATCCCAGTGCACCAGCCCCAAGCATCCAGCATCGTGCATTGAACCTGGACTGGCATCTCGTTTCATACATGACATTTCACATGTTTCAATGCCATTCTCCCAAATCTTCCCACCCTCTCCCTCTCCCTATCATATCCTATCCTGCTCATGATACTTGGCTTGACTCCAACATGACTTAGAGGGTACAATAAATACTTTTACTTCCATTGTTGGAATTAGAAAAAAGCAATTTTTTAGAATTGTCTCCTTTTTGATCAAAATTTTTTCTATGAGCAATTAAAACAAATAGTACAGAGAAAAGGCTAAGAATAGAATAAAGCACAAGTAAGTAAAAGTCTGTGAATCTGTGACTATGATTTAAATGTGAACTTCTGAAATGACTGGCCAACTAATTGACCAAGTAAGAAACTGATAAACCAACTCTTCAACCAAATAATTAATTCATCAGTTAATCAAATAACAATGATTCAGCCATTCCATCACCCACTGAACAAAAATTCAATCAACCAATCGTTGCTAAATATCCACTGATAAAAGTTAATATGACTGACTCAGAGAAGTGAAAATAAAAAACTATCTCTCTACTTACAAAATGAAGAGACAAGATGGGTCCCAGGGTAAAGAAAATTGGGAGACTTTCAAAGATGATAAATGAGAAAACCATAGTCTAGGGGCAGAAGCAGAAACTTGTTTCTATAGGCACAGAAGGACCAGGAAATTACATTGACACAGAATTCTGAGGACACCAACTGTATACTAAGGAGACTAACTATATACTATAAACTCTTGATTGTTCTCTGAAGGGCCCTATGGTATAGGTATGAACCTTACACCCCAAACATAAAGTAGACCCATGGATATGACACCTTTGACTTCCCTCATCATCTTTAACGATAACAAGATAGGTATATTTTAAATATGTTTATTGAATCAGAAAATTATTTTTTAAATTACAAATTTGAAGCGGGATTTTTGTCTTAGGGACTGAAAGTTTGGGATGGCATTTCTAAATTTTGGAGTCAGAGAATAGTGCTTGTAACTATTCTGAACACATCTTTTCTAGAAGTCAACTAACGAACATCAGGAGGCTCTTGGATCCTTGTACACACTCATGAGATCTCTGGTGATGAACTAAGCAGAACGGAGCATACTGATGAGTAGCATGGGATTCTGAGAGATCCAATTGAGGCAGCTCATAATCCCACCAGAGAAGGTTTCCTGAGACTCACCTGCCAAGGGTAGGAACCCTTTGCCACTTGCCTTCCCCCAACGATGCGACTGAAAATGTTCAGGTAATTCAAAGGCTGTGACTTCACTGGACTCTGCCCACAAGTGGAAACTGGGGAGGGCAAAGACAAAAATTTGGAGATTAGATAGCTCTTAGTTCTGAGGTATACAGGAAACTCTTCCGAGCAAGAAATACTGGAAGACATAGAGCAGGTAGAAATAGTACAAAATGGCTTTAAATTACTTGTGGGATTTACTGTGATTTGCAGTATAAGCAATTGTTCAGCTTTTTCACATAGAACCTGCATATTGTGAAGATCTACGTTTCAGATATGAAGATTTAGGGCCTTAGAGGTAGATCTCCACCAGGTTAGCACGAATGCAGTCCCCTTTTGATTCTAAGCCATTTGGCCCCTTACAGGCTCCTCAGAGCGCTCTGTGCTTCTGTGTCACTTATTACATTCCATTGTGGTTATTCTTTCAAATCCACTAGACTGATGCCCAGATGTTGCTCAATTAATTGGTTGAATGGGTGATACTACAATTTGCCTTAAACTTTTTAAAAAAGTAATTTTATTTATTTATGTATTTCTTTGGCTGTGCTGGGTCTTTGCTGCTCTGTGGGCTTTTCTCTAGTTGCGACAAGCGGGGCACTGTATCTCTGGTTGCAGTGCACAGACTTCTCATTGCAATGGTTCTCTTGTTGTGGAGCACGGGCTCTAGGGCTTGCAGGCTTCAGTAGCTGGGGCACATGGGCTCAGTGGTTGTGTCTTCCAGACTCCGGAGCAGAGGCTCAGTAGATGTGGTGCATGGGCCTAGTTGCTCCATGGCCTGTGGGATCTTCCTGGATCAGGGATCAAATCCATGTCTCCTGTATTGGCAGGCAGATTCTTTACCACTGAGCCACCAGAGAAGCCCCTGTAGTCTGCCTTTCACTGTATTTGTGTTAGCATCTTTCCCTCTGCTTGACCCAGGAGATGAAGTCTCTGATCATGGTCAGTAGTGCCTGGCACAGTCAAATATTAGATTTAATTCTAAGAGTGGAAAGTAACAGATTGTTTAATGATAGTGGACTAGAAAGGAGACGGTACGTTAATTCACATACTAGAATGGTGTTAGGGTAGAAGGGTTACTGCTGCTGCCGCTAAGTTGCTTCAATCGTGTCCGACCGACTCTGTGCGACCCCAGAGATGGTAGCCCACCAGGCTTCGCCATCCCTGGGATTCTCCAGGCAAGAACACTGGAGTGGGTTGCCATTTCCTTCTCCAATGCATGAAAGTGAAAAGTGAAAGTGAAGTCGCTCAGTCGTGTCCGACTCTTTTCGACCCCATGGACTGCAGCCTACAAGGCTCCTCCAGCCTTGGGATTCTCCAGGCAAGAGTACTGGAGTGGGTTCCCATTGCCTTCTCTGGAGAAGGATTACTAGGTAATGGGAAAAAGAACCCTTTCCTTTTTATGGAAAAAACATTTTATCCTTGAAAAATCTGCATTTAGTTACTCTCAAATGTTTGTTCTGCCTTTTTTTGTTTGTTTTATTTTGGACTCCTCAGCTAAGAGATGGACTAGATTAAGATGCTTAAAATGCATTGTTAATTTTTAGTTTGCCTAATTATCGGTGACATCAAATTTTTCAAATTTATTTACTAGTAACTAGTGTTTATTTTTCCATGTATTGAAGTTTTATATCTTTGCTCCTATTTCTACTTGGTTGTTTATGCTTTTACCTTTTTGTGATGGAAAAGTGAAAATCTCTCCAAAAGTAGAGAGAACAGTATAAGTGAACCTCCATGTACTTATCATTCTGCTTGGTAATCAGGGAAGATCCACCTTCTGTCCCTACTGCAGGTCATTCTTCTCCACATGTTCTCTTGGAAGGCCTGAATGCCCTGCCTCACATTTGCCCCACTTCTTTACCTAGTTGAATCCTCTAATCCCTATTCTTCAGCTTGGAGATCACTTCAATTGAGGCGTCTTTCTTGATTTCCTCAAACTGTCTTAAGTGTCTCTCCTGTGTAAAACCCTTTCCTCTCCCTTTTTATAGTTTTCACCATGAAATAGTGGGATAGAAAATTCTTTTCCTGTATCCTCATTTACTATGAAAATGAAAAAAATCTGTTTTATTCATCTCTGTATTTCCAACACTTAGCACATTCCTAGCATACAGTGGACACTTAGAAAAATTGGAAGGATGGACAAATGACTTTTCTTGAGAAAATATCTGTGAAAGCATAGCTATTTAGATCAATATGTTAAAATATCCAAAACTTTTTCAAATAGCTTCTCATTTAATTTCCATTCTCTGACTATAAATCAAGCACTATTATCCCCACAGTACAGATGGGAAAATGAAGAATCAAAGAGATGCACAGTTAATTAATGACAAAGCACGGATGTAACCCTGTCTTTTGATTCTGAATCCAGAGCAGGCATAATGCTGAATCAAAAGCTTATTTTCTAGCTGTTTCAGTTAACTGAATCATAAATACCTTTGTATACATAACATTTAGTATTTCCTGAACCCATTGAAGGAAAAATAAAAAAATACGATGATTCTTGAAGTACAAATCTGACTATGAAGAAGATTGCCAAGAACTGTTCTTAGCTTATGTTACTTGAAGAAAAAAACATCATTTATATACAAAATATACTGCAGTAAACAGGCTTCACACCTTCTATTTATAGCAGTATATTGTATAAAGTACAGTAAGTGCAAGTTGCTCAGTTGTGTCTGACTCTTTGTGACTCTATGGACTATACGCTCCGTGGAATTCTCCAGGCCAAAATACTGGAGTGGGTAGCCTTTCCCTTCTCCAAGGGATCTTCCCAATCCAGGGATTGAACCCAGGTCTCCTGCATTGCAGGTGGATTCTTTACCAGCTGAGCCACCAGGGAAGACCAAACTACAGTAAAAAGTATAATTTTTTAAAAGATTACAAATGCTTCCAAATTTATGCTCATTTCTCGAATTTGTTCCATTAAAGGAGATGGGATTGTAGAATGTGTTCAAATAAATGAATAATTCCAGTCTTTTCCAGATCAGTGCAACTTATCCAAGTTGTATTTTGTATTCCATAAATTTTCTATTCACTTTAATATGATGATTGCAGGCTGCTGCTGCTGCTGCTAAGTTGCTTCAGTCATGTCTGACTCTGTGCGACCCCATAGACGGCAGCCCACCAGGCTCCCCTGTCCCTGGGATTCTCCAGGCAATAACACTGGAGTGGGTTGCCATTTCCTTCTCCAATGATGATTGCAGGAGAGAAGTCCAAATTAATTACATGAAATCTAATTAGATCTCCAGAATATATTTGCTTCTCCTGTTCTCCCAAAGGAATATGGAGTGAAACTGTAATACCCACTGCCAGCAAAGGTTATTTCTTCAAAGATAGTGATAGACTTCCTAGAACTTACCTTTGGGGAGAGAGAGAGTTGCAGATTTACTCTGTTCCAAAAAGATTATTCCAAATAGTAAAATGAGCTTCTTCTTGCTTATATGCATTTTGAAACTCAGAATTTTTCCCTGAAATTTTAGAGAGACTGAAGAGAACCAAAATAGAAAGCTTTGTGAGAGCAGAAATATACCAACTTAAAAGAAGGTTACTCATTAACCAAGACATGAGGCATTCAACCATGTCCAAATGATGTTTCTGAATGTGGTTTCTTGCAAAGATCTTTGAAAGATGTGGGGAGTCAACCACAGAAGCATAGTCTTGATCAAGCAATAGTACATGTCCCTTTACACCCACATCAATTCATTGCTTCCCCCAGAGTTTATCTGGCAAGCCAAGAGGTTGGTGACTTAAGGCTTCCATTTGCAAACAGTACTTGCTTCTTAGGACAGGTTACCATGTTCTACAAGAGGATTGAATATCAAAGTTGTCCTCATTTGCAATGATAGACTCTCCTACATGCTTGCAAATAACCTATCAGAATATCCTGAAACATCTGTCTTTCTCTTGTTTTCCAAATGTAAATGGATGGTTATAGCCATGTGTTAGAGGAAAGATAATTTGGTAGCACACTCAGGAAATCAATTTAGGATACTATTCATTGAGGTATTGGTGAACTGCATTCTTTCACCATTTTTTGAATTTGTGGAAGGCAAAATTAAATTACCTTGATTTCTATACCTGGTAGATGATGTGGCACAGGGAGGAAGCTCTGATTATACCTGTCTTCCTTTTCCTTGGCTGAGTTTTTGGGATGCAGTCACTGTGTAAGAGGCACCTGTGGATTGGCCAATGCCCTATGTGACCACATAGCAATATGAAAAATTTTCTATCAACTCTTACAAATTACCTGCCCAAAACAGAAATGTCAAACTAGAAGTCTCTTTCATGTGCCAACTTATACCCCTCTACAAAATAAGTCTATAAAAATATAACACAGACAACTAATACACATGCAAACAAAGACGTTTTAAAACCTAAAGTTTGTGAGACCTGCAAATTTAGGGAAGAGTCAAGACTTCCTTATGAAAAGAAGGATACTCGAACATCATTTGAGGCTTTATCCACAAACAGAAAGAAAATAATATTTTCAAAGAGCTGAGGATTAACCTAGAGTTTTATGCCCAACTAAGTGATGCTTTAAGAATAAGAGTAAAATAAAGATATTTTTTGGGGGAAAAGAAAACCACTTAAGAGGGTTTAATATCAGCAATCATTGATAAGAGATCCAATAAATGAAGAAAGTATATCAGAAGAAACTAAGTCCAGAAGGAAGGAGAGAGATGTAAGAGGCCATGATGAATAAAGAAAAAAATATCTATAATATATATAAAATAAATATAAAAAGTATAAAGAAAAATATAAAAATATAAATATATATATAAATATAACCAAGCACAAAGTAACAATAGTAATGACTAATCTGAAATTATAGGGTGAAGTTTTCTGGTTGTATATCCTATGTATATTCACCCCTTTTTTCTTGGTAATAGAACCCTGATTTTGTTGGGTTCTTCAAAGTGCCTAATTTAAACACAAAACAAATGACATTTTCCAGCTTCCTCTGTATATGAACAGGCCTTGTTACTGAGCTCTTTTTGTTGACTTAGGGTTCAAGGGATACTCTAAAAAAGTTTAGATGGACTCAGCTGACATAAATCTTTTGGCTCTGGACTTCTCCCCTTCCTCCTTCCTGAAAAATGAACAAAATGGTCAAAGCTGGAGCAATCATTCTGTGGCCCCAAAGCAAGGTAAGGATCACTGAGTGAAAAGACAGAAGTCTAGGAACCTAATACATTGTAGAGTTGATGTATCAACTTTCTCATTATGTGCAAAGATATAACCTGTACCATACGTCCTGTTGTTAATTTTTAGTTTGCCTAATTATTGGTGACATCAAATATTTCAGATGTATTTAGTGGTAATTAGTATTTGTTTTTCCAGTTATTATAGTTTTGTATCCCCTGCTCATATTTCTACTTGATTGTTTATCCTTTTAACTTTTTGTGTTAAATCTCTTTAACAGAAGAGAGAATAGTGTAACAAACCTCCATGTACCTATCACTTTTCTTCAACAATAACTTATATTTGGCCCATTTTATATCTTTTACAACTCTATAATTTTATATGTATTTTTGAAGTATAGTTGACTCACTATACTATATTAGTTTCAGATGTACAACACAGTGATTAAAATTTTTATAGGTTATGCTCCATTTAAAGTTACTATAAAATATCGGTTATATTGCTTGTGCTGCACAATATATCCTTCTAGTTTATTTTATACATAGTAGCTGTACCCCTAAATTCCCTATCATGCCCCTTCTATTTTCCCTTTCCCCACTAGTAACCACTAGTTTATTCTTCATATCTGTGGGTCTGTTTCTGTTTTGTGATATTCATTTATTTTTTAGATTCCACATATAAGTGATAACACACAGTATTTGTCTTTCTCTGTCTGGCTTATTTCACTAAGCATCAGTTCAGTTCAGTTCAGTCACTCAGTCGTGTCCGAATCTTTGTGACCCCATGAATCACAGCACACCAGGCCTCCCTGTCCATCACCAACTCCCAGAGTTCACTCAAACTCATGAACGTCAAGTCGGTGATGCCATCCAGCCATCTCATCCTCTGTCGTCCCCTTCTCCTCCTGCCCCCAATCCCTCCTAGCATTGGGGTCTTTTCCAATGAGTCAGCTCTTTGCACGAGGTGGCCAAAGTATTGGAGTTTCAGCCTCAGCATCAGTCTTTCCAATGAACACCCAGGACTGGTTTCCTTTAGGATGGACTGGTTGGATCTCCTTGCAATCTAAGGGACTCTCAAGAGTCTTCTCCAACACCACAGTTCAAAAGCATCAATTCTTCGGCGCTCAGCTTTCTTCACAGTCCAACTCTCACATCCACACATGACCACTGGAAAAACCATAGCCTTGACTAGATGGACCTTTGTTGGCAAAGTAGTCTCTGCTTTTCAATATGCTGTCTAGGTTGGTCATAACTTTCCTTCCAAGGAGTGTTTTTTAATTTCATGACTGCAGTCACCATCTGCAGTGATGTTAGAGCCCCCCAGAATAAAGTCTGACACTGTTTCCACTGTTTCCCCATCTATTTCCCATGAAGTGATGGGACCAGATGCCATGATCTTAGTTTTCTGAATGTTGAGCTTTAAGCCAACTTTTTCACTCTCCACTTTCACTTTCATCAAGAGGCTTTTTAGTTCCTCTTCACTTTCTGCCATAAGGGTGGTGTCATCTGCATATCTGAGGTTATTGATATTTCTCCCGGCAATCTTGATTCCAGCTTGTGCTTCTTCCAGCCCAGCGTTTCTCATGATGTACTCTGCATAGAAGTTAAATAAGCAGGGTGACAATATACAGCCTTGACGTACTCCTTTTCCTATTTGGAACCAGTCTGTTGTTCCATGTCCAGTTCTAACTGTTGCTTCCTGACCTGCATATAGGTTTCTCAAGAGGCAGGTCAGGTGGTCTGGTATTCCCATCTCTTTCAGAATTTTCCACAGTTTATTGCGATCCACACAGTCAAAGGCTTTGGCATAGTCAATAAAGCAGAAATAGATGTCTTTCTGGAACTCTTTTGCTTTTTCCATGATCCAGCAGATGTCGGCAATTTGATGTCTGGTTCCTCTGCCTTTTCTAAAACCAGCTTGAACATCTGGAAGTTCACGGTTCACGTATTACTGAAGCCTGGCTTGGAGAATTTTGAGCATTACTTTACTAGCATGTGAGATGGGTGCAATTGTGCAGTAGTTTGATCATTCTTTGGCATTGCCCATCCTCCAAGTCCATTCATATAGTTGCAAATGGCAAAATTTATTTTTTTATGGCTAAGTAATATTTCATAGTATATATATATACCACTTCTTCTTTATCCATTCACCTACTGATGGGCACTTAGATTGCTTCCATATCTTGGCTGTTGTAAATACTGCTGCTGTGAACACTGGGATTCATGTACCTTTGTGAGTTAGTATTTTCATTTTCTTTGGACATATACCCAGGAGTGGAATTGCTGGATCATAGAGTAGTTCTATTTTTAGTTTTTATAGAAACCTCCAAACTATTTCCACTGTAAATTGACTGCACCAATTTACATTCCCTCCAACAAAGGCTTCCTTTCTCCACATCCTTGCTGCAATTTGTTAAGAGTGGTCTTTTTGACTATATCCATTCTGACAGATATGAGGTCTTGATTTGAATTTATCCGATGAGTAGCAAAGTTGAACATCTTTTCATGTGCCTATAGGCAACCTATATACATTTGGAAAAACGTTTATCCAGGTCTTCTGCTCATTTTTCAGTTAGGTTTTTTTTTTTTTTTTTTTTTATGTTGAGCTGTATCAGCTGCTTACATATTTTGGATATTAACCCCTATCAGTCATATATTTCCCACCATTCAGTTGGTTGTCTTTTAATTTTGCTGATGGTTTCCTTTGCTGTACAAAAGCTTTTCAGTTCACTTAGTTCCCCTTTGTTTAATTTTGCTTTTGTTTCCTTTGCCTTAGGAGATAGATCAAAAAAAACAACGCTATAATTTATATCAAAGAGTGTTCTGCCTATGTTTTCTTCTACTAACTTTATGGTTTTCAGTCTTCATTTAGTTCTTTAGTCCATCTGAGTTTATTTTTGTATACAGTGTGAGAGAATGTTTTAGTTCTCTCGTATGCAGCTATCCAGTTTTTCCAGCATCATTTACCGAAGAGACCATCTCTTCCTCATTGTACTGTCTTGCCTCCTTTGTTGTAGATTAAATGACCATGAGTGAGTGGGTTTCTGAACTATTTATACTGTTCTGTCTATCTGTGTGTCTGTTTTTGTGCCAATATCATACCGTTTTGATGACAGTAGATTTGTGGTACAGTCTGAAACCAAGGAGCATCTATATCTCCACCTCAGTTTGTCTTTCTCAAGATTGTTTTCTCTGCTTGGGTCTTTTTGTTTAAATACAAATTTTAGAATTATTTATTCTCAGTTCAGTCACTCAGTCATGTTTGATTCTGCAACCCCATGGACTGTAGCTTGCCAGGCCTGCCTGTCCATCACCAACTCCTGGAGTTTACTCAAACTCATGTCCATTGTGTCGGTGATGCCATCCAACCGTCTCATCCTCTGTTGTCCCCTTCTCCTCCTGCCTTCTCTCTTTCCCAGCATCAGGGTCTTTTCAAATGCCACTGGCATTTTAATAGGGATTAAATTCAATCTATATATTGCTTTGGGTAACATGATCATTTAAAAATATTAATTCTTCTAACACATGAACAAGGTATATCTTCCATATGTTTGTATTGTCTTCAGTTTTTTTGTCAGTGTTCTATCATTTTCAGAGTATAGGTCTTTAAATTCCACAGAGATTTATTCCAAGTTATTTTATTCTTTTTGATGCAATGGTCAATGGGATTATTTTCTTAATTTCTCTAATAGTTCATAGCTATAGAACTGCAACAGATTTCTATATATTAATTTTGTATTGTGAAACTTTACCAAATTCATTGATGAGTGCATTTTGGTGTGTCTTAAGCATTTCTATCTACAATCTTAATTTGAATTATTTTATTTCATCTACAAACAATTCAGTATACACCTTATGCTGCTGCTGCTGCTAAGTCACTTCTGTCGTGCCCGCCTCTGTGCAACCCCATAGACAGCCTCCCACCAGGCTCCCCCATCCCTGGGATTCTCCAGGCAAGAACACTGGAGTGGGTTGCCTTATAAGGACTCATAAAAACATGATCAAAATAGCATTGGTGGTGGTGGTTTCATTGCTCAGTTGTGTCCAACTCTTTGTGACATCATGGACTGTAGTCCACCAGGCTCCTCTGTCCGTGGAATTTTCCAGGCAAGAATACTGAAATGAGTTGCCATTTCCTCCTCCAGGAGATCTTTCCAACCCAGGGATCAAACCCGCATCTCCTGCATTGGTGAGCAGATTCTTTACCACTGAGACCCTGGGAAACCAATATCATTATTAACCCCCAAACTGATAATTCTTTAATATAAAATATCTGGTGTTTGAGGGACTTCCCTGTGGTCTAGTGGTTAAGAATCCACTGTCAATGCAGGGGACACGGGTTTGATCCCTGGTCTGGGAAGATCCCACATGTTGTGGAGCAACTAAGCCTGTGTGCAACAACTGCTGAGCCCACAGTCTAGAGCCCGTGCTCCGAAAGAAGAGAAGCCAGTGCAATGAGAAGACCAGGCACCACAATGTAGTCCTTGCTTGCTGCAACTAGAGAAAGCCTGTGCACAGCAATGAAGACCCCCTGCAGCCATAAATAAATGTTTGTTTTTTTTTTAATTTGGTGTTTGAATTTCCCCAATTGTCTTAGAATTTTTTTTTACAATTGTGTTATTAAAATTTAAAAGTGCTCTACTCATTTCATTTAGTTGTTATATGTCATGTATTTTAAAGCTATAACTTCCTTTTCTCTTGTTCATACAATTATTTTTGTTGAAGAAATTGGCTATTTAGTCCTCTAGAATTTTCTACATTATGTGTTTCACTGATTACATAACTATTTCCTCTAATGTGTTCCTATGACCTCTGTGTGACCTGTGAGCTGATAGCCACATCCAGATAGAGTCTTAATCAGATTGAGGTTAGATTTTTTTGGCAAGAAATTTTATAGTAAGTTTGTATACTTCCTATTGCATCATATCATGAGGCACATAATGTCTGATTGTCCTTTCTATGACTTTAAAATTAGTAAGTGGGTTCAGACTCATTCAGTACAAAGTTCCTCATATTTTTTCATTTAATGATTTTAAATAGCCCTTGATAATGATTGCCTAGATCCACTGTTTAATTAATGGTTATAAAATGATGATGTTCTAATTTTATTTTTTCTTCTGTGTTTATCAACTAGAACTATTTTATAAAGATTTTTTTTTCATCAACTCTCTAAGTACCTCACAGTATATTTGATATTGGAAAGATAAGACAAATACTTGTTTCTTTTTCTTTATCAGTCATTTTGAAGAATAATGAGTCATTTTCTGGCATCCTCTAAAGATGATCAACTAATATTTCTAGTATCATTGTGAAGTAATGTAACATAGTACAATCTAAATAATCCTTGTAGCATATTATCCCACTAGATATTCAAGAAAATCCCAATCTGGTTTTATCCATATTTTACAAATATGGAATATAAGATTCAAATAGACTTTCCCAAGGTTAGACAATTACTAAATATTGGAGTGTTGATTTCAATTTATGCCTTTTGATTCCTCATCCTCATACTGTAATCATACTATTATGTCAACTAAGTCCATGAAAGTTTCCTTATGTACCTTTTCTGTTTTTCTCTGGCAGACCAGGAGGATTCAATCTCCTTTCTATTTTCTTTCCTTCCTTCCTCCCTCCCTCCCCTTTCTTTCTTTCTCTCTCTTTTCTTCCTTCCCTTTTCTTTCTTTTTTGGCTTTCATTAATCACTTGTCTCAAAATTTGCACAAAATAAAGATGCATTTGCACAATTTCTCTCTTAAACCAGATTTCTATGGAAAAATAATACAACCTCCTTTCTCATTTTATGCTTGTGAGACTTTTTGTTGTTGTTGTTGTTGTTCTAAACTACTCTTTCTCTGGCTTTCTCACTAACCTCCATATTCCTTGATCCTCTTCCTCTATTGCACTACCAAAGTTTGGTGTTCATAAACACTAGTATCTAGGAGAAAGCTTTCTGAGTTAGAAGTGTAACGCATAAAGTTTTCATCTTGAATTTTGGAGCTAGTTATGTCTCTTCTACTTGCAAACACAATCTCTGTCCAACTTCCTTTCCTCTACCTTCTTTCCAGTGTGTGAAATTTTGCTTTTCAGCCTTGCCTTGGGCAAATCCATGTGCCATTTCCCCCTTTCTTCTCATACTTCTGACTTCCTCACTTTTGCCCGAGTTTGTTTCTCTGCTATACATCCCCTATGTCTACTACCTCTGGGAACACCCGTCCCACTCTTCCTTTCCCCAATATTCCTGAAATTCCTGGACATAATTAAACCTCTCTCCTCCCTGGAATCCTCTTATTTGTATTTTAAAACTCACAGTGTGAAAAGAGGGATGCACGTATTCCTTTTTACAGTTTCTCTCCATTAACACCTCTTATTTCCAAATCATCTCTTCCTTTTTAGACTGGATGTTTTGAAATAACAGCCTCATTGTTTTTGATTGCTCTCATTGCATTCTCTGCTTGCCCTTAATTATTTTACAATTTGTCTCACAATCTCCCTTTTTCACTTGGCTTCAGGGTCAAGTGTGCTTTCTCCTGTCCAACAGGGATTAAACAAGACATCTATAAAGACAGAGTCCATGACTCCCACCTAGAGATTGGATTAAAGTGACAACCTGAGAGCATATTGTAACTTCTTGTTCCTGATCCAAATTCATGATAAGAAATGTATATGAAATCAGTGAACTAATAGCAATTCTAGAAAACCAGAAAAGGATATTTAATGGGTCCAAATTACTAGTATTCCTAGAAAGATAAAAAGCAGATGAAACTGAATTGAAGCAAAGTTAAAGGAGAAAACTACTGAGAAAGTTCTAGAATGATAGTGCTTTGGAAGCAGTAGTAAGGTGAGAAGAAGAAATCTACTGGACAATAAATAGGGTCATTTTCTGAGATATCCCAATAGAGAAATTAGGCACTTTAATTTGTTTCACTCTAACTTACTTCAAACAGGAATCTGTTTCAGGCCTTTTCCCTGGGAGGGAAATGCAAAGGATTATTTGGGTCCAAGTAGCAAAGGTAGCATTCCAAACGGCTGGCAGCATCCAGAGAGAATAAGAATAGGAAAAAATTCAGAAGCCCAGCCCCTTGGAATTCCTATCTGACAGTACATCTTGTCTCAGAGGCACTGAGGTAGCGTTGGTAAATGTTTATGGCATCCATATAAAGGCTAATAGATAACTGAAAACATAAAGTTGACCAAATAACAAGAAAGAGTTAATCATCAAGAAAAAAATAAAACAAAACCCAGTGCTATGAAAGAAAACACTAAATGTAATCATCAGAAGATCCAATGCCTAAGGGAAGGAGTTAATAAAATAACTAGAATGAAGACTTTAGAGTAAGTATAATTAATATACTCAGAGGAAAATAAGAATATATTACATGCATAAAAATCAACTTGAGATGTTGGAGAAGTTTATTGTTGAAATAAAAAAAAACAAACCCTCAACAGATGAGTTAAACATCCAAATGGACATAGGAAGGGAGGACTCTATTAGTGAGACAAAAAACAAAACTGAAGAATATGCCCAAGATGTAGCACAAAAGGTCAAAGAGGTGTAGAAGAAAGAAAAGAAAAGGTAAAAGCTGAGGAAGACAGATCAAGAAGCTTCAACATTTATCTAGTGGGAGTCACAGAGACAGAGTGAAAATGGAGAAGTGAGAGATGAGAAGTAATGCATAATGACATAATTAAAGAAAACATTTTAGTGCTGACCAGACAAGAGTCTGCAATGAGAAAGATCTCCTTCAGTACCAAGTATGAGGAGTGACACAAAAGTGCTATCTTTAAAATTGTGTGATTAAACATAGAAAACACTCTGAACGTTTCTATAAGTAGCAATGTCTATCTCCAGAAGGACAGAATATTGATATCAGACTTTTCATCAGCAATGTAGGAGGCAAGAAGATAGGAAGCAACTTTAAGTTGTGAGGTGGGAAATTCTTATCTATACAAAATTCTATGTTTTAAAACTATATGATTCAAGCAAGAGGGAATCTAGAGACATTTTCATATCATGGAAACACACCAACATTTTTATTTCTCACAATCCATATTTTTCTGGATGAAGAGAGAGAGAAACTAAGGAAACACAAAAACACAAGAAGATGGAATGAACAAACAAAATTATAGAAACAAAATAATTCCAGACCTTGGTAGATAATGTCAACAAAGCATTAAAATTTGCGATGTGAATGAACAGAAATAGGATGTATACATGGACAAGTTTGACAATACCAATGGTTAATTAAGGAGTGAGGGAATGTATATGCTCAGATACTGCAGATGAGGGAGGAGGGTTCAGGATGGGGAACACATGTATACCTGTGGCGGATTCATTTTGATATTTGGCAAAACTAATACAATTATGTAAAGTTTAAAAATAAAATAAAATTAGAAAAAAAAAACAAATCAACACAGATATTTTTAAAGGGTTTATAAAAACAAAAGGCCTAATTTGCATGGAATTTAGGGTAGTGTTAAATATTTATATAACTGATAATACAGTGTCTAAATATTTAAAGCAAAATCTGAAAAGACTATGAAACACTGAAAAATCTACAATCATAATATAAGACTTTCAGAACTTAGTAGATAAAATAAACAACTAAAAATTTAATCTAATAGATTATTAATGTAAAACATTATTTTAAAATGATACAATTTTTTAAAAGTTTAATTTGGCAGTATCTATTTGAATTTAAACTGTATAAACCTTTTGACCCAGTAATTCTACTTCTTAGAGTACATCCAGGTAGGAGGGGCAAAATCGTGTTTAGAAACAAACCCCATACCTGCCAGAGATGCTCAGAGGGCTCAAACAAACCTTGTGCACACCAGGACCCATAGACCCCACAGAGACTGAGCCAGAACTGTGTCTGAGTGTCTCCTGTAGAGGTACGGGCCAGCAGTGGACTGCTGCAGGGGCAGGGGCTCTGGGTGCAGTAGACCTGGGTATAGCATAAGCCCTCTTGGAGGAGGTTTCCATTAACCCCATCATAGAGCCACCAGAACTTACACAGGACTGAGGAAACAGACTCTTGGAGGGCACAAACAAAAGCTTGCATACACTAGGACCCAGGAGAAGGGAGCAGACCCCACAAGAGACTGACCCAGGCTTGCCTGTGTGTGTCCAGGAGCCTGTGGCACAAGAGAAGACTCTACCCATGGATAACACCAGATGGCCAATACCAAAATCAGATTGATTATTTTCTTTGCAGCCAAAGATGGAGAAGATCTATACAGTCAGCAAAAACAAGACCAGGAGCTGACTGTGGCTCAAATCATGAACTCCTTACTGCCTAATTCAGACTTATATTGAAGAAAGTAGGGAAATCCATTGGACCATTCAGGTATGATCTAAATCAAATCCCTTATGCTTATACAATGGAAGTGAGAATATAGATTCAAGGGATTAGATCTGATAGAGTGCCTGAAGAACTATAGATGGAGGTTTATGACATGTACAGGAGGCAGTGATCAAGATCATCCCCAAGAAAAAGAAATGCAAAAAGGGAAAATTGTTATCTAAGGAGGCCTTACAAATAGCTGAGAAAAAAAGAGAAGTGAAAGGCAAAAGGAGAAAAGGAAAGATATATCCATCTGAATGGAGTTCCAAAGAATAGCAAGGAGAGATAAGAAAGCCTTCCACAGCGATCAATGCAAAGAAATTGAGGAAAACAATAGAATGGGAAAGACTAGAGATCTCTCCAAGAAAATTAGAGATACCAAGGGAACATTTCATGCATAGATGGGCACAATAAAGGACAGAAATGGTATGGACCTAACAGAAGCAGAAGCTATTAAGAAGAGGTGGCAAGAATACACAGAAGAATTATACAAAAAAGATCTTCACGACCCAGATAATCATAATGGTGTGATCATTCACCTAGAGCCAGACATCCTGGAATGTCAAGTGGGCAAAGTCAAGTGGGCCTTAGGAAGCAGCACTACAAACAAAGCTAGTGGAGGTGATGGAATTGCAGTTGAGCTATTTCAAATCCCAAAAGACGATGCTGTGAAAGTGTTGCAATCAATATGCCAGCAAATTTGGAAAGCTCAGCAGTGGCCACAGGACTGGAAAAGGTCAGTTTTCATTCCAATCCCAAAGAAAGGCAATGCCAAAGAATGTTCAAACTACTACATAATTGCACTCATCTCACATGCTAGTAAAGTAATGCTCAAAATTACTTGAAGCCCAAAATTGTTGAAGCCCAAGCTAGGCTTCAACAGTATGTGAGCTGTGAACTTCTAGATGTTTAAGCTGGATTTAGAAAAGGCAGAGGAACCAGAGATCAAATTGCCAACATCTGCTGGATCATCGAAAAAGCAAGAGAGTTCCAGAAAAACATCTACTTCTGCTTTATTGACTACACCAAAGCCTTTGACTGTGTAGATCACAACAGACTGTGGAAAATTCTTGAAAAGATGGGAACACCAGACAACCTGACCTGCCTCCTGAGAAATCTGTATGCAGGTCAAGAAGCAACAGTTAGAACCGGACATGGAACAACAGACTGGCTCCAAATTGGGAAAGGAATATGTCAAGGCTGTATATTGTCACCTCTTTATTTAACTTATATGCAGAGTACATCATGAGAAATACTGGACTGGATGAAGCACAAGCTGGAATCAAGATTGCCAGAAAAAATATCAATAACCTCAGATATGCAGTTGACAGAAAGCAAAGAAGATCTAAAGAGCCTCTTGATGAAAGTGAAAGAGGAGAGTGAATAAATTGGCTTAAATAACATGGTCTGTCCAAGACCCGAGAGCTGTGACACGCCGAGGGCTTTAATGTCCGTCACTCCAAATCTTTGTTGTGATGAGACAGAACTGAGGAGTATACACTCGCCTGACAGTACAATATCATATACAGGTATATAATACAGTAATTCACATTTTTAAAGGTTATATTCCATTTACAGTTATTATAAAATATTGGCTATATTCCATGTGTAGTACAATATATCCTTATAGCTTATTTTATACCTAATAGTTTTTACCTGTACTCCTCTACCCTTGTATTGCCCCTCCCTGCTTCCCTCTCTCCACTGGTAACTACTAGTTTGTTCTTTATGAGTCTGCTTCCTTTTTATTATGGGAAATAAGTATTTTTGATAATTCGGCATCTATCTCAAGAATTCAGGATTTGAGGAAACCCTATGATAAGTGGGAAATGCCAAGTCTGAATTAAATTGTGGGTCATTTTGACACAGAGAAAAGCATCTGACTCTTCCTGCACTTTCCCAGGTAGGCCTAAACAGGAACCATAGGACCGAGCTCAAGAAAATAGTTCTAGGTACCTAGTCAGGATTGCTTCTCAGAAATGTCACAGATGATCACAGCATAGCCTATGTTAATTATATTGGTCCAAATCAAGTTTCAAACCTAATTAGATCTTTGTAGTTATAATGTGTATGTAAATAATGAAGAGAATAAATGAAGCCCTTGAGACCTTAATAAATATCTTAGCAAGCATAATCATGTAGGAACATGAAGACACATCTAATTTTCTCAATCTCATTAGATTTTCTCCCACTGGATTTTCAATAGGATATTAACAAACCTGTGTATGTCTGATGCTGAGGCATTTATGGTCTTTCTTGTACTCTAATGCTCCTAAATCCTACAAAAATAAGCCCTGCTATACACGAGTGATTCCTCAAGTCTGTCTCCATCATAACGGTAGACAAGTAGGTAACATTCATCCACTGTTGTTGATTTATAAATGTCCTTTTGCACTGGTAGTGGAAGCTTATACTTACTTACTTCACATGATTCTCATTTATGAATTATTCATTCATTGTCATCCATTGCTAGGTGTGTTAACCTATACCATTTAACACGGTGACCATGTGAAATAAGTATTATTATTTTCTCAATTTTTAAAATAAGGACATTGCATCTTAGAAAGATTTTGTAACTTTTACAAGATCACCTAGTTAGTAAGTGGCAGACCTGGATTTTATCCCTAGATCTTTTGGCTCTGAAATCTTCTCTTTTCATTGCAGCCCTGTATGTCATGCTTTCTATATCATACCAGCATTCGTATCATATTTTGAATTCAACTGAGTCTTTCATGTATATATTTTCTTACACAAATATAAGATTTATTATAGATTTGTGTCTTTTGAGCCTCTGACACAATCCTGAGACTAATTAATGAAACCAGAGGTTTAGCTTGTGTCCTTAGTCACTCGGTCATGTCTGACTCTTAGCCTGCCAGGCTTCTCTATCCAGGCAATAACACTGGAGTGGGTTACCTTTTCCTACTCTAGGGGATCTTCCAGACTCAGGGATCAAACCTGAGTCTCCTGTGTCTCCTACATTACAGGTGGATTCTTTACCCATTGAGCCATAAGGGAAGCCCAGAGATATAGCATTCTTACATTATTATTATGAAGTTAATTAATATAAATATTTGATTAATTGCATTGATTTTAATTATCGCTTCATAGAGTATGAAGTTTTCATAGCTGACTAAGAATCAGGTGAAAATAAAGTACTGATAGTTATTTATGTGTGTATTTAGTGGAAGATTTCAATGTTGAGGTTTTTTTTTTTTTAAGTAGGAAATGTTCCAATTGGCAGTTCAGGAGTCTACACATGATCAACTCTGTTCCTTTCAAAATTGATGACATTTCTTGTCCCTCCAGTAGCAGGTTTTGATATTTGATAGTAGTGCTTCTGATGTACTATTTGATATTTAGTAGTACTTGCTGATTTTTTTCATTGTTTTGTATTTGCTTTTTCAAGTGGTCTGGCTTGTTTCTTCCTGGGATCCTGGAACAACCTCAAAACTATAGGTAGCTGCAGTTTAGTTGAGCTTCTTCTCTTTTAAAAAAATTCTTATATTGGCATTGTCTTCACATTTCTCTTGACCCAACAACAAATTACTCTTTAACACATCAATTATTTCTCTAATCTGCCCACTGTTCTCATTCCTTATTACTGCCACCCAAGCCAGCATCATACTGCACTTGGACTACTATTGATAAAACATTCTAGCAAGGTTTTCTGCTAATTCTCTTACTCCTCTACAGTTTAGTCTCCCTAGATTTGCCGGAATATTTTATTATTAAGTAAATTAGAGTATGACTTTCTGTTTAAAACTTTTTATTGTTCCCATTGCACTCAGAATATTCAAACTTCATCATCACTTGTGTCATTTATATTTTACTTTAAATGTTCCCTCTGCTGCTGCTAAGTTGCTTCAGTCATGTCTGACTCTGTGCAACCCCATAGACGGCAGCCCACCAGGCTCCTCTGTCCCTGGGATTCTCCAGGCAAGAATACTGGAGTGGGTTGCCATTTCCCTCTCCATAAATGTTCCCTCTACACAGAGGTTTCTCCTGATAAATTTATTTTATTTTTATTATTTATTTACTTTTGACCACATCAGGTCTTAGTTGTGGTGTGTGGATCTTTTGTTGCAGTGTGTGGGCTCTTTGCTGTGGCACGGGGCTCTTTAGTTGAGATGTGTGGGCTCAGTAGTTGCGGAATTTGGGCTTAGTTGCCCTGCAACATGTAGGATCTTAGTTCCCCAACCAGAGATGGAACTGGAGTCCCCTGAATTGGAAGGTGGATTCTTAACCACTGGACCACCTGGGAAGTCCCTTGACCAAATTAAAATCAGCCACAAATTCATTATCAAATCACCATACTTTAATTCTCTGCATTGTCTAAAATTTCTTAGCATTGTCTAAAATTTCTTGCTTACTTACTCTTATTTTTTCCTCTTTTCAAATTGTTTGCCCTCCACAATAGAATCTACAATGTAAGAGGGCAGTGCTCTTGTTTCTTTAGTGAAGCTCAAGAAGCTCACAAATACCTAGATGAGCATTTGATAAATAGAAAGCGCTCAGTAAATATTTTTAAATGAAAAAATAATTTGTGCCCCTTTAGATATTTTCCCAGATATAATAAATCCAGTATGAATTATGATATTTGATTTTCTTGTTTGGATGATTGCATGGGAACTATGTGCTTTCAGCTGTAGTCAACAAGTAGGGAATGGAATATAGGTTCTAGTTTTGAGCTTAGTTAACAATAATATCGGAGAAGGCGATGGCACCCCACTCCAGTATTCTTGTCTGGAAAGTCCCATGGATGGGGGAGCCTGGTAGGCTGCAGTCCATGGGGTCGCTAAGAGTCGGATATGACTGAGCGATTTCACTTTCACTTTTCATTTTCATGCATTGGAGAAGGAAATGGCAGCCCACTCCAGTGTTCTTGCCTGGAGAATCCCAGGGACGGGGGAGCCTGATGGCCTGGCATCTATGGGGTCGCACAGAGTCGGACACAACTGAAGTGACTTAGCAGCAGCAGCAGCAACAATAATAAGTATGAAAATGATAAACTTTTCAAATCTCTATAGACCACAGTTTACTCACTCTTTATGAGACGTAAGGATGGAATGGAAGGTTTAAAAATGAATTTACTAGGAAAATATAGTATATCTGGGCATCTATGTAGGCAAACTTAAAGATTGCTGTCATAACCTAAAGTGATACTAGTCAACGTATTTGGTTTTTCTCAAGACACAGTTTGATATTAGAGTATAGGTGTACATAAGATGAAAAGTGCTTTCAACCACAAGTTACTTTTCTTAGATGAGAATAAAGAGAAGGGCAGCAAGGAAATTGAGATGTAAGCATAGGAATGCTTATAATGATGATCTGTGGAATCTAACTAGGTCAGAAGGGATGTAGAAACAGAACAGAGGGCAAAGTCTGGACTTGGAAAATATAGATGCATCAGTGATTGGTGCTTTCAGTGGAATCAAAAAAATTTTGCATAATGGACCTAGAGTTGATACTGAAAGAATGGGATGTTTGAAATTACTATCATGGAATTGATAAAATTATTGGTAATGACAAAATCTATAATCATATGGCATAATCATATGAATTGCTATGAAAAGTAGAAGTCTTTTTCTCTTTATGTCTCTTTAGTCTCCCTGTTAATTATACAATTATTTTAAGTATTTCTTCTACATATTTTAAGAACCATATCGGATAGCTTTATAAGTTTTGCTATGATCATCATAGTTCATAAAACTTAGGAGAAGGAACATGTATTCTGTTTATCCATATTTTTTACTTATCATGTTTTATTTTCTTGCTTTTTGATGTTTCAATATTCTTTCTTTTATTAGTTATTTTATGTTTAAGAAATTTCTTCTAGCCATTCATTTAGGATATGTCTGTTGGTAATCAGTTCTCTTACTTTCCTTTCATCTGAGTATGTCTCAATTTTCTCCTTACTCCTGAAAAACACTTTTGGTGGATATAGAATTCATGGTTGACAGTTTCTTTCATTAGCACTTAATTTTTTTCATTCTAACCTCTATAGTTTATGATAATAAATTGGCTATCACTTGAATTGGTTTTCTGCTATAGGTAAGGTGCCATTCCTCTCTCACTACTTTCAAATTTTTTTCTTTGTTCTTAGTTTTCAGAAATTTGATTATTATATATGTTGGTGCAGATGTCTTTGGGACTATCCTCTTTGATGTTTTCTCAAACACTTCTGGAATGTATAGGTTTGAGTCTTTTGCCAAATTTGAAAAAGTTTAAGTCAGTATTCCTTCAAATATTTTTTCAATACCACCTTTTTTCTCCTTTACTTCTAAGACTCTGACTATACAAATGTTAGATCTTTGATTACAGTTCCATAGCTCCTGAGTCGCTACTCATTTTTTTTAGTCCATTCTTTCTCACTGTTTGAATGTTTTTTCTTTTGTTTTAGCCACACTTTTAGTGATTTTTCACATATCCCCTCCATTCTACTGTTGAGCTGATTTACTGAGTTTATTTGGGGTGTATTTTTCAATTCAAGATTTCCGTTTGTTTCTTCCTTGTATCTTCTATTTCTTTGCTGAGACTTTCTATTTAAAAAAAATTTCAACTACATTTTTGATTGCTTGTTGAAGCATTTTTATGGTGATTGCCTTAAAATCCTTGTCAGATAATTCCAAACCTCCAACATCTCTGTCATTTTGGCACTGGTGACTATTATTTGTTTTTTCTCAAATTGATATTTTTCTGGTTCTTGTTATGATGAGTGACTTTTTAATTGAATCCTTGACTTTGGGGTATTCCATTATGAGACTCTGTATCTTCCTTAAATCTTCTGTGTTGCTGGCTTTCTCCAAAACTGCTCTGTTGGGTAAAGGAGAATGGTGAGGGTGCTACCTTATTATTGTCAGATGGGGACTGGCACTGACAGAGTGGCCTAAAGGGGAGTGGCAGAGATGAAGGTTTCAGTTTCCTACTCAGACTTTCCTGACACAATCTTAGTAGAGGGCTGAGATACCTCATTATGTCCTGGTGAGTATGAATGTCTAGGCTCCTCATTCATCCTTTTCTGATGGGAACGGAACTCCGTTGTGTGTATGTGATGCTTACCTGTAATAGAATATCCTTTTTTGGTAGTGTGGGGTGTGTGTGTGTGTGTGTGTGATGTTAGGCTGGAGTAGAACAGTTATTGTCCAAAAGTTTTCAGTTTTGCTAGGTTTCCCCCACCCTAGTCTTTTGGTTAGAAAGAACTAAAGTTTGTTGGAGCTATTTTTTGGTCTTCACCTGTTGGTGTTTCTAAGTTGCTGGCTTTGCCAGCCCCGTGTCTGGGATAAAAGAGACAAAAAGAAAACCCTGGGAACTCATTTCCATGTCATTCTTTTGATCCTAAGGTTTCTAGAAGTTTGTATTTCATTCTCCACTTTCAGAGTCTCTTTATGCTTGTTTCATATATGATATCCAGAGTTTTAAATTATGCTTAATAAGCAGAATAGGGAAATGTACTTCTCCTCCATCCTTCTGGAAGTGGAATTTTGTCATTTATTTTTGTTTTGATCTTATATATCAAAACATTGCCAGGCTCGTTAAACACAGTAATTAATGTATATACTCTTTTGAATTTTCTTACGTATCAGACTATGATACTACCTACGTATTATGAGAGTTTTATTTTTGTCTCCCAGATCATGTTTGTTCAACCACTTCTAGAATATGTAGATCTGTGTCTTATATTTTGTGGGATTCAATTTACTAATGCTTTGTTGAGTATTTTTGCATCTCTATTCTTGAGAAATATTATTCTATAGGTTTTTTACTTGTGTTTGTCTAGCGATAATGTTGTTCTCATAAATGAATTAGGAAGTATTCCCTCTGATTTCATCTTCTGGAAGAGATTGTAAATAAATGGTATAATTTCTTCTATAAGTGCTTGATAGAACTCATCAGTGAGGCAATCTGGACATGGTGTCTTCTGTTTTGGAAGATTATTAATTTTAATTCCATATCTTCAATAGATATAAGCCTATTTAGATAATCTATTTCTTCTTGTGTGAGTTTTAGTAGATTGTATACTCAAGGGATTTGTTCATTTTATCTGGGTTATCAAATTTACAGGCATAAAATCATTGATAGTGTTTCTTAATTACCATTTTGATATCTATGGGATCTGTAGGGACATCTCTGGTCTGATAATTACATTTCTAGTCTGCTAATGCCAACATTCCTGCCATATCTGACTCTGGACCTGATGATTTTTTGCCTTTCAGCATGCTTTGAAAACAAATTTTTTAATGGCAAACATAATATACTGGGTAAAAGAAACTTCAGTAAACAGGACTTTAGTAATGTCATGGTAAGGTGTGGGGGATGAGGAAGTGTTCTACAGTCCTATGCTGCTGCTAAGTCACTTCAGTCGTGTCCAGCTCTGTGCGACCCCATAGATGGCAGCCTATCAGGCTCCCCCGTCCCTGGGATTCTCCAGGCAAGAACACTGGAGTGGGTTGCCATTTCCTTCTCCAATGCATGAAAGTGAAAAGTGAAAGTGAAGTCGCTCAGTCGTCTCTGACTCTTGGCGACCCCATGGACTGCAGCCCACCAGGCTCCTCCGTCCATGGGATTTTCCAGGCAAGAGTACTGGAGTGGGGTGCCATCGCCTTCTCTGACAGTCCTATAACTGGTTTCAGTTTTTGTTGAGTCTATGCCCTGGACTGTGAATTTCACCAGTGCTTCTCAGTTTTTTCTCCTCAGAGTGACAGAATGACTAGAAGGGGCTGGAGTTGTGTATTTTCCTTATCGCAAGTAGCTTAGGCTCTGGTTGAATAGTTTCTCCTGAGGATAGACCCCGTAAAGAAGGACAGAACTCGCTGGCATATTTCAGAATGCTTCCTTTCTTTCCTTCCCCTGTTGGAAGTCTGAGGGGATTTTTCTGTGATGCTTGCTATCAGGATATGGTAAGAGCTCCTGGAAGTAAAACACTTAAGTGAGGTACCCCACATGACTGAGCCCCTTGGAGTTTTTATTTCTTAAATTTGTCTACACTGAGCCTCCAGAAATTCATCAGTTACATTTAAGGGTTTCCTAACCGAGTAGTGATTCCTTAGGAGATTTCTACTCATGAATTTCTGTTCCACTAAGGTGTGATCCTCTGTAGCTACCTGTCTGTCTTTCCAACTTAGGGGGCAGTGTGTTGCCCTGTAATGTCACTTCTCTTATGGACTGAGAAAAGTTGTTATTTTGTCAGTTTATTCAGCTTTATATTGTTGTTAAGAAGGAATGATGATTTCTAAACTCCTATATGCTGTTCTACAATCCAGAAGTCTAGCTTTACTATTACTTTTATCTCCAAAGTAAGCATAATCCTTGCTTTATTAACTCAGTGTTTGTTTGTACTTATTCAAATATTTGTCATATATTTATACAACATTCTATCCTGTGTATTAAGACCTTCCTTCTGGTTCATTTTCTTTCTTTCTTCACTGATTTGAAAACCCTTATTGATGTTCTGTTGTGATGTATATTGCAATTTTTCTTTCTATTTATTTTCTTTAAGCTACCTCTAGTTATTGATTTACAGATTGAAAAATGTCTCCAGACAATTGTAGTTCTGCCTTAGATTATCTTGTTGGCCATTGTTTTCTCTCAAGCTTTTGAAGTTATTACTTCAGTGTCTTAGAGTTTCATTGCTACCGATGAAGAGTTAGTCTGGACTGGATAGGTGTTGTTCAGCCATTAAGTTGTGTCTGGTGTTTTGTGACACCATGGACTGCAGAACTGCAGGCTTCCCTGTCCTTCACTATCCCCCAGAGTTTGCTCAAATTCATGTCTATTGAGTCGGTGATGCCATCCAACCATCTTATCCACTGTTTCCCCCTTCTCCTCTGCCCTCAATCTTTCCCAGCATCAGGATCTTCTCCAGTGAGTCAGCTCTTTGCATCAGGTGGCCAAAGTATTGGAGTTTCAGCTTCAGTATCAGTCTTTCCAATGAATATTCAGAGTTGATTTCCTTTAGGATTGATTGGTTTGATCTCCTTGCAGTCCAAGGGACTCTCAAGAGTTTTCTCCAATACCACAATTCAGAAGCATCAATTTTACAAGGCTCAGCCTTCTTTATGGTCCAATTCTTACATCCATACACGACTACTGAAAAAACTAGGGTCTTGATTAGACAGATCTATGTCAGCAATGGACAGGGAGGCCTGGCGTGCTGCGATTCATGGGGTCACAAAGAGTCGGACACGACTGAGCGACTGATCTGATCTGATCTGATGTCAGCAAAGTGGTGTCTCTGCTTTTTAATATGCTGTCTAGGTTTGTCAGAGTTTTCCTTCCAAGGAGCAAGAATCTCTTAATTTTGTGGCTGTAGTCATCATCCACAATGGTTTTGGAGCCCAAGAAAATAAAATCTATTACTTTTTCTACTTTCGCCCCATCTATTTGCCATGAAGTGATGGGACTGGATACCATGATCTTATTTTTTTGAATGTTGAAGTTTAAGCCAGCTTTTTCACTGTCTTCTTTCACCCTCATCAAGAGGCTCTTTAGTTCCTCTATGATTTCTGCCATTAGAGTGGTATCATCTGCATATCTGAGGTTGTTGATATTTCTCCTGGCAATCTTGATTCCAGCTTGAGCTTCATCCAGCCCATCATTTCATTTGAATGTACTCTGCACAGAAGTTAAATAAACACGATGACAATATCCAGCCTTTAACATACTCATTTCCCAATTTTGAACCAGTCTGTTGTTCCATGTCTTGTTCTAACTGTTGCTTCTTGACCTACATGCAGGTTTCTCAGAAAGCAGGTAGGGTGGTCCAGTATTCCCATCTCTTGAAGCATTTCAAGAGTTTGCTGTGAACCACACAATCAAAGGTTTTAGCATAGCCAAGCAGAAATAGATGTTCTTTGGGAATTCCCTTGTTTTTTCTAGTTGTTAATGTTAGCTATCTGCTGGGAGTGCAGCTGTATGTAGCTATCAACTGGAGCAACTAACTATACATTGTCACTCCAGGTGGGTGCTTAGGCTTCTTACAACATGACGTTGGGCTCCCAGAGGGATGAAGATGAATATTCCAAGAATCCTAAAAAAAATCTGCAAGAGGTCCCAGCTTCAGAGCTCCCAGTATTCTGGGAGTGATATTTCACTTCAGCTTGTCAAACAAGTTACTAAGTCCTAATTAAACTGAGTAGTAGGGAATTTGACTCCCTCTTCAATGGGAGTAGAAGCACAATACTTGCATTCATCTTTAATCTACTGCAGATATATCACATCTTTAATGAATTACAGTAATCTGTTTTACATTACTGCCTATGCATGACTTATGATAACTCAACTTGGGGTTTTACACTTTACACTAAACAAAGAATGTAAAGTCAGATCCCAAACCTGTATCAGGATAAACCAATTCAATTACTTCCTAGATAGGAGTTTGTTGCTTTTATTTCTCCAAAGGTCAAAGAAGAGACAGAAAATTCTCCTTCTCATCCACTTGGCTAGTAAGAGGATATTACTATTACCAGTTAACTATCATTACAGTGAGGCTGAAGGAAAAGATCCTTGAATTATGAGTACAAATGTGGAGAAGGGTGTCAAAGTCTCAGTTTAAACTCTCCAACTTGCAGTCTTACCAATCCCTTATTTCCAAAGTCTGCACAGCTATTAAAGCATTTGGTTCTAAGTTGTGGAGATTAGCATGTGTGTCCAGATAGCTGCATTTCTGCTTCATCTTATTTTGCTGATTATCAGCTCTCACAACATTTTTGGCTACAATTAAAAAGATTTAACAATTTAATTTAACAATTAAAAAGATTTAACAGCTTATCCAAGTATTTTGTTGAAAAAATTTTCAGATATTTCATATACACAGTGTTGCTTAAACTGAAAGCTTGATTTAATTTTTGCATTATCATGATTAAACCATTAACTTTTGATTAATGGTTTCATAATCATGAGTAATAAACTCATGATTACTCATTAACTTTTTTAGGTGAAAAGACTTCTTGATTTTTTTTACATTTGTGTATTACTCTTTTGATCTCATGTGACTGGTATAATATACATATGTAGGCATTTTTCCAACATATTCTAATATATACCTTATTAATGTATGACTATGAAATGTCTTCTTTATTAGGTCTGTACAGTACCTAAAATACAATTAACAATACAAAGTGGGTTTATTTCTCATGTTGCTCTCAGGATTAAACTCTATACACAATTTCATTTCCTGCCAATATACAATTAATATATTAATCAGATTAGGTGATGTTATGCTCTAACAAATTAACCCTGGAAACTCAGTGTGGCCGAACACAACACATGTTTCTCTCTCATTTCCAGTATATTTCTGGTATATTCTCTGTTCTCTATATTCCCTCAAATTGCAGGCTAACAGGAGACACCACTATCTTATTGTATTATATTTAATCAGTTCAGTCACTCAGTCATGTCCTATTCTTTGAGACTTCATGGACTGCAGCATGCCAGGCTTCCCTGTTCATCACCAATTCCAGGAGCTTGTTCAAACTAGTGTTCATCCAGTCGGTGATGCCATCCAACCATCTCATCCTCTGTCATCCCCTTCTCCTCCCACCTCCAATCTTTCCCAACATCAGAGTCCTTTCCAATGAGTCAGTTCTTCACATCAGGTGGCCAAAGTATTGGAGTTTCAGCTTCAGCATCAATCCTTCCAATGAATATTCAGGACTGATCTCCTTTAGAATGGACTGGTTGGATCTCCTTGCAGTCCAAGGAACTCTCAAGAGTCTTCTCCAACACCACAATGCAAAAGCATCAGTTCTTCAGTACTCAGCTTTCCTTATAGTCCAACTCTCACAACCATACGTGACTACTGGAAAAACCATAGCCTTGACTAGATGGACCTTTATCAGCAAAGTAATGTCTCTGCTTTTAAATATGGTGTCTGGGTTGGTTATAGCTTTTCTTCCAAGGAGCAAGCGTCTTTTAATTTCATGGCTACAGTCACCATCTGCAGTGATTTTGGAGTCCAGGAAAATAGTCTGTCACTGTTTCCATTGTTTCCCCATCTATTTTCCATGAAGCGATGGGACCAGATGCCATGATCTTAGTTTTCTGAATGTTGAGCTTTAAGGCAACTTTTTCACTCTCCTCTTTCAATTTCATCAAGAGGCTTTTTAGTTCCTCTTCACTTTCTGCCATAAGGGTGGTGTCATCTGCATATCTGAGGTTATTGACATTTCTTCTGGTGATCTTGATTCTAGCTTGTGCTCATCCAGCCTGCGTTTCACATGATGTACTCTGCATATAAGTTAAAAAAGCAGGGTGACAATATACAGCCTTGATGTACTCTTTTCCCAATTTGGAACCAGTCTGTTGTTCCACGTTTGAGCATTCTTTGGCATTGCCTTTCTTTGGGATTGGAATGAAAACTGACCTTTTCCAGTCCTTGTGGCCACTGTTGAGTTTTCCAAATTTGCTTGCATATTGAGTGTAGCACTTTCACAGCATCATCTTTTAGGATTTGAAATAGCTCAACTGGAATTCCATCACCTCCACTATCTTTGTTCGTAGTGATGCTTCCTTCACTTCAAAGTGAAGTGAAGCCCACTTCACTTTGCATTCCAGGATGTCTGGCTCTAGGTAAGTGATCACACCATCGTGGTTATCTGGGTCTTGAAGATCTTTTTTGTATAGTCCCTCTGTGTATTCTTGCCACCTCTTCTTAATAACTTCTGCTTCTGTTAGGTCCATACCATTTTTGTCCTTTATTGTGCCCATCTTTGCATGAAATCTTCCCTTGGTATCTCTAATTTTCTTGGAGAGATCTCTAGTCTTTCCCATTCTATTGTTTTCCTCAATTTCTTTGCATTGATCACTGAGGAAGGCTTTCTTATCTCTCCTTGCAATTCTTTGGAACTCTGCATTCAGATGGGTATAGCTTTCCTTTTCTCCTTTGCCTTTAGCTTTTTTTCACAGCTATTTGTAAGGCCTCCTCAGACAATTATTTTGCCTTTTTGCATTTCTTTTTCTTGGGGATGGTCTTGATCCTTGCCTCCTGTACAATGTCACAAACTTCCATCCATAGTTTTTCAGGCACTCTATCAGATCTAATCCCTTGAATCTATTTCTCACTTCCTCTATATAATCATAAGGAATTTGATTTGTATCATACCTGAATGGTACAGTGAATTTCCGTACTTTCATTATAAGTCTGAATTTGGCAATAAGGAGTTCATGATCTGAGGCCACAGTTAGCTTCAGGTCTTGTTTTTGCTGACTGTATAGAGCTTCTCCATCTTTGGCTGCAAAGAATATAATCAATCTGATTTTGGTATCGACCATCTGGTGATGTTCATGTGTAGAGTCATCGCGTGTTGTTGGAAGAGTGTGTTTGCTATGAGTAGTGCATTCTCTTGGCAAACTCTGCTAGGCTTTGTCCTGCTTCATTTTTTTTCCCAAGGCCAAACTTGTCTGTTACTCCAGGTATCTCTTGACTTCCTACTTTTGCATTTCAGTCCCCTATAATGAAAAGAACATCTTTTTTTGGTGTTAGTCTGGAAGGTCTTGTAGGCCTTTATAGAATGGTTCAACTTCAGCTTCTTAAGCATTTGTGACTGGGCTATAGACTTGGATTACTATGATATTGAATGGTTTGCCTTGGAAACAAACAACAATCTTTCTGTCATTTTTGAGATTGCCCCCAAGTACTGCATTTCAGACTCTTGTTGACTATGAAGCCTTCTCCATTTCTTCTAAGGGATTCTTGCCCACAGTAGTAGATATAATGATCAGCTGAATTACATTAACCCATCCCAGACCATTTTATTTACTGATTGCTAAAATGTCGATGTTCACTTTTGCCATCTCCTTTTGACCACTTCTAATTTGCCTTGATTCATGGACCTAACATTCCATGTTCCTATGCAATAGTGTTCTTCACAGCATTGGACTTCACTTTCATCACCAGTCAAATCCACAAGTGGGAGTTGTTTTTGCTTTGGCTCCATCTCTTCATTCTGGAGTTATTCCTCCACCAATCTCCAGTAGCATATTGGGCACCTACTAACCTGGGGAGTTCATCTTTCAGTGTCCTATCTTTTTGCCTTTTCATACTGTTCATGGGGTTCTCAAGGCAGGAATACTGAAGTGGTTTGCTATTTCCATCTCTAGTCGACCACATTTTGTCATAACTCTCCACCATGACCCATCCATCTTGGGTGGCCCTACACATCTTGGGTGGCTCATAGTTTCATTGAGTTAGACAATTCTGTCGTCCATGTAATCAGTTTGATTAGTTTTATGTTATTGTGGTTTTCTGAGGATTCTGTCTGTCTTCTGAGGGATAAGGATAGGAGGCTTATGGAAGCTTCCTTATGGGAGAGACTGACTGTGGGGGAGACTGGTTCTTGTTCTGATGGGCAGGGCTATGCTCAATACATCTTTAATCCAATTTTCTGTTGATGGGCAGGGTTGTGTTCCCTCCCTGTTATTTGACCTGAGACCAAACCATGGCAGAGGTAATGAAGTTAATGGTGACCTCCTTCAAAATGTATTATGCTAATATATCTCTTAATGAAAGAGAGAGACTGACCCACTGGTAATTTAATTTGATTCAGAAGAGAGACAGGGCATTTCCTTCCATCATGCATTGGCATGTACTGTTCACAGTCTCACCTGTGTTGGGGCTGGAGAGTGACCAATGTGACCAAGAAACAGATATTATTTAAACAATATTACATTCTATTAATTATACTATAATATAATTGTAATACAAATATGGATATAGTTAAATACTAGCAAAGTGATTATGTTTCACCTCTGACTCTCATCAAATTTCCAAACATCATTGCTTTGATCAAATGATACAAATGTGAGTGCCCAGTGTGTTCTGATCTGAGCCACTGGTACTTTGAGAGTATCTTTGGACTAAGATAGTGTACATTAATATCGTCAAATCATGAATAATGTAAATATATTTGGGAACATTTTGTAAAGTATTAGCATTAGGCTAAATTGAGATCAATGTTCTAACTTTTTTGATAGGTTGTCTGGTAAAGTAAATATGTGAATTATGAGATCTTTCCATTTAATTTAATATCCACTGATTTTCATTTCAAAAGGCATCATTCCAAGTAAGATGGAGATTGGAAACCACACAATGGTGACAGAATTCGTTATTTTGGGGTTAACAGACCATCCTACACTTTGCTCCATCTTCTTTTTGGTTTTTCTAGGAATCTATGTTGCTACCATATTGGGCAATATCAGCATCATCACATTAATTCACAGAAGCCCTCAGCTTCACACCCCAATGTATCTATTCCTCAGCCATCTGGCCTTTGTGGACATTGGTTACTCCTCATCAGTCACACCTATTATGATTGTGAGTTTCCTAGAAGTAAGAACTACTATCCCAGTTGCTGGCTGTATAGTTCAGCTTGGCTCTGATGTTATCTTTGGAACAGCTGAGTGCTTCCTTTTGGCTGCCATGGCCTATGATCGCTACGTGGCCATCTGTTCGCCACTTCTATACTCTACACACATGTCTCCCAGGGTCTGCGTCATCTTACTGATTGCTTCCTACCTGGGAGGATGTGTGAATGCTTCATCATTTATCGGATGTTTACTGAGCCTGACGTTCTGTGGACCAAATAAAATCAACCATTTCTTCTGTGACCTGCCACCACTAGTGAAGCTCTCTTGTACCCATGTTTATGTTGCCGAAATATCTCCTGCCATCTCAGCTGGGTCAATAATTGTAATCACACTGTTTACCATAATTGTTTCATATCTATACATCCTCCACTCAATTCTGAAGATGTGCTCTACAGAGGGAAGGTCCAAGGCCTTCTCTACTTGCACTTCCCACCTCACTGCAGTCACTTTGTTTTATGGGACAGTCACATTTGTTTATGTCATACCGAAGTCAAGCTACTCACCTGACCATATCAAAGTGGTATCTGTCTTCTACACAGTGGTGATCCCCATGTTGAACCCTCTGATCTACAGTCTGAGGAACAAAGAGGTGAAAGAGGCCATGAGAAAACTGATGACTAAAATACATCAGTCATTTTGAAACAAATGCAATGTGAATCCAGAAACTGCAAAAAAATAATTTCAAGAACTTTGGATGGGGACTTCTATGGTGATCCAGTGGCTAAGACCCCACACTCCCAATGCAGGAGGACCTGGTTAGGGAATGATCCCACATGCTGCAACCAAATATCCTGCATGCTGCAATGAAGATCAAAGATCCTGCGTGCTGCAATTAAGACCCAGCAAATAAATAAAAATAAATATTAAAAAACATACACGATGAGTGTTTATGTTGTCCATTAGTCTTATCATTTTATGTGAAGACCTATCTTAAACATAAAATGCCCAAATATTGATTAATGCCAATTTTAACTTATAATTTTCTAGATTCACAGAGTACAGCATTTTTGTGAAAATCTGCTAGGTTCAAATGAAATGTGTGTATTTCAGGATGAGGATATCTAGAGAATATATTTTTACTTCTTCTCTTCTCTGTTCATTATTTAGAGAGTTTGACTAGAGGATGTTTTTTTTTTTTCTTCTGTTAAATTATACAGTTTAAAAAGTCATCTTATAAATTAACATCTCAAAAGGCATCATATACGCAACTAGAAATGCAACTGATGGTGGTGTGGGCAGTGCAGATTACTTTCTATGGAAGACTTGGTTTCTCTCATACAGGGTTATTATTTTCTTTGGGAATAGTGATGCTGAAGTCTAGAAAAGCTTCATTCCCATCTAATCTAAGCCAGACCAAAAGAATTTGTTCTACACTTTTGCCACCAGAAGACTCAGTCAGATAATAAAGAAATCCTGAAGGCTTAGCCTTTGAGAGTTCCCTTAAGTTTCTCCTACTTTTCAAAGGTTGGTTTGCAAAGCTTGTTTTGCAAAGTTCAGCTTGAACCTTTGCCGACAAGCCTTTGAGTAGTAGGAAAAACTACTGGGGAGTAGTGGGCAGGAATGGAGGTTAAGACATAGTGGAGCTTTCTTTTAGCAAGCTAGTTGGCATTTTCAGAGTATAAAATTACAGATTAAGACCCTTGGCTGATGCAGACATAGAATATACCTGCCATCCCTCTTTGTAATATGTCTCAAGAAGATGTTTATTGCCACTACTTCTGTTACCATTTTTACATTTGGGTTTCTTCTAAATTTCTATTTGTGCAGACAATTTATACTGTCATCAAGAATTGGCTGATGCCTTTTCTTCCCTTCAAAGTGTCTCTGTAAGGCAGACGAGACTATGCACTTGTCCTTAGGTGTGCAATCTGCTCACCTATATAGATGTCATTTCATGAAGGCTTTCTTGAATCCTCTGCTCCTAGTTCATCGAATACATAAATATGATCTTCATTTCTTTGAGTTTTTTCTTGTTACCATATGATCAAATGTTTTTCATATCCTTGTACATTCTAACTCAGATATGAAAGTATCACTTTGACTTATGAATATTAAAGCAATCTAGAATTGCTGAAATAAACCCAACTTTGGTTGCATTTTTATTCATCTTATTATCATTGGCTTTGATTTCCTAATATTTGGTTTAGGATGTTTGCATCTTTGTTTGTGAGAGAAATTGGCATATCATTTTCCATTCTTGAAATTTACAAGTGGGCATATCAAAATATAAAAATGATTTGGAAAGGATTTCTTTGTTTTCTGTTCTCAGAAGAACTTTTTATAGGATCAGTGATATTTATACCTATAATATTTGTAAGACTTCAATGGTGAAGCCATTTGGGCTTTCCATTTTTATAGAAAACATTTTTACTATAAGTCTCATTTTCATTAATGAATAAAGAAATATCTAGTTCCTCAATTTATTTATCATTTTTGATAACATATTCTTCAAAATAGTTTTCCAATTTATTTATATTTCAAAATTATATTTTATTTTTATTTTCCATAAGATATGTAATGTTCTATTTTCAATATTGTATTTTCTATACATATTATTAATAAATCTTGCTAGTCTTTTATCAATTTTATCAGTATTTTCAAAGGATAAAATTTTGATTTGTGCTTTTTTGCACTGTACATTAATTTTCTATTTCATAATTTATATTCAACTTTTACTATTTTCTTCTTTATTTCTTGGGGTTTGTATAATTTAAAGTTTTTTATTTAAATTCTTGAGAAGCCTTGAGAAAGACATTTTGATAACAGTTTTCCATCTTTTTTGCAATATACCATGTAAAAAATCAAGAAACTCACTTTAGTGGCTCTGCTAACATCAAAGAAGACTTTAAGTTATAAAGACTTTTGTCTCTAGAAACAAAGAAGATCATTACATAGCGATAAAAAGATCAATTCAACAGGAAAATATAACAATTGTAAATATATTTGCACTCAACAGGGGCTTCCCTGGTGGCTCAGGTGGTAAAAGAGTCTGCCTGCAATGTGGGAGACCCAGGTTTGATCCCTGGGTCAGGAAGATCCCCTGGAGAAAGGAATGGCTACCCACTGCAGTATTCTTGCCTGGAGAATTCCATGGACAGAGGAGCCTAGCAGACTATAGTCCATGGGGTCACAAAGAGCCGGACGTGACTAAGCAACTAACTCTTTCACTTTTTATGCACTCAATATCAAAACACCTAAATGAAACAAATATTGATAAACCTGAAAGGATAAATTGACAATACAATCATAGTATTTTTAAATAGTCCAGTTTCAATAATGTACAGAACACCTGGACAGAAAATTAGTAAAGAAATGACAGATTTGGACAACATTATAGACCAAAGAGGGGCTTCCTTGGTGGCTCAGTCGGTAAAGAATCCACCTATAATTCAGGAGGCCTCTTGCAGTGCAGTAGACCCGGGTTCATCCCTGGGTCAGGAAGATCCCCTGGAGAAGGAAATGACAACCCACTCCAGTGTTCTTACCTGGGAAATCCCATGGACAGAGGAGCCTGGAGGGCTAGAGTCCATGGGGTCCAAAGAGTCAGACATGACTTAGCAACTAAACCAACCAACCAAATAGACCAAGTGAGCCTAACAGACATACACAGGACTTTTCACCCAATGGCAGAAGGAAACACATTCTTCTCAAGCACACATTTCAGGACTGACCACATATGAGATCACAAAATAGTTCTTAACAAAATTAAGAAAATTGAAATTATACTAGTTATATATAAGTATCTTTTCCAACAGCAATGGAATGAAACTTGAAATCAATGACATCGAGAAAAGGAAAAAACTCACAAATACATGGAAGCTAAATAACACACTCTTGAACAAACACTGAGTCACAGAATATCAAAAGAAAATGTATAAATATCTTGAGATAAATGAAGAGGGAAATGAAACTAATAAAACTGATGATATGCAGCTAATGTAGTACCAAAAGGGAAGCTCATAGTGATAAATGTCTACATTTAAAAGGAAGAAAAATTTAAAATAAAGAACTGAACTTTATATCTCAAGGGACTAGGAAAAGAAGAAAAAACCCAGCATTAGCAGAGGGAAGGAAATAGTAAAGATTACAGCAGAAACAAATCAAATAGAGAACAGAAAAATAATTTTAAAAATCTATAAAGTTAAGACTGAATTTTAAAAAATAAACCAAGTAGACAAATCTATAGTTGGACTAAGGAAAAAAGAGGGCTCAATAAATAAAATCATAAGTGAAAGAAGAAACATTAAAGGGATGCCTCAGAAATAAAAAAGTATCATAAGGGATTAATATAAATGTATGTGAACAAATTGGATAACCTAGAAACATGCATAAATCCTAGAAGCAAACAACTATTAAGACTGAATCAAGAATAAATAGAAAGTTAAAATGAAATTACCATATGATTCAACAATACCACTTCTGGATATATATCTGAAGGAAACGAAAACATTATCTCAAAGGAGATACATGTGTTCCCATGTTTACTGCAGCATTATTCACCATATCCAAGACATAGAAATAACCTAAGTGTCCATCAACATATAAATGGATAAAGAAAATGTAATATATATGCCACAGTGCACACATACAGTGTAAGACAATTGACAATTGTATTGGTCTATACAAAAGAATCAACTCAAAGTGGATTAAAGACTTAAATGTAAGACCTAAAACTGTAAGAATAAAACCCCTAGAAGAAAACATAGGGGAAAAAGATTCATGTCATTGGCTTTGGCAGTGATTTCTTTAATACCAAATGGAAAGCACAGCAATAAAAATAAAAATGGACACATGAGACTGCGTCAAACTAAAAAGCTTCTGCACAGCATGGAAATAAGAGTGAAAAGACAACTATTGAATAGGAGAAAATGTTTGCAAACTATGCATCTGATAAGGAGTTGATTTCCAAAATATGTAAGGAATTAATACAACTCTACAGCATACAAACTAATAACTCGATTCAAAAATGGGCTAAAAACTCGAATAGACTTATCCAAAGAATACATAGAGGTAGCTACCAGGTATATGAAAAGGTGCTGAACGTCACTAATCATCAAGTAAATACAAATCAAAACCAGGATGAGATATCACCACACAAATATCAGGATAGCTGTTACAAAGTAAAACAAAACCAAGACAACAAGTATTGGCGAGGATATGGAGAAGGAGGAAACTCTTGTACAATTTTGTGGGAAATGAAAAATGATGCAGTTGGTATGGTAAACAGTGGGACGGTCCCTCAAATAATTAAAAATAGAACTACCATATAATCTACTAATCCCACCTCTAGATATTTACCTAAAACAAAACTGAAATCAGTATCTCAGATATTAGCACTCTCATGTTCACTGTGGCACTATTAACAGCAGCCAAAAATATGGAAGCAATGTAAATATCCACCAACAGAGAAATAGATAAAGAAATTTTGGTAGACATGGAATAATAATGGAATATTATTGTCTTAAAAAGAAAGGCATTCTGCAGTAGTGATAACATAGATGAACCTGGAGAACATTATGCTAAGTGAAATAAGCCAGTCATAGGACAGGACTGCATGATTCTAATTTATAAAGTATCTGAAAGAGTCAAGTTCACAGGAGAAGCTGCAACAAGATGGCATGATGATTCTCAGGGGATGAGGTTCAAGTGAAATGAGGAGACATAAATCAATAGACATAAAGTTTCAGTTAAGCAACATGAATAAGTTGTAGAGATCTGCTATAAACTATTTTATCTATACAACAATATTATACTGTATACTTTAAAACCCATTAAGAGAATAAGTCTCATGCTAACTGTTCTTATCACAATAAAATAAACATTAAAAATAGATTATTTATTCACTCATTCATTCATTCATTTAGTACTGCTATGTACCAGGTAAGGTGCAATATTCTAAATATAGAGTGTTGACCAAGGTAGATAGGACCCCTTCCTCATGGAAGTTGTAGGACAGTGGGTAAAAAAGACATCATGCAATTATTCACTACAGTACCTATACAATTAAAAGTGTGCAAGTGTAAAACATATTTCAGAATTCTATGAAATTGTTTGCCAGGAGAATATGACTTAGTCTAAGGTATCAGGGGAGGTTTCAGTAGTGAAATAAATTTATTTAAACCTGAGATCTAAGGTGACTAGAAGTTAGTCTTTCACTGGAAGGGGTTGAGTGATGGATACAATTATAAAATGGTTTGTAGTTGGGTAAAGAGAGAGATGTGGGAGTATCTATCTTTAGGTCATAGCACAGTGTATGACAGACAGAAAGACTGTTTTAAAAATTGTTGAACACTAAATTAATAAATATCTATTTACTGCCACCTATATTCCCAAATCAAATCCAAGATGGTGGAGTAGAAGGATGTGTACTCATCTTCCCCTGTGAGAACTCCAAGATTGCAATGAGCTGCTGAACAACTACTGACAGGAGAATGTTGAAACCCACCAAGAAAAGATACCCCATGACCGAGGGCAAAGAAGAAGCTGCAGCGAGATGGTGGGAAGGGGGTTCAAAATCAAACCTCATAGCCACCAGAGCTGCTTGGAGGGCACAAACAAACCATGTGCACACCAGGACCAAGGGAAAGGAGCAGTGACCCCCAGAGAGACCGAGACAGACCTGCTTTTGAGTGTTTTAGGGTCTCCTGCAGAGGCATGAGTGAGCAGCAGCCTGCTGCGGAGACAGAGGCTCCAGCAATAGCAGTCCTGGGAGGTGTAGTGTGTAGCACAAATCCTTTTGAAGGAGGTGGCCATTAGTTCTACTATAGAGCTGCTAGGTAGGCGACTCACAAACTGAAGAACAATCATACCAAAGAAGTTCTCACACTGCTGCTGAAGTTCTAGGCCACACAAGAGACTCCCCAATCTGGAGATCTGGTAGAGGGACTGAGTATAGCCAGGGACTTTGACTTTGATGGTCAGCAGGATTTAATTACAGAACTTCCAATGAACTGGGGAAACACAGACTCTTGGAGGACACAAACAAAACCTTGTGTGCACCAGGACCCAGGAGAAAGGAACAATGACCCCACAAGAGACTGAGCCAGACTTGCCTGTGTGTGCTTGGGAGTCTGTGGCGGAGGCATGAGTTGACAGTGGCCTGCTGCAGGGTCAGGGGCACTGACTATAGCAGTCTTGGGAGGCGCAGCATGCTGGCATAAGTCCTTTTGGAGTAGGTCACCATTACCACCATTGCCCCTACCAAAGTTTGGCCTCAGGCCAATCTACAGGGAGGGAACACAGCCCCACCCATCAGCAGAAAATTGGACTAAAGACTTAGTGAGCATGGCTTTGCCAACCAGAACAAGACCCGGTTTTCCCCACAGCCAGTTCCTCCCATCAGGAAGCTTGCACCAACCTCTTATTCTAATCCATCAGAGGGCAGACAAAATGAAAACCACAATCACAGAAAACTAACCAAACTGATCACATGGACCACAACCTTGCCTAACTCAATGAAACTATGAGCCATGCCGTGTAGGGCCACCCAAAACGGACAGGTCATGATGGAGAGTTCTGACAAAATGTGCTCCACTGGCAAAGGAAATGGCAAACCACTTCAGCATGCTGCTGAACAGTATGGAAGGACAAAAAGATATGACCCTGAAAGATGATGTTTCCAGGTCGGTAGGTGTCCAATATGCTACAGGAAAAGAGGAGAGAAATAGCTGCAGAAGGAATGAAGAGGCTGAGACAAAGCAGAAATATGCCCAGTTGTGAATGGGTCTGGTGCTAAAAGTAAAGTCTGATGCTGTAAAGAACAATAATGCATAGGAACCTGGATTGTTAGGTCCACGAATCAAGGTAAATTGGAAGTGGTCAAACAGGAGATGGCAAGAGTGAACATTGACATTGTAGGAATCAGTGAACTAAACTGGACAGGAATGGAGTAGCCCTCACAGTCAACAAGAGTCTCAAATGCAGTACTTGGGTGCAATCTCAAAAACAACAGAATGATCTCTGTTTGTTTCCAAGGCAAGCCATTCAATATCGCAGTGATCCAAGTCTATGGCCCAATCACCGATGCTGAAGAAGCTGAAGTTGAATTGTTATATAAAACCTTCAAGACCTTCTAGACTAACATCCAAAAAAGATGTCATTTTCATCATAGGGGACTAGAATGCAAAAGTAGGAAGTTAAGAGACTTAACAGACAAGTTTGGCCTTGAAGTAAAAAATGAAGCAGGACAAAGCCTAGCAAAGTTTGCCAACAGAACACACCCTCTTCCAACAATACAAGAGAAGACTCTACACATGGACATCACCAGATGGTCAATACTGAAATCAGACTGAATATATTCTTTGCAGCAAAGATGGAGAAGCTCTATACAATCAGCAAAAACAAGACCAGGAGTTGACTGTAGCTCAGATCATGAACTCCTTATTGCCAAGCTCAGTCTTAAATTGAAGAATGTAGGGAAAACCACTAGGCCATCAGGTATGACCTAAATCAAATCCCTTATGTGAAGTGAAAGTGAAAGTGACAAATAGATTGAAGGGATTAGATCTGATAGACAGAGTGCCTAAAGAACTATGAACAGAGGTTCATAACATTGTACAGGAAGTGGTGATCAAAACCATTCCCAAGAAAAAGAAATGCAAAAATGCAAAATGGTTGTCTGAGGAGGCCTTAACAATAGCTGAAAAAAAGAAGAGAAGGCAAAGGGAAAAAGGAAAGATATAGCCATCTGAATGCAGATTCCAGAAAATAGCAAGGAGAGATAAGAAAGCCTTCCTAAATGAACAGTGTAAAAGAGGAAAACAGTAGAATGGGAGAGAATAGAGATCTCTTTAAATAAATTAGAGATATCAAGGGAATATTTCATGCAAAGATGGGCACAATAAAGGACAGAAATGGTATGGACCTAACAGAAGCAGAAGGTATTAAGAAGAGGTGGCAAGAATACACAGAACTATACAAAACAGATCTTCATGACCCAGATAACCATGATGGTGAGATCATTCACCTAGAGCCAGACATCCTGGAATGCAAAGTGAAGTGGACCTTAGGAAGCATCACTATGAACAAAGCTAGTGGAGGTGATGAAATTCTGGTTGAGCTGTTTCAAATCCTAAAAGATGATGCTGTGAAAGAGCTGCACTCAATATGCCAGCAAATTTGGAAAACTCAACAACGGCCACAAGGCCGGAAAAGCTCAGTTTTCATTCCAGTCCCAAAGAAGTTCAATGCCAAAGAATGTTCGAACTACAGAACAATTGCACTCATTTCACTTCCTAGCAAAGTAATGCTCAAGTTAGGCTTGAAGAGTATGTGAACTGAGAACTTCCAGATGTTCAAGCTGGATTTAGAAAAGGCAGAGAAACCAGAGATCAAATTGCCAACATCCACTGGATCATCAAAAAAGCTAGAGAATTGCAGAAAAACATCTACTTCTGTTTCATTGACTATGCGAAAACCTTTGACTGTGTAGATCAAAGCAAACAGTGGAAAATTCTTCAAGAGATGGGACTCCCAGACCATCTTACCTGCCTCCTGAGAAATCTATGCAGGTCGAGAGGCAACAGTTAAAACCAGATATGGAAAAACAGACTGATTCAAAATTGGGAAAAGAGTATGTCAAGGCTGTATATTGTCACCCTGCTTATTTAACTTATATGCAGGGTACATCATGCAAAATGCCAGGCGGGATAAATCATTGCTGGGAGAAATATCAATAACCTCAGACATGCAGATGACACCACCATTATGGCAGAAAGGAAAGTGGAATTAAAAAGTCTCTTGATGAGGGCGAAAGAAGAGAGTGAAAAAACTGGCTTAAAACTCAACATTCAAAAAAATAAGATCATAGCATCCTATTGATGCTATAGATCATAGTGATGGATCATAGTTCCATCACTTCATGGCAAATAGATGGTGAAACAATGGAAACAGTGACAGACTTTATTTTCTGGGGTCCAGAATCACTGCAGATGACGACTGCAGCCATGAAATTAAAAGATGCTCCTTGGAAGAAAAGCTATGACCAACCTCAGTTCAGTTCAGTTCAGTTGCTCAGTCGTGCCCGACTCTTTGCAACCCCATGAATCGCAGCACGCCAGGCCTCCCTGTCCATCACCAACTCCCGGAGTTCACTCAGACTCACGTCCATCGAGTCAGCGATGCCATCCAGCCATCTCATCCTCTTGTCCCCTTCTCCTTCTGCCCCCAATCCCTCCCAGCAACAGAGTCTTTTCCAATGAGTCAACTCTTCACATGAGGTGGCCAAAGTCCTGGAGTTTCAGCTTTAGCATTTTTCCTTCCAAAGAAATCCCAGGGCTGATCTCCTTCAGAATGGACTGGTTGCATCTCCTTGCAGTCCAAGGGACTCTCAAGAGTCTTCTCCAACACCACACTTCAAAAGCATGAATTCTTCGGCGCTCAGCCTTTTTCACAGTCCAACTCTCACATCCATACATGACCACTGGAAAAACCATAGCCTTGACTAGACGGACCTTTGTTGGCAAAGTAATGTCTCTGCTTTTGAATATGCTATCTAGGTTGGACATAACTTTCCTTCCAAGGAGTAAGCGTCTTTTAATTTCATGGCTGCAGTCACCATCTGCAGTGATTTTGGAGCCCCCCAAAATAAAGTCTGACACTGTTTCCACTGTTTCCCCATCTATTTCCCATGAAGTGATGGGACTGGATGCCATGATCTTCGTTTTCTGAATGTTGAGCTTTAAGCCAAATTTTTCACTGTCTTCTTTCACTTTCATCAAGAGACTTTTTAGTTCCTCTTCACTTTCTACCATAAGGATGGTGTCCTTCAAATCCTGAAAGATGATGCTATTTCAAATCCTGAAAGATGATGCTGTGAAAGTGCTGCACTCAATATGCCAGCAAACTTGGAAAACTCAGCAGTGGCCACAGGACTGGAAAAGGTCAGTTTTCATTCCAGTCCCAAACAAAGGCAATGCCAAAGAATGCTCAAACTACCGCACAATTGCACTCATCTCACACACTAGTAAAGTAATGCTCAAAATTCTCCAAGCCAGGCTTTAGTAATATGTGAACCGTGAACTTCCTGATGTTCAAGCTGGTTTTAGAAAAGGCAGAGGAACCAGAGATCAAATTGCCAACATCCGCTGGATCATGGAAAAAGCAAGAGAGTTCCAGAAAAACATCTATATGCAGATGACCAACCTAGACAGCATTAAAAAAAAAAAGAGACATTACTTTGCCAAAGAAGGTCCATATCATCAAAGATATGGTTTTTCCAATAGTCATATACAGATGTGAGAGCTAGAGAATAAAAAAGGGTGAATGACAAGGAATTGGTGCCTTTGAACTCTGGTGCTGCCGAAGACTCTTAAGATTCAGTTGGACAGCAAGGAGATCAAACCAGTCAATCCTAAAGCAAATCAACCCTGAATATTCATTGAAAGGGCTTATGCTGAAGCTGAAGCACCAATACTTGGGCCACCTGGTGTGAACAGCTGACTCATTGGAAAACACTCTGGTGCCGGGAAAGATTGAAGGCAGAAGGAGAAGAGGGCGACAGAGGATGAGACGGTTGGATGGCATCACCAACTCGATGGACATGAGTTTGAGCAAACTCCAGGAGATGGTGAAGCACATGGAAGCCTGGTGTGCTGCGGTCCATGGGGTTGCAAAGAGTAGGACACTACTGAGTGACTTAACAAGAACAACAATATTCCCAACACTGCATCATCAAAGAGGGATACAAAAATAATTAGCCATAGACATTGCATTGTCACTTCAGGGACAGAGTAAGGTCTTCAACTATAATGGATATTAATCAAGTGATGTGAACAAAATATTAGGAGGAGGGCAGGGGTGAAGGGAATTTAATTCTTCCAGATGTCATCTGGAAGGTTTTTGTATCTCTTATGAGCCATAGTTGGGCTTTCTTAATGCCTAATGGAGGTATGTCTTTCTAGGACAGATGGAACCTTGCGGCATGTCCATTTCCTAACTTGTTGGAGTAGAGGTGTTTGAGCTGTTCGAGCCTCCTGATGTAGGTTATCAGGCTTACCTTTGTTCTGAAGGTTATTGATCTATAAGTTTCTTCAAGCCCCAAATCAAAGGAACCTGATCTTCAAGCTAGAGAATGTTCAGCTATATGGCCATGATCTAAGAACACAGCCAGAATCAACTGTGACCATGTATCCTGGACAACCTGTTAGTCAGTGTGGCAGCTGTGATAAGAAAATGTGGCAGAGTGATAAGAAAAATGTTAGTGTGAACTTCATTTTCTATTAGAAAGCACACGTGTTGGTAGGTCAATGGGGAGAGAGAAGACTTTGCATGTGAGCAATGTCTACTGCCAGGAGAAGAAAATGGCAACCCACTCCAGTATTCTTGCCTGGAGAATCCTGTGGACAGAGGACCCTGGAGGGCTGCTGTCCATAGGGGTGCACAGAGTCAGACACGACTGAAGCGACTTAGCAGCAGCAGCAGTGTCTACTGCCAACAAGCCTGGTGTGTATCTCAAGTGCCCTAGTATAAACCTATAATACATGTGGAAAACTCATATGATTTTTAAAAATGTGTGTCAATTTCTATGTTGATAACAATACTCCAATTCCATTAGATGTATGTTTGTAAACTAAATTGTAGTAACAAACCCAAATTATCTCTAAATACAGGTGGTATGAAAATCTGGACCACTGAATATAGCCGCATTTCAGAACCACAAATTGTCACAACCGTATTAGTCATATTGATCTAATAATCAATTTTAAGGATAGTAAAATGTTATGTTTTTCAATTTAATGAAATAAAAATTTTCATTTCTTCCATTTAACCAAAAAATAAATAGAACTTGAAGGTATTGAGAAAATATTTTGTTCATACATTTTTACATAATTATGTTTGCACAATATTTCTCTGTCCCAGTAGATATATACCTATAATTTCTCTGTCCCAATGGATTCTCAAAGTAGATTTCCAAAACAAGTGAAGTAATTAATAATTACAAGTGACATAGGTGATTGGGCCTTATCCCAAATGACACCAACCTCACTTAAATACGCCTTGCTGTACAGCAACAAATCCTTGAAGACTATCGCTAGTGTTGCAGTGGATATCACTAGTGCACACTTGTTCTTTTTTAAGAACACAGAAATAGTTGATTCTCTTCTACGTATCAGAAATTACAAGTTATTTATTTCAGGTCAATTATTAGTAATTGAGCATTTATTTGTTGTATAAACAGCGCTATGAGTAATCGCCAATATCATGTGGTTTAACCTAAGAATCTCATGAGGTATGTATTATTTTCTCATCTTCACAGGTAAGGAAACAGAAGAGCAAACATTTCTTATAACTTGCCTATGATTTAATAGATAGAGGCGGAGCTAGAAACGAATCCTAGGTCTGCATGGCTCCAAAGTCCATGGTATTCTGCATGTCCCTTTGCCTTCCACACTGGCACTCATATCTAACTTTCAAAACGTTTGTGTCTTTCATACATCTATTTTCTTTAAACATATACAATTCACTTCAGGTTTGGGTCTTTGTCTAGTTTAAATGGCCAGAATTTGATCATTCATTTACATAATCCTTCCCTGGTGGTTCAGACAGTCAAGAATCTGCCTGCAATGTGGAAGACCCAGATTTGACTCCTGGATTGGGAAGATCCCCTGGAGAAGGGAATGGGTACCCACTCCAGTATTCTTGTCTAGAGAATTTCATGGACAGAGGAGCCTGGCGGGCTACAGTTCATGGAGTCGCAAAGAGTCAGACGCAACTGAGCAATCAACACTTCACGTGTACGTAATCTTGGTACTACTCATACTATAGCATGCCATTGTCATGATTCACATATAACACTGAGTAAAATGTTTGTGGTTGCTGATTGTATGTATATACGTTTTTTTGTTTTTGTTCAGTTGTTAAGTTGTCTGACTCTGTGACCCTATGGACCACAGCACGCCAAGTTTCCCTGTCCTTCACTATCTCCCAGAATTTGCTCAAACTCATGTCCATTAAGTTAGTGATTCCATCCAACCATCTCATCCTCTGTCACCCCCTTCTCCTCCTGCCTTCAATCTTTCCCAGCATCATGGTCTTTTCCAATGAGTCAGCTCTTTACATTAGGTGGGCAAAATATTGAAGCTGGAGCTTCAGCATCAGTCCTTTCAATGAATATTCAGGGTTGATTTCCTTTAGGATTGATGGGTTTGATCTCCTTTCAGTCCAAGGGACTCTCAGTCTTCTCTGGTACCACAGTTCAAAAGCATCAGTTCTTTGGCTTTCAGCCTTCCTTATGGTCCAACTCTCACATCCATAGATGACTACTGGAAAAATCATAGCTTTGACTATATGGACCTTTGTCAGTAAATTTATGTCTCTGCTTTTTAATACACTGTCTAGGTTTATCATAGCTTATATGTTTTCTTAATCCTTGAGATAGAGGTTCTTTAAAAAACAAATTATTAATAAGAGTATGTTGATCATTAAATTCGAGGAATCATGGAAATGTCTGAAGGTAATTAATACATTCTCACCTGCCCTTGATCTGTGTGATCTATTTTGAAGTAAGGGACCAGTATTCTGAAGTGCTAATCTTTCAGTCCAGTTTCCTAGCTTTCTTCACTTTGTCTCAACTTCTATAACTACCCTTTCCTCTTATCCTCATCATATGCCCCTGTTTATTTCTCTGTAGTTGCTTAATAGAACTGAAGAAACCAAAACATAATTAATCCAAGTTCCCAAATCTTTCAGTTTTCTTGCATTTAATCCTTGCCCATAAAAAAAGTCTAGATAAAAGTATCTAGACTCTTCGTATTGCTTCATACAATCCCATAAGTATAAAAAGGTATGGTATAGAAGTGAAGTCCTGGATGATTCTGCAAAACATCCAGGCAGTTTTGCTCACAACAGTAAAAGTTCTACTTCCATTTTTCATCTTGAACATGGACACCTTTCAGCCCTCGCTATCAAATTTTTTTTATTCCAGGAAAAAGATCAAGTAAGAAAGAGATGTCAAAGTTAACATCATATTTTTTGGCCTGATCAGTGGTTAAACAGAGACAGCATTTACTAAGACAGAGATTACTGACTAGAGGTATACTTGGGATGGGGCTGAAATATCAAGAGCTGCTCTTTCTATAAACATTCATGTTATTTACAGTTCATGTTATTGCAATCAATATTGCTATAAGCATTCCTTTGCATATCTCCCTTGCACACAGGTAAGACTTATTCCATGGTATACACATAGGAATAAAACAGCTGACTCCTAAGGTAACTGAGGCTTCAATTTTAATATTTGCATGGAAACTGAAAAGAAAGCTTATGTGCACAAAGTACTCTGTAAATAAGGCAAATTTACCATTTGAAATATGTATAAGATTATATTTAGGTTATGCTTAGGTATGCATATAAATTGTAGGGTCATTCCAGTCAATTTAATCTCCTGTGGTTCTGATTTCAATAGGCACTGTTAAATGAACAGATGGAGGCTGCAAACCGCACAAGAGTGACAGACTTCATTATTTTGGGATTAACGGATAATGTGACACTATGTGCCATCTTCTTTGTGACTTTTCTAGGAGTTTACGTAGTTACCATAGTGGGAAACATCAGCATAATCATCTTAATCCAAAGTAGCCCACAGCTTCACACGCCTATGTACCTTTTCCTTAGCCATTTGGCCTTTGTGGACATTGGGTATTCCACATCAGTTACACCAATTATGCTGATGAGTTTCTTAAAAGAGAGAACTGCCATCCCAATCACTGGTTGTATAGTCCAGCTTGCCTCTGATGTTGCCTTTGGGACCACGGAGTGCTTCCTGCTGGCCACCATGGCCTATGATCGCTACGTGGCCATTTGTTCTCCCCTGCTCTACTCCACCCAGATGTCCCCAGTGGTCTGCTTCTTCCTGTTGGGGGCCTCCTACTTGGGTGGTTGTATGAATGCTTCATCATTTACCGGCTGTTTGATGAATCTCTCCTTCTGTGGACCAAATAAAATCAATCATTTTTTCTGTGACCTCTTCCCGCTCTTGAAGCTTTCTTGTGGCCATGTTTATATTGCTGAGATATCTCCAGCCATCTCCTCAGCATCAGTCCTCATAAGCACACTGTTTACCATAATTGTGTCCTACAGCTACATCCTCCACTCAATCCTGAAGATGCGCTCCACTGAGGGGAGGAAGAAGGCCTTCTCGACCTGCACCTCCCACCTCACTGCAGTCACTTTGTTTTATGGGGCAGTTTTATTTGTTTATGTGATGCCCAAATCGAACTATTCAGCTGATCAGGTCAAAGTGGCATCTGTAATCTACACGGTGGTGGTCCCCATGTTGAACCCACTCATCTACAGTCTGAGGAACAAGGAGGTGAAAGAGGCTATGAGAAAACTAGTGGCCAGAGTACACTGGTTTTTCTGAATTAAATCAGACATAAATCTATACATCACAAACTATTCATTTGGGGGATATTTTTGCTGGATATTTTTATTGATACTTATCATGACTGAGTGGCTAACATACATACACATACATATATCACTAACTTTATTGCTTTAACTGTGATAAGCTTCTGTAAATATAAAAGACCATGTATAAAGTTAAGTGTATCACTAAAATGTGTGTTTGCTTCAGTTCAGTTCAGTCGCTCAGTCATGTCCGACTCTTGGTGACCCATGAATTGCAGCATGCCAGGCCTCCCTGTCCATCACCAACTCCTGGAGTTCACTCAAACTCATGTCCATCGAGTCGGTGATGCCATCCAGCCATCTCATCCTCTGTTGTTCCTTTTCCTCCTGCCCCCAATCCCTCCCAGCATCAGAGTCTTTTCCAATGAGTCAACTCTTCGCATGAGGTGGCCAAAGTACTGGAGTTTCAGCGTTAGCATTATTCCTTCCAAAGAACACCCAGGGCTGATCTCCTTTAGAATGGACTGGTTGGATGTCCTTGCAGTCCAAGGGACTCTCAAGAGTCTTCTCCAACACCACAGTTTAAAAGCATCAATTCTTCTGTGCTCAGCTTTCTTCACAGGCCAACTCTCGCATCTATACATGACCACTGGAAAAAACGTAGCCTTGATTAGATGGACCTTAGTTGGCAAAGTAATGTCTCTGCTTTTCAATATGCTATCTAGGTTGGTCATAACTTTCTTTCCAAGGAGTAAGCATCTTTTAATTTCATAGCTGCAATCACCATCTGCAGTGATTTTGGAGCCCCCCAAAATAAAGTGTGACACTGTTTCCACTCTTTCCCCATCTATTTACCATGAAGTGATGAGACCAGCAAATTTGGAAAACTCAGCAGTGGCCACAGAACTGGAAAAGGTCAGTTTTCATTCCAATCCCAAAGAAAGGCAATGCCAAAGAATGCTCAAACTACTGCACAATTGCACTCATCTCACACGCTAGTAAAGTAATGCTCACAATTCTCCAAGCCAGGCTTCAGCAATATGTGAACTGTGAACTTCCTGATGTTCAAGCTGGTTTTAGAAAAGGCAGAGGAACCAGAGATCAAATTGCCAACATCTGCTGGATCATGGAAAAAGCAAGAGAGTTCCAGAAAAACATCTATTTCTGCTTTATTGACTATGCCAAAGCCTTTGACTGTGTGGATCGCAATAAACTGTGGAAAATTCTGAAAGAGATGGGAATACCAGACCACCTGATCTGCCTCCTGAGAAATTTGTATGCAGGTCAGGAAGCAACAGTTAGAACTGGACATGGAACAACAGACTGGTTCCAAATAGGAAAAGGAGTTCGTCAAGGCTGTATATTGTCACCCTGTTTATTTAACTTATGTGCAGAGTACATCATGAGAAATGCTGGGCTGGAAGAAACACAAGCTGGAATCAAGATTGCCAGGAGAAATATCAATAACCTCAGATATGCAGATGACACCACCCTTATGGCAGAAAGTGAAGAGGAACTAAAAAGCCTCCTGATGAAAGTGAAAGTGCAGAGTGAAAAAGTTGGCTTAAAGCTCAACATTCAGAAAACGAAGATCATGGCATCTGGTCCCACCACTTCATGGGAAATAGATGGGGAAATAGTGGAAACAGTGTCAGACTTTACTTTTCTGGGCTCCAAAATCACTACAGATGGTGACTGCATCCATGAAATTAAAAGACGCTTACTCCTTGGAAGGAAAGTTATGACCAACATAGATAGCATATTCAAAAGCAGAGACATTACTTTGCCAACAAAGGTTTGTCTAGTCAAGGCTATGGTTTTTCCTGTGGTCATGTATGGATGTGAGAGTTGGACTGTGAAGAAAGCTGAGCACCAAAGAATTGATGCTTTTGAACTGTGGTATTGGAGAAGACTCTTGAGAGTCCCTTGGACTGCAAGGAGATCCAACCAGTCCATTCTGAAGGAGATCAGCCCTGGGATTTCTTTGGAAGGAATGATGCTAAAGCTGAAACTCCAATACTTTGGCCACCTCATGTGAAGGGTTGATTCATTGGAAAAGACCCTGATGCTGGGAGGGATTGGGGGCAGGAGGAGAAGGGGACAGCAGAGGATGAGATGGCTGGATGGCATCACTGACTCGATGGACGTGAGTCTGAGTGAACTCTGGGAGTTGGTGATGGACAGGGAGGCCTGGCGTGCAGCGATTCATGGGGTTGCAAAGAGTCGGACACGACTGAGCGACTGATCTGATCTGATCTGATGGGACCAGATGCCATGGTCTTAGTTTTCTGAATGTGGAGCTTTAAGCCAACTTTTTCACTCTCCTCTTTCACTTTCATCAAGAGGCTTTTTGGTTCCTCTTCACTTTCTGCCATAAGGGTGGTGTCATCTGCATATCTGAGGTTATTGATATTTCTCCCAGCAATCTTGATTCCAGCTTGTGCTTCTTCCAGCCCAGCATTTCTCATGATGTACTCTACATAGAAGTTAAATAAGCAGGGTGACAATATACAGCCTTGACGTACTCCTTTTCCTATTTGGAACCAGTCTGTTGTTCCATGTCCAGTTCTAACTGTTGCTTCCTGACCTGCATACAGATTTCTCAAGAGGCAGATCAGGTGGTCTGGTATTCCCATCTCTTTCAGAATTTCCCACAGTTTATTGTGATCCACACAGTCAAAGGCTTTGGCATAGTCCATAAAGCAGAAATAGATGTTTCTCTGGAACTCTCTTGCTTTTTCCATGATCCAGCAGATGTTGGCAATTTGATCTCTGGTTCCTCTGCCTTTTCTAAAACCAGTTTGAACATCTAGAAGTTCACGGTTCACCTATTGGAAAATTTTGAGCATTACTTTACTAGCATGTGAGATGAGTGCAATTGTGTGGTAGTTTGAGCATTCTTTGGCATTGCCTTTCTTTGGGGTTGGAATGAAAACTGACCTTTTCCAGTCCTGTGGCCACTGCTGAGTTTTCCAAATTTGCTGGCATATTGAGTGCAACACTTTCACAGCATCATCTTTCAGGATTTGGAATAGCTCCACTGGAATTCCATCACCTCCACTAGCTTTGTTCGTAGTGATACTTTCTAAGGCCCACTTGACTTCACATTCCAGGATGTCTGGCTCTAGGTAACTGATCACACCATCATGATTATCTGGGTCGTGAAGATCTATTTTGTACAGTTCCTCTGTGTATTCTTGCCACCTCTTCTTAATATCTTATGCTTCTGTTAGGTCCATACCATTTCTGTCCTTTATCGAGCCCATCTTTGCATGAAATGTTCCCTTGGTATCTCTAATTTTCTTTAAGAGATCTCTAGTCTTTCCCATTCTGTTGTTTTCCCTCTATTTCTTTGCAATGATCGCTGTAGAAGGCTTTCTTATCTCTCCTGCTATTCTTTGGAACTCTGCATTCAGATGTTTATATCTTTCCTTTTCTCCTTTGCCTTTCACTTCTCTTCTTTTCACAGCTATTTGTGTTTGCTTGGTTAAAACTAAATATGGATTCTTCAAGCTGAGAACACCTTTGAAAAATAATTTCTATTTAAAATCCCCCTTGCCAATTATAGAATCCTATTTAAATCTAGAGAGGCCTCAATGATCAAATTTAATTGTATACCATCTTGTAAAATATCATTTGGAAAAGAAACTTCTCATCAACAGCATGTAATAGACAATAATATTGACAAGTCAGCAGTTCAGGGTACACCCTTAAAGGTACTACTTCCCTGCCTTGGTAAAGGAATAATTCAACTTTTGGAAACATTGTTAGTGTCTCAGAAAAGCTTTTGTTTATTTTTACTTTACTTGAGCCAGAGAAAAGATCATGAATCCTCTGTTTGACAATTAAGAAATCCAACCCAGACAGCACAGAAGAAACTCTATAAATTTCAGCTGACTCCTCTCACAGCCCATCTTAGCAGATGGCTACTAGAATGAGATTTTGGACACTGACATTTCCCTGGAGTGGGAGACTGGGTTGTTGGGACTTTAACAACAGTTGAGAGATAGGAGATATGAAATCATGGTTTAGGCAAAGAATATCCGCCACCTACTTTGTACCATTACTTAAGGAGTTGTCCTCTGTTGCTACTTCCATTGCCTTTTTCCAAAGTACTTATCATCTAGTTTGGTTATGGTAGCTGCCTCTGAACCAATTCCCTTCCTCCTATATACCTTCACGATGATTATGATTAAGATTTTAGCTAATGTATTTTATTTATAGCATATTAATAATGTCAGACAAATTCTGTGTGGCAGTGTCCCTATCTCCGAATACAACCTTCCTTGGAGGATCAATGAACTTCTTCACTGGCCTATTCTCCAAGACTCTCAAACTCAGTGTTCCCTCACTGACTTCTTTGCAAAACTGTTTCTTCTCCTATGTTCCTTCTTCAATAAATGATGATGATAAATCTTTCTGAAGTTTAGTACTCCAACAAATTTGGGGTGATCCTCACTGCACACCCATCAAAATGGTCAGCTCCCCCCTCCATCCCTTTCCTTCTACGCATCACACATTGACCTCTTCCTATCTAAGTTTCTCTGGGTAGACCCTTAAACACTCCCTGGTAGATTATGATAAATCCATGCAGAGATTGCTCCCTTCATTTTTCCACTCTAAGGGAATTCAAACACTGTAGTCATCCAGATGTAGGGAGTGAGGTGTGGCACTGCTACAGTCTTTATTGGAGAGGATATACGTTGATACACATCTTCTCCTCCTAAATTATAAATCAGCTAAGGAAATGACAAAAAGAGAAGATATATGGGAGAGCAAAATATTACCTGTATGAATCAAAGAGTTATATTAGAGAATGGGGTACATATGTATGAACACATATATTTTTGTGTCCTGAATCCCAGAATTTGAGTCTCTTTCCTTCTCTGTCACTGACAGTAATGGAAACAGACCTCCCCAATGAGTTTAGGCCTTTACCCATCAGCTATGGCATGACCAAGAGCAGTCAAGAACACTGAAGCCAGGCTCAGTCGCAAGAGAAAGGGTGAAGAAGGAGTGCTGAGATGGTTATGGGTTGAACTGTGTCCCTCCAAAATTCATATGTTGAATTCTAGCCACCAGTACCTCAGAATATAACCTTGAGTGGGAACAAGGTTCTTTCAGATGTAATTAAGATGAAGTCATATTGGAGCAGGCTGGGCCTCTAATCCAATATGACTGTTATCCTTCTTTTAAAAAGAACAATTTGGACACAGATAACAGACAGAAAGAACATCATGTGGAGATAAAGGCAGAAATATGGGTATGCTTCTACAAGTTAAGAAACTTCAGAGATTGCCAGCAAACGACCAGAAGCTAAGCATGAAGCACAGAGCAGATCTCCCAGCACTTGGAAGAAACCAACTCTCCTGTCACAGTCATCTTGGACTTATAGCTTCCAGAATTGTGAGACAATATGTTTCTGTTGCTTGGTCAGTTCAGTCACTCAGTCATGGCCGACTCTTTGCAACCTCATGGACTGCAATGCCAGGCCTCCCTGTCCATCACCAACTCCCGGAGCTTGCTCAAACTCATGTCCATCGAGTTGGTGATGCCATCCAACCATCTCATCCTCTATTGTTCCCTTCTCCTGCCTTCAGTCTTTCCCGGAATCCTGGTCTTTGCCAACGAGTCTTAATTCTGTTAAGAATTAAATCTTGATTTTGTTGCTTAAGATAGCTCATTTATTGTATTTTGGTACCACTGCCCTTACAAATGAATACAATCGCATATCTAGTTTTCTGTTCAAAACCTACCATCAGCTAATTTATTCCTAGAGGAAGAAGAAGCAAAGGCTTAGATGTCAGGAGTGTTATGCTAGTGATGCCTCTCCAAAAGTTGGGGAAAATATATCAGGAATGGTAAAAAGTGTCTTTCCTAAACAGTGTACCCAAAACTAAGGGTCAAGGACACCCCTGCAGGAACAATAAAAAAAATCCTCTGCATAATTTTTTGGGGGAAGTTTCCTACTTATTATGGGTTGTAGATTGTTACATATTAATAAAAGGCAGGATTTGAACTTGGGGAAACTGTAAAAGATCCTGAATTGTTCTGATATTTAAAGACAGTCTATATAAATTTCAGGAAGATGTTCATCTGATGTGGATTAGAATTTATGAAATTACTGACATTTCTGAGATTCCACAAAACACTTATCTGTAGTGGAGTGTTGGAGAAGACTGGAAGCAAAGGGCCAAGAGATAATTCCTTAGGGGTGAGGAAATCATTGTATATTGTGACTCAGTTGGTGGTTTCAAAAGTGTATACATTTGCCAAAAGTCATCAACCTGTATACCTAAATTGTGCATATGTAAATTATACCTCAATAAAGTTGCTATTTGGTGTTCTATAAGAGGATATTCTTTCTTTTTTCTGTTTTAATCTGAGGCTATAGAAGTGGTAAGACAGTATCATTATCTACCTACCCATGTAGGTCAATTGAGTTTCTTAATTATTTCTCAAAGCTATTCCCTCATCTAGGGTACCTCGTCTGCTGCTGCTGCTGCTAAGTCGCTTCAGTTGTGTCCGACTCTGTGCGACCCCATAGATGGCAGCCCACCAGGCTCCCCCATCCCTGGGACTCTCCAGGCAAGAACACTGGAGTGGGTTGCCATTTCCTCCTCCAATGCATGAAAGTGAAAAGTGAAAGTGAAGTCACTCATTTGTGTCCAACTCTAGCGACCCCATGGACTGCAGCCTACCAGGCTCCTCCGCCCATGGGATTTTCTAGGCAAAAGTACTGGAGTGGGGTGCCATTGCCTTCTCCGGTACCTCCTCTAGGTTCCTATATATTTATTCTTTTGGTGTCCTTCACTCCTTTCTTTAAACCTTACATTAGTTTTACTACTGCTTTTAAAAAACCATTTTTTCTCTTTTAAGGCAAGTTTGCTGGTGATGAATTTTAGTAGATTTTTAAAAATTATAAAATGATCTTTATTGAACCCTCATTTTTGAGAGAGATTTCTATTTTAGGTAGAATTCTAGGTCAGTTCAATTCAGTTGCTCATTCATGTCCGACTCTGTCACCCCATGGACTGCAACATGCCATACTTCCCTATCACCAACTTCCAGAGTTTACTCAAACTCATGCCCATCAAGTTGGTGATGTCATCCAACCATCTCATCCTCTGTTGTCCCCTTCTCCTGCCTTCAATCTTTCCCAGCATCAGAGTCTTTTCCAAAGAGTCAACTCTTTGCATGAGGTGGCCAAAGTACTGGAATTTCAGCTTCAGCATCATTCCTTCCAAAGAACACCCAGGGCTGATATCCTTCAGAATGGACTGGTTGGATCTTCTTGCAGTCCAAGGGACTCTCAAGAGTCTTCTCCAACACCATAGCTCAAAATCATCAGTTCTTCAGTGCACAGCTTTCTTTATAGTCCAACTCTCACATCCATACATGACTACTGGAAAAACCATAGTTTTGACTAGATGGACCTTTGTTGGCAAAGTAATGTCTCTGCTTTTTAATACCCTGCCTAGGTTTGTCATAGCTTTTCTTCCAAGAAGCAAGCATGTTTTACTTTCATGGCTGCAGTCACCATCTGCAGTGATTTTGGAGCCACCCAAACATAAAATACAATAAAATAAAAACACTGTTTCCACTGTTTCCCCATCTATTTGCCATAAAGTGATAGGACCAGATGCCATGATCTTAGTTTTCTTAATGTTGAGTTTTAAGCCAACTTTTTCACTCTGCTCTTTCACTTTCATCAAGAGACTCTTTAGTTCTTCACTTTCTGTCATAAGGGTGGTGTCATCTGCATAACTGAGGTTATTGATATTTTTCCCGGCAATCTTGATTCCAGCTTGTGCTTCATCCAGCCCAGTGTTTCTCATGGTGTACTATGCACAGAAGTTAAATAAGCAGGGTGACAATATACAGCCTTGCTGTGGCTGCTGCTGCTAAGTCGCTTCAGTCGTGTCCAACTCTGTGCGACCCCGTAGACGGCAGCCCACCAGGCTCCCCCGTCCCTGGGATTCTCGAGGCAAGAATACTGGAGTGGGATGCCATTTCCTCCTCCAATGCATGAAAATGAAAAGTGAAAGTGAAGTCGCTCAGTCACGTCCGACTCTTAGCGACCCCATGGACTGCAGCCCATCAGGCTCCTCCGTCCATGGGATTTTCCAGGCAAGAGTACTGGAGTGGGGTGCCATTGCCTTGACATACTCCTTTCCCGATTTGGAACCAGTCTATTGGTCCATGTCCAGTTCTAATTGTTGCTTCCTGACCTGCACACAGATTTCTCAGGAGCCATTTCTCAAGGTGGTCCAGTATTCCCATCTCTTCAAGAATTTTCCAGAGTCTGTTGTGATCCACACAGTCAAAGGCTTTAGCATAGTCAATAAAGCAGAAATAGATGTTTTTCTGGAACTCTTGCTTTTTCGATGATCCAACGGATGTTGGCAATTTGATGTTCTGGTTCCTCTGCCTTTTCTAAATCCAGCTTGAACATCTGGAAGTTCATAGTTCACATACTGTTGAACCCTGGCTTGGAGAATATTGAGCATTACTTTAGTAGTGTGTGAGATGAGTGCAATTGTGTGGTAGTTTGAACATTCTTTGGAATTGCCTTTCTTTGGGATTGGAATGAAAACTGACCTTTTCCAGTTCTTCTGGCCATGGTTGAGTTTTCCAAATTTGCTGGCATACTGAGTGCAGCACTTTCACAGCATTATCTTTTAGGATTTCAAATAGCTCAACCGGAATTCGATCACCTCTGCCAGCTTTGTTTGTAGTGATGCTTCTTAAGGCTCACTTGACCTCGTATTCCAGGATGTCTGGCTCTAGGTGAGTAATCACACCAGTGTGATTATCTGGGTCATGAAGATCTTTTTTGTATAGTTCTTTTGTGTATTCTTGCCACCTCTTCTTAATAGCTTCTGCTTCTGTTCGGTCCATATTATTTCTGTCCTTTATTGAGCCCATCTTTGCATGAAATGTTCCCTTGGTATCTCTAATTTTCTTGAAGAGATGTCTAGTCTTTCCAATTCTATTGTTTTCCTCTATTTTTTGCACTGATCACTGAGGAAGGCTTTCTTATCTCTCCTTGCTATTCTTTGGAACTCTGCATTCAAATAGGTGTATCTTTCATTTTCTCCTTTGCATTTTGCTTCTCTTCTTTTCACAGCTATATGTAAGGCCTCCTCAGACAGCCATTTTGCTTTTTTGCATTTCTTTTTCTTGGGGATTGTCTTGATCCCTGTCTCCTGTACAATGTCACAAACCTGCATCCATATTTCATCAGGCACTCTATCAGATCTAGTCTCTTAAATCTATGTCTCACTTCCACTGTATAACCATAAGGGATTTGATTTAGGTCATACCTGAATGGTCTAGTGGTTTTCCCCACTTTCTTCAATTTAAGTCTGAATTTGGCAATAAGGAGTTCATGATCTGAGCCACAGTCAGCTCTCGGTCTTGTTTTTGCTGACTGTATAGAGCTTCTCCATCTTTGGCTGCAAAGAATATAATCAATCTGATTTTGGTGTTGACCATCTGGTGATGTCCATGTGTAGAGTCTTCTCTTGTGTTGTTGGGACAGGGTGTTTACTATGACCAGTGCATTCTCTTGGCAAAACCCTATTAGCCTTTGCCGTGCTTCATTCTGTATGCCAAGGCCAAACTGGCCTGTTACTCTAGGTGTTTCTTGACTTCCTACTTTTGCATTCCAGTTCCCTATAATGAAAAGGACATCTTTTTGGGGTGTTAGTTCTAAAAGGTCTTGTAAGTCTTCACAGAACCATTCAACCTCAGCTTCTTCAGCATTACTGGTTGGGGCATAGACTTGGATTACCATGATGTTGAATTGTTTGCATTGGAAATGAACAGAGATCATTCTGTCATTTTGGGGATTGCATCCACGTACTGCATTTCGGTCTCTTTTGTTGACTATAATGGCTACTCTATTTCTTCTAAGGAACTCCAGTTCTTCTAAGAACTCCATTTCTACTTAACACTATACACAAAGATAAACCCTAAATGGATTAAAGATCTAAATTTGAGATCAGAGATTATAAAACTCTTAGAGAAAAACATAGGCAGAACAGCCCATGACATAAACCATCACAAGATCCTCTATGACTTATCTAGAAAGATGGTACTGATAAGATGCTACTGATGAATCTACTTGCAGGGCAATAATGGACACACAGACATAGAGAACAGATTTATAGACATGGTGGAGGAGAGAGGAAGGAGAGGGTGGGATGTTTGGTGAGAGTAACATGTAAATGTATACATAACCATACATAAAAACAGATAGCCAATGGGAATTTGCTGTATGTCTCAGAGAACTCAAACTGGGGCTCTGTAACATCCTCGAGGGTTAGGATGGGGAGGGAGATGGAGGGTAGGTTCAAAAGGGAGAGAACATAGGTATACCGATGGCTGATTCATGCTGATGTTTTGCAAAAACCAACACAATATTGAAAAGCAATTATCCTTCAATTAAGAATAGATTTTTTTTTTTAAACATTTTAGAGGTTCTAGATGAGCTAATCTTCTTCCATAACGTATTCAATTTTATTCTGGCAGGAAAATAAAGCACTAGCTTGATCCCTCTGAGGAAATGAAAACATAGTGCCCAAAGGGGTCATTCAAATAAAAAAAGGACTGATGTCTCCAGGTACAGTATGATTCCTAAAGGTGCATCCTAATAGAAAGTGCTGGTGTTTCCAGTGTAGGTTGGGTGTTGTGCTTTGCTGGGGATGATCTATTTCTGGCTTGACCTTGTTCCTAGGATGTAGCAATTACTCCTAAGGTGTAGTATTTCAGGACTCCCAAAAGTATATGGAGCTGTGGGTCCCCTCTACCTTAAACAGCGTATATACCAAACTCTATGAAACCAATGCTGCAAAATGCCCAAATCTCTGCTAAGATCTTCAAGCTCTCATAAGCTGATTTACACTTGGTGCTTGATATCTCACAAACCCATGTGCAACTTGGAAGTAGTCAAATTCCATAATGAGAAAATATATATAGAATTTCAGGCTCACTGCTCTATAGGTTTTGTTTTTCTTTTCCCTCGCCAGTATCGTGGCCTCACAAGTCTTAGGCATCTTTGACCTCAAAGTTCTATGTATACCCCACCTCACTACCAAAAGCCCCAGGTTGTATCTTTTTGCTCTGTCTCTATTTCACATAATATCATTTGGCAAATGCATTTATTTGTGAGGCTCAAGAAAAGCTTTACTGGGGAAATGACATTTAAACTGAGACATGAAGGAAAAAAAGAGTTAACTGGTCATTGAGAGTTGGAAATGCAGTTGCAGAAACTTTGGTGGGTGGGTAAAAGTAGTAATGTGGGAGGTTGAACTAATTATCCTTAACTCAAAGTACAGTGTCTGGTACAGAGCAAGCATTCAACTAGTATCTGTTGGTTAAACATTAATTCTAATCAATGAATTATTTATTTAGTGTCTCCTTTATTCCTAGCACTAGCTTATGAACTGAGGAAACAAAAGTTGAGCATGTTATGTATTTTTCACAACAATCAAAGAAATGTTTCTTAAAAACACAATGGTTTCCATTCAAATGATATGATATAAAGTGCTAGTTGCCATGTTCTTTTTAACCTCTAAAACAATTTTAAGACTTTTAAAATAAAATTTTACGTGTTTAAAGTGTTCAGCCTGATGTTTTGACATACATATACATCGTGAATTGATAAATACAACCAAGCTAATGACTCGATGGACATGAGTTTGAGTAAGCTCTGGGAGTGGGTGATGGACAGGGAAGCCTGGCATGCTGTGATCCATGAGGTCGCAAAGAGTTGGACACAATTGAGTGACTGAACTGAACTGAACATATTCATCTCCTCACATCTTATTTTTTTCAGGTGTGAAAGGAGTAACTTAAATTGACACTTAGAAAATTTCCACTGTAAAATACAGTGTTATGTACTATAGTTATAATATTACATTCAATCTCTAGAATTTATTCATCCTACATGACTGTAACTTTGTACCCTTTGACCAACATCTTCCCATTCCCCTTACCTCCCCAGCGCTGGTAACTACTATTCTATTCTCTACTACTTTGAATTTAACTTCCTTTGTCTCCAGATACATCCATGTTGTCACAAATAGCAACATTTCCTTATTTTTTTTAATGACTGAATAACATTTCATTGTGTGAATATGCCGTATCTATTGACCTGATCATGTGGTTTTAGCTTTCATTCTGTTTCTGTGATATATTACATTGATTTTTCATGTGTTAAACCAAACTTGCACCCCAGAGATAAACTCAATTTGGTCAAAATTGGGGGACTTAAATAATGAAATAAAAAGTTTAGATAATTATATGAGGAGTTAGAGATTTTTCACACTAGCAGGGAAATTTGTGAAAATGGAATGATGCAGTTTGTGAAATGGCTGGTCAGAGAACTCTAGCCAAACTTTAATTCAATGTTGAGCAAAGAATGAGAACCACAGACCCAATAGTCTCTGACACTACCTACAATCAATGAAACTGTGATGTGAATCCCAATTGCAAGCCATTTGGGAGCTCTTTTCACCAGTACTCACTCATACACAACTCCCTGCTTTGTCTCGTCAAAATTCTCTTTCCTTGCTAAGCTTTATCCTATAGGTTTAACTTTGATTCTGAAATCTTCTTTCTATTCCACCTATCAGCTTCTCACTAAGTACATGATCTACCTTTCCATCTAAACCAAACCTAGCTATCCAAGGAGGGGCCTTCTCAGCCCTACTGAAGAGAAGTTGCTCACTTCCCAATTCTACAAACACCTGCACACAAGGTTGACATCCTCCTAGCCCCTCACCACATTGCTAAATCATTTACCAACAATCTTCATGACATAATGTTTCACTTATCGACACCAATACTATCCAGCAATGAAACAATACACCACTTTTTCCTCAGAGTCCTTTACTAACCATCCAGTTTCTTCTCATTTATTAAGGACTTTGCCACCAGCCCCTTGATTCTTTCTCCCATCTCAGTCCCTGAGTCCAGCTACAACATCGGGAATGTCACTCACCATATGGATGTGCTATTAGACAATATGGCCTCAGATGTCCAGCCTTCCCTACAGCCTCTCCCTTAGTTCAAGTGGCCTCAGATTCAGTTCTTTACAGCACCTTCCACTTCTGTGGTTTGCATAAATTCAAAGCTCTTTATCTTTGTCTATGCTCTAACTCAGCATTTCAGTTATTTGCCTTTTGAGGACTTGTGGGAGTCCATTATGAAATCATCTAGCATACTCCTTCCTTGGGGTTGAAAAGAGTAGCTCTTTGACAGGTATCTGTCTTATTCCTGGAATTTGACATGCTAAAAGTGCCTATTAGTTTTGAAGTAACTTTCATCACTTTATTTTTTCAGAAATTCATCCATTCCCACCTAGTTTCCTTATTTCTTTGAATAGAGTTAAACAAATATTTTCTCTTTTTTTCCTTGTATTTTTTAGTTTTTTAAAATTAATTTTCTCTGGGCATATACCCAGAGAAAACCATAATTCAAATGGACACATGCACCCCAATGTTCATTACAGCATGATTTACAGTAGCTAGGACATGGAAGCAATCTGAATATACGGCAGAGGAATAAATAAAGAAGATGTGGTATACATAGTCAATAGAATATTAGTTATAAAACGGAACAAAATTGGGTCATTGGTAAGGACATGGATAGACCTAGAGACTGTCATACAGAGTTGAAGTCAGTCAGAAAAAGAAGAACAAATATCGTACATTAACACATACTTGTAGAATCTGAAAAAAAAATTGGTATAGACAATCTTATCTACAAAACAGAAATAGAGAGACAGACAGAGAGAACAAATGTATGGATACCAAGGGGGAAAAGGCGATGGGGTGAATTGGGAGATTGCGACTGACATATATACACCACTGGTACATAGAAAATAGCTAACTAATGAGAACCTACTCTACTCAGTGCTCTGGGAAAGAAATCCAAAAGAAAGGGAGATGCTTGTATATGTATAGCTGTTTTACTCTGCTGTACAGTAGAAACTAACACTACATTGTGAAGCAACTATACTCCAATTTTTTTTTATTTTGATTGGAGTCTAGTTGTTTTACAAGGCTGTGTTAGTTTCTACTGTACAGGTAATGAATCAGCCTACATATGCATATATCCTCTCCCTTTTAAAATTTCTCTCTATTGTGGTCTTTCACTCATTTCAACACTAAATTTGTGTGTGTGTGCTTTCTCCTTTTTTGATTATGTAAATTACTGATCTTTCTCTTTCCTCTCTTTCTCCCTCTTTCATTCTCTCTTATCCTTTTTTAATATAATTTTCTTCCTTCTCCAAAGGAAACCAAAATTATGAAAATATAGTATTCCCAAATCATCTATACTTGAATAAAAAAAGAAAATACAATATTCTAAAACATTTTGATACACTTACTACATACATATATGCTTGTGTGTATGCATATACCTGGGCTTCCGTGATGGCTCAGAAGATAAAGACTCCACCTGCATTGCAGATCTGGATTTGACTCCTGGGCCTGGAAGATCCCTTGGAGAATGGAATGACTACCCACTCCATTATTCTTGCCTGGAGAATCCCATGGACAGAGGAGCCTGGTGGGCTACAGTCCATGGTGTTGTAAAGAGTCAGACCAACTGAGCGACTAAGCACGCGTGCACACGCACACACACACACACACACACATGCATATATATGTGTGTATACGTATGTATGTAATAAAATTTTTTAATATTTTGTTTAAAAATATTTTAAAACTACTCCTAGTTTTTATGGCAGAAAAGGAGTAAGACCAGAGCATATTAGCCATTAGAACACATTTTAATTGCTTTGTATAACAAAGTGATGATTTGTATTGGAAGTACTCCAGGTGAAGGCAAAAGAAGAGGGCAGCAGAAGATGAGATGGTTAGATAGCATCACCGACTCAATAGACATGAATTTGGACCAACTCTGGGAGACGGTGAGGACAGAGGAGCCTGGTGTGCCACAGTCCATGGAGTCACAAAGAATTAGACACAACTTATCGACTGAATAAAAATAACTTCACTTTCTCTACTTTTATTTATCAACGCTTGCACTATAAAAATTTTAGAAGTGTTCAGGGCTCTTTTATTTACTACCTAAGGGGAAAACCTACATATATTGCCTAGTGCTTTCTTTAGGGCTGTTTGCATTTCTTTGTTTCTTAGACTGTAAACAATGGGATTAAGCAGAGGTGTCAGCACTGTATATGTCACAGCCATCAGCATATCTTCACGGAATGAGTCACTGCTCTTGGGCCTCAAATAGACAAAGCCAGCAAATCCATAGTGTGTGCACACCACAGTGAGGTGGGAGGAGCAAGTTGAGAAGGCCTTATACCTTCCCTTGGCTGAAGGCATCTTCATAACTATGGACCCAATGAAGACATAGGAAATCATAATTAAAATAAAGCTGCCCACCAACACAAAGGCAGTGAAGGCAAGAAGAATCATTTTCTGAAAAATGGTGTAATCACAGGCAAGGGAGACTACAGGTGTAATGTCACAAAAAAAATGCTGGATGATGCTGGAGTCACAGAAAGACAAGTTGAATACTATGAGGACGATGCACAGTGACACCACAACCCCAGTGATGCAAGAAGCCATCATCAGCTGAAAGCAGAACTTCCGGGTCACGAGGATGGAGTAGTGCAGTGGGTTGTGAATAGCAGTGTAACGGTCATAGGACATGGCGGCCAAGATGAAGCAGTTGTTGGTTCCTAAGCCAAAGAAGAAAAACATCTGTGTGGCACACTCAGGAATGGAAATGGACTTACTGTCTGATAGCAAGTCCACCAACATGCGAGGGATGACTACCACAGTGGTACAGGTTTCTGAAAAGGAGAGGCCACAGAGGAAAAAGTACATGGGAGTGTGAAGGTTGTGACTGAGCTTGACGGCCAGCATTACGGATGTGTTTGCGGCTAGGATGGTCACATGGGAGAAGAAAACCATCACAAAGAGGAGATCCTGCAGGTCTGAGAAACTGGAAAATCCCCACAGAAGGAATGTGCTCACTGTGGTATGATTGCCCATTCTCTTGGTGTATGTAGCAACTCTCCTCCAAAGGTACAGAGGTTCTTGGGGTTAAGACTCTAATAAGACTGCTGAAAGTACTGATGCCCTTAATCATTGACACTGACAAGACAACTCTTAACAAAAAAGCCTGAGAAATGGAAGTTAAATGTAGTTGGCTTAATTCTACGTTAGGACTTAGAGTGATGAAGAAAAAGATTCTCATAGGAGAGTATATATAAATTCCATAGAGTAGGCCCAAATATATATTCTAGGAGCTCCCTAATTTATCACCCCTTTCCAGCTTCTACAATCAGAATCTTCAGGAATGAGAGAAATATGGAAAATGTTTATTTTCTCACTTACAAGAGTATGAGGAATAAAGGATATAAAATGTTTTATGCGTGGTCTAATTATAGCTCGGCATAGAGAAGTACTTAACAATGTTGACTGAATCAATATTAAAGAGAAGTAAGGAAAAACTTTTGAATAGCTTCCAAACATTCTTGGAAAATAATTCTATCCTTAGAGGTGCTCTGGAGGAGGCAGTGGCTGCTTGGCTGACTATTATGTCAGTGAATGGACTTAAGAATGAGTGGACTTTCAAATTTATGCCAGTTTGAAATGTATGCTAATTTTCTGTACATAACTATGAGCTGAAGCAGAGTTGTTCAATAATTGTCTGTCATTCAGGCAAATCATGGAAGCAAAATGATCATGGAGACTATTCTAATCCTGGATGGCTCATCTGGTTCATGATGTTCTGATCAATTCTTGAGCTTTCAGGAAAACTTCCAGGATAAAGCTAACTGATGTACTGGTGGACAGGGCTTCTTTGCAGCATAGTTCTTATAAGAACTCAACTATCTCACGTTGTCTTTATCAGTTGTTAAAATATCTACTATGTGTTTGAGATTACAGCATGAAGGTAACATACAGATGTTCCAAATAATATGGAGCTTGGTTTCAGGCACTGTTTAGGGAATGAAAGAAAAAGAGTGAGAAGACATTGGTGTGGAGTTGTAGACTGGAGACAGACTGGTAGAAACACACTGGGAAGTATTTTTGCAGGATCCACAAAGCTTGAAGAAAAGAGAAAATATATCATTATCTGCAATGTTTGTGTGTTGTTTAAGTACTGAATTACTGGGCAAAAAATATACAAGGCAGTGATGTAGGTAACCAGTATTTACTCATAATTTCAAATACACTGGAAAAAATTCCATGTGTTTTTCTCACTAGATTTCTCCCAACAATTATGTATGGTAGTATTTCAATCCTGATGTTACAAAAATTGAAACCAAGGTATGGGTTGCTTAATTGACTATCTAAAGTCAATACATTGATTCCAAAAATATTTAGTTACTGTATACAATGTGTTAATCAATTCTTAAATGGGAAATATAATACAGGATAAGACACATATGACCTTTCCTATCTCAGATAGAGAAAAATGCCATGAAGAGAATTAAAGGAAAGTGATATGGAAGTGAGGGACTGGGTGGCTCCATTGGACTATAGAGTCAGGAAAGCCCTTTCTATGGAACTGACGTTTTGTGATTAGAATGTGGTAAGCATGCCCCATATAAGATCTAGGGGTAAAACATGATACATGCAGGAAACAGCTACTGCAAGGATCCTATGGTGAGAATGAGCTTGACAGGCTTAAAAAATATCTAGATATCCAACACATCCAGAGGGGGTTCCCTGGTGGCTCAAATGGTAAAGAATCTGCCTGCAATGCAGGAAACCTGGGTTCAGTCCCTAGGTCTGGAAGATCCCCTGGGGAAGGGAATGGCAACCCACTCCAGAATTCCTGCCTGGAGAATTCCATGGACAGAGGAGACTGTTGGACTATACTCCATGGGGTTGCAAAGAGTGACTGAGCGACTAACACACACACACCCACCCCAGTATGCCTGGAGAATTCCAGGCAGGCTACAGTCCATGGGGTCACAAAGAGTCAGGTGTGATTCAGTGACTAACGCTTTCTAATGTACCCAGAACACCTCTGTCATATAGCCTCTTAAATACCTTACAGGATAAATAGTAGTATTGTGTCCATATTTGAGATAAGGAAACTATAGTCCAGAGAGTTACTTAATTGTGAAAGTGATAAAGTTTGCTAAAGGAGGAGCTGACATTTATGCCCAGACAGAGTTACTCAGGTGTAGATCTCCTTAACTAGTGGGTTAAAAAAGTGTTCTTTGCGAGTGCAAGTGCCCTCGCATGGCACTCAAGATTTACCTGTCCATCTCATCTTCTGCCACTAAATTCCTCTATGTGAAAAGCATCCCATTCTCCCCCAAGCATGGAGAGCTCCTTGGTGGCTCTCCTACTGTATACACATATACACACTGTTTCTCTAATTGCAACGTTCTCCCTCTGTGCTTCTTAAACCACAGTCTTTGTTCCAAACCCAGTTTAAATGTCACCTCCCTAAATGTAAATTGGTGCAACCATGTGGAAAGCAGTATAGAAATTTCTCAAAAAACTAAAAATAGAACTGCAATATGACCCAACAACTCCACTCCTAGGTATATACTCCAAAAAAACAAAAATGCTAATTTGAAAAGACATATGCAACCCAGTGTTCATAGTGGCACCATTTATAATAGCCAAGATATGGAAGCAACCTAAACATCCATCAACAGATGAATGGATAAGAAGATGTGGTATGTGTGTGTGTGTATATATATACACATATATACACACACACACAATGGAATACTATTCACTAATAAAAAAGAATGAAATAATGTCATTCACAGCATGTGCTAAGTGAAGTAAGTCAGAAAGAGAAAGACAAAGGACTTCCTTGATGATGCAATGAATAAGAATCGCCTGCCAATACAGGAAGCATGGGTTTGATCCCCGGTCAGGGAAGATTCTACATGTCTCAGAGCAACTAAGCCTGTGTGCCGCAACTACCGAGCCTGTGCTCTAGAGCCTGCGCACTGCAACTACTGAGCCCATGTACCACAGCTACATAAGCCTGCACACTCTAGGGCCTGTGAACCACAACTAATGAGCCCCTGTGCCACAGCTACTGAAGCCCATGCACCCTGGAGCCAGCAAGTCACAACCACTGAGCCCTGTGCTCTACAAGAGAAGCCGCTGCATTGAGAAACCGCGACTAGAGAGTAGCTCCACTCTCCACAGCTAGAGAAATCCTGCGTACAGCAGCAAAGACCAGTGCAGCCATAAAGAAATAAATAAAGACCCAGTGCAGCCATAAAGAAATAAATAAAGCATGTCCAAAAAAAGAGACAAATATCATATGATATCACTTACAGGTAGAATTTTTTTAAAAGATACAAATGAACTATTTATGAAAAAAAAAATAGACTCACAGGTATAGGCACAGAAAACAAACTTATGGTAGCCAAAAAGGGAGGAATAAATTAGGAGTTTGGGATTAACAGATACACACTATTATATATAAAAATAGATAAACACAAAGACCTACTGTATAACACAGAGAATTATATTCAGTATCTTGCAGTAACTCATAATGGGAAAGAATCTGAAGCTGTACACCTGGAACTAACTCAATATTGTAAATAAACTATAGTTTAATTTTTAAAAAGACAAGCAAAATAATAGGGAATTAGAAATGAAATTAGTTAAATAAATGCAAGACTCAGCAAAGAAAAAAAACATACAAAACTATTTAATATATGCCTGTTTAATGAATAAAGTATATTTCATATTCTACCTTGGCCCCATGCCCCCAAATCCCTCTAAATTCTAGGAATGGTTTGCTTGGAACAAAGCAAAAAGGATTATTGCTTTCTGACCTGGACAATATACTTCACTTTCTGTGGCATCAAATAAGACACAGTTGCCATAACTGCTCCTGGTGGCATTAGTGGTAAAGAACCCACCTGCCAATGCAGGAGACATAGAATAAATAGCAGGTTTGATCCCTGGGTTGGGAAGATCCCCTGGGGGAGGGCATGGCAACCCACTTGTTTTCTTGCCTGGAGAATCCCATGGACAGAGGAGCCTGGTGGGCTATAGTCCATGGGGTCGCAAAGAGTCTGATACAACTGAAGCAACTTAGCACACACACACACATGCTCCTATAGTAAGGGAGCATATCAGAATCACCAAGGGAGCCTTCTTGAAAGTTACATGACCTCACTCACATCCATCCCAAGTTTCTGTTAGGTCTTTCCAAGAAGAGAAAAAAAAAAAAAAAAAAAACTAGAAAAAAGTTGGCATGTCCAGGTTTGATAAACTCCCACTGTGACTCTGTTACTTCCTTTTTCCATTTACATTCATAAAACCTACTTTTCTCATAACACTCAAGGGAGCTAGTGATTGAAAACATGTCAATATGACAATATTCCCATTATTTCTGGTCACTCTCCAAGGGACAGAATTTGAAGGAGTTCTTTTCTGGCCCAGCATTTTGTGATAAATTTATCCTCCTTGGGCTAGACCACTTCTATAGACATAAAGGGACAAAACTGATTTATTTACCTGAAAAACCAATTTCGCAGTTTGTCCATTACCCATCCTTGCAGAGAGATCTAGCGGATTTAGTAAGTCTAATTTCTTTGAGATGGCAGTGAGACTTGCAGAAATTTTAAGGTTCTTTCTTAAGTTACCTTTCAGACTCTCTTGTTTCATCACCATATCAAAATCCTGGACTATGGACCCTGTAAACCAATATAACTCCCAAGAGGTACATCAAAACCATAGCCAGCCTGGGGGCTACTGGAACCACTATGTCACTCATCGTTCCCTTCCAGGCTGAACTAGAGGAATTTTCTGGCAGTTCCACTTAATTTCTGTTCATGGGGTAGCATTGAAAGCTAGAGAAACAGTAAGTATTTACCATCAAGTCTTTAGAAAAATGCATTTAACTTTCTTCCAACCCAACTAAAATGAAAGTGAACTTTGAATCAGTTTTTCTATAATTTTCAGGAAAGATACCAATATTTTAAATGAGAAGATCAAGGAGTATGCTTTATTGAGTAATAGATATGCATTTTGATAGAAAATTTAACAAAATTTACACAATTCAAGTTTCATGATGCTTATGCTTTTTCTAGTTATAAATGACTTTTGTAGATAGATGAAAATTTATTTCCTTGCTTCTTTCAATAAGCCTATATTTTAGACCCACCAAAGGAATGCTTGTTGTGTTACATAAATCACAACTATTTAATTATGAAGTCAAATGGCCATACTGTGTAGCCAAAGGAAAAATGAAGATGGGGGAGGAAAACACAAAAAATTCAATTGCCAATGGTTTACAGTAAAATTTACAATTAAATAATGGAAATGACATAGGGATTTTATACATGTTTTTCTTTATTCTTTCCTGATTAACTGTATTGATACAATGAAATCACTTAATTAGCCTTGAGATTAGATCTAGAATTATACAGGAGTGTATTTTTGTAAAGGGATAGTTGATAGAGAAGAGTTAGAAAGGCTTGTGATCAAATCCAACCTCTGCTTCTATTACTTACAAAAGAGCATAGTTCAAAGTCCCTAATGAGCGCTTCTCTCCTCCGTAAATGGCCTTAAATATACCTCCTTGCCCAGTGACAATGTTGCAAATATAGACCTATCAGATGATAAGTACCCAGTTCCTGCTAGTTCATTTACTAAAACATCATGTGTAGGTGCTCAGCAATACTGACCTGTTCACACGCGGCCTTGTAATGTGGTACCTACTCTTCTGCTGAGTTGGCTGTGTGAAGTCAGTCTTTCTCCGCACACTTCACTTTGGTCTGAAGTTTGCAAACTGTTCTCAGTTTGCAGCTTTCTAACCTTCTCTCATTGCTGTTGTCCATGTGGAATAGCAAAAAACAGTATTTATCTCCAGTCCAATTTAACTCTTAGTATTTTCGGTATCTTCTATTAACACATACATCTATTTGTTTATTATTAGTGGATAGAGCACAATGTTTATGGAAAATAAAAATATAAAATAAAATCCTACCTTAATGCCAAAGAGGAATCACTGCCAATCTGTTAAAAAGAAGAAAACATTAAGTTGAATGAGGAAGTCATGGCTCACTTACAACTTTCTACAGTTTTTTTTCTAACATCATTTAGGGGTAAATTTTTAGGCCACTTTGCCCTTTGAATGTCTGTGATGCATTAACTCTATACCTGAAATTACAAAGTGTCTTATAATAATATTGTGGAGTCTTCTCTATTCCTCATGGCTGGAGCTAAGTTTCATGCACATTCTAATAAGAATTCTATGGTCACCTGAGACCATTGCCCCTTGACACTACTTGGGAGTTCCTTCCTTTCCATTAAATACCAGGAAGATTGTTCTCTGTGGACCCAGAACTCATTGTGAAATTCACAAAACATTGTTTTTATTCTGAGGTAGCATCTTGATTATTCAATAAAGTATGTTCTTATTTGTTTGAAAAAAAAATCAAGTAACTGAAATTCAACTTCTTCAAATATATTTTGAAATGTGGATGATTATATCATATATTTTTTTAAGTCCTTCTTAATACCAAGTCCCACAGCCATTCTGTCCTATATACAATGCTAGGGACAGGCCAATCATGTAGGGTATTGCCTCGGGAATCAGTCAGAAGAAAGATGGAAAACAAAAGGAACACACAGAATGATTCTGGTGACAACATTCTCATGAAGTAAATCTTCTCTAGAAGGCCTTGCTGAAGAGGAAAATCCATTGTAATTGAAATCTCCATTTACTGCAGTGCCATTCAAAATTTTTTCCAGTACTTCATGAAATTTTGAAGACATAAAGTCATTCTGAAAAAATTATACTCTTAGCATCTGTATATACACTACCTAGAGAATTTGTAGTATCTACTGTTGTATAAGAAAGAGTTGCAGGGAAGAGCCAATTCTGACTCCATGACGGATCTGTTTCACTGATTTTAGCCTTTGTTTTTTGCTTTTTTGGTTACTATAATCATACCTAATGTCTGCTTCAGGGAACCCTGTTCTTCCTCCTGACTGATTTTTTAATTATAATTTTAAAAAATTTTTAATTGGAGTAAAATTGCTTTAAAATGTTGTGATGGTTTCTGCCATACAACAATGCAAATCAGCCATAATTATCTCCCCCTTGAGCCTCTTTCCCCTCCTCCCACTCCACTCCTCTAAGTCATCCTAGAGTGCCTGGCTGGACTCCTTGTGTTATACAGTAACATATCACCAGTTATCTATTTTACATATGTATTATATGTATCTTTATGCTACTTTCTCCATTCGTCCCACTTTCTCCTTCCCCCACTGGGTCCATAAGACTGTTCTCTATAGTTGCCTCTTCATTCCTTCCCAGCAAATAGGCTCATCAGTTCTATTTTTCTAGATTCCATACACACGTGTTAATATGGAATACTTGTTTTTCTCTTTCTGACTTACTTCACTCTGTAAAACAGGTTCTAGGTTCATCTACCTCACTAGAACTGACTCAAATTTGTTCTTTTATTTTTAAATGGCTGAGCATTTGGCGTGCTGCAATTCATGCGGTTGCAAAGAGTTAGACATGACTAAGCGACTGAACTGAACTGAACATTAGAGAAAAACATAAGCAGTACACTCTTTGACATAAATCACAGCAAGATTCTCTTTGTGTGATTGTTAAACTAAAAGTGCCTTTGTTTGGCTCACAGGGAGATAATCTGACCCTGCCCACCTGTGAATGACTATAAGAATTAGTTCAGTTCAGTTGCTTAGTCATGTCCAACTCTTTGTGACCCCATGGACTGCAGCACACCAGGCCTCCCTTTCCATCACCAACTCCTGGAGCTTGCTCAAACTCATGTCCATTGAATCAGTGATGCCATCCAACCATCTCATCCTCTGTTGTCCCCTTCTCCTCCCGCCTTCAATCTTTCCTAGCATCAGGATCTTTTCAAATGAGTCAGTTCTTCTCATCAGGTGGCCAAAGTATTGGAGTTTCAGCTTCAGCATCAGTCCTTCCAATGAATATTTGGGACTGATTTCCTTTAGGATAGACTGGTTGGATCTCCTTGCAGTCCAAGGGACTCTCAAGAGTCTTCTCCAGCACCACAGTTCAAAAGCATCAATTCTTCAGCACTCAGCTTTCTTTATAGTCTAACTCTCACATCCATACATGACTACTGGAAAATCAAAGCTTTGACTAATTATAAGAATAAAGAGATTAATACATCCCCCCCCCAAGGTTGGCCATTCCAGGAGATATTTGCAAGATAATGGCCTTTTTACTTTACTTTCTCAACTCATCCTACTCTCTCTGGCATCTAGGCTCCCTACAAGATGGTTATTTTGAGAAGAATCTGGCATCTAGACCACCCCCCAACAAGTTGGTTGTTTTGAGACATTAGTCTACCATCTTCTTGGTCAGCCAGCTTTCCAAATAAAGCCATATTCCTTGCCTCAACACCTTGTCTCTTTATTGACATGTCATACAGATGTATTGGCCTGTCATGCAGTGAGCATAGCAAGCTTGAACTCGATAATAAACATACCACAAAACTTAGTGGACTTAACTAAATTCATGTAGACATGGCTCAACAGGGATAATAGAAACATTGGCTATCTTATTCATTATCAGATCTGGCTGCTTATACTGGCTGTTGTCTAAGATCTTAAATGGGGATTCAGCATTTCTGCATGTGCATGGTGATGGGTTCTGTAGGTGAGCATTTCATGAGAGCCAAGTGGACACCATACCACCTTTTATTCTCTATTGCACTTGCACTGCATTCTTTTCATTCAGACATCTTTGAAGTACTATCTAGTTTTAGGACATTTACATAGATTCAAACTCTTGATGGGGCAGTGACAAAGTTCTGGAAGAGCATCTGAAACCGGAATTACTGCTATCTTTATTTTGGGAGACACATTATGCCATCCATTAATATTTTATTATCTTTGGTTTGTCTCATCTTCTTGTACTTTATCCATCTATTAGTTCATCTGATTTTATGACACATGTCAAAGAAAATTACAGGTATCAGTACACTTTCCTCATAAGTACTGTTTTACTCATATCAATAACTAGAGTTCAATACTTGTTACAAGTTATGCTTTATGCAATTTTACAGAAATTTACATAAAGTGAAATATGCTAATCTTAAGTATATAATCAATATATATTGGTGAATACATTAAGCTGTGTAACTCAAACACCTCTCATCATATAGAACACTACATCAGCCCAGGAAATTTCCCCATACCCCTCTCAAGTTAGTCGGAGATCCCCCATATAGAGGTATTCATTATTCTGATGATTTTTTTTCACCCAGGCTTAGTTTTGCAGGTTCTAGAATTTCATACAAATGGAATCATACAGTATGCCCCATTGTTTTGTAAGGCTTCCAGGCTGTTTCTTTTCCCAGTATATACAAAGGCAACTGATTTTTTTTTTTTCATATTTGGTGGTATTTATTAGTTCTCTGTCCAAAATGGAACAATAAACTTGACAAAACTGTCACATAGTCATCAGAAACCAGCCACCGATCTCAGCCAAGCTCACCTGACGTCTCTATGTAATTAATTAGTACTCAACAGCTGGTGGCAAAAGGAAAGGACCACTTTCACGTGGAAGGACAAGCCAAGACAAGACCACTAGTGTCTGTGAGGCATGGAAGGCAGCTGATTTTTGTATGTTGATTTTATATCTTGAAACTTTACTAAATTAACATTAATTCTAACAGATTTTTTGTGGAGTCTCTAGTATTTTCCACATATAAGGTCACACCACCTGAAAATAGAGACAATTTTACATTTTCCTTTTCAATTTGGATGCCTTTTAAAATTTATGTTTTAAATTTTGTCTAATTTCTCTTGATAGAACTTAAAGGATTATAAGTTGAAAGGAATTGGTATGAATAGGCATCCTTGACTTTTTCCTGATATTAGAGGAAAAGCTTTCAGTTTTTCACTGGTGAATATGATTTTAGCTGTGGGCTTGTCATATGTAACCTTTCATTATGTTGAGCTACATTGCTTCCATACATAATTTGTTGAGAGTTTTAGATCATGAAAAGATGCTGAATTTTGTGAATGCTTTTTCTGCATCTATGGAGATGATACAATTTTTATCCTGCATTCTATTAATGTAGTGTATCACATTATCAATCAATAAAATGAAAAGGCAACCTATGGAGTGGGAGAAATGCTTGCTAACCATATATCTGATAATGTACCAAATATTATAAGGAAATCATAAATCAGAGCACTTCCCTGGTGGCTCAGTTGCTAAGGAATCTGCCTGTAATGCAAGAGACCTGGGTTTGATCCCTGGATTGGAAAGAATCCCTGGAGAAGGGCATGGCAACCCACTCCAGTATTCTTGCCTGGAGAATCCCCATGGACAGAGGAACCTGGAGGGCTATAGTTCATGGGGTCACAAAAAGTCGAACATGACTGAGTGACTAAGTACATAAATCAGTAGAAAAATAAAATTAAATAACTTGATTAAAATGTCATTAAAGGAATGAATAGGCATTTCTCCACAGAAGATATACAAATAGCCAACAGCATTATGAAAAGGTGCTTAATATCATTAATCATCAGGAACGTGCAAAGTAAAACTACAATGAGATACCACCTCAATTCTTGAATGGTCAGGGCACTCAAGATAGCTGTTCTCTTGTTCTCTGTACATCCTCTGTTGGATCAGTGTCTGCCTCACCTACACCCTACTCATAAGACTGACCTTCTTGTGTACTTGCCCCAGGCTAAGGTTACTACTTAATATTCGATGTTTAGTATTCAGTTCAGTCGCTCAGTCGTGTCTGACTCTTTGCGACCCCATGAATTGCACGTGTCCGACTCTTTGCGACCCCATGAATTGCAGCACGCCAGGCCTCCCTGTCCATCACCAACTCCCGGAGTTCACCCAAACTCATGTCCATCGAGTCGGTGATGCAATCCAGCCACCTCATCCTCTGTCGTCCTCTTCTCCTCCTGCCCCCAATCCCTCCCAGCATCAGGGTCTTTTCCAATGAGTCAGCTCTTCACATGTTTAGTATTACTCGACCTTAAACAAAGTAAACTTATAATCAATATTTAGCTTTAAGATAATTCATTAAGAATCAGACACGACTGAGCGACTTCACTTTCACTAACTACCAGTTGAAAGTGTACAAAAATCTGATAAAAAGAAATGATTAGTTCAGAATTGACAGAAACCTTAAAGATTACTTGTTTTTATTTGAAGTAAATTGTTTCATACTCACTTGAGAATGTAATAATGACCTCTGGTGCTTTTGAATTCACATATGAATCTCTAAAATCTTCAGAGATTTATCCCTAAAGACAAGTGATAATAAAAGACAGGATGGCTGCTATATAACAATAACTCTGAATTTATTGCTATAAATGAACAAATTTCAAGAGGTAAGACTTTGCTTTGTGAATTAATCTGTTGTACTGAGTTTCATTTACCGTTTGAGAATATTTTACCCTAAAGTTGCATCTGTACTCACAAGTTGCATCTGTGCTCGGGCAGAGGTAATCCAGCAGTCAGCTAGCAAGTAACATTAGCTGAATTAACCAAAGTTTCTATAGTCTATTTAATGTGTATAAACAGGCATAATTCAAGGTACTAGGATTCATCATTTTCCACCAATAAGATCAGAAGCTCACATGGTCTTTTGACACTATCTACACTTGGCATTCAGTCATTAAACTAACAGATTCACTAGCTTTGAGATACTTTGCAGATTTACTGTTTTTAAATATCTTGTGGAAAGATTTCCTTTGTTTATTGCTCTGTAGACTTTAACTGACAGGCAACCAGAGACTTTGGACAAAGTCAACAAAATGAATCCAGAAAATCTGGAGATGATTTGCAACCTGGGCACTCACTGGATGAAGCTGGGTAAACTTCTTTTCAGGCTGTAATTGTATTCAGCTGTATATCGTGTTGAACCTAACATTATTTTGTTTCACAGTACTCCATGGGCAAAGGAGCCTGGTGGGCTACAGTCCATGGGGCTGCACAGAGTTGGACGTGACTCAGTGACTGAGCACAACACAGACCCCATCCATAACTTCAATTTGAAATTTATCTTTATTTCTTCTATTGTATTTCTCTTTTCAAAAACATGGTCCTGTTTTATTGATAGAAAATGTAAATGTTGTGACTAGGCACCTTGTTTATACATTAGCTGTCAGAAAGTGGAAAGGTAATTTGTTATCCATCCTTATCCAAGAGATATGACTTCATCTTAAGTATTGTTTAATTTCATTTAGACTGTAGTTTCTAAAGGAATGTACTGGTTTCAAACTACCTGAAATCCACATTTTGATTCTACCACTTGTATAAACTTAGGTAAGTTTCTTAACATTATCAAAGTCAGTTTCTTCTTCTAAAAATAAAAGTACTTAATATTATTTCATGGAAACTAAAAATAGAACTTAATATATAAAACTCTTAATATTGTGCCCATCATTTGTTAAGCATTTCATAAATATTAGCTATTGAGTTCCCTTAACATAATCCTATATGTATTTATACATTTTAATCTTTGTTATACTGATCATTCCTTTTTGCTCTTCTCATGTCTTAATTTTTTAAATCTTTAGCTTTAAAGTCTCTTAAGTACATTTTATCAATATTAAATATAGAGGGAAAGAATCTACATTATTTGAAGCCAGTTTTTTTTAAGTGTTTTTACTAAAAACAATTTTTTAAATATAGAAGACACACATGTATAAAACGTAGAATCTAAAGTTAAAAAATCCAAGCTTAGCTTGAATAATTTATTTGTTTATAATAACTTCTATATGTATTCATGAAAATGGAACCACTGAATTTACAATTTCTTTAATGCAGTGTTTCATCATAGGTTCATTTTGGTAGCAGCTACCTTATCTCATGGATTCCCTGTGGCAGAGGAATGATACTACAATGACAGGATTCATTTTACTGGGCTTAACAAATGATCCAGTCCTTCGAATCATCCTCTTCATGATCATCCTCTGTATCTACCTGGTGACCATATGTGGGAATCTCAGCACAATCATTCTTATCAGAATCTCGTCTCAGCTCCATCATCCTATGTATTTTTTCCTGAGCCACTTGGCTGTTGCTGATGTGGGCTATTCATCTTCTGTTACACCCAATATGCTTGTAAACTTCCTGGTGGATAAAAATACCATCTCCTATCCTGGATGTGCCATCCAGCTTGGTTCAGCTGTTTTCTTCGGGTCAACTGAGTGCATCCTTCTGGCTGCCATGGCATATGATCGCTTCATAGCAATCTGCAGCCCACTGCTTTATTCCACCAAAATGTCCACACAAGTCTGTGTCCAGTTACTCATAGTGGCTTACATAGGTGGTTTTTTTGATGCTTCCTCCTTTACTATTTCCTTCTATTTTTTACTTTTCTGTGGACCAAATCGAGTCAATCATTTTTTCTGCGATTTTGCTCCTTTGGTCGAACTCTCCTGTTCTGACATCAGTATCCCTGCAGTTGTCACCTCATTTACAGCTGGCTCCATCATTGTGGTCACAGCAGTTGTTATAGCTGTATCCTACATCTACATCCTCATCACCATCCTGAAGATGCACTCCACCGAGGGGCGCCACAAAGCCTTCTCCACCTGCACGTCCCACCTCACAGCAGTCACTCTGTTCTATGGGACCATCACATTCATTTACGTGATGCCCAAGTCCAGCTACTCAACTGACCAGAACAAGGTGGTGTCTGTGTTCTACATGGTGGTGATCCCCATGTTGAACCCCCTCATCTACAGCCTCAGGAACAATGAGATTAAGGGGGCTCTGAAGAGAGCTTGCCAGAAAAATACTTTCTTAGTGAAGTCTGTTGTTTTGTAGGAATTGATATAATAAAATACCATAAATATAATAATAAAAAGAAATTGAGTAGTTGTGCTCTAAATATGATGGTCCATATGTAATTAGCCAATGTGGAGCTTCTTGGTGAAGGTAGAAGGTGGAATTTCTGCGACCAAATTATTAATCAGAGGCTAATAGTAAGTTCTCTTTAATAAAGCAAAATTGAAGTTATCATAACAAACATATTTGTTCCTATGTAAAAAACACTTGATATGCTAAAAATTCTTTCAAAATTGTATTCATACCTTTTCAAAAGAGCTTCTCTGCTGTAAGTTAGGGGTTTTGTACTTTCAAACCTTTCAGACTGTGTCCATCTTCAACAGCAGCTTACCATGAAATAAGCATGATAATTACAGAAATGACTAAATACATTCTATGGGGAGATGACCAAGTAGAACCAGACAGTAAAACTGCTGGAGACTTTCTTCTTGCAGGAAGTTTACCTTCTAGCAGTGGGACTTTTGGACCCATAAATTCTGGTCTGTGTTCTTGATCTCTGGTGCCAGCCTAGTCATAGAGGACCCATTAAAGAATAGGATGAGATGCCCCTGTCCAAACCAACTGTGAATTCTTCTTTCAGGTCAAAACAGGTGACTTCTCCGTATAAGATAAGCAGGGTTTCTGAATTCCTAGGGAGTAAGTAGGCAAACTCTTTAATTCCTAGGGAGTGTTCATAGTCAGATGGACATCCTACTAAGAAAGCTTGAGCGAACTAGACTGTGTTTCCCCTGTGAAATGTATCTGTATATACTGATGACTATCATATCTATTTCTCTTTCCCTGTCTTCTAAAGCTTCAGATAGAAATATTTTTGTTTGTTGACTCTCAAGCACAAATTATCTGAAACTAAACTAATTATATCCTTATACCTCCAACTTGCTCCCCTCCAATGTTCCATACCTCAATAAGGAGCACCATCATTCAATCAACATATTGATTGATTCAGAAACCTGAATTGATTTCTTTTCTTCACTTTCAGACACCTACATTTAACTACCAAGTATTTATATTCTGAGTCCTAGATTTTTCTATTTCTCTTTACTTTCACTGTCAGCAGCTCTATTTCCAGCAATCAATGTATACATTTTACAGTAATACTCCTGAGATAGCTAATTTTATGTGTTTATTTGAGTGACCAGTTGTTTGGTCAAACACCAGTCCAGATATTGCCATGAAGGTATTTTTATATATGGATGAAGGAGATTGGTCCTGGGTGTTCTTTGGAAAGAATGATGCTATTGGTCCTGGGTGTTCTTTGGAAAGAATGATGCTAAAGTTGAAACTCCAATACTTTGGCCACCTCATGCGAAGAGTTGATTCATTGGAAAAGACCCTGGTGCTGGGAGGGATTGGGGGCAGGAGGAGAAGGGGATGCCAGAGGATGAGATGGCTGGATGGCAGCACCGACTCGATGGATGTGAGTTTGAGTGAACTCCGGGAGTTGGTGATGGACAGGGAGGCCTGGCGTGCTGTGATTCACGGGGTCACAAAGAGTCGGACACAACTGAGCGACTGAACTGAACTGAATATTTATATCAAAAGACCCGAGTAAAGTAGATTATCCTCCATTATGTGAATGTCCTTTGTTTAATCAGTTGAAAGCCTTAAGAGGGAAAAAACTGAGCTCTCTTGGAAAAGAGGGACTCTGTTTTCAGTCTGCCTTTGACTTCAAGACTATGCCTTCAACTCTTACTAGAATTTGCAGTCTGTTGGACTGCCTGTTGATTTTGGAATTGACAGTTTCCACAATCATGTAAGCTAACTCCTTAAAATAGATCATTTTTATCTGTCTACCTATCTATCATCTATCTACTAAAGGCAAAAAAAAATCTTGAATGTGGCCCATTTTATTTTTCTTTCTTATTACTCTTCTCTCAGTCTTCAAACACTCAAACCCTAGAAAATAAATAAATTGGTCTTTTAAATCCTTAAGTAAGTCCATATTATTTTCTGCCTCAGGACCCTCTCAAATGCAGTAACTCTACCTGAATGCATTTTTTCCCCTTATCAGGGTAATACCCACTTAAACCATAGGTACTAACCTAAGTGTTTTTCTCATCCTTTTTGGAAATCTTCTTAAGACTTCAGACCAAATAAGTACACCTATTATCTCCCCACAGAAACCTGCATATTTTCTTCAGAATGCTCAGTGCACTTGCACTTACAGATTAAGCATATATTTTCTCCAAAATATTAGAAGTTGTATATAGACATTCCAATGTCTTTCTCCTTTCCCCATGCATCTAATTTCCACACAATCCTTGGAACATTGCAAGCATAAATGCACATTCCAAATGAAAAAATAAAAATGAACAGATGGTTGAATAAAGCTTTTGCTCTAGCATGAACCACTGACTATGTTGCCTTTAATCTGTTGAATGTCAGCCTGATTCAAGTGATTGAATGTTTATGTCTGATCCTATTAAAACTCTGACAGGGTTTTACACAACCCCTTGCTCACCACAATCATGTCACTGCCTTGACAATGTTTAACTCATTTTGGCAACTAGAATTCCAGGCTAGTTTAGTGAAATTTTTGTAGCCAACCTCTGCTGAATAATGTCTCCCTTATGTCTCCTCATGGTAGGAGAGTTAGAAAATGTAGAAGTCAAATGTTAGTAATAGTAGCAGTGGCAAGAGTATTAACAAAGGAACTAATGGTATGAGACTATTTACTACTTTCCAGTTACTATTCCCGGTGATTTACAAGTATTAACCCAATTAATCCTCAGAATAACAAACTTTTTTCCCCCAATGTGTATTTTACAGAGGATGTTACTGATGCATATAAAGATTAAGCAAAAGCTCAAGGTCATGAATATCCTCTTATTAATCTGATTTCTCTTAAGGCACATACTCTTTCTGGAGGGGCAGAATGAGGGGCTCTTTGAGAATATTTTACCACTAGAGGACTCTCATTTGACTTCGACACATTTCATTCTAGCCAACTCTCTGTTCAAAGTAAATGTGCAAACTTCTGTAGCTGGATATGTTAGCCTAACTCGTATTAGACCAAATTTCTGGCACAAAATAAGAAGGTTTATGTGGCTGCACCATGCAGCATGTGGGACCTTAGTCCTCCGCCCAGGGATTGAACACATGCTCCCGGCATTGGAAGCATGACTGCTAGGAAAGTCCCAGAAAGTGGATAAACACTGATAAATGTTTGAAGGCATAGACTTCTGGTTCCGTTGAAAATGAAGCTCTATTCCCCTTAGGTCCTCCCTCTTATTGCTAAAAATAATCCTGGATGCAACCCAACAGACAAGCATACGGAGACTCTAAAAAGGACAAAGAAGAAGGAAGACTCTAGGACTTTGAGACTTGAGGAACAACACAGTTTGAGTCCCTGTATTTCTGTATTGCTTCTGTATACCCTGGAGAGGGTGCTGCCTCCCCAAACTGCCAAGAGACACAGATGAAAAATGCTCCAAGAAAATCCTATTCCTTTTAGTCAGAGGATAAGGAAAAGAGCAGCCTCAAGAGAACAGAGAACCTTCTGTAATACGTGCCCCACTCTAGATAAACACTGATGGAAAAATCACACCTGCCTCCCTACCCTCAGTGTCGGTGGGGCCAAGAAGGGAACTGACCTTCATCCTACCCACTGTCTGATTCCCTTGCCAGGGCATGCTCAGTGGGGCACAGGGGAGAAATGAGCCTCCCCTGTTATTTGGCAGCAATAAGAAGTAGGGAGGGAGTGTGAGGTGGGGCTAATGGTCCTCTGCTCGCCTATATCCAATCCTACTCGTAAGTGGGAGCCCTATTCGTAAGTAGGGAGGAGATGAGCTTCTACCCTGCTGCAACTACAGAGCAGTGTGAACCAGCTCTCCACTTCTCTAGGGACAATAGGGCTCAACAAGGTGCTGGCCTTACCTAGATAGTCAGCATCAGATCACTGCTGGGGAAAAGACAGCAGGGCAGTGGGAGGAGCTGAGCCTCCATCTTACTCATTGCAAGGAGGCAGGGGAAGTCAGCACTCCATCTTTGCCAGAGCTGTGTCAGTGGTGCTCAGCAGGAAGCTGAACACACACACAACCCGAGTAGTTGCAGTGACACCTCAACAGGGGGACTTCCTCCTAAAGAGGATTGAATATGACCCAGAGTCTCATAATACAATATCCGAAATGTTTATGATACAATAAAAAAATCACTGTCATACCAGATGTTGGATTTCTGAATACAGGATATATTAAGTCACTGATTCTGTCAAAAACAGTGACTAGCTGCAGACTACTGTGGGAGGAAATTCAAGCACCCCAAGAGGATATTTGATGCTCATCACAAACGGATCCCTAGACATTGCTCCTGGCTCTGTTTCCACCACATCCCTCTCTGCCCCCTACACCCACATCAGACAATAGTCCTGTCTTTCTGCAAACACATGGTGATCCTTCATGCAGCTGTGCCTTTGCAAGTGGTGTTTCCTCTGGCTCCTCGGCAGCCCCTCCTCTTACTGTGTTAGACTTTTACTCAGTTTTCAGGCCCTAGCCTGAATGACTTGATTCCTCATCCTCTCTTGTCACCCACATTTTCTAGATTCCAGAATTCTGACTAAACTATGTCTCCTGCATTCTACTCTGTCATGTATTTGGATTTTTGCCCCTGCCTCTTCCAGACCTGACCTCCACCTCCTACCACTTTTTCTATATCAAATTTACAATCAAGCTACATCTTCTCATTTTCAACATGCTTTAGCTAGCCTTTGCTTATACACTAGATAATTCTGATAGCTTCTAAACCTCATTGCATGCTTCAGTTATACCATCTCATATACCCTTATGGCTATCCTGAGAGATAAGTGCTATTATTATGACCATGTTTGTAGTGAAGAAAGAATGGCCTAGAGAGTTACTTACTTTACCAAGGTGATGCAGCCAGTCCATGTACATGTATAACAGACACAGCAAGAGTCTGCAGAGTGTCTGGAGACCCATTTTCGTGGCTAGCTGATATGAAGGCCTGTGTCACTGTAAATGCCCTAGCACAGCATTCAAGGTCTTATCTGCAGCCTCATTTCCTGCCACTGAAACTGAGCAGGACCCTGCAGGGTTTCCCTAGGGTCAGACTCCCACCTTTTCCTCCACCTGCCTCTTGTTTGTAGAAAAACTTTAGGCTCCTAGGCCTTCCTTGAGTTTCAAAGAGCAAATTTAATCAGAGAAGTATGAAAATGCAGAAACAAAAGAGTCAAGCAAGATAAAATAATAATAGTTTATGACAAACATAATAACACAGAGTCAAGGATTTTTAGTTCCTCCTCAGGAGCTACAGATATTTTTCTGAGCTTCATCCTTGAGTTGTTTTGCAAATACTAAAGCTCCCACCAGAGGGAAGAAGTTAACTGCATGCTGAGAAGCAGCACATAGACCCAGAAGGGTTGGAATCAGAAGGCTGATGAAACATCGCCTTATTACCTCACCACCTCCAATCAGAAGGTTGTGCACAAGCTGATCACGCACTCTGCGACCCTCTCTCTTGCCTTGTCTTTAAAGAGCCTTCCTGGAACCATCAGAGTTCAGATCCTCTGAGTATGAGCTGCCCATTCCTATTGCTTGACCCCACATTGGGCACTTGCAATCAACACCATACTTTTCTTCACCTGGTGTCAGCATGTTGACTTTACTGCTGGCAGACTAGAAGACTCAAGTTTGGTTCAGTAATTGTCCATATACGGAACATTCCCCTGTTTCCCAAACATCATACATCCTTCATGGTTTCTACTTTGCACAAATTATTTTCTCTAACCTGCAATGCCCTTCCTTTTTTGTCAGCTAAAGGTCTAGCATTTCTAATGAATCACTAAATGGCACTTTTCTACTAACCCTAACCCCTCCCCACTCAAAAAGGAAAAACTTTGGAATGCTTCCCACAGAAGTCTACCCAGTTTCCCTAGTTTGGTTAGTGACTTCTCCCAAAGTCACATTCCATTTTCTTGAGACAGGGTTCCCCTCCCTTTCTTCTTCTCCCCCTTCTGTTTCTTTTTTTAAAGTTTAACTCATATACTAGACAGGTGGAGACCAGTTTCAAAATTTTGCATCCCCATTAGACAGCCTAAGTCTAGTAAATGTAGGCTTTTGGTAAGGTTATTTCAGTGACTGTAGGAAAAAATGGAATTCGTTCTTCACCAGAAAGCCTCTTATGTTTGTTATTTGGGGGCATTTACTAATTACTCTATAATTTATTTTTGGTTTATTTAAAATTTATTGTATTTATACTAAAGTAATTGGCTGCTTTCTAAATAGGTTTTAAGAATCTTGTCACCTAGCATGTGAATGCTGTATGGAAGTTTTATATGTACTCTCTTAATGGAAATAACGATGGTGAAAAATCCAACAGACTTCTGAAAATGCCAGTAGATAGAGTCTAAGAGGATGAGACCAGCCTTTTCTCAAGTTAGAAAATTTACTGTAAAATCAAATCACACTTGACCTACAACAGCGGTTATCTACTAAGAGGCACATTAGACTCTCTAGGGGAGCTGTGTCAAAAAAACAGTACATCTCTATCTATACCTACAACAAGTTCCTGGCAGATCTCCCCCAAAAGGAAATCTCCAGCATATGAGGGTACATATACTCTGCATATTCTTTCTCACTAATTTTGGTTGAGAACTTTTGACATAATTTTCTTGCATTTTGATGTGAAGCTCTGGTCTTTAAAAAAATACTATTCTAGTAGTACAGTAATGATGGAAGATGATGTTAAGATGACATTATCTGGATTCTTCTTAATCACCCCGGAGGCACTGGAGATAAGATGCCTATACCATCTTTTCAGCCCCCTGTTTGTTTTTTGCAAGCATTACTCTCTTTACTGTGATGGCTTTTGCCCTGAGTTTGCCATCCTAGTCTTTGTTTGAAGTTCTTCAATGCTTTCCCAATACTGTTTTCTGGGTTCCAACTCTACCAGGAATAGAAACTTGACAAAATTCCTAGATTATCCATGCCTGTATTTTCTTCAATATATCCCAACATGTTATTTACATCTACAGGTACATGATCATTAAAAGACAGAATATTAATTTGTATAGAGAAATAAAACTAAAATTCCCACAATCTACAGAAGGAAAATAATTTTCTAGTCTCATGAATTGTACCAATGTTTTCTTAGGCCATTCTCCCAAGTCAATAGATATAAAAGCAAAAATAAACAAATGGGACCTAATTAAACTCAAAAACTTTTGCAAAGTAAAGAGAACCATAAATAAAATGAAAAAAACAACCCCTAGAATGGGAGAAAATATTTGCAAATCATGCAAGTGACAAGGGCTTAATTTCCAAAATATACAAACAGCTAATACATTTCAATAACAAAAAAATAAACAACCCAATTGAAAATGGGCAGAACACCTAAATAGACATTTATCCGAAGAAGATATACAGATAACCAAAAGATACATGAAAAGATGCTCACCATCACTAATTACTAAAGAAATGCAAATCAAAACTACAATGAGATACCACCTCACATCAGTAAGAAAGTCCATCATTTAAAAAGTCTATAAATAACAAATGCTGGAGAGGGTGTGGAGAAAAGGGAACCCTCCTTTAATGTTGGTGGGAATGTAACTTGGTGCTGCTTCTATGGAAAATAATATGGAGGTTCCTCAAAAACTAAAAATAGAGTTGCCATGTGATTCAGCAATCCCATTCCTAGGCATATACCCAGACAAAACTATAATTGGAAAACATACTTGCACTCTTATATTCATAGCAGCACTATTTACAATAGCCAAGACATGGAAACAAACTAAATATCCATTAACAGATGAATGGATAAATAAGTCGGGTACACATACACACACATATACACAAATCAATATAACTGAGCCATAGAAAAGAGAGAAATAATGCCATTTGCAGCAACATGGATGAACCTAGAGATTATCACACTAAGCAAAGTAAGTCAGAGAGAGAAAGACAAATACCATATGATATCACTCACTTGTGGAGTCTAAAATATGCTACAAATGAATATCTCTATGAAACAGAAACAGACTCACAGACATAGAGAACAAACTTAAGGTTGCCAATTCTTCCCCAACAGGGGGTTTGGGATTAGCAGATGCAAACTATTATACCCAGAATAGGTAAACAACAAAGTTCTACTGTATAGCACGGGAAACTATATTCAATATCCTGTGATAAGCCCAAGAATATATATATATGTAGAACTGAATCACTTTGCTGTATAGCAGAAATTAACACAATATTGCAAATCAACTATCAGTTCAGTTCAGTCGCTCAGTCATGTCTGACTCTTTGTGACCCCATGAACCGCAGCATGCCAGGCCTCCCTGTCCATCACCAACTCCCGAGGTTCATCCAAACCCATGTCCACTGAGTCGGTGATGCCATTCAACCATCTCATCCTCTGTCGTCCCTTTCTCCTCCTGCCTTCAATCTTTCCCAACATTAGGGTCTTTTCAAATGAGTCTGCTCTTCACATCAGGTGGCCAAAATACTGGAGTTTCAGCTTCAACATCAGTCCTTCCGATGAACATCCAGGACTGATTTCCTTTAGGATGGACTGGTTGGATCTCCTTGCAGTCCAAGGGACTCTCAAGAGTCTTCTCCAACACCACAGTACAAAAGCATCAATTCTTCAGAGCTCAGCTTTCTTCCCAGTCCAACTCTTACATCCATACATGACCACAGGGAAAACCATAGCCTTGACTAGACGGACCTTTGTTGGCAAAGTAATGTCTCTGCTTTTGAATATGCTGTCTAGGTTGGTCATAACTTTCCTTCCAAGGAGTAAGCGTCTTTTAATTTCATGGCTACAGTCACCATCTGCAGTGATTTTGGAGCCCAGAAAAATAAATTTAGGCACTGTTTCCACTGTTTCCCCATCTATTTTCCCATGAAGTGATGGGACCAGATGCCATGATCTTAGTTTTCTGAATGTTGAATTCAAAGCCAACTTATTCACTCTCCTCTTTCACTTTCATCAAGAGGCTCTTTAGTTCTTCTTCACTTTCTGCCATAAGGGTGGTGTCATCCGCATATCTGAGGTTATTGATATTTCTCCCAGCAATCTTGATTTCAGCTTGTGCTTCCTCCAGCCCAGCGTTTCCCATGATGTACTCTGCCTATAAGTTAAATAAGCAGGATGACAATATACAGTCTTGACGTACTCCTTTTCCTATTTGGAACCAGTCTGTTGTTCCATGTCCAGTTCTAACTGTTGCTTCCTGACCTGCATATAGGTTTCTCAAGAGGCAGGTCAGGTGGTCTGGTATTCCCATCTCTTTCAGAATTTTCCACAGTTTATTGTGATCCACACAGTCAAAGGCTTTGGTGTAGTCAATAAAGCAGAAATAGATATTTTTCTGGAACTCTCTTGCTTTTTCGATGACCCAGAGGATGTTGGCAATTTGATCTCTGGTTCCTCTGCCTTTTCTAAATCCAGCTTGAACTTCTGGAAGTTCATGGTTCACATATTGCTGAAGCCTGGCTTGGAGAATTTTGAGCATTACTTTACTAGCGTGTCAAATGAGTGCAATTGTGTGGTAGTTTGAGTATTCTTTGGCACTGCCTTTCTCTGGGATTGGAATGAAAACTTACCTTTTCCAGTCCTGTGACCACTGCTGAGTTTTCCAAATTTGCTGGCATATTGGGTGCAACACTTTCACAGCATCATCTTTTAGGATTTGAAATAGCTCAACTGGAATTCCATCACCTCCACTAGCTTTGTTTGCAGTGATACTTCCTAAGGCCCACTTGACGTCATATTACAGGATGTCTGGCTCTAGGTGAGTGTTCGCACCATCATGGTTATCTGGGTCGTGAAGATCTTTTTTGTATAGTTCTTCTGTGTATTCTTGCCACCTCTTCCTAATATCTTCTGCTTCTGTTAGGTCCATACCATTTCTGTCCTTTATTGAGCCCATCTTTGCATGAAATATTCCCTTGGTATCTCTAATTTTCATGAAGAGATCTCTAGTCTTTCCCATTCTATTGTTTTCCTCTATTTCTTTTCATTGATTGCTGAGGAAGGCTTTCCTATCTCTCCTTGCTATTCTTTACTATACTTCAATAAAATAAAAAAATCACTTTCTAGTCTTAAATTCATGAGATATTAAACTGGAGGAAGAACAGTCTATATTAGAGTCTTACAACTCAGTTGTGGCTTTCTGCACTACTTCCTGTGATTTCATATACTTCATAATTCAGAAATAAATTTTAAGGCAATTTTTCCTTTTGAATGCCTATGATGAGTCCCTCCAACGTTAGACTCCTTGACATAAAAGGTAGTGTCTTCTCCATTCCTTAAGAGTGGAGCTCAATACCATAAAATTTTTAATGAGAGTCCTCTGGCCACAGGAGACCATTTTCTTGAGACTATTGCTTTAGATACCAGGAGTGTTTCTGTGACTCTAACACCCAATGTGATGTCCTCAAAAATGTTTTTAAATCCTGATCTATCATAGGGAATGTTTGGTGATGTTTGCAGTTATAATTCTGAATAGCAACTGAAGTAATGGGAAAATCAATTCATTCAAAATAAATCTTGGGATTTAGATGATTCCCTAGGGGATATTTTCCTTCATGCACAACATCATTTCTTTTTTCTGAAAGCTTTCCAAGCCCCACAGGATCCCTCTGTGCCATACATGGGATGGCATGCCATGAGAAGCTAGTGTCTAGGGAATCATTTAGAAGAAGATAAATAGGAAGAATATTAACACACAGTGCAAGTACTGTGATTTCTCTCTCAGAAGCAACTCTGCAGTAGAAGATCTTGCTGTGAAGGAAGATCCCTTTCATCTAAATCACCCCCTCCCCCGCATTAAACCCTCTTACACTGTTGGTGGGAATGCAAACTAGTACAGTGACTATGGAGAACAGTGTGGAGATTCCTTAAAAAACTGGAAATAGAACTGCCTTATGATCCAGCAATCCTACTGCTGGGCATACACACTGAGTAAACCAGAATTGAAAGAGACACGTGTACCCCAATGTTCATCGCAGCAGTGTTTACAATAGCCAGGACATGGAAGCAACCGAGATGTCCATTGGCAGATGAATGGATAAAAAGCTATGGTACATATACACAATGGAATACTACTCAGCTATTAAAAAGAATGCATTTGAATCAGTTCTAATGAGGTGGATGAAACTGGAGCCTAATTATACAGAGTGAAGTAAGTCAGAAAGAAAAACACCAATACAGTATATTAATGCATATATGTGGAATTTAGAAAGATGGTAATGATGACCCTATATCCAAGACAGCAAAAGAGACACAGATGTAAAAAACAGGCTCTGTGGGAGAAGGTGAGGGTGGGATGATTTGAGAGAATAGCATTGAAACATGTATATTATCATATGTGAAATAGATCGCCAGTCCAGGTTCGATGCATGAGACAAGGTGCTCAGGGCTGGTGTACTGGGATGAACCTGAGGGATGGGATGGGGAGGGAGGTGGGAGGGGGGTTCTGGATGGGGAACACATGTACACCCATGGCTGATTCATGTGAATGCATGGCAAAACCCACCACAATATTGTAAAATAATTAGCTTCCAATTAAAGTTTTAAAAAATTAAAAAAAAAAATCCCCCCTTTAATGTACTGTCATTTGTAAAATCTAGAAATGCCTCCCAATTTCCTCTCTCATCAGCCTGGCCTGCAAAGTCATCCACCACCTGTACTACCTTGTAACTGACATGCTACCGCGTCTTTTCTCTAACATCTGCTTTCAGAACCTCAACACTTGATGTAAACTAGTCAAAACATTATCTTCTGATTAACATCTGTACCTTCTTCATTCTATACATTATTCTATCTGTCTGAAAATTCCTTCTCTTGACTTTACTCGCCCAAACTCTTCCCCATTTTTTAAATGTTCAGCATAAATCCTACCTCATCCAAGAAGCCCTTAATTAAGTAAACCTTATGGACATAGAACATCAAGGCTAGCAGATATGGTGTACTAGTTTAGGTAATTGTATAGAAAATAAATTTGGATTTCTTGGGTAGATAATTTGTGCCTTTCCTCAGTCTCCCTTATCAGACCAGTGAACATTTCATCAACTTGAGACCCAGCTGCTAATATATTCTTTCAGGAATTACTCTTTGATAAAAGGAATGTAACTGACTGCAAATGTCTGGGAGTACACTCCCAGGGTGTCCCATAGCCAACAACTTAATGATATAGTATTAAAAAATAATGGACAAAAACACTCTATTGTCACACGGTAGGAGAAGTCTGCCATGCCATTCATGCTCCACTTCTCCCTGTGGTTTCAGACTAAAGCTACACCTTCAGCAGAGCCCACTTGTTCATCTGGCTTCTCTTCATGGCTGTCTTGCTTCTCTCTTTCCTTACAGTTTTTCCCTGAGATCACTCCTCACTAAATCACTTACATATGAATTGCAGTTTAAGGTCCTGCACTTGAAGAATTTGTGATAAGACAAGTCTCGACGTATACACAGGAATGAGGACTATATATACTTAAATAAGCACACTCGAAATACAAAAAAGTTTATAGGTAACAACATCAGTTTCTGATTGTTGACTCAGAGTCCTCCTCGCTGAGGAACTATTATAGTTATAACCCTTCAACATCATTGACAGTCATCTAGTCATACAGACTGAATTTCTGTCTCTAGATCTTATTCCGCTTGCACCTTCTACTGCTGGGACTTCTGCTTCCCCCTAAATAGCACTGATTACTAGAGATTGATATTTATCTTTCTTATGCATCTATTCAGAGGACAGTTAGTGAATTCTAAGTTCATACTATTGATTTTCTATGGATGCCTGCAATACAGTCTGTCAAAGACAGACGGGACTGCACGATGCTGCTGCTCTGTGTCTCTCTACCCTGAATCATCAGTCTATCTTTCCTATTATCTCATCTATTATACTTTCAAATGCAATATAAGTCAGCTACAGAAATGGTAATAGGAATCACAGTGTCATTTCTGGCTTGAAAACGAAGTTACAGACACCACCCCCACCCCTCACTTCTCAAATTTGAAAAAGCATTTGCATGTTACATTTTCTTTATAATACTATTAACGATCTTTCTAGGGATACTAATATAGAGCATTAATTGCTTCATTCATTCTTTTATTCAAAATTTATATCGACTGCCTCATATTTCAGGCATTGTCCTAGACTAAAGGAAATACAAGTAACAATCAAAGATGTCTGCCCTCATGGAATTTATTGTCCTTCATTTCCAATGCAGAAAGAAAAAACTATGGCCTGCTGCTGCTGCTGCTGCTAAGTCGCTTCAGTCGTGTCCGACTCTGTGCGACCCCATAGACGGCAGCCCACCAGGCTCCCCTGTCCCTGGGATTCTCCAGGCAAGAACACTGAAGTGGGTTGCCATTTCCTTCTCCAATGCATGAAAGTGAAAAGTGAAAGTGAAGTCACTCAGTCGTGTCGACTCTCAGCGATCCCATGAACTGCAGCCCACCAGGCTCCTCCGTCCATGGGATTTTCCAGGCAAGAGTACTGGAGTGGGGTGCCATTGCCTTCTCTGAAACTATGGCCTAGGATTAAGCAAATATACCAAAAAATTAAGATAGTAAAGAATAATTCTATAAACCTTTCAAGCAGAGTAGTCACCAATTAACTTCAAATCATTTAAACAAACTATACTAGCTTCTAGAAAGGAACAGAGAGAGAAAGATTAATAGTGAACATGTAGAAAGAGAAAGCAGAGATATAGCATATGCAAATATGGTCAGAGTGAGAATGACTTCTTTGGCCATAAAACCCATATTCTTGGATGCAGAAATATTCTATATGGATCATGAAATTGTCCCGGAATAGAAAAAAATTATTTGATAATAATATTCTATGTTATTCATTTCAATAACTAGTTTTGAAAGCCAGAACACTTTCATGACCTTCTAAAGATTTCTTATGTCTGTGTGCAGTCCTTGCTTCCCTTTGCCCCTGGCTCCAGGTAAGGGTTGATCAGCTTTTTAAAATTTATTTACTTTTAATTGGAGGATAATTGCTATAAAAGGTTGTGTTGGTTTCTTCTGTACATCAACGTAAACCAGCCATAGTTATACATATGTTCCCTCCCTCTTGAACCTCCTTCCCACCTCCCAGCATATCCCAACCCTCTAGGTTGTCAAAGAACACTGGGTTTGAGCTCCCTGTGTCACATAGCAAATTCCCATGGGCTATCTATTTTTACATATGGTAGTATATATGTTTCCATGCTCCTCTCTCAATTCATCCCACCCTCTTCTTCCCCTGATGTGTCCACATCTATTCTCTATGTCTGTGTCTCTATTCCTGCCCTGAAAATAGGTTCATCAGTACCATTTTTCTAGATTTCATATATATGCATTAATAAACAATATTTGCTGTTCTCTTTTTGACTTCACTCTCTGTTCCTCCACCTCACCAGGACTCAAATTTGTTTTCTTATGGCCGAGTAATATTTCATTGTATATAGATACCACAATTTCTTTATCTATTCATCTATTCCATTGTATATATGTACCACAACTTCTTTATCTGTTTGTCTGTTGATGGACATCTAGGTTGCTTCCATGTCTTGGTTATTGTAAATAGTGCTGCAATGAACACTGAGGTACATGTGTCTTTTTCCATTGTGGTTTCCCTCAGGGTATATGCTCAGTAGTGGGATTGTTGGGTGATATGGTAGTTTTATTCCTAGTTTTTTATGAGGAAACAGTGGAAACAGTGTCAGACTTTATTTTTTGGGCTCCAAAATCACTGCAGATGGTGACTGCAGCCATGAAATTAAAAGACGCTTACTCCTTGGAAGAAAAGTTATAACCAATCTAGAAAGCATATTCAAAAGCAGAGACATTACTTTGCCAATATAGGTTCGTCTAGTCAAGGCTATGGTTTTTCCAGTGGTCATGTATGGATGTGAGAGTTGGACTGTGAAGAAGGCTGAGCGCCGAAGAATTGATGCTTTTGAACTGTGGTGTTGGAGAAGACTCTTGAGAGTCCCTTGGACTGCAAGGAGATCCAACCAGTCCATTCTGAAGGAGATCAGCCCTGGGATTTCTTTGGAAGGAATAATGCTAAAGCTGAAACTCCAGTACTTTGGCCACCTCATGCAAAGAGTTGACTCATTGGAAAAGACTCTGATGCTGGGAGGGATTGGGGGCTGGAAGAGAAGGGGATTACAGAGGATGAGATGGCTGGATGGCATCACCGACTCCATGGATGTGAATTTGAGTGAACTCCGGGAGTTGGTGATGGACAGGGAGGCCTGGTGTGCTGCAATTCATGGGGTCGCAGAGTCGGACACGGTTGAGCAACTGAACTGAACTGATTCCTAGTTTTTTAAGGAATCTCCACACAGTCTTCTATAGTGGCTGCATCAATTTACCAACAGTGCAACAGCGTTCCCTTTTCTCCACACCCTCTGCAGCATTTACTGTTTGTAGATTTCTTGATGATGGCCACTCTGACTGGTGTGAGAAGACATTTCATTGTAGTTTTGATTTTCATTTCTCTAATAATAAGTGATGTTGAGCTTCTCTTCATGTGATGATTAGCCATCTGTATGTCTTCCTTGGAGAAATGTCTGTTTAGGTCTTCTGCCCACTTTTTGATTCTGTTGTGTGTTTTCCGGGTATTGAGTTGCATGAACTGCTTATATATTTTGGAAATTAATCTTTTGTCAGTCGTTTCATTTGCTATTATTTTCTCTCATTCTGAGGGCTGTATTTCACCTTGTTTATAGTCTCCTTTGTTGTGCAAAAGCTTTTAAGTTTAATTAGATCCCACCTGTTCATTTTTGTTTTTTCTCTTCATTACTCTAGGAGGTGGGTCATAGAGGATCTTGCTGTGATTTATGTCATATCGAGTTTTGCTGTGTTTTTCTCTAAGAGTTTCCAGTTTCTGGTCTTACATTTAGGTCTCTAACCCATTTTGAGTTTATCTTTGTATATGTTTTTAGGAAGAATTCTAATTTCATTCCTTTACTGTATCTGTCCAGGTTTCCCAGCACCACTTATTGAAGAGACTATCTTTTTTCCATTGTATATTCTTGCCTTGTTTGTCAAAGATAAGGTGTACATAGGTGCTTATCTGAAATTTGTCCACTTTTACTTTGTAATTCTCTACATGATTTTCAAGGCTTTTATTTTCTTAGTCTTCATATGATTGTTGTTCAGTCACTCAGTCGTGTCTGACTCTTTGCAACCCCATGGACCACAGCATGCCAGGCTTCCCTGTCCTTCACCATCTCCCAGAGCTTGATCAAACTCATGTCCATTGAGTCAGTGATGCCATTCAACCATCTCATTCTCTGTCATCCCTTTCTACTCTTGCCTTCTATCTTTCCCAGCATCAGGGTCTTTTCCATTGAGTCAGCTCTTTGCATCAGGTGGCCAGAGCTTCAGCCTCAGCATCAGTCCCTCTGATGAATATTTCAGGATTGATTTCCTTTAGGATTGACTGGCTTGATCTCCTTGCAGTCCAAGGGACTCTCAAGAGTCTTCTCCAATGCCACAGTTCAAAAGCTTCAATTCTTCAGCACTCAGCTTTCTTCACAATCCAACTCTCACATCCATACATGACCACTGTAAAAACCATAGCTTTGACTATATGGACCTTTGTCAGGACAGTAATGTTTCTGCTTTTCAATGTGTTGTCTATACTGTGCTTAGTCACTCAGCCATGTCTGACTCTTTATGACCCCATGGACTGTAGCCCGCCAGGTTCCTCTTTCCATGGGGATTCTCCAGGTAAGAATACTGGAGTGGATTGCCGTGCCCTCCTCCAGGGGACCTTCCCAACCCAGGGATTGAACCCAGGTCTCCCACAATGCAGGCAGATTCTTTATTGACTGAGTCACCTGAGAAACCCAAGAATACTGGAGTGGGTAGCCTGTCCCTTCTCTAGGGGATCTTCCCGACCCAGGAATCAAACTGGGTCTCCTGCATTACAGGTGGATTTTTTACCAGCTCAGCTACACTACAAGGGAAGCCCCTTGTAGCTGTCTAGGTTTGCCACAGCTTTTCTCCTAAGGAGCAAGCTTCCTTTAATTTTATGGCTGCAGTCACCATCTGCAGTGATTTTGGAGCCCAAGAAAATGTCACTGTTTCCTTTGCTTCTCCATCTATTTGCCATGAAGTGATGGGACCAGATGCCATGAAGTGATGGGACCAGATGCCATCTTAGTTTTTTGAATGTTGAGTTTTAAGCCAGTTTTTTCACTCTCTTCTTTCACTTTCATCAAGAGGCTCTTTAATTCCTCTTTGTATTCTGCCATAACAGTGATGTCATCTGCATATCTGAGGTTATTGATATCTCTCCAGCAATCCTGATTCCAGCTTGTGATTCATCCAGCCCAGTATTTCACATGATGTACTCTGCATATAAGATAAATGAACAGGGTGACAATATATAGCCTTGACACACTCCTTTCCCAATTTGGAAACTGTCCATTATTCCATGTCTGATTCTAACTTCTGCTTCTTGACCTGCATACAGGTTTTGCAGGAGGCAGGTAAGGTGGTCTGGTATTCCAACATCTTTAAGAATTTTCCACAGTTTGTTGTGATCCACATAGTCAAAGGCTTTGGCGTAGTCAGTGAAGCAGAAGGAGATGTTTTTTTGGACTTCTCTTGCTTTTTCTATGATGCAACAGATGTTGGTAATTTGATCTCTGTACCTATGCCTTTTCTAAATCCAGCTTGAACATCTGGAAGTTCTCAGTTTATGTACTGTTGAAGCCTCAGTTGGAGAATTTTGAGCATTACTTTGCTAGCATGTGAGATGAGTGCAATTGTGCTGTAGTTTGAACATTCTTTGGCATTGCCCTTCTTTGCAATTAGAGTGAAATCTGACATTTTCCAGTCTTGTGGCCATTGCTGAGTTTTCCAAATTTGCTGGCATATTGAGTACAGCACTTTAACAGCACCATCTTTAGGATTTGAAATAGCTCAGCTGGAATTCCATCATCACCACTAGCTTTGTTCATAGCGATGCTTCCCAAGGCCCACTTGACTATTTTAAATTCAACTTTATATCAAATTCCACCACATATTCCCTCAAAGTAGTTAATAGCATATTTTATAGATGCACAAAATACTTATCAAAAACATATATTGAGGGCTTCCCTGGTGACTCAGTCCTGAAGAATCTGCCTGTCAATGCAGGAGACACAGTTTTGATCCCTGATCCTGAAAGGGATCCATGCAGCAGAACTACTAAGCCCATGTGCCACAACCATTGAGCCTGTGCTCTAGAGCTGGGAGCCGCAACTTCTGAGCCCACATTCTGCAACCACTGAAGCCTGCCCACCCTAGAGCCCATGCTCCGCGACAAGAGAAGCCACTGCAAAGATGCCTGTACACAGCTAGAGAGTAGCTCCCACTAGCCACAACTAGAGAAAAGCTTGCAACAGTGAGACCCACCCAGCACAGCCAATAAATAAATAAATAAACTTTTGGAAGGAAAATCACATATTGAATGGATAAATCTAAGTTTTTTTTTTTAAACCTCAAGTTTAGTATCAAGTGTTTCTTAATCAGAAATGTCAAAGAAAACTTGAAACCAATATTATCTCTAGGAAAAGTTGTTATACTTTCTGATAGAAGGCTATAGAAAAGTATATAATCACCTAAATAGAAGTAAAAGAATAAATTAACCCCTTGAGAATTGATAACACTTAAAAGATTAGTTGTCTTTGCATGTGAATTGAGATGTTCAATATCCGCTGTAGAACATGATGTTCCACATGCTTTTAAATTCACATTTGAATCTCAAGAATCTCCAGAGATTTATCCCCAAAAGCAAGCAAAAATTGAAGATAGCTTTATAACCACAGCTATGATTTGTTGCAAATGAATGAGCTCTTATTCTAAGAGGTAAGATTTTGGCTTTTGTTAATGAATCAGATATATTTATTTTCATTTATCATTTGAGAACATTCTGCTTGCATGCTAAGTCACTATAGTCATGTCTGACTCTTTGTGACCCTGTGGATTGTAGCCAACCAGGCTTCTGTGTCCATGTGATTCTCCAGACAACAATACTGGAGTGGGTTACCATTTTCTTCTCCATGAGAATATTCTATTCCTTGGTTATTAATATTAATATACTCACAAGTTTTGTTGGGGAACAGGGCAGATATAATCAAGCAATTATTAGTAGCAAGCAACTTAGGCTGAGTTGCTGTTTCCACCATCAATTTTATGTGAATTAACAGGCATAGTCCACAACAAGGATCCCTTGTTTATCAATCCATAAGATGGAAAGTGATATGGTCTTTCAACATTCACCAAATTCAGCACTCCAACATAATGCTAATATATTTATTACCAGAGATGCTTGAGCATTTATTGATGTTTAAAGACTTGAATTTAAGTTTTAAATTTGGAAAGATATTGTGAACATCTCTGATGCTTTAGCCTCAAGATTATCACATCATGGGTAAGATGAAGGACCTTTCATTCAAGATATAAGTCAGAAAATTTGGACATGAGGATCATTATCTGGGTGATAATTCTCAAGTTTTCAAACACACTTTATTTATCTTCATATTATGTTGAAAATATTTCATTCTACAAAAGTCCAAATGCTGTTATAGTAGGAAGTGATTTGATCTGTTTGAATAAATGTATCTGAATAAATTATGTGCTAAATATCAATCATGATTTTTGCATAGTGATTACATTGATATTTCAAACTAGTTGTTAAAACAATATTATTTTTAATTTAAAAATATCCAACAAATTTACAGTAGTAACTTTATTCATATTTGAAATTTGTTTCTGTTACAGTGTCAAGAACACTTCTATTTCTCCTTTCAAAAAAATTTAACTGATAGATATCACGAAATATATAACTAACTAGGTATCTCTTCTCCAAATAACTGCCAGAAGGCTTAAAGGATAATCTGTTGTCCACTCATTGGCAGGTGTATTAGACTTTATGATCAGTAATTATTTACTGCATAGTTACTAAATGAGTCACTGCAGATGGTGATTGCAGCCAGGAAATTAAGACTCTTGTTCCTTGAAAGAAAAGCTATGACAAACCTAGATAGCATATTAAAAAGCAAAGACATCACTTTGCCAACAAAGGTCTGTATAATCAGAGGTATGGTTTTTCCAATATTCATGTACAGATGTGAGAGCTGGACCATAAAGAAGACTAAGTGCCACAAAAGTGATGCCTTTGAATTGTGGTGTTGGAGAAGACCATTGAGAGTCCCTTGGACAGCAAGGAGATCAAACCAGTCAATCCTAAAAAACATCAACTCTGAATATTCATTAGAAGGACTGATACTGAAGCTGAAACTCCAGTATCTTGGCCACCTGATGTGAAGAACTGACTCACTGTAAATGTTCCTGATGGTGAGAAAGATTGAGGGCAGGAGGAGATGGGGGCAACAGGGGATGAGATGGTTGGATAGCATTACTGACTCATTGAACAGGAGTTTGAGCAAACTCCAGGAGATAGTGAAGGACAGGGAAGCCTGGCATGCTGCAATCCATGGGATCACAAAGAGTTGGACATGACTTAGTGACTAAGCAACAACAACTAAAGGAATGGGTAGTCAGGCATTCCTGGGCTTCATATTCTGACTTTACTTTTAAACAACATAGTGCAACTTATAGAGCCTTCTCAGACTCCATTTACTCATAAATAATGAAAGCCATTAATTAATACTTCGTGAAAACATAGACTATATATTGGGTTTCCCAGGTGGCTCAGAATCCATCTGCAGGAAATACAAAAGATGCAAGTTCGATTCCTAGGTCGGGAAGATCCTCTGGAGAAGGAAATGGCTACCCGCTCCAGTATTCTTGCCCTGGAAATTCCATGTACAGAGGGGCATGGCAGGCTATGGTCCATGGGGCCTCAAAGAGTCGAACATTAAGTAGTAACTAAACAACAAACAATAACAGACTATATCACACACTAAATATGTATATACACTAATTACACTATAAATATAGACTAAAATATAAGCATAGGCTATATATGATAAATGATAAACATATAAATATAAAAATTTAACCCTATCTTGCACTTTAGTAAGCATGTAATAATTGTTAGCTATTAAATTACTCATCTTTAGTATAAAACCCTACACATTTTTTTCCTATTTTATGTCTTACTCACCTATCCTTTTTGCTATTTTCATCTATCATATATTATTTGTTCTTTGACTCGAAGTTTACTTTAAGCACATTTTTGGAAAAAATATAATACAAAAGGTAAAAGCCATTATTTCAAGAAGTTTTTGGGAACTTAAGCTGAAAACAATTTTAAAAATAAAGTAGGCTCATGATTACATGTAAATATGCTTTGATTCTTTAATATCTTTATCTGTAATCAATTTCTGTATATGTACTATATTAATAGAAAATGAAATAATCAAATTTATAGCTTCTTTGATGTATTGTTCCATCACAGGTTCATTTGGGTAGCAGCTACATCACCTGATGTATTCCCTGATACATGGGAACCACACTGCAGAGACAGAGTTCATTTTATTGGGTTTAACAAATGATCCAGTCCTTCGAGTCATCCTCTTCATGATCATCCTCTTTATCTACCTGATGACCATATGTGGGAATCTCAGCATAAATCTTCTTATCAGAATCTCGTCTCAGCTCCATCATCCTATGTATTTTTTCCTGAGCCACTTAGCCATTGTTGACGTGGGCTATTCATCTTCTGTTACACCCAATATGCTTGTAAACTTCCTAGTGGAAAGAAATACCATCTCCTATCCTGGATGTGCCATCCAGCTCGGTTCAGGTGTTTTCTTTGGGTCAACTGAGAGCTTCCTTCTGGCTGCCATGGCATATGATCGCTTCATAGCAGTCTGCAGCCCACTGCTTTATTCCACCAAAATGTCCACCCAAGTCCGTATTCAGTTACTCATAATGTCTTACACTGGTGGTTTTCTCAATGCTTGCTCTTTTACTATTTGCTTCTATTCTTTACACTTCTGTGGACCAAATCGAGTCAATCATTTTTTCTGTGATTTTACTCCTTTGGTTGAACTCTCCTGTTCTGACATCAGTATCCCTGCAGCTGTCACCTCATTTACATCTGGCTCCATCATTGTGGTCACAGTGACTGTCATAGCTGTATCCTACATCTACATCCTCATCACCATCCTGAAGATGCACTCCACCGAGGGGCGCCACAAAGCCTTCTCCACCTGCACGTCCCACCTCACAGCAGTCACTCTGTTCTATGGGACCATCACGTTCATTTACGTGATGCCCAAGTCCAGCTACTCAACTGACCAGAACAAGGTGGTGTCTGTGTTCTACATGGTGGTGATCCCCATGTTGAATCCCCTCATCTACAGCCTCAGGAACAATGAGATTAAGGGGGCTCTGAAGAGAGCTTGGCAGAAAAATACGTTTGTAGTGAAGCCTGTTATTTCATAGGATTTGATATGATAATATGCCATGAAGATAATAAAAAGAGGAAATTGAGTCTCTGTGGTTTAAATATATCTATTCCATGTCTCTAGCCAGGGAGCAGTTTTTTAGTAAAGGTAGGGAATAAAGTTTCAGATATCTAATTTTAAGTTGGAGACCTATAGTTAGTTACCTTTAGTGAAATAAAATCAAATTTTAATTACAAAAAACACATCAGTCACATGAAAAAATATTTCATCTTCTGAAAATAGTTTTAAAATGTCATTCATATAATTTTTCCAAAATTGTACCTCCAGACCTTTAAGCCTGTGTCCATTTTCAACTGCAGTTTATTCAGTAATGAGTGAGATCATTATACTTTTGCCTGTGTACGTTCTGAGAGGAAATGACAAAGCGGAGTCAGAAAGCTTTTGGAGATGTTCTTGTGGGAAGCTTATATGATAAGGATGGACTTTATGGATCCAGAAATTCTGGCCTATGTTCCTAGTCTCTGGCTCCAGTCACCATATAGAGGGTCCCCAAGGAAGAACATGAGAAGTCTCTGACTGACTTGTGAATTCAGTCAGGTTCAAAGATGACTTCTCTCTGGGAATAAGCAGGGGTTCTAAACTCTTCAAAGACTGAGTGGAACAAACTGTTGGAGCGACTTTTTCATTGCTAGGTTTACCTTCTACTCAGTAAGCCGGAAGGAACTGGATTGTCTCCCCCCTGATTTTGTAACTGTCCCTTGGAGAGGTTTAATTGACCTCCATGTGCTCTTGAAAGAGCCTGTTGATGAAAGTAAAAGAAAGTGAAAAGGTTGGCTTAAAACTCAACATTCAAAAAACTAAAATCATGGCATCTGGTCCCATCACTTCATGGCAAATAGATGAGGAAACAATGCAAACAGTGAGAGACTTTATTTTGTTGGGCTCCAAAATCACTGCACATGGTGACTGCACCACGAAATTAAAAGACACTTGCTCCTTGGAAGAAAAGCTATGACAAACCTAGACAGGGTATTAAAAAGCAGAGACATTACTGACAAAGCTATGTTTGTTTGTTTTTATTTCCTAGTCAAAGCTATGGTTTTTCCAGTAGTCATGTATGGATGTGAGAGTTGGACAGAAAAGAAAGCTGAGCATCAAAGAACTGTTGCTTTTGAATTGCGGTGTTAGAGAAGACTTGAGAGTCCCTTGGACTGCAAGGAGATCAAACTAGTCAACCCTAAAGGAAATCAGTCCTAAATATTCACTGAAAAGACTCATGCTGAAGCTCCAATACTTTGGCCACCTGATGTGAAGAACTAACTCATTGGAAAAGACCGTGATGCTGGGAAAGATTGAAGGAAGGAGGAGAAGGGGATGACAGAGGATGAGATGGTTGGATGGCATCACCAAACAATGGACATGAGTTTGAGCAAGCTATAGGAGTTGGTGATGGATAGGGAAGCATGGTGTGCTGCAGTCCATGGGATCACAAAGAGTCAGACACTGCTGAGCAACTGAACTGAACAGAACTGATATGCTGACAACAACTGCATTTATTGACCTTTCCTGTCTCTTCTTTCATGTTTTAGACACAGGTTCTATATATTTGCTAACAGACTCATGGGGCATTTGTCATCTCCTTCAGTTATTTATTCTTTCATACATTCAAAAATTATTCTGAACTATTCTTATATTCCAGAGATAGTCATGGGCCATTGGAAATATAAGTGACAAGCATCTAATATATTTGCCCTAATAGAATTTATCTCATAGCATGAGAGACTGTAAAACTAACAAGTTAGTGATTCAGACTATTTGAAGTCTTTGCTGTGGAAAAAGAAAAAGCAGACATAGTAATGGAGCTTAACATGCCAGGGCACGAAGTGTCACTGCAGACCTCATGGAAAAGATAACGTCTGAGCAAGGATGAGGACATTCACTGCCTGTTTTATTTAGTGTTACCTGATACATTTGTGCAAGTCTAATCATCCACTCACATGCATATAATTTACTTTGGGGGCTTCTGTTCCAATTATGGCAGGGTCAGTAATTTGAATCAATCCCATGATGAGCATAACCAAAACAAAGGATAGGATGCTTCAGATATCTTAAATATCACAGTAGAAGTTACAGGATAAGAAGGAATTGCTTCCCCAGGAACTGTGAGAACCCAGAGAAGTAAACCTAACACTCACATACACTTCAGCAGTTGAAGAATTTGACAGGTCAGAAGGGAGTGTTACCAATCCAGGTTTGCATTTAGTGATGGGGGGAGCATACATCAATGCCTAGGACAAAACCAGATGAGAATTATGATTACAACCTCCCATATATCCTCAGGATGAACAGAAATGCTCAGAGACCAGGTTTTACACAGATCTCTCAGATCTCTAGAGATCTAGAAAGCCTCAAGCCTTGAACTTGGATATAAGTGATCAAGGATAGGTGATACCTCAGGGTGAATTGAATAAGCAGACAAACAATTTGAGCCTCAGTTATTTCTGCTACTGCTGCTAAGTCACTTCAGCCGTGTCCGACTCTGTGCAACCCATAGACGGCAGCCCACCAGGCTCCCCCATCTCTGGGATTCTCCGGGCAAGAACACTGGAGTGGGTTGCCATTTCCTCCTCCAATGCATGAAAGTGAAAAGTGAAAGTGAAGTCGCTCAGTTGTGTCCGACCCTCAGCGACCCCATGGACTGCAGCCCACCAGGCTCCTCCATCCATGGGATTTTCCAGGCAAGAGTACTGGAGTGGGGTGCCATTGCCTTCTCCACAGTTCTACCAAACATTAAAATACAGTAACCAGTGCACATTGAAACGTAATGACCAGCACAAAGGAAACAAGATACCAAACATACAGTAGGAGCCAGTGGAAACAACCAACAAGAGAAGCAGAACCATCAAGTGTTAAGACAAGGGAATCGATAGACACAGATTATATTATTTTATTTAAAAAGATAAAAGACTATTTGAAAACATATAATCACAGAACCAAAAGTAATGACTTATTATTATACAAAACAACCACATGGAACACGATAAGTGGAAAAGTCACCATGCCAGCATATGTACCAGGTGTTTCTCTCTGGTGAGCATAATCCTCACAGGTATTCACAGAGGATCCCAAGAGAGCCTGGCAGAGGAGCCATCTTCCTTGAAAAGCCTCATGATCATAATTAAGACCATTCTATCTCATAATGCTTCCAGATATAGTTTCGGGGTCCCTACATGCACTGTGTCAAGTTCTCAGAATCACTCCACTCAAAGAAGCATAAAAACATAATGAATATGTTTCATTTATTGTCCTCCCACTCCAGATGCATTTTACAATTAAATAATCTTTTTTAAAAAAACCATTGTTGCATGGATGGCATGCACAGATGGCACTGAATTTTTCTCAAGATTTATGGGGAAAACAGTATGGAGGTTCCTGAAAAAACTAAAAATAGAAATACAATATGATCTAGTAATTCCACTGCTGAGTATATATCCAAGGAAAACAAAATTACTACTTTGAAAAGATACAGACACCCCAGTGTTCATAGAAGCATTATTTACCATAGCCAAGATATGGAAGCAACCTAAGTTCTCATGAAAAAAATGAAAAAAGATGATGTGGGATATGTATAACAGCAGAATATTACTCACCCATAAAAAGGAATGAAATTTTGCCACATGCAGCAATGTACATGGATATAGAGAACATTATATTTAGTGAAATAAGTTAAACAGAGAAAAACTTATACTCTATGTTATCACTTATATGTGAAACAAATCAAGTGAAAGTATATAGCAAAACAGGAACACACAGATATAGATAATAGACTAGTGGTTACCAGTGGGGAGAAGGGTGGGAGGAGTGGAGAGATAGGAGTATGGAAAGAGACACAAACTATTATGTATAAAATGAATAAGCAACAAGAATGTAATGTACAGGCTTCCCTGCTGGTTCAGATGGTAAAGAATCTGCCTGCAATACAGAAGACCCAGGTTTCATCCCTGGCTCAGGAAGATCCCCTGGAGAAGGGAATGGCTACCCACTCCAGTATTTTTGCCTGGAGAATTTCATGAACAGAGGAGCCTGGTGAGCTACCGTCCATGGCAGGGAGGAGTGTAGAGATGGGGGTATGGAATTAAGAGACACAAACTACTAGGTATAAAATGAATAAGCAACAAGAATATATTGTACTGAACAGAGAAATATAGCCATTGTTTTGCAATAACTTTAAGTGGAGTATGAGCTATAAAAATACCGAATGCCTCAAATGAATATAATACTCTAAATCAACTGAACTCCAATAAATAAATAAATTTTAAAAACTGAAAATGCCAAGCCCTCTGCATGACCAATGGGAAAGAGAAATGAGATCAAACCCACAATGAGATATTACCTTATATTTGTTAGGGTGGCTGTCAAGAAGATAAGAGATAATAAGTGTTGCAGGAATACAGAGATAAGGAAATATTTATACACTGTTGTGGCAATGTAAACTGGTTTAGCCACTATGGACAAAAGTATGGCGATTCTTCAAAAAATCAATGATATAACTACTATGTAATCCATTAATTCCACCTCTGGCTATATATATCTAAAGGAGAGAAAAACAGGACTTCAAAGAAACACCTACATTCCCATTCTTATTGCAACATTATTCCACAATAGACAAGATATGAAAACAAAGTGCTAGTCAACAGATGAATGGATAAAAAGTTGTGATAAATCTATATACCACAATGGAATATCATTCAGCCTTGAGAAAGAAGAAAATCCTGTCATTTGTAACAACATGAATACAACTTGAGGGCATTATGCGAAGTGAAATAAGTCAGACAGGAAAAGAATCAAACTATACAGACTATGACTTCCCAGGTGGCACAGTCGTAAAGACTTGCCAATATAGTCGATGCAGAAAATGCAGGTCTGATCCCTGGGTGGGGAAGATCCCCTGGAGTAGGAAATGATAGCCCTAATATTCTTTTTTTTTCTTTTTAAAAAAGTTTTAATTTATTTTAACTGGAGGCTAATAACTTTACAATATTTTAGTGATTTTTGCCATACATTACCATGAATCAGCCATGGGCGTACATGTGTCCCCCATCCTGAACCCCTCTCCCACCTCCCTCCCCATCCAGTTCCTCAGGGGACAACCCACTCTAGTATTCCTGCCTGGAAAATTCCATGGACAGAGGATCCTGGTGGGCTACAGTCCACGGGGTCACAAAGAGTTGGACACAACTGAGCAACTGAATTGGCATGCACTCATACGGACTACGCTATCACTTATAAGTGGAATCTAAAAAAGCCAAACTGATAAAAACAAAGACTAGGCTGGTGATAACCAAAGGCTAGGAAATAGGGTAACTGGAGATACGCTGTTCAAAGATACAAAGTAGAACAGGTACATAGTACTAAATCCTGCAGAGCTAATGCACAGTACCGTATTGATTGTTAACAATTCTGCATTACAAACTTCAAAGTTGCTAAGACTCTAGATCTTAGGTTTTCTCACCACATAAAATAAATGATAATTATGTGAGGTGATAGAAGTTTTAGCTATGCTTGGGTAGAAATCATATTGCAATATGTAAATGCAGTAACGGAGAAGGCAATGGCACCCCACTCCGGTACTCTTGCCTGGAAAATCCCATGGACGGAGGAGCCTGGTGGGCTGCAGTCCATGGGGTCGCTAGGAGTCAGACACGACTGAGCGACTTCACTTTCACTTTCATGCATTGGAGAAGGAAATGGCAACCCACTCCAGTGTTCTAGCCTGGAGAATCCCAGGGACGGGAGAGCCTGGTGGGCTGCCGTCTATGGGGTCACACAGAGTCGGACATGACTGAAGTGACTTAGCAGCAGCAGCAGCAAATGCAGTAAATCAATGCATTGTACACCTAGAATATATGGTCTTATTTGCCAATTATATTCCAACAAAAAATACAGTAAATAATAAAAATGCAAAAAGACCTAAAAGATTTAAGGGAAGAAATAAGTCTTCATCTGCAAATGACCCTAGAAAAATTTTTAAATATTTCAAAAAGGAGCAGTATTTAAAAGGTCCATATACAAAAATCAACTGTCCGGTAGGACTAAAAGAGTTAAAAATTAAGGTAAATTAAAATTCAAAGTTAGTGTTGTTTACAATAACATCAAAAGTTAAGATGTCATTTCTCCCTTAAAATGATCTATAGATATATTGCACAGGCATAAAAATGTTAATGTTTTGTAGAAATTGATAAACATTATAAAATTTAATTGGAAAAGAAATGGACACAGAGTTTTCAAAGTATATTGGAAAAGGAAAATGAATTTAGATGCAAAGTAACAGCTTAGGCTTGATTACCTTGCTCAAGTCTTCTAAATCAATAACAGTGCTCAAGTCTTTGGACTGATTGTGGCTTATAGTGTAGGTCAAGTGCATGGAGGACTTGTCTCCAGAACAAACTATGGATCTCTTTAAGACTCAACATTCTCATCTGTAAATTGAAGTATTTATAATACCAGCATCATGAGATTGCTATGAAAATCAAATGGGAAATATTGTAGGTTTGCAGCCAGACTTTCTACAATCAAAGACTAGTCCCACAACTTCCTAGCTGCATGACTTGGGGGCATTCTACTCTGTACATGATTCATTTGTAAAATAAAAGTAGTAAGTACTACTTCATATGATTTTTGTGAGGAACAAACCAGCTAATATACATAATATGCTTAGAACAGGGTTGGCACATAGAAAGTGCAAGTTATTATTGTTTGCTACAAAAATTAAAGGAGCAAAGGCATCTACAAGTATTAATACCAGTGACAAATATTGCTGCTATTGTTGTTGACTTCAAGGCATCTCCCATTTGGTGTACAAATACATAAAATGAAAGAAGTATGACTTTAATTGAAACAATTAGTTAAGCTATATTTGGTAGGTCCTAATATCAATAACCTCAGATATGCAGATGACACCACTCTTATGGCAGAAAGTGAAGAGGAACTAAAAAGCCTCTTGATGAAAGTGAAAGTGGAGAGTGAAAAAGTTGGCTTAAAGCTCAACATTTAGAAAACTAACATCATGGCATCTGGTCCCATCACTTCATGGGAAATAGATGGGGGAAACAGTGGAAACAGTGTCAGACTTTATTTTTCTGGGCTCCAAAATCACTGCAGATGGTGACTGCATCCATGAAATTAAAAGACGCTTACTCCTTGGAGGGAAAGTTATGACCAAACTAGATAGCATATTGAAAAGCAGAGACATTACTTTGCCAACAAAGGTCTGTCTGGTCAAGGCTATGGTTTTTCCAGTGGTCATGTATGGATGTGAGAGTTGGACTGTGAAGAAAGCTGAGCGCCAAAGAACTGATGCTTTTGAACTGTGGTGTTGGAGAAGACTCTTGAGAGTCCCTTGGACTGCAAGGAGATCCAACCAGTCCGTTCTGAAGGAGATCGGCCCTGGGTGTTCTTTGGAAGGAATGATGCTAAAGCTGAAACTCCAATACTTTGGCCACCTCCTGTAAAGAGTTGACTCATTGGAAAAGACTCTAATGCTGGGAGGGATTGGGGGCAGGAGGAGAAGGGGACGACAGAGGATGAGATGGCTGGATGGCATCACTGACTCAATGGACATGAGTTTGAGTGAACTCCGGGAGTTGGTGATGGACAGGGAGGTCTGGCGTGCTGCAACTCATGGGGTTGCAAAGAGTCGGACACAAATGAGGGGCTGAACTGAACTGAACTGAACTGAAGTGTGATATTGGTAAACAAAAAATTTTATAGGTCACCTGAAATGTTAAGAATGGATCCTAAGAATATATTCTGACCATTGCCTTTCTCAGGGCCTCCTTTACATCTCTGTTCCTTAGACTGTAGATGAGGGGGTTCAACATGGGGATCAACACTGTGTAGAATACAGACACTACTCTGTTCTGCTCAGTTGAGTAGCTGGATTTGGGCATCACATAAATGAAGGTAATTGTTCCATAGTAGAGAGTGACCGCGGTGAGGTGAGAGGTGCAGGTGGAGAAGGCCTTGTGTCTCCCTTCAGTGGAGCGCATCTTCAGGATGGTGTTGAGGATGCAGATGTAAGAGAGAGATATGACAAACACTGTGATCACAAGGATAGATCCAGAAGAGATGGAAGGGATAATTTCAATAGTGGAGACATCTGAGCAGGAAAGTTTCAACAAAGGGGAGAAATCACAGAAAAAGTGATCTATCTGATTTGGTCCACAGAAAGACAGAGTCAATAAACAACTACCAAATGTCCAAGCATTGACACACCCACCGAGATAGGAACCCCCCACCAAGAGGACACACACTCTGGGGCACATACGGGTGGAATAGAAAAGGGGCAAGCAGATGGCCACACAGCAGTCATAGGCCATGACAGCCAGCAGGAAGCAATCAGTTGACCCAAACATCACCATAGAACAGAGCTGGGCTTCACAGCCAGCAACTGGGAGGGCTAGTCTATGTCTAAGAAATCCTATAATCATCATAGGTGTGACAGATGTAGAACAACCGATGTCAACAAAAGCCAAATGGCCAAGGAAAAGGTACATAGGGGAGTGAAGTTGGGAACAACTTGCTATTAAAATAATTATGGTGATATTGCCCACTAAAATAATAACATATATGCCTAGAAATAGCACAAAGAAGATGCCACAAAGTGTAGGATCCTCTGTTAACCCCAAAAGGATGAACTCCGTCACGCTGGTGTGGTTTCCAGCCTCCATGTCCTCTGGGAATTGTTCCTGTTGAGGGAAATGTTCATTTCTTTTATGCACTCATTCTACACATTTTCAGTTCTCTTTGCTTATTCCACAGACTCATTCAGAGTGATTTCCTCTTCTGCGCTGCCTGTAAATATAGTGCTTTACAGGATTTGTGTGTGTGTTTCCTCTTTGCATAAAAGGAGAAGGGTTCAACCTCACTTTCCAGGATCTCAATTATGTTCTTTTTTTTTTTTAATTAATTATTTTAAAACACCTCTCCAATCTTGACGCCTACAAGGATCTCTCTCCCGAATTCCAGATCTATGTTTCAGTTGTTCTTTAGAAGTCTCCAGTTGGAAATCCAATTAATACCTGAAACTCAGCCTCCTCCAAACCAAACTCATCCTTCCTTGGACCACTCTTCCTATGCGTTATGTCTGTAGAATGACACCATAATCTACCCAATCTTACCTTCTGTCTCTCTTTGCACCACATCTAATAAAATCCTATTGATTCTATCTACAATTTAGTTCCCAATTTTATTTACTCATCTCCACAATTTCACTGCTAGGCTCCCTACTTTAGTTGAGACCCTGAAATGTAAACAATTGCCATTATTTATACTAGGTTGTGACTTTTGTTGTTGTTTGCATGTTCAAATTTCACTATCCCCAGTTTATACACATTCTCCTCAACAACAGTGTGTATTTTATCTCAGTATTGCAAGTAACTAGAGCTTGGGAACAAAATGTCCTGAAGAAAGACTTGTTAAATAAATGAATGCATGATTAGTATAGTGAATGTGCTATAGGAAGCCAGAGAAGAATATAGTTTCCCTGTCCAGAGAAACCAGGTCTTGTGGATAAGGTCTTATAGAGATAACAGTGAAGATATTGTTAGTGTATTGAAAGTCTGTAATAATGGTATAAGTAATGGCTTGTGTGTTTCTAAATAATAATTATGTAATCATGTATGTGAAAAACACTTGAAAATTCAAAAGAAATGTAGCTTTCAAATATAGTCACACAAGTCAACTATTATAAATTTGGTAATTTATTTCCAGGCATTTTTCCCTTTGGATGCATTTTAATTGAGCTTTTATAACATTGCAGATAAAAGTTCAATACTGCTATTTTTACTTGGCATTTCAGTATAAAATCTGATCACATTATTATTCTTCAAACATCATTTTTGAGATGATAGTGCATTGAGTAACTAGACCTTAACTTAATTAATCATCCACTAAATTTGGACATTTAACTGTTTACAAATTTTTTACTATCAGAACTAGTAATCTTACAAATTGGATATAGAATTGGGAGGACAGCATTACAAAATATAATAAAATTTTAAAAATAATCCCATTCCTAGACATTTTTCTTAATCCATAATTCAAAGGAAATACACACTGTCCATTAAGATAAGTGCATCCCCATGATTTGTGATAAACCAATGTCCTAAACTGTGTTCATTGTTTTGTTGAGTATTTGGCTGCATTTTCACTAAAGAGTTTAGTACCCTGTTCATGTTTTGCCATTATGTTGTGACAAAGGCTAAGTTCCTATGTCTTAAAGCAGTCCTGAGAAAGAGGAGTTAATGATAATTTAAAAGGGAAGATGGAGAAATACTGCAATCCAAGGCAATAGTTTCAGGGCATACTAAAGGTTCAGTGAAAGTTGGAAAAGAAAGTTGTATTTATCAGAATAAGAAAATAGTATATATTTAAAGTATTATAAAATTTAAAAAGTTACTTGAAATTCATTTTAGTGATCTGAACATTTCACTTATGCACATCTTTTCTTCAGCAAAATATCAATCTCTTCTGGTAATTTCTACAGTTTTACAAATTTTTTTGTTTGCATTTTCTTTTAATTTTTTAATACAATTAGCTAACTGTAGAAAGGCTCACCTACAAATCCTTAATTCTAATTGTGCCTCACAATCCATTTTGATTTAATTTTGTAGCATTTGCAAGTAGTATTTACATATTTGTAATCATATTATATATTACATTTTATAATTTACATTTTGGGGTTTCCCTGGTGGTTCAGTGGTAAAGAATCCACCTGCCAATGTAGGAGGCAGGAGTTCAATCCCTGAGTTGGGAAGATCCCCTGGAGAAGGAAATGGCAATCCACTTCAGTAGTCTTGCCTGGGAAATCCCATGGACAGAGGAGCCTGGTGGGCTTCAGTCCATGGAGTTGCGAAAGAGTCAGACATGACTTAGTGACTAAACAACAGTAATTTACATTTTTACTTAGCATTATCAATAATATATTTCTTGATTTCCCAAGTACTATTCATAACTGAAATACTGGATATACTATATTTCAAACTGTTTAATATGGTATTCATGGAGCTTTATAACCTATTTCTAATCACTTTTCTAAATGTGTCTCGCTATGTATGCTCCTTGGTTTTAATAGCCATGCTAACATGACATTGAAAATTTCCACTATTTTTGGTTCTGATTTTCAAAGAAAGACATTTTTCTGCTAATGACATTATTTCAGTTCTTAAGGTTTGGAATATTTGACACAAATAATAATATATGCACCAAAGTATCTTTGAATGTCTTATCTTAAAATTTTAAAATATCTTACTTTAGAATGAGAAAGCATTTAATCTTTACAATAGTGGGGCTTAGTTCTTTGACAGAATGAATTGTGAAATATAATGAATCAATGGTTGAGAACCTACAGCTCATTAAAAACTGTGTTCTGAATAGTCTTCATTAAGTGCATCTAAATTACTCTAGTGACAGGAAAGCTAATCACCACAAGTGTTAGCTCTATCGTGAAAAATATATTTATAATCTTATCACTTAATCCCCCACGACTTTAATGGTACAAACAATCTCCTTTCTATATCAAAACACTGAAATGTTTGAACACAGCCAGCATTCTCCTTTTCGAAAATGAAGCATCCATAGATCCTTCACTATTCCACCTGTGGCATACTTTTCAGATCCCTCACAATTCTCCTTGTCACTCTCTGAACGTACCCTGGTCTAAGGAATGAGGCAAAGTCCTAAATAGGATTGTGCTCTGCCTTCTGACTGAAGCAGAGTTCATGGGGCCAACCCTGCCTTCACTGTGCATAGCGCGAGCTTCAAAATGTGTGCTGACAGTAGTCATGGAGACTGGGAACAAAAATACCCAGATGCCCAGCCTCCCAGTGCTCAGCTGTTTTAACTTACACTGACACTTAAATCTCTTGGACTCCCAGTTTTGTTTTGTTTGTTTGTTTAATGGAAATAATTGTCCCTGTAATGCAGCTTTGTTGTGAAATTAAAAGAAATGATATCTGCAAAGTACTCAAAAGGGTTTGGTTATGCATCAGAGCTAAGGAACTATTTTTGATTAAGAATTTTTTTGATAAGAATCATAATATAATTTTTCTTTCAACACATGTCAGAAGATTTTTGCAGATCCAAAAGAAGTCAAAAGTACAGTATATGATGCCTTCTCTGTTTGGGGCTCTACCAGTCACAGTCATACGCATAATATGAAGCTGATTCTCCCCCTTCCCTTCCATTCCATTGGCTACCTAGGGATCTTTCTAGAGCTCTTAATTTTGGCATTACATTCATGCTTGCTCACCTGAGTCAGAGATTCTGACTCTCCCCAATCCTTTCCCTCATTGCATGCATTGTTTTGATGATGAATAGAGGGCATAAGTCTATAAGCCTCATACAATGTGAACATCAGGTGATTTCTTCCTGATTTCCTTTTCATAGTCGCAGTTACACAAGCTCAGCAGTGGCTTTGGCTGTGCATTCTGGGGACTCCTGGGCAGCCTGGTTTGGGTGCACAGACTGACCATTCTTCCGTTTAAATCTTTCTAAGGTCATAGTTTCTGCAGGAGTCAAGAGATAACGCTGGTGAAGGTTTATCTTTAATTTCCCATTTAACAAACAAAAATTTATTTAAACAAAAGCCATGACTATCGTACTTACCTTTCAGAATCAGAATTGCTGTTGCTGAATTCTAAAGAGAACTTTATAAAGTAAATGTTTTCTATTTACTTTTATGGTAGTTGTGCACTGAATATCTGACAATGAAAACCATTGACAGCTCCCCTTGTTTAAGGAGCATAGTTATGTTTCCTTGTTATGAAGATGCTATGAGGATTGGGGCTGGGTGTCTTTGTGTGTGTGTGTGTTGGGAGGAAAAGAAGGGCTCTCACAGAATATGGAAAAATCCCCTAGGACTGTTGTTGTTTTCCCCTTAGAGGAAAAGGTTCTTTGATTTGTTCTCCAGAAATGACTGTAGAGCCACGTGTGTCATTAACGTGACATAAACAGAAGGTCCAGGTGTAACAAAAGGATCTGAGGACCCGGATGGAAGCCTTGTGCAGAGACTTGGACAAAAAAACCCCTGCTGAATAGAAAGCTGGTGGGAGATGCAACAAGAGTCAGTACCGCCAAGGCTCTAATTTTATCTCTGTAGACTGTTGAGGGTATGAGGTGGTGAGGAAACAGCCATGGAGTACTGTGAGTAAGTAAGCAGAAACAAAGCACAGTCTATTGTTACTCAAAGTGTAGTCCTCGGGCTAGTTGGCAAACTGTTGATTATCAGTCCAGGACCCAATAAGGACAGGAGTTGAAGGGTACTTTTTATACCAATTTGAGAAAGTAAATTTAAGTGTATTGACTCTGGTGGTGGTGTTGCTCAATAACTAAGTCATGCCTGACCCTTTGTGACCCTGTATACTGCAGCACGCCAGGCTTCCCTGTCTTTCACTGTCTGCCAGAGTTTGGTCAAATTCATGTCCACTGAGTCCATGATGCTATGTCACCCTCTCCTCCCTTTGCCTTCAGTCTTTCCCAGCATCAGGGTCTTTTCCAATGAATCAACTCTTCACATCAGTTGGCCAAAGTATTGAAGCTTCAGCTTCAGCATCAGTCCTTCCAGTGAACATTCAGGGTTGATTTCCTTTAGGCCTGACTGGTTTGATCTCCTTGCAGTCTAAGGGACTCTCAAGAGTTTTCTCCAGCACCACAATTCGAAAGCATCAATTCTTTGGCCCTCAGCCTTCTTTATGACCAAGCTCTCACATCCATACATGACTACTGTAAAAAACATAGCTTTGACCAGACAGACCTTTGTTGGCAAAGTAATGTCTCTGCTTTTTAATATACTGTCTAGGTTGGTCATAGCTTTTCTTCCAAGGAGCTAGCATCTTTTAATTTTATGGCTGCAGTCACCATCTGCAGTGATTTTGGAGCCCAAGAAAATAAAGTCTCTCACTGTTTCCATTTTTTCCCCATCTATTTGCCATGAAACGATGGGACCAGAAGCAACGATCTTAGTTTTCTGAATGTTGAGTTTTAAGGCAGGTTTTTCACTCTCCTCTTTCACTTTCATCAAGAGTCTTTTTAGTTCTTCTTTGCTTTCTGCCATAAGGGTGGTGTCATCTGCATATCTGAGGTTACTGATATTTCTTGCAGCAGTCTTGATTCCAGGTTGTGCTTCATCCAGACTGTCATTTCGCATGACATACTCTGCATGTAAGTTAAATAAGCAGGGTGACAATACACAGCTTTGACATACTCCTTTTCTGATTTGGAACCAGTCTGTTGTTCCATGTCTAGTTCTAACCATTGCTTCTTTTTTTTAAAAAAAATTTATTTTATTTAACTTTACAATATTGTATTGGTTTTGCCATATATCAAAATGAATCTGCCACAGGTATACATGTGTTCCCCATCCTGAACCCTCCTCCCTCCTCCCTCCCCATACCATCCCTCTGGGTCGTCCCAGTGCACCAGCCCCAAGCATCCAGTATCGTGCATCGAACCTGGAGTGGCGACTCGTTTCATATATATTATACATATTTCAATGCCATTCTCCCAAATCATCCCACCCTCTCCCTCTCCCACAGAGTCCAAAAGACTGTTCTATACATCAGTGTCTCTTTTGCTGTCTCGTATGCAGGGTTATTGTTACCATCTTTCTAAATTCCATATATATGTGTTAGTATACTGTATTGGTGTTTTTCTTTCTGGCTTACTTCACTCTGTATAATAGCTCCAGTTTCATCCACCTCATTAGAACTGATTCAAATGTATTCTTTTTAATGGCTGAGTAATATTCCATTGTGTATATGTACCACAGCTTTCTTATCCATTCATCTGCTGATGGACATCTAGGTTAACCATTACTTCTTGACCTGCATACAGATTTCCCAGGAGGCATATAGGGTGGTCTGGTATTCCCATCTCTTGAAGAATTTTCCACAGTTTGTTGTCATCCACACAGTCAAAAGCTTTGGCATAGTCAATAAAGCAGAAATAGAGGTTTTTCTGGAATTCTCTTGCTTTTTTGATGATCCAATGGATGTTGGAAATTTGATCTCTGGTTCCTCTGCCTTTTCTAAATTCAGCTTGAACATCTGGAAGTTCATGGTTCACATACTGTTGAAGCCTGGCTTGGAGAATTTTGAGCATTACTTTGCTACTGTGTGAGATGAGTGCAATTGTGCAGTAGTTTGAACATTCTTTGGCATCGCCTTTCTTTGGGATTGGAATGAAATCTGATCTTTTCCACTTCTGTGGCCACTGCTGAGTTTTCCAAATTTGCTGACATATTGAGTGTAGCACTTTCACAGCATCATCTTTTAGGATTTGAAACAGCAACTGGAATTCCATCTACTCCGTTAGCTTTGTTCATAGTGATGCTTTCTAAGGTCCACTTGACTTTGTATTCCAGGATGTCTGGCTCTAGGTAACTGATCACAACATCATGATTATCTGGGTCGTGAAGATCTTTTTTGTATTGTTCTTCTATGTATTCTTGCCACCTCTTAATATCATCTGCTTCTGTTCAGTCCATACCATTTCTGTCCTTTATTGAGCCCATCTTTGCATGAAATGTTCCCTTGGTATCTCTAATTTTCATGAAGAGATCTCTAGTCTTTCCCATTCTACTGTTTTCCTCTATTTCTTTGCATTGATCGCTGAGGAAGGCTTTCTTATCTCTCCTTGCTATTCTTTGGAACTCTGCATTCAGATGGATATATCTTTCCTTTTCTCCTTTGCCTTTTGCATCTCTTCTTTTCTCAGCTATTTGTAAGGCCCCCTTAGACAACCATTTTGCCTTTTTGCATTACTTTTTCTTGGGGATGGTCTTGATCTCTGTCTCCTGTACAATGTCATGAACCTCCATCCATAGTTCTTCAGGCACTCTGTCTATCAGATCTAATCCCTTGCATCTATTTGTCACTTCCACTGTATAATTGTAAGGGATTTGTATTAGGTCATACCTGAATGATCTAGTGGATTTCCCTACTTTCTTCAATTTAAGTCTGAATTTTGCAATAAGGAGTTCATGATCTGAGCCACAGTCAGTTCCTGGTTTTGTTTTTGCTGACTGTATGGAGCTTCTCCATCTTTGGCTGCAAAGAATATAATCAATCTGATTTTGATGTTGACTATCTGGTGATGTCCATATGTGGAGTCTTCTCTTGTGTTGTTGGGAGAGGGTGTTTGCTATGACCAGTGTGTTCTCTTGGCAAAACCCTGTTAGCCTTTTCCCTTGTTCATTTTGTACTCCAAGGCCAAATTTGCCTGTTACTCCAGGTATCTCTTGACTTCCTACTTTTGCATTCCAGACCCCTATGATGAAAAGGACATCTTTTTACATGTTAGTTTATAAGGTCCTGTAGGTCTTTATAGAACCATTCAACTTCAGCATCTTCAGCCTTACTGGTTGGGGCATAGACTTGAATTACTTTGATATCAAATGGTTTGCCTTGGAAATGAACAGAGATCATTCTGTTGTTTTTGAGATTGTACCCAAGTAGTGCATTTAGGCATATTCAAAAGCAGAGACATTACTTTGCCAACAAAGGTTTGTCTAGTCAAGGCTATGGTTTTTCCTGTGGTCACGTATGGATGTGAGAGTTGGACTGTGAAGAAGGCTGAGTGCCGAAGAATTGATGCTTTTGAACTGTGGTGTTGGAGAAGACTCTTGAGAGTCCCTTGGACTGCAAGGAGATCCAACCAGTCCATTCTGAAGGAGATCAGCCCTGGGATTTCTTTGGAGGGAATGATGCTAAAGCTGAAACTCCAGTACTTTGGCCACCTCATGCAAAGAGTTGACTCATTGGAAAAGACTCTGATGCTGGGAGGGATTGGGGGCAGGAGAAGAAGGGGATGACAGAGGATGAGATGGCTGGATGGCATCACTGACTCGATGGACGTGAGTCTGGGTGAACTCTGGGAGTTGGTGATGGACAGGGAGGCCTGGCGTGCTGCGATTCATGGGGTCGCAAAGAGTCAGACACGACTGAGCGACTGAACTGAACTGAGTCCTTTTAGGACTCTTTTGTTGACTATGAAGGATACTCCATTTCTTCTTAGGGATTCTTCCCCATAGTAGTAGATATAATGTTCATCTGAGTTAAATTTGCCCATTCCAGTCCATATTAGTTCACTGATTCCTAAAACGTCGATGTTCACTCTTGCCATCGCCTCTGTGACCACTTCTGATTTACCTTGGTTCATGGATCTAACATTCCAGGTGCCTATGCAATATAGCTCTTTACAGCATTGGACTTTACTTCCATTACCAGTTACATCCACATCTGGGAGTTGTTTTTGCTTTGGCTCCGTCTCTTCATTCTTTCTGGAGTTATTTCTCCACTCTTCTCCAGTAGCGCATTTAGCACCTACTGACCTGGGTTAAAGCTCAACATTCAGAAAACGAAGATCATGGCTTCCGGTCCCACCACTTCATGGGAAATAGATGAGGAAACAGTGAAAACAGTGGCAGACTTTATTTTTCTGGGCTCCAAAATCACTACAGATGGTGACTGCAGCCATGAAATTAAAAGACGCTTACTCCTTGGGAGGAAAGTTATGACCAACCTAGATAGCATATTCAAAAGCAGAGACATTACTTTGCCAATAAAGGTTCATCTAGTCAAGGCTATGGTTTTTCCAGTGGTCATGTATGGATGTGAGAGTTGGACTGTGAATAAGGCTGAGCGCCAAAGAATTGATGCTTTTGAACTGTGGTGTTGGAGAAGACTCTTGAGAGTCCCTTGGACTACAAGGAGATCCAACCAGTCCATTCTGAAGGAGATCAGCCCTGGGTGTTCTTTGAAAGGAATGATGCTAAAGCTGAAACTCCAGTACTTTGGCCACCTCATGCGAAGAGTTGATTCATTGGAAAAGACCCTAATGCTGGGAGGGATTGGGGACAGGAGGAGAAGGGGACGACAGAGGATGAGATGGCTGGATGGCATCACTGATTCAATGGATGTGAGTCTCAGTGAACTCCGGGAGTTGGTGATGGACAGGGAGGCCTGGCGTGCTGCGATTCATGGGGTTGCAAAGAGTCGGACACAACTGAGCGACTGATCTGATCTGATCTGGGGAGTTCATCTTTCGGTGTCCTATCTTTTTACCTTTTCATTCTGTTCATAGGGTTCTCAAGGCAAGAATACTGAAGTGGTTTTCCATTCCTTTCTCCAGTGGACCATGTTTTTTCAGAACTCTCCACCATGACCTGTCCATCTTGGGTTGCCCTACATGGTATGGCTCATAGTTTTGTTGAGTTAGACAAGGCTATGGTGCATGTGACCAGTTTGATTAGTTTTATGTGACTGTGGTTTTCATTCTGTTTGCCCTCTGAGGGATAAAGATAAGAGGCTTATGGAAGCTTCCTGATGGGAGAGACTGACTGTGGGGCAAACTGGGTCCTGTTCTGATGGGCAGAAAATTAATCCAATTTTCTCTTAATGGACGGGACTGTGTTCCCTCCCTGTTGTTTGACCTGAGACCAAACTATGGTGGAGGTAATGAAGATAATGGCGATCTCCTTCAAAAGGTCCCATGCTTGCACTGCCATACTCAATGCCCTTGACCTTGCAGCAGGCCACCGCAGACTCACACCTCCTGGACACTCACAGGCAAGTCTGGGTCAATCTCTTGCGGGGTCACTGCTCCTTTCTTCTGGGTCCTGGTGTGCACAAGGTTTTGTTTGTGACCTCCAAGAGTCTGTTTCCCCAGTCCTGTGTAAGTTCTGGGGGCTTTATGGTGAGGTTAATGATGACTTCCTCCAAGAGGGCTTATGCCACACCCAGGTCTGTTGCACCCAGAGCCCCCTACCCCTGCGGCTGACCCATACCTCCACAGGAGACGCTAAAACACTCAAAGGCAGGTCTGACTCAATCTCTGTGGGGTCTCCTGGTGCATACAATGTTTTATTTGAGCCCTCCAAGCATCTCTGGTGGGAATGGGGTTTGATTCTAAATGCAGTTTTGCCCCTCCTACTATCTTGCTGGGGCTTCTCCTTTGGCCTTGGACATGGGGTATTTTGTTTTGGTGGGATCCGACATTCTCCTGTCCATGGTTGTTCAGCACTGAGTTGTAATTTTGGAATTCTCATAGGAGAAGATAAGTGCATGTCCTTCTACTCCACCATCTTGATTTGATCATGAAAAATTGTTCATAATTTGATCACAAAAAATTGTTCATAATATCTATTTTAACTATTTGAATATCTGCAGAATGTGAGGTTATGCCTCTTTACTTGTCTTTTTTGGATAGTGCATATTTTTGCCTTTTTCTTGATTAATATTCCTATGGGTTTTTCAACTTTATTAATATTTTTGAAGAGTGAAATACAGATTTATTTTCTCTATGGGACATATATTCTGTTTCTTTGATTTATAGTCTATCATTTTTTTATACTTTTTCTTATTTATTTGTTATTCCTTTTGAAGCTTCCTGTGATGGAAGCTTTCCTTTTATTTTCAGCCTTTCCTTGAGGCTGTTTTCCAACCCTTTATCTTAAATAAGGACCTCAATTCCACACACACCCCCCCTTTTTTTTGCTAGTAATTTTGAATGATGTCATGGAAACTGTGAAGGCTAGGTTATAGAGAGTTTGGATTGCATTATGATCTTCTCAAACATAACCACTGCATGAATGTACCACCATTTTTTTTTTACCTGTCCTTTTAATGATGGACATTTGAGAAATTTCTAGATTTTGACAATTAAGAATAAAGCTTCTAAAAGATCTCCATACAGGTCTTTGTGTGTTTTCATTTCTCTTGAATAAATACCCAAGATTGAAATTTCTGGGCAGTATGGTTGGTGTATGTTTATAAGAATTGAAATTTTTTTTAAATGGTAATAACATTTTGCCTTTCTTCAGCATTGCATTTCAGTTCTCTTTGCTCTGCATCTTTTCCAGCACTTGCTATTGTCAGTACTTTTTTTTTAAAGTCATTCTACATATTAAGGAATAATTACACTAGGAAAGGAACAATAAGAAAAGAAAATAGAACAAAAACAAAAAATCAAAAGAAAAAAAAATTTTTAAGAGAAAAATCCACAGCACTGCAGAAGGCCAACATAGAGGTAGAAGTACGTAAGGGAAATAAAAAGTGTGATTAAAAAAGAGAGAGAGAGAAAGAAAGTTTCAAGGTGGTAGTTCTTCTTAAGTGTAAAGTCTGTCCCCCATGGGTGGGGTTGGCCAGTGTCCTGTGAAGGTTTCCTGGTTGGGAGGACTTGTGCCTGGTCAATGGAGCTGGAGCTTGTCTCACCAGTGGGCAGTGTCATGTCCAGTAGTAGCTTTAGGGTGTCTATGGGTTTCATATAGCTTTGGGCAGCCTGTCTGCTAGGGTGCATTGAGTTTCTGTTTTGTTGAAGAACCGGCGTGGGGTGTCTGGGCACTTGTGCTTGCTGACTCTGCTGGTAGGAATGCAAACTGATGCAGACTCTATGGAAGACTGTATGGAGATTCCTTTAAAACCTAGAATAAAACTACCATATGACCCAGAAATATCACTTCTAGGCATATACCCTGAGGAACCCAAAATTGAAAAAGACACATGTACCCCAGTGTTCATAGCAGCACTATTTACAATAGGTAGGACATAGAAGCAATCCAGATGATAAAGATGTTGTGGTACATATATACAATTGGCTATCTATTTTACATATGGTAGTGTATATGCTTCCATGCTAATTTCTCAATTCATCTCACCCTCTCCTGCCTGTGTCCATAAGTCTGTTTTCTATATCTGTGTCTCCATTGCAACCCGCAAATAGGTTCATCAGCACCATCTTTCTAGATTCCATATATATGTGTTAATATAGGATATTTGCTTTCCTCTTTCTGACTTACTTCACTCTGTATAATAGGCTGCAAACTCATTTGAGTCAGTTCTAATGAGGTGGATTAACCTACAGCCAGTATTCTGGCCTAGAGTGTATTCTGGCCTACAGTGTATTAACCTACACTCCAGTATTCAGGCCTAGAGAATTCCATGGACTGTACAATCCATGGGGTCGCAGAGTCAGACACAACTTAGTGACTTTCATGTCAATAAAATTTTGTCTTTTTTTTCTTTGAAATTTTATGATGTTGGTTTACATTTCATTCTAAGATCTCATTAAAATTTTATTTTATGTGTGAAATAAGTATTGAGGTCTTCTGGGTATTTGCTTATTTAATGAATGTTCACTTATTCTCACACACTTTGTTGAAAAGTTTATACTTTTCTCCATTAACCTCCATTATCTTTTCTTTTAAGAAGCCAATTAACCAGGTAAAATGTATGAATCTATTTCAGGAACTCTATTCTATTCCATTTATCTATATGCTTATCCTTATGGTAATACTGCATGTCTTGATTACTGCAGTTTTATTATAAGGCTTTAAATTAGGTAATGTGAAACATGCAAATCTATTTTCCTTTTCCAAATTTTCTTGAACTTCTCCAGGTCCATTTTTTTCTTATGAATTTTATAATGCTTGTGAGTGTCTAAAAAGCAAAACTAAACTTTTTATTGCTGTTGCATTCAATCTATGATAACTTTAGGGGAGAATTGACATCTTAACATTTAGCATTATTATAAATGGTGCTAATTTTTAAATTTTATTTTTTTTTTCAGCTGCTTGTTGTCTATGATAGAGTTGATTTTCATATATTGACCTTATATGCTGTGACTCTGTTAAGGTAAATTAATTTAGTCACTTTTTAAAAATTGCTTTTTTTTGATATTTCTATAATCACTTGCAAATGAAGTCTGGTGGGTTTTCTGCTCCTGAAAAATTTCAGGTCTTTGGTTTGTTTTTACTTTTTATTGTTCTAGCTGGTATTTAAAATACAGTGTTTAAAATGGAGGCATGAGGAATGAGAGTGCGTGCCCTAATCTTGTTCCTGATCTTTGGAGCAAAGCATTCAACTTACATTGCACTTAATAACAAAAGATTGTATGCTGAAAACTATAAAATGCTAATGAAAGAAATTAAAAAATTCTCAATGAATAGAGAGAAATACAATACTTATGAATTTGATGATTCAAATTTGATGACTCAACATGACAAAGATGTCATTTCTTCCCAAATTGATCCATAGGTTTAATGCAATCTCTATAAAAACTCCAGCATGATTCTTTATAGTTAGACAATCTGATCTTAAAATTTAAATGAAGAGCAAAGGAACAGCCCAATATAATTATTTTTAGAAAGAATGACACAGCCTACATTTAGACTCACTACTTATCAACAATAATCAAGACAGTATAATACTAGTGTGGGGATAGGAGGTGGTGAATTCATGGATTAACAAAATACAGTGAAATTCAGAATTAGGTCCACACAAGTACAACCAACTGATTTTAAACAAATGTACAAAAGCAATCAATGGAGAAAGGACAATCTTTTCAACAAACGGTGTTGGAATAATTGGACTTTCATGGACAAAAACAGACAAACTAAGCAAACTTCAACCTAAACCTCACATCTTATACAAAAATACACTCAAAATGGAGCATAGATCAAAATGTAAAGTGTTAGAGTTTTGGAAAAAAGCACAGAAGAACTATTCATGAGTAGTGTTAGGCAAAATGTTCTAAGATAACATGAAATGCATGATGCATATATTAAAAGATTGAGAAATTGGATCCATATCAAAATTCAAAAATCAACAGCATAAGCAAATACCACTATACACCCATTAAATGATACATTTAAAGAGGACTAATACTAAATGTTGGCAAGATACTGAAGCAATTGGGGCTCTTCACATCACAAATGGGAGTGTAAATTAATACAATCACTTTGGAAAATGGTTTGAAAAATTTTAAAGATAAACACCCTATCTCCAGCAATCTCAATCCTAAATATTTACCTAAGACAAACCAGAAAATATATTCACACAGAAATAACTCCAATGTTCATGGCAGTCTCATTTACAATAGCTGAGACCTAGAAACAATTCCCACTAACTGGTGATGGGATTAAAATAAGTCATACATCCATACAGTGAAATACTACTTGCCAATAAAAAGAAATAAAATGGTGATACTCATTATAATGAATCTTAAAATAATTATCCTGAGAGAAGTCATTCACAACAGTGTGTATATACTATATGATTTGCATTTTCTAAATTTACAGGAAAGGGAAGCTAATCTGTATCATCAAAAGCATATCAGTAGTTGTCTGTGGCCAGCGGCACAGATAAAAATGGATTCCAAAGGAGCAGAAAAAATCACTGGGAGGTAATTGAAATTGAAATGCTTGATTGTGATTGTGGCTTGATGGTTTTAAGTTAATCACTGTGAACTTTCTATTTCCCCTAAATCCTGACCAAAATGACAATGTCAGCTGTGTTACATGCAACACTGTAAAAAAAATGATTCTTTAATTGTAAAATGAACATAGAACAAATACGAAATATATTTTTTAGGCTTTTCAGAGTGCAGTGATTCTGGTAACTTGAAACAATGCTTTCAGGGACTCTGAAACTCTATCTGGCAGCATTATAATATAAATATATGATTTATATCATTATAAATATATGATCCCAGTTATGATCATGAGGCTTGCCAGGTAGGATGGGTCTTCTGCCAGTAATGTCTCTTGGGAGTCACAATGAAGAACTGTGAAGATTACGCTCACCAAAGAGAAATGAATGCCTGATATACACACTGGCATGGCAAAATTTTCACTTTTGAAGTTCCATGTGGCTCTTTTGCATATTACAAAGTCATCATTTTTGGTTTTATGTGATTATATGTTTTCAAATTGTATTTTATCTTTTTAAATAAAATACTATAGTCTGTGTCTATTGATTCCCATATCTTAAATCTTAATGATTCTGTTTCTGTTGTCTCCACTGACGCCCACCGTAGGTTTGTTATTTAGTTACTTCCTTGGTGCTGTTCTTTATTTTTCAGTATGTACTTGTTATCATATTTATTGTTCAGTAGGAATAACAGGCTTGAGTTGTTTGTTTATTCAGTTCACCAAGAGGCACCACCTGTCCTTGACCATCTTATATTCAAGTTCAAGGCTTGAGACTCTCTAGATCTCCAGGGATCTGAGAGATCTGTGCAAGGGTTGGTCACTGTATGTTTCTCTTATCCTAAGGATGTATGTAAAATTTATCCATCAGAATTCTCATCTGGTTGTGTCCTAGGCCTCGAAGTATATTCCTCCCCTCCCAAGGCACCACTAAATGCAAACCTGGGTTGATAAGACTTCCTTCTGGCCTGTCAGATTCTCTCATTGCTGAAGCATATGTGAGTGTTAGGTCTATTTCTCTGGGTTCTCACAGTTCCTGAGGAAGCAATTCCTTACCATCCTGTAACCTCTACTTAAGAGATCTTAAACATCTTATCATTTGTTTTAGTTGTGTTCACTATATGATTGATTCAAATTACTAAACCTGCCATAATTGGAGCAGAAATCTCAAAGGTAAAGGTAAATTATATGCATGTGAGTGGAAGATTAGATTTGTACAAATGTACACAGGTAACAACATATGCAACAGGTGATATCCTCACCTCCTCCATCCTTGCTCAGATGTTATCTTCCCAAAGAGGCCTGCACTGACACTTCCTGCCCTGGCATGTTAAGCTTCATTGCTCTGTCTTTTTCTTCTTTCTTCATGACCTATCCCCTTCAAATTGTCTGAATCACTAACTTGTGGATTTTATTATCATTTCTCTGCTATCAGATAAATTCTATGAGGGCAGATACATTGGATGCTTGTCATTTACATGTCTAATGGCTTATGATGTTCTTGTAATACAAGAACTCAATATAATTTTTGACTGAAACAACTGCAGTTGGTGTCACAGTTTCACTGGGAAGGAGACAGCAGTGCAGTGGGGAAAGCTGAACTTGCATCTCACTCCTCTACAAGTAGGTGGTTGGAGTCAGTACTCCATTTTTGCCAGAGCTGTGTCAGGAGTGCTCAGCAGGAAATTGGAGAAACACATACACACCCACCTGGTGTTATAGCAACAACACAACAGGAGACTTCCTCCAAAAAAAATCTGGAATATGATCCAGAATACAATCATCTTCCAAATATCTATAACATAATCAAAAATCACTTATCATACCAAGAACCAGAAAAGTAAAAACTTCAGTGAGATTAAACATAGTATGTCCACATCAAGACAAAAAGAATCTAGAAATCATCTGTTAAGGATTTAAAACAGCTTTCAAACAAATGTTTCAACAAGCAACCATTAATTTCCTTGGCACAAATTTTAAAAATAGAAAATTTCAGCAAAGAAACAAAAGTCGAAAAATAATAATGTGAAAATGACATAACTGAAAATACAAACACTGAAGTTAAAAAATGAAACTTGCTGGATGATCTCAATAGTCTACTGGAGATGACAGATGATAGAATCAATAAACTTTAACAAAGATAAATATAAATAACTGATCTAAACAAAAGTAAAATAGACTGGAAAAAAAGTTCAGATCTACAGGGATTTGTGGGAAAACAACAAGCTAAAGGAGATCAGTCCTGGGTGTTCTTTGAAAGGAATGATGCTAAAGCTGAAACTCCAGTACTTTGGCCACCTCATGCGAAGAGTTGACTCATTGGAAAGGACTCTGATGCTGGGAGGGATTAGGGGCAGGAGGAGAAGGGGACAACAGAGGATGAGATGGCTGGATGGCATCATCGACTCGATGGATGTGAGTTTGAGTGAACTCTGGGAGTTGGTGATGGACAGGGAGGCCTGGCGTGCTGCAATTCATGGGGTCGCAAAGAGTTGGACATGACTGAGCAACTGAACTGAACTGAACATTCATATTTGGGGAGTTCTAGATGAAAGGAGAAAGGGGTACTGAGTAAATATTTAAAGAAATGAAGTCTGTAAACTTTTCAAATTTGATGAAAGATATAGAGCTACAGGTGTAGGAAGTTGAGCAAACTCAAACAGGATAAACCCAGAGAAGTCCATACCACAACATATATAAGTAAAGTTCTGAAAATTAAAAGAAAGAAAAATCTTAAAAGCACTGATGGAGGAAGTATCATTACTTTTAATAATTACTATTATTATTTTAAAAAGCCATAGTATTTTTCAAGTACTAAAACCAAAGAATAGTCAAATGTAAATTCTACATCTGGCAGAAACAGCCTTCAGAAACGAAGGTGAAATAAAGACACTTCAGATGAAGGAAAACTAAAAGAAATTTTCCCCAACAAATCCACCTTTAAATGATGGCAAAAGAAAGTTCCCTGAACAGAAAGCAAATAATAAAAAGAAGACATGGGACTCTAGCAATTAAAAATAAATAGAATGAAAATAAAAAGGGAACATATCAAAACATGTGAGATTAAGTTAAAGGAGTGCTGAGGGGGAAATTTGCAGCACTGAATGCTTACATGACTAAAGAAGAAAGTTCTTAGAATATATGTAGGATTTTTGAAAGAAAAGAAAAAAGTAGAAGATGGCTCTACTTGATATTAAGACTTGTTATACAGTTGAAGTCATCAGAATGCTGTGGTACTGGTGGAAGAAAAGATACATTGATCAAATGAAGCTAAACAAAAAATCTAGAAAAAGACCTACATAAGTATGCCAAACACTTTTTTTTTTAAGGTACAGAAGCAGTCCAATGAAAGAAGGAAATCTTTTCAACAAAGGTTCTGGAGTAACTGGACAACCATAGATGGGGGAACCACCTCAGGCCTAAATGCCACACCTTACACAGCATTACTCAAAGTAGATCTTGGTCTTCAATGTATAATGTAGAACTATAAACTGTAAACCTTTTTAAAAAAGGAGAAAATGCTCAAAATAGGGGACTTTCAAAAATTTCTGGGAGTTGACACTAGAATTACAATCCATAAACAGAAAGATTCATCCAACTATTATTTTGAAAATACTGTGTTCCAAACATGTTTTGAATCATTTACTACATATATATATATATATATATATGCACACACATACAGAGACACATACGTACGAAGATGCACACATACATGTATTTTAAAACTTTTTAAAAATGTGTGGAATTAAAAAAAAAAAGGTGATACAAATGAATTTATTTACAAGGCAGAAGCAGACTCACAGACTTGGAGAACAAACTTGTGGTTGCCAGAGGGGGCAGGTGGGGGGTAGGGATGGATTGGGAATTTGGGATTGACATGTACATAGTGCTATATTTGAAATAGATAACCAACAGGGACCTACTGTAAAATGAAATAAAATTATAAAATAAAAAATTAAAAAACTATTTTAAAACGGTATCCTCTTTCTACTACAATAATAGTGGTGCCGGGGCATATAAGCTAATTCTATAATATTTTAAATGCTTTGTACACAAAGAGATTATTTTGTTGGAAGCACTCTGATTTTGAAACCAGGCAGGACCCTGTGGGGCTCCCAGGCACAGAAACCTTTCTGTGTCCCCTGTTTCTTGTTTGTTGGGAATAGGCTTCAGCCTCCACAACCTTCCCTGAGTTCCAAATGGCAGGTTCAAACAGTTGCTAATCAGGAAAAGGAGGAGACACAAAAGCGAGAGAGGAGAAGTCAAGAAACAAAAGTGCAGCCTTGGGAGAATCCTGGTACCAGCTCAAGGGATACGCATAACAATATTTTTGAGCTCTTCTGCAGAACTAAAATCTCCAACAAATGGAAAATATTAACTACTTGATGACATATTATTTATTCCAGAAAGAAGGTCACAGTTTGATAACCTTGAGAACCACAGAAGCTCAATGGGAGACCAAATGAGGCCAGATTAAAGGAATGCAAGCCCTGCACACATTTTAATTCCTATCAACAACTTCACCCTTGAAACAGTGCCATAAAACTCCTTATAAAATCCCCCTTGGTTGGGACACAGAGTTTTGAGGCCATGAGTCCACTATGTCCCCTTTTGCCTGGCAAAGTAATAAAGCAATTCTTTTCTTTTTCATCCAAAACTCTTCTCCAAGATTTGATTTGGTACCAGTGCAGAGTGACTGAGTTTTGGCATCAATTTCCCCATTTTTATTTTCCATCAGTCTGTAATTTTTAAATGTTCAGGGTTCTTTTATTTACCATCTGAAGGATGAACCTATTTGCACTATTTACTATCTTTCTTAAGGCAATCTGCATTTCTTTGTTTCTTAGACTGTAAACAATGGGATTAAGCAGAGGTGTCAGCACTGTATATGTCACAGCCATCAGCATATCTTCATGGAATGAGTCACTGCTCTTGGGCCTCAAATAGACAAAGCCAGCAAATCCATAGTGTGTGCACACCACAGTGAGGTGGGAGGAGCAAGTTGAGAAGGCCTTATACCTCCCCTTGGCAGAAGGCATCTTCATAACCATGGACCCAATGAAGACATAGGAAACCATAATTAAAATAAAGCTGCCCACCAATACAAAGGCAGAGAGCACAAAAATAGCCATTTCATAAGACAGAGTATAATCACAAGCCAGGCAGACCACAGGCGAGATATCGCAAAAGAAGTGCTGGATGGTGTTGGAGTCACAAAAAGATAAGTTGAATACAATGGTGACGATGCACATAGAAACCAGGAACCCAACCAACCAAGCAGCCATCATTAACTGAAAGCAGATCTTCCGGGTCATGAGGATGGAGTAGTGCAGTGGGTTGTGAATAGCAGTGTAACGGTCATAGGACATGGCGGCCATGATGAAGCAGTTATTGCCTGACAAGCCAAAGAAGAAAAACATCTGTGTGGCACACTCAAAAACAGAAATGGACTTACTGTCTGATAGCAAGTCTACCAACATGCGGGGGATGATTACCATAGCGGTACAGGTTTCTGAAAAGGAGAGGCCACAGAGGAAAAAGTACATGGGGATGTGAAGGCTGTGATTGAGCTTGACGGCCACCATTATGGACACATTTGCAGCTAGAATGGTCACATGGGAGAAGAAAACCATCACAAAGAGGAGATCTTGCAGGTCCGGGAAACTGGAAAATCCCCACAGAAGGAATGTGCTCACTGTGGTATGATTGTCCATCCTCCTGGTGCACGTAGCAACTCTCTTTCAAAGGCAGAGGGTTGTTGAAATGAAGACTCTGAGATGAGTATAAACTGTCCTTATGGACTGATGTCACCTAGACTGTAATCAAGGGAACCTGAACTTCAAGGCACCTCTTCATGAGAGAGTCTGAGACAGTGATTCCAAAGGCAGTTGACTGAAGTCAAGTTTAGAAAGCAGAGTAGTGAGAATGATTCTAGTATGGGACTCTGTATTAAGGACATAGAGCGAGCCCAAATATCTTCTTAGATTATACTCACAAAGCCATTCTAATCTCTCTTTTCCAAACTATATCTGCATGTAAGAGGAAAATATGAATAAAATTTCTTTGTTCTCGTCCACAGGATTTATTGATTGTATTCAATGCTTCTTGAGATATAATGTTAACCTGGTACTCACAGGTGTTTTATAAACTATTGGCTGAATGAATAGAATAATCTAATCATTGAAATCACTTAAAGTAAATATTAAATTTTTAAAGAATTAGGGATATGAGTGAAATTATCCAAAAGACCTCTGACTTTCCCTTCAAAGAATCTTTTCATCAGTGCACTAAAAGTCACAATGTGACAATGATCTGACCACAAAAATTAATTTAACATGTTGTAATTTCTGCAGAGTTTCTAACCACACTAACTTTTGGAGCTTGAGATATATAATATCATTAGTTCTTAAGACATAATAATTTTCAAATTTCTTAATTTCTCATTGAAGTTCTTTCCCAGATGCCCAACATAATATTAATGGACTAGCTTGGAGTCAAAATGATTTTGAAGGCACTGTCTCATTTAGAATGGCATATTCTGGTAATAATGTTCTAATCAAATTTTGACTCTTTTAGCAAAACCTCCAGGACATTTCCTAGCAGATGTACTTGTTATGTGGTCTGCTTGGAAGTGCAGACCTGAATGGAATAAACTCAAATTCTTCAGATCAATTTGGCAAATCATATCGCTATTTCAATTTTTCATTAAACATTTGATCTCATAAGAGGTAAGGGGAGAAATGTGAAATGAAAAATCTCCATAGAATTTTGATTTTAACTTCAGTCATTGTTAAAGGGAATGGGGAAGAAAAATAGTAAGGAATCAGTGGTGGAAAAAGAAGAGTACAAGAGAAATAGAGAAACACTAGCTAGAAATTATTCTGCAGGACTAACACATATTTTGCCATTTGAAGAGTTACCATTTTCTTTTTGCACTGTAGTTATGGGGATAGAATACAAGAGGAGTCAGGCTAGGTGACCAGCACCCATCTATTACCCATAATGTGTCAGACATGAGACAGAGAGAAAGCTACTTCATGTAGTCCTCACAAATCTCTGTGTTTGGAATTTTTCATTCTGATTTTATAAAAGATCAAGTGAGTTATAGAGTGGTTAAGTGATTATGGAAGTCATCCATTTGTTCAACACATATTGACTAAATGAATACAATGGGCTAGACAATGTTGTACATGAGAAACACAAAATGTAACCAGACACATAGGATCTCTGTGATGTGAGAGTGAATGGCTACTTTGGTTTATGGAGTCTGGGACACCCTCTCTGAGGAGGTAACATGCTTAAATGGAGAACAGAATGGCAATAAGCAACCAGCAGGTAAAGATTAGGGGAGAGAGCATTAACCACATGGTTCACAACCAATTCAATCACTCTAAGGTGGGAAACTCATCCACCCAAGCAATCTTCCTAGACCCAAATGGCTTGTCTCTGTGACCACTCCACTCTCCTCTGAAGGTTTTTGTCCATTTACCTCTAAAGGAAACTTTTTCAATTTTATTGCTTTAGCTATCACTTACCTTGTATGACTCTCCAATTCTGACTTCTATCATATAGAAAACTCCAATTTCCTTTGGCACATTTCCAGGCCAAAATGTCCTCAAAGTATTGAATGTAAGATTTTCAGACCAGAACTGGCCACATTTCCCATACATGTCAGAGTTCCCTCCCGTACTTCCTACTTGAGTTAGTTACCGACATCAGAGAGCTACCATAAGATTCTATTTTTTACTCCTTCTCCATTTTCATAATTCCAGATGACTCGTTTGCCAACATCTTTATCATCTTTTTTTTTTTAAATTACCCCCGTTATTTTCCTGGACCTATCCCACAGAGTGTATATGGTGCTCCCTTGGTTGGTTATTTGTCACAAGTTGCCTGTGTTTTCATTTTATTTACCACATTGTGACTTGTTGTTAGATATCCAAATACAGAATATATCACTACTGCTGCTGCTGCTAAGTTGCTTCAGTCGTGTCCGACTCTGTGCGACCCCATAGACGGCAGCCTACCAGGCTCCTCCATCCTTGGGATTCTCCAGGCAAGAGTACTGGAGTGGGTTGCCATGAATATATCACTAATAGTGTCAAAAGCAGTGAATAGATGCATATTCCTTATAGAAGGAAATCCAAATACCCCAACATGCTATTTGATGCTCATCACAAATGGATCCCTAGGCACTGCTCCTGGCCCAGTTTCTGCTACATCCCTCTGCCCACCCTACACTCAAACCAGACCATGGTGCCCTCTATTTTCCAAACACATCATGATCCATATTGTGCTGCACCTTTGCACATGGTGTCCCCTCTGCCTCAGTTTCTCCTCCCCTATTTTACTTCTATTAGACTTTTACTAAGTTTTCGGGCCCTAACTTGAATTACTTTGATTCCTCACCTTCTCTTTTTATCCACATTTTCTAGATTCCAGGATCCTAACTATAAAATGTCTTCTTTCTATTCCATCACTCATGTGTTTCTTTTTCTTTTTTGCCAGTCTCTACTTTTTCCATCTTCTAGATCTATCGTTCAGCACCTACCACATTTTCTCCATCAAGTATATGATTATGCTATATATCTCCTCATTTTCAACATGTTTCATATATCCTTTTCTTACAAACGCGATAATTCTAATAACTTCTAAACTTCATTGCATGCTTCAGTTATTGCTGTTGTTCAGTCGCTAAGTCATGTCTGCCTCTCTGTGACCCAATGGACTGCAGCACAACAGGCTCCTCTGGCCTCCACTATCTCCCAGAGTTTCTTTAAATTCCTGTCCATTGAGTTGGTAATGCTATCTCATACATCCTCTTCGCTATCCTAAGAGATAAATGCTATTAATATGACTGTATTGCCTGGAAAATCCCATGGACAGAGGAGCCTGGTAGGCTGCAGTCCATGGGGTCGTGAAGAGTTGGACACAACTCAGCAGCTTCACTTTCACTTTTCACTTTCATGCATTGGAGGAGGAAATGGCAACCCACTCCAGTGTTCTTGCCTGGAGAATCCCAGGGATGACGGAGCCTGGTGGGCTGCCGTCTATGGGGTCTCACAGAGTCGGACACGACTGAAGCGACTTAGCAGCAGCAGCAGCTGGTGAAAAAAGGATAGCTTAGAGAGTTAGTTTGCCAAAGGCAATACAGCTGGTAAGTGTACATGGATAATATTTACACAGCAAGGCAGTGACTATCTGGAGACCCATTTACATGGCTACTTGATTATTAGGCCTACCCTCATTGCAAGTGTCCTAGCATGGCATTCAAGGTCTTAACCTGTCCAGCCACATCTCCTGTTGCCCTAGATGGGGAACATTCCCGTTTCCCAAATACATGTCCTTCAAGGCTTCTAATTTGCACACATTATTTTCTCTAATCTGCAATATCCTTCCTGAACTTTCCTGCCTGATAGAGGGCTAACACTCTTGAAAATACAGTTCCAATGGCACTTTCCCACAGAAAGCCTACCTAAAACTCCTGGCTGTGTTAGTCATTTCTACTAGATTCACATGTCATTTTATTAAGATGAAATTTTGTTTTAATTTCCTCCTTCCTCCTACACTAAAACAGGCAGAGACCAGTTTAAAATCTACTGAATGTAGGTTTTTGAGTAATTTCAGTGACTATTGAAAAAATTGAAATTTCATCCTCTCCAGAAAGCCACTCATTATTATTATATTGCTCATTTACTAATTCTTCTATAATCCATTTTTAAATGTATAAATAAAATGTATTTTGTGTGCACACATACTAAAGTTATAGGCTGCTCCCAGGAAAGTTTTAAGAATCTTGTCACCTAGCAATGGGAATGCATGTATAGAAGTTTTCTACATGCTCTCTTAATTGTAATAAAGATGGTGAAAAAAAAAAAAAAAACAACAAACTTCTGAAAATGTCAACAATGTTTGCTTAGAGTCTACGAGAATGAGACTAGCATTTTCTCATGTTAGGTACTACCCCAATTTCTGTTGAATCGAATCACACTTGAACTACAACAGTGGTCATCTACTAAGGGGCATATTGAACTCTCCAGGGTAGCTTTGTCAAAATCGTGCATGTCTACCCATGTCTACCACAAGTTCTTAGCAGGCCTCTCCAAGAAGAGATACCTCTGGCATATGAGGATACATGTCCTCTGTATAGTCTTTCTCACTAGTTATTGTTGAGAACTTTTGACTTGGATGATTCTTTTCAAATTCTTGGCTTTTTCCCATACAATTCTCGTACAGTAATGATAGAAGATTATGCCAGTATGATACTATATTCATTGTTCCCAATTGCCCTGGCAGGAACTGGAGAGAAGAAAATCTGTAACATGTTTTCAACCCTTCTATTTGTTTTTCCCAAGCACTACTCTCTTCATTAATCTGGATTTTGCTTTGAATTCAGCATCCTATTCAGAACTGTGAAGTTCTTCAAAGCTTCCCCAGTACTGTTTCCTGGATTCCAACTCTACCAGGCATAGGGAACTTTCAACATTCTCACTTCCTAGATTGTCTATACCCATATTTTAATACTTTCCAACAGGCTATTAATATCTACTGGCACTTGATTATTAGAAGATACAGAATAATCACTGTAAAGAGAATAAAATCCTATAATGTCCATGTTCTACACAAGGAAAACACCTTCTAGTCTCTTAAATTCATGAAGTAGTAAGCTAGAGGAAGAACTTACAGTCTCATATCTCAGATGTGGCTTTCTGCAATACTTTCTGTGATTTCAAATATTTCATATTTCAGGGATAATTTTTAAAGCAATTTTTCCTTTTGAATGCCTGTGATGAGTCCCTCTGGAATTAGTCTCCTTAACACAAAAGGTAGTATCTTCTCCATTCATTAAGGATGGAGCTCAGTACCATAAAAGATTTTAATGAGAGTCCTCTGGCCACAGGACTCTCTTAGACTACTGTTTTAGATACCAGGAGTCTTGTGCTCTGTGATCCCAATGTGATGTCCTCCAAAAATGTTTTATAATCCTGTTCTACATAAGTGTAATGATGTTTATACCTACAATTCTGAAGAACAAAGTGATGGAAACAAGTTGCTAAAAATAAACCTAGGGATTTAGATGATCCCCTCAGGCATATTTTACTTACTGCACGATACCATTTCTTTTATAATTCTGAAAATTTGCCAAGTCCCTAAAAACTCCACTACCCTATACACAGGTCAACTGGAATGGCATGCCATGAGAAGTTATTACCTGGAGAATCATTCAAAAGATTAGTAAAAAGAAGATTTTTTTCTGGATCACATTAAACTGTAGAAAATGCTTAAAGAGACAGGAACACCAAACCACCTTACCTACCTCCTGAGAAACTTGTATGCAGGTCAAGAAGCAATAGTTAGAACCGGACCTGGAAAAACAGACTCATTCAAAATTGGGAAAGGAGTATGTAAAGTCTATATACTGTCACCCTGCTAATTTAACTTATATGCAGAGTACACCAAGTGAAATGCCGGGCTGGATGAAGCACAACCTGGAATCAAGATTGCTGGAGAAATATCAGTAACCTCAGATACGCAGATGACAGCACCCTTAAGGCAGAAAATGAAGAACTAAATAGCCTCTTGATTAAAGTGAAAGAGGAGAGAAAAAAGCTGGTTTGAAACTCAACATTCAAAAAACAAAAGTCATGACATCTGGTTCCATCACTTCATGGCAAATAGATGAGTAAAAAAGTGGAAACAGTGACAGACTATTTTCTTGGGCTCCAAAACCACTGCAGATGGTGATTGCAGCCATGAAATTAAAAGATGCTTGCTCCTTGAAAGAAAAGCTGTGACAAACCTAGACAGTGTATTAAAAAGCAGAGACATTACTTTGCTGACAAAGGTCTGTATAGTCAAAATTGTTTTTACAGTTGTCATACGATGAGAGTTGGACCATATAGAAGGCTGAGTGCCGAAGAAGTGATGCTTTTGAATTATGCTGGAGAAGACTCTAGAGAGTTCCCTGTACAGCAAGGAGATCAAACCAATCAATCCTAAAGGAAATCAACCCTGAATATTCATTAGAAGGACTGATGCTGAAGCTGAAACTCCAATACTTTGGCCACCTGATGTGAAGAGCAGACTTGTTGGAAAAGACCCTGATGCTGAAAAATACTGAGGGCAGGAAAAGAAGGGGGCAACAGAGGATGAGATGGTTGGATGGCATCACTGACTCGATGGATATGAGTTTGAGCAAACTCTGAGATATAGTGAGGAACAGGGAAGCCTGGTGTGCTATAGTCCATAAGGTCACAAAAAGTCATACATGATTTAGAGACTGAACAACAACAAAATATAAGATTAACACACAGCATAAACACTATGATTTCTCCCTTAGTGGCAACTATTCTATAGAAGACCTGGCTGTGAAGGAAAATTCCATTTCATATAAATCCTGTTACTGTACTGCTGCTGCTAAGTCACTTCAGTTGTGTCCGACTGTGTGTGACCCCATAGACGGAAGCCCACCAGGCTCCCCTGTCCCTGGGATTCTCCAGGCAAGAACACTGGAGTGGGTTGCCATTTCCTTCTCCAGTGCATGAAAGTGAAAGTGAAGTTGCTCAGTCATATCTGACTCTTCGCGACCCCATGGACTGCTGCCTACCAGGCTCCTCCCTCCATGGGATTTTCTAGGCAAAAGTACTGGAGTGGGGTGCCATTGCCTTCTCTGCATCATCTGTACTACCATCTACCTAATGTGCTACTAAGTCTTATCTCCAATAACAATCCAACACTTGATACAAACCAGTGCACATGTATCTTTTGCTTAATATTTGCGCTTTCTTCATTTTGTACTCTGTTCTGTCAAAAAAAAAAAAAAATAGCTTCTTCTGATTTGACTCATCCAAACTCTTGCCCACTCTTTTTTTTTTTTCACTCTTTTTAAGGTTCAGAAATGCTACCTCATTTTTAAGAAGCCCCTTGCTTGAATGATGCATAAAAACAGAGAGAAATTGCAGTCATTAAGTATGAGTTCTATGAGGAGAGACACTTTGGATGACCTCCACTGGACACAGAACCTCAATGCTAGTAGATGTAGTGTTGCAATCCAGATAGCTCTACATAACAATAAATTGGGATTTTCTGAAGCTAGGCAGAGAGTTTTGTGCCTTTCCCCAATCTCCCTTACCAGGCCAGTGAACATTTCAACTTCTTTGAGACTCAGCTGCTAATATATCCTTTTGAGATTTACTGGTGGCTAAAAAGAATATAATTGATTCGAAATATCTGAAAGAGCATGCCCTCATTCCCACAGTGCCCCATGGCCAACAACTTAATGATATAGTATTTAAAAGCAACAATGACAAAAACACCCTGTTGTCACATGGTAGGACAACTCTGCTGTATCATTCAGTGCTCCTACGGTTTCAAACTGAAGCTACACGTCAGTAGAACCTGCATCTTTATCCAGCTTCTCCCCACGCCTGTCCTGCCTCTCCCTCTCCTTACGTTTTCTTCTGAGCTCATTCCTCAGTAAATCACTCACATATGAATTACAGTTTAAGGTCCTGTTTTAGAGACACTGTCTTCATTAAAAAAAAAAATACTTTCACTAATCTGTTTAGTTCGCACACATAGAATCAGCTTGTCTATTTATACAAACTGTCTTTCTAGAATTTTGACCCATATTCATTGAATGCATGCATCAAGTTTTGGAAAACTGTCACCTTACTTTTTTTTACTTACTTTACTTTACTTACTTCCTTATTATATTGTGTCTTCCAATCATGAACATGGTATATCTCACTCCATTATTTATGTCTTCTTTCTCTCAGCTGTTCTGTAACTTTTAGTGAAGACATGTTGTATAGCTTTCCATAAATTTATTCCTAAATACTATGGTTTTTAACATGTTTTATGAAATACATTTTTATTTTAATCTTTCCATTGTTTGTTGGAGTATATAAAAATAAAATTTCTTTTATATATTAAGAATGTTATCCTGTGATCTTACTAAATGAGTTATAGTACATGTTTTATAGATTTCTTAGAATATTCTGCATGAACACATCTACAAATGGAGGCAGTTTCACTTATTCCTGTTTCAACTACATACTTTTTAAATTTTTTGTTGTCTTTTATAAATAGCTGGGACCTCCAGTAAAATGCTGAATAAAAGTAGTGATGGTGAACCTCCTTATTTTTTTTCCCAAGTGTAGGTGAAAGTCATTTAATCTTTTACCATTAAGAATGATGTTAGCTGAAAGATTGTCATAGATGTTCATTATCAGTATTATTGTTGGTGCTGATATTCCTCTCTTCTCCTTTCCTGCTTTCTTTTGGGTTGTTTGAATTATAAAAATCTCACTTAAATCTTTCCACTGGTATTTTGGCATATTTCTTGCATTATGCTGCTTAGGAGTTATTCTCAGAATAAGAATATATGTTGCCAAATTCAGTTGTCAAATATATGTAAACTCAATTCAGTTTACTTAGGACCTGAGTCTCCTGCATTGCAGGCAGATTCTTTACCTTCTGAGCCACCAGGGATGCCCCAATAATGTAGTAATTCACACAAAATATGGAGACCCTGCAATCCTATATGCTGATTTTCCTCCTTCCACCTTTATGCTATACTTGTCACACATATGTCTTATGTCTCTATTCATAAAGACCCCACTTAACAATATTACTTTTTTTGTTTTGGTAAGTTTTATGTACTTTAAAGAAATTAAAAAGGAAGAGAGTTCCAGAAAAACATCTATTTCTGCTTTATTGACTATGCCAAAGCCTTTGACTGTGTGGATCACAATAAACTGTGGAAAATTCTGAAAGAGATGGGAATACCAGACCACCTGACCTGCCTCTTGAGAAACCTATATGCAGGTCAGGAAGCAACAGTTAGAACTGGACATAGAACAACAGACTGGTTCCAAATAGGAAAAGGAGTACGTCAAGGCTGTATATTGTCACCCTGCTTATTTAACTTATATGCAGAGTAAATCATGAGAAACACTGGGCTGGAAGAAGCACAAGCTGGAATCAAGATTGCCGGGAGAAATATCAATAACCTCAGATATGCAGATGACACTACCCTTATGGCAGAAAGTGAAGAGGAACTAAAAAGCATCTTGTTGAAAGTGAAAGAGGAGAGTGAAAAAGTTGGCTCAAAACTCAACATTCAGAAAACTAAGATCATGGCATCTGGTCCCACCACTTCATGGGAAGTAGATGGGGAAACAGTGTCAGACTTTATTTTTCTGGGCTCCAAAATCACTGCAGATGGTGACTGCAGCCATGAAATTAAAAGACGCTTACTCCTTGGAAGGAAAGTTATGATTAACCTAGATAGCATATTGAAAAGCAGGGACACTACTCTGCCAACAAAGGTCTGTCTAGTCAAGGCTATGGTTTTTCCTGTGGTCATGTATGGATGTGAGAGTTGAACTGTGAAGAAAGCTGAGCACCGAAGAATTGATGCTTTTGAACTGTGGTATTGGAGAGGACTCTTGAGAGTCCCTTGGACTGCAAGGAGATCCAACCAGTCCCCTTTAAAGGAGATCAGTTCTGGGTGTTCTTTGGAAGGACTGATGCTAAAGCTGAAATTCCAATACTTTGGCCACCTCATGTGAAGAATTGACTCATTGGAAAAGACTCTGATGCTGGGAGGGATTGGGGGCAGGAGGAGAAGGGGACGACAGAGGATGAGATGGCTGGATGGCATCACCGACTCAATGGACATGAGTTTGAGTGAACTCCGGGAGTTGGTGATGGACAGGGAGGCCTGGCGTGCTGCAATTCATGGGGTTGTAAAGAGTCGGACATGACTGAGCAACTGAACTGAACTGAAGAGGAATACAATATTTTTTATATTAAACCAGTGTTTCTCATTTTAGATTCTCTTCATTCATTTTCGAAAATCAGACACTTCCATTCTCTCCTTGAGGTCTTGCTCCTCCTGCTTGTATTACAAAGGTCCTGCTATGGCGACAGTGGCTTGGTTTCCTAGGGATGTATGCAAAGCCCAGAGATTCTCTTTTAGAAATGATCATATAAGGAACTGGAGAAGAATGTCTATGTACTGAATCCTAGCCTCCACTGGTTGGAGTTGCCCCTGGGGCCATAGCTTCTTCCATATCTGGGAGGCACTTGTTTTTGGACTGAGCAGACTTCTCATGCCTTCCTAGAAGGTCTTGGGTTTCAGAGAAGGAATGCAGCAAGCATTAAAGTGAAGCTGTCGTTCACTTTACAGTCAGTAGCACTGAAAGTGGGAAACTATCAATATGAGTCAGAACCATCCAGTACAAGTTGCTTGAGTTCATCAGTTTCAGTTCTCTTATCTGATAAATGAGGATAATAAAAGTACCTACATCATAAAATTGTCAAGAGAATTAAATATGTGAAAACGGTTAAGCACAGTTCTTAGCAAAAGTGAGCCCTGAATGATTGATTGTTCTTACCATTTCATTGATGGCAAATCCCAGTTCCTCAAAAACAAAGCCTAAGAGGCTGATATAGGAGATAACAGATTTAGGATTAGCAAGAGAATTCATTTGGGATTGAATATTAGGGTTGAAAATACCTGTATTGTACTACTATCCATCTACTTAAAAGGTACTACTCAGAAATGGATTGCTTTAAGGTTACTGACAGTGAGAGACTATTTCTTATCTAGAAGTCATCCCTTTACTTTGTAATTCTCTAGAAGACTTTTAAGCTTTTGCTTTTTTACTTTAAGATAATTAATACACATGTTCAATTTTTTTTGTTATTTAAATTCAACTTTCCATCATATTCTACAACATATTATCCCAAAGTAGTTAATAACATGTATTATAAATATCAATATAGATTACTTATCAAAAAACATATATTGAATGGATAAATCTAAAATTACCTTTTTATACCTGAAATTTAGTACTATTTCTTAATTGGAAATATCAAAGAAAATCTGGAACCAGTGTTTATCTCTAAGACAATTTATTGTATTGTACTTTCCAGTAAATTATTAAATGAAGGTTGTAGAAGTATGTATAAATATCTTAATAGAAGCAAAAGAATAAATTGACCACTTGAGAATTGAAAGACTCTTGAAATATTAGTTGCTCTGGTGTGTGAATTGAACTGTTGAGTATTCACTATGGAACATAATGACATTTCAACATTGCTTTTGAATTCACATTTGAATCTCTAGATTCTTCAGAGATTTACCCCCAAAGGCAAACAAAAATTAAAGATAGCTTTATAATCACAATCACCATGATTTGTTACAGAAAGATGAATTCTTATTCCAGGAGGTAAGATTTTAGCTTTTGTTAATGAATCTGTTGTACTGATTTTCATTTACTATTTGAGAACGTTCTACTCCCTAAAATTGTCTCTGAATTCACAAGTTAGAGTTGGGGAACAGGGCAGTTTTAATCAAGCAACTAGTAGATAATGTTAGCTGCAGAGCTATTTCCGCCATCAATTTCATGCGTAGTCAGTTTCAAGCATAGTCCATAACAAGGATCCTTTGTTCCTGATCTATAACAAGGAAACTCATATGGCCATTCAACACTCTCCAAACTCGGCACTCCAACATAATGCTAGTAACTTTACTCTAGAGATGTTTGGGCATTTACTGGTGTTTAAAGATTTCAATTGAAGATTAAAAAATTGAAATATATTATATCTATTTTTGTAAAAAGAATTATTTTGTTTATGGATCTGTTGCTTTAGCTTCAAGAGAATAACACATCACGTAAAGCTCAGGACTTAAGTCAGCAGTTTCAGAAATGAGGACCACTAACTAGGTGATCATTCTTAAGATTTTGAACCGCGTTTTATTCAGTTATAGATTATGTTGAAAATATTTCATTCTGCTGCTGCTGCTAAGTCTCTTCAGTCGTGTCCGACTCTGTGCGACCCCAGAGACGGCAGCCCACCAGGCTCCCCCATCCCTGGGATTCTTGAGGCAAGAACACTGGAGTGGGTTGCCATTTCCTTCTCCAATGCATGAAAGTGAAAAGTGAAAGTGAAGTCGCTCAGTCGTGTCTGACTATTAGCAACACCATGGACTGCAGCCTACTAGGCTCCTCCATCCATGGGATTTTCCAGGCAAGAGTACTGGAGTGGGGTGCCATTGCCTTCTCCAATTTCATTCTATAAATAGTCCAATTAGAAAACACTGTTAAAGTAGGAAGTAATTTGGTTTGTTTGAATAAATGTATTTTAATTATGTACTTATATCAATCATGCTTTTTGCATAGTAATTACATCAATATTTCAAACTACCTAATAATCTTTTTAATTTAAAAAATCCACAACCCTAATTTGAAATTGGTTTCTGTTATACTATCAAGAACATTTTTATTTCTCCTTTACAAAAGTTTTAAGGGATAAATATTATGAAATACATAACTAGAAATACATAACTATGTATAAAAGAGATATACATAACTGCCAGAAGGCTTAAAGGATAGTCTGTTATACACTCATTGCCAGATGTATTGGACTTTGTAGTCAGTATTATATATTGCCTGGTTACTAGAGGAAATGGGTAGTCAGATTTTTTTGGACTTCATATTTTGATTCTATCAATTGCTGTATAATCTTGTACAACTTATATAACCTCCTCAAATTCAGTTTACTCACCTATAAAATAATAAAAATAAATATTTGATGAAAAATAGACTATAAACATCCACTATATATACACTAAATACCAGACTAAATTATAAGCATAGACTATATATACACACACATACTAAATTATAAGCATATAAATATAAAATGCTTAAATTGATGCTTATAATTTAGTAAGCATATAATAAAATTTAGCTATTAATCAAATCTCTATTACAAAACCCTACACATTTCTTTTCTAATTTTTAAATTATACTCATTGATTTTTTTAAAATTTTATTTTATTTTTAAACTTTACATAATTGTATTCGTTTTGCCAAATATCAAAATGAATCCATCACAGGTATACATATGCTCCCCATCCTGAACCCTCCTCCCTCCTCCCTCCCCATCTCATTTGTTATATTTGTTCTATGAGTTTAAATTCACTTTAAGTGCATTTTGGATGCAATATGATACATAAGGTAAAAGATATTATTTCAAGAAAGTTTTCTGGTAATTCTGCTGAAAATAATAGTCTCACAACTGCATGTAAATATGCAGTGATTCTTGAATATCTTTATTTATAATCACATCCTATATCTGTACTAATGAAAATGAAATTATCAAATTTACAATTTCTGTAATAAATTGTTTTATCTAGGTTCATTTTGGTAGCAGCTACCTTATCTCATGGATTCCCTGTGGCAGAGGAATGGTACCTCAATGACAGGATTCATTTTACTGGGTTTAACAAATGATCCAGTGCTTCGAATCATCCTCTTCATAATCATCCTCTTTATCTACCTGGTGACCATATGTGGAAATCTCAGCACAATCATTCTTATCAGAATCTCGTCTCAGCTCCATCATCCTATGTATTTTTTCCTGAGCCACTTGGCCACTGCTGATGTGGGCTATTCATCTTCTGTTACACCCAATATGCTTGTAAACTTCCTGGTGGAGACAAATACTATCTCCTATCCTGGATGTGCCATCCAGCTTGGTTCAGCTGTTTTCTTCGGGTCAACTGAGTGCATCCTTCTGGCTGCCATGGCATATGATCGCTTCATAGCAATCTGCAGCCCACTGCTTTATTCCACCAAAATGTCCACACAAGTCTGTGTCCAGTTACTCATAGTGGCTTACATAGGTGGTTTTTTCAATGCCTCCTCCTTTACTATTTCCTTCTATTTTTTACACTTCTGTGGACCAAATCGAGTCAATCATTTTTTCTGTGATTTTGCTCCTTTGGTGGAACTCTCCTGTTCTGACATCAGTATCCCTGCAGTTGTCCCCTCATTTACGGCTGGCTCCATCATTGTGGTCACAGTGACTGTCATAGCTGTATCCTACATCTACATCCTCATCACCATCCTGAAGATGCACTCCACCGAGGGATGCCACAAAGCCTTCTCCACCTGCACGTCCCACCTCACAGCAGTCACTCTGTTCTATGGGACCATCACGTTCATTTACATGATGCCCAAGTCCAGCTACTCAACTGACCAGAACAAGGTGGTGTCTGTGTTCTACATGGTGGTGATCCCCATGTTGAACCCCCTCATCTATAGCCTCAGGAACAATGAGATTAAGGGGGCTCTGAAGAGAGCTTGGCAGAAAAATACTTTCTTAGTGAAGCCTGTTATTTCATAGGATTTGATACAATAATATACCATATATATAATAATAAGAGGAAATTAAGTGTTTGTGGTTTAAATATACCCATCACATTATCCTGGTTGCTATCTTTTAGTAAAGGCAGGGAGAAGATTTTTAGATACCTAATTATGAGTCAAAGACCCATAGTAAGTTTCCTTTAATAAAATTAAACTTAAAATTAAGAAAAAAATTGGTTCATATAAACATATTTCATCTTTTAAAATCATTTAAAAATGTTATTCATATATTTTTTCCAAAATTGTACTCTACCATAGGATTATTGTATCTCCAAACATTTAAGCCTGTGTGCATTTTCAACTGCAGTCTATTCTGTAATAGGGAGATAACTATAGTTTTGCTTGTGTACATTCTGAAAGGAAATGACAAAGTGGAATCTGAAAGTTTCTGGAGACATTCTTGCAGGAAGCAGAACAGAACATATACCTGTTCTCTCAGGTATATGCTGAGCATGGACTTTAAGATCCATAAATTCTGGCCTATGTTCCTAGTCTCTGGCTCCAGTCACCACCCAGAGAATCCCCAGGGAAGAACAGAAGTCCCTGACTGACTTGTGAATTCTGTCAGGTTCAACAGTGATTTCTCTCTAGGAATTAGTAGGGTCCTACTTGGTGTGCTGTGGTCCACGGGGTTGCAAAGAGTTGGACCCAAATCGGTGACTGAACAACCAAAAAAACTCCTCAGGGACTGAGTGGAACAACCTCTTGGAGTGACTTGTTCATGGTCAGGCTTACATCCTTCTCTCAGGAAGCTGGAAGGAACTGGATTGTTCCCCCTGAATTTGTAACTGTTTCCTGGAGATGCTCAATCAACCTCTCTGTGCTGATGACAACTGAATTTGTTGAGCTTTCCTGTCCCTCTTTAATGTTTCAGGCACAGATTCTATATTTTTGCTCCCAGAGTCATGGGGCATTAATCATCTCCTTCATTCATTTATTCTTTCATACGTTCCAAAAGCATATTGAGTTACTCTTGTATTCCAGAGACAGTCACAGGCCATTGGAAATAGAAGTTACAAGCACCTAATATATTTTCTCTCATAGTATTTATTTCTGGAGAAGGCAATGGCACCCCACTCCAGTACTCTTGCCTGGAAAATCCCATGGATGGAGGAGCCTGGTAGGCCGAAGTCCATGGGGTCACTAAGAGTCGGACACGACTGAGCGACTTCACTTTCACTTTTCACTTTCATGCATTGGAGAAGGAAATGGCAACCCACTCCAGTGTTCTTGCCTGGAGAATCCCAGGGACGGGGGAGCCTGGTGGGCTGCTGTCTCTGGGGTCGCACAGAGTCGGACACGACTGAAGCGACTTAGCAGCAGCAGCAGCAGTATTTATTTCATAGCATAAGCTTAATAATAAAACCAACAAGTTAGTGATTCAGACTATTTGAAGGGGGTAGGGGTATAGAGAAAGAAAAAGCAGACAGAGTAATGAAGCTTAACCTGCCAGCGCAGGAAGTGTCAGTGTTGACCTCATTGGGAAGCTAACATCTGAGCAACATCTGAGGTGAAGACACTCACTGCCTATTGTATAGGATGTTACCTGTGTACATTTGTGCAAGTCTAATATTCCACTCACGTTTACCTTTAGGGTTATGACAGGTTTGGTAATTTGAATCAACTCCATGGTGAGCACAACAAAAACAAACGATAGGATGCTTAAGATAAAATATCACAGAAGAGATTATAGTATAAGGAATTGCTTTACCAGGGACTGTGAGAATCCAGAGAAGTACACCTAACACTCACATATGCTTCAGCAATGAGAGAATTTGACAGGCAAGAAGGAAGTGTTACCATCCCAGGTTTGCATTCAGTGATGTTTGGGGATGGGTGGAACAAATATCAAAGCCTAGGGTACAACTAGATAAGAATTATGGGGATAAGTGTAACATATATCCTCAAGATAAGCAGAAACCCAGTGACCAAGTCTTGCACTTATGTGCAGCCCTGGAGATCTAGAGAGTCTCAAGCCTTCAACTTGGGTATAAGGTTCTGTCAAGCACAGGTGGTACTTCTGAGTGAACTGAACAATCAAATGAATAACTCAAGCCTCAATTATTCCTACTAAATATTAAACAGGATAACCAACACACACTGAAACATTGTGACCAGCACCAAGGAAATAAGGTGTCACACACATCATGGGAGTCAGTGGAAACAGCAGACAACAGAAACAGAATCATGAAGATATATGGGCATCAGTCTCAGGAGGTTGAACTTTTCTAAGAATCTGTCCATTTCCTTTAGTTTGTCCATTTTATTAGCATATAGTTGCTCATAATATTCTCTTATGATCTTTTGTATTTCTTGTTGTCTGTTGTAACCTCTCCTTTTTCATTTCTAATTTTGTTGATTTGATTTTTCTCCCTTTTTTTCTTGCTGAAATAGAAATTATGAACAACCTAATTACAAACACTGAAATCAAAACAGTGATCAAAAATCTCCCAAAAAACAAAAGCCCAGGGCCAGATGGCTTCACAGGGGATCTCTAGCAAACATTTAGCGAAGAGCTAATGCCTGTTTTTCTGAAACTCTCTCAAAAAACTGCAGAGGAAGGAACACTCACAAACTCATTCTACAAGGCCAGAATCACCCTGATACCAAAACCAGGCAAAGACAACATGAAAAAAGAAAATTACAGGTCAATATCCCTGATTAACATAGATGCAGAAATCCTCAACAAAATTCTAGCAAACAGAATTCAACAACACATTAGAAATCTCATACACCATGATTAAGTTTGGTTTATACCAGGGATGCAAGGATTCTTCAATATAAACAAATCAATCAATATGATATACCATATTAACAAATTGAAAGATAAAAACCATATGATCATCTCAATACATGTACAAAAAGGCTTCAACAAAATTCAGCACCCATTTATGATAAAAATGTTTCAAAAAATGGGTATAGAAAGAAGCTACCTCAATATAGTAAAGGCCATACATGAAAAGCCAACAGCAAACATTATTCTCCATGATTAGAAGCTAAAAACATTCCCTCTAAGATCAGGAACAAGACAAGGATGTCCACTCTCACCACTATTATTCAACATAGTTTTGGAAGTCCTAGTTATGGCAATTAGAGAAGAAAAGGAAATAAAAGGAATCCAGATCAGAAAAGAATAAGTAAAACTCTCACTGTGTGCAGATGGCATGATACCATACATAGAAAACCCTAAAGAAACTATCAGAAAATTACTAGAGCTGATCAGTGAGTTCAGCAAAGTTACAGGATGTAAGGTCAATACACAGAAATCACGTGCATTCCTGTATACTAACAATGAAAAATCATAAAGAGAAATTAAGGAATCAATCCCATTTATCATTGTAACAAAAAGATAAAATATCTAGCAATAAACCTACCTAAAGGGACAAAAGACCTGTATATGGAAAATTATGAAACTGGTGAAAGAAATCAAAGATGACATAAACAGATGAGAGATACTTCATGTTCCTGGGTAGGAGGAATCAATATTGTGAAGATGACTATACTACCTGGAGAATCCCAGGGACAGAGGAGCCTGGTGGGCTGCCGTCTATGGGGTCGCCCAGAGTCGGACACGACTGAAGTGACTTAGCGGCAGCAGCAGCAGCAGCAGCAAAATGGAGACAAAACCAATTATTTCTCTAAATACCAGTAACAAGCAATTAGAAACGAAAATTTAAAAAAATTATAACATAAAATAATAAAGTATCTAAGGAGAAAAAAATTCCAGAGAAAGTGAAAGTGAAGCCGCTCAGTCATGTCCGACTCTTTGCGACCCCATGGACTGTAGCCCATCAGGCTCCTCTGTCCATAGAATTCTCCAGGCAAGAGTACTGGAGTGGGTTGCCATTTCTTCCTCCGGGGGGTATTCCTGACCCAGGGATTGAACCCAGGTCTCCCACATTACAGTCAGACACTTTACCGTCTGAGCCACCAGGGAAGGAGAAAAAAATCCCAGAGAAGAGGAAAGGAAAAAAAGCCATAGAATAATTTAAGGATTAAGGGTTGAAATGTCCCAAATCTGGTTTAAAAAAAAAAACTTACCTAAAAATCCCAAAGCATAGTGAATCCCAAAAAAGATACATACATATACATACTCACACACACACTTAGTCTCATAGTTGTGAACATAATAGCAGAGTACTGAAAACCAAAGTGAATCCTGAAAGCAGCAAGAGGAAAACATATGTGATGACATTATATGCAGGGAACTCTGATATAATTGGGCTTTCCTGGTGGTTCAGATGGTAAAGAATCTGTCTGCAATGCAAAGGCCTGGGTTGGATCCCTGGGTTGGGAAGATCCCCTGGAGAAGGGAATGGCGACCCACTCCAGTATTCTTGCCTGGAGAATTCCATGGACTTAGGAACCTGTCAGTCTATAGCCCATGGGGTTGCAAAGAATCAGACCTGACTGAGCAACTAACATTTTCACTTTCTTTCTAATATAATTAATGCCTGATTTCTAATCAGAAAAAAAAAAAAAAAAAAGCCATGGAGGTCAAAATCTATTTGAATGAAATATTCAAAGCTGTAAAAGGGAAAATAAACTTTCAACAAAAAATTTTATAATTATAAAACTACCTTTTAAAAATAAAGAAACAATTAAAATATCTTCAGACAAACCACCCTGGAAAGATATGTTGTCCACAGACCTAAGCCACAATAAAAAGCTAAAGGAAAAATTATAAGCTGGAGGAAAAAATTCTAAGATTTAGTTTTGATGTATATGATGTAGTAAAATACATTAAAAATGAAAGATATGTGTGTATAGTATGTATGTGTGGTTTAAGCTGCTAATTGATCATTCTCTATGCATCAGTAGAAGCACAATGCAAGAATCAAAAAGCACCAAAAATAATACATATTATGATCTGGGTTGAGAAACTTAACAAAGTTGTCAATTCTACTTATATTAATCTCTAACACGCATGCAATCCTAAATAAAATTCCAAATGGATTTTTTTTTTTTTTAGAGAACACAAAAATTAATTCTAAAACTCATATGGAATCAGGGACTTCTGGGTAAAGATGAAATAAATACAAGCATCCAATTTTATAACCCTCTTAAACCCCATTAAAATGACAAAAGGGGAATTTTTAATTTTTTGTTACTTTATTCATTGAAGGATACCTATATATAGCAAAATGCATAAACCTAGGTATATGTTTGGAGAGTTCTGACAAATGTGTACACCCACGTAACCAACACACTAGTCAATATGAAGAACAATGTCATCACACAATAAAGATTCTATATATCCAAACTGTAGGCTTTTTAAAAAAATATTTTCTAAAGTATAATAACCTTCAGTAAAATAAGCAAATCCATTTAAAATGGATGATTTAATAATATTTACCCATTTAATCATTAAACCGCAACCACAGTCAAACAAAAAAGCGTTTCAGTTATCTCTCAATGATTCCTTCTGCCCCACGGCAATGCATTTTCTCTGTACACCTAATGATTTGTTTAGGTGAGACAACTAATTAGAGACAACTAATGATTTGTTTTCTGACAATATAAATCAGTTTCTTTTTTCTGTAAATTTGTAAGATGAGGCGTATATAGTATATACACTATGGATTTCTTATACATATACACTATATTATTTCTTATACAGTATATAGAGATTTCTTTGTCTAATCATAATTATTTTTATAACTTTATAATTATTTTATGATTATTTAATCATAATCATAATTATTTTGATATATACAAATACATTAATAATTTATATATCCACAGTTTTGCTTTTTATTGTAAAGTAGTATTTCATTGTATAGATATACCACTTTTCTAAATCTACTCTCCAGTTGGTGGGAATTGTTTCCAGTTGGGACTACTGTGAATGATGTTGATATGAACATTTGAATCATTTCTGTGTGGACATTATTTTTCATTTATTTTAGGTAAACACTTAAGAGTGGAATTTCTAGGAGATATGCTTTTGCTTTTAGAATTTTCAAACTATTTTCAAAGTGATTGTACTGTTTTATATTCCCATTTGCAATGTTGAGAGTCAAATTGGTTCACAATCTTGCCAACATTTGATATTATTAGTTTTCTCTAAATGGTATCTATTTACGCTTTTAACTTGCATTTTGATATTTCCAACTTATCAATTTTTTGATATGTTTATTGGACTTTTGGTGTCAAGAACTTTTTGCATAACCCTGATCATGAGTAACTCTATGCTTTCTTCTGAAAATCTTACATTTCACATTTTGGTCCATATCCATCTTGACTGTATTTTTGTATAAGGTGAAATTTAGGTTGAGGTTTGTTTGGTTTTGCCTATGAAATTCTAATTATTCCAATTATTGAGACACTATTTATTAAAAAACTATCTTTTCTCCATTGAACTATCTTATCTGCACTGAATTGTAATTTTGTTTGAAGTTAGTTGGCTATACTTGTGTGAACCGGTTTCTGAATTTTCTGTTCTATGCTGTTGATTTTTTTTTTAACACCAAAAATGTTTTGTATTTGGGTATAGCTGATTACTACAAGGTTGTGATAGTTTCAGGTGAACAGTGAAGGGACTCAGCCATACATATACAAGTATCCATTCTCCCCCAAATCCACCTCTTATCCAGGCTGGCACATAACATTGAGCAAAGTTCCATGTGCTATACAATATGTTTTTGTTGGTTGCTACTGCTGCTAAGTTGCTTCAGTTGTGTCCGACTCTGTGCGACCCCATAGACGGCAGCCCACCAGGCTCCCCCATCCCTGGGATTCTCCAGGCAAGAACACTGGAGTGGGTTGCCATTTCCTTCTCCAATGCATGAAAGTGAAAAGTGAAAGTGAAGTAGCTCAGTCGTGTCCGTTGGTTATCCATTTTAAATAAAGCAGTGTATACATTACCTTCTAAAAATCCTTAACTATCCCTCCCCACCCCCACAACCCCACCACCCCACCCCCTGGCAACCATGAGTTTGTTTTCTCAGTCTGTGAATCTCTGTTGTGTAAGTTCATTTGTATCATTTCCTTTTAAAAGTCTTTTTCATTTGCAAATGATTGTAGAGAATTCAAAAAATTAATTTTTAAATACTGACTATAATTATATTTAATAAATTTACTTCATACAAGGTCAATATTTAAAAAATCAACTGTATACTGACACTAAGCAACTGAAAATTAAAAATAAATTGTAAGGAGTTTCCTTATGCTTCAGTGGTTAGGGCTCAGTGCTTTCACTGCCATGGCCCAGGTTCAAATCCTGGTCAGGGAACTAAGATCCCTGCAAGCCACAGGGAGAGGCCAAAAAATAATAAATAAAATTTTAAATTATTATCATTTATAATAGCACCAAATATTAAAATGTCACTTCTCCCTAAAATGAACTATAAATTCAATGCAATAGCAATAAAAATTTTACTGGGTTTTGTGTGTGTAAGTTGATAAACATTTAAAAATTTCTATGGAAAATAAATGAACTTGGAGTACCTAAAACAAATTTTGAAGAGGAAAACGATTTTCAGTCAGTTCAGTTCAGTTCATTCATCCAGTTGTGTCCGACTCTTTGCGACTCCCTGAATTGCAGCATGCCAGGCCTCCCAGTCCATCACCAACTCCCGGAGTTCACCCAGACTCATGTCCATCGAGTCGGTGATGCCATCCAGCCATCTCATCCTCTGTCGTCCCCTTCTCCTCCTGCCCCCAATCCCTCCCAGCATCAGAGTCTTTTCCAGTGAGTCAACGCTCCGCATGAGGTGGCCAAAGTACTGGAGTTTCAGCTTTAGCATCATTCCTTCCAAAGAAATCCCAGGGCTGATCTTCAGAATGGACTGGTTGGATCTCCTTGCAGTCCAAGGGACTCTCAAGAGTCTTCTCCAACACCACACTTCAAAAGCATCAATTCTTCAGTGCTCAGCCTTCTTCACAGTCCAACTCTCACATCCATACATGACCAAAGGCAAAACCATAGCCTTGACTAGACAGACCTTTGTTGACAAAGTAATGTCTCTGCTTTTGAATATGCTATCTAGGTTGGTCATAACTTTCCTTCCAAGGAGTAAGCGTCTTTTAATTTCATGGCTGCAGTCACCATCTGTAGTGATTTTGGAGCCCAGAAAAACAAAATCTGATACTGTTTCCACTGTTTCTCCATCTATTTCCCATGAAGTGGTGGGACCGGATGCCATGATCTTCGTTTTCTGAATGTTGAGCTTTAAGCCAACTTTTTCACTCTCCACTTTCACTTTCATCAAGAGGCTTTTTAGTTCCTCTTCACTTTCTGCCATAAGGGTGGTGTCATCTGCATATCTGAGGTTATTGGTATTTCTCCTGGCAATCATGATTCCAGCTTGTGTTTCTTCCAGCCCAGCATTTCTCATGATGTACTCTGCATATAAGTTAAATAAACAGGGTGACAATATACAGCCTTGACGAACTCCTTTTCCTATTTGGAACCAGTCTGTTGTTCCATGTCCAGTTCTAACTGTTGCTTCCTGACTTGCATACAAATTTCTCAAGAGGCAGGTCAGGTGGTCTGGTATTCCCATCTCTTGAAGAATTTTCCACTATTTATTGTGATTCACACAGTCAAAGGCTTTGGCATAGTCAATAAAGCAGAAATAGATGTTTTTCTGGAACTCTCTTGCTTTTTCCATGATCCAGCGGATGTTGGCAATTTGATCTCTGGTTCCTCTGCCTTTTCTAAAACCAGCTTGAACGTCAGGAAGTTAACGGTTCACATATTGCTGAAGCCTGGCTTGGAGAATTGTGAGCATTATTTTACTAGCGTGTGAGATGAGTGCAATTGTGCAGTAGTTTGAGCATTCTTTGGCATTGCCTTTCTTTGGGATTGGAATGAAATCTGACCTTTTCCAGTCCTGTGGCCACTGCTGAGTTTCCAAATTTGCTGGCATATTGAGAAATGCAAATTAAAATAAAAGACTTAAGGCTACACACATATTAGAATAGCTTTTCTTTTCAACTGAGTATACCAAGTGCTGAAAAGGACTCAGAGCAAACAGAACTTGATACAATGCTGGAAGGAATGCAAAAATGGTACAGCCATTCTGAAAAAAATGTTTTGCAGTTTCTTATAAATATGCGCTAACCATAACACCAAGCAGTTACAACCCTAAGTATTTATGCAACAGAAATGAAAATGCATTTCCAAACAAAGACTCATATAAGAGATATTTATAGAAATTTTATTCATAACTGTCAAAACCTAGAAAATCCTCAAATGTGCATTATTGAATGAATAGGTAAATAAATGGTAGTACACTAATACAATGACTATTAGAGAGGATTAGAACACAATCCAGACACTCTAAAACCTGTCCTTCACAATATCCACAACATCATTCGAAATGGCTGTCACATAATAAAACAAACAAAACTATAGAAATATGGCCCAAACTCAAAATAAAGGTTTGGAAACTAATCTCAAGGAAAGGCTGAAAACAAAATTATAGCTTGCATTTCAGGAAACTTGAAAAGAAACTGTAATTGTTTCAAGTATAAGAATTGAAAGAGCATAAAGAAACTAAAAACAAAACTGACCCAGAGTAAAATAAATCTATAATTTCATCCATTGAAAAGATTAATAAAATTGAAAACACATAGGAATAATAAAGGAAAAGGCAAAAATATTAATTAACCAAATAAGACACACAAAAGAGGGCATAACTACTCTGTAGATATTAAGGTAGTTAAAATACATAGTATGAACAATTTTATATCAGTAAATGATAAGAAATGAGTATTTTCCAGAAAAACAAAACTTTCTGGGATTGAAAAACAAAAAAAATCCATCAATCTTCAGGCTGAGAGGAGAGACACAGAATAACCTACCAACAAAGTTAGCAGAAAATGTTTCTCCCAACTTTATGCAGCAACTATAAAAATACCAAAATGATCTAATTTTTCAGTGACTATTGCTTTCTTAGTATGGTGTACCCAAGCCTGAAATGTTATTTCTATTACTCGAAATACCCAACTACTAAATTGTTATCATTATGTGACAGCATCCAGTCCCTCCTCCAGTAACAGCAAACTCTCAGAACTGAATCCAGAACCTCTTGCTCTTCTTCAATATACTTAAAGAAGCCAAACCCTTCAAAGCTCCTGTACCTTCTCTCGATTGTTGAGAGATATGTGACACTTCTCTGCAGAGCCCTCCCTCGCTACACTGACCCAACAATCTTGATTTTGTTGGACTATAGGTTATTTCTGGTGGCCTTTGGCTGATTAACCTTTGACAACATAGTAGTACATATTTTTATTTTAGTGGTGGAATAGAGCTGCAAATTAATGAGATTTCAAGTATGAATATGATTAAAGTTTTCCTAAGTAAAGTGTGGATAAACAAAAGTTATTGAAGTCAAAAAAGTAAAGGAAATTTGAGGTTAAGTGGTCAGTTGAGCTAGTTTAATGGTTAGAAGTTGCCTTCGCTCATGACAAAGACAGAAATGGAGAGGAAAATGGTCACGCAGGTGATAAAGTCTTCGAGGATGGAGGAGCAGCATGGAAGTACCATAGCTGGAAAGTCATGAATCTCAAAGGAGGAAGCATCTGGGACTGAGGATGTGTGTGCTGTCTGTGTTCCTCGGTCATGCCCGCTCTTTGAGAAACCATGGACCATAGCCCTCCAGGCTCCTCTGTCCATGGGGATTCTCCAGACAAGAATACTGGAGTGGGTTGCCATGCTCTCCTCCAGGGAATCTTCCCAATTCAAGGATCAAACCAGAGTCTCCTCCACTGCAGGTGGATTCTTTACTGTCTGAGCCTCCAGGGAAGCCCAACACAATAATTTGCAAAAGGTAACAGGCTCCTCCCGACTTGAGTGAGTGTGACTCATCATAGCCAACACATCCAGGAATTTTGTTCCATTTGTCATATATTTGAGACACACCGATAACTTAAAATAACTTTTCTAGTTTATTTCTCTTTTAAATCACACAAGCCTATAAAGTACAAGTCCCTAATCACACTAATCATAAAATTGAGTCTCAAAGAAGTTAAACAATTTTATTGAATTTATATACCTCAAACTGAATGCAGGCTTCCTGGCTACAAAACCACACCTAGTATTTCTTAAACTATTTAAATGAAGGATCCCTTTTTTCCCAAGCATCCATGGGTGAATATTTTTAGGAAGATAATAAAATGAGGTCTATTAAAAAAATTTAGTAAGAAAAACCAAAATATAAATGTATAAACCCAGTTTTCAGATTACTGGAGTCAACACACAAAATTACTTTCTCAAATTGCTATGAAGGATATAAATGATTCCCCACAACTCCCACTGTTATTTGGTCCTGGACGGACAGTAAACAGTTTGCCAGCCAGCGCCAGTCCAGGCACTACGCTTTGAGTAATACTGGACTGTGCTTTTTTTCTGTGTACTTACTCTTATTACTCTGTGGCTTTCCCCACTACCTGAAGCCCTCAATTAAAGGAACTTTTGTCCACAGAGATGTAATTAGAGCCCTGGTGGCACTGACTCTTGTACTGATCTCCCACCAAATTTGTATTTCAACAGTTTTTTCTCCAAGTTTCTGGACAAAGCTTCCATACTTCCATACTCCTCAGAAGTATCCCTTTTGTTAGGAACTGGACTTTCTACTTATGCCACCTTAATGAGACACATACCACAAGTCCCTTCTGGAGAACAGACCTAGGAAACTTTATCTCACAGGGGCAAGTAATAATGCCCAAGGGGATCCATCACATTCTATTACAGCCTTCACTTTCCTCCCAGCACACACACACAGACACCCACCCTCATCCTCACAGAATGTAACTATGTTCTTGATAGAGGGGGAGGATTCAATGGTTTTCACTGTTGGGTATTCAGTGCACAACTACTTGTAAATGTAGTGGAAAACATTTGCTTTACTACATTCTCTTTGGAATCAGTATCAACGATTCTGGCTCTGAAAGGTGAGTGCAATAGTCATGGATTTTATTTAAACTTGTATTCATTCAATGAGAAATTAAAAATAAAAGAAACTCTGGCAACAACTTTAGCTCTTGAGTCCTGTTGAAACTCTGGCCTCAGCAAAACTTGCACTGCAGAATGGTCATCCTGAACACCCAAAGCAAGCTGCCCAAGAGACCCCAGAGAAGTGTGGATGGTCTGCAGAAGTCAGAGCCACTGCTAAGCTTCTATCACTGCAGCTATGATAATGAAATCAAGAAGAAACCAACTTATATTCAGGTTGGATGAGGCACAGAGCATAGGGGGCTACGCTTTCTCTCTATCATCAAAGTGACCAATGCATTGAAGGAAGGGATATTTGAGCTTCAGAACCCCTGAGCCAGCTGGAGAAGCATCAATAGGATGTTTATAGAAAGAACCCTAAGTAGCCAGCAGAGAGGACAGGGAGGGCAAGAATTAGTTATGAATCATTACACTTCTCATCAAAAATTAAATAATTGAAAACCTACCAATACATCATTTTTACTTAATGAAAAATAATTATTTAGCTCTGATATATGATCAAACACCTTTGAGTACTTTGTAGATATCATTTCAATCTCACAACAAAGCTGCATTATAAGGACAATTATTCCCATTTTAAAATGAAACAAGGAGTCAGAGATTTAAGTATCATGTGCAAGTTACAATATCTGGTCACTGGGAGGATCTGAGTTCTCCATCTCCAGTCTCCATGACTGCTGTCAGCAAGATTGAAGCTCACACTGTGTGCACAGTGAATGCAGGATTGGTCCCCCTTAACTCTTCTTGAGTCAGAAGGCAAAGAGCACACATGCTGCTCAGTGCTTGGCTCAGTCCTCAGATAAGCGTATGTTCAGAGGCTGAGAGCAGAACTGTGGGGGATCTGAAAGTATACCATGGGATGAATGGGAAAGGGATTTGTGAATGTTAATTTTTCAAAAGGGGAGGCAATTAGGCATGCTCTGCTTAGTTGCTCAGTTGTTGTCTGACTCTTTGACTCTTGGCAATTGCATGGACTGTAGCCCACCAAGCTCTTCTGTCCATGAGGATTCTCCAAGCAAGAATACAGGAGTGGGTAGCCATGCCAGCTTCCAGGGTATCTTCCCAACCCAGGGATTGAATCCAGGTCTCCTGCATTGCAGGCAGATTATTTACAATCTGAGCCACCAAGGAAGCCCAAGAATACTGGAGTGGGTAGCCTATCCCTTCTCCAGTAATCTATCCAGGGTCTCCTACATTGCTGGTGGATTCTTTACCAACTGAGCTACCAGGGAAGCCCATATTCAAGTATTAGTGTTTTGATATTGAAAGGAGATGATTTGTGCCAACCACATAGAGAGTCAAGTGAAAAACCAAAAACAGATTTTTCATGATTGAGCCAACATACCTTGAAGTAAGCTTGACTCTCACTAGGGTAATTTAAGTGCACTTACAGAAGATGAATCAAAAAGAACACATTGTTTAATGAATTGAAGATGCTCAGCTATTGGTTCATAATACCTCACAATTCATTCTGTCAAAATCCCACCACTGGAAACAATAAAGGCTTTCATATTCTAAAGTAAGACATTAAGAATGGTGAATATATTTTATACTTATATTTATCTTTATGGTAAATGTTTCAAATCTTAAGAACTGCAATAATGTTAGCAGAAAATTATCTTTCTATGAAAATAAGAAACAATAACACTAAATAGAACATTTCATGGTTGGGTTAATGTGACTCTTAAAAGTACAAAAGTGGTAAAGAAGTGTGTAGGGATATATGTTTCAAAAAGTAGTTAGGGATAGAATATGAAGCTCCATGAATATTGTACTAAGGAGTTGGGCCATATATTCCATCTGGCATATTCATTATACAAATCATGCCTAAATTCACTTAACATGTTCTCTTCAGCACATTTTACTCCCACACACTAGTTATTTGTGATGCAGGGATACACACCATTTTGAGATGACTATGTATTAATTGAGAAGAATAAAATATAAACAAGCAAAACCCAAACAAAACAAAATCCCATAACCCAGTACAAAGAATGGCAATCTAGACATCTTCAAAGCATGATGTCCACCCAAAGGAAATTTTTCTGAGGTGTAAACCTTAGATGTCAGAGCAGATTTTGTAGAGAAATGAACTTGCAGGATGAGTAGAAGTCACCAAGGATAATGATGGTGGGAAGCTGGGGACCATCCAAGTGAGAGTACAAGGATTAAAGGTCAGAAAGGGTAGAGTGCACTAAGGGGACTCTAAAGTGTTCAGGAAGGTTGAATCAGTGCAAGTGTTGGATGGAAACATCCTGAGAGACAAGCAAAGAGTCATATGCAGGGGATACATCAGAAAGCATACACTGTGCTGTGCTAAGGAGGGTAGGTTTCATCTTGGAGGCCAAAGAAAGTATGAAAGACTTGAAAGAATCACTTTCGCATTACCTTTTACTTCAGTAAGAGATCACTTTGGCAGATGTACTGTGAATTATAAAGGCACAAGAATGAAGACAGGGAGGCAAACAGATAAATATAATAAAAGAAACAAATGAACAGGGCCTAAAATGATTAGGGATACTAGCAGTGCCAATATGGGAATGGATAAATAAAATGGAGAGCTAAATTGTAGATAATATCAATAGGATTTTATTAGATGTGGTACAGTGAGAAGAAGAAGGCTAGGGTCACTTCCGTGTTTCAGACATGAGAGATTGGGTGGATTGTAGTATCATCCCACAAACGCAGGACATAGGAGTGGTCTAACGAAAGGGTGAGTTTGGTCTGGAGAAGGCTGAGTTTAAGGTATTTGTGGGATTTCTAGCTGGAGACTTCCAAGATAACTGAACTTATATAACTGGATCTTGTGAGACAGATATTTCTAGAAATAAGGTTGGAAAGATATTATAAACATCAGACAAATAAAAGAATATAATGAGGTCCCAGAAAGTGAGATTGAATCATTCTTCTTTTGTGAAAAAAAGAGCTCCCCCCCCGCAAAAAAAAAATCCTGTTCAGCACCATATTTACAGCTAGGCAGAGGGAGAAATCATTGTGAATAAGTGTAATGAATAACCAAGAAAAAATAAGAATGTATAGAATAAAAACATTTTTTAATGAATTTTCAAATTACCCTCAACAGGAACAATTCCCAGAGGAGATGGAGGCTGGAAACCACACCAGTGTGACAGAGTTCATCCTTTTGGGGTTAACGGAGGATCCTACACTTTGTGTCATCTTCTTTGTAGTATTTCTAGGTATCTATGTTGTCACCTTAGTAGGCAATATCAGCATAATTATTCTGATAAGAAGCTGTTCCCAGCTTCAGACTCCCATGTACCTCTTCCTCAGTCACTTGGCTTTTGTAGACACCCTGTTTTCCACATCCATCACACCTATGATGATTATAGGATTCCTGAAACGTAGATTGGCCCTCCCAGTTGCTGGCTGTGAAGCCCAGCTTTGTTCTGTGATCACATTTGGGACAGCTGAGTGTTTCCTGCTGGCCGCCATGGCCTATGACCGCTATGTGGCCATCTGCTTGCCCCTGCTCTATTCCACCCACATGTCCCCCAGAGTCTGTGTCCTCTTGGTAGGGGCTTCCTATGTGGGTGGATGTGTCAATGCTTGGACATTTACTAGTTGTTTATTGACTCTGTCTTTCTGTGGACCAAATCATATAAATGACTTTTTCTGTGACTTCTCCCCTCTGTTGAAACTTTCCTGCTCAGATGTGTCCACTACTGAAATTATCCCTTCCATCTCTTCTGGCTCCATAATTGTGGTCACAGTGTCCATCATAGCTCTCTCTTACATCTGCATCCTCAACACCATCCTGAAGATGCGCTCCACTGAAGGGAGACACAAGGCCTTCTCCACCTGCACCTCTCACCTCACCACAGTCACTCTCTACTATGGAATGATTACCTTCGTTTATGTGATGCCCAAATCCAGCTACTCAATTAACCAGAACAAAGTGCTGTCTGTGTTCTATACAGTGTTGATCCCCATGTTGAACCCCCTTATCTACAGTCTGAGGAACAGAGACGTAAAGGAGGCCCTGAGAAAGGTAATTCTAAGAATATATTCTTAGGATCCATCCCCAACATTTCAGATGCTCGTTCATCAGCATTACATTTGTGTGTGTCTGTGTGTTATTCACTCAGTTGTATTCGACTCTGTGCAACCCCATCAACTGTAGCCTGCCAGTCTCCTCTGTTCATGGGATTCTCCAGGCAAGAATGCTGGAGTGGGTAGCCATTTCATCCTCCAGGGGATCTTCCCAACCCAGGGATTGAATCAGAGTCTCTTGAATTGCAGGCAGTTTCTTTACCATCTGAGCCACCAGAGAAGCCCACTCACCAAATACTGCTTAACTGATTGATTAAATTTAAATCATAATATTTTTAATTCTCACTTATATACACTTATAAACCAGTTGGGAGACATCTTGAAATCGGTAATAATGACAGTAATTACTTTCACTATTACATGTTACCACTTGCAGATGCCTAGAACTTTTTCTTTAATAATTTCAACTTATAATATGCCTGGCCCTATTCTAAGTACATTGGTATATTAGCTGGCTTATTTCTTGTAAAATCCTACATTAGTAATTCTTATTTCTATTTTATAAATAAATTATCTGATACAGAGACATTAAGTAGATTGCCCAGAATGATACAGTTAGGAAGTTTTTCAGTCAGTCTTTGAATGTAGAAAGTCTGAGTTCAAACTACCATGCTTCTTTATTTAATTTTCACAGTAATATCATGATGCTGCTTATTTAAAAATTACCCCAATTTACAGACAAGAGTACCAAGTCTCAGAGGGATTCAACAGTTTGTTTGAGAGATATGGACCCGAGTCTCTGATTCACTTGGAATCAAGTCCTCTCATTCCATGCACTTGATCTACTCTGTAAAACATTATCAGTTCAAGGACTTCAGCACTGTTACTGATCTAGAGGATTTGAGCAAGGTAAGAAATCCTAAGTTGTTTCTTTTCATCAGCCTTCTGAAAAAACTCTGCTCTCAGTAAGTCTAGGTTGTGAGGACTCCAAAAACAAGTATGAGAATGGGAAAACTGGATTGGTTTACATCTATAAAAAATGAGGTCTAGACATGACAATTACATGATTTGACTGAAAGTCTAACTATATTTAAGCACATACTACAAACAAATATTCCCACTTGGCATAATGTAGTTTCCTTTAGTTGTAGAAACTAAAAAGCATATCTGAATTAACATTCCAACTAATGTGATAACATTCAGAGTTCCATAATCCAGATTTATAAAAAACTTAATTAAGAAGTGCTGCCAAAGAGTGTAGTAATGTATTTCTTACATAATAATCTACCCTCATTTTTTTCTGGAATTCAGGAACTCCCAATTCAATGTAAATACGGAGACAACTTTTTAGAGCATCTGAAAGCAAGACTTAGATTATAAAAGTCCTTGACTCAGTGTGATGGGGTGAAACAAGTGAGGATTGGGAGACATAGTAAGAAAAAAAACAGGATATTATTTATAATACATTGCTAAGTTAAAATGTAGATTATCTGTCATATTCTGGCAAATTTTAGGTGGGAACACAATGATTAAATGAAACAAGAATAAATTAAAATGTGAAATGATCCAATAATGGATAAAGAAAAACATTCTCTAACCACAACACATCTGACACCAAATTTGTGGTATTTTTCCCCCATATCAACCAACTGGAATACCAGTATGTTCTAAATATCCAGACGTCAAATTGATATTCTATTCTTTCATTCAATTCTGACACTAACTCCCTGGAGGTACAGTCAGATTTCACAGGTTTAAGACTCAGTTCCACAACTCTGCCCTCCGTTCTAACACCAGTCGCAAGTAATGGGTCCCCAAGGTATCCACATTTCCATCCAACTTGGCTACAAGTCAAGGAATCCCACAGGCCTCTTCCAGGTTTGAGAGTTTGCTAGAATGACTCAACAAAATTCTCTGAAGCATCTGCTTACGTTTACCAGTTTAACATAAAAGATATTATAAAGAACAAATTAACAGCCAGATGGAGAGACACACCACACCAGGTCTGGAAGGGTCTCCAGGGCAGAAGTTTCTATCACCAGGAAGCTGAAGTGTATAATCTGGAGTGTATAACCCTTCTAGCACATGAATCTGTTGTCAGTTTGTAAGCTTTCCACCCCATAGCTTAGGAGTTTTATGGAGGCTATGTAAAAAGTCTCCAGCCTCTCCAACCTCACTGCAGAAACACGTGTGAATGTAAAGTCTCAAGTCTGTAATCATGGTTTGATCTTTTTGGTAACTAGTCCTTTTTTTTTAATTTAAATTGGAGGCTAATTACTTTGCAATATTGTAGTGGTTTTTGCCATACATTGACATGAATCAGCCATGGGTGTACATGTGTTCCCCATCCTGAACCCTCTCATCCAGAAGCTAAACCAAAATCCCACCGAGAATCTTCTCATTCCAACAAAAATACTCCTATCACCTAGGAGTTTCCAAGGGATTCAGGAGCCCTGTGTCAGGAACCGGGTTTAAAGAACAAATATTTGAACAAAAGATGCTTCTAGCACCCTTTTCATTCAAGAAACTGCAAGAGTTTTAGAGCCCTATGTAAGGAACTGGGGGTAGAGACCAAAGATTTATTTCTATTATGTCACAGTCAACTACCTGGTATGTGGCTATGGACCACTCATAGCAAATGACCATAAAGAATGAAGATACTGGCACACTGTTAGAATTCCATTTGGTCATTAATAATTATTCAGCTCATTATCATAACATACGAAAAGGTCCCCCAGGGTGAGGCTATTCAGGTTTACAGGCTTCCATTTAATCTTTGGTCTCAGCAACATATGGCTTCACTCTTCCAGGCATCAGGTTTAATTGAGCTAGGAGTCAGAATTATCACTTGCTTTGAGTCTCTTTTGAATCTCTTCTATTAGTAGAATACTGGATTTTTAATAAATTGCAGTTGTAATTGTCCTGTAAAAATCCCAAGTACATACTGACTAGTATGACCAGAGCTTTAATTATGTGAACTTTGAAGCCCTGCATACATGACTAGCTTCCCTCTGGACATTTTGTACCCATATCTCAGTGGTCAGAGTGTCTGTATTTTACCTCAGGTATCATATGAGCATTGCTAGTTGGGAATTATGTGACAAACAATAATTTTTAGATCTGTTAAGATTTATATATTTATCTCTTCGCATGTGTGTGCTAAGTCACTTCCGCCATGTCTGACACTTTGTGACCCCATGGACTATAGCCCCAGGCTTCCCTCTGCATGGGGTTTCCCAGTCAAGAATACTGGAGTGGGTTGCCATTTCTTTCTCCAGGGGATCTTCCCAACCTAGGGATCCAACTCACACCTCTTACCTCTCCCTCATTGGCAGGCAGATTCTTTACCACGTGCGCCACCTAGGAAGCCCATCTCTGGACATATTTATGAGTAATTCTTGGGAAAAGAGGAGGCAGCCTCAAACATTGACAATTCCCTCCCACTGTGACCTCCAAATACAAGAGGAACATTTAGTCAAGGCCTTTTGGTTATTTTACATGTAAATATGGGATAGTTATTCATTCATTTCAAAAATATTTGTTGAGCCTTGATTATATTCTAGAAACTAAACACTGCAGATGTCTTAATAAATTGATAGAGATATAAGGTGTAATAGAACAGAATTCTCATGTAGCTTAGATTTTAGTCGGGGAGACACTAGGGAATAAATATTATAAATGCAGAACATATGAGTGGCAGGATGATACAAATCAGTTGAGTTGATAGGACTTATAAAAGGTAACTCTGCTGGTATGGGTGGTGACTCCTAGTGATAGTATGACAGGGAAGGCCACTGGAGCAAGTGATAGTTGAGTAGAATGTTGAAAGATAATAAAGACCAAAGCTGCTAGACAGAAAACAGCTTGTGCAAAGATTCTGAGACTCTCATGGTAAACAAGGAGGAGAGCTACACAGAAAGGGTTCAATCACAGGCTGCTTCACTGGCCATGGAGAAGTGCTTGAGTTTCACTCTACAAGGAATGGGAAGCCATTAAATGGCTCTTTGACAGTTCTAATGTTCTAATAGTCTTCTAAAGAAACCTCTGTAATTTGGGGGCTCAGATTATTTGGTGAATGTGAATGGTGTGTCAGTTATTAGCTGAAGTAATGTAATATGCTGGTTATCCATGGCTGCCTGACAAGTCACTCAAAGCCATTTTATTATATTACATTATATTGTGAGTCAGGAATTCTCATTGGGTTTGGCTCAGCATTTCACCTGCCCCGCGTGCATTAATGAGAGTCATTGAGTGATACTCAGGTGGTATCTGGGCATGTCTCAAGAATCCAAAGTGGCTTCACTCAGATGCTTGGAACCTTAGCTGCTGCTGCTGCTAAGTCACTTCAGTTGTGTCCGACTTTGTGCGACTCCATAGATGGCAGCCCACCAGGCTCCCCCGTCCCTGGGATTCTCCAGGCAAGAACACTGGAGTGGGTTGCCATTTCCTTCTCCAATGCATGAAAGTGAAAAGTGAAAGTGAAGTCGCTCAGTTGTGTCCGACCCTCAGCGACCCCGTGGACTGCAGCCTACCAGGCTCCTCTGTCCATGGGATTTTCCAGCAAGAGTACTGGAGTGGGGTGCCATTGCCTTCTCTGTTGGAACCTTAGAGGAATGGCTAAAAAGTCTCTCCTTCTCCATGAGTCTTACTTAAAGAGTCTCTCCATATGGTCTTACCATCAGAGTAGCTGAATTTTTCACATGGTGGCTTAGGACTCTAGCAAATGTCCCAAGACAGTAAAAAGCTGCTGTGTTTCCTATGAACCAGCCCTAGGAGACTCAGGGCATCATTTACAGTCATCTATGTGTAAAAAAAAATTCACTGAAGCCAGTTCAGATTCAAGAAAAGGGTTATGTGGGTCAATTCTAAAGGATGTAGGATTTCTTTATCAGGTGATGAAACTGCTCCAAAACTGATCATGGTGATGGTTGCATATATCTGTGAATATTCTGAAAACTGCTGTTTACTTTAAATGGGTTAATTGTTGGTATTGAGTTACATCTCAAGAAAATTGTTTTTAAAAAAATTTATATGGCTTTCAGTGTATCAAATTATAATTCATTCAGTCAAACAAATCTACTGCTTGATTCTCTTCAAGATAAGTCTCCCTCTGGAGCTTTGTGAGGCAGCTATGAGAAAGTTCCCTTAAGATTTTAAAAGTCTTATATTTTAGAAAGAGAGGGTCTATGACCCATGCTATCAAGATTCTTAGAATGAATTCTGTATAGCTGAAAGGGGCAGTGTTGTCATAAATCTTTCGGAGATTTTAACACAGAAAATTACCACTCCAATCTGGATTTGACCTTTCATTTGAAGCCATTTCTTATCTTGAGAAACTTTTCTCTGGAAGGTATTTGGGTGAAAAGTAGCCTTATTTTCAAACCTAGGAAGGTATGGCATCCTTATTATTTTTCTGAATTTTTTTCTTGAGAATCAATCAAATAAATCCTTTCCATAGTTCACATATTTCTTCACATACATTAGCTTAGGCAGCTATCTATCAGACACTAGATAGAAATTTTAACATTCTTCCTGGAAATCTTCCCAGCAAAACCCAGGAGTATATTAGGTATCCTTTATATTTTCCATTTCATCCCAGGTGACAATATTGACAAACATTTCACCACTGCCTGGCAAATATCTTTTCTTCCACTTTTAAAAATATTTTTCTTACTATCCTACAGGCCCTCCCCACCTTATAAGAACATTCCAGATATTGCTAAAAGTCTCACCATGGTCCTTCTACTTCACCCCACTATGCAGTCTCAAAACCAATGCCATATGACCTCAGGTTCTGTGACAACAAAACCTCTTTCAAGCCTTAATGTTGTTTAACACTACATAAGAAACTAGTGTAAGCCTTAGTGTTTAAAGTAACACCTGTTTAACAATATATTTGGATGTCATGATTCGACTTGGCTGTGAGATTCCGGTGGTGAGTCTCCTGTGCCTCCCAGCTTTACTGAGATTGCTTGTCAGTTGAGATGACAGCTGGCCTAGTTGGGAAAATAATGTGCTTTCATTCATATGCCTGGTGCAAATGGGGGAGAATTTGGTTTACCTAGTCCCCTCTTTCTGTTTCTCTCACGTGATTTTCATGGCAACAGTCAAATTTCTTATATGGCACCTCAAAGCTCCATGAGGAAATCTTCCAGGAAACCCAAGCAAAGGCTTCAAAGCTTCTTATCACTGAGTTTCAACATTTTCAGATTATTATTTCCTCTATATTCTACATGTATGGCATACCATGAAAGTCAGTCCAGATCAAGGGAAATTAAGTAGCCTGAATCTCTACTTAAGTTGAGAGAAATTGTATTAAGTTTTCATTTAATCTGCCACAAGATGGGAAGTTAAATTTTTGTGAGTGGTGTGAAAAAAAGAGTATTTCCATTTGGGGCTCATTACATTTAAGATGCCTATTATTGCCAAATACACATATCTGTTAGCTCACAGAAGAAATCAGGGTTAGAGACATTAATATAAATTAGGGACCAAACAAGTGTAGATCAAGATGGAGGAGTAGAAGCAGTCTGAGCACACCTTTCCTCTAAATACATAAAAATACCTCCACATGTAGAGCAATACTCCTTGTAAACAAACTGGAGACCAGTAGAAAGACTCTTGTACAGCCAAGGCTCTGTCAACTACAAACTGACACTTGCCAAGAGCATTGCCAACAACTGAACAACAAGGTCATTTGCCATCTGCCTCTGCAGAGATTGAACCCTGTGCTGCTGCAGCTGTTGACCTTCAATAAGCTCTTAGGGAGTTCAGGGCAGAGTGAGGCATGCTGTGCTCCAGGGAAACTGGTGGGACAGGTCTTTAGATAGTTAGATGTCTTTTCAGTTCAGTTCACTTCAGTCGCTCAGTCCTGTCCGACTCTTTGCAACCCCATGAATCACAGCATGCCAGGCCTCCCTGTCCATCACCAACTCCCGGAGTTCACTCAGACTCACGTCCATTGAATCAGTGATGCCATCCAGCCATCTCATCCTCTGTCATCCCCTTCTCCTCCTGCCTCCAATCCCTCCCAGTATCAGAGTCTTTTCCAATGAGTCAACTCTTTGCATGAGGTGGCTAAAGTACTGGAGTTTCAGCTTTAGCATCATTCCTTCCATAGAAATCCCAGGGCTGATCTCCTTCAGAATGGACTGGTTGGATCTCCTTGCAGTCCAAGGGACTCTCAAGAGTCTTCTCCAACACCACACTTCAAAAGCATCAATTCTTCAGTGCTCAGCCTTCTTCACAGTCCAACTCTCACATTCATACATGACCACAGGAAAAACCATAGCCTTGACTAGATGGACCTTTGTTGGCAAAGTAATGTCTCTGCTTTTGAATATGCTATCTAGGTTGGTCATAACTTTCCTTCCAAGGAGTAAGCGTCTTCTAATTTAATAGATGTCTTTAGGAACAGATTTTATGATCTCAATATTTGTATCTCCCCACATCTAGAAAAGCACTAAATCCCTTCATGGTGACAACAGATCCTCATGACTATCAGAAAACCGTTTGTAAAATGAGTGCTTGGTGTTTAGTTGCTAAGTCATGCTCAACTCTTGCGACCCCATGGACTGTAGCCTGCCAGGCTCCTTTGTTCATGGGATTCTCCAGGCAAGAATACTGGAATGGATTGCCATTTCCTTCTCCAGGGGATCTTCCTGATCTGGGGATTAAACTCGGGTCTCCTGCATTGCTGGCAGATTCTTTACTGACTAAGCTACAAATGGTACTGAACTCTGTCTTTACCAAAACCTTATATATTGACTTTCCTCCCACTGCCCCTTTGGAGCAGTTTCTCAGAGCTATCTGAGGTGCTGCCTCCCAGGCTGCAGTCTTCATTGTGCCTCAAATGAAACTTAACTCGCAGGACTCAAGTTGTGCATCTTTTTTTAGTCGACAGTTATAAAGATAGATCCACATAAAGTCAGGTAGGGCAGGAAAGGAATTGATCAGGGCTGGACCTGTGCACCTAGTGGTGAACACAGAAGAGGAGAGGATTGCATGGGCTTGGACATTTTCCCTTGGGAGTGAGCTGTTTGAACCACATATTGGGCACCCCAGGCCTGGGTTCTAACACTGGCAAGGCAAGTCTCCTTAGCTGGTTTGAAAACCAGCACAGCATCTGACCTACAACAGCCACAACCAACTTGGGAGCTGACACTGCCCCCAGTAGAGGGGGGTATAGGAGACAACCCTCCTTAAGTCTGGCTCTAGATTCTATCCCTGCCATCTCCAGCCCTACATCCCACCATGGTGGTATCCACCAAATTCTGGGGGAAGATGTGACAAGTGCTGATGTCTGATTGAGCTATTCCACCAAAGTCACTGGGTACACCTGGACTGCCTAAGGACACTCTCACAATAGGACATCAATTCAAGACCAGGAATAGGGAACACATGTATTAGAAATAAATTTAAAAAAAAAAATAATTAAAAAAAAAAAAAAAAGGAATAGGGAATTGTTGCACCTAATTTCATAGACAGAGAAAGTTAAGCAAAATGAGAAGACAGAGGAATCTGTACCAAACAAAAAACAAACAAAGAAAAAAAACTAATGAAACAGAGATAAATAACTTACCAGAAAAAAGAGTTCGAACCATTAGTAATAAGCCTGGTAACTGAACCAGGGAAAAGAATAGATGAACAAAGTGAGACTTTTAACAAGGACACACACACACACACGCACACACACACACACGCGCACACACACACACACGATACCTACAGTGGAATATTACCCAGCCCCCCAAAAAGGAATGGAATTCTGCCATTTGCAACAACGTAGTGGCGCTGGAGTGGCAAGCAGCCGAGAGGAGATACCCCACGCCCAAGGCAAGGAGCAACAGCTGTGTTTTGCTGGAGCAGCCATGAAGAGATATCCCACGTCCAAGGTAACAGAAACCCCAGTAAGATAGTAGGTGCTGAGAGAGGGCATCAGAATGCAGACAGACTGAAACCACAACCACAGAAAACTAGCCAATCTGATCATATGAACCACAGTTCAGTTCAGTCACTGAGTCGTGTCCGACTCTTTGTGACCCCATGAATTGCAGCACGCCAGGCCTCCCTGTCCATCACCAACTCCCGGAGTTCACTCAAACTCACGTCCATCAAGTCGGTGATGCCATCTAGCCATCTCATCCTCTGTCATCCCCTTCTCCTCCTGTCCCCAATCCCTCCCAGCATCAGAGTCTTTTCCAATGAGTCAACTCTTTGCATGAGGTGGCCAAAGTACTGGAGTTTCAGCTTTACCATCATTCCTTCCAAAGAACACCCAGGACTGATCTCCTTTAGAGTGGACTGGTTGGATCTCCTTGCAGTCCAAGGGACTCTCAAGAGTCTTCTCCAACACCACAGTTCAAAAGCATCAATTCTTCGGCGCTTAGCTTTCTTCACAGTCCAACCCTCACATCCATACATAACCACTGGAAAAACCATAGCCTTGACTAGACGGACCTTTGTTGGCAAAGTAATGTCTCTGCTTTTGAATATGCTATCTAGGTTGGTCATAACTTTCCTTCCAAGGAGTAAGCGTCTTTTAATTTCATGGCTGCAGTCACCATCTGCTGTGATTTTGGAGCCCCCAAAAATAAAGTCTGACACTGTTTCCACTCTTTCCCCATCTATTTCCCATGAAGTGATGGGACCAGATGCCATGATCTTCGTTTTCTGAATGTTGAGCTTTAAGCCAACTTTTTCACTCTCCTCTTTCACTTTCATCAAGAGGCTTTTTAGTTCCTCTTCACTTTCTGCCATAAGGGTGGTGTCATCTGCATATCTGAGGTTACTGATATTTCTTCTGGCAATCTTGATTCCAGCTTGTGCTTCTTCCAGCCCAGCATTTCTCATAATGTACTCTGCATATAAGTTAAATAAGCAGGGTGACAATATACAGCCTTGACGTACTCCTTTTCCTATCTGGAACCAGTCTGTTGTTCCACATGAGAGGGTAACAGGCAGGAAGGCCAGGGGTCTCCAAATGGAGGAAATAGCCTGCAAGTGTCAGACATTTTTATCTCTCTTAAGCGGCAGAAAGAAACAAACTAGCAATATTTTTTCCTTGTCTATACAAATTTAAAAGGAGGTTTCTCTTAAAATACTGTGTTGCCATAATGACACCTGGTTTCACCTGAAATTAACTATTCTCAAACCTAGAGATAACCAATGCCTTTTTCTTATGGAAATGTTTGTCTTAAGCTATGCTAATGTACTATGCATTTACCCCAAACTCTGTCTTCAAGTCGGTTCCCCCTCTTGGCTCAGAACCTACTTGACAAACCAGTATGTTATACTCAGATATTGTTCCCCTAATCTATGTAAATGAAACTATTTGTATGGTGGTCTGCCCTTCTTCAAGATTCAAGTTAATCATTTTATGGCCCAGGATAAACCATTTGGTGCCAAGATTATCCCAAAATGCATATTATGGGTGAGGAGCCTGGTGCCACTCTGAGTTTTAAGACATTGCTTTCTTTCATTATCAGACTACTAGTGACTATATAACATCCAGCTGAAGACTAACAGGGGGGTACTCTTTTTGCCCCCTTCTGATGCTATGTCAGAAGCTTTCTCTATCTCCTTTATACTTTAATAAAACTTTGTTACACAAAAGCTCTGAGCGATCAAGCCTCGTCTCTGGCCCCAGATTGAATTCTTCTCCTCCGGGGGCCAAGAATCCCGGCGTCTTTGTGTGATTCAACAACAACCTTTCCCATGTCCAGTTCTAACTGTTGCTTCCTGACCTGCATATAGGTTTCTCAAGGGGCAGGTCAGGTGGTCTGGTATTCCCATCTCTTTCAGAATTTTCCACAGTTTATTGTTATTATATGGACCACAGCCTTGTGTAACTCAATGAAACTAAGCCATGTCGTGTAGGGCCACCCAAGACAGACAGGTCATGGTGGAGAGTTCTGACAAAATGTGGTCCACTGGAGAAGGGAATGGCAAACCACTTCAGTATTCTTGCCTTGAGAACCCCATGACCAGTATGAAAAGGCAAAAAGAGGACACTGAAAGATGAACTCATACCTACCAAAAGGTCGGTAGGTGCCTAATATGCTAGTGGAGATCAGAAATAACTGACTATCAGAATAACTCTTTCTGGAGAATAACTCCAGAAAGAATGAAGGGACAGAGCCAAAGCAAAAACAACACCCAGTTGTGGATGGGACTGGTGATAGAAGCAAGGTCTGATGCTGTAAAGAGCAATATTGCATAGGAACCTGGAATCTTAGGTCCATGAATCAAGGCAAATTGGAAGTGGTCAAACAGGAGATGGCAAGAGTGAAAGTCGACATTCTAGGGATCAGCAAACTAAAATGGACTGGAATGAGTGATTTTAACTCAGATGACCATTATATCTACTACTGCAGGCAGAAATCCCTCAGAAGAAATGGAGTTGCCATCATAGTCAACAAAAGAGTCTGAAATTCAGTACTTGGATGCAATCTCAAAAATGACAGAATGATCTCTGTTCGTTTCCAAGGCAAACCATTCAATATCACAGAAATCCAAGTCTATGCACTAACCAGTAATGCTGAAGAAGCTGAAGTTGAACAGTTCTATGAAGACCTACAAGACCTTTTACAACTAACATCCAAAAAAGATGTCCTTTTCTTTATAAGGGACTGGAATGCAAAAGTAGGAAGTCAAGAAACACCTGGAGTGACAGGCCAATTTGGCTTTGGAGTACAGAATGAAGCAGGGCAAAGGCTAATAGAGTTTTGCCAAGAGAATGCACTGGTCATAGCAACCACCCTCTTCCAACAACACAACAGAAGATTCTGAGGATGGACATCACCAGATGGCCAACACCAAAATCAGATTGATTATATTCTTTGCAGTTAAAGATGGAGAAGCTCTATACAGTTAGCAAAAACAAGACTGGGAGCTGACTGCAGCTCAGATCATAAACTCCTTATTGCCAATTAGACTTAAATTGAAGAAAGTAGGGAAAACCACTAGACCATTCAGGTATGACCTAAATCAAATCCCTTAAGATTATACAGTAGAAGTGACAAATAGATTTAAGGGACTAGATCTAATAGACAGAGTACCTAAAGAACTATGGATGGAGCTTTGTGACATTGTATAGAAAACAGGGAGCAAGACCATCCCCAAGAAGAAGAAATGCAAAAAAGCAAAATGGCTGTCTGAGGAGGCCTTACAAATAGCTGTGAAAAGAAGAGAAGCGAAAAGCAAAGGAGAAAAGGAAAGATATACCCATTTGAATGCAGAGTTCCAAAGAATAGCAAGGAGAGATAAGAAAGCCTTCCTCAGTGATCAGTGCAAAGAAATAGAGGGAAATAATAGAATGGGAAAGACTAGAGATCTCTTCAAGAAAATTAGAGATACCAAGGGAACATTTCACGCAAAGATGGGCTCAATAAAGGGCAGAAATGGTATGGACCTAACAGAAGCAGAAGATATAAAGAAGAGGTGGCAAGAATACACAGAAGAACTGTACAAAAAAGATCTTCATGACCCAGATAATCATGATGGTGTGAGCACTCACCTAGAGCCAGACATCCTGGAATACAAAGTAAAGTGGGCCTTAGGAAGCATCACTATGAACAAAGCTAGTGGAGGTGATGGAATTCCAGTTTAGCTGTTTCAAATCTTAAAAGATGATTCCTTGGAAGTGCTGCAATCAATACTCCAGCAAATTTGGAAAACTCAGCAGTGGCTAGAGACTGGAAAAGGTCAGTTTTCATTCCAATCTCTAAGAAAGGCAACGCCAAAGAAGGCTCAAACGACTGCACAATTGCACTCATCTCACATGCTAGCAAGGTAATGCTCAAATATCCCCAGGTGATGCTTCAACAGTACATGAACTGAGACTTCCAGATGTTCAAGCTGAATTCAGAAAAGGCAGAGGAACCAGAGATCAAATTGCCAACATCCACTGGACCTAGGAAAAGCAAGAGAATTCCAGAAAAATGTCTAGTTCTGCTTCATTGACGACATGAAAGCCTTTGATTGTGCAGATCACAACAAACTGTGGATATTCTTAAAGAGATGTGAATACCAGACCACATTTACTTACCTCCTGAGAAACCTGTATACAGGTCAAGAAGCAACAGTTAGAACCGAATATGGAACAACAGACTGTTCAAATTGGGAAAGGAGTGTGTCAAGACTGTATATTGTCACCTTTTTTATTTAGCTCATATGCAGAGTACATCATGCAAAATGCCAGGCTGAATGAAGCACAAGCTGGAATCAAGATTGCCAGGAGAAATATCAATAACCTCAGATATACAGATGACACCAACCTTATGGCAGAAAGAGAAAAGGAACTAAAGAGCCTCTTAATGAAAGTGAAAGAGAAGAGTGAAAAAGCTGGCTTAAAACTCAACATTCAAAAAACAAAGATCAGGGCATGAGGACCCATTGCTTCATGGCATATAGATGGGGAAACAGTGGAAACAGTGACAGACTTTATTTTTGGGGGGCTCCGAAATCACTGCAGATAGTGACTGCAGCCATGAAATTAAAAGACACTTGTTTCTTGGAAGAAAACCTGTGACAAACCTAAGCAGTGTATTAAAAAACACAGACATTACTTTTCTGACAAATGTCTGTATAGTCAAAGCTATGGTTTTTCCAGTAGTCACGTACAGATATGAGGGTTGGACCATAAAGAAAGCTGAGACCGAAGAACTGATGCTTTTGAACTGTGATGTTGGAGAGGACTCTTGAGAGTCCCTTTGGACCCAGATACAAAAGGCAAGCCTAGTGTTTCTCAAACTATTTAAATAAAGGATCACTCTTTCCTAAGCATCCATATGTCAATACTTCTTAGGAAGATAGTAAAAGGAGGATTACTGCAAAAAATAATAAAAACTAAAATACAAAATATAAACTCATTTTTTAAAATTACTGGAGTCAACACACTTGAAATTACTTTCCCAAATTGCTATAAAGAGTACAAACAGTTCCCTACAACTCCTGTTCTTATTGGGTCCTGGACTGACAATAAAGAATTTGCCAGTCAGCACCAACCCAAGGACTATTAATACACTTTGAGTAACAGTGGACTGTGCTTTGTTCTGCTTACTTTCTGCTTACTCAGGACTTTCTCCACTACTTGATGTCCTCAAATAAATAAACTGTTTTGTCTACAGAGAGGAAATTAGAGCCCTGGTGGCACTGACTCTGATCCCCATCTCCCACCAAATTTCTATTTTGACAGTTTTTTCTCCAAGTTTCTGAACAAAGCCTCCATCAGGATCCTCAGAAATACACCTTTTGTTAGGAACTGGACCTTCCATTTATGCCACCTTAATGAGACACCTGGCTCCATGAGTCATTTCTGCAGAACAGTCCCAGGAACTTATCTCAAAGGGGCAAGCAACAAAAGCCCTAGGGGATTCTATTAGAACCTTTCTTTTCCTTCCAACACACATTAAAAAACAAACAAACAAACAAAAATGCTCATATCACAGAATGTATGTAACTATGTTCCTAAATGGAAGAGAGCATTTCACGGTTAATACTGTCAGGTAGTCAGTGCAAAACTGCTTGTAAAAGTAAGTGGAAAACATCTGCTTTATAAAATTCTATTTGGAATTCAGCAACAGCAATTTTGGCTCTAAAAGGTGAATGTAGTAATCATGGATTTTATTTAAATAATTTAAATTTTTGTTTGTTTAATGAAAAATTAAAAATAAAAGAAACTCAACAACTTTGTTTCATGACTCCTGTGGCAACTGTGGCATTAGCAAGATTTGCACTGCAAGGACTAGAGACACAGACATGGAAAACAGACTTGTGGACATGGAGGAGGGAAGGAGAGGGTGGGGTGAATTGAGAGAGTAGCACTGAGACATATACACTACCGCAAGTAAAATAGATGGCTAGTGGGAAGTTGTTAGGTAATAGAGGGAGCTCACATTGGTGCTGTGTGATTACCTAGAGGGTTGGGGTGGGGTAGGTGGTGGCAGGAAGGTTAAGAAGGAGGGGTCATATGTATATGTATGGCTTATTCATTAGGTTGTATGCAAGAAACCACAACATTGTAAAGCAACTATCCTCTAATTAAAAAAAAAATTTAAGGAAAAAAAAAAAAAGAAATGTACTGCAGAATGGTCATTCTGTGTCCCGAAAGCAGACTTCCTAGGAGACCCCAGAGCAGTGTAAATGGTCTGTGGCAGCCAAAACTACTGCTAAGCTTGTGCAGCTGTGCAAAGGAAACCAGGAAGAAATTGTCTGATATTCAGGTTGCATGAGGCTCTAAGCCTAATCATCAACGACCCCTAATCATCAACAAATGTGACCGAATCATTGAGGAAAGGATTGGGGAGAGTCATAATTCCCAAATCAGAACCTGAAGCATGAATGCCACAAAGATGCATCCCCAGAGATGCCACAGAGTTCTAGAAAGTTCCCTAGGTAGTCAGTGAAGAGGAAGGGAAAGGCAAGAATCAATTGTCATATTATTCATGTGATTATGAATGACATGGTCCAGAACTAAGAAGCCATCAGATCCTATATTTCCTGACTTCTTTTGGATTTGTGGAAAATCTCCTGATGTGTTGAAAGAAAACTTACATTATACGCCTCATAAAAATTTTAAACAATTGAAAATCTATCCAAATTTCCTTTTTACTTAATTAAAGATAGTTACTTAGCTCTGATGTATGACCAAACACCTTTAAATACTTTGCAGCTGTCATTTTTTTTAATCTCACAACAAAGATGTTATATGGGGACAATTCTCCCACTTTATAAATTAAAAAAAAAACCTGGGAGTCAGAGAGATTTAAGTGTCATATGCAAGTGAAAACAAGTGGCCACTGGGAGGATCTGGACTTTCCATCTCCAGTCTCCGTGACTGCTGTCAGCACAGACTGAAGCCCACTGTGTGTGCAGTGAATGCAGGATCGGCCCCACTTAACTCCGCTTGAGTCAGAAGGCAAAGAGCACACATGCTGCTCGGTGCTTGGCTCAGTCCTCAACTGAGAGTATGTTCAGAAGCTGAGAGCAGAACTGTGAGGGCTCTGGAAAGTGTGCCACCGGTGGAATGGGCAACGGGTCTATGAATGTTAATTTTGGTAAAGGGAAGGCAGTGGAGGTGTGCTGGCTGCAATCAAGTATCATTGCTTTGATACTGAAAGGAGATGGTTTGTGCAATTAAACTCATAGAGAACATTTCATAAAACTAAAAACATAGTTTTCATGATAGAATTAACACTCCTGGCAGTAACCTTGCTTGCCACTAGAGAGTAATTTAAGTGCACTTAAGGAAGATCAATCAAAAACATATAACGATTCTGTAATGAGCTGTACATTCTCAGCTGTTGGTTCATAATACCTCACAACTGATTTTGTCGAAGTCTCACCACTGGAAACACTAAACGCTCATATTCTAAAGTAAGGAATTTTTAATAAATTAAGAATTGTGAAAATATTTGGTACTTATTTTTATCATTTATGGTAAATGTTTCAAATCTTAAGAACTGAAATAATGTTGGCAGAAAATTGTCTTTCTATGAAAAATAAAAATAATAACACTGAGTAGAAAAACACTGGTTGGGTTAACATGACTCTTAAAAGCACAAAAGTAGCAAAGAGGTATATAGGGAGATATATTTCAAAAAGTAATTAAGAATAGAATATGAAGCTCCATAAATGAAGGAGTTGGGATGTATATTCCACCTGGCATATGCATTATATTAATCATGCAGAAATTCACATAACAAGTTTTCTCCAGCACATATTACTCCCAAACACTAGTTATTCGTGATATAGGAATGCACACCATTTGAGGAGTCTATGTATTAATTTGGAGGAATAAAATGTAAGCAAGCAAAAAACAAAACAAAATTCCATAATCCAGTACAAAGAATGGCAACCTAAACATCTTCAAAGCATGACGTCAACACAAAGGAAATTTATCTGATTACACCTTAGATGTCAGAGTAGATGTTGTAGAGAAATGAACTTGAAGAATGAGTAGAAGTCACCTGGTGTAATATTAGTGGGATGTTGGGGACCATCCAAGGGGAAGAACAAGAATTAAAGGCCAAATAAGATAGATGGACTAAAGAGACTGTAAATACTTCAGGAAGGTTAGATTCGTGGAAGTGTTGGATGGAAACATACTGAGAAGCAGAGTCATATGCAGGGGATACATCAGAAGGTGTATACTGAGCTGTGCTAAGGAGGTTACGTTTCATCTCGGAGGCTACAGAAATCAGGAAAGACTTGAAAGGACCACTGTGGCATCGCCTTTTTACTTCAGCAAGAGATCACTTTGGCAGATGTACTGTGAATTATAATGGCAGAAGAATGAAGACAGAGACAAACAGATGAATAAAAGAAAAGAAAAAAATGAATAAGGCCTCACCTACAGTAGGGACACTAGCAGTGGAAATACAGGAATGGATAAATAGATTGGAGGAGTAAATTGTAGACAGTATCAATAGGATTCTATTAGATGTGGTACAATGAGAGGAAGAAGGTTAGGATCATTTCCATGCTTCAGACATGAGAGATTTGGGGGATTGTGGTATCCTTCCATAAACACAGGACATAGGAGGATGGTTTAATGAAAGGATGAGTTTGATCTGGAGGAGGCTGAGTTTGAGTCGTGAGATTTCTAACTGGAGACTTCCCGGATAACTGAAACTATAGACCTGGATCTTGGGAGACAGATCTTTCTACAAATAAAGCTTGGAAAGGGATTTTAGAATAAACATTGGATAAATAAAAGAATATAACTGAGTTCCCAGAGACTGAGGTTGAATCATTCTTCTTTTGTGTAAAGGCACAAAAGAATCCTGTACAGCACCATACTTACAGCTAGGCAGAGGGGGAAATTATTATGAATAAGTGTAATGAATAACCAAAGAAAACCAAGAATGTATAGAATGAAAATATTTTTGTAAAATGAATGTTCAAATATCCCTCAACAGAAACAATTCTCAGAGGACATGAAGTTTAGAAACCTCACCAGTGTGACAGAGTTCATCCTTTGGGAGTTAACAGAGGATCCTACACTTTGTGTCTTTTTGGTGATATTTCTAGGAATCTATGGGAAATAGATGGGGAAACAGTGGAAACTGTGTCAGACTTTATTTTTTGGGGCTCGCTCCAAAATCACTGCAGATGGTGACTGCAGCCATGAAATTAAAAGATGCTTACACCTTGGAAGGAAAGTTATGACCAACCTAGATAGCATATTCAAAAGCAGAGACATTACTTTGCCAACAAAGGTCCATCTAGTCAAGGCTATGGTTTTTCCTGTGGTCATGCATGGATGTGAGAGTTGGACTGTGAAGAAGGCTGAGCGCTGAAGAATTGATGCTTTTGAACTGTGGTGTGGGAGAAGACTTTTGAGAGTCCCTTGGCTGCAAGGAGATCCAACCAGTCCATTCTGAAGGAGATCAGCCCTGGGATTTCTTTGGAAGGAATGATGCTAAAGCTGAAACTCCAGTACTTTGGCCACCTCATGCGAAGAATTGACTCATTGGAAAAGACTCTGATGCTGGGAGGGATTGGGGGCAGGAGGAGAAGGGGACAACAGAGGATGAGATGGCTGGATGGCATCACTGATTCGATGGACATGAGTCTGTGGTGATGAACAGGGAGGCCTGGCGTGCTGCGATTCATGGGGTCACAAAGAGTCGGACACGACTGAGCGATTGAACTGAATTGAACTGATGCTGTCACCTTAGTAGGCAATATCAGCATAATTATTTTAATAAGGAACTGTTTCCAGCTTCACACTCCAATGTACCTCTTCCTCAGTCATTTGGCTTTTGTGGACAGTGGGTGTACTACATCCGTCACACCGATGATGCTTATAGGATTCCTGAAACAAGGAGTGACCTTCACTGCTGCTGGCTGTGAAGCCCAACTGTGTTTTGTGGTCATGTTTGGGACAGCTGAGTGCTTCCTGCTGGCTGCCATGGCCTATGACCGGTATGTGGCCATCCGCTTGCCCCTGCTCTACTCCACCCACATGTCCCCCAGAGTCTGTGTTCTCCTGGTTGGGGTATCCTACCTGCGTGGGTGCGTCAATGCTTGTACATTTGCTAGTTGCTTACTGACTCTTTCTGTGGGCCAACACAGGTAGACCACTTTTTCTGTGACTTCTCCCCTCTGTTGAAACTTTCCTGCTCAGATGTCTCCACTACTGAAATTATCCCTTCCATGTCCTCTGGACCTATCATTGTGGTCACAGTGTCTGTCATAGCTCTCTCTTATATCTGCATCCTCAACACCATCCTGAAGATGTGCTCCACTGAAGGGAGACACAAGGCCTTCTCCACCTGCACCTCTCACCTCACTGCAGTCACTCTCTACTATGGAACAATTACCTTCATTTATGTGATGCCCAAATCCAGCTACTCAACTGAGCAGAACAGGGTAGTGTCTGTGTTCTACACAGGGGTGATCCCCAGATTGAACCCCCTCATTGACAGTCTGAGGAACAGAGATGTAAAGGAGGCCCTGAGAAAGGCAAGTGTCAGAATATATTCTTAGGATTTGTTCTTAACATTTCTGATGACCTATAAACCTTTGTTTACCAATAGCACACTTAGAACCTATCAAATACTGATTTACTGTTTGCTTAAAATGAAATCATAATACTTCTTATTCTCCCTTATATGCACTTATAAACCAGTTGGTAGATATCTTGGAATTAGTAATAATGATAGCAATTATTTTCACTATTACATATTAACTTGTAGATGCCTAGGACTTTAATTTACTTAGCAAACAGTAAGTTCTACTTATAATATGCCAGACCCTATTCTAGCACAATGGTATGTTAGCTGGCTTATTTCTCATAAAAATCCTATAATGATAGTTCTGTTATTTCCATTTGACAAATAAATTATCTGGCACACAGAGACATTAAATAGATTGCCCAGACTGATGCAGCTAGGAAGCTGTGCAATCAGTCTCTGAATCCAGAAAGCCTGAGTCTAAACCACAATGTTTCTTCAATTAATTCTCACAGCAATCTTATTATGCTGCTTACTAACAATTTACCTCAATTTTACAGATGAAACTGCTGAGTCTCAGGGATATTCAATAGTTTGTTTTGAGAGACATGGACTCAAGTCTCTGATTCACTTGGAATCAAGTCCTCTGATTCATGCATTTGATCTGCTCTAAACAACAATCAGTCCAAGGACTTCAGCACTGTTACTGATCTACAGGATTTGAATAGGACAAGCAAGCCTAAAGCTATTCTTTTAAGTCAGTCTTCTGAACAAACTCTACTACCAAGTAAGTCTAAACTGTGAGGACTCTAAACACAAGGATGAGAATGGAAACCGGATTGATTTATATCTATAGTGAATAAGATCTGGACACCACAATTACATGATTTGACTGGAAATCTAACCATATTTAGCTCAGATGGTAGAGAATCTGCCTGCAATGAAGGAGACCTGGGTTCAATCCCTGTGTTGGGAAGATTTCTTGGAGAATGGAATCCAATTCACTCCAGTATTCTTGCCTGGAGAATCTCATGGACAGAGGAGCCTGGCAGCCTACCATCCATGGACTTGTAAAGAGTCAGACATGACTGAGCGACTAACACTTTCTTCTAATCATATTTAAGCACATGTTACAAATAAATACTCCCATTTGGAATAATGTAGTTTTCCTTAGCTGTAGAAATTTAAATCAGTATCTTTGAATTCTAGAGATTGCAATTAATATGCTAACATTCATGGTTCCATAAGCTAGATGTATAAAAAATTAATACCCATTAATTAAACTAGAAGTGTTGCCAAAGATTGTGGTAAATGTATTACTTACATAATAATCTACATCATCACCATGAGACTGGAAGGGTGAAGAGGGATTTTTCTGGAGTTCAGGAACTCCAAACTCAATGTAAATACTGAGACAACTTTTTAGAGCATCTGAAAGAAAGACTTAGATTATAAAAATCCTTGACTCAGTGTAATGGGGCAAAACAGGTGAGGATTGGGAGACACAGAAAGAAGCAAATGGGATATTATTTATAATACATTGTTATGTTAATGCTGCTAAGTATAGAGGTTTTTGAACTGTGGTGTTGGAGAAGACTCATCAGCTTCAGCAGAAGCTACAATGCTTTGGCCACCTGATGCAAAGAATGGACTCATTAGAAAAGACCCTGATGCTGAGAAAGATTGAAGGCAGGAGGAGAAGGGGACAACAGAGGATGAGATGGTTGGATGGCATCACTGACTCAACGGACATGAGTTTGAGCAAGCTCCAGGAGTTGGTCATGGACAGGGAAGCCTGGTGTGCTGCAGTCCATGCGGTTGTAAAGAGTCAGACATGACTGAGAGACTGAAATGAACTGAAGTTAAAATGTAGAGTATGTACCATATTCTGGCAAATTTTAAGTGGAAACATACAAAGACTAAATGAAACAAGCATAAATTAAACATGTGAACTGATCAAATAATGGATAAAGAAAACTTTCTCTAATCACACTTTTGACACCAACTTTGTGGTCTTTTCCCCCCATACCAACCAACTGGAATACCGGTATGTTCTAATATCCAGACATCAAACTGATGCTTTATCCTTTCATTCAATTGTGACACTAACTGCTGGAGGTAGGGCCAGACTTCCAGGCTTAAAGCTCAGTTACACAACTCTGCCCTCCCTTCTGACACCAATTGCAAGTAATGGGTCCCCAAGGTACCCACACTTTTGTCCAACTTGGCTACAAAGTCAAGGATTGCCACAAGCCTCTTCCAGCTGTGAGAGTTTGCTAGAATGACAAGAAAATTCTCTGAAGCATCTGCTTATATTTACCAGTTTAAGATACAAGATACTATAAAGGATAAATTAACACTCAGATGGAGAGACACACTGCACCAGGTCTGGAAGGGTCTCTAGGTCAGGAGTTTCTATTATCAGGAAGCTGAAGTGTATAATCTGAAGTGCATAACCCTTCTAGCCTGGGAATCTGTTGACCAAATTGGAAGCTCTCTGCCCCATAGTTTAGGAGTTTTATGGAGGCCATGTAAAAAGTCTCCAACCTCTCCAGCCTCACTGAAGAAACACATGTGAACATAAAGTTCCAAGTTTATAATAATGGTTTGATCTTTTTGGTGACCAGTCCTTATCCAGAAGCTATAGAAAATCCCACTAAGAGTCTTCTCATTCAAACAAAGACACTCCAATCACCTAGGGGGTTTCAATGAATTCAGGAGCCCTGTGTCAGGAACCAAGGTTAAAGAACAAGTATTTGAACAAAAGATGTTTCTAGCACCCCTGTCATAAGCAAATTACAAGAGTTAGAGCCCTGTGTTAGTAACGGAGGGGGGGGGGGTGGCGGGCAGAGACCACAGGTTTATTTCTATTATCTCACATTCCACCCCCTGCTATGTGACTATGGAACCCTCACTGCAAATGACCATAAAGAATGAAGTTTCTGGCATATTATTAAAATTCCATTGGGTCATTAATAACTATTCAGTTCATCATCATAACATATGAAAAGGTCCCCCAAGGTTAGGCTATTCAGATTTGCAGGCTTCCATTTGATCTTGTCAGGTTCTAAACACAGGAGTAACCTCAGCAATACATAGCTTCACTCTTTTGGGCATCTGTTTTGAGCTAGAAGTCAGAATTATCACTTGCTTTGAGTCTCTTTCAAGGCTTTAGTAGAATACTGAATGGCTGATAAATAGCAGTTGCAATTGTCCTGTAAAAATCCCAAGTGCATACTGACTCACATGACTTCTGGAGCTTTAATTATGAACTCTCAAATCCTGAATACAAGACTAGCTTCCCTATGGGCATTTTGGACCCATAATTCAGAGGTCAGTGTGTTCATAGGTCTTTTGTATTTTACCTGAGTTATCATGTGAGCATTGCTAATTGGGATTATGTGACAAACAATTTTGAGATCTGTTAATATTTATAGATATCTCTTGGCATATTTATTATAGCAATACTGGGGAAAAGTTAAGGAGGGAGCCTCAAACATTGACAATTTCCTGCCATTGTGACCTCCAACTACAAGAGGAACATTTAATCAAGGCATTTTGGTTATGTTACATGTAGATATGGGATAGTCAGGCTTGCCTGGTAGCTCAGCTGGTAAAGAATCTGCCTGCAATGCAGGAGACCTCGGTTCGATTCCTGAGTCGGGGAGATCTCCTGGAGAAGGAATAGGCTACCCACTCCAGTATTCTTGCCTGGAGAATCCTCATGGACAGAGAAGACACGACTAAGCAACCAAGCACAGCACAGCATATAGGATAGTCATTCATTCATTTATTTCAAAAACACTAGTTGAGCTCTTACTATACTCTAGAAACTGAGTAAGCACTGAAGATATTTTGATAAATTGAACAGAGATATAATGTGTAACAGAGTAGAGTTCTCATGTAGTTTAGATTTTAGTGGCAGAGACACTAGGGAATAAATAAACATTATAGATGTAGAACACATTAGTGGATGGAAGAGACAAATCAATTGGGTTGATATGACTTAGAAAAGGTAACTGTTGGTATGGGTGGTGAATTCTTAGTGAGTATGACAGGGAAGGCCACTTGGAGGAGGTGACAGTTAAGCAGAATGCTGAAAGATAAGAAAGACACATTGACATGGAGACTAGAGAGAAAGCTGCAGTGAAAAGATTCTGAGAAAACAGCACGTGCAAAGATTCTGAGAATTTCAAGAAATAAAGAGGCCATGGCAAACCAGGAAGAGAGAGATACACAGAAAGGATCGATCATGCGGTGCTCCATTAGCCATGGAAAAATATTTGAGTTTCACTGTAAAAGGAATGGAAAGCCACTAAGTGTTTTTTTAAATAGTTCCAATATGAATGTTTTCTAAAGATCATTCTTGTTAATCATAAGAGGGTGAAGGGGGAACAGAGGGCAGTGAAGTTACTAGTGAAGATCTGAGATGCTGCCGCATTGTGCTAGGGTGGTTGCAGTTTTGCTGGAGAGGAATTCACCTATTCAACATTTAGTTTAGGTAAAGATTCAAAAAGGGCTTGCTGATGAATTAGTGTGAGAGGTTAAAATTAAAAGGAGTTAAGAGGACCTCAGAAATTTTGGGGTTTAGACTATTTGGTGAACGTGAATTGTATATCATTCATTAGCTTAAGAAAAGTGATATGTAGGTTATATACGGCAGCAATTATATTGTGACTCAGGAATTTTAATTGGATCGGGCTCAGCACTCCACCTGCCCCACATGCATTAATAAGAATCACTAGGTGAAATTCAGGTGGCATCTGGGCATGTCTCAAGAATCCAACGTAACTTCACTCAGATGCTTGGCATCTTGGCCAGATGGCTTAAAAGCCTCTCATTCTCCATAGTCTTAAAATCTTTCTATGTGGTCTTACCAGCAGAGTAGCTGGATTTCTCACATGGTGTCTTAGGACTCTAGCAAGTCCTTAAGAGAATAAAAAGGAAGGTGCAGTGTTTTCTATGACCCAGCCTCAGGAGACCCACAACACTATTTATACTGTCTTCTACTTGTAAAACAAATCACTAAAGTCAGTTTAGATTCTAGAAATGGGGTGTGTGGGGTGATTCTAAAGGACGTAGGATTTCTTTATTAGGTGATGAAACTGTTCTAAAATTGACCATTGTGATCATTGCATATATCTGTGAATAGTCTATATAAACTATTGACTTGTATCCTTTAAATGGGTTCATTGTTGGTATGTGAGTTATGTCTCAAAACTGTTTAAAAAAAACTTAGATGTTTTTTAAAAAAACTCCAGTGTATCAAATTATAATTCATTCAATTAGACAAATCCACTCTCATAATTCTCTTCCAGATAATTCATCCTCTGCAGTTTTTTGAGGTGTTTATGAGAAAGTTCCCTTAAGATTTTAAAAGTCTCATATTTTACAAAGACATGGTGTATGAGATATACCATCAAGATTCGTAGAATGACTTTTGTATAACTGAAAGTGGCAACATTGTCTTAAATCTTTCTGAGATTTTGACATGGAAAATTATCACTCCAATCTGGATTTGACCTTTGATCTGGAACCATTTCTTATCTTGAGAATCTTTTCTTTGGAAGGTATTAGGGATGAGAAGCAGCCTTAATTACAAACCGTGCAAAATATGGCTTCCTTATTTTTTTAATTTTTTTTCTCAAGAATCAAACAAATCCTTTCCATAAGTTCATATATCTCTTCTTATACATTAGCTTAGACAGCTATCAGACATAGATAGTATTTTTAGCATTTTTCTTGGAAATCTTCCCAGCCAAACCCAAGAGCATATTACGTATGCTTTATATTTTCCATTTCATGGCTGGTGACAATACTGACAAACATTCCACCACTGCCTGGCTAGTGTCTTCTTTGCTTTAACTTTTAAAAATATTTCCTACTACCCTACATGCCCTCTCCACCTTATAAGAACATTCCAGATATTGCTAAAAGTCTCCTCAAGGTTGATTCTACTTCATCCCACTATCAAGTCTCAAAGCCAATGCCATATGAACTCAGCTTCTGTTACAGCAAAATCTCCCTATCAGGTGTCAAGTTGTGATAAGCTGTTCTACACTGCATAATAAACGACTCTAAACCTTAGTGTTTAAAGTAACGCCTATTCCACTATATATTAGGATGTTATGGTTCAGGAATTAAGGCGAGTCTTGGCTGTGAGATTCCAGGGGTGAGTCTTCTGTGTCTCCCACCTTTACTGAGATTGCTCTGTCATGGTCAGCTGACAGCTGGCCTAGTCTGGAGAATCTAAGATGGTTTCATTCACATGCCTGGTGACAAAAGGGGGAGAGTAGGAGGTTTGGTTTCGTCACCTCTTTCTCTCTGTTTCTTTCTCACGTGGTTTTCATCAGTTCAGTTCAGTTCAGTCACTTAGTTGTGTCCAACTCTTCGCGACCCCATGAATCGCAGCACACCAGGCCTCCCTGTCCATCACCAACACCCGGAGTTCACTCAGACTCACATCCATCGAGTCGGTGATGCCATCCAGCCATCTCATCCTCTGTCGTCCCCTTCTCCTCCTGCCCCCAATCCCTCCCAGCATCAGGGTCTTTTCCAATGAGTCAACTCTTCGCATGAGGTGGCCAAAGTACTGGAGCTTCAGCTTCAGCATCATTCCTTCCAAAGAAATCCCAGGGCTGATCTCCTTCAGATCAGTGGTTTTCATGGAGGTAGTCAAATATCTTTCTGACCTCTCAAAGCTCCATGAAGAAATCTTCCAGGATACCCAGGCAAAGGCTTTAAAACTTCCAATCACCAAGATTCAATATTCTCAGTTTATTATTGCCACTATATTCTACATGTATAGCATACCATGAAGATCAGTCCAGATTCAAAGGAAATAAATTAGGCTGCATCTCTATGGGAAGAATGGCAAAGAAGTTGTATGTTTTTATTTAATCTGCCACAAGATGGGAAGATAAATTTTTGTGGTTGATGTGGAAATACGAATATTTCCATTTTGGGCTCCTTACCATTAAGATGGCTATTATTGCCAAATACAGATATCTGTTAGCTCACAGAAGAAATTAAGGTTAGAGATATTAATATAAGAAAAAGTGAAAGTGAAGTCACTCAGTCATCTCCGACTGTAGCCTACCAGGCTTCTCAGCCCATGGGATTTTCCAGGCAAGAGTACTGGAGTGGGTTGCCATTCCCTTCTCCAGGGGATCTTCCCAACCCAGGGATTGAACCCGGGTCTCCTGCATTGTAGGCAGACGCTTTACCCTCTGAGCCACCAGGGAAGCAGGATTACATGGGCTTGGACATCCTCCCTAGGGAGTGAGCTGTTTGAGTCATATACTGAGCCCCCCAGGCCCAGGTTCTGACACTGGGAAGACAAGTTTCCTTAGCTGGTTGGACAACTAAGGGACTTGCAGGAAGGCTGTACAAAACCTAAAATCAGTTCATGGAGAACATACACACTGTTGCCTACTCCTGGGAACAAGGCAGAAGAAGCAGACTGAAACTGCCTGGGACTGTGAGTGGTTTCCAGCAAGCACCCTGGCATATGGTTGATGCCAAATGTTTGCCCCATCACCCCTAGGCTCCAGCACAGTTCCACACTAGGGTGAAGGTTGTGGTTGCTGATAAGACTGTGCAGTCTGAGAGGATGGAGCTGGCTTGGATCTATGCAGCATCTGAACAAGACTACAGCAGCCATAACTACCTTGGGAGCTGACCCTGCCCCTAGTAGGGTAGTGACAGCCACTGAGGATAGGAGACATCACTCCTCATGTATGGCTCTAACTCTAGCCCCTGCATCTCTAGCCCTACATCCCACGACAGTGGTAGCTGCCAGCACCTTCTGAGGGAAGATATGACATGTGCCCACTTCAGATTCAGCTCTTGCACCAAAGCTACTGGTTACACGCAGACTACATAAGGACACTCCCACACAAGGACACCTCTTCAAGATCAGGAATAGGTAACTGTTGCACCTAATTTCATAGAGATAGAGAAAGTTAAGCAAGATGAGAAGACAGAGAAATTTGTACCAAAGAACAAGGAAAAAAGAAAAAAAAGACGGTAAAGTGTCTGCCTACAGTGCAGGAGACCTGGGTTCGATCCCTGGGTCAGGAAGATCCTCTGGAGAAGGAAATGGCAACCCACTCCAGTACTCTTGCCTGGAAAATCCCATGGAGGGGGAGCCTGGTGGGCTACAGTCCATGGAGTCGCAAAGAGTCGGACACAACTGAGCGACTTCACTTTCACTTTTCACTTTCAATGAAACAGATAAATAATTTATCAGAAAAAGGGTTCAAAGAATAATATATATATATATATGTATGTGTGTATACACACATACATACACACACATTTACATATACACAATGAAAAATTACCCAGTCAGAACAAGAGATGGAATTCTTCCATTTGCAGCAACATGGTGGACTGAGAGGGTATTATGTTTATTGAAATAAGGCAGAGAAAAACAAATACTGTATGCTGTCACTTATGCATGGAATCTAAAAAATAAAATAGGCTGCTTTCATCTTTTGAGATGGACTACATTCTGCCTATGTGGTATGTATCTCTCTCAATAAACCTGCTTTCACTTAAAAAAGAAATATAATAGGAATTCCCAGGTGATTCAGTGGTTAGAAATCCCCTTGCCATTACAGAGGACATGGGTTCCCTGTTCCAGGAAGATACTACACACCTTAGGGCAACTAAACCCATATGCCACAAGCACGGAGCCCATGCTCTAGAGTCCGCGAGCTGCAGCTACTGTGCTTTGCACCACGACTACTGAAGCCCACACACCCTAGAGCCCAGGCTCCACAATGGGAAGCCTGCGCACCACAACCAGAGAGCATGCATGCAGCGACAAACACCCAGCACAGCCAAAAATAAGCAAAATTTTAAATAAAATTTACTTTTAAATAAAAAAAAATTTTAAATAATAATAATTAAAAAATTCACAAGTGAATATAACAAAGCAGAAACAAACTCATAGACAATAAAATAATGGTTATCAGTGGGAGTTTGGAAGGGTGGAGGGGCAACATAGCAGTAGGGGGTTAGAGGCACAAACTACTATGTATAAAATAAATAAGTGAGACCTCTCTGGTGTTTAGTGCTTAAGAATCTTCCTGCCAATGCTGAGGACATGTGTTCAATCCCTGGACCAGGAAGATCCCACATGCCCTGGAGAACCTAGGTCCTTGACCGCAACTACTGAAGCCTGCATGCCCTGAAGCCCAAGCTCTGCAACAAGAGAAGCCACCATAATGAAGAGTGGCCCCTGCTCACCACAACTAGAGAAAGCCCATGCACAGCATCAAAAACCGAACAGAGCAAAAACAAATACAGAAATTATATTTTTAAAATAAATAAATAAGCTATAAGGATATATTTTACATCATGGAAAATACAGTCAAGATTTTATAACTTCAAATGAAATATAATCTATGAAAATATTGAATCACTATGCTGTTCTTAAATTAATACAACATTATAAATCAACCATACTTTAATAAAAAATAATAAAGTTAAAAATAAAGTTAAAATAAAGTAAAATCTTTAAAGGAAAAAAAATAAGACATCCAAATGCCCAACAGTAACATGAAACACGCTCTTTGCTAATTACGAAGGTGATGCGAATCAAAACCACAATGAGATATTATCTCACACCTCTTAGAATGGCTATCAACAAGATAAGAGATAGCAGGTATTGGCAAGAATATGCAGATAAGGAAATCTTTGTACACTGCTAGTTGAAGTGCACATTGGTATGAAGAAAATTAGAACTATGTGTGATTCAGCAATTCCACTTTGGGGTATATATGAAAAAGGAAATGAAAAGAGGAGTTTGAAGAGACATCGGCACTCCTACGTTTATTGCAGCATTACTGCACAATAGCCAATATATGAAAACAAACTGGCCATCAACAGAGAAGTAGAGCTGAGAAGAACTTCAAATTGAAGGGATGTGCAAACTAAATTGAAAGACTTAATGCTACCCACATATTAGAATAGCTTTTTTTTTTTTTTTTTAACTGACAATAGCAGTCCTGGAAAGGACCCAGAGCAAATAGAACTTAAATACAAACCTGGTAGGAATGCAAATGGTACAGCCATTTTGAAAAAACAAGTTTTGCAGTATCTTATAAACATATACTAACCATAACACACAGCAATTACAATCCTAAATTTTGTCAAAGAGAAATGAAAACACACAACTACACAATGACCTACACAGAGATATTTAGAGAAGCTTTATTCCTAATTGCCAAAACCTAGACAATTCTAGAAAATGTGCATCACTGACTAAACAGGTAAAGGTGCTGCTTTCATGCAATGACTATGTTTGAGAGAATAATAACACAGTCCAGACTATAACCTGTCCTTCACAATAGCCAGCACATCATTCAAAGCTGCTGACAAATTACAGATAAGAGAGGGGATATATTGTCTATACTCAAGATACGGATGAAAACAAACCTCAAGGAAAGACTGAAATCAGAAATGTAAGCTTCCATCTCAGGAAGCTTGAAGAGAAACAGCAAATAAATAACAAAAAAAACATATGGAATTCCCTGGCAGACCCATGGTTAAGACCCAGGTTTCCAGTGCTGGGGTCATGGGTTCAATCCCTAGTGGGGGAAGTAAGATCCACAAGCCACACAACATGGCCAAAAAAAAAAAAAGAGTAATGAATAAACATAAATCAAAGAAATAGAAAACATTCCCCATAGAGAAAATATATTTATAATTTAATTCATTGAAAAGATTAATAAAATTGAAAAATCCATAGGAGTATTAATTAAGGAAAAGGTAAAATATTAATTATCTAAATAATACATGCAAAGAGGGGCATAGAAACACATTCTGCCCACACATTAACATGGTTAAAAACAGATATTATGAAAAACTTATATCAATAAATTTAGTAATTTAATTGGAGGGCATCACCAACTCAAAGGGCATGAGTTTGAGCAGGCTCCAGGAGTTGGTGATGGACAGAGAAGCCTGGCATGCTGAAGTCCATGGGGTCTCAAACAGTTGGACATGACTGAGCAACTGAAATGAACTGAAATTTAGTAAATAATGAGAATTAAATATTTTCTAGAGAAACACAGTTTGTGGGACTGAAAAAGAAAAACATCCCTGTCATTCTTCAGGCTTGGAGGATGGACATAGAATAATCTAACAACAAAATTAGTAGAAAACATTGTTTCTTCAACTCTTATGCAGCAATTTTAACAATGTCATAATGATCTAATTTTTCAGTAATTACTGTTTTCTTATCAACAATATACCTAAACCTGAAATGTTCTCCCAAACTAATACAAGAGACATTCAAATGTTAGTTCAGTTCAGTTCAGTCACTCAGTCATGTCCGACTCTTTGCGACCCCATGAACCACAGCATGCCAGGCCTCCCTGTCCATCACCAACTCCTGGAGTCTACCCAAACCCATGTCCATCGAGTCGATGATGCCATCCAACCATCTCATCCTTTGTCATCCCCTTCCCTTCCTGCCCTCAATCTTTCCCAGCATCAGGGTCTTTTCCAATGAGCCAACTCTTCGCATGAGGTGGCCAAAGTATTGGAGTTTCAGCTTCAACATCAGTCCTTCCAATGAATACCCAGGACTGATCTCCTTTAGGATGGACTGGTTGGATCTCCTTGCAGTCCAAGGGACTCTCAAGAGTCTTCTCCAACACCACAGTTCAAAAGCATCAATTCTTCGGCACTCAGCTTTCTTTATAGTCCAACTCTCACATCCATACATGACCACTGGAAAAACCATAGCCTTGTTAAATTGTCATCATTTCATGAGAACTTTCAACCTCAGATTAGTCCCTCTTAATCTCACCACCATGTCAGCAACCTGTCCAGAACTGAAGCCCACAACACCTAATCCCTCCTTGGTATCCTTCAATAAGAATCCAAACCTTTCAAAAGTCATGTGCCCTCTCTCCATTGTCAGGATACATGTGATAATTATTTGGAGAGCTCTCCCTTGCTGTGCTAACCCAATAAACTTGATTTTGTTGCACTATAGGTTTATTTCTCATGGCCTTTGGCTGGTTAAGCTTTAACATGGTCATTACACATGTTTACACTTAAGTTGTGGAACAAAAAAGACAATTAGTGAAATTTATGATATGAATATGATAGGTTTCATAAAGAGACTATGGATAAAAGTTATTGGAATCAAGAAATTAGAAGAAATTTGAGATCAAGTTGTCAGTTGAGATATTCAAATGATTAGAAGTTGCCATTGCTCATGACAAAGAGATGGAGAGGAAAATGGTCACACAGGTGCTAAATTCTCAGGGGATGAGCAGCAGGGAGATCAATTAGGGTTAGGTACGAGAGATGCCAGAGTTGGAATGTCTTGAATCTCAAAGAAGGAAGTATCTGGGACTAAGGATAAAATAGAGTAAGTGGCAAAATGTAACACATCCAGAAGCTTTGTTCCATTTGTCACATATTTGAGACACAACAATAACTTTAGGTAACTTTTCTAGATAATTATGTATTAACCCTTTGAAATATCATGAATAGACTATAAAATGTGAATAATCAACCCCATTTTACAGATCATAAAATTGAGTCTCAAAGAAGTTAAAAACTTTCACTCAATTCATCCACCTCAAACTGACCCCAGGTCTCCTGGGTACAAAAGCCACATCTAGTGTTTCTCAAACTATTTAAATAAAGGATCACTTCTCCCAGGGTGTCCATGGGTCAATACTTGTTAGGAAAATAGTAAAATGAGAATTACTAACAAAATAAGAAAAACTAAAATACAACAGAATAAACCCATTTAAAAAAGTTATTGGCGTCAATACACTTAAAGTTACTTTCTCAAATTGCTATAAAGAGTACAAATGGTTCCCCAAAACCCCTGTTCTTATTTGGACAGGGACTGACAAGAAATAGTTTGCCAGCCAGCACCTGCCCAGGGACTATTAGTATAGTTTGAGTAACAGTGGACTCCGCTTTCTTCTGCTTACTTTCTGCTAACTGACTCATATTACTCCAGGGCTTTCCCCACTATCTGATGTTCTCAATTAAAGAAAATGTTTTTTTCTACAGAGAGGAAATTGGAGCCCTGGTGACACTGACTCTGGTCTCCATCACCCATCAAATTTCTATTTCAACAGTTTTTCCTCCTGGTCTCTGGACAAAGCTTCCATCCGGATCCTCAGAAATATACCTTTTGTTGGGAACTGGACCTTCCATTTATGCCACCTTAATGAGACACCTGGCTCCATGAGTCACTTCTAGAGAGCAGTCCGAGGAATTTACCTCAAAGGGGCAAGCAGCAACAGCCCTGGGGAATTCCATTAGAGCCTTTCTTTTCCTCCCAATACACAAAAAAGACCCTATCACAGAATGTATGTAACTATGTTCTTAAATGGAGGACAGCATTTCTTGTTAATATTGTCAGGTAGTCAGTGCACAACTGCTTTAAGAGTGAGTGGAAAATGTCTGCTTTCTAAAATTCTCTTTGAAATTCAGCAACAGCAAATCTGGCTCTAAAAGGTGAGTGCAGTAATCATGGATTTTATTTAAATAATTTAATTTTTTTGTTTGCTCAATGAGAAATTAAAAATAAAAGAAACTCAACAACTTTGTTTTGTGACCCCTGAGGAAACTGTGGCCTTAGCAAGGTTTACACTACAGGGACTAGAGACACAGACATGGAGAATAGATGTGTGGACATAGAGGAGGGAAATTGAGGGTGGGGTTAATTGAGAGAGTAGCATTGAAACATATACACTACCATATGTAAAACAGATAGCTAGTGAGAAGTTGCTGTATAATACAGGTAGCTCAGATTGGTGCTCTATGATAACCTAGAGGAGTGAGATGGGGTAGGAAGTGGGAGGAAGGTTCAAGAGGGAGGGGTCGTATGTATACGTATGGCTAATTCATAAGGTTGTATGCAAGAAACCAACATAACATTGTAAAGCAATGATCCTCTAATTAAAAAAAAAAAAAAAAACTATTTTTAAGGGGAAAAAGATATGCACTGCAGAAAGGTCATTCCAGGCATGCAAAATAGACTTCCCAGGAGATCCCAGAGAAGTGTGGATGGTCTGTGGCAGCCAAGCTGCTGCTAAACTTGTGTAACTGCAGCTATGAAAAGGAATTTGGCAAAACTAATACAATATTGTAAAGTTTAAAAATAAAATAAAATTTAAAAAAAAAAGAAAAGGAAACCAGGAAGAAACCACCCGATATTCAGGTTGCATGAGGCTCTTCGCCCTATGACCCCTAATCATCAACAAATATGACCCAATCATTGAAGGAAAGGATTGGGGAGAGTCAGAATCTGAAGCATGGATGGGATGACATAGAGCTCTAGAAGATCCCTAGGTAGTCAGTGGAGAGGAAGGGAAGGGCAAGAATCAGTTCTCATATTATGCATATGATTATTAGTGACATGGTCCAGAACTAAAAACCATCAGATCCTATACTTCCTGACTTCTTTTGGATTTGTGGAAAATCTCCTGATGTGTTCAAAGAAAATTTATATTATACCTCTCATAAAAATTTTAACTAACTGAAAATCTATCCACTATTTATTTTTACTTAATGAAAAACACAGCTCTCATGTATGACAAAACACCTTTAAATACTTTGCAGCTGTCATTTCTTTCAATCTCACAACAAAGATATTATATGGGGACAGTTACTCCCATTTTACAAAAAAAAAAAAATACTGAGAATCAGAGAGATTCAAGTGTCATGTACAAGTGAAAATAATTGGCCACTGGGAGGATTTGAACTTTCCATCTCCAGTCTCCATGACTTCTGTCAGCACAGACTGAAGCCCACTGTGTGCGCAGTGAATGCAGGATCGGCCCCACTTAACTCCGCTTGAGTCAGAAGGCAAAGAGCACACATGCTGCTCGGTGCTTGGCTCAGTCCTCAACTGAGAGTATGTTCAGAAGCTGAGAGCAAAACAGGGAGGGCTCTGGAAAGTATGCCACAGGTGGAATGGGCAACGGGTCTATGAATGTTAATTTTAGTAAAGGGAAGGCAGTGGAGGTGTGCTGGCTGTATTCAAGTATCATTGCTTTGGCACTGAAAGGAGATGGTTTGTGTCATTAAACTCTGAAAGGAGGTGGTTTGTGCCATTAGACTCATAGAGAGCAATTGAGAAACCAAAAACAGATTTTTTTTTTTTTACATAGAATTCATAGAATTAACACGCCTGGTAGTAACCTTGCCTGTCACTAGAGTAATTTAAGTGCACTTAAGGAAGAATGAGCTGTAGGTTCTCAGCTGTTGGTTCATAATATCTCATGATTCATTCTGTTGAAGCTCCACCACTGGAAACACTAAATGCTCTATTCTAAAGTGAGGAATTTTTAATAAATTAAGAATTGTGCAATGGCACCCCACTCCAGTACTCTTGCCTGGAAAATCCCATGGATGGAGGAGCCTGGTAGGCTGCAGTCCATGGGGTCACTAGAGTCAGACATGACTGAGTGACTTCACTTGCACTTTTCCCTTTCATGCATTGGAGAAGGAAATGGTAACCCACTCCAGTGTTCTTGCCTGGAGAACCCCAGGGACGGGGCAGCCTGGTGGGCTGCTGTCTATGGGGTCACACAGAGTTGGACACAACTGAGGTGACTTAGCAGCAGCAAGAATTGTGAAGATATTTGGTACTTATATTTATCATTTATGGTAAATGTTTCAAACCTTAATTGAAATAATGCTGTTAGAAAACTGTCTTTCTATGAAAATTAGAAACTATAACACTGAATCACAGGGTTGGGTTAACCTGACTCTTAAAAGCACAAAAGTAGATGTCGTGGGAGTTTGTAATTTCCTGGGTTCTGTCTCATCACAACAAAAATCTGAAGCAAGGGACCAGCTCTTGGATGGACCAGTATTACAGCTCCGTGTTACAGCTCAGTTTTATTTAGAAAATAAAGGAAAATACATCCTCGAGGTGTGAGAGCATGCCAACCCAAAAGACGTGAAGAGAAAAAAGAGGGAGCGCGCGTGACAGCAAAAGAGAGCACGTGCAAGTGAGCGAGCAGTTCAGAGAGACCCCAGCCTTTTGGTTCCTCTTTTTATGTGTTTTTCCTCCTCCCCCTGGGCCTTCCCTATGTAAATTGGGCTAGCCAGGAGTGCTGTTTGTTCTACTTGAGGTCTTCACTTTGGTCCTCGGACCTTCCTTTGTTCTATTTTCATGAGTGTTTCCCTTCCTTGTCTTTTAGCCACCACCATTCTGGACTCCTTTTCCTATTCTAACTACCTAACATTAGCAAAGAAGTATATAGGGAGATACATTTCAAAAAGTAACTAAGGATAGAATATAAAGCTCCATAAATATTGTACAAAGGAATTGGGAAGTATATTCCACCTGGCATATGCATTATACAAGTCATGTATAAATTCTAGTAACAGGTTTTCTCCAGCACATATTAGTCCCAAACACTAGTTATTTGTGATACAGGAATAAACACCATTTCGAGGAGACTATGTATTAATTGGGAGGAATAAAATGTAAGCAAGCAAAAAACAAAACAAAATCCCATAATTTAGTACAAAGAAACACAATCTAAACATCTTCAAAGCATGAGGTCAACAAAAAGGAAATTTATCTGATTATACCTTAGATGTCAGAGTAGGTTTTGTAGAGAATGAACTTGAAGGAGGAGTAGAAGTCACCCAAGGTAATGATAATGGAAAGTTGGGGGCCATCCAAGTTGGAGAACAAGGATTAAAGGCCAAATAAGACAGATGAACGGAGGAGACTGAATAGTTCAAAAAGGTTGGATTAGTGCAAGTGCTGGATGGAAACATCCTGAGAGAGAAGCAGAGAGTCATATGCAGGTGATACATCAGAAAGCGTACACTGTGCTGTGCTAAGAAGAGTAGGTTCATCTTGGAGGCCAAAGAAATCATGAAAGACTTGAAAGGATCACTTTGGCATCACCATTTTACTTCAGCAAGAGATTACTTTGGCAGATGTACCATGAATTATAATGGCACAAGAATGAAGACAAGGAGGCAAACAGATGAATAAAATAAAAGAGAAAAATGAACAGGACCTCACCTACAGTAGGAAAACTATCAGTGGAAATATAGGAATGGATAAATAAAATGAAGAGCTAAATTGTAGATAGTATCAATAGGATTTTATTAGATGTGGTACAATGAGAGGAAGAAGGCTAGGATCACTTTGAGAGGATAACAGGCTGGAAGGCCAGGGGTCTCCAAATGGAGGACATAGGCTGCAAGTGTCAGACATTTTTTCTCTCTCTCTTACGTGGCAGGAGGAAACATATTAGTGCTATATTTTTTCCCCATCTCTATACAAATTTAAAAAGAGGTTTATCTTAAAATTCTGTGTTGCCATAATGATACCTGGTTCCAAGTGAATTTTTCTCAAACCTTGAGTTAACCAATGCATTTTTCTCATGGAAATGTTTGTCTTAAGCTATGTTAATGTACTATGCATTTACCCGAGACTCTGTCTTCAAGTCGGTTCTGCCTAAAGGCTCAGAACAGACTTGGCAAACCAATATGTTATACATTGTTCTCCCAATCTATGTTAATGAAACTATATATTTGTATGGAAATCTACCTTTCTTCAAGATTCCTGTCAATCATTTTATGGCCCTGGATGACCCACCACAGCATGTTGTGGGTGAGGGGCCTGGTGCCAGTCTCTGAGTTTTGAGACATTTCCATTCTCTAATTAGCAGACCGCTAGTAGCTATATAACATCTGGCTAAAGAATAGCAGGGGGACATTCTTTATGACCCTTTCTGACGTCTGTGTCAGAAGCTTTCTCTATCTCTTTTATACTTTAATAAAACTTTATTACGCAAAAACTGAATGATCAAACCTTGTCTCTGGTCCCAAATTGACTTCTTCTCCTCTGGAGCACAAGAATCCCAGCATCTTTCATGGTTCAGCAACAACCTTTCAACTTCCATGTTTCAGACATGAGCAATTGTGTGGATTGTGGATTCCACAAACACAGGACAGGAGGAATGGTCTAATGAAAGGATGAGTTTGGTCTGGGGGAGGCTGAGTTTGAGGTATTTGTGGGATTTCTAACTGAAGACTTCCAAGATGACTGAAACTATAGACCTGGATCTTGGGAGACAGATCTTTCTACAAATAAAGTTTGGAAAGGGGTTTTAGAATAAACATTAGATAAATAAAAGAATATAACTGAATTCCCAGAGAGTGAGGTTGAATCATTCTTCTTTTGTGTAAAGGGACAAAGCAATCCTATACAGCACCATATTTACAGCTAGGCAGAGGGAGAAATTATTATGAATAAGTGTAATGAATAACCAAAGAAAACCAAGAATGTGTAGAATGAAAACATTTTTTTTAATCAATTTTAAAATTTCCCTCAACAGGAACAATTCCCAGAGGACATGAAGTTTGGAAACCACACCAGTGTGACAGAATTCATCCTTTTGGGGTTAACAGAGGATCCTACACTTTGTGGCATCTTTTTTGTGGTATTTCTAGGAATCTATGCTGTCACCTTAGTAGGCAATATCAGCATAATTATTCTAATAAGAATTTGTTCCCAGCTTCACACCCCCATGTACCTTTTTCTAAGTCATTTGGCTTTTGTGGACAGTGGGTGTACCACATCCGTCACACCGATGATGCTTATAGGATTCCTGAGACAAGGAGTGACCATCACTGCTTCTGGCTGTGAAGCTCAGCTGTGTTTTGTGGTCATGTTTGGGTCAGCTGAGTGCTTCCTGCTGGCTGCCATGGCCTATGACCGCTATGTGGCCATCTGCTTGCCCCTTTTCTACTCCATCCACATGTCCCCCAGAGTCTGTGCTCTCTTGATTGGGGTATCTTACCTAGGTGGATGTGTCAATGCTTGGACATTTACTAGTTGTCTATTGACTCTGTCTTTCTGTGGACCAAATCACATAAATGACTTTTTCTGTGATTTCTCCCCTCTGTTGAAACTTTCCTGCTCAGATGTCTCCATCATTGAAATTATCCCTTCCATCTCATCTGGATCTATCCTTGCATTCACAGTGTCCATCATAGCTCTCTCTTACATCTGCATCCTCAACACCATCCTGAAGATGCGCTCCACTGAAGGGAGACACAAGGCCTTCTCCACCTGCACCTCTCACCTCACTGCAGTCACTCTCTACTATGGAACGATTACCTTTATTTATGTGATGCCCAAATCCACCTACTCAACTGACCAGAACAAAGTGCTGTCTGTATTCTACACAGTGGTGATCCCCATGTTGAACCCCCTCATCTACAGTCTGAGGAACAGAGATGTAAAGGAGGCCCTGAGAAAGGTAAGTGTCAGAATATATTCTTAGGATTTCTTCTTAACATTTCTGATGACCTATAAATTTTTGTTTACCAGTATCACACTTAGGACCTACTAAATACTGCTTTACTGGGTGCTTAAATTGAAATCAAAATATTTCTTATTCTCATTTGTATATACTTATAAACCAGCTGGTAGGCATCTTGGAATTAGTAATAATGACAGCAATTATTTTCACTATTACGTATTAACATCTTTAGATGCCTAGGACTTTATTTAGCAAACAATAATCTCTACTTATAATATGCCAGGCCCTGTTCTAGCACAATGATATATTAGCTGGCTTATTTCACATAAAAACCATATAGTCGTAGTTCTATTATTTCTATTTGACAAATAAATTATCTGGTACACAGAGAGGTTAAGTAGATGCCCAGAATGATGCAGCTGGAAAGTTGTGCAATCAGTTTCTGAATCCAGAAAATCTGAGTTCAAACCACTATGTTTCTTTATTTAATTTTTACAGAAATCTCATGATGCTGATTATTAACAATTTACCTCAATTTTACAGATGAAACTGCTGAGTCACAGAGATATTCAATAGCTTGTCTTGGGAGATATGGACTCAAGTCTCTAATTCAGTTGGAATCAAGTCCTCTGATTCTATGCCTTTCTTCAGCATTGTTAGTTATCTAGAGGATTTGACTAGGACAAGCAAGCCTATAGCTGTTCTTTTAAATCAGTCTTCTGAACAAACTCTACTACCAAGTTAGTCTAGATTGTGAGGACTCCAAAAACAAGGATGAGAATGGAAACCTGATTGGTTTATATCTATAGAAATTAAGGTCTGGACACCACAATTACATGATTTGACTGGAAGTCTAACCATATTTAGCTCAGATGGTAGAGAATATGCCTGCAATGAAGGAGACCTGGGTTCAATCCCTGTGATGGGAAGATCCTCTAGAGAATGGAATTCAACCCACTCCAGTATTCTTGCCTGGAGAATCACATGGACAGAGGAGCCTGGCAGGCTACCATCCATGGACTTGTAAAGAGCTGGACATGACTGAGCGACTAACACTTTCTTCTAATGATATTTAAGGACATGTTACAAATACTCCCATTTGGCATAATGTAGCTTTCCTTAGCTGTAGAAATTTAGAAGGGTATCTTAAATCTAAGCATTGCAATTAATATGCTAACAGCATTCATGGTTCCATAACATGGACATATAAAAAATTAATACCCATTCATTAAACTAGAGGTGTTGCCAAGATTGTGAGACCAGAAGGGCAAAGAGGGCTTTTTTCTGGAGTTCAGGAGCTCCCAACTCAATGTAAATACTGACACAACTTTTTAGACCATCTGAAAGCAAGACAGATTATAAAAGTCCTTGACTCAGTATAATGGGGTGAAACAAGTAAGGATTAGGAAACATAGAAAGAAGCAAATGGGATATTATTTATAATACATTGCTAAGTTAATTCTGCTAAGTATTGGGGCTTTTCAACTGTGGTATTGGAGAAGACTCTTGAGAGTCCCTCGGACAGCAAGGAGATCAAACCAGTAAATCCTAAAGGAAATCAGTCCTGAATATTCATTGAAAGGACTCACACTGAAGCTGGAGTTCCAATATTTTGGCCACATAATGCAAAGAACTGACTCATTGAAAAAGACCCTGATTCTGGGAAAGATTGAAGGCAGGAGGAAAAAGGGGACAACAGAGGATGAGATGGTTGGATGGCATCACTGACTCAATGGACATGAGTTTGAGCAAGCTCCAGGAGTTGGTCATGGACAGGGAAGCCTGGTGTGCTGCAGTCCATGGGGTTGCAAAGAGTCAGACATGACTGAGAAGCTGAAGTTAAAATGTAGAGTATCTATCATAAAATCGCAAAATTAAGTGGAAACATACAAAGGCTAAATGAAACAAGGATAAATTAAACATGTGCAATGATCAAATAATGGGTAAAGAAAACTTTCCCTAACCACAACACTCTTGACACCAACTTTGTGGTCTTTTCCTCCCATACCAACCAGCTGGAATACTGGTATGTTCTAAATATCCAGACATCAAACTGATGCTTTATTCTTTCATTCAATTGTGACACCAACTGCCTGGAGGTAGGGCCAGACTCCACAGGCTTAAGGCTCAGTTCCACAACTCTGCCCTCCCTTCTGACACCAGTTGCAAGTAATGGGTCCCCAAGGTACCCACACTTTTGTCCAACTTGGCTACAAAGTCAAGGATTGCCACAGGCCTCTTCCAGGTGTGAGAGTTTGCTAGAATGACTCAACAAAATTCTCTGAAGCATCTGCTTACCTTTACCAGTTTAACATAAAATATATTATAAAGGATAAATTAACAGTCAGATGGAGAGACACACCACACCAGGTCTGGAAAGGTCTCCAGAGCAGGAGTTTCTATCACTAGGAAGCTGAAATGTATAATTTGGAATGTAGAAGGAAATGGCAACCCACTCCAGTACTCTTGCCTGGAGAATCCAATGGACAGAGGAGCCTGGTAGGCTACAGTCCATGGGGTCGCAAAAAGTCGGACACGAGTGAGCGACTTCACTTACTTTCACTTACTTAACCCTTCTAGCACATGAATCTGTTGACCAAATTGGAAACTCCCCACCTCATAGCTTAGGATCTTTATGGAGGCCATGTAAAAAGTCTCCAACCTCTCCAGCCTCACTGCAGAAACACATGTGAACATAAAGTTCCAAGTTTCTAATCATAGTTTGATCTTTTTGGTGACCAGTCCTCATCCAGAAGCTGTACAGAATCCCACCGAGGGTCTTTTCATTCAAACAAAGACACTCCTACCACCTAGGAGGTTCCAATGGATTCAGGAGCCCTGTGTCAGGAACCAGGTTTAAAGAACAAATATTTGAACAAAAGATGCTTCTAGCACCCCTGTCATTCAGGAAATTACAAGGGTGTAGAGCCCTGTGTTAGGATACGGGAGTAGAGACCACAGATATTTCTATTATGTCACATTCCACCCCCTGCTATGTGGCTACGGAACCCTCACATAGGGTTCCATAAATGACCATAAAAGAATGAAGCTACTGGCATATTATTAGAATTCTATTGGGTCATTAATAACTATTCAGTTCATCATCATAACATATGAAAAGGTCCCCCAAAGTTAGGCTATTCAGATTTGCAGGCTTCCATTTTATCTTGTCAGGTTCTAAACACAGCAATACATGGCTGCACTCTTTCAGGCATCTGTTTTAATCGAGCTAGAAGTCAGAATTATCACTTGCTTTGAGTCTCTTTCAAGGCTTTAGTAGAATACTGAATTTTTCATAAATAACAGTTGCAATTGTCCTGTAAAAATCCCAAGTGCATACTGACTCACATGACTTCTGGAGCTTTAATTATGTGAACTCTCAAGTCCTGAATACAAGACTAGCTTCCCTCTGGGCATTTTGGACCCATAATTCAGAGGTCAGTGTGTTCATAGGTCTTTTGTATTTTACCTGAGTTATCATGTGAGCATTGCTAATTGGGAATTATGTGACAAACAATTTTGAGATCTGTTAATATCTATAGATATCTCTTGTCATATTTATTATGGTAATTCTAGGGAAAAGTTAAAGAGGAGACCTCAAACACTGATAATTCCCTGCCACAGTGACCTCCAACTACAAGAGGAACATTTAATCTAGGGTTTTTGGTTACTTTACATGTATATATGGGATAGTCAGGCTTCCCTGGTAGCTCAGCTGGTAAAGAATCTGCCTGCAATGCAGGAGACCTCGGTTCGATTCCTGGGTCGGGAAGATCTCCTGGAGAAGGAATAGGCTACCCCCTCCAGTATTCTTGCCTGGAGAATCCTCATGAACAGAGAAGCCTGGTGGGTTACAGTCCATGGGGTCACAAAGAGTTGGACACGACTAAGCGACAAAGCACAGCACAGCATATGGGATAGTCATTCATTCATTTATTTCAAAAACACTAGTTAAGCTCTTATTATACTCTAGAAACTGAGTAAGCACTGAAGATATTTTGATAAACTGAACAGAGATATAATGTGTAACAGATCAGAGTTCTCATGTAGTTTAGATTTTAGTGGCAGAGACACTAGGGAATAAATAAACATTATAAATGTAGAACACATTAGTGGATGGAAGAGACAAATCAATTGGGTTGATATGACTTATAAAAGGTAACTGCTGGTATGGGTGGTGAATCCTTAGTGAGTGTGACAGGGAAGGCCACTGGGAGGAGGTAGCAGTTAAGTAGAATGCTGAAAGATAAGAAAGACATATTGACATGGATACTGGGGAGAAAGTTGCAGACAGAAAACAGCACGTGCAAAGATTCTGAGAAGCTCAAGAAATAAAGAGGCCATGGCAAACCAGGAGGAGAGATACACAGAAAGGATCAATCATGAGGTGCTCCATTAGCCATGGAAAAATATTTGAATTCCACTATAAAAGGAATGGAAAGCCATTAAATGTTTTTTAAATAGTTCCAATGTGAATGTTTTTTAAAGATCATTCTTGTTGTTAATCATGAGAGAGATAAGGGGGAACAGGAAGCAATAAAGTTATTAGTGAAGATCTGAGATGCTGCCGCATTGCACTAGGGTGGTTGCAGTTTTGCTGGAGAGGAATTCACCTATTCAACATAGTTTCTGTGAAGAACAACACTGCATAAGCAGAAAGTGAAAGCCGTTCAGTCGTGTCTGACTCTTTGTGACCCCATGGTTTATCCAGTCCATGGAATTCTCCAGGCAGAATACTAGAGTGGGTAACCTTTCCCTTTTCCAGGGGATCTTCCCAACCCCTGGATTGGACCCAGGTCTCCTGCATTGCAGCCAAATTCTTTATCAGCTGAGCCACAAGGGAAGCCCTCTTTACCTAAACTATATGTTTATCCCTGCAATGCAGGAGACCTCAGTTTGATTCCTGAGTCGGAAAGATCCTCTAGAGTAGGGATAGGCTATCCACTCCAATATTCTTGGGCTTCTGTAGTGGCTCAGCTGGTATAGAATCTGCCTGCAATGCAGGAGACCTGGGTTCGATCTCTGGGTTGAGAAGATCCTCTAGAGAAGGAAAAGGCTACCCACTCCAGTATTCTGGCCTGGAGAATTCCATGTAGTATAGTCCATGAGGTAGCAAAGAGTTGAACACCATTGAGCAATTCTCACTTTCACTTAGGTAAAGAATCAAAAAGGACTTGCTGATGTGTTAGTGTGAGAGGTTAAAATTAAAAGGAGTTTAGAACTCTGGAGTTTGGGGGTTTAGATTATTTGGTGAATGTGAATGGTATATCATTTATTAGCTGAAGAAAAGTAATATGTAGGTTATGACTGCATGACAAGTCACTCAAAGCCATTTTATTGTATTATATTGTGAGTCACTTCACCTGCCCCACATGCATTTATAGGAGTCACTAGGTGATATTCAAGTGGCATCTGGTCAAGAGTCCAAGTAGCTTCACTCAGATGCTTGGTATCTTGGCGGGAAGGCTTAAAAGCCTCTCATTCTCCACAACTCTTACAATCTCTCTCTATGGTCTTACCAGCAGAGTAGCTGAATTTCTCACATGGTGTCTTAGGACTCTAGCAAGTCTCCCAAGAGAATAAAAAGGAAGGTGCGGTGTTTCCTATGACCCAACCTCAGGACCCCAGATGTTATTTACACTGTCATCTATTTGTAAACAAATTATTAAAGCTAGTTCAGATTCTAGAAATGAGGTGTGTGGGGTGTTTCTAAAGGATGTAGGATTTCTTTATCAGGTGATGAAACTGTTCTAAAACTGACCATTGTGACCGTTGCATATATCTGTGAATATTCTATAAACTATTCACTTGTATTCTTTAAATCGGTTAATTGTTGGTATGTGAGTTATATCTCAAGAAAATTGTTTTTAAAAACTTAGATGGCTTTCAGTGTGTCAAATTATAACTCATTCAATTAGATAAAGCCCTAAAGCCCATGCTCTGCAACAAGAGAAGCCACCACAATGAAGAGTGGCCCCTGCTCGCCACAACTAGAGAAAGCCCATGCACAGCAACAAAGACCCAGCAGAGCAAAAACAAATACAGAAATTATATTTTTAAAATAAATAAGCTATACAGCATGGAAAATACAGTCAAGATCTTATAACTTCAAATGAACATATAATCTATGAAAATATTGAATCACTACGCTGTCCTAAAACTAATACAACATTATAAATCAACCATACTTTAATAAAAAATAATAAAGTTAAAAGTAAAATCTTTAAAGGAAATAAGACATCCAAATGACCAACAGTAACATGAAACATGCTGTTTGCTAATTACAAAGGTGATGTGAATCAAAACCACAATGAGATATTATCTCACATCTCTTAGAATGGCTATCAACAAGAGATAGCAGCTGTTGGCAAGAATATGCAGATAAGGAAATCTTTGTAGACTGCTAGTTGAAATGCACAGAGGTATAAAAAAATTTTTTAATTAGAACTATGCATGATTCAGCAATTCCACTTTGGGGTATATAAGAAAAAGGAAATGAAAAGAGGAGTTTGAAGAGACATGTGCACTCCTACGTTTATTGCAGCATTACTCCACAATAGCCAAGATATGAAAACAAACTGACCATCAGCAGAGAAGTAGAGCTAAGAAGAACTTCAAACTGATTCTTAACACAATCAGTCAAAAGGGATGTGCAAATTAAATTGAAAGATTTAATGTTACCCACATATTAGAACAGGGTTTTTTTTTTTTTTTTTTAACTGACAATAGCAATCCTGGAAAGGACCCAGAGCAAATAGAACTTAAATACAAACCTGGTAGGAATGCAAATGATACAGCCATTTTGAAAAAACAAGTTATGCAGTATGTTATAAACATATACTTGGAGAAGGCGATGGCACCCCACTCCAGTACTCTTGCCTGGAAAATCCCATGGACCGAGGGCCTGGTGGGCTGTAGTCTGTGGGGTGGCTAAGAGTCGGACACGACTGAGCGACTTCACTTTCACTTTTCACTTTCATGCATTGAAGAAGGAAATGGCAACCCACTCCAGTGTTCTTGCCTGGAGAATCCCAGGGACAGGGGAGCTTGGTGGGCTGCTGTCTATGGGGTCACACAGAGTCGGACATGACTGAAGTGACTTAGCAGCAGCAGCAGCATAAACATATACTAACGATAACACACATCAATTACAATCCTAAATTTTGTCAAAGAGAAATGAAAACACACGACTACACAATGACCTACATAGAGATATTTAGAGAAGCTTTATTCCTAATTGCCAAAACCTAGACAATCCTAGAAAATGTGCATCACTGACTAAACAGGTAAAGGTGCTGCTTTCATGCAATGACTATGTTTGAAGAATTATAACACAGTCCAGACTATAACCTGTCCTTCACAATAGCCAGCACATCATTCAAAGTTGCTGACAAATTACAGATAAGAGAGGGGATATATTGTCTATACTCAAGATACGGATGAAAACAAACCTCAAGGAAAGACTGAAATCAGAAATGTAAGCTTCCATCTCAGGAAGCTTGAAAAGGAACAACAAACAAATAAGAAGAAAGCATATGGAATTCCTTGGCGGCACAGTGGTGAAGACCCATGTTTCCACTGTTGGGGTTATGGGTTCACTCCCTAGTGGGGAAAGTTAGATCCACAAGCCACACAACGTGGCCAAAAAAACATGAGTAATGAATAAACAATATAAATCAAAGAAATAGAAAACATGCCCCACAGAGAAAATATATTTGTAATTTAATTCATTGAAAAGATTAATAAAATTGAAAAATCCATGGAAATATTAATTAAGGAAAAGGTAAAATATTATTCAAATAATACTTGCGAAGAGGGATATAGAAACACATTCTGCCCACATATTAAGATGGTTAAAACAGATATTGTGAAAAATTTATATTGATAAATTTAGTAATTTAGTAGGATGGCATCACCAACTAAAAGGGCATGAGTTTGAGCAGGCTCCAGCAGTTAGTGATGGACAGGGAAGCCTGGTATGCTGCAGTCCATGGGGTCACAAAGAGTTGGACACGACTGAGCAACTGAACTGAACTGAAATTTAGTAAACGATGAGAAGTAAATATTTTCACACTTAAATTCAGACTTAAAGATTCATTTTGATATTTGGCAAAACTAATACAATTATGTAAAGTTTAAAAATAAAATTAAAAAAAAAGAATAGAAAGGAGGAATATCTCGAATAAAAACCTGGTTAACAATCCCCCAAAGAAAAAAAAAATAAATAAAGCCATTCTTTTAAATTCTTGGAATGAACCCTTCTTGGCCATGTGTATTATTCTCTGTATCTACTGCTAGATTTGATCTATTTGAACCCTTTTTTTCTTTTTTTAGGTTTTGATATCAGTGTTATGTCAGCTTTGTAAAATAAATATTAAATTGTTCAAAAAAAAAAAAGAAAGAAAGTAGGGAAAACCACTAGACCATTCAGGTATGACCTAAGTCAAATCCCTTACGATTATACAGTGGAAGTGAGACATAGATTTAAGGGACTAGATCTGATAGACAGAGTGCCTGTTGAACTATGGTCAGAGGTTTGTGACATTGTACAGGAGAGAGGGATCAAGACCATCCCCAAGAAAAAGAAATGCAAAAAAAAAAAAAAAAAGCAAAATGGCTGTCAGAGAAAGCCTTACAAATAGCTATAAAAAGAAGAGAAACAGCAAAAGAGACACAGATGTATAGAACAGTCTTTTGGACTCTGTGGGAGAGGGAGAGGGTGAGGGTGGGATGATTTTGGAGAATGGCATTGAAACATGTATAATATCATATAAGAGACGAATCGCCAGTCCAGGTTCGTTGCAGGATACAGGATGCTTGGGGCTGGTGCACTGGGATGACCCAGAGGGATGGTATGGGGAGGGAGGTGGGAGGGGGGTTCAGATTGGGGAACACGTGTACACCCATGGCGGATTCATGTTGATGGATGGCAAAACCAATACAATATTGTAAAGTTAAAAAAAAAAAAAAAAGAATTCTATCTAAAATATATAAAGAATTCTCAAAACAAAAGCAGAGGAGAAAAGGAAAGATATACCCATTTGAATGCAGAGTTCCAAAGAATAGCAAGAAGAGATAAGAAAGCCTTCCTCGGTGATCAATGCAAAGAAATACAGGTAAACAGTAGAATGGGTACGACTAGATATCTCTTCAAGAAAATTAGAGATACCAAGGGAAACACTTCATACAAAGATGGGCTCAATAAAAGACAGAAATGGTATGGACCTAACAGAAGCAGAAGATATTAAGAAGAGGTGGTAATAATACACAGAAGAACTATACAAAAAAGATCTTCATGACCCAGATAATCATGATGGTGTGATCATTCACCTAGAGCCAGACATCTTGGAATGTGAAGTCAAGTGAGCCGTAGGAAGCATCACTACAAACAAAGCTAATGGAGGTGATGAAATTCCAGTTGAGCTATCAAATCCTAAAAGATGATGCTGTGAAAGTGCTGCACTCAATATGTCAGCAAATTTGGAAAACTCAGAAGTGGCCACAGGACTGGAAAAGGTCAGTTTTCATTCCAATCCCAAAGAAAGGCAATACCAAAGAATGCTCAAACTACCACACAATTGCACTCATCTCACATGCTAGTAAAGTAATGCTCAAAATTCTCCAAGTCAGGTTTCAACATTATGTGAACCGTGAACTTCCAGATGTTCAAGCTGAATTCAGAAAAGGCAGAGGAACCAGAGATCAAATTGCCAACATCTGCTGGATCATCAAAAAAGCAAGAGAGTTTCAGGAAAACATCTATTTCTGCTTTTTTGACTATGCCAAAGCCTTTGACTGTGTAGATCACAATAAACTGTGGAAAATTCTGAAAGAGATGGGAATACAAGACCACCTGACCTGCCTCTTGAGAAACCTATATGCAGGTCAGGAAGCCACAGTTCAAACTGGACATAGAACAACAGACTGGTTTCAAATAGGAAAAGGAATATGTCAAGGCTGTATATTGTCACCCTGTTTATTTAACTTATACGCAGAGTACATCATGAGAAACGCTGGGCTGGATGAAGCACAAGTTGGAATTAAGATTGCTGGGAGAAATATGAATAACCTCAGATATGCCAATGATACCACTCTTATGGCAGAAAGTGAAGAAGAACTGAAGAGCCTCTTGATGAAAGTGAAAAAGGAGAGTGAAAAAGTTGGCTTACAGCTCAACATTCAGAAAACACAGATCATGGCATCCAGTCCCATCACTTCATGGCAAATATATGGGGAAACAGCGGCTGACTTTATTTTGGGGGGCTCCAAAATCACTGCAGATGGTGACTGTAGCCATGAAGTAAAAAGATGCTTACTCCTTGGAAGAAAAGTTATGACCAACCTAGAAAGCATATTAAAAAGCAGAGACATTACCTTGCCAACAAAGATCTGTCTAGTCAAGGCTATGGTTTTTCCATTAGTCACGTATGGATGTGAGAATGGACTATAAAGAAAGCTGAGCACCAAAGAATTGATGCTTTTGAACTGTGGTATTGGAGAAGACTCTTGAGAGTCCCTTGGACTGTATGGAGATCCAAACAGTCCACTGAAGGAAATCAGTCCTGAATGTTCATTGAAAGGACTGATGTTGAAGCTGCAACTCCAAAACTTTGGCCACCTGATGCAAATAACTGACTCATTGGAAAAGACCCTGATGCTGGGAAAGATCAGAGGCGAGAGAAGGGGACGACTGAGGATGAGATGGTTGGATCACATCACCAACTCAATGGACATGAGTTTGAGTAAACTCCTGGAGTTGGTGATGGACAGGGAGGCCTGGCGTGCTGCAGTCCATAGGATCAGACACAACTGAGCGACTGAACTGAATTGAAATATTTTCTAGAGAAACACAGTTTGTGGGACTGAAAAAAAAAATCTTGTCATTCTTCAGTCTGTGAGGACATAGAATAATCTATCAAGAAGATTAGTAGAAAACATTATTACTTCAACTTTTATGCAACAATTTTAACAATGTCATAATGATCTAATTTTTCAGTAATTACTGCTTTCTTACCAACAATATACCCAAACCTGAAATGCTCTTCCCATCTAATACAAGAGACATTCAAATGTTAAACTGTCATAATTTCATGACAACTTTCAACCTCAGGTTAGTCCCTCCTCTTAATCTCACCACCGAATCATCAAACTGTCCAGAACTGAACTCCACGACACCTAATCCCTTCTTGGTATCCTTCAATAAGAATCCAAACCTTTCAAAAGGCCATGTGCCTTCTATCCATTGTCAGGAGACATGTGGTAATTATTTGGTGAGTTCTCCCTTACTGTGCTTCCCTGATGGCTCAAGTTGGTTAAGAATCCTGCCTGCAATGCAGGAGACCCAGGTCCAATCTCTGAGTGGGGAAGATCCCTAGAGAAGGAAATGGCAACCCACTCCAGTATTCTTGCCTGGAGAATCCCATGGACAGAGGAGGCTGGTGGGCTACAGTCCATGGGGTTGCAAAGAGTCGGACACGATTTATCAACTAAACCACCACCCTTGCTGTGCTGACCCAAAAAACTTGATTTGTTGCACTATCGGTTTATTTCTCGTGGCCTTTGGCTGGTTAAGCTTTAACATGGTCATCACACGTTTACACTCAAGTTGTGGAACAAAAAAGACAATTAGTGAAATTTATGAATATGATAGGTTTCATAAAGAGACTATGGATAAAATTATTAGAATCAAGAAATGAGAAGAAATTTGAGATCAAGTTGTCAGTTGAGATATTCAAATGATTAGAAGTTGCCATTGCTCATGACAAAGACAGAGATGGAGAGGAAAATGGTCACACAGGTGCTAAATTCTCAGGGGATGAGCAGCAGGGATATCAATTAGGGTTAGGTACCAGAGGTGCCAGAGTTGGAATGCCCTGAATCTCAAAGGAGGAAGTATCTGGGACTGAGGATAAAATAGAATAAGTTGCAAAATGTAACATATCCAGGAGCTTTGTTCCATTTGTCACATATGAGACACAACAATAACTTTAGGTAACTTTTCTAGATAATTATATGTTAACTCTGAAATCTCATGAATAGCCTATAAAATGTGAGCTTTAAACCCCATTTTACAGGTCATAAAATTGAGTCTCAAAGAAGTTAAAAACTTTCACTCAATTCATCCACCTCAAACTGACCCCAGGTCTCCTGGGTACAAAAGCCACATCTAGTGTTTCTCAAACTATTTAAAATAAATAAAGGATCATTTCCCCTGGGTGTCCATGGGTCAATACTTGTTAGGAAAATAGTAAAATGAGAACTACTAACAAAATAAGAAAAACTAAAATACAACAGAATAAACCAATTTTAAAAAGTTACTGGAGTCAACACACTTACTCTCTCAAATTGCTATAAAGAGTACAAATGGTTCCCCACAACCTCTGTTCTTATTTGGACCTGGACTGACAATAAATAATTTGCCAACCAGAACCTGCCCAGGGACTATTAGCATACTTTGAGTAAAGTGGACTCTGCTTTCTTCTGCTTACTTTCTGCTAACTGACCCATATTACTCCAGGGCTTTCCCCACTACCTGATGTTCTCAATTAAAGAAACTGTTTTGTCTATAGAGAGGAAATTGGAGCCCTGGTGACACTGACTGTGGTCCCCATTGCCCACCAAATTTCTATTTCAACAGTTTCTCCTCCTGGTCTCTGGACAAAGCTTCCATCAGGATCCTCAGAAATATACCTTTTGTTGGGAACTGGACCTTCCATTTATGCCACCTTAATGAGACACCTGGCTCCATGAGTCACTTCTGGAGAACAGTCCGAGGAATTTACCTCAAAGGGGCAAGTAACAATAGCCCTGGGAATTCCATTAGAGCCTTTCTTTTCCTCCCAATACACACAAAAGACACTCATCATCACAGAAAGTATGTAACTGTGTTCCTAAACGGAGGAGTGCATTCAATGGTTAACACTGTCAGAGATTCAGTGCACAACTGCTATACAAGTAAGTGGAAAACATCTGCTTTATAAAATTCTCTTCAAAATTCAGCATAAGTAAGTCTGGCTCTAAAAGGAGAATGCAGTAGTCACAGATTTTATTTAAATTTTTATTTTTCAATGAGAAACTAAAATAATAGAAACTCAACTTTATGATTCCTGTGGAAACTGTGGCCTCAGCAATATTTGCACTGCAGAGAATAGAGACACAGACATAGAAAACAGGCATGTGGACCCAGCAAAGGGAAGAAGACTGAGAGAGTAGCACTGAAACATATACACTACCATATGTAAAACAGATAGCTAATAGGAAGTTGTTGTATAACACAGGGGCCTCAGCTCAGAGCTCTGTGATAACCAAGAGGGGTGAGATGGAGTAGGGGATGGGAGGGAGGTTCAAGAGGGAAGGGACATATGTATACTTTTGGCTGATTCGTGTTGTTGTATACCAGAAACCACACAACGTTGTAAAGCAACTACCTTCAAATTAAAAAAAAAATTAAGAGCAAAAAAAAAAAAAAAAAAAAAGATTTTCACCATAGAATGATCATTCTGGGCACCCAAAGAAGACCTTCCCAGGAGAGCCCAGAGAAGTATGGATTGTCTTTGTCAGGCAAAGCCACTGCTAAGCTTGTGTAACTGTAGCTATGAAAAGGAAATAAGAAAGAAATGACTTGATATGCAGGTTTATGGGGCTTTTAGCCCTATGCCCACTGATCGTCTTCAAATGTGACCTATTTGTTGAGGGAAAGTATTGGAAAGAGTCAGAATCCCTGAGCCAGATAGGGAAGCATAAGTGGGATGCCACTGAGCTCTAGGAAGACCCATAGGCAGCCAGTAGAGAAGAAGGGAAGGGCAAGAATCAGCTGTTATATTATGCATATGACTACGAATGACATGGTCCAGAACCAAGAAAGCAACAGATGCTATACTTCCTGACTTCTTTTGGATTTGTGAAAAATCTTCTGACATGTGTTAAAAGAAATCTTATACTTCGCATAAATATTTTAAATAACTTAAAATCTATCCACTCTTCATTTTTACTTAATGAAAAATAGTTACTTAGCTCTAATGTATGACCAAACACCTTTAAATACTTTGCAGATGTCATTTCTTTTAATCTCACAACAATGATGCTATATGGGGACAATTATTCTCATGTTACAAATTGAAAAAAAACAAACTGGAAGTCAGGGAGATTTAAGTGTCATGTGCAAGTGTCACTGGGAGTATCCGAGTTTTCTTTCTCCAATATCCATGACTACTGTCAGCACAGATTGTGCTCACACTGTGTGCACAGTGAATGCAGGATTGGCCTCCCTTAACTCTGCTTGAGTCAGAAGGCAAAGAGCACACATGCTGCCCAGTGTTTGGCTCAATCCTCAGATAAGCGTATGTTCAGAGGCTAAGAGGAGAAATGTAACAGATGGGAAAAGCATGCCACAGGTAGAATGGGCAGAGATTCTATGAATGTTAATTTTGGAGAATGGAAGGCAGTGGAGGTGTGCCGGCTATATTCAAGTATATTGGTGTTTTGATACTGAAAGGAGATGATTTGTGCCATTAAAACTCATTGAGGATCAAATGATAAAACTAAAAACATATTTTTCATGATAGATCTAACACCCCTGGCAGTAAGCTTGCTTGTCACTAGAGTAATTTAAATGTGTTTAATGTAGACCAATCAGAACACATTCTTTAATGAGCCATAGATTCTCAACTATTGGTTCACTATATCTCACAATTCATTCTGTAAAACAACTGAGTTCTGCCACTTGAAATACAAAATACTTTCTTATTGTAAAGTAAGAAATTTTTAGGAAATTAAGAATTCTGAAGACATTTGTACTGATATTTATCATTTGTGTTAAATATTTAAATCTTTAAGAATTGAAATATTGTCAACAGAAAATTTTCTATGAAAATTAGAACCAATAACACTGAATAAAAAATGTCATTGTTATATGACTCTTAAAAGCACAAGTTAAAGGAAGCTAAAGGAGATGTTTTATTTATTTTTTAGATATTATTTATTTATTTAGATATTTATTTTTAAGCTTATCATTTGGATAAATATAACTTTCTTTTATAATTTTCACTCATTCTTTAGTAACCATGAAAATATTACAGTGGAGTGTAGTAATTTGTTTAGTCTCTTATAATTTATCATTAATTCTGTTTTCTCAAGACTATCTCAAAACACAAAAACTTTGCCTTTGTCACAACACAATGGCAAAACATGAGAAGGTACTAAGCTCTTTACTGAAACTACAGCCAAGAAGTCAACAAAACAATGAAGATAGTTTAACAGGTTGATTCAGTATTTTCATTATTGTAAATCATGGGGATACTCAAATTAGAGCACAGAATATACTTTTGAATTATGCCTTATATATCTAGGAATGTGTGTTTTGTAATGTTATCCTCCTGATGTTTATCCAATTTGTGGGATTGCAACAGTTTTGACAGTTAAAAGTTGTGAACAGTTACGTGTCCAAAATTAGTGGGTGATTAAATTAAGGGCTAGTAACTCATTATCATCATCTCTAGTAACTCACTATTACTAGTAACTTCATTATCATGAAGATCTCAAATATCATGTGAGGAATTATAATGTGATAAACTTTTTATGAGTTTCCCTGGTGGCTCATTGGTAAATAATCTGCCAGCCAATGCAGGAGACACAGTTTAGATCCCTGGGTTGGGAAGATCACCTGGAGAAGTAAATGACAACCCACTCCAGTTTTCTTGCCTAGAAAAGTCCTTGCACAGAGGAGCATGGCAGGCTACAGTCCATGGGGGCATAAAAGTGTCAGACACAACTTAGTGACTATACAACAACACACCTTTTACATGAAATGCAAAGAAAAATAATGACATTATACTTCCATATACAATATCATAGAAGTTGTATTAAAATATATTGTGTGTGTGTGTGTGTGTGCTCAGTCACTTCAGTCATATCCAACTCTTTGAGACCCTATGAACTGTAGCATACCAGGCTCCTCTGCCCATGGGATTCTCCAGGCAAGAATACTGGCATGAGTTGCCATGCCCTCCTCCAGGGGATCTTCCCAAACCAGGGATTAAGTGAAGTGAAAGTCAGTCATGTTCAACTCTGTGTGTCCCCATGGACTATATATAGTCCATCGAATTCTCCAGGCCAGAATACTGGAGTGGGTGGCCGACCCCTTCTCCAGCAGATCTTCCCAACCCAGGAATCAACCAGGGTCTCCTGCATTGCAGGCAGATTCTTTACCAACTGAGCTATCAGGGAAGCCCATCTAAATATACTAGAAGAAAAAATTCATAGGAATAAATACCAAGTTTGTAATAATTAACTTGTGTAATAGTAGCCAGATTTCAGATGAATGTTTCTTTTGAATTTTCAAGTGTTCACCTTCAATGTAATTATATGATTTTCATTTAGAAACAGCACAGTTATTTTACTTACACCTTTTATACATTAATAATATGTTTAATGTCTTTCTTCTCTACAAGACTTGGTTTCTCTCAACAAGGAACCTAAATTTTATTCATTTCTGGTTCCCCAGTGTGTTCATTGTATTGTACAAATCACGCATGAATTCATTTAGCAAGCTTTGCTTTAGCACAGTTTGTTCCCAAGCACTACTTATCTGTGACACACGGATAAAATGCATCATTGTTGAGGAGAATGTATATTAATTGGGGGTAGCAAAATGTAAAAATGCAAACAACAACAAAAACCATAACCCAGGTATAAACAGTGGCAAACTAGACAACTTCAAAGTGTGATATCAACACCAAGGGAAGTTTTCTGATTGTCCCTTAGAAGGCAAAGAAACCTTTGCAGATAAATGAATCTTAAGGATGAATGAAGTCATCCAGGGTAATGACAGTGGGAGACTGGAGAGCCATTCAAGTGAGAGAGCAAAGATTAAGGCCAGAGAGGGTAGAGTGCACTGAGGGGACTCTAAATAGTTCAGGAAGTTGGATTAGTGCAAGTGTTGGATGGAAACACCCTGAGAGACATGCAAAATGTTTGAGGCAGGGGACACACCAGAAAGTGTACACTGTCCTCTGCTAAGATGGTTAGGTTTCCTCCTGCAGGTTGGAGAAACCATGAGAGTCTTAAAAGCATGCCTTCGGTATCACCCTTTGATTTGAGCAAGAGATCACTTTGGCAGATGTATTGTGAATTATAAGGATACAAGAATGAAGACAAGGAGGTAAATAGATGAATAAAATAAAGAGGAAAAATGAACACAGTCTCAACTAAAGCAGGGACACTAGCAGTGGAAGTATGGAGATGGATAAATAAATGGGGAACAAAACTGTAGATAGAATCATTAGGATTTTATTACATGTGGTCCAATGTGAGGAATAAGATGAGGACCACTTGCATATTTCAGACACAAGAGATTGGGTGGATTGTGGTATCATTCCACAGATACAGAACACAGGAGGAGCGGTCCAAGGAAGGGATGGGTTTGGTCTGGAGGAGGCTGAGTTAGGGTATTTCTTGGATCCTCAACTGGAGACTTCCAAACAATTATTGAAACTATGTATCTGGATAGTAGAAGAGAGTTCTAAGATTCAGAGTTAGAGAGGTGTTTTAAAGTAAATGGTGGATAAATAAAAGAATAAAATTGAGACTGCCAGAGAGTGAGGTTAAATCATTCTTTTTATGTAAAAAGCAAAGAAACAAAAAATCAAAACATCATCTACAGCATCATAGTTACAGACCGGGCAGAGGAAGAAAACACTATGAATGGCTCCAAGGAATAACCAAATAAATTCAGGAACAGCTAAGGAAAACTGGAAATGTGTAGGAAGAAAGCATAAAACAAGTGAATAATGTCTTCCTATGGAGCAAAGTTAAGAATGCTTTTTTGTTTGTTTGCTTGTTTTGTTTTCTGGTTTTCTCTTTTTGGCTGCACTGGGTCATCATTGAGATGTGAGGTTTTCTCTAAATGTAACGCTGGGGTCTTCTCTAGTTACTGTATGCAGGCTCTCTAGTTGCCCTACAGCATGTGATATCCTAGTTCTTTTGATCAGGGATCAAACCTACGTCTCTTGCATTGGAAGACAGATTCTTTTTTTTTTTAGCATATTATTTTATTTATTTATTTATTTTTTGTAATTTTATTTTATTTTTATTTTTTTATTTTTTAATTTTATTTTATTTTTAAACTTTACATAATTTTATTAGTTTTGCCAAATATCAAAATGAATCCATCACAGGTATACATGTGCTCCCCATCCTGAACCCTCCTCCCTCCTCCCTCCCCATACCATCCCTCTGGGTCGTCCCAGTGCACTAGCCCCAAGCATCCAGTATCGTGCATTCTTAACCACTGGATCACTAGGGAAATCTCAGGCATTTTTTTAAAGTACTTTATGACTGGGGTCTATGAAGCACAGGTTTTTACGCTGTGAAGCCAAAGTACTACATGCATAGCATCCACCTTGGCCTACATCTCCCTGAGTCCCATAGGACTTCAAAAACACGAGTAACTGTTGGGAATAGAAAGTGGCTGCCAGCTATGCTGTGGGTAAAAGTTTTTGTCTCTGATCCAGGAGTTCTGTGTCTCCCGCATGAAACTACGACAGGTAGACTCTTTCTGTCCTTCAGACATAACACGGTCATTATGACATTGTGATAATTCACTGCCTTATAAATCTAATGCAAAGAATTGGTAATATTGATACTTTTACTGATTTTTAACCTAGCTTTCCTTCTTTCCTTCCTTTCTCTCCTTTCTTGTTTCTCCTTTCCTTCATTCCTTTATTGTTTCCTATTTGCAGAAGGAAATCTAAGTAGTATGAGCAGTTGTTTACCATCTTAGCTCCTAAAACAAAAGGAAAACAAGCCTTTTTATCAAATAATAGTGTTAACACAGAAGAATAAAATTCAATTCTGAGGGCTTGTGTGGGAGAGACAAGCATGTGCAGCTTTGATATATCTTTATTTGTAATTTCTCATTGGTAGAATCACCAGTAGTAAAGTAGGGGAAATTATCTTTAGCATTTCAACATTATTTCTCAATCTGGAATTATCAAACATAGTTACTGAACAACTTTTCCATCAAAAAAAAAAAACAAAAAACAAGTGAACATTCACATTTCCTTCAACAGGAACAATTCCTAGAGGACATGGAGGCTGGAAACCACACCAGTGTGACAGAGTTCATCCTTTTGGGGTTAACGGAGGATCCTACACTTTGTGTCATCTTCTTTGTGGTGTTTGTAGGCATTTATGTCATCACCTTAATAGGCAATATTAGCATAATCATTTTAATAAGAAGCTGTTCCCTCCTTCATACTCCCATGTACTTCTTCCTCAGTCATTTGGCTTTTGTAGACATGGGGTTTTCCACATCCATCACACCTATGATGATTATAGGACTTCTGAAACATAGATTGGCCCTCCCAGTTGCTGGCTGTGAAGCCCAGCTCTGTTCTGGGGTCACATTTGGGACAACTGAGTGCTTCCTGCTGGCTGCCATGGCCTATGACCGCTATGTGGCCATCTGCTTGCCCCTGCTCTATTCCACCCATATGTCCCCCAGAGTCTGTGTCGTCTTGGTTGGGGCTTGCTATCTGGGTGGGTGTGTGAATGCTTGGACATTTGGTAGTTGCTTACTGACTCTGTCTTTCTGTGGGCCAAATCAGGTAGACCACTTTTTCTGTGACTTCTTCCCTCTGTTGAAACTTTCCTGCTCAGATGTCTCCATCATTGAAATTATCCCTTCCATCTCTTCTGGCTCCATCATTGTGGTCACAGTGTCCGTCATAGCTCTGTCTTACATCTGCATCCTCAACACCATCCTGAAGATGTGCTCCACTGAAGGGAGACACAAGGCCTTCTCCACCTGCACCTCTCACCTCACTGCAGTCACTCTCTACTATGGAACGATTACCTTCATTTATGTGATGCCTAAATCCAGCTACTCAACTGAGCAGAACAAAGTGCTGTCTCTGTTCTACACAGTGTTGATACCCATGTTGAACCCTCTCATCTACAGTCTGAGGAACAGAGATGTAAAGAAGGCCCTGAGAAAGCAAGTGTCAGAATATATTCTTAGGATCTATTCTTAACATTTCAGATGACCTATAAATTTTTGTTTACCGGTAGCATACCAATTGCTTAAATTGAAAACACAATGCTGCTGCTGCTACTGCTGCTGCTGCTAAGTTGCTTCAGTCGTGTCTGACTCTGTGGGATTCTCCAGGCAAGAACACTGGAGTGGGTTGCTATTTCCTTCTCCAATGCATGAAAGTGAAAAGTGAAAGTGAAGTCGCTCAGTTGTATCTGACTCTTCGCAACCCCATGGACTGCAGCCCACCAGGCTCCTCCGTCCATGGGATTTTCCAGGCAAGAGTACTGGAGTAGGGTGCCATTGCTGTCTCCTGAAAACACAATACCTCTTCTTTAAAATTTTATTGAAGCATAGTTGATTTATAATATGTTAATTTCTGATGTGCAGCAGAGAGACTCACAGATATGTATATATATTCTTTCTCATATTCTTTTCCATTATGGTTTATCACAGGATATTGAATATAGTTCCCTGGGCTATACAGTAGGACCTTGTGGTCCTATATTCACTAGTTTGCATCTGCTTGCTAATCCCAAACTCCAAATCCTTCCCTCTCCCACTCCCCATCCCCTTGGCTAGCACACGTCTGTTCTCTATGCCTGTGAGTCTATTTTTGTTTCATAAATACATTCATTTATGTCATATTTTAGATTCCACATATAACTGATATATTTGGTATATATACTACATCATTATCTATTCATCTGTCAATGGACATTTACATTGTTGTCTTGGCTATTGTAAATAGTGCTGCTATGAACATAGGGGTGCATTATTTTATTGAATTATAGTTTTGTCTGGGTATATTCCCAGGAGTGGGGTTGATGTATCACATGCTGCTGCTACTGCTGCTAAGTCACTTCAGTCGTGTCCGACTCTGCGCGACCCCATAGATGGCAGCCCACCAGGCTCCCCCGTCCCTGGGATTCTCCAGGCAAGAACACTGGAGTGGGTTGCCATTTCCTTCTCCAACTGCATCATATGGCAACCTCCATACTGAGGAGGTTTTCAGAGGAACCTCTGTACTGTTTTTCATAATGGTTGTATGGAAAACATTATCACTTCTAACTCTCAATTTTATATACTTATAAATCAACTGGGAGACACCTTAAAATCAGTAAAATGATAGTAATAGTTATTACTATTATGTATTAACACCTGTAGTTACCTTGGATTTTTCTTTGTCTCTCAAACAAAAATTTGTACTTACAATGTGCCAGGCCCTATTTTAAGCACACTGGGATACTAACTGGTTGACTTCTCATAAAAATCCTATGAAGCAGTACTATTATTTCTATTTTACAAATGAATCATCTGGGGCACAGAGACGTCACATAGATTGCTCAAAATCATGCAGCTAAGAAGTTGTGGGACCACTGTCTGAATCCAGAAAACCTGGTTACAAAACCACTGTGCTTCTCCATTTAATTTTCATAGTAATCCCATGATGCCACTGTTATAAATTTACCTCAATTTACAGATGAGAATATCGAGTGCTAGAAAGTACCAATAGTTTCTAGCTGGAGAGATATGAACTCAACTGTTCTAAGTCTAACAGCATCAAGTCCTCTGATTCCATGCCCTTGACCTACTCTACAAGCCACAATCAGTCCAAAGACTTCAGCACTGTTATTGATCTAAAAGATCTGAGCAGGATCAGCAAGCCTAACCTGTTCCTTTGCTTCTGAACAAGCTCTACCCCCAAGAAGATCTAGGTTGTGAGGACTACAAAACAAGGAGAAGAATGTGAAGACTGTATTGATCTCTAGCTACCTATACAAAATAAGGTCTGGACCCCACAATCACATGATATGACTGGAAGTCCATCCCTATTTAAACACATTAAAAGCAAATACTTCCATTTTGCACAATGTAGTCTTCCTTATATATAGGAATTTTAAAGGGTATCTTTAATTCTAAGCATTGCAATTAATATGTAAACAACAATCATAGTTCCATAGTCTAGATTTATAGAGAGATTATAATCTAATTAAAAACTAGAAATATTGCCAAAGATTGTACTAATGTTATTTCTTGTATAATAATGCACCCTTATAAACATCACCACTGGAAAGGGTGAGGAGAGACTTTTCTGGAATATAGGAACTCTCAACAGAAGCAAATATGAGGCAACTCTTTAAAGCATCTGAAAGCAACACTTAGATCCTAAGTCCTTGTCTCAGCATAATGGAGTGAGAGAAGTGAGGCCTGGAAAACATAATTGAAAAATTAACAAAATGGAAAATATTTATAATATACTGCTATATATTATCTTGGAGAAGGCAATGGCACCCCACTCCAATACTCTTGCCTGGAAAATCCCATGGACAGAGGAGCCTGGTAGGCTGCAGACCATGGGGTCGCGAAGAGTCAGACAGGACTGAGCGACTTCACTTTCACTTTTCCCTTTCATGCATTGGAGAAGGAAATGGCAACACACTCCAGTGTTCTTGCCTGGAGAATCCCAGGGACAGGGTAGCCTGGTGGGCCACCATCTATGGGGTCGCACAGAGTTGGACACGACTGAAGCGACTTAACAGCAGCAGCATATATTATCTATATAAAACAAATATTAAAGGCCACAGAGATCATTAAAAACACATGACATTATTAAATGGGCAATGGGACCCATTATTCTCCACTCACAGCACACCTTACAAAATGTGTGGTGTTTTTGCCTTCCATAACAACCAATTGGAAAATAATATATAGTCTAAATATCCAGATACCAACCTACTGCTTTATTCTTCCATTCAGTTGTGAATTCTAACTGCCTGGAGGTAGTGTCAGACTTCAGAGATTTAAGGCTCAGTTCCAAAACTCTTCCCTCCCTTCGGACACCAACTGCAAGCAATGGGTCTCCATGGTATCCACACTTCTGTCCAACTTGGCTACAAAGTCAGGGAGTCCCACAACTCTCTTACAGCTTTGATCATTTGCTGGGATGGTTTACAAAACTCTTGAACACATTTGCTTACATTTTTCCAGTGTATCATAAAAGATATTATAAAGGAATAATAATGTCTTTATTAAGATAATTAAAACTTAACTGCCAGATGGAGAGACATGATGCACTGGGTCTGAAAGGGTCCCCAGGGCAGGAGCTTCCATCACCAAAAGTTGGAGTATATAGCCCTTCCAGCAAGTGGATCTGTTCACCAACTTAAAAGCTTTCCACCAGATAGTTTAGTATTTTATGGAGGCTATGTAATCAATCTCCAGCTTCTCCATTCTCACTGCAGAAATGGATATGGATGTAAAGTTCCATGACCAGCCCTCATCCAGAAGCTATACAGAATCCCACCAAGGGGGATTCCAATAAAAGACACCCACCCAGAAATTCAAAGGGGTTTAGCAGCCCTGTGTCAGGAACCAGGGTTAAAGAACAAATATTTGAACAAAAGATGCTTCTAGCACCATTGTCATTCAGAAAATTACAGGAGTTTCAAGCTCTATGTTAGGATCTGGGGGCAGAGACCAATGGTTTATTTATATTATGTCACAGTTCACCCCATGGTTTGTGGCTATGGACCCTTCACAAGAACAAATGACCAAAAAAGAATAAAATTTAATTCAGTTCAGTTGCTCAGTTATGTCCAACTCTTTGTGACCCCAAGGAGTGCATCATGCCAGGCTTCCCAGTCCATCACCATCTCCTGGAGCCTGCTCAAACTAATGTACATCGAATCAGTGATGCCATCCAACCATCTCATCCTCTGTCATCCCCTTCTCCTCCAGCCTTCAAACTTTCCCAGCATCAGGGTCTTTTCCAATGAGTCAGTTCTTCGCATCAGGTGGCCAAAGTATTGGAACTTCAGCTTCAGCACCAGTCCTTCCAATGAATATTCAGGACTGATTTCCTCTAGGATTGACCGGTTGGATCTCCTCACAGTTCAAGAGACTCTCAAGAGTCTTCTCCAACACTACAGCTCAAAAGCATCAATTATTCAACCTCAGCTTTCTTTATGGTCCAACTTACACATCCATACATGACTACTGGGAAGATCAAAGCTTTGTCTAGATGGACCTTTGTTGGCAAAGTAATGTCTCTGCTTTTTAATATGCTGTCTAGGTTGGTCATAGCTTTTCTTCCAAGGAAACATGTTTTAATTTCATTACTGCAGTCACCACCTGCAGTGATTTTGGAGCCCCCAAAAATAAAATCTCTCACTGTTTCCATTCTTTCCCCATCTATTTGCCATGAAATGTAGGGACCAAAAGCCAAGATCTTAGTTTTTTGAAGGTTGAGTTTTAAGTCAAGTTTTTAAATTTCCTCTTTCATTTTCATCAAGTTCATTTAGTTCCTCTTCACTTTCTGCCATAAGGGTGTTTGTGGAGTGGCCACAGGACTGGAATTTCTCCTGGCAATCTTGATTCCAGCTCATGCTTCATCCAGCCCGGCATTTCATATGACATGCTCTGCATATGAGTTAAATAAGCAGGATGACAATATACAGTCTCAATGTATTCCTTTCCCAATTTGGACCAGTCCGTTGTTCCATGTCTTGTTCTAACTGTTGCTTCTTGACCTGTATACAGATTTCTCAGGAGACAGGTCAGGTGGTCTGATATTGCCATCTCTTTAAGAATTTTCCACAGTTTGTTGTGATCCACACAAAGACTTTGGCGTAGTCAATAAAGCAGAAATAGATGTTTCTCTGGAACTCTCTCACTTTTTTGATGATCCAACACTTGTTGGCAATTTGATCTCCGGTTCCTCTGCCTTTTCTAAATCCAGCATGAACATCTGGAAGTTCATGGTTCATGTACTGTTGAAGCCTTACTTGGAGAATTTTGAGCATTAGTTTGTTAGCATGTGAGATGAGTGCAATTGTGCAGTAGTTGGAACATTCTTTGGCATTGCCTTTCTTAGGGATTGCAATGAAAACTGACCTTTTCCAGTCCTGTGGCCACTCCACAATAGCCAAGATTGAAAACAAACTTACCATCAACAGAGAAGTAGAGCTAAGAAGAACTTGAAATTGATTCTTAACACAGTCAAAAGGGAAGTAAATTAAAATAAAAGACTTAATGCTATGCACATATTAGAATAGCTTATCTTTTTTAAGTGACAATAGCAATCCTGTTAAGGACCCAGAGTAAATAGAACTGAAATACAAAGCAGGTAGGAATGTGAAATGGTATAGCCATTTTGAAAAAAAAAAACAAGTTTTGCAGTATCTTAAAAACATACACTAACCATAACACCCAGCAATTACAATCCTAAGATTTTGTCAAAGAGAAATGAAAACACGTGTCCACACAGAGACCTATATGGAGATTTTTCAGAAGCTTTACTCATAATTGCCAAAAAACAGAAAATCCTCAAATATGCATCACTGACTAAACAGGTATAGGTTCTACTTTCATGTAGTGAATATGTTTGAGAGGATTATAACACCATCCAGACTATCTGTAACCTGTCATTCACAATATTCATGACGTCATTCAAAACTGCTAAGAAATTAAAAAAAAAAAAAAAGCTGGAGAAGGGGAAATATGGAGGAGCCTGGTGGGCTGCAGTCCATGGGGTCACTAAGAGTCGGACATGACTGAGCGACTTCACTTTCACTTCTCACTTTCATGCATTGGAGAAGGCAGTGGCAACCCACTCCAGTGTTCTTGCCTGGAGAATCCCAGGGAAGGGGGAGCCTGGTGGGCTGCCGTCTATGGGGTCAACACAGAGTCGGACACGACTGAAGTGACTTAACATAGCTCAAGATAAAGGGTTGGAAACCAACCTCAAGGAAGACTGAGAACAAAAATATAAGCTTCATCTCAGGAAGCTTATAAAAGAACAACAATAAATAAGAAAAAAGCATATGGAATTCCCTGGCGGTTCAGTGGTTAGGACCTGTGCTGCTAATACAGGGAGCACAGTTTCAACCTCTGGTGGTGGAAGTAAGATCCACAAGCCACACAGCATGGGCAAAAAATATATGTGCATATATGAGTAATGAACAAATATAAATCAAAGAAAAAGAAAAATGTTCCATCAGTTCCGTTCAGTTCAGTCGCTCAGTCATGTCCGACTCTTTGCGACCCCATGAATCGCAGCATTCCAGGCCTCCCTGTCTATCACCAACTCCCGGAGTTCATTCAGACTCATAAATTTGCAGTTTCATTCATTGAAAAACCCGTAGGAGTATTTATCAAGGAAAAGCCAAAAATTTTAACTATCTAAATAACACATGCAAAAGGGGGCATAATTACACATTCTATATATATTAAGATGGTTAAAAACAGATATTATGAACAGTTTATATTAATAGATTTAGTAAATAATGAGAAGTAAATATTTTCTAGAAAAACACAATGAGAAAAAGAAAAAGACTAGAAAAGAAAAACAAATATGTCTTTCTTCAGGTTGGGAGGATGGACATAGAATAATCTAGCAATAAATTTAGTCCGAAACATTGTTTATTCAACTTTTATGCAGCAATTTTAACAATGTCATAATGATCTAATTTTTCAGTAATCAACAATATACCCAAACCTGAAATGCTCTTCCTACCTAATGCAAGAGGCACTCAATTGCTAAATTGCCAGCATTTCATGACAGCATTCAACTTCAGATTAGTCCCTCCTCTTACTCTCACCACAGAATCAGGAACCTGTTCAGAACTGAACCCCACAGCACTTAATCCCTCCTTGTTATCCTTTTTTTTTTAATTTTATTTTTTAACTTTATAATATTGTATTGGTTTTGCCATATATCAAAATCAATCTGCCACAGGTATACATGTGTTCCCCATCCTGAACCCTCCTCCCTCCTCCCTCCCCATACCATCCCTCTGGGTCATCCCAGTGCACCAGCCCCAAGCATCCAGTATCGTGCATCGAACCTGGACTGGTGACTTGTTTCATATATGATATTACACATGTTTCAATGCCATTCTCCCTTCATTAAGAATCCAAATCTTTCAGAAGGCATGTGCTTTCTGTCAACTGTCAGGAGACATGTGGTAGTTACTTAAGAGAGTCCTCCCTTTCTACACTGACTCAGTAAACTCAATTTTGTTGGACTGTACCTTTATTTCTAGTGACCTTTGGTTAAGCTTAAACGCAGTAATTTCACATGTTTAGATTGAACTTGTGGAACAAAAATGAAAAGTAGTGAAATTTAGGATAAGAATATGATAGGCTTCATAAGGAGACTATGGATAAATGAAAGTAATTGAAATCAAGAAAGTAGAAGAAATTTGAAGTCAAGTTGTCAGTTGAAATATTCAAATGATTAGAAGTTGCCTTCACTCATGACAAAGATAGAGATGGAAAAGAAAATGATCATGGAGGTGTTAAAGTCCTCAGGGGACGAGGAAAACAGGGAGATCAATAACAGACAGGAGGTCCCATAGCTGGAATGTCATGACTCTCAAAGGAGGAAGTAGTTGGGATTGAGGATAAAATAGAACAATTTGCAAAAGGTAACAGGGCTCCTCCCAAATCTGGCGAGTGTGACCTATCACAGTCTATACTTCTAGGCACTTCATTCCATTTGTCACATATTTGAGACACATCAATAACGTCAGATAACTTTTCCGGATAATTATGTGCTATCCCTTTGAAATCTCATGAATAGACTATAAAATATGAATTATTAACCTCATTTTACAAATCATAAAATTGAGTCTCAAAGAAGTAAAACAATTTTAAAGGATTCATACACCTCACACTGAACCCATGATTGTGTGCGCTCAGTTGCTCAGTCATGTTGGACTTCTTGTGACCCCATGGACTGTAGCCCGCCAGGCTCTTCTGTCCATGGGGATTCTCCAGGCAATAATACTGCAGAGGGTTGCCATGCCCTCCTCCAGGGGATCTTCCCAACCCAGGGATAAAACCTAGGTCTCCTGCATTGCAGGCGGATTCTTTATCATCTGAGGCACCAAAGCAGCCCAGGACTCCTGGATACAAAAGCCATACCTAGTATTTCTTAAGCTATTTAAATAAAGGATCAATTTTTACCAAGCATCCATGAGTCAGTACTTTTTAGGAAAACAGTAAAATGAGGACTATTGAAAAAAAAAAAAACTAAAATACAAATTATAAACCCATATTAAAAAATTACTGAAGCCAACACCCTTAAAATTACTTTCTAAAATTTCTATAAAGAATATAAATGGTTCCCCACAACTCCTGTTCTTATTGGGTCCTGGACTGACAATAAGTAGTTTGCCAACCAGCACCAGCCCAAGGACTATAAATACACCGAGTAATAGTGGACTGTGCTTTGCTCTGCTTACTTTCTTCTTGCATACTCATATTACTCCAGGACTTTCCCCACTACCTGATGTTCTCAACTAAAGGAAATTTTTTGCTACAGAGAGGAAATTAGAGCCCTGATAGCATTGACTCTGGTCCCCATCTCCCACCAAATTTCTATTTCAAACTTGGTTTTTTTCTCCAAGTTTCTGAACAAAGCTTCCAACAGGATCCTCAGAGATACACCTTTTGTTAGGAACTGGACCTTCCACTTATGCCACCTTAATGAGATACCTGGCTCCAAGAGTCATTTCTGGAGAACAATTCCAGGAATTCATCTCAAAGGGACAAGCAACAACAGTCCTAGGGGATTCTATTAGAGCCTTCCTTTCTCTCCCAACACACAAAAAAGGCACTCATCCTCACAGAATGTATGTAAGTAACCATGTTCCTTAATGGAGGAGAGCATTCACTGGTTAATTGACATTGTCAGATATTCAGTGCACAACTACTACACACGTAAGTGGAAAACATCTGCTTCACACAGTTCTCTTTGGAAATCAGCATCAGCAATTCCGGCTGTAAAAGGTGAGTGCAGTAATCATGGATTTTATTTAAATAATTTAAATTTTCACTTGTTCTATGAGAAATTAAAAATGAAAGAAACTCAACAACTTTGTTTTGTGACCCCTGTGGAAACTGTGGCCTCAGCAAGATTTGCACTGCAAGGAACAGAGACACAGACATGGAGACCAGACGTGCGGACACAGCTGAGAGTAGAAGAGGGTGGGACAGATCACGAGAGTAGCACTGAAACATATACACTACCAAATGTAAAACAGAAAGCTGGTGGAAAGATGCTGCATAACCCAGGGAGCTCCGCTCAGTGTTCCGTTACACCTAGAGGAGTGGAATGCATGGGGAGTGGGAGGGACGTTCAAGAGGGAGGGGACGTATGTATGCTTTTTGCTGATTCATGCTGTTGTACGGAAGAAACACATCATTGTAAAGCAGCTATCCTCCAATTAAAAAAAATTTTTAAGAGAAAAAAATATATTTGCACTGCAGAATTTTGGGTGTCATCTGGACACCCAAAGCAGACTTCCCATTAGAACCCCAAGTGCAGTGTGGAGGGTCTTTACAGTCAAAGCCACTGCTAAGCTTGTGTAACTGCAGCTATGAAAAAGAAATAAGAAAGAAATGACTTGATATTCAGGTTTATGAGGCTCTTAGCCCTATTCCCCCTGGTCATTATCAAACATAACCCATTCATTGAGGGAAACTTTTGGGAAGAGTCAGAATCCCTGAGCCAAATAGGGAAGCATAAATGGGATGCCACAGAGCTCTAGAAAGACTGGTAGGTAGTCAGTGGAGAGGAAGGAAAGGGCAAGAATCAGCTGCTAGATTATGCATATAACTATGAATGACATGGTCCAGAACTAAGAAGGCATCAGATACCATGCTTCCTGACCTCTTTTGGATTTGTGAAAAATTTTCTGACATGTGTTGAAAGAAAATTTATGCTTCTCATAAAAATTTTAAATAATTGAAAATCTATCCACTCTTCATTTTTACTTAATGAAAATAGTTACTTAGCTCTAATGTTTGGCCAAACACCTTTAAAGATTTTGCAGATGGATATCATTTCTTTTAATCTCACAGCAAAGTTGCTTTATGGGAACAATTATTCCCATTTTACAAAAAACAGAAACAAAAAAATGACAGAGAGATTTAAGTGTTATGTGGAAGTGACAACAGATGGACACTGGAAGGATCTGAGTTTTTCATCTCCAGTATCCATGACTGTTCTCAGCACAGACTGAAGCTCACACTCTGTGCACAGTGAATGCAGAGTTAGTCTCCTTGAACTCTGCTTGAATCAGAAGGCAAAGAGCACACGTGCTCAGCGCTTGGCTCAGTCCTCAGATGAGATTCTGTCAAAGAACTAAGACCCACCAATAGAAATACTAAATACTCTTCTATTCTAAAGCAAGAAATTTTCAAGAATTTTGAAGACATTTGTATTGATATTTGTCATTTTTGCTAAGTGTTTCACGCTTTAAGAATTAAAATAATATTTTAAGCAGAATATTGTCTCTTTACAAAAATTAGAACCAATAACACTGAATAGAAAATGTTAATGTTCATGACTCTAAAGCACAAGTTGAAAGGAAGATATAAGGACATACATTTTGAAAAGTTATTAGAGACTGAATATGAAGCTCCATGAACACCACACTTGAGTTGAACATATATTCTATCCAGCATTTCAATTATGAAGATTATTCAGGAAATTGGGACATCAGTTCAGTTCAGTTGTTCAGTCGTGTCCGACTCTTTGTGACCCCATGAATCACAGCACGCCAAGCCTCCCTGTCCATCACCAACTCCCAGAGTTCACCAAAACCCATGTCCATCAAGTCGGTGATGCCATCCAGCCATCTCATCCTCTGTCATCCCCTTCTCCTCCTGCCCCCAATCCCTCCCAGCATCAGAGTCTTTTCCAATGAGTCAACTCTTTGCATGAGGTGGCCAAAGTATTGGAGTTTCAGCTTTAGCATCAGTCCTTCCAAAGAACACCAGGACTGGTCTCCTTTAGAATGGACTGGTTGGATCTCCTTGCAGTCCAAGGGACTCTCAAGAGTCTTCTCCAACACCACAGTTCAAAAGCATCAGTTCTTTGGCACTCAGCTTTCTTCATACTTGATTGATACAACTAAGTGAATATGCAAATTACAAAATGTAATATATACATGATTACAAATATGTCAATGTGTGCCTGCATGCATGCTCAGTCATGTTTGACCCTTTGCAATACCATGGACTGTTGCCTTCCATGCTCCTCTGTCAGATTCCCCAGGCAAGAATACTGGAGTGGGTTGCCATTTCTTTCTCCAGGGGATCTTCCTGACTCAGACATCAAACCTGTGTCTCCCAAATCTCCTGCATTGGCAGGTGGATTCTTTACCAATGAGCCACCTCAGAAGCCCCAAATATGTCAATACTATTAACATATGCCTCATAATTAAAATAAATCCATATGGATTTTGATGATTGTTAAAGTTGAATAGTAGGTAAAATTCTCTTTTGTTTTTAACTATATGTGAAAAATTAAAAGAAAATGCAGGTAAAAAGAATTTGTAGATCTTCAGAATTTAACTACATTTAGCTGAAATTAATGGAAAGAAAAGTGTACATAAGTGAAGTTTTCAAATCTCGAGAGTAAATCTCAGATTAACTTATTTCATTTTATAATACTTTCTTACAGAAACATTTTAAAATTATTTCTATACTTCTCATTCTAATAAGTATAACCTTTTAATATTTTCATTGAGTCTTTAATACAGCTCCAAATGTTACATTGGACTGTAGTGATTTCTGTTTATTCTCTTAATAATTTATCATTAATTCTACTTTCTCAGGACTGTCTCAAAACAGAAGAACTTTGCCTTTGTCACAACACAATGGCAAAACATGGAGACAGTACTAAGCTTTTTAGTGAAACTACAGCCAAGAAGTAAACAAAACAATGAAGATAGTTTAACATGTTGATTTAATATTTTCATTACTGTAAATCATGGAGATACTCAATGGAGAACACAGAACATACTTTTGAATTATGCCTTAAATAAATAGGAATGTGTCATATTTTACAATATTTAGCCTCACTATTACTTTATCCAACATGTGGGATTACAATAGTTCCTATAGTTAAAAGTTAAGAACAGTTATGTGTCCAAAAACAGTGGGTGATTAAATTAAGGGCTGTAAGTAGAAGTCTTAGTCACTCACTCATGTCTCAGACTCTTTGTGACCTCATGGACTGTAGCCCATCAGGCTACTCTGTCCATGGGATTCTCTAGACAAGAATACTGGAGTGGGTTGCCATTCACTTCTTCAAGGGATCTTCCCAACTCAGGGATCGAAGCTGGGTCTCCTGCACTACAGGCAGATTCTTTACTGTCTGAGCCACCAGGGGGCTAGTGACTCATTATTATGAAGCTCTCAAACACTATGTGAGGAATTATAATGTAATAAACTTTTTATGGGCTTCCTTGTCTGCTCAGTGGTAAAGAACCCACCAGTCAATGTAAGAGACATGAATTTCCCAGTCTGGGAAATCCCATGGAGAGAGGAGCCTGTGGGCTACAGTCCACGGTGTCACAAAAGAGTTGAACATGACTTAGCAACTAAACAACAAAGTTTTTATATGAAATGCAAAGAAAAATAATGACATTAAACTTTCATCTGCAATGTTATAATAGTTATATTAAAATATACAAAGGAAAAAAGTTCCTGGAAATAATTACCAAATTTGTAATAGTTAACTTGTGTGACAGTAGCCAGTTTGAGAGGAATTTTTTTTTTTTAATTTCCAAGTGTTTTTCCCCAATATAATTATTCAATTTAGAAACAACATAAGCAATTATTTTATTTATGCCACACTAACAGACTTTCTATATACTAATACATATTTAATCTCTTTCTTTTCTATAAGACTTGGTTTCTCTCAACAGGGAACCTAAATTTTATTCATCTCTGGTTCCCCATGGTATAATCATTATATTGTATAAATCATGCATGAATTCATTTAACAAGTTTCTCTTCAGCACACTTTGCTCTCAAGCACTACTCATTTGTGACACAGGGATAAAACACACCATTGTTAAGGAGAATCTGTATTAACTGGGGGTGGTGAAATGTAAACACACAAACAACAACAACAACAAAACCCATAACTCTATTATAAATAATGTCAGTCTAGACATCTTCAAAGTGTGATATCAACACAAAGGAAAGTTTTCTGATTAATTCTTAGAAAGCAGAGGCAGATTTGGAGATAAATCAATCTCAAGGATGAGCAGAAGCCACCCAGGGTGTGACGGTGGGAGGTTTGAGGCCATCCAAGTGGGAGAACAAGGATTAAAGGCCAGAGAGAGTAGAGTTCACTGAGGGGACTCTAAAGAGTTCAGGAAGGTTGGATTAGTGCAAGGGTTGGATGGAAATATCCAGAGAAAGCAAAGAGTCATATGCAGAGGATACATCAGAAAGTGTACACTTTCCTCTGCTAGAGAGGTTAGGTTTCCTCCTAAAGCCTGAAAAAATCATGACATTCTTAAAAGAATCCCTTTGGCAAAACTTGCTCTTAATTTCATGAAGAGATTTCTTTGGCAAATACATTGTGAATTATAAGAACACAAGTATGAAGACAAGGAGGTAAAGAGATCAATGTAAAGGAAAAATGAACAGGATCTCAGCTAAAGTAGGGACACTAGCAGTGGAAGTATAAAAATGAATAAAGTGGGGAGCTAAATTGTAGATTTAGAAATAATCAAAAAATCATCCACAGTGCCATATTTACAGACTAGGAAGAGGAAATAATCAGTGTGAGTAGCTCTGAGGAATAACCAAAGAAATTTAGGAACAGCCAAAGAAAACTGGAAATGTGTAGAATGAATGCATTAAACAAATGAACATTCACATTTCCCTCAACAGGAACAATTCCCAGAGGACATGGAGGCTGGAAACCACACCAGTGTGACAGAGTTCATCCTTTTGGGGTTAACAGAGGATCCTACACTTTGCGTTCTCTTCTTCGTGGTATTTCTAGGCATTTATGTTGTCACCTTAATAGGCAATATCAGCATAATCACTTTAATAAGAAGTTTTTCCCATCTTCACACCCCCATGTACCTCTTCCTCAGTCATTTGGCTTTTGTAGACATTGGGTATTCCACATCAGTCACACCTATAATGCTTATAGGATTCCTCAGACATAGACTGCCCCTCCTTGTTGCTGGCTGTGAAGCCCAGCTCTGTTCTGTCGTCATGTTCGGGACAGCTGAGTGCTTCCTGTTGGCTGCCATGGCCTATGACCGCTATGTGGCCATCTGCTTGCCCCTGCTCTATTCCACCCATATGTCCCCCAGAGTCTGTGTCGACTTGGTCGGGGTATCCTACCTGGGTGGGTGTGTCAATGCTTGCACATTTGCTAGTTGCTTACTGACTCTGTCTTTCTGTGGGCCAAATCAGATAGACCACTTTTTCTGTGACTTCTCCCCTCTGTTGAAACTTTCCTGCTCAGATGTCTCCATCATTGAAATTATCCCTTCCATCTCTTCTGGCTCCATCATTGCAGTCACAGTGTCTGTCATAGCTCTCTCTTACATCTGCATCCTCAACACCATCTTGAAGATGCGCTCCACTGAAGGGAGACACAAGGCCTTCTCCACCTGCACCTCTCACCTCACCGCAGTCACTCTCTACTATGGAACCATTACCTTCGTTTATGTGATGCCCAAATCCAGTTATTCAACTGAGCAGAACAGAGTAGTGTCTGTGTTCTACACAGTGGTGATCCCCATGTTGAACCCCCTCATCTACAGTCTGAGGAACAGAGATGTAAAGGAGGTCCTGAGAAAGGCAAGTGTCAGAATATATTCTTAGGATCCATTCTTAACATTTCAGGTGATCTAGAAATTTCTGTTTGGCAGCATCACACCAATTGCTTAAATTGAAATCATAATACTTTTAAAATTTTATTGAAGTATAGTTGATTTACAATGTTATGGTGATTTCTGATGTACGGCAGAGTGACTCATGTATACATATATATTCTTTTCCATATTTTTTTTCTTTTATGGTTATCACAGGATATTATATATATTAATAGTTCCTGTGCCATACAGTAGGACCTTGTTGTTTACGCTTTCTATATATACTAGTTTCGATCTGCTAATCCCAAATTCCTAATCCTTCTCTCCTCTGCTCCCTTTCCCCCTTGGAAACCACAAATCTGTCCTCAATGTCTGAGAGTCTGTTTCTGCTTCACAGATATATTCATTTGTGTCATATTTTAGATTCCACATACAATTGATATTCAGTTCAGTTCAGTTCATTCGCTCAGTTGTATCCGACTCTTTGTGATCCCATGGACTGCAGCACGCCAGGCCTCCCTGTCCATCACCAACTCCCAGTGTTTACCCAAACCCATGTCCATTGAGTTGGTGATGCCATCCACCCATCTCATCCTTGTCATCCCCTTCTCCTCCTGCCCTCAATCTTTCCCAGCATCAGGGTCTTTTCAAATGAGTCAGCTCTTCACATCGGGTGGCCAAAGTATTGGAGTTTTAAGCTTTAACAACAGTCCTTCCAATGAACACTCAGGACTAATCTCCTTTAGGATGGACTGGTTGGATCTCCTTGCAGTCCAAGGGACTCTCAAGAGTCTTCTCCAACACCACAGTTCAAAAGCATCAGTTCTTTGGCACTCAGCTTTCTTCATACTTGATTGATACAACTAAGTGAATATGCAAATTACAAAATGTAATATATACATGATTACAAATATGTCAATGTGTGCCTGCATGCATGCTCAGTCATGTTTGACCCTTTGCAATACCATGGACTGTTGCCTTCCATGCTCCTCTGTCAGATTCCCCAGGCAAGAATACTGGAGTGGGTTGCCATTTCTTTCTCCAGGGGATCTTCCTGACTCAGACATCAAACCTGTGTCTCCCAAATCTCCTGCATTGGCAGGTGGATTCTTTACCAATGAGCCACCTCAGAAGCCCCAAATATGTCAATACTATTAACATATGCCTCATAATTAAAATAAATCCATATGGATTTTGATGATTGTTAAAGTTGAATAGTAGGTAAAATTCTCTTTTGTTTTTAACTATATGTGAAAAATTAAAAGAAAATGCAGGTAAAAAGAATTTGTAGATCTTCAGAATTTAACTACATTTAGCTGAAATTAATGGAAAGAAAAGTGTACATAAGTGAAGTTTTCAAATCTCGAGAGTAAATCTCAGATTAACTTATTTCATTTTATAATACTTTCTTACAGAAACATTTTAAAATTATTTCTATACTTCTCATTCTAATAAGTATAACCTTTTAATATTTTCATTGAGTCTTTAATACAGCTCCAAATGTTACATTGGACTGTAGTGATTTCTGTTTATTCTCTTAATAATTTATCATTAATTCTACTTTCTCAGGACTGTCTCAAAACAGAAGAACTTTGCCTTTGTCACAACACAATGGCAAAACATGGAGACAGTACTAAGCTTTTTAGTGAAACTACAGCCAAGAAGTAAACAAAACAATGAAGATAGTTTAACATGTTGATTTAATATTTTCATTACTGTAAATCATGGAGATACTCAATGGAGAACACAGAACATACTTTTGAATTATGCCTTAAATAAATAGGAATGTGTCATATTTTACAATATTTAGCCTCACTATTACTTTATCCAACATGTGGGATTACAATAGTTCCTATAGTTAAAAGTTAAGAACAGTTATGTGTCCAAAAACAGTGGGTGATTAAATTAAGGGCTGTAAGTAGAAGTCTTAGTCACTCACTCATGTCTCAGACTCTTTGTGACCTCATGGACTGTAGCCCATCAGGCTACTCTGTCCATGGGATTCTCTAGACAAGAATACTGGAGTGGGTTGCCATTCACTTCTTCAAGGGATCTTCCCAACTCAGGGATCGAAGCTGGGTCTCCTGCACTACAGGCAGATTCTTTACTGTCTGAGCCACCAGGGGGCTAGTGACTCATTATTATGAAGCTCTCAAACACTATGTGAGGAATTATAATGTAATAAACTTTTTATGGGCTTCCTTGTCTGCTCAGTGGTAAAGAACCCACCAGTCAATGTAAGAGACATGAATTTCCCAGTCTGGGAAATCCCATGGAGAGAGGAGCCTGTGGGCTACAGTCCACGGTGTCACAAAAGAGTTGAACATGACTTAGCAACTAAACAACAAAGTTTTTATATGAAATGCAAAGAAAAATAATGACATTAAACTTTCATCTGCAATGTTATAATAGTTATATTAAAATATACAAAGGAAAAAAGTTCCTGGAAATAATTACCAAATTTGTAATAGTTAACTTGTGTGACAGTAGCCAGTTTGAGAGGAATTTTTTTTTTTTAATTTCCAAGTGTTTTTCCCCAATATAATTATTCAATTTAGAAACAACATAAGCAATTATTTTATTTATGCCACACTAACAGACTTTCTATATACTAATACATATTTAATCTCTTTCTTTTCTATAAGACTTGGTTTCTCTCAACAGGGAACCTAAATTTTATTCATCTCTGGTTCCCCATGGTATAATCATTATATTGTATAAATCATGCATGAATTCATTTAACAAGTTTCTCTTCAGCACACTTTGCTCTCAAGCACTACTCATTTGTGACACAGGGATAAAACACACCATTGTTAAGGAGAATCTGTATTAACTGGGGGTGGTGAAATGTAAACACACAAACAACAACAACAACAAAACCCATAACTCTATTATAAATAATGTCAGTCTAGACATCTTCAAAGTGTGATATCAACACAAAGGAAAGTTTTCTGATTAATTCTTAGAAAGCAGAGGCAGATTTGGAGATAAATCAATCTCAAGGATGAGCAGAAGCCACCCAGGGTGTGACGGTGGGAGGTTTGAGGCCATCCAAGTGGGAGAACAAGGATTAAAGGCCAGAGAGAGTAGAGTTCACTGAGGGGACTCTAAAGAGTTCAGGAAGGTTGGATTAGTGCAAGGGTTGGATGGAAATATCCAGAGAAAGCAAAGAGTCATATGCAGAGGATACATCAGAAAGTGTACACTTTCCTCTGCTAGAGAGGTTAGGTTTCCTCCTAAAGCCTGAAAAAATCATGACATTCTTAAAAGAATCCCTTTGGCAAAACTTGCTCTTAATTTCATGAAGAGATTTCTTTGGCAAATACATTGTGAATTATAAGAACACAAGTATGAAGACAAGGAGGTAAAGAGATCAATGTAAAGGAAAAATGAACAGGATCTCAGCTAAAGTAGGGACACTAGCAGTGGAAGTATAAAAATGAATAAAGTGGGGAGCTAAATTGTAGATTTAGAAATAATCAAAAAATCATCCACAGTGCCATATTTACAGACTAGGAAGAGGAAATAATCAGTGTGAGTAGCTCTGAGGAATAACCAAAGAAATTTAGGAACAGCCAAAGAAAACTGGAAATGTGTAGAATGAATGCATTAAACAAATGAACATTCACATTTCCCTCAACAGGAACAATTCCCAGAGGACATGGAGGCTGGAAACCACACCAGTGTGACAGAGTTCATCCTTTTGGGGTTAACAGAGGATCCTACACTTTGCGTTCTCTTCTTCGTGGTATTTCTAGGCATTTATGTTGTCACCTTAATAGGCAATATCAGCATAATCACTTTAATAAGAAGTTTTTCCCATCTTCACACCCCCATGTACCTCTTCCTCAGTCATTTGGCTTTTGTAGACATTGGGTATTCCACATCAGTCACACCTATAATGCTTATAGGATTCCTCAGACATAGACTGCCCCTCCTTGTTGCTGGCTGTGAAGCCCAGCTCTGTTCTGTCGTCATGTTCGGGACAGCTGAGTGCTTCCTGTTGGCTGCCATGGCCTATGACCGCTATGTGGCCATCTGCTTGCCCCTGCTCTATTCCACCCATATGTCCCCCAGAGTCTGTGTCGACTTGGTCGGGGTATCCTACCTGGGTGGGTGTGTCAATGCTTGCACATTTGCTAGTTGCTTACTGACTCTGTCTTTCTGTGGGCCAAATCAGATAGACCACTTTTTCTGTGACTTCTCCCCTCTGTTGAAACTTTCCTGCTCAGATGTCTCCATCATTGAAATTATCCCTTCCATCTCTTCTGGCTCCATCATTGCAGTCACAGTGTCTGTCATAGCTCTCTCTTACATCTGCATCCTCAACACCATCTTGAAGATGCGCTCCACTGAAGGGAGACACAAGGCCTTCTCCACCTGCACCTCTCACCTCACCGCAGTCACTCTCTACTATGGAACCATTACCTTCGTTTATGTGATGCCCAAATCCAGTTATTCAACTGAGCAGAACAGAGTAGTGTCTGTGTTCTACACAGTGGTGATCCCCATGTTGAACCCCCTCATCTACAGTCTGAGGAACAGAGATGTAAAGGAGGTCCTGAGAAAGGCAAGTGTCAGAATATATTCTTAGGATCCATTCTTAACATTTCAGGTGATCTAGAAATTTCTGTTTGGCAGCATCACACCAATTGCTTAAATTGAAATCATAATACTTTTAAAATTTTATTGAAGTATAGTTGATTTACAATGTTATGGTGATTTCTGATGTACGGCAGAGTGACTCATGTATACATATATATTCTTTTCCATATTTTTTTTCTTTTATGGTTATCACAGGATATTATATATATTAATAGTTCCTGTGCCATACAGTAGGACCTTGTTGTTTACGCTTTCTATATATACTAGTTTCGATCTGCTAATCCCAAATTCCTAATCCTTCTCTCCTCTGCTCCCTTTCCCCCTTGGAAACCACAAATCTGTCCTCAATGTCTGAGAGTCTGTTTCTGCTTCACAGATATATTCATTTGTGTCATATTTTAGATTCCACATACAATTGATATTCAGTTCAGTTCAGTTCATTCGCTCAGTTGTATCCGACTCTTTGTGATCCCATGGACTGCAGCACGCCAGGCCTCCCTGTCCATCACCAACTCCCAGTGTTTACCCAAACCCATGTCCATTGAGTTGGTGATGCCATCCACCCATCTCATCCTTGTCATCCCCTTCTCCTCCTGCCCTCAATCTTTCCCAGCATCAGGGTCTTTTCAAATGAGTCAGCTCTTCACATCGGGTGGCCAAAGTATTGGAGTTTTAAGCTTTAACAACAGTCCTTCCAATGAACACTCAGGACTAATCTCCTTTAGGATGGACTGGTTGGATCTCCTTGCAGTCCAAGGGACTCTCAAGAGTCTTCTCCAACACCACACTTAAAAAGCATCAATTCTTCAGCACTCAGTCTTCTTCACAGTCCAACTCTCACATCCATACATGACCACAGGAAAAACCACAGCCTTGACTAGATGGACCTCTGTTGACAATGTAATGTCTCTGCTTTTTAATATGCTGTCTAGATTGGTTATAACTCCCTTCCAAGGAGTAAGCACCTTTTAATTGGTATTATTTGGGGTGTGTGTGTGTGTGTGTGTGTGTGTGTGTGTGTACCCACACACATCACATTTTAATCTATTCATGTGTCAATGGGCATTTAGGGTTTTTCCATGCCTTGGCTATTATAAATAGTGCTGCTATGAACAGAGGGATGCATTATCTTTTTTATTTATAGCTTTGTCTGGATATATGACCAGGTGGGGGATTGCTGGATCATATGCCAACTCTATTTTTAGTTTTCTGAGGAACCTCCATACTGTTTTCCACAATAGCTGTACTAAAAATATATTACTTCTAACTCTCAATTTTATACACTTGTAAACCAGCTGGGAGAGACTTTAAATCAGTAAAAATGATATTAATAATTATCAATATTATGTATAATTATAATAACCCACCTGTGGGTTTCTAGGATTTTTTCTTTCATTTATTTAGCAAACAAAATTTGTACTTAACTATGTGCCAAACCCTATTCTAAGCACATGGGATGTTAACTGGCTGACTTCTCATAGAAATCCTTTGGGAACTCAGTTGGTTCAGTCATGTCCAACTTTTTGTAATCCCATGGACTGTAGCACACCAGGCTCCTCTGTCCATGAGATTTTCCAGGCAAGAATACTGGAGTGGGTTGCCATGCCGTTCTTCAGGGGATCTTCCAGACCCAGGATTTGAACCAACATCTCCTGCATACTGACAGAGCCACTAGGGAAGCCCCCAAAACCCTGTGAAATAGTACTATTATTTCTATTTTACAAATGAATCATCTGTGGCACAGAGACATCATGTAGATCACTCAAAATCATGCAGCTAGGAAGTTGTGGGACCACTGTTTGAATCTAGAAAGCCTAGATCCAAAAGCACTATGCTTCTCCATTTAATTTTTCACAGTAATCCCATGTTCCTGGTGTCATAAATTTGCCTCAATTTACAGATGAGTATATTGAGTGCTAGAGAGTACCAAGAGTTTGGAGAGATGTGAACTCAATTCTTCTAGATTTAACAGCATCAAGTCCTTGGATTCCATGCCCTTGATCTAAAATCTGAGCCACAATCAGTCCAATGACCTCAGCACTGTCACTGATCTAAAGGATCTGAGCAGGATCAGCAATACTAAACTGTTCCTTTCTTAAGTCTTCTGAACAAACTCTACCCCAAGAAGATCTAGGTTGTGAAGACTCCAAAAAAAAAAAGGAAATGAATGTGAAAACTGGATTGATTTCTATCTATCTATAGAAAATAAGGTCTGGACACCACAATCACATGATTTGACTGGAAGTCTACTCATATTTAAACACGTTAATAACAAACACTCCCATCTGGTACAATGTAGTCTTCCTTATCTGTAGGAATTTTAAAGAGCATCTTTTAATTCTAAGCATTGCAATTAATATGTTAACAACAGCTATAGTTCCACAATCTAGATTTATTAAGAGATTAGAATCTATTTTAAAGGCTAGAAATGTTGTCTAAGATTGTACTAAAGTGTATTTCTTATATAATAAGCCACCCATATTAACATCACAACTGGAAAGGTGAGGAGAGATTTTTCTGGAGTATAGGAATTCCTATCAGAACAAATACTGAGGCAACTCTTTAAAGCACCTGGAAGCAACACTTTGATCATAAAAGCCCTTGTCTCAGCAAAATGGAGCAAGAGAAGTGAGGCATGGAAAACATAATTTAAAAACTAATAAAATGGAAAATATTTATAATGTACCACAATAAAGTGTATTCTATCTATAATATCACAAATTTTAAGTGGAAAATATATAACAAATAATAAAAGGTAACAAAGATCATTTAAAACACATAAAATTATTAAATAATGGTTAATGGGATCCATTATTCTCCACTCACAGCACATTTTACAAAAATATGTAGTGATTTTGCCTTCCATACCAACCAGTTGAAAAATAATATGTAGCTTAAATATCTAGATATGAACTTGAAGCTCTATTCTTTCATTCAGTTGTGACATGACTGTCTGGAGGTACTGTCAGAGTTCACAGATATAAGGCTCAGTTCCACAACTCTGCCCTCCCTCCAGACACCAGCTGTAAGCAACAGGTCTCCAGGTCTCCCACTTCTGTCCAACTTGGCTACAAAGCCAGGGAGGCCCACAACAATCTTTCAGGTTTGATCATTTGCTGGGATGGCTTCACAAAACTCTTGAAAACATTTGCTTACATTTTCTAGTTTATCATAAAAGATATTATAAAGGACAAATTAACAGTCAGATAGATATAATGCATCGGGTCTGAAAGGGTTTCAGGGTAGGAGCTTCCATCACCAGAAAGTCAGAGCGTACAACCCTTCTGGCATGTGGATCTGTTCAACTTGGAAGCACAACACAGTTTAGTATTTTCGTGGAGGCTATGTAATCAGTCTTCATCCTCTCCATCCTCCCTGCAGAATAGGGTGTGGACATAAAGTTCAAAGCTTCTCATCATGGTTTGGTCTTTTTGATGACCAGCCCTCATCCAGAAGCTATACAGAATCCCACCGAGGGTCTCCTCATTCAAACAAATGATACCCACTAGAAGTTCCAAGGGTTTGGAGCCCTGTGTCAGGAACCAGGGTTAAAGAACAAATATTTGAACAAAGGATGCATCCAGCACCCCTGTCTTTAAGGAACTTACAAGAGTTTTAGAGCCCTGTGTTAGGAACTGGGGATAGAGACCAAAGATTTATTTCTATTATGTCACATTCCACACCCTTGTATGTGGCTATGGACCCCTCACAGAAATGATCATAAACGAATGAAGTTAGAATTTCACTGGGTCATTGATAATTATTCAGTCCATCACCATAACATATGAAAAGGTCCTCCAGGGTAAGGCTATTCAGGTTTACAAGCTTCCATTTGATCTTGTCACATTCTAAACACAGGAGTAGTCTCAGCAATATATGGCTTCACATTTTCACCTTTAATCGATATCATCTCTTGCCCTGAGTGTCTTTTGAGGTGTAAATGTAATATTGGATTTATTATAAACACCATTTCTAATTGTCCTGTAAAAATCCCAAATGCATCCTGACTCCCATGACTTTTTGGAACTTAGTAACATAACTTATGTTACATAACTTATGTTACTTATGTAACATAACTAAGTTCCAAAAAGTCATGGGAGTCAGGATGCATTTGGGATTTTTACAGGACAATTAGAAATGGTGTTTATAGTAAATCCAATATTACATTTACACCTCAAAAGACACTCAGGGCAACAGAGGGATGGTATGGGGAGGGAGGAGGGAGGAGGGTTCAGGATGGGGAACACATGTATACCTGTGGCGGATTCATTTTGATATTTGGCAAAACTAATACAATTATGTAAAGTTTAAAAATAAAATAAAATTAATTAAAAAAAGAAAATAATAGCAAAAATAAAATAAAATAAAAGTCCTGAATATAGAACCAGTTTCCCTCTGGATATTTTGGACCCATATCTCAGAGCGTTCATGCTGCTGCTGCTGCTAAGTCACTTCAGTCGTGTCCGACTCTGTGTGACCCCATAGACGGCAGCCTAGCAGGCTCCCCCATCCCTAGGATTCTCTAGGCAAGAACACTGGAGTGGGTTGCCATTTCCTTTTCCAATGCATGAAAGTGAAAAGTGAAAGTGAAGTCGCTCAGTCGTGTCCGACTCTTAGCGACCCCATGGACTGCAGCCCATCAGGCTCCTCTGTCCATGGGATTTTCCAGGCAAGAGTACTGGAGTAGGGTGCCATTGCCTTCTCCGCAGAGCGTTCATAGGTCTCTGTATTTCATATCAGATATCCGAGCTTTGCTAAATGGGAATTACTGTGACAAAAAATAATTTCCTGATCAGTTAAAATTTACATATATCTCTTGGCATCTTTAGGAGAAATGCTGGGGGGAAGTGGAGGAGGGACCTCAAACATTGATAATTTCCTGACATTGTGACCTCAGTATACAAAAGGAGCATTTGATCAAGGTCTTTAGGTTATTTTATGTGCAGATGTGGGATAGGCATTCATCCACACTTGCTGAGCCTTTATTATATTCTAAGAACTGAGTAAGCACTGAAGATATGTTGATAAATTGAACAGATATATAATGTGTAATGGCACAGAGTTCTCATGCAGTTTAGATTTTGAAGGGAGAGACTCTAGAGGATAAATAAACCATATAAATATAGAACATATAAGTGGTTGGAAGAAACAAGTAAATTGGGATGGTATAATTTATAGACGGTAATTGTAACGGTGCGAGTGATTTCCTAGAGAGTATGACAAGGAAGGCCACTTGCAGGTGGTAGTTGAGTAGAATGTTGAAATATAAGAAAGACCCACTGATATAGAGACCAGAGGAAAAACTGCTAGACAGAAAACAGCTAGTGCAAAGATTCTGACAATCTCAAGCAATAGAGAGGCCATGGTAAACCAGGAGGAAAGAGATACACAGAAACAGTTCATGGAGAGCTTCATCAACCATGGCAAAGTGTTTGACTTTTGTTGTAAAAGGAACAGGAAGCCAATAATTTTTTTAAAAAAGAAACTACTAACCTAATGTGAATATATTATTAAAGTTTACTCTGGTTGTTTTCAAAAGTTGATTGTAGGGAAGTGGAAGTAGAGGACCAATAAGGTTAATGGTCAAGATCTGAGATGATGATGCATTAGGCTAGGGGGGTTGCAGTGTACTTAGAGAGAAATTCACCTGGTCAAGATCCAGTTTATGTAAAGGACCAAAAAGGAATTGCTGATGAATTAGTGTGGAAGTTTAAAAATAAAAAGAGTTGAAGATATCTCTGAAATTTGGAGGCTTTGGGAATTACATTAGCTGAAGGAAAGTGATGTACTATAGTTGTGTAACAAGTCACTCAAAATCATATTATTATACGCATTATTTTGCGAGGCAGAAATTCTGGTTCCATTTGTCTCATTTCTTCAATAATGACTTCTGTGTGTATGTGGTTACTTGCTCATTCATGTCCAACTCTTTGCGACCCCTGGAAAAGGAAGAGTGATTCAGAGGACAGAATTAAAAGCCCAAAAGGAAGAGCTAAGAGCCACAGAGACTTATTACAGGGAGTAGGATTGGACTCTGATCAGAAAAATAGCAACATGTGTCTTGTGGATTTTAAAATTTCTATGGGCCGGTGTTTCTATGTGACTCCTGTATTCCATCTTTATGAACAGAAGTATTTACTGCAGATTTTCTACCCTGTATCAGTAGAGTCTTATAGATAGGTGGCACAGTGGTGAAGAACCTACCTACCAATGGAGACACAATAGATGCAGGTTTGATCCCTAGGTCGGGAAGATCCCCTGGAGGAGGGCATGACAACCCAGTCCAGTATTCTTGCCTGGAGAATCCCATGGACAGAGAAGCCTGGCAGGCTACAGTCCATAGGGTCGCACAGAGTCAAACACTACCCACTGAAGCAACTTAGCATGCATACAAAAGGAAGAAACATCAATTTAAAAAATTAATTAAAAAAAAAGGAAGAAACAAGTCAAAGGTCTATCAACTTAAGAGTAGATAAACAAAAAGTGGTCTTATGCAACGGGACATTTTTCAGCCATTCAAAGTGTTGAAGTACTGATGCATCCTACAACATAAATAAACCTTGAAAACATTATGCTAAGTGAAAGAAGCCAGTCACAAAAGACCACATATTATAGGATTCTACTCACATGACATGTTCATAATAAGGAAATATATAGAGACAGAAATAGATTGTGGTTGCCTATGGCCAGGGGCATCTGAGATGACATTAAAAGATACAGGATTTCTATAGAAGGTGATGAAGGTGTTCTAAAATAGGCCATGATGATGCCTGCATATATCTGTGAATATTTAAAAATCATTGACTTGTACACTTTAAATTGGGGACTAGCATGGAATGTGAATTATATGTCAACACAGCTATTAAAAACAACTTTGTGGGCTTTCTGTGTATCAGATTTAAATTGATTCCATTATACAAAATCCATACCCATAAATCTCTTTCAAATAACTCTTCCTCTGGTATTTTGTGAGAAAATCCCCTTGAGATTTTTTAAACTGCTTTAAAAAAAAAAGTCTATGAAACATGCCATTAAGATTCTTAGAATGACTTTCGTATAGCTGAGTCAGTGAGGTCTTAGATCTTTCTGAAGTCTTAACAAAGGCTCTTACAGCTCAAACCAGATCTGATCTTTGATCTAAAGCCATTTCTTACCTTGAGAATATTTTTCTGGAAGATAATGGGAGTAAGAAATAGCCTTATTTTCAAACTCAGCAAGATATGGCTCCCTTTTATGTTTTTAAATTTTTTCAAAAGAACCAAAAAATCCTTCTGTAGTTCACAACTCTCTTACATTTTAGCACAGGCAACTATAAGACACTAGATAGAATTTTTTACATTCTTCCTAGAAATCTTCTCAGTCAAATTCAAGAGTATATAAGGCATCCTTTATATTTTCCATTTAAGCTCAAGTGACTATACTGACAAATACTCCACCACTACCTGTCAAGTGTCTTTTCTTTAATGCTTAAAATATTTTCCTCACTATTTTTCAAACCCACACTATCTATAAGAACCTTCCAGATGTCAATAAAAGTCTCCCCAAGGCTCTTTCCACTTCTACCCTTAGTTCAGTCCCAAAGCTAATGACACAATTTTGGTTTCTGTTACAACAAAATCTCTTTCAGGTGAAATTTTACATAGACTTGGACTGCATTTACTATTTTCCCATTTAAAAAACAGGAAACATAATCTTTATCTATTCAGTATATTTTAAGAATGAGTTAGATTTAAGTGATGATAGTTGCATAGATTTTATTATCTAGGCAAGTTGGTTAGTGAATTATGTGGCAGGAGCTCATACTGAGAAGAGACAGTAAAATTGCCTTCAAAATGATTATTAAACTGGTTGATTCAGGTCAGTCTTCAGAGGTGCTGTGGAAATAGCCAAGAAGCACATGAAAAGATGTTCAACATCACTAACTATTAGAGAAATGCAAATCAAAGCTATAATAAGATAGCACCTCATACCAGGCAAAATGGCTACCATCAAAAAATCCACAAAAAATAAATGCTGGTGAGGGTGTGGGGAGAAGGAAACCCTCCTACACTGTTGGTGGAAATATAAATTGGTATAGCCACTATGGAGAATAGTATGGAGGTTCCTTAAAAAACTAAAAATAGAGCTACCTTATGACCCTACAATCCCACTCCTGGGCACATATCCAGAGAAAAACATGTTCCTAAAGGATACATGTATACCAATGTTCATTGTAGCACTGTTTACAATAGTCAATACATGGAGCAACATAAATGTTCATTGACAGAAGAATGTATAAAGAAGATGTGGTACATATAGACAATGGAATATTAGTCAGTTCAGTTCAGTTCAGTTGCTCAGTTGTGTCTGACTCTTTGTGACCCCATGAATCGCAGCACGCCAGGCCTCCCTGTCCATCACCAACCCCTGGAGTTCACTCAAACTCACGTCCATCAAGTTAGTGATGCCATCCAGCCATCTCATCCTCTGTCGTCCCCTTCTCCTCCTGCCCCCAGTCCCTCCTAGCACCAGAGTCTTTTCCAGTGAGTCAACTCTTCGCATGAGGTAGTCAAAGTACTGGAGTTTCAGCTTTAGCATCATTCCTTCCAAAGAAATCCCAGGGCTGATATCCTTGAGGTCCAAGGGACTCTCAAGAGTCTTCTCCAACACCACAGTTCAAAAGCATCAATTCTTCGGCGCTCAGCTTTCTTCACAGTCCAACTCTCACATCCATACATGACCACATCCATACATGACCACAGCCTTGACTAGACAGACCTTTGTTGGCAAAGCAATGTCTCTGCTTTTCAATATGCTATCTAGATTGGTCATAACTTTCCTTCCAAGGAGTAAGCGTCTTTTAATTTCATGGCTGCAGTCACCATCTGCAGTGATTTTGGAGCCCCAAAAAATAAAGTCTGACACTGTTTCCACTGTTTCCCATGAAGTGATGGGACCAGATGCCATGATCTTCATTTTCTGAATGTTGAGCTTTAAGCCAACTTTTTCACTCTCCACTTTCACTTTCATCAAGAGGCTTTTTAGTTCCTCTTCGTTTTCTGCCATAAGGGTGGTGTCATCTGCATATCTGAGGTTATTGATACTTCTCCTAGCAATCTTGATTCCAGCTTGTGCTTCTTCCAGTCCAGCGTTTCTCATTATGTACTCTGCATATAAGTTAAATAAACAGGGTGACAATATGCAGCCTTGACAAACTCCTTTTCCTATTTGGAACCAGTCTGTTGTTCCATGTCCAGTTCTATCTGTTGCTTCCTGACCTGCATACAAATTTCTCAAGAGGCAGATCAGGTGGTCTGGTATTCCCATCTCTTTCAGAATTTCCCACAGTTTATTGTGATCCACACAGTCAAAGGCTTTGGCATAGTCAATAAAGCAGAAATAGATGTTTTTCTGGAATGCTCTTGCTTTTTCCATGATCCAGTGGATGTTGGCAATTTGATCTCTGGTTCCTCTGCCTTTTCTAAATCCAGATTGAACATCTGAAAATTCATAGTTCACGTATTGCTGAAGTCTGGCTTGGAGAATTTTGAGCATTACTTTACTAGCGTGTGAGATGAGTGCAATTGTGCGGTAGTTTGAGCATTCTTTGGCATTGCCTTTCTTTGCAATTGGAATGAAAACTGACCTTTTCCAGTCCTGTGGCCACTGCTGAGTTTTCCAAATTTGCTGGCATATTGAGTTCAACACTTTCACAGCATCATCTTTCAGGATTTGAAATAGCTCAACTGGAATTCCATCACCTCCACTAGCTTTGTTCATAGTGATGCTTCCTAACGCCCACTTGACTTCACATTTCAGGATGTCTGGCTCTAGGTGAGTGATCACACCATCGTGATTATCTGGGTCGTGAAGATCTTTTTTGTACAGTTCTTCTGTGTATCCTTGCCACCTCTTCTTAATATCTTCTGCTTCTGTTAGGTCCATACCATTTCTGTCGTTTATCGAGCCCATCTTTGCATGAAATGTTCCCTTAGGATCTCTAATTTTCTTGAAGAGATCTCTAGTCTTTCCCATTCTGTTGTTTTCTTCTATTTCTTTGCATTGATCGCTGAGGAAGGCTTTCTTAACTCTTCTTGCTATTCTTTGGAACTCTGCATTCAGATGCTTATATCTTTCCTTTTCGCTTCTCTTCTTTTCACAGCTATTTGTAAGGCCTCCCCAGACAGCCATTTTGCTTTTTTGCATTTCTTTTCCATGGGGATGGTCTTGATCCCTGTCTCCTGTACAATGTCACGAACCTCATTCCATAGTTCATCAGGCACTCTATCTATCAGATCTAGTCCCTTAAATCTATTTCTCACTTCCACTGTATAATCATAAGGGATTTTATTTAGGCCATACCTGAATGGTCTAGTGGTTTTCCCTACTTTCTTCAATTTAAGTCTGAATTTGGCAATAAGGAGTTCATGATCTGAGCCACAGTCAGCTCCTGGTCTTGTTTTTGCTGACTGTATAGAGCTTCTCCATCTTTGGCTGCAAAGAATATAATCAATCTGATTTCGGTGTTGACCATCTGGTGATGTCCATGTGTAGAGTCTTCTCTTGTGTTGTTGGAAGAGGGTGTTTGCTATGACCAGTGCGTTCTCTTGGCAAAACTCTATTAGCCTTTGCCCTGCTTCATTCCACGGAGAAGGCAATGGCACCCCACCCCAGTACTCTTGCCTGGAAAATCCCATGGATGGAGGAGCCTGGTAGGCTGCAGTCCATGGGGTCGCTAAGAGTCGGATATGACTGAGCGACTTCACTTTCACTTTTCATTTCCATGCATTGGAGAAGGAAATGGCAGCCCACTCCAATGTTCTTGCCTGGAGAATCCTAGGGACGGGGGAGCCTGGTGGGCTGCCGTCTGTGGGCTCGCACACAGTCGGACACGACTGAAGTGACTTAGCAGCAGCAGCAGCTGCTTCATTCCATATTCCAAGGCCAAATTTGCCTGTTACTCCAGGTGTTTCTTGACTTCCTACTTTTGCATTCCAGTCCCCTATAATGAAAAAGACATCTTTTTTGGGTGTTAGTTCTAAAAGGTCTTGTAGGTCTTCATAGAACTGTTCAACTTCAGCTTCTTCAGGATTACTGGTTGGGGCATAGACTAGGATTACTGTGATACTGAATGGTTTGCCTTGGAAACGAACAGAGATCATTCTGTCGTTTTTGGGATTGCATCCAAGTACTGCATGTCAGACTCTTTTGTTGACCATGATGGCTACTCCATTTCTTCTAAGGGATTCCTGCCTGCAGTAGTAGATATAATGGTCATCTGAGTTAAATTCACCCATGGAATATTACTCAGCCCTTAAAATGAAAGAAATAAGACCATTTACAGCAACACTTATGGACCCAGAGATTGTTATAGTAAGTGAAGCACGACAGAGAAGGGGAAATATCATATGGCATCCCTTTTATGTGGAATCTAAAAAGAAATGATAGAAATGAACTTATTTAAAAAATAGAAATAGATTCACAGACTTAGATAATGAACTTATGGTTGCCAGGGAGAAGAGTCAGGGGAAGGGACAGAGAGTTTGGAGTGGACATGTACACACTGCTATATCTAAAATAGACAAACAACAAGGACCTACTGTATAGCACATGGAACTCTGTTCACTGTTGTGGAAGCCTGGAGGGGAAAGGAGTTGGGGCAGAAGGGGTACATGTATTAATATATACCAGGCTGGATCCCTCCACCGTTCACCGGAAACTATCACTACGTTGTTAATTGGCTATATCCCAACACAAAATTTAAAGTTTTCACATTTTCATGGTAGAGTCTTATGGTTTTCTTTATATTTCATATCATCTGCAAACAGTGACAGTTCTGCTTCTTCCTTTCTGATTTGGATGTCTTTTGTTTCTTTTTCTTGCCTAATTACTCTGGGATTCACCATTACTCATAATACTATCAATATCCACCAATCTGTACTTACATCCACTTTTACCTTCCTTGTATTGGTTATTTAGACTTTCTATTCTTTAAAAAAAATTAGCACAATAAGTCTAATACAGCACCATAAAAATCGAATATTTAGCATTTTTGGTCCTCTCTATTGTGTGGTTGATTTTGTTTAAAGGACCTACAAATGCATCCCTCTTTTTTTGTTTGTTTGTTTTGGTCACTGTATGGCATGCTGGATTTTAGTTCCCTGACCAGAGATTGAACTGATGTCCCTTGCAAGTGTGGTGTCTTAACCACTGGACCACCAGGGAAGTCTCATTGTGTTGATTTTTCTTTTAATATCTGCTGTTTTATCATTTTTTTATGCTACAATCCTGGGTTTTATTTTTCAACTAATGAAAATTAACACAGATGTTACTGATTTTAATTTTTTTCTTGTCTAGTATTTCTATTAAAACTTTCCTTCCAAGAACTGATATATATATATATATATATAGTAATATATCTAAATATATATGTTTTATATGTATGATTCAGTTGTTTTCTAATTTCCATTTGATTTTTTCTTTGATTGAGGTGTTCTTTAATGGTATGCTAATTCATTTACAAATATATGAGTGTTTTCTAGTTGTCTTTTATTGTTGATTTCCAGCTTTATTGCATTACATTTAGAGAATGCTATTGAAAGCTATTAAAATAAGTTGAGTCTTGCTTTATTTCCTAATTTCTGCTCAATTTGAAAAATATACTGGTAGCATGTAGAATTGTGCTCAATATGTTATGTGGCAACCTGAGTGGGAGGGGAGTTTGGGGGTGAATGGATACATGTGCACATAGGGCTGAGTCCCTTAGTTGCTCACCTGAAACTATCACATTGCTTGTTAACTGGTATTCTTCAATACAAAAAAAAAGTTTTAAAAATATATATATACTGGTTCTTGATTAATGCTCTCTTTCCATTTCTAGGAAGATGGTTAAAAGTGTTAGTTAAAAAATCTGACATACACATTTCCTCATAATTGGGAAGAATTACATGACTGTAGTTCCATTTTCTAACAGGAAATGACACTGTTATTCCTATTACCCTTCCTGTAGCTAACTTACATTGCATTTGGAAGAGTAGTGGCTGAAAATAACAGCAAAAATAGACTGATGATCTAAATAGAGAGACAAAACAGCCACAACATGCAGCCTCCTCTGCCTTCAGCAGATCATATCACAGACATCCATAGAAAATCAGTTATATTAATTCAGAATTCATAACTGTCCTCTGAATAGATGCATAAGAAAAAAGTACCAACTCTACTAATTAGAGCTATTTAGCTGGAGGCAGAAATCCTAGCACCACAAAAGATACATGCAGTTAGTCTCATAGACAGAAATTCAGTCTGTATGACTGGCAATGATAGATAAGGGTTTCAACTAGCTCCTCACTGAGAAGGAATCTGGGCCAGTAATCAGAACCCAGTGCTTATATTTGAAATGGGACCTAATTAACCTTAAAAGCTTCTGCACATCAAAGGAAACTATTAGCAAGGTGAAAAGACAGCCTTCAGAATGGGAGAAAATAATAGCAAATGAAGCAACTGACAAACAACTAATCTCAAAAATATACAGGCAACTTCTACAGCTCAACTCCAGAAAAATAAATGACCCAATCAAAAAATGGGCCAAAGAACTAAATAGACATTTCTCCAAAGAAGACATACAGAGGGCTAACAAACACATGAAAAGATGCTCGACATCACTCATTATCAGAGAAATGCAAATCAAAACCACTATGAGGTACCATCTCACACCAGTCAGAATGGCTGCGATCCAAAAGTCTACAAATAATAAATGCTGGAGAGGGTGTGGAGAAAAGGGAACCCTCTTACACTGTTGGTGGGAATGCAAACTAGTACAGCCACTATGGAGAACAGTGTGGAGATTCCTGAAAAAACTGGAAATAGAACTGCCTTATGATCCAGCAATCCCACTGCTGGGCATACACACTGAGGAAACCAGAAGGGAAAGAGACACGTGTACCCCAATGTTAATTGCAGCACTGTTTATAATAGCCAGGACATGGAAGCAACCTAGATGTCCATCAGCAGATGAATGGATAAGCAAGCTATGGTACATATACACAATGGAGTATTATTCAGCCATTAAAAAGAAAACATTTGAATCAGTTCTAATGAGGTGGATGAAACTGGAGCCTATTATACACAGTGAAGTAAGCCAGAAGGAAAAACACCAATACAGTATAGTAACGCATATATATGGAGTTTTTTTTTTTTTTTTTTAGTTTTCTCATCTTTATTTTTTTTTAATTTTACTTTATTTTTAAACTTTACATAATTGTATTAGTTTTGCCAAACATCAAAATGAATCCATCACAGGTATACATGTGCTCCCCATCCTGAACCCTCCTCCCTCCTCCCTCCCCATAGCATCCCTCTGGGTCGTCCCAGTGCACCAGCCCCAAGCATCCAGTATCGTGCATCGAACCCGGACTGGAATTTAGAAAGATGGTAACAATAACCCTGTGTACGAGACAGCAAAAGAGACACTGATGTATAGAACAGTCTTATGGACTCTATGGGAGAGGGTGAGGGTGGGAAGATTTGGGAGAATGGCATTGAAACATGTAAAATATCATGTATGAAACGAGATGCCAGTCCAGGTTCGATGCATGATACCGGATGCTTGGGGCTAGTGCACTGGGATGACCCAGAGGGATGGTATGGGGAGGGAGGAGGGAGGAGGGTTCAGGATGGGGAACACATGTATACCTGTGGCGGATTCATTTTGATATTTGGCAAAACTAATACAATTATGTAAAGTTTAAAAAAAAAATTTGGCTGTGAATAATGAAGTGCATGCTGTCGTCATTCCTATGTATGCACTGAGACTGTCCCTGGACAAATTCTCCAAAACCAGAGTTTTAGCCAGCAATTGTATGCAAGTTATTTGGTGAGGAATAATCTCAGAGAAAAACTGTAAGGAAGAGAGAAGCAGGATAGGTAAAGGAATTTTCAGACATAACAGACTTCAGAACAAGGAAGGTGTAGAATTTAATCAGGAGATGGTACATTGAGTGGCTTGCCACAACTTTGAGGTTATGAGAGCAGATATTAGAGACAAGACTTGATAGTACATTAGGCAGAAGATAACACATGGTGGTGGGGAAGACTCTAAAAGCCAAAGCTGATGATAAAGGCAAACAGGAGCAATTTGTGGATGTCACACAGGCAATCAATAACTGAGTATTTTCTTTTTCAACAAGGTCTTTCCCAGCAGAGCCACCTCATTAGAAAGTGCTCAGATTGTGTGTTCATTCTCTTCTACTTTCTTTTTTTGAATGTTTCCCCCAGCAATAGCTTCTCATGCCATGCCATTCCCTTGCCCTGTGTGTTAGGAAGAGGAAACCTGAGAGATGGCAAATTTTTAGAATTATAACATAAACAATATTGTGTAGGAGACAAAATATCCCTGAGGGAACCATCTACATCCCAATATTTTTTTAAAAACAAGTTGAGTTTCCACCACTTCAATTGTTATTCAGGATCGTAAATGAAGCATCACTAAAAAATTCTCTATGGTATGTCAGGATTTAAAAAACATTTTTGACAACATCACATGAGATAACAGATCGCCAGAGCACAAGATGCCTGGTATCTAAAGCAGTAGTCTCAAAATAATGGTCTCTGATGGCCTGAGGAATCTCTTTAAAATCTTTTTTAAGGAATGCAAAATACAACCTTTATGTTATACGGGCTCTAATGTCAGAGGGAATACTCACAGACATTCAAAGGAAAAAAGCAGCCTTAAAACTTTCCCCTGAATTACGGAATACATGAAATCACAAGAACTGCAGAAAGCCACACCTGAATTGCAAGACTGTCAGTTCTTCCTCCAGCTTAATAAACGCATGATTTTAAGGAATTGGAAGGTGATTATCCTGCTGTGAAAGGTGGGAATTTTAGAGCTTTTTCTCTTTAGGATTATTGTATATCTTCTAATTTTTATTCTATTGAAAAGGAAAAGTTAAAATTCTGCATAATCTCCTTCTCCCTCTGCCTCTGTAACTCAGCTTGCCCCTTGCAAAGTCTAGATCACGTAGGTCACGTAGGTCACGTAGTCTCAGAAAGTGGGGACTTGCAATACTAGGAGCTGGAGTTTATCTCACTCATCCTTGTCCTGCTCTTTGCAATCGCCTGGCCCCTGCAAACTTGCTTAATCATGCCTGTCTGTGTAAAGGTCAGGCATTCCCCTCCCATCTTGATTGCTGTTCTCACACACTCAAAACCCCTTAGTTTAAACCAACCTATTAACATCTAGTGTTGCCCACTATAGTCTGTCTATAAAAACTCTGTAATCCCTTTGTTTGGGGCTCAGAGCTTGGAGTGTTAACTCCTCTGGGCCTGCCAGTGTAAATAAACCTGAGTTCTCCAACTCTCTGAGTGTGGTGCTTGGTTTCTTGAGTACTGGTTTCTGTAACACTGTATCTTCTAAAGGAACATTTCATGCAAAGATGAGCTCCATAAAGGACAGAAATGGTATGGACCTAACAGAAGCAGAAGATATTAAGAAGAGATGGCAAGAATACACAGAAGAACTGCACAAAAAAGATCTTCACGACCCAGATAATCACAATGGTGTGATCACTCACCTCGAGCCAGACATCCTAGAATGTGAAGTCAAGTGGGCCTTAGAAAGCATCACTACGAACAAAGCTAGTGGAGGTGATGGAATTCCAGTTGAGCTATTTCAAATCCTGAAAGATGATGCTGTGAAAGTGTTGAACTCAATATGCCAGCAAATTTGGAAAACTCAGCAGTGGCCACAGGACTGGAAAAGGTCAGTTTTCATTCCAATCCCAAAGAAAGGCAATGCCAAAAAATGCTCAAACTACCGCACAATTGCACTCACCTCATATGCTAGTCAAGTAATGCTCACAATTCTCCAAGCCAGGCTTCAGCAATACGTGAACCGTGAACTTCCTGATGTTCAAGCTGGATTTAGAAAAGGCAGAGGAACCAGAGATCAAATTGCCAACATCCACTGGATCATGGAAAAAGCAAGAGAGTTCCAGAAAAGCATCTATTTCTGCTTTATTGACTATGCCAAAGCCTTTGACTGTGTGGATCACAATAAACTGTGGAAAATTCTGAAAGAGATGGGAATACCAGATCACCTGATCTGCCTCTTGAGAAATTTGTATGCAGGTCAGGAAGCAACAGTTAGAACTGGACATGGAACAACAGACTGGTTCCAAATAGGAAAAGGAGTTTGTCAAGGCTGTATATTGTCACCCTGTTTATTTAACTTATATGCAGAGTACATAATGAGAAACGCTGGACTGGAAGAAACACAAACTGGAATCAAGATTGCCGGGAGAAAAATCAATAACCTCAGATATGCAGATGACACCACCCTTATGGCAGAAAGTGAAGAAGAACTAAAAAGCCTCTTGATGAAAGTGAAAGTGGAGAGTGAAAAAGTTGGCTTAAAGCTCAACATTCAGAAAACAAAGATCATGGCATCCGGTCCCACCACTTCATGGGAAATAGATGGGGAAACAGTGGAAACAGTGTCAGACTTTATTTTTTGGGGCTCCAAAATCACTAAAGATGGTGACTGCAGCCATGAAATTAAAAGACGCTTACTCCTTGGAAGGAAAGTTATGACCAACCTAGATAGCAAGTTCAAAAGCAGAGACATTACTTTGCCAACAAAGGTTCATCTAGTCAAGGCTATGGTTTTTCCTGTGGTAATGTATGGATGTGAGAGTTGGACTGTGAAGAAGGCTGAGTGCCGAAGAATTGATGCTTTTGAACTGTGGTGTTGGAGAAGACTCTTGAGAGTCCCTTGGACTGCAAGGAGATCCAACCAGTCCATTCTGAAGGAGATCAACCCTGGGATTTCTTTGGAAGGAATGATGCTAAAACTGAAACTCCAGTACTTTGGCCACCTCATGGGAAGAGTTGACTCATTGGAAAAGACTCTGATGCTGGGAGGGATTGGGGGCAGGAGAAGAAGGGGACAACAGAGGATGAGATGGCTGGATGACATCACTGACTTGATGGACATGAGTCTCAGTGAACTCTGGGAGTTGGTGATGGACAGGGAGGCCTGGCGTGCTGTGATTCATGGGGTCGCAAAGAGTCGGACACAACTGAGCGACTGATCTGATCTGATATCTTCTAATATTCTATATCTTCTAATAATCAAGTGCCCATTTGGTATTAACATCCTGTTATATTAAAGAAACTATAAGCAAGGATAAGCTGGAAACTTACAGTGTTGAAATTTACAGTGTTTACAATTCCCTGTAAAATTACAGGGAATTTTCAATTCCCTCCTCCTGGTAGAGACATAACCCAGAAAATTGTATGGGGGAGGCTTTCAAGAACAAAAAAGAGAACAGAATGGTAAACTCAAGGCAAAAGCCAGGTGAATAGAGAGGGTAAAACTTGGTTAAACAAACAGAAAGACTGAGAAAACCTATAAATCTTGTTCTCCAGTGCCTGACAGGGTGATAGGGGAGAATGGAAACAGTGCCATGCTGACATAACTTTCTATTATTACTGTTGTAAAATATATGAAAAAAAAATGTTATCAGCATATTTGAAAAGATCAGATCAGATCAGTCGCTCAGTCATGTCTGACTCTTTGCGACCCCATGAATCGCAGTACGCCAGGCCTCCCTGTCCATCACCAACTCCCGGAGTTCACTCAGACTCATGTCCATCGAGTCAGTGATGCCATCCAGCCATCTCATCCTCTGTCGTCCCCTTCTCCTCCTGCCCCCAATCCCTCCCAGCATCAGAGTCTTTTCCAATGAGTCAACTCTTTGCATAAGGTGGCCAAAGTACTGGAGTTTCAGCTTTAGCATCATTTCCTCCAAAGAACACCCAGGGCTGATCTCCTTTAGAATGGACTGGTTGGATCTCCTTGCAGTCCAAGGGACTCTCAATTTGAAAAGAAGAGCATGATAAAAGTCAAAATTTCTCATCCAAAATTAATAAAGATTATGCAGAGTACCTAACCCTCATTCTGCAGACATTTCCCCTTGGAGAGGCTTGCAAAAAACTTGTAACGAATATGGGTGGCGATGCACTGTTTGCATAAAACTCCCCTAGCCATTCTTTCTATGGCCCTTGGTGATGACCACTTATACAGGTCAATTGTAATTTGATACTACAGTAAATGGGGATCATGTATAGAATTCAAAAATGGTAGTTTCTTTCTCCCAGATTTTAAACAACCATAGCTGGAGTTTTGAGAAGTGGTTGTAAATCAAGTTCAGCAAGAATGCAGAAAGCATCTATACATGTATTCACGATGCTACGTGACAGTATTCTTAAAACCATTTAGAAAGAAATCAACGATCTTTAGTACTAAGTAGAGCAAGTGGTGTATTGAAGAGGAGTTAATAAATGCTCTGAAGTATAAGACTGGAGGCTTTCTGAAGAATATGGTTGTTCCTGACCCACACCTCCGCCCCCGCACCCCCACCCTGGCCCTGTAGCCTCCGAATTAACCTTAGTAAAAATTCTACAGTCACTAGGCTCTAGATGCAGTTGGGGCATACAAAATTTTAAAGCAACTCTCTGCTCTGTCTAAGCATACATGCAGACACACGTGCACAAACCCCAAACAGCAAAAACCTAACCTCCTCACAATAAACTGATGTGAAGAAGAAGAAGAAATGGCTAACACACATAGGAAGGTTTGAGGAGAATTTCAAGGGAAGTGACATTTTAATTGTCTTTCTAAGAATGCTCTTTTAGCAGTCAGAAAAGGGCAGGAAGAACACTATAAGAAAACATGTGCATAGTAGAAGAGTCATGAAGCATATACAATTTTTTTTTTTTTTTGGAACAGGGGGATGGTCCCCACGTAGGAGAGGTTGGAGGCAGATGAAGTGAGGGCATTTGCACTGAGGGAAGCCTAAAAATTAATTAGCCACACAAGTAAGTGACTCTCTAGGTTCTCACTGCCTCTCTGCGTTTATGTAAAACATGTGCACTTACCAGCTGTATCACTTCTGGCAACTTAAGTAACTTGCTAAGGCCATAGTTTCTTCACTACAAACATCATAATTGGAGAAGGCAATGGCACCCCACTCCAGTACTCTTGCCTAGAAAATCCCACGGACGGAGGAGCCTGGTAGGCTGCAGTCCATGGGGTCGCTAGGAGTCAGACATGACTGAGTGACTTCACTTTCACTTTTCACTTTCATGCATTGGAGAAGGAAATGGCAACCCACTCCAGTGTTCTTGTCTGGAGAATCTCAGGGATGGGGGAGCCTGGTGGGCTGCGGTCTATGGGGTCGCACAGAGTCGGACATGACTGAAGCGACTTAGCAGCAGCAGCAGAATTACCTAGTTTGTAAGCAGACGATATCTAAAAATCTAAAATGTGATGTACAGTGATTGCAGATTGAACATAGAAAAGCTGGTAAGAGGTGAAGGACCAGGAGAGGGAAAGAATAGAGATTGTGGCAAAAATCCATTTGAGTGATGGAGTAGAAAGCAGGAGACATTTTTTAGTTAGGCTCCTGGAATCTAGAAAATGTGAACAAGAGAGGATGAAAAATCAAAGTAACTCAGGCTAGTTTCTGAAAAATGAGCAAAAGTCTAATAGAAGTAAAATAGAAGAGGGGAGGCTGAGGCAGAGGGGACACCACACGCAAAAACAGAGCAGCGTGAAGGATCGTGGTGTGTTTGGAAGACAGAGGGCACTGCTGTCTGGTTTGAGTGTGGAGTAGGCAGGGGGATGTGGTGGCAACAGCCAGGAGCAGTATCTAGGGATCCATTTGTGCTGAGCATCAGATATCATACTGGGGTGTTTGGTTTCCTCTTATAATCAGTGTGTATCTATTCACTATTTTGGATACCATTAGTGACTTAATATATCCTCTGTTTAGGAATCGAATATCTGGTCATGATGCAGTGAATAAAAATGCAACAAATTTGTGACTAATGGAAAACTACCTAGGTATCATATTTACCCTATTGGATACTTCTAGGACAAGAGCAGAGAGAATAAAAACAAAGAGCAACAACAGAAAGGTGATGGCGAAAGGACACCTGGAATTTTGGCCCTGAATTTAAATACAGAAATATGAGAAAGAAACCAAAACTGGGGTCTGATGGAGTTCTCTGATGTTTGCAAGTAACTCACTCAGGAAGTGCAGGAGGGAACTCTGACATGTGGGGGAAATATGACCAATTCTGTTCTGAAAATCTTACATTCAATACATGAAGGACATTTTGGCCTGGAAATGTGTCAAAGGAAATGGGAGCTTCCTATACGGTAGAAGTGAGAATTAGAGAGTCGTACAAGGTAAGTGATAGTTAAAGCAATAAAGGAAAAATGTTTCCTTTGGAGGTAAACAGACAAAAACCTTCAGAGGAGACTGGAAGGGTCTCAGAGACAAGCCATGGGTCTAGAAAGATTGCTTGGGTAGATGAGTTTCCCACCTTAGGGTGTTTGAATTGGTTGTGAACCATGCGGTTAATGCTCTCAAGGGCTTCCCTGACTCCACAATCCAAAGTAGCCATTCATTTTTTCATCATAGAGATCCTACGTGTTTGGTTACATTTTGTGTTTCATGTGTGTAAATTCTGGCCCATCATAAGCATGTAATCAATATGTGTTGAATAAATTCACAACTTCCATAATCACTTAACCACTCTAAAACTCATTTTATGTTTATAAAATCAAGATAGAAATTCTAAGCTCCCAGACTTGTGAGGACTATGTCAGGCAGCTCTGTCTAGCCCCAGCATATTGTCTGACATATTATGGATATTAAGTGGGTGCTGGTTACCTGTCCTTTGCCCATAGCTACAGTGCAAAAAAAAAAAAAAAAAGTAACTCTTCAAATGTGTTAGTCTTATAGAATAATCCAGTTGGTGTTTCTCTATTTCTCTTGCACACTCCTTCATTTTCCACCATTGATTCCTCCCTTTTTTCCCCTCCCCTTCCCCTTCAACAATGACTGAAGTTAAAATCAAAATTCTACAGAGTGTTTTCATGTCTGTCTTCACCTCTTATGAGAGCAAATGTTTAATGAAAAATTGAAATAGAAATATTATTTACAAAATTGATCTGAGGAATTTGAGTTTATTCCATTCTGGTCTGCACTTCAAAGCAAACCACTTTGCTAGAAAATGTCCTGGAGATTTTGCTTAAAAAGCCAAAATTTGATTAGAACATTATGACCAGAATACGCCACTCTGAGACATTACCTTCAAAATCATTTTGACTCCAAGCTAGTCCATTAATATTGTATTGCTGCTGCTGCTGCTAAGTCTCTTCAGTCGTGTCCGACTCTGTGAGACCCCATAGATGGCAGCCCACCAGGCTCTGCCGTCCCTGGGATTCTCCAGGCAAGAACACTGGAGTGGGTTGCCATTTCCTTCTCCAGTGCATGAAAAGTGAAAAGTGAAAGTGAAGTCGCTCAGTGGTGTCCGACTCTTAGCAACCCCATGGACTGCAGCCCACCAGGCTCCTCCGTCCATGGGATTTTCCAGGCAAGAGTACAGGAGTGGGTTGCCATTGCCTTCTCCAATATTGTATTAGGAATCTGGAAAAAACCTTCAATTAGAAATTATTAAGAATTTAAAGTTATTGATATATATTTGATATATATTAAGAACTAATGATATTTTAAATATATTTCAAGTTTTAAATATTACCATGAATGGAAGCCCAGTAGAAGTCACAATATGTTAAATTCATTTATGTGGTCAGGTCATTGTCACAATCATTACTTTCAGAGTCACTGCATGGTGAAACTGATGGGAGAGGATTTCATTGAAGGAAAACTCAAAGTTCTTTTGGAAAATTTTCACTTATCTCCCTAATTTTTTTAAGTTATATTATAAGTGATTTAAATGCTTTAATTATTCATTCAGTCAATAGTTTATGAAGCACTCCTGAGTTCCAGGTTACCATTCCATCTGACAGAGCATTTGCAAAATGTAGCATTACAAAATCCTGTGGGTGAGAACAAAGTAATTTTATTATATTTCCCTCTTACATGCAGATACATTTTGGAAAAGAGAGAGAAGAATGCTTTTGTGAGTATAATCCAAGAAGACATTTGGGCTCACTCTATGTCATTTATGCAGATTCCCACACTAGAATCAGTCTCACTACTCTAATTCCTGAACTTGACTTCAGTCAACTGCATTTAGCATCACATTCTCAAGACTCTCCCACGAAGAGGTGCCCTGAAGCTCAGGTCCCTCCCCTTGATTAAAGTCTAGGTGACGTTGGTATATAGGATAGTTTCTATTCATCTCAGAGTCTTCATCTCAATAATCCTGTAACTTTAGAGGAAAGTTGCTGTGTGCACCAGGAGGATGGGTGATCAAACCACACTGAGCACATTCCTTCTGTGGGGAATCTTCCAGTTTCTCAGACATGCAAAATCTCCTCTTTGTGATGACTTTCTTCTCCCATATGACCATCCTAGCCACAAATGCATCCATAATGGTGGCCATAAAGCTCAATCACAACCTTTAAACCCCCATGTATTTTTTCCTCTGTGGTCTCTCATTTTCAGAAACCTGTACCACTTACATATACACAATGGAATATTACTCAGCTACAAAAAATAATGCATTTGAGCCGATTCTAGTGAGGTGGATGAACCTAGAGCTTATTATACAGAATAAAGTAAGTCAGAGCAAAAGACAGATATTATATATTAAAGCGTATATATGGAATCTATTGGAGAAGGCAATGGCACCCCACTGCAGTACTCTTGCCTGGAAAATCCCATGGACTGAGGAGCCTGGTAGGCTGCAGTCCATGGGGTCACTAAGAGTCGGACATGACTGAGCGACTTCACTTTCACTTTTCACTTTCATGCATTGGAGAAGGAAATGGCAGCCCACTCCAATGTTCTTGCCTGGAGAATCCCAGGGACGGGGGAGCCTGGTGGGCTGCCGTCTATGGGGTCGCACAGAGTCGGACACAACTGAAGTGACTTAGCAGTAGCAGTAGCAATGGAATCTATAAAGATAGTACTGATGATCCTGTGTGCAGGGCAGCAAAGGAGACACAGATATAAAGGATGGGCTTTTGGACACAGTAGGGGAAGGAGAGGGGGGTGAGAGAATAGCATTGAAACATATACATTACCATGTATAAAATAGCCAGTGGGAGTGTGATGTATGATTCAGGGAGCCCAAAATCGGTGCTCTGTGACAACCTAGAGGGATGGAGTGGGGAGGGAGCCAGGAGGGGGGATCAAGAGGGAGGGGACACATGTATACCTATGGCCAATTCCTGTTGCTGTATGGCAAAAACCATCACAATATTGTAAAGTAATTACCCTCCAGTTAAAAAAAAATTTTTAAAGAAACCTGTATCACTACGGTAATCATCCCCTACATGCTGGGCTTGCTATCAGACAGCAAGTCCATTTCCCTTCCTGAGTGTGCCACACAGGTGTTCTTCCTGTCCGGCAATAACTGCTTCATCATGGCTGCCGTGCCTATCACTGGTACACTGCTATTTACAACCCATTCCACTACTCCATCCTCATGACCAGTAAGATCTACTTTCAACTGATGTTGGCAGACTGGGTAGTGGTTAGGTTCCTGGTTTCTGTGTGCATCATCACCATTGTATTCAACTTGTCTTTCTGTGACTCCAACACCATCCTGCACTTCTTTTGCGATGTCTTGGCTGTGGTCTGCCTTGCTTGTGACTACACTCTCTCGTGAAATGGCTACTTTTATGCTGACTTTGTGTTGGTGGGCAGCTTTGTTTTAATTATGATTTCCTATGTCTTCATTGGGTTCATAGTCATGAAGATGCCTTCTGCCAAGGGGAGGTATAAGGCCTTCTCAACTTGCTTCTCACTGTGGTGTGCACACACTATGGATTTGCTGGCTTTGTCTATTTGAGGCCCAGGGCAGTGACTCAGTCTGTGAAGATATGCAGATGGCATATACAGTACTGACACTTCTGCTTAATCCCATTGTTTCCTTTTAACTTTAGTGATTATGTTTTTCAGATCTAGAAATTTCCCTTGGTTATATTTTATAATTTTATTTCTTTGCTGAAATGTTTTAAACAAAGAAATAGAATTTCAATGATTGCTTGTTGAAGCTTTGTTTACTGCCGCCTTGAAATCCTTGTCAGATAATTTCAGCATCCTTTTCATTTTGATGTAGGCATACATTGCCTTTCCTCATCCAACTGTGATTTTTCTAGTTCTTGGTATGACAGTGACTTTTATTGTAACAGAGACATTTAGGATATCATATTAAGAGACTCTGGATCAGATTCAGTCTTTTTATAGAAGGATGTCCCCCATCACAGCAGCTACTAGGGTGTGGGTATGTGTGTGTGACTTCAGCTTCCTGCTGAGCACACAGATTTGGCCAAAAATGGAGTGCTGACCCCACTGCCTCCTGGCAGTTGAGTGAGAGACAAGCTCAGCTTTTCCCACTGCCCTGTTGTCTCCTTCCCCATTATAGGGTAACACCCCCTGCCTTGCACATCTCCTCTCTCCCAAGTAAGGTCAGTTCCTCGCTGGACTCCCTGCGTCTAGGGAAGGGAGGATGTGGAGAGCTGGTTCACACTGCTCTGTTGTTGAAGGTAGTGGTGGAACTCAGATCCCCATTCAGCCCTCACTTACAAGGGTAGGGTCATCATTATAGGGAAGTAGAGTACCAACTAGTACCCCCTCACATTTTTTCACTGCTGCCAGATGACCAGGCGAGGTTCATTTCCCTGTTGGATCCCCATGACAATACCCCAGCAGACAAATCAAAGGTTGGGGAGGCGGGTAAAAAATAGCTCCCTACTTGGCCCCAGTGAATCCTGCAGGTAGGAGACAGGTATGGTTTTCCTCTCATTTGTCTACAGTAGGGCAGGTATTGCCAAAAGGTTTTCTATTCTGTTAGGTCACCCTTTTCCCAGTTCCTTGGCTAGCAGGAACAGACTTATCTTTGAACACTTTTTGTCTTTTTGTGGTTCTGGGTTGGAGGCTTGTGCAGCATCCTGTCCAGGATGTATGCAAGCAATAGGAAAACACAGGGACTCAGGCCTATGGGATTTCCTCGGGTGTAAAGTCCCTAGGAGTCTGCCTCCTTCTCCATCTTCTTTATGATCTTCCTAAGTTTGTTTGTTGTTTTATCTAGGGATGTTTTTAATAAGAGGGAGAACCTAAGGGGTATACAGCAACTTCATCTTCTATGAAATGGGAAGTTTATGCCTTCAAACATTTAACAATATTTTTCTAGCTTCTTATTGATTTTGTGACAGAAATTTGGTCTAATACAAGTTCACCTGACATATCCAGATGTAGAAGTCTGCATACTTTGAACAGAAAGAAATGAAATGTGTCACAAATGAAAGTCCCTCTAGCGGTGAAGTATTTTTCAAAGAGCCCCTCATTCTGCCTGACTACAGAAAGTATGTACCTTAAAAGAAATCAGAATATTAAGAGGATATTTGTAACCCTGAAATTTTGCTTAACCTTTATGTGTCTCAGTTACAGCTTCTAAAAAGGATGAATTAAAAAACACCTTTTGGGGTTATTCTGAGGATTAATTGGGTCACTACTTGTAAATTACTAAGAACCGTAACTGGAAGGTAATGAACAATCTCCTATTGTTAGCTCCTTTGCTAACACTCTTGCTACTGCTACGCTAACATTTGCCTTGTACAAATTCTAACTCTCCTCTGTGTCTCCAACCATGCCAAGACAAAAGGGAGACACTACTCAGCAGAGTGATTACATAGCTTTTACTAAGACAGGCTGAAACGATAGTTGCCAATCTGAGTTAAACAGGGTCAAGGCAGTGGTGTAATTGTGGTGCGCATGGGTTTGTGTAAAGGCCTATTATAGGTGTAGCAGGATCTGACACAAACATTCAGTCAATTTGAATCAGGCTGACATTCAATTGATTCAAAGGCTGCCAAGTCAGTGGTTCATGTTAGGGCAAAAACCTCATTCATCCATTCATTTATTAATGTTTTATTCATGCATTTTAAATATACATTGATGCTTACTATGTTCCAGAAATCATGTAAAAACAGACACAGAGGAAAAGCAAGACATTAAAGGTGTCGGTATGAAGAGTCCAGCATTTTGGAGAAAACAAATACTGAGTCTGTAGCTGCAAGTGCACCAAGTATTCTTAAAAATATGCAGCGTGCTTCAGAGGGGTAACAGGTGTATTTAATTTGGTCTGAAGCCTGAGGAAGGTTTCCAGGAGGATGGAAAACATTTAAGTGGGTATGGATAGCCTAAGTAGATGTTACCCAGGTGAGGGGGAAAATGCATTCAAGTAGAGTTACTGCACGTGAGAGGGTCCTATGGTGGCAAAGAATGTGGATATATTTATGGGTTTTAAAAGAAGATCAATAATACATAGAGTCTGAGAGTCTGGGGAGTGCAGGAAGAGTGTTGAGAGAGAAGTGTAACAGGGGCCACATTCAGGACTTTGTAAGACATGTTAAGAATTGTTGCCTTTACTTAAAGTCTTTGGGGGATATTAACAAAGGAATTAATCTGTTAGATTTATGCCATGGTTGGAATATGGAGAATGAGTAGTAAGACAATAAGAGAGGGGAAAGGAGAGATGGTTAGAGTTCTATTAGCTGGGATTATCCAGAGAAAACAGAGCCACTGTGATGGTGGTGGTTTTAAAGGAACTGGCTCACACATTTATGAGAGCTGACAATTCCAAAATGCAAGGGACAGTCCAGGAAACTGGAAATTCCAGAAAGAGTTGATGTCACAGTCTTGAATCCAGAGGCAGCCTGGAGACAGAATCCCTCTTTTTAAGAGGACTTAAGTTTTTTCTCCTAAGGTTTTCGACTGATTGGATGAGGGCCACCCACATTTTGGACAGTAATCTGCTTTATTCAAAGTCTAAATGTTAGTCACACCTAAAAATTACCTTCCCAGCAATATCTAGACTCATGTTTGACCAAACAACTGGTCACTGTAGCCAAGCCAAATTGACACATAAAATTAGGCTGTGCATTTGACCACAAACAAGTCACTTAAAGAGCTTGTTTATCACTCCCTAGGAATTCAGGAACCCTGCTTATTTCCACGAAGAAATCACCTGTTTTTGACCTGGCAGAATTCACAGCAGGTTTGGTCAGGAGCATCTACTCTGTTCTTGATGAAGTCTCCTATAACTAGGCTGGAGTCAGACCTAAGAACACAGAACAGATTTTGGGGGGGTCCAAAAACACCATCTCCAACAGATATCCATGCAAAAAGAATGTCTCTAATAATTTCACTGTCTGGCTCCACTTGGTTGTCTCCTCTCAGAATATACTCAGTCATAACTATAACTTTCATACTCATTCCAGGACAAGCTACTTTTGAAATGGACCCAGTCTTAAAGTTTTGACAGTCCAATAGCTTTCCTTGACTTGTACCAGAATACAACTTTTGAAAAAATATGAATAAAACTTTAAAGAATTTTCAAAGGATTATTTTTTCATGTTAACCAGTTTGGGTTACTAATTAAGAATTAAATTTCAGTTTATTTAAGGGCCTCTAGTTTACTCTCTGATATGGGAAAAATCTAGCCCCGACCTTTACTAAGAGCCTTCACATTAGCTAATAACATATAGACCAATATGTTTTGACCAGAGACACTCTTTGTCCTTTCATTATTATTTTATGGTACATCATTATATCAAATACTAAAAAAAAAAAAAAAGAAAAAACAAATTAAGAACACACATTTCTAGCAAGCTCTCTCTTCACCCCCAAGCTGAGTTGTCAGCACAGCAGAAACTGTGGTCTGAGGGGCTAGGTACAAGGTCTCTGGACTATAAGTAAGTGGAGAGAGGCTAAGCACAAAGGAAAACAAAGCAGTCTTCATCACACAGGAAAAGATGACTTCAAAGGTCATTTCAACCTTAGGGAGAGCAGCCAGGACAGCAAAGTAAAAGGACCCTGAGCTCACTTCCATCTCAGGAGCACACCAAAATCACAACTATCTGCACAACAGCCATCAGTGAGAAAGACTAGAACTTACCAGAGAAGATCTTCTACAACTAAAAGTATCAATATAAAGAAAGCACCAAAATAGGTAAAAAGGGCAGACTCAAAATATAACCAAACACCATCACCCCCCAAGCTGAGCGACGACCCACAAACTGGAGAATAATTATATTGCAGAGGTTCTTCCACAGGAGCGAGAATTCTGAGCCCCAGCCTAGGGGTCCAGCACCAGGAAGATGAGCCCCCAGAGCATTTGGTTTTGAAGGTCAACAGGGTTTAATTTCAGGAGCCCCTCAGAGCTAGGGAAACAGAGACTCTTCTCAGGGTGCCCACAAAATTCCACAGGACCCCAGGCAAGAGCAGTAATTGTAAGAGCCTGGACCAGACCTACCTGCAGATCCTGGAGAGTCTCCTGGAGGCGGTGGAGGCAGCTGTGGCTCACTCTGGGGACAAAGACACTGGCAGCAGCCTCTCCTGGGAGCAGACGCTATCATGTAGATGCTGGTGCTGGTAGTGGCTGATGCTGGCGAGCGCCATCTTGGAAATTTTCCTCCAGCTCATTAGCCCAACAGCCTACAGGTGCTGAGACACCTGAGTTCAAGCAGCTAGCTGGGTGGAGACACAGCCCCAGCCTTCTCCAGACAGGCTGCTTAAAGACTAAAGAGCCCACAGCTGCCTCTAGATGCAGCCCAGGACACAGCTCCACTCACCACTAGCCCCTCCCACAAGAAAGTCCGCATAAGCCCCTAGACTAGCCTCACCCATGGATACAGACATGAGAATGTAGACCAGATCCTAACCTGAGACAAGCTAGGCCATGGCCCTGCTCATTAGCTGACCAATGCAAACTTCAGGACCCCCAAATCCCCCTACCAATGATTTGAAATCAGATCCAGGACCCCTGGACCCTGGAGTGTGGCTGCCAGTAGACCAGCACTAACCCAGGGCCTGGTTTCACCTCCCAGTGGGTGGACAACAGTCCCAGAGTCTTCAGGACCCTGGATCCACCCACCAGTGAGCCACTGCTAGCCCTGGGGCCCCATAGGGTTCCACAGCCAGCCATCTCATGACCAGATCCTGCTAAACAGCAGCCAGCAGCCTCCATACAAGGCTGAACCTGGCAGCCAACCAGACTATTGGCATAGTCAGCCCACCACAACAGAAGGACTCACGCAACCCTCTTAGGGGGATTCCTAGAGCATATAGCTTGGGGAATGAGAGGAGCATGCACTGCTGGGATGTGTAGGATGCCTCCTACAGAGGGCCAGTTCTCCAAGGTTCAACCACAGATATGGGCTTCCCAGGACGCACTAGTAATAAAGAACCTGCCTGCCAATGAAGAAGACCTAAGAGACATGGGTTCGACCCCTGAGTAGGGAAGATCCCCTGGAGGAGGGCATGACAACCCACTCCAGTCCCATGGGAAAATCCCATGGACAGACAAGCCTGGCAGACTATAGTCTACAGGGTTGCATAGAGTCAGACACGACTGAAGGAACTTAGCATACACACATGCACTACAGATATAAAAACATAAATAGCAGCTTAAAATAAGGCAGCAGAGGAATATGTTTCAGATGAAAAAACAAGATAAAACTGCAGAAGAAGTGATGTGAAAATAGGCTGCTGCTGCTGCTAAGTCGCTTCAGTCGTGTCCAACTCTGTTCGACCCCATAGACGGCAGCCCACCAGGCTCCCCCGTCCCTGGGATTCTCCAGGCAAGAACACTGGAGTGGGTTGCCATTTCCTTCTCCAATGCATGAAAGTGAAAAGTGAAAGTGAAGTCACTCAGTCGTGTCAGACTCTTCGTGACCCATGGATTGCAGCCTACCAGGCTCCTCCGTCCATGGGATTTCCCAGGCAAGAGTACTGGAATGGGTTGCCATTGCCTTCTCCAGTGAAGATAGGCAATCTACCCAAAAAAGAGTTCAGAGTAATGATCCTAAGAATGATTAAAAAACTTAGGAGGATGGATGCACAGAGCAGGAAGTGAGAAGTTTTTTAACAAAGCTCTCTCTTCAGAGCCCCCTTAATCTCATTGTTCCTGAGGCTGTAGATGAGGGGGTTCAACATGGGGATCACCACCATGTAGAACACAGACACCACCTTGTTCTGGTCAGTTGAGTAGCTGGACTTGGGCATCACGTAAATGAACGTGATGGTCCCATAGAACAGAGTGACTGCTGTGAGGTGGGACGTGCAGGTGGAGAAGGCTTTGTGGCGCCCCTTGGTGGAGTGCATCCTCAGGACGGTGATGAGGATGTAGGTGTAGGATACAGCTATGACAGTCACTGTGATCACAACGATGGAGCCAGCCGTAAATGAGGGGACAGCTGCAGGGATACTGATGTCAGAACAGGAGAGTTCCACCAAAGGAGCAAAATCACAGAAAAAATGATTGATTTGATTTGGTCCACAGAAAAGTAAAAAATAGAAGCAAATAGTAACAGAGCAAGCATTGAGAAAACCAGCTACATAAGCCACTGTGAGTAACTGAACATAAACTTGTGTGGACATTTTGGTAGAATATAGTAGCGGGCTGCAAATTGCCACGAAGCGATCATATGCCATGGCAGCCAAAAGGAAGCACTCAGATGACCCAAAGAAAACAACGGAACCAAGCTGGACTGCACATCCAGGATAGGAGATGGTATTTGTCTCCACCAGGAAGTTTACAAGCATATTGGGTGTAACAGAAGATGAATAGCCTATGTCAGCAAAGGCCAAGTGGCTCAAAAAAAAATACATGGGATGATGGAGCTGAGAAGAGATTCTGATAAGAATGATTGTGCTGAGATTCCCACATATGGTCACCAGGTAGATACAGAGGATGATCATGAAGAGGATGATTCGAAGGACTGGATCATTTGTTAAGCCCAGTAACATGAACCCTGTCATTGCAGTACTGTTCCCATGCCCCAGGGAATCCATGAGAAAAAGTAGCTCCTATTGTAATGAACCTGCGATGAAACATTACATTAAAGACATTTTTAACTGGATGGTTTCCTTGTTCTTAATACACAGAGGTTATTATCGAAATAAATTATTTTCAAGATGGTTTTGGACGAATTTTTTTACCTTAGAGTAAAAAAAGTATATTCTTTTATCTTTATATAAATTTTAGAGTAGAAAAGTTTATTTATTTATATAATGAATATTCTATACGCTAAACATTGTTTTCAGTAGTAACACTGGAAAACCTGCTTCAAATAATGTGTATCTTTTTCTTTTTATATAATAGTTAACATTTATTGAATATTTACTAAATGGCAGGGCTTGGGTTAATAATTTTCTATATAGCTCTATTTTAATTTATATAAAATAATATGTATTTTTATCTCATGTATAGATGATGAAACTGACTTTAGCAATATAACAGCTAAGTTTGCACAGCAAGTGGTAAAATCAAGATGTGACTCTCATCTTGGTAGTTTGAATCCAGTCCATTCCTTCAGTAACTATATAGTACACTATAAATGAAATTAGAGAATACTTACGATGAAGTCAAGTCTCTTGGATATGGGTGGATAGCAAATTACTTTCCTACTTTCAGAAAGGTAAAGTATAAATGAGATACCTAGTTAATTACAAAGTTTACAGTTTCTCTCAAAACAAGACCACATTTTTAAATGGAGAAACACAATTTTCTTAATAGGACAAAGAAGAAATGGAAAGGAAATTTAAAGTTATAAATGAAATCAGCTATTATAAATGTATTATGTTTATTTAACATTTATAATTAAGAACTAAATGTTTTAATTAGTTTGAAACATCATTATAATCTCTATGCAAAATGTTACATGTTTAATATCTAGGACATAATTAAACTACACACATTCAAAGAAATCTGATTATTTCCTAATGTCATGATGTTACATTGGAGTAAAATAGAACAAATAATATGTTTCAACATAATATACTGCTGAATAAGTTTCCAGGTTAGATAAGAAGTGTACTCAGTTTCACCCAGCAAGTTGCCAGCTTGAAACTCATCTGCAAGTTCTTTGACTTTATATTTCCAACTTTGTCTAAAGCCTCTGGTTGCCTCTAAGCTTACGTCTTCCAAACAATAAATAAAGGAAGTTTTTCCAAGATATTTACAAACAGTAAGTCCTCAAAGCATCTTAAAGTTAGTGAAATTTATAGTATAATACTTATTGGCTAAATACCAAGTTTAAATATCACTGAAAGACTATGTAATTTTCTGGTCTTATGGGTGAAAAAATGAGGAATCATTATCACTTGAATTAAGCCTATTTATATACTAAGTGGGCTTTCCAAGTAGCTCAGCTGGTAAAGAATCTACCTGCAAAGCAGGAGACCCTGGTTTGATTCTGTGGTAAGGAAGATCCCCTGGAAAAGGGATAGGCTACCCACTCCAGTATTCTCAGGCTTCCCTGGTGGCTCAGGTGGTAAAGAATCCACCTGCAATATGGGAGACCTGGGTTTGATCTCTGGGCTGGGAAGATCCCCTGGAGCAGGGTATGGCAACCCCAGTATTCTTGCCTGAAGAATCCCCATGGACAGAGGAGCCTGGTGGGCTACAGTACATGGGGGTCTCAGAGAATCAGACACTACTGAGTGACTAAGCACAGCACAGCACATACACTAAGTAGATGACTGAAACTTAGATTAATTCAACTAACATTATTTGCTGGCTTCCCTGGTGGCTCATCTGCTCAAGAATCCACCTGCAATACGGGAGACCTGGGTTCGATTCCTGGGTTGGAATGATCCCCTAGAGAAGGGAATGGCGACCTACTCGAGTATTCTGGCCTGGAGAATTCCATGGACTGTATAGTCCATGGGGTCACCAAGAGTCGGACACAACTGAGCAACTTTCACTCAAGGTTATTTGCTACATTACTGCTGGATAACATCTGCCCAATTTCTCCACTGTGATTTGTAAGTACAGACACAACTTCAGAGAGTAAAATGTTCTCAAGTGGGTATTGAAAAATCAGTTCATGCGTGCTAAGTCAGTATAACTGATTAACTTACAAAAGCCAAAAATTTTACCTCTTAAAATGAGAACTCATTCATCTTGCAGTAATAAATTCAAACTCATTGCTGTAATATAACATCTGTGCTATCTCATTATTTGCCTTTGAGGATAAATCTCTGAAGATTCTCAAGATTCAAATGTGAATTCAACAGCACCTAGGGTCATTATCACAGTCTCAAGTGAATACTGAACAGTGCACCTCACACAAATGTAACTGATCTTTGAGGGGTCTGTCAATTCTCAAGCAATCAAATTTTTTGTTTGTTTGTTTTTATCTAGTTGTACACTTCCATTTGATAATTATTGGAAATATAATCAATTATCTCATAACTAAATATTGGTTCTAAGTTTAATATATCAGGTTAAGAACTAAACTTCAAATATAAAATGGTAGAGGAAGGTGCAATCAAGATAGCAGATTAGGAAGACATTGAGCTCACCTCCTCCCACAAACACATCAAAATTACAAATACAAATAGAGCAATTTTCTCTGAGGACAACTTGAAGACTAGAAGAATGACTCTATGATCAAACAAAGAACCACACAGAGTCGAGTACAAGAGAAGTGCTCGAGTTGGAACCCACACCTGCAGTGGGCAACCCAGAGGAGGAAGAGAATATCACAGGCTCAGGGATTCTCCCTAAAAAGAAGGGGGTTCAGCTCCACATTGGGCATCCCAGCCCTGAGGTTGAGCATCAGGAAGATAAGCCCCATTTCCTGGTTTTGAAAACCAGGGGGGCTTACCAGAAGGCTGTAGAAAACGGAGATCTGCTCTCGAAGAGTACACCCACAGACTCACTTGCTCTCCATCCCAGTGCAAAGGTAGAAGATTGAAAAGTTCCTGGTGCTCTGGCTAACCTGCCAGATTGCCCCAGAACATTCCACCCCATATCCAGCTACAGCCTCTCTGCCAACCCCCCACCAATGTGTGACTGCCAGCATGTCTCAAGACTAGATTCAGCTTTCTCTAGGCTGCAGTTTAAGCCCCTCTGGCTCCAGTCATATCCCACCAATGCAGCAACCACCATCATGCCACAGGAGAATCCATGGCTTACACCAGGCTCTGACTTCAGCCCCTCTGTCTCCAGCTCTAATTCCCACCAAGGTGGTGGCTGCCAGGAGAAGTCATGGTCCTTGTTAGTTTCAGATCCAGATCTCCCATCAAAGCCACTGAGCACACACAGACTGCAAAGGGATGCTCCCCCAGAAGCACACACCTTCAAGACCAGGATAGGTAATGTTTCACCTAATTTCATAGACAAACAAAGAAAGTCAAACAAAATGAAAATATGAGGAATATGTTCCAAATTAAAGAATGAGATATGTTGTTGCTGTTGTTCAGTTGCTCAGTCATGCCCGACTCTCTGTGGCCCCGTGGACTGCAGCATGCCAGCCTTCCCTATCCTTCACTATCTCCCAGAGTTTGCTCAATCTCATGTCCTTTGAGCCAGTGGTGCCATCTAACCATCTCGTCCTCTGTCGTTCCCTTCTCCTCCTGCTTTCAATCTTTCCCAGCATCAGGGTCTTTTCCAATGAGTTATCTCTTCGCATCAGTGGCCAGAGTGTTGGAGCTTCAACATCATCATCAGTCCTTCTAATGAATATTCAGGGTTGATTTCTTTAGGACTGACTGGTTTGATCTCCTTGCAGTCCAAGGAACTCTCAAGAGTCTTCTCCAACACCACAATTCGAAGGCATCAATTTTCAGTGCTCAGCCTTTTTTATTGTCCAGCTCTCAGATCCACACATGACTACTGGAAAAACCATAGCTTTGTCAGCAAAGTAATGTCTCTACTTTTTAATACACTGTCTAGGTTTTTCATAGCTTTTCTTCCAAGGATTAAGCATCTTAATTTAATTTCATGGCTGCAGTCACCTTCCACAGTGATTTTGGAGCCCAAGAAAATAAAGTCTGTCACTGTTTCCATTGTTTCCCCATCTATTTGCCATCAAGTGATGGGACCAGATGCCATTATCCTAGTTTTTTGAATTTTGAGTTTTAAGCCAGCTTTTTCACTCTCCTCTTTCACCTTCATCAAAAGGCTCTTTAATTCCTCTTCACTTCTGCCATTAGGGTGGTGTCATCTGCATATCTGATGTTATTAATATTTCTCCCGGAAATCTTGATTCCAGCTTGAGCTTCATCCAAGCTGTTATTTCCCATGATGTACTCTGCATAGAAGTTACATAAACAGTATGACAATATACAGCCTTGATGTACTCCTTTCTCTATTTTGAACCAGTCTGTTGTTTCTTGTCTGGTTCTAACTGTTGCTTCTTGAGGTAGATACAGGTTTCGCAGGAGACCTGCATACAGGTCTGGTATTTCAGACCACCCAACATAGAATGGGAAAGACTAGAGAATTCTTCAAGAAAATTAGAGATGCCAAGGGAAGGAATGAGATAAGACCCCAAGGAAGGGGGAAAAAAAAAACCCTAATGAAATGGAGATAAGTAATTTACCTAATAAAGAGTTCAAAGCAATGGTCATTAAAATGATCACTGAACTTAGAAAAGAATGGAGGAGCATACTGAGAATTTCAACAAAGAACTAGAAAATATAAAAAGAACTGATCAGAGTTGAAAATACAATAGCTGAAAGGAAGAAAAAAAAAAAACACTAGAAAGAATTAATCGCAGACTAGATGGTACAGGCGCTTTCTCGGAGGCTCAGCAGTAAAGAATCTGCTTGCAATGCCAGAGCCTGTTTCTCCCTTCAGAACTGTGATAGATCTAGGATAGATAAGACTATTCCACCAAATTATCTATCCTAGAAAATACTCTGTGCATTTAAGAAGAGTGTTATTCTGCTACCATAGAATGGTATGTTCTATATGATGATGATGATGATATAGTTGCTAAGCCATATCCGACTCTTGTGACCCCATGGACTGTAGCCTGCCAGGCTCCTCTGTCCATGGGATTCTCTAAGCAAGAATACTGGAGTGGGTTGCCATTTCCTTCCCCAATTTCTATATTTGTCTTAGCCTATATATGTCTGCTTGATCTAACATATGGTTCAAGTCCAATATTTCCTTTCTGATACTCGGTCTGAATGATCCATCCATTGCTTAAATGGAGTATTAATCTTGTCCTAGTCTTGTATTGTTGCCTGTTTCTTCCTTCAGATCTGTTAGCACTTGCTTAATATATTTACCCTGATGCTGGGAGGGATTGCGGGCAGGAGGAGAAAGGGATGACAGAGGATGAGATGGCTGGATGGCATCACCGACTCGATGGACATGAATTTGGGTAAACTCCGGGAGCTGGTAATGGACAGGGAGGCCTGGTGTGCCGCGATTCATGGGGTCGCAAAGAGTCAGATACGACTGAGCGACTGAACTGAACTGAACTGAATATATTTAGGTGCTCCATGTATACTTATAATTATTACATCTTCTTCACTAATTGATCGCATTATCATTGTATAGTGACCTTCTTTGCATCTTGTTATTATTTTTGGCTTAAAATCTATTTTGTCTGATAGAAGCAGAGCTATATTTGCTTCCTTTCGGTTTCCTCTTGCATGGAATATCTTTTTTCATCTCATCGCTTTGAGCCTATGCATGTCGTTACATCTGTAGTGAGTCTTTTACAGGCGGCATGTACTTGCCTGTTATTTTTTTTTAATCCATCTAGTCACTCTGTGGCTTTCGTTGATGAATTCAACGCATTTACATTTAGAGTAATTATTAACATGTAGGGACTTGGTAATGTTCTCTTATTAATTGCTTATGGGCACTCTTGTAATTCAGTTGTTTCTTTTTTCCTTTGTTTCTGCTTATCCTTATAAACTGGTGCTTTTCCATGGTGCTTTTCCATGCTCTGTTTTCCCTTTCTCTATCTTTTGTTAACCTACTCTAAGTTTCTGCTTTTTAGATTATCACAGAGTTTATACACAATCCATTTTAAGCTGATAACTTTTTCACATTCATAAGTTCCATCATTTATTCCCTACTTTTATATTTTTGATGTTACATTTTAAGATCTTTTAGAACTAACACCCAAAAAAGATATCCTTTTCATTATAGGGGACTGGAATGCAAAAGTAGGAAGTGAAGAAACACCTGGAGTAACAGGCAAATTTGGCCTTGGAATACGGAATGAAGCAGGGCAAAGACTAATAGAGTTTTGCCAAGAAAATGCACTGGTCATAGCAAACACCCTCTTCCAACAACACAAGAGAAGACTCTACACATGGACATCACCAGATGGTCAACACCAAAATCAGATTGATTATATTCTTTGCAGCCAAAGATGGAGAAGCTCTATACAGTCAACAAAAACAAGACCAGGAACTGACTGTGGCTCAGATCATGAACTCCTTATTGCCAAATTCAGACAGAAATTGAAGAAAGTAGGGAAAACCACTAGACCATTCAGGTATGACTTAAATCAAATCCCTTATGATTATACAGTGGAAGTGAGAAATAGATTTAAGGGCCTAGATCTGATAGATAGAGTGCCTGATGAACTATGGAATGAGGTTCGTGACATTGTACAGGAGACAGGGATCAAGACCATCCCCATGGAAAAGAAATGCAAAAAAGCAAAATGGCTGTCTGGGGAGGCCTTACAAATAGCTGTGAAAAGAAGAGAAGCGAAAAGCAAAGGAGAAAAGGAAAGATATAAGCATCTGAATGCAGAATTCCAAAGAATAGCAAGAAGAGATAAAAAGCCTTCTTCAGCGATCAATGCAAAGAAATAGAGGAAAACAACAGAATGCGCAAGACTAGAGATCTCTTCAAGAAAATTAGAGATACCAAGGGAATATTTCATGAAAAGACGAGCTCGATAAAGGACAGAAGTGGTATGGACCTAACAGAAGCAGAAGATATTAAGAAGAAGTGGCAAGAATACACAGAAGAACTGTACAAAAAAGATCTTCATGACCCAGATAATCACAATTGTGTGATCACATACCTAGAGTCAGACATCCTGGAATATGAGTCAAGTGGGCCTTAGGAAGCATCACTATGAACAAAGCTAGTGGAGGTGATGGAATTCCAGTTGAACTATTTCAAATCCTGAAAGATGATGCTGTGAAAGTGCTATACTCAATAGGCCAGCAAATTTGGAAAACTCAGGAGTGGCCACAGGACTGGAAAAGGTCAGTTTTCATTCCAATCCCAAAGAAAGGCAATGCCAAAGAATGCTCAAACTACCGCACAATTGCACTCATCTCATACGCTAGTAAAGTAATGCTCAAAATTCTCCAAGCCAGGCTTCAGCAATACGTGAACCATGAACTTCCTGATGTTCAAGCTGGTTTAGAAAAGGCAGAGGAACCAGACATCAAATTGCCAACATCCGATGGATCATCAAAAAAGCAAGAGAGTTCCAGAAAAACATCTATTTCTGCTTTATTGACTATGCCAAAGCCTTTGACTATGTGGATCACAATAAACTGTGGGAAATTCTTCAAGATATGGGAATACCAGACCACCTGACCTGCCTCTTGAGAAATCTGTATGCAGGTCAGGAAGCAACGGTCAGAAATGGATATGGAACAACAGACTGGTTCCAAATAGGAAAAGGAGTACGTCAAGGCTGTATATTGTCACCCTGCTTGTTTAACTTATATGCAGAGTACATCATGAGAAACACTGGACTGAAAGAAACAAAACTGGAATCAAGATTGCCGGGAGAAATATCAATAACCTCAGACATGCAGATGACACCACCCTTATGGCAGAAAGTGAGGAGGAACTCCAAAGCCTCTTGATGAAAGTGAAAGAGGAGAGTGAAAAAGTTGGCTTAAAACTCAACATTCAGAAAACGAAGATCATGGCATCCGGTCCCATCACTTCACGGGAAATAGATGGGGAAACAGTGGAAAGAGTGTCAGACTTTATTTTTTTGGGCTCCAAAATCACTGCAGATGGTGACTGCAGCCATGAAATTAAAAGACGCTTACTCCTTGGAAGAAAAGTTATGACCAACCTAGATAGCATGTTCAAAAGCAGAGACATTACTTTGCCAACAAAGGTCCGTCTAGTCAAGGCTATGGTTTTTCCTGTGGTCATGTATGGATGTGAGAGTTGGACTGTGAAGAAGGCTGAGCACCGAAGAATTGATGCTTTTTAAGTGTGGTGTTGGAGAAGACTCTTGAGAGTCCCTTGGACTGCAAGGAGATCCAACCAGTCCATTCTGAAGGAGATCAGCCCTGGGATTTCTTTGGAAGGAATGATGCTAAAGCTGAAACTCCAGTACTTTGGCCACCTCATGCAAAGAGTTGACTCATTGGAAAAGACTGATGCTGGGAGGGACTGGGGGCAGGAGGAGAAGGGGATGACAGAGGATGAGATGGCTGAATGGCATCACTTACTCGATGGACATGAGTCTGGGTGAACTCTGGGAGTTGGTGATGGACAGGGAGGCCTGGCGTGCTGCAATTCATGGGGTCGTGAAGAGTGTGACATGACTGAGCGACTGAACTTAACTGATACTGTGTATTCACTAACAGATTATAATGCTAGATTTATTTTTAATAATCTTTTCCTTTAATCTTTATCCTATAGTTCAGTAGTTAACACACTATCATATTATAGTTCGAGTTTTCTAGATATGAGTGTTTATCTTTATCAGCTTGTTTTATATTTTCATATGTTTTCAAGTCACTAACTGATACTTTTTCATTTTAGCTTGAATTCCTTTCAGCATTTCTTGCAAGGCAGATGTAGTGGTTAGGAACTCCCTCAGCTTTTGTTTGTCTGGGAAATTATCTCTCCATTTCTGAAAGATAACTTTAGCAGATAGAGTATTCCTGACTGGCAATTTTTTCAATACTTTGAATATATCATTCCATCCTTTCCTAGACTGTAGGGTTTCTGCTGAGAAATCTACTGGAATGAGGGTTCCTTTGAAGGTTACAATCTTTTTCTCTGGTTGTTTTTGGTATTCTGTTTATCTTTGATTTTTGACAGTTTCATTACAAAATGCCTTGTACAAGGTCTTTTTGCATTGAGATAATAGGGTTCTCCATTAGCTTCGTGAACTTGGATGTCTATATTTCTCCTCAGGTTTGGCACATTCTTAGCTATTATATTTTTTTTATTTATTATTTTATTTATTTATTTATTTTTGGAGGTTAATTACTTTACAATATTGTATTGGTTTTACCATACATTGACATGAATCCGCCACAGGTGTACACGTGTTCCCCATCCTGAACCCCCCTCCCACCTCCCTCCCCATCCCATCCCTCAGGGTCATCCCAGTGCTCCAGATGTGAGGACCCTGTATCATACATCAAACCTGGACTGGCAATTCGTTTCACATATGATAATATACATGTGTCAATGCCATTCTTCCAAACCATCCCACTCTCGCCCTCTCCCACAGAGTCCAAAAGACTGTTCTATACATCTATGTCTCTTTTGCTATCTCGCATACAGGGTTATCATTACCATCTTTCTAAATTCCATATATATGCGTTCGTATACTGTATTGGTGTTTTTCTTTCTGGCTTACTTCACTCTGTATAATAGGCTCCAGTTTCATCCACCTCATTAGAACTGATTCAAATGTATTCTTTTTAATGGCTGAGTAATATTCCATCATGTATGTGTACCACAGTTTTCTTATCCATTCGTCTGCCGATGGACATCTAGGTTGCTTCCATGTCCTGGCTATTATAAACAGTGCTGCAATTAACACTGGGGTACACACGTCTCTTTCAATTCTGATTTCCTCTGTGTGTATGCCCAGCAGTGGGATTGCTGGGTCATATGACAGTTCTATTTCCAGTTTTTTAAGGAATCTCCACACTGTTCTCCATAGTGGCTGTACTAGTTTGCATTCCCACCAACAATTTAAGAGAGTTCCCTTTTCTCCATACCCTCTCCAGCATTTATTGCTTGTAGACTTTTGGATAGCAGCCATTCTGACTGGCATGAAATGGTATCTCATTGTGGTTTTGATTTGCATTTCTCTAATAACGAGTGATGTTGAGCATCTTTTCATGTGTCTGTTAGCCATCTGTATATCTTCTTTGGAGAAATGTCTGGTTAGTTCTTTGGCCCAGTTTTTGACTGGGTCTTTTATTTTTCTGGAATTGAGCTAGAGGAGTTGCTTGTATATTTTTGAGATTAATTCTTTGTCCATTGCTTCATTTGCTATTATTTTCTCCCATTTTGAAGGCTGTCTTTTCACCTTGCTAATAGTTTCCTTTGTTGTGCAGAAGCTTTTAAGTTTAATTAGGTCCCATTTGTTTATTTTTGCTTTTATTTCCAATATTCTGGGAGGTGGGTCATAGAGGATCCTGCTGTGATTTATGTCAGAGAGTGTTTTGCCTATGTTCTCCTCTAGGAGTTTTATAGTTTCTGGTCTTACATTTAGATATTTAATCCATTTTGAGTTTATTTTTGTATATGGTGTTAGAAAGTGTCCTAGTTTCATTCTTTTACAAGTGGTTAACCAGTTTCCCAGCACCACTTGTTAAGAGATTGTCTTTTCTCCATTGTATATTTTTGCCTCCTTTGTCAAAGATAAGGTGTCCATAGGTGCATGGATTTATCTCTGGGCTTTCTATTTTGTTCCATTGATTATATTTCTGTCTTTGTGCCAGGACCATACTGTCTTGATGACTGCAGCTTTGTAAAAGAGACTGAATTCAGGCAGGTTGATTCCTCCAGTTCCATTCTTCTTTCTCAAGATTGCTTTGGCTATTCGAGGTTTTTTGTATTTCCATACAAATTGTGAAATTATTTGTCCTAGTTCCATGAAAAATACCATTGGTAGCTTGATAGGGATTATGTTGAATCTATAGATTGCTTTGGGTAGTATACTCATTTTCACAGTATTGATTCTTCCAATCCATGAACACGTTACATTTCTCCATCTATTTGTGTCCTCTTTGATTTCTTTCACCAGTGTTTTATAGTTTTCTATATATAGGTCTTTTGTTTCTTTAGGTAGATATATTCTTAAGTATTTTATTCTTTTCATTGCAATGGTGAATGGAATTGTTTCCTTAATTTCCCTTTCTGTTTTCTCATTGTTAATGTATAGGAATGCAAGGGATTTCTGTGTGTTAATTTTATATCCTGCAACTTTACTATATTCATTGATTAGCTCTAGTAATTTTCTGGTGGAGTCTTTAGGGCTTTCTATGTATAGGATCGTGTCATCTGCAAACAGTGAGAGTTTTACTTCTTCTTTTCCAATTTGGATTCCTTTTATTTCCTTCTCTTCTCTGATTGCTGTGGCCAAAACTTCCAAAACTATGTTGAATAGTAGTGGTGAGAGTGGGCACCCTTGTCTTGTTCCTGACTTTAGGGGAAATGCTTTCAATTTTTCACCATTGAGGATAATGTTTGCTGTGGGTTTGTCATATATAGCTTAATTGTGTTGCGGTATGTTCCTCCTATTCCTGCTTTCTGGAGGGTTTTTATCATAAATGGATGTTGAATTTTGTCAAAGGTTTTCTCTGCATCTATTGAGATAATCATATGGTTTTTATTTTTCAATTTGTTAATGTGGTGTATTATGTTGATTGATTTGAGGATATAGAAGAATCCTTGCATCCCTGGGATAAAGCCCACTTGGTCATGATGTATGATCTTTTTAATATGTTGCTGAATTGTTTGCTAGAATTTTGTTAAGGATTTTTGCACCTATGTTCATCAGTGATATTGGCCTGTAGCTATTATATTTTAAAATAAACCTTCTTTCCCCTCTTCTCCTTCTTCTCTCCTTTCGGAACTGCAATTATTCTAATATTTGTACATTTGATGGCATCCCAAAGATCACATCATCTTTCTTTGTTCTATGTCATGCTTTTTTCTTTCTTCACCTCTGGATGGATTCTTTCAGAGTTCCTACTAGCTAGATCACTTATTCTCTCTGCCATTTGGTCTATTCTACTATAGATGCCTGATGCCCTCTATAGCATTTTTCATTTCATTTATTGAATTCTTCAGCTCCAGAATTTCTGTTGGATTCTTTTTTACATAATTTCTATCTCTTTGTTAAATGACTCACTTTTTAATATATTGTCTTTCTGTGTTTTTTAATAGCTTGTTGAGTTTCCTCAAGGTATTTCAAATTCTTTGTCAGATTTCAGTATTTTGTGCCATTGAGTTCAGTTACTGGAAGGCTATTATTATTCTTTTGGTGATGACATACTTCCTTCAGTCTTCATGTGCCTTGTAATTTTACAGTGATGGTTTTGCATTTCCTATAATATCTGGGATTTTCCCCTGAACTTGTATGGATATACCTGCTCCCAGAGGCTTGTAGACTTCTTGCTTAATTACTGAATATGGTCAGCTTAATTTCATCCCTTTAGTGTCCTTTAACATTCTTATCTGCTTCTTTTCTGATCTTCTCCCCACCCCAGTCATGGAGGTATTGCCTCAGTAACACTTTTTTAGATGGACTTCTCCAGCAGTGTCTTGAAATGCCAGGGAAGACATGCACTCACTCACTGCTATCCTTTTCCTGTGTAGGATTGGACACTGCTTGCTAGTTCCACCCCAGACACTGTTGCCTTGGGGAAACAGCAGTATGGGCAAAGCTGTAGTCTTCACTGCACCCAAACTCACATTACTATTATTTTTCTCCAGCTGCGTGCAGGAATCCCTCACCTGGAAAGCTACATTTCCACAGTCTCGCTGATCCATAGGTTTCTGCTCAAGTCTGCACTCCCCAGGTTTTCCTTGGCAGGGGCCAAGAAGAATTGAGGCAAATTCACTGACCCCTGCTGGTTTTGAGGCCCATATTGGGGTCTTTCTGACCATCACTAGATGCATAGGTGGTCAAGATTCCTCCTGGATCCCTTGGTGTATGGTTCTGGATCCCACAACACCCACTGAGGCACTTTGTTGATGTATGGATGCCTAATTAGTTGTTTAAAGAGGGGAGGACAAAAAGGAGAGATGTCTCACACTACCGTGAAGCTAATCTCACTCTGGACTTAATGTAGTGGACAGTGGAAACATTGATTATAACTAAATAGAAAGATCACATGATATAACTTGTATTAAGATTAGTCTCATATTTATATTTATTAAAGGAAAAATAATATCCTTAAAAATATTATCCCTTTTTATTTAAAAATATCCACATAGAATAAAACAACTGGGAGAAGAAACACAAAGAAGTCTATAAAAATACAAATAATTTAAAATTCTATAAGGGAAACCATCTGGTTTAAAGACAGCATTTTATGGGCTAATCCAGAAGTTCCAATGAAATTATGTGCAAGAAATCTGAGAATTTCAGTATAAGAGGCAACAAGACTAGGAGGGAAAGAATGGTTTAACACACCTTATAGGAGTATGCAGCATACATTGGACAAGATTGAACAACCTTAAAAAAAAAAAGATACCTTACTTTGTGACCTAGAAAGGAGCCAGGTCATGTCAATTAGCTCCCAGTAGTCTTTCTTCTGGAAACTATTGAACATATTTTTGAGAATAGATCCCTGCAAGGGAAGAGCTAAGCTAAATGGAGCTTTCAGATATCCTCTGAGTTAGCTTGCTGAGACTCACCTGCAGAGATATTGTGGGAAGAATCCTGTTGCTCAGATCACAAAGCAGCAGAAGCTTTACAACTACCAGCATTACTGATTTCTGTCCTTAGATTATCTGTACATCATGGATACCATCTCTGTCAGATGATAAGATTATGCATAGCAACACTGCTCTTTATTTCCCACTCAAGGAGTTTCAGGTGCTTCCAGCAGTTATTTCCAAAGACTACATTCAAAGAGCACAGAATTTATTTGAAAAGATTTGTACTTGTAGGTGTTGCAGGAAGGCGGACCCCTTCCAGGGCCTGAAACTGGGCTCTTGTCTAACACTCAGAAATGAATTGTCCAAGGAAACACATGTGCTGACAAAGCAAGAGATTTTATTGGGAAAGGGCATCCGGATGGAGAGCAGTAGGGTAAGGAACCCAAGAGAACTGCTTTACCGCGTGGCTCGCAGTTTCGGATTTTATGGTGATGGGATTAATTTCCAGGTGGTCTTCTAATTCAGACTCTTCTAATTCAGAGTCTTTCCTGGTGGCGTACACATTGCTCAGCCAAGATGGATGTTAGCGAGAGGGATTCTGGGAAGTGGACAGACACGCAGTGTCTCCTTTCGACCTTTCCCGAACTCACCACCACAGGCTTATTAGTTCTGTATTTCTTATCAGGATCTCCTGTCATAAAACAACTCAAGCAAATGGTTATTATGGTGCCTGGCCAGGGTGGGTGGTTTCAATCAGTGTGCTTCAAACCTTTTTCTTTTTTTTTTTGCTAATGTTCCTATCTTGGTGAATGCACATTTATTTTTTTTACACTGAATTTTTTTCTTGGAATAATGTAATAAAATTTGTGAGTCTCGAACACTATGAATATGCACTGAAATTTACTTAGTGTATTATTTATTCATCTGCAGGAGAAGTCTTCATTACACAATGTTTATTATTAAAAATAAGATTACTTTAGGACCACCAATGTGTTCTAGCCATTAATTTTGTCATGGCCTCTTTAACCTCCTTGTTTCTGAGACTGTAGATGAGGGGGTTCAACATGGGGATTATGACTGTGTAGAACACAGACACCACTTTGTTTTGTTCAGCTGAGTAGCTGGACTTGGGCATCACATAAATGAATGTGATGGTCCCATAGAACAGAGTAACTGCTGTGAGGTGAGACGTGCAGGTGGAGAAGGCTTTGCGCCGCCCCTCAGTGGAACGCATCTTCAGGATTGAGAAAAGGATGTAGATGTAAGAGAGAGCAATGATAAACACAGTGGCTACAATAATTGAGCCAGAAGAGATGGCTGGAATTATTTCAGAAGTAAAATCATGAGAACAAGAAAGTTTCCAAAGTGGTGAATAATCACAGAAAAAGTGATTGACTTTATTTGATCCACAAAAGGACAGGCTTAACAAACAGCCAGTGAATGTCCAAGCATTCACACACCCACCTAGATAGGAAGCCCCCACTAAGAGAATGAAGATTCTGGGGGACATGTGGGTGGAGTAGAGCAGGGGCAAGCAGATGGCCGCATAGCGGTCATAGGCCATGGCAGCCAGCAGGAAGCACTCAGCTGTCCCAAATGTGACCACAGAACAGAGCTGAGCAACACAACCAGCAACTTGGATAGAAGTTCCTTTCCTGAGGAAGCCCATGAGCATGACAGGTGTGACTGATGAGGAGTACCCAATGTCCACAAAGGCCAAATGGCAGAGGAAAAGGTACATTGGGGTGTGAAGCTGAGGGCTGCTTCTGATTAACATGATTAAGCTGATATTACCCATTAAGGTAACCAGATAGATTCCCAAAAACACAATAAATAAAATGGCACAAACTGTAGTATTCTCCGCTAACCCCAAAATAATGAACTCTGTCACAGTTGTATAGTTTCCAGTCCCCATCTATACTGAGAATGGTGCCCACTGAAAGAAAAACAAGTGGATATTAGAAGAAAATACTATACTCTGCATACTTAGTTTTACAATAGCTATATAAGAAAGTACCAACATATATACTCACGTGTAAATATTTGGGGGAAATGTTTTCACACATGATATCTTGCATAAAACTTGAAAATATAGATATTCATTGATATAAGGCCAGGAATACTCAGAAAAATCTGTTTTTTTAACTTAACACATTCAAGTCACATTTGCATTGTGTAGTTGGTTTAGGTGGTCCACGAGGAATAGATTCATGTGAGCACATCCTAGAGATGGCCACCAGACACTATCAGAGACCCAATAACTATATCTTCTAAGCCAAAGACATGATGAAAGGGAGTAGAAATGCTGGAATGGGCCAGGACCCATGGAAAAGAACAACTGTTCAAAATATATGAGGTATCACTTGTATGAAAGAGGATGAGCAACTGAATTTAAACAGGTATCACAGTTTTCAAGCACAACAAATATACAGGAAGTTTGGACAGAGGCAGGATGTAGAACAAGGTGCTCAAACCATGATCAAATCAACCTGGAGAGACTGAGCTTTGGAAAAGGAGATGGTATCATGTCAGGATCAAGTTATCTGATTCATGATAGTGAGTCAATCCAGGTAAAGGGAACCAGACACATTGATCAGATTACTCCAGAAAGATTCCACAAGTGCCTGAGACTTTGCATAACCTGGGGCAATGGCTGTTAGCAAAAAGGTTCCAGCTTCCTACTTCCCACAGGTACCTAGCCCCATGTGAATAGCACCTGTCTGTGAAAAATCACATCTTTAGGTCAGCTTCTAGGAAACTCTTTCCCTTATCAACTTGTTTGAGAAAAAAAAAAAAATGAAAAAGCAAGAAAAGCATGAGAGCTTTCTCACCATCACAGAATGCTAAGCTTCAAAATGCAGCCCCATCCATTCCATCTCTCTCATTTTATAAAGTTAGAAACTGAGATCTAAAGAAGTTGGGTAACTAATTTTAGGTTAAATGTCTTTCTTACAACTGAGCTGAAGTCAAATTTCATTCCTGGAGCCTTCTAACTCATTACCACATTGATAAAACACAAATATTTTCTATACTTTCTAAAGAAGAACATAGAATATCAGAAAGTAATGTTCAAAATTCTCCAAGCCAGGCTTCAGCAATATGTGAACCGTGAACTTCCTGGTGTTCAAGCTGGTTTTAGAAAAGGCAGAGGAGCCAGAGACCAAATTGCCAACATCTGCTGGATCATCAAAAAAGCAAGAATTCCAGAAAAACATCTATTTCTGCTTTATTGACTATGCCAAAGCCTTTGACTATGTGGATCACAATAAACTGTGGGAAATTCTGAAAGAGATGGGAATACCAGACCACCTGATCTGCTTCTTGAGAAATCTGTATGCAGGTCAGGAAGTAACAGTTAGAACTGGACATGGAACAACAGACTGGTTCCAAATAGGAAAAGGAGTACGTCAACGCTGTATATTGTCACCCTGTTTATTTAACTTCTATGCAGAGTACATCATGAGAAATGCTGGGCTGGAAGAAGCACAAGCTGGAATCAAGATTACTGGGAGAAATATCAGTAACCTCAGGTATGTAGATGACACCACCCTTATGGCAGAAAGTGAAGAGGAACTAAAAAGCCTCTTGATGAAAGTGAAAGTGGAGAGTGAAAAAGTTGGCTTAAAACTCAACATTCAGAAAACGAAGATCATGGCATCCGGTCCCATCACTTCATGGGAAATAGATGGGGAAACAGTGGAAACAGTGTCAGACTTCTTTTTTTCAGGTTCCCAAATCACTGCAGATGGTGATTGCAGCCATGAAATTAAAAGACGCTTACTCCTTGGAAGAAAAGTTATGACCAACCTAGATAGCATATTGAAAACAGAGACATTACTTTGCCAACAAAGGTCCGTCTAGTCAAGGCTATGGTTTTTCCTGTGGTCATGTATGGATGTGAGAGTTGGACGTGAAGAAAGCTGAGCACCGAAGAATTGATGCTTTTGAACTGTGGTGTTGGAGAAGACTCTTGAGAGTCCCTTGGACTGCAAGGAGATCCAACCAGTCCATTCTGAAGGAGATCAGCCCTGGGATTTCTTTGGAAGGACTGATAGTAAAGCTGAAACTCCAGTACTTTGGCCACCTCATACAAAGAGTTGACTCATTGGAAAAGACTCTGATGCTGGGAGGGATTGGGGGCAGGAGAAGGGGACAACATAGGATGAGATGGCTGGATGGCATCACTGACTCAATGGACGTGAGTCTGAGTGAACTCCGGGAGTTGGTGATGGACAGGGAGGCCTGGCATGCTGTGATTCATGGGGTCACAAAGAGTCAGACACAACTGAGCGACTGAACTGAACTGAACTGATATTTGGTTCATTTATATGTTCAAAAAGTTTTTCAATTACATTAATACATTAATAATATAGGTAATATCTTTACTCTTAAAAGGATGACTTTGAAATCTAGTAATTCATATAAATAAATGGCTACAAGGTAATGGCAACTCTGTGAGGCAGATGATATATGTACTCAGTGCCCCGATACAGAAAATTGATGTGGTCATGTGTTCAACTGGACTATTAGGGGTCCTTGGTAGGTAAGAAATCAAATTTAACTAGAATTTCTTTTGGAGAGCAATAAAAGAGATAGGTATGACATTTGAGGGTAGATGCAAGTAGAGAGTGAAACCACCATTATTTAAGCAGAGCATTTAAGATGAATGAGTACATGAGATGGGCAAAGCCAACAAAAAAATGTCAGGCCCCCAGGGAAATGCTTTCATTATTCTACTAAAGAGAATGAGCTAGAAAGACAGGAAATGGTGATAGTTACAGTTTGAGATGCTTAAATGAGATTAAAAGCTGCAGTTATTGGCAAATGACACTGTCTAGTAAATCTGACAATGGAGTGACTGGATACAGTAGGGAGAAAAAGAAGATCTTTGGAGGGAAAATCAAGAAACTAAGGGGCCATAATGTTCAAAGGATCTTCTCTATGAAGATATTAAAATTACAATTCTTGTCCATCAGGAATTGTGACAGGGATACCATTAAGAGAGATAGGGCAAGCCAAAGCCAAAAACTTTCCAAGGATGAGGAAACATAATGCTAGTTAGCAAAAAGGTGGAGGAGGATAAGGAGGATTGGTTATAGAGGCTGATGATGTAAACTCAACTATAAGCGTTTGTAGTCCAAAGAGAAACAATGCCTGTAAGTGCCAGTGGAGGAGAAGGAATACCAGCCTCTACCAGGCCCAGGGGTATTAAGAGTAAGAGAAAAAGCATATGTCTCTTGAGAAGACTGTAAAGAAAAAAAAAAATGTCCTCAGGATTAGCAAAGCATTAATACCTATAGAAAAGAAGAGTGAAGAGAGTGGAATGCTCTAAAGAGATACTGAAGACATGAGATTTTGTTGATAATCGTTAAGTATAAGAAACATAGGAAAAAGGCTACAGGAGTTAAAGAGAGGTGGAAGCAGGACCTCTTCATTCAAGAGAAAATAAGGAGACTTAAAAATAACCTTTCTTAACTCCAGTAGAATGGAGTTAATGTTCAAAGACCAAGTAAAGAAGATAATTTGAAAAAATAATGGATAGATATTATTATGTTGTGTTTAACTGCTGAATGAACAAAAAAGGTAATGAAGGCTACTCCCAAAACTGTGGAGGAGGGGTAATAGGGAAAATCAGAGCCTATTTAGAATGTCAGTGATGGCATGGACCAAAGCATTGTAAAGATATGCCATGAGCTTTGCAGCCATATAGGCCTGGAATCAGATTCTAGCTTTACCACTGATTATCTATGAAATCTTAGACAATTTTTATAAGTTTTCAACCCTTCATTATTTATTTGTTTCTTTAAAAAGTACTTCACATGATTCTTGTGTTAAATAAGATGATGTATATAATAATACGAAGTACTGCTCATAGAAATAAGTGGACTTAAGAAAGGATTATTTGCTTGAAGTAACCCACATCTTAAGCTCTAATACAAAAATGAAAAACAAATATTATTGTATCAATAGAAAAGGAAAATTATTACCTGCAGATGTTTGTACCTCAATGATAAGGACAAACGTCAAAAACTCATTGTAAAGCAAGGCTATATTTATGAGATTCGGGGGCTTTGGGGATGTAATCCCTTGAGTACATTACTTGTTTGTGAAAATTCCACTGGAAATCTATCAGGACAGAGAAAATTTCAGGTATACCTGCTCATGTAAATATGTGTCATCTCAAGAATATCTACAAACACTTTTTGTCTGTTCATTAGAGTTTTCAAAGTGAAAACTTTTGATGCATTTCTAAACTAATTCTAACTGTATTGGAACATGCAAGAAGAAACAAAGATACAGTGTAGGAGATGTAATTTCAACTCAAAACAGAAATCCTTCTGGGAAAAATAAGTGCTTGTGTGTGCATGTGGTGGGGGAGGGGTTGGCTATGGCTAGGCAGTGAATATCAAACTAATATGAAAAGAAGGGACTCAGGATTCTCATGGTACTTGGTTTAAAATAGTTAATATAACTTGTGATCACCTAAAATAAAGTGCCCACTGAAGGCAAGTCTTTTGATGATATAATACCCTAGACAGAATGAAGAGTTTCAGAAATTCACTTACAGTGGTGTTGGATCATCTCTTCTAATCACTCCAGAAACCTCACAGAGAATTACAGATTCATATTTGTTAATCCTTTGCCTAAATAATGGAGTGAAACCAAGAGCTATCAATGACTAAGCTGTAATTCCTAGAGCAAACATTGATTCTGTCAGTTGATATATTACAACTGAGTTCAACATCTCTGTAGATATATAATGAGGAATTTAAACTTTGATCAGAAAATAATAGAAACGAGGATATACCTGAGGGTTTTGATGACTCAAATTACCCTGAACCTCTGACTCTCCTGGAGAGTTTGCCAGCCAAAGAAGCTCCTCTTTGCCTGTATGATGAGGCTGCTCCTAACTTGTTTGAGGACACTTCAATGACTTCACCTGAGGAAGTTACCTTTCAAGGTAAATAAAAACTCCTTATCCCTCATCCTTAGTTGTTTCTTTTTCTTTTTCTTTTTTTCTGAAGCTCCCAACATACTCAGGAGACATTAAGTCAAAGCTGAGAATATAAGATTTACATATCAAAGAGTTTTAATATTTTCCAAATTTATTTCATACTAGTGTATAGGAATGGTATAAAGGTACCAAACTGAGGGAAGAATATCCTATTAGAGTATTTGAATTTATAATGTACAGTTGACCCTTACAAAGCAGGGGTTGGGAGCACTGATTTTCCATGCAGTAGAAAAATCCATTTTTAATTTATAGTTGACCTACCTATATGAGGTTGGGTTCCTTAATTCTGCAGTTCTGGATTCAACCAACCATAAGTCATGTGGTATTGTAGTATTTAAAATTGGAAAAAATCTGTGTATAAATGAACTTCCACAATTCAAACCTGGGTTCTTCAAAGGTCCACTATAGCTGTTTGCTTAGTTAGTTAACTAGAACCTAAACTGAAGGATTCCCTGAGTAAGGTGAATTTGGAAGCCAGAAAAAATTGCCTGGTATATGCAGAAGTAATCAAATGTTTGGAAAGATATGGAAAGGTGACCTGAGTGTATCATATGCAGCCCATATGCCTTCCAAGAAGAGTTGAGAAACATCTTCTACCCCACGACACTGAGGAATTCATTGGTGAAGGAACATAATTATTTTTAAGAAGAAATGAAACAGCTATTGTCTGTAGCCCAAAGATGTGGGTGCATTCATGTCAAGTCACTTCAGTCATCTCTGACTCTTTGCAACCTTATGGACTGCAGCCTGCCAGGCTCCTCTGTCCATGGGGATTCTCCAGGCAAGAATACTGGAGTGGGTTGCCATGCCCTCCTCCAGGGAATCTTTCTGACCCAGGGATCAAACCTACATCTCTTATGTCTCCTGCATTAGCAACAGATTCTTCACCACTAGTGTCACCTGGGAAGCCCAGAGATGTGGGTGGGAGATATCAAATGAGAAATAAGATCAAATTTTGAATACCATATTATAAATAATTGCCTTATCAAAATTGGTGTGGTGCTCCAAACACATGTATATTGTTGCTGCCACTCTGATAAGGCAATTATTTATAATTTGGTATCCAAAACATCTGGGATCTTCAGGGGTAGCTAATTAAGCATGGCATTCTTAAAATCACGGATAGACAGCCCACCCACTAATGTTTCAGGCCCCAGAATTCCATTGCAGTTCACCAATCAGTGAGGGTGCTTATAGGAATCTTGTTGTAAGTAGAATTTTGACCTATTTTCATCTCATTGTGGGCCCAATATCACCCTGATTTGTTATACATAAATAACTGAAATACACCTAGGCAACAACTGTCAGAATCTCCCCCCACCCCATTTAGTTTTCCAATCCCTGGAAAAAGGCTATTTCACTGCAAGATCCAAGTGGAGACTCCTGAAATCTACTTCTCCCAGCCAATATAGTAAGTCAAAGGAACATTTCTTTCTTCTGGGAAATAAGAGATAAATACATCCATCAAAGATGCAGTGTAAGACCCTGGAAGTATTGCTGAGGCAGCAAGATCCAGTTTCTGGGGCAGCAGGGTGGTGTCTTTCATGTCCAGCGTGCAGCAGTGGTTGCACTTACAATACATGCCGAGGTCCTAATGTTGAGCAGCAACTCTGGAGGGGTGCTCACTTGCTCAATTCCTTGCAGGGGTTTGGGGCATAGCTTTCACCCGGATACTTCTGTCTTCCTGGTGGCTCTTGATCTGCTGAAAATATAGGGAGTCTATTTTTGTTGCTTACAATTGAAAATTTTCACTGGTTCATATGCATACACTATTAGCATTATTTTTGTAAGTTAGAAATGCATGAGAAGAGCAGCAGTATTGCTCACTGGAACAACAAAATTGATGAGAGTTTTTATTTAGATGGCATTCATTGAAATAACGTGGCCCAGACGGTAAAAAGTCTGCAAGGCAGGAGACTTGGATTCAATCCCTGGGTGGAGAAGATCCCCCAGAGAAGGAAATGGCTACCCAATCTAGTATTCTTGCCTGGAGAATTCCATGGACAGAGGACCCTGGTGGGCTATAACTGAGCAACTAACATTTTCACACTTTCATTGAAATAGCACCATTACATATGTAAATATGATAATAAAAATGAATATAATATAATGTAGATGACATCAGAATAGTGTTAAGGAGAAAGATCTAAACTCTGGGCTCAGATTACTTGTTTCAAATCCCATCTCAGCCACTCACTTGCTTTGTAACCTTGGCCAAGTTACTTAACTCTAAATACTCATGTTTCTCATCTATGTAATGAAGATAGTAGAACTGTTAGATATTAAGTGAGATAATATCTGTAAAAGGCTTAGAATAGTGTCTAACACGCGGCATGTGCTTAGTCACTCAGTCGTGTCTGACTCTTTGCAACCCTGTGGACTGTAGCCCACCAGGCTCCTCAGTCCGTGGGGATTCTCCAGGCAAGAATACTGGAGTGGGTTGCCGTGCTCTCCTCCAGGGGATCTTCCCAACCCAGGGATCAAACACAGGTCTCCTGCATTGCAGGAGGATCCTTTACCATCTTAGTCACCAGGGAAGCCCAAGAATACTAGAGTGGGTAGCCTCTCCTTCTCCAGGGGATCTTCCCAACCCAGGAATCAAAACAGGGTCTCCTGCATTGCAGGTGGATTCTTTACCAGCTGAGCTACCAGGGAAGCCCAACATATGGCAAGTACTCATAAATATCAGATACCATTAATATCATGAAAACAGTAACACAAGAAACTTTTAATTAGTTTTAGCCTCTCAACAACCCACTGAGAAGCACTGGTATAATCCCCACTTGACAGATGAGGAAATAGAAGTACAGGAAGGTTAAGTAATTTGCCTAAGATCATATGATTAGTAAGGGGATGAGTTTGGACTCCAACCCTGAGTAGTATGGTTCCAGAATTTTCACTCTTAGTCACAAAATTATAATTAATTTACTACTGCTACTACTACCTACTACCTGCTACTCTTATTTTTGGTTATCATTGTTATTCAGTCCTACTAACAGCTGACTCTGAAACCATGGCTGACATCATATTACGGTCATGAACAAATATATTTTCAAGCTCATTAGAGCAATGACTTACTTTAGATGTGAAAGTTGTTTTCCTAAAACCAGATTTGGGTTTGGATTAGTCAACTCAGAGTAAATGGTTTTAATGACTCCTTGGGGAGCAGAGCAGCCTTCCCTCATAGACAATTTTAGAGACCATGGCGAGTCTGAAGATTAGTCCAGGGATTCACATCTATATCTGGAACTGAAGCTGAGTTGCAAAATTGAAGACTAGCCCCAGAAGACTCATAGGTGAGACACAATCTCTGCCTCCCCAGTAAACACATCTGCAAGTCATGCCTCATCCCCAGATAATGGGGGCATGTCATTACTCTTACCCCCAGAGTACAGGGGATGTCATTAATTCTTAAATATATATATGTATATGTATGTATGTATTCAAACAGAAATATAAATACTAGAGAAATACTCCTTCTTCCCCTTTGGGGACTGAAACTACCTAACTTTTTGAAATTTAACAAAACTGGCATTTTAAATAAAATTTCTAAAATCTCTACTAATCACTTTGCCGATGACTGGTGAGTACTGTCTGAATCTGTAGCTTGCCCCACCACTGAGAAGGCTACTGGTCAGGTTTCATTCGAGGGTCAACAGGCTTCAAAACAATCTCCTAGATGAGTCATATTCTGAGCTAAAGTGTGTTATAGAGTATGTTGACAAAGTAAGTTTGAAGCTTTACAAATTAAGTACTTGGGGGAGAACCATCCAAACAAATAATAATGCAATAATAAGTGCAAAAGCAACATGAAGTATGTGCAAAGAAATGAATTAAAAAGTTTCAAGTTGGACATAAGTACCTGAACAGAAGCAAAAAAGACCTTTTTATTCAGATATATGCATTTGTGAATAAGTTAAAATAAATCAGAAAATAGAAGGGAGAAAGTTATAGAATCTACTATGTAACAATAGCTTTGAAACATGAATAAATTAATTAATGCTATAGTTATAGGTATTCCGTTGGTCAATAAAGTACATTTTTCATACAAAGTCTTATTGAAATGAGCAAGACAAAAAGGATGTGAGGGTTCAGTCTAGCAATAGATGTTTTAAAATCTCTTTGAATGTCTTTGTGGGAGGAGGACACACCTAGAGTATCAGTCAAATATCAACATCTTATTACCTTATCATTCATTCATTCATCTTTATTCCTTTTATCATTATGCTTTAAATTGTATGATGTCAACAGTACCCCATGCCTGTTATATTTTAATATCTTAATTATATCAAACCATAATGTATACCAGAATTCCTTCCACTGAACACTTTCATAAGCCACCCTTTTATCAGGACATTTTTATTCTTCAAAAATCAATTGCTAAAATTAGGCTCAAATGTAAGGTATGGTATTATCAGAATGTATGCCTACAGCATAATTCAAGGGAGGGGGTGAGAGAAAGAGGACTTGATAATGTTTGTGGTGAAATTACAAGGAGGAAATATAGCATTATGTTGATTGCACACACTAACAATGTGAGAGTTGTGTTTGCAGAACTAACACCAAAAATGTGCTGAAAGCAATCTGTTTACATCTAATCTCAGTCTCTCTGATTACTCATTATTTTCCTCAATTTCTGCTATTTTCTTATTTTTCCCCCCAGATGAAAAAAAATTCATGAACAAACAAAATAACTGGAGAAATTCTGTGCACTAGACTGAAGCACCTCCTTTCTGAGTTCTAGAAAATCAAGAACATCAAAGGTCCCTCTTGTGTTTTTCTTAGCATTGAATGACATCATTCTTGCCTGGGAACAGGAGACAATCCTGATTACTCCAATTAGACTGGAATTTATCTTGCCCCTTGCACATTTTAGTCATTTAAATAGCCCCTTGCACAGGCTGTCATTCTCTTAGGGCACTGCGGAGTCTCATCTTGCAGAGAACAACTATTATCATGATGGATTCCTTTATACAGATTCATTTCTTACGTGTTCCACTCAACAGGGTTCATTGTCTCCTAACCAGAGTATCATATGGCCAATCCATGTCCATCAATTGCCTTGTGAGCTATGTGATCATGGTGTCTAAAGAAGTCCAGAATAATCTTCTGGCCTGGGCTTACCTGAGTTCAAGGACATACACAATAGTAGCCTCTCTGCTACTCTTTGCTGACTAGACCATCATCCATTTCTTTTCTTACACAACCCTGACTCAAGCTGTTAGCTGTTAGAGATTTTGCTCAAAGCAGAACAGTTGTTGTTTTTTTAAATTTGCTGTTGTTGTTTAGTCACTAGGTTGTATCCAACTCTTTTGTGACCCAATGGATTATAACCCACCAGGCTCCTTTGCCCATGGGATTTCCCAGGCAAGAATGCTGGAGGGGTTGCCGTTTCCTTTTCTAGGGGATCATCTTGACCCAGGGATCGAATCCACATCTCCTGCAATGACAGGTGAATTCTTTACCACTGATTTTTAAAATTATATTTATGTAAATATCACTGATACTATTGGGATTGTCTTCATCTCCCAGATATTTAAGGTTTTAGTCCCAAGGATTCTACCCTCTGAAGGTTTTTTTTTTTTTTAGCTACATCTTATACCTCTCATTCCTATCCAATTTTCTCTCTAATATTCCAAAACAAACTGGTTCAAGTCTTATCTCTACTTGGAGCAGATAACCAAGGCCATAGGCATGTTTTCCAATTGAGGTGCTAGAGAAGACTCTTGTGAGTCCCTTGGACAGCAAGGAGATCAAACCAGTGTATCCTAAATGAAATCAGCCCTGACTGATTTCACTGGAAGGACTGATACTGAAGCTGAAGCTCCAATACTTTGGCCACCTGAAGTGAGGAGCCACTTCATTGGAAGAGACGCTGATGCTGGGAAAGATCAAAGGCAGGAGGAGAATGAGATGACAGAGGATGAGATGGTTGGATGGCATCACCAACTCAATGGACATGAGTTTGAGCAAACTCTGGAAAATAGTGGACAGGGAAGCCTGGTGTGCTGCAGTCCATGGGGTTGCTAAGAGTTGGACACGACTGAGCTACTGAACAACAACAATAACAATACACATGCTGAACCCTCCCCAACACACCTCAAGGCAATCCAAGGAAAGGAATTTCCCAGAAACAGCACCAAAGGAAAAGACTGCTGTGTGTGCATCAAAGGAAAGCAGGACTTGCTATTAACAATTAAGCTGAACTGGGGTCCAATCTGCTTGGTATCACCTGGCCTTGGACACTGAGATAACATGTTTGAATACAAAAATAATTATCAAATTCAGAAAACCAAGATGTTTTACATAACACAAGAGTAATAGTCCATATGAGACAATAAGCTTATTGGTTCTTTATCTACTGGTTTCTCAAATTAAAAATTTCTTCATGCCATTCCTTTTTTCTCTCTTACACTCTGTGGGGCCCATGGGTGATAAATACAAAAGGTATTCATTTCTCAAACCACAAAATACACCTTGTTAATTTTGATCATCTGTAGTAAGTGCCAAAACATTTGAGTTACTTTCATCCATGAGCTTTTCTATCTAAAGGAAAATACATATCAAGTAAATTGTAATTTCCAAGTTCTGCTTAAATCATGTTCTTGGAAAATCATTTTTTGTTATAGTACATTATTGAGCAAATCATGGATCAGTATGTTGATATCATATCAGTCATTCGTCTCAGTCTCAAACAAATACAAAGCAATCAAACATTTGAATTGCAATATCTCCAGTGTAATCACAGCCCAGAGCATCTCTTTTCTCAGTCATAAAAAGAAGAGACTTTCCTCAATCTAGATAGATAAACTATTTTATGGGAAGTCATAGATCACAAATGCACAGATAGTAAATACAGGAGGGCAAATGCCTTTCTTTTTTCTGAAGGTTGAATTTGTTCACTCAAATGCTAACACCAGCCTTTCTTCTAGGCCTGTTTAAATTTTGGTCATACCGGGAGAAAATTAAAAGTGGACATTTTTAGTTTCTTCACTTATTCCACACTGTATTAATATGGGAACATTTCATCAAGGGAAATATAAATGTGTAATAAAACTTCAAACCAAATGCAAGCAGAACATCAGCTCCTCTAGGGCAGACATGGTAATTCGGAGCACCCACTAACTCACAGTTCAGCAAAAGAATCATCAGGTTCATATGTGTTCCTGACTGGTTGAACAAAGTATCAGTGGTTTTGACACTGACACTTTAAAAGTTAACTTACCAAGATTCTTTCACACCTACAGAAGGCTCCTTCTCAAAGTGTGTCCCAAGCTGAAAGCATGAAAAAACATGTGCCCTTTCCTTTAACACAAGTCCTTCCTAAAAACTGGAATTAAACTCATGACCCAGCGAATCCTTAAAGAGACTCTTCTCTTCTTTAGAACCTCACTGGTGACCATCTGATGCTCCCAGACTTAGAACTTCTGTTTCCCAGTTTTGCTGAGCAATACAGCATAGTGTAAATTCTGACTCAAAAGGACCACAGTCAGTTCTCCTCAGCTTTGTAAGACCTACAGCATCAGTTTCTCTCCTGATCTTTTCCCTGATAGGCATTCTACCAGGTGATGTGCAGTGTCATCTGCTTTATGCAAGGATAGAATTTAGGAGGCCTGGTTGACTTTCCCCTCGATATTCCATCCCTACAATTGGCTAATTATGAAAAGAAAATTCCATCAGAAAATCAATTCTCAGTAAACACCATTGATTATCATCTGAACTGGGACTAGACATGAAATGTGATCCTTGGCAGTAGTTTACCTGACCCTCTGCCTCTGTCCCTAACTCCAGCTCTCTAAGTCACTATTCAAGGTAGATGTGCATAGATGTCCCATTGCTTATTGTCAGGGTAAGCTGGTTGTGATCAAATATGGCATTTGATCACGGACTTCTTCAATTAGCAAATCAAACTTACATACTCTATACTGTAGATAGTCTAGAAATTCTCGCCTTTAAACCAGAATGAAAGTTATAGATTTACCTGCTACCAGGACAAAACTGACCAGGAGAGGCTACTAGCACCATGCCACCGGGTCTGACATGAACGCACTTCTGTACCCGCTTCCTCCTCTTTGGTGTGAGTCAATGGACTTGGAAAATGCTGAGGGATGGAAAACATAGGTTCTAATTGGAGAATGCTCTCACCTTAGCCCTGCCTTGCTTCGAATACTGAGGTTGGGGGCAATCTTCTTTGCAGCAGTACTTCAAGGGCTGTATTAAATCACTGCAATTAATGACCTAGAGTATCAGGTTCTAACGTCTTTTTCCCTAGTGGCCATGAGGAAAGACCAGATACAGTAAAACACTGACCTGGCTATTGTCCCAATTTCGTTCCAGAGCAGAATGGGGAAGGGAGAAAAAAAGGGAAGGAGGCCTATGGGGCCATTAAACATTTAGTCACTGACCTGATTTCGAATGGGCTTCTCTGGTGGCTCAGATGGTAAAGAATCTGCCTGCAACATAAGAGACCTGGGTTTGATCACTGGGTCAGGAATATCTTCTGGAGATGGAAATGGCTACTTACTCCAGTTTTTGGCTGGAGAATTCCATGGATAGAAGAGCTGGCGGGCTACAGTCCATGGGCTGCAAAGAGTCAGACGTGACTGAGCAACTGACAATTTCACTTCACTTTCACTGGTTTTGAATATGATTTCATTCCTTAATTTGATTCAACACAAAATATGTAACAAGAAAAATGAAAACTGCTTTTCTCTTCACTACAAAAGGGGAAAAATAAATATGTTAGCTAAAACCATCTTTTCTTTGCTAGCAAAGAAAATGTCCCATATGTGATTCCTAGTCACACTACCTTTGCATAACCTTACTTAGTCCCCTATAAAACCCTCACTAGGCTCCCACCCCAGCCACAGCTTCAAAGCCATCCATCCATTGAAGATGTCCTTCCAAAAGCATGAAGGTTATCTCCAAGTATCACACAAAAAGTTCTGGACTTGGAAGTCATCTTGAGAACGTGCACCAAAGCATCATAGCCTGAGTCATCGTTAGTTACCAGGATGATTCAGGATTTTAATTCCCAAAGGTAGTTTAAATCAAATGTAAAATATATCCCAGAAACTCTATATAAACAATTCCCTTGGTACCCAGGAAGTGGTGAAATAACAGGCGATAACATACTCGTTACACTTTAACTTTATAAATACTCAGTTTGTGGATGTGGAACACAGAAACCAAGCCTTCCAGTCAGACATGAAGAAGCTCATTCCTCTGATTAGAAATGCTCTAAGTGGACCTTTCCAGGGCTTTAGGAATCCTGACTGATTGTCTGAGAGGTACCTGTAAGTAGTCTTCACTCCCAAGGCTGTTGTAATACAAACTATAAGGTAGCCAAGATAAGAGTGTCAGTTCTGGGACTGGACAGGATGGGGCTTTGGACAGGGGTGTTTTGCTTCTGTCAGAGAAGCAAATGGGGAAGGGCTGGTTGACTCTGGCTGGGAAAAGCTGGAGGTTTTATTGGTGTATTAATCTATGAGGAAACCTTAGCAGGGACCTGAGAAACTCATGGAGGCTATGAAATCGAACGCAAAATTTTATGTGAGTGAAACTTTCCTAGGAAGAGATACTTAGCTTTCGTCAGATTCTCCAAGTAGTTCATGTGCCCCCTCTTCCCAGGGGTTAAGAATATATCTTAATTGTTTTAATTGTTCAAACAAAGAAAGGAAAAGCACAATGCTCTGAATCATTAAATTTCAATGTATCAGTTAAACACAACAATAAATGTTAAAAGTGTCTGAGCAAACTAAGAAGAAGTATTACTGAACTCATCATACCATACCTAAAATTTTCTCATAGGAGTCTAAATTTAAAAAAATAAGAAGAAGAAAAACAAGATTAAAAAACATATAAATATTGAGGAATCATAAGTGGGGAGGCAGTGTAGTTTAGGCTGAGGGCTCTGGAATCAGCCTCAGTTCAGTTCAGTCGCTTAGTAGTGTCTGACTCTTTGTGACCCCATGGACTGCAGCACACCAGGCTTCCCTATCCATCACCAACTCCCGGATCTTACTCAAACTCATGTCCATCGAGTCAGTGATGCCATCCAACCATCTCATCCTCTGTTGTCCCCCTCTCCTCCTATCTTCAATCTTTCCCAGCATCAGGGTCTTTTCTTTTTTTGTGTGGGTTTTCATTTATGTTATATTTTAATATGAAGTTTACTTTTTTTTTCATTATTTTATTTTTAAACTTTACATAATTGTATTAGTTTTGCCAAATATCAAAATGAATCCACCACAGGTATACATGTGTTCCCCATCCTGAACCCTCCTCCCTCCTCCCTCCCCATACCATCCCTCTGGGTCGTCCCAGGGCTCTAGCCCCAAGCATCCAGTATCGTGCATCGAACCTGGACTGGCATCTCATTTCATACATGATATTTTACATGTCTTTTCAAATGAGTCAATTCTTCACATCAGGTGGCCAGAGTATTGGAGTTTCAGCTTTAGCATCAGTCTTTCCGATAAATATTCAGAACCGATTTCTTTTAGGATTGACTGGTTGGATCTCCTTGCTGCCCAAGGGACTCTCAAGAGTCTTCTCCAACACTACAGTTCAAAAGCATCAGTTCTTGCTTCCCCATCTATTTGCCATGAAGTAATGGGACCAGATGCCATGATCTTAGTTTTCTGAATGTTGAGCTTTAAGCCAACTTTTTCACTCTCCTCTTTCACTTTCATCGAGAGGCTCTTTAGTTCTTCTTCGCTTTCTGCCATAAGTGTGGTGTCATCTGCATATCTGATGTTATTGATATTTCTCCCAGCAATCTTGATTCCAGCCTAACTGGTTTCAAATTCTGGCTCATCTATTTTATAAGTTTGGAAAAACTGATGAACATTTCTGTGTATCAATTTCCTCATGAAGAAAACAGAAGAAATGACAATTACTTTTTAAACAGAATAATACATGTAAATAAATCAGTCTCAGCACATTACAAATATTCAAATAATCATCAGTTATTATTAGCCAGTTTGAGGGTAATCAAACCACAATACTCAGTATTTTATTTTTTAAAGTGATCATAAACTTTCTCTTTGGTGGAAAATGACAAGTCAAACATTTATTATTAGATACTTGTTTCTGGAATTTATCATCAGGTGTAGCTCTATATTCTAAGAAGTAATAGACTAAGCATTAATGTTATCTATAAGCCTCAATCTTAATTGCCCTTGAAGAAAATCAGAGAGTGTACTGGGTTGAAAACTGTTAAGAAAGACTATCCAATTAGAAATTTTTTGGAATGTAGACAAGCATCTCCATAGGATAAATAATGATTCAATATTGAGCTAATGGAAAAGAAAACTTTAAAAATCTAGAAATTAGAATAGAATGCATTAACCATGTCTTTGAATCTTCAGAAGCAAATATGCAATCATTTCTATAACAGCTAACATGTTATCTAAACCTTCTATCACACAAGAGCTGTTGAATAAACCTGGAGTCTGCCCACTGGCTTTTTGGTTTCCTCCAGGGTTATTTAACCCTTCCATTATTCAGTTTGAAGTGAGAACCATCACAGTAATTGAAATGAGGTGGGAGGACTTAACCAATTCTAGAAATGAATTCAAAAGAATGTTTTCCTGCCTTTAGATGGCACAGAATCCAGAATAACAACAATTTTACTAAGATTGTTTATATGCAGTGCCTAAAGATCTTAGGGGTTTTTGTTTGTTTTAAGACTGTTATTGAGAGAGAGAAAACCACAACAAAACAGATTACCTCTGCCATAAGCCAAGAGTGTCAGAAATTACCATATTTAAAAGATTCCATACCATTTTCTGACATTTTCTGACATAAGATCTGAAGATCTTAGGACACCTAACATTGCTGCTCCTCTCCTAACCCTTAAAGATATACTTTCCAAAGGTGTGTCCTTGAACCCTTGCTGTTACTTCTTTCTCTTTCCCCGAATGATCTCATTGGTCCCTACAGCTTTTAGCATACTCTGTCCACTTATGACTCCCAAATCAGTATCATGAGCTCTGACTGTGTGATAGATGCCCCCATCCCCTCAAACTGAATTCAACATCCTTCCCTCCAACTCCACTCCTAGCTCATTCTATTTCTGTTAAAAGTACTAACCCTCAGTAACATTGTTATGTAAATACAGAGAGAAATTTTGCTTCTCCTTTTCCCTCAATTATGTTTCAACTTTTGAATTCTATGATATTAATTTTGATGTGTATGTATTTAAGTTGTATTATATCTTCTTGGAGAGAGACAAGATAAAATTAAATGATCAATTCTTAGATTATCATTATCCTGGTCTTTCAGACTTGAAAACAATTTCAGTCAAGCATCAGTTTCTAGCCATTTTTCTCATCATTCAATCACAGACCTTAGATTCAAACAAAAGAGACCCTGCCTTAGCTCCATTCTTCAGGGCAACTCTACGCCTCTTCCTACTCCACTATATCCCACTGGACAAGGCCACAGGGATGTGTCCACCCAGAGTCCATCCTAACCACTCCTTCAAGACCATCCAAGTAACAAGACCTTCAAATTCCTGGCCCAAACAGCCTCTAGCTTACTCCCAGAATCTATAGGAGTTTCTTTCCCAGATCACCTAGTAAGGGTGAACCTCACTACAGATGCTCACATGCGTGGGCCTCAAGGGGAGCCAAGGGATGGCTGTTTGCAGGGTGTGAACAGAGGGTGTTCATGCAGGCCGGCATGTCTAAGCTTGCACAGCCACATGTGTGGCTGGACACAGATTTTCCTTGTGCCACCTCATTCCAGCTTAGAGAGGCACGCATCCCAAGAATTCTGCCTTCCAGGTTATTATAAAAGTGTACCTGTTAAGAGTGAAAGATAGGATGTATTTTATTAATTTGTTGACTTTATTTTCTGACTTTTAATATTTAAGCACATGGTACGTGGGCCTCCATTTGGTTTTCTTGCCTTGGGTCCTGCCAGTGTCAAAGGTGGGCCTACTCCTAGAAAGCCTATTAACCACACTAGTTATCTGTAGTTCTTTAATGCCTTGTCTTTCTCAAACACCAGTTATGTTATACTGGATGTCATCTCTGTCTATGTATTCCTGAAGCATTCTTTAAAAAGTTTAAAGGTAAAAACTGCCACTACTATCACTACTTTTTTTTTACATTGTTCTGGAAGTACTGGCCAATACAAGAGAGAGAAGAATGAGATAGTATACAGAAATGAGGGAGGAATTTCATATCTTTTTCATATTATGTGAGTTTGTATTGGTAAAGAAAACAAGAGAATTGACTAAAAAACTATTTTTAAATGATGAGGAACAATACTAAGAAAGACAGTTATAAAATTAATTTACAGAAATCAATACCTTTCCTATATATAAATAATAGTTAAATAAACCACAAAGTTAAAAAAATAAGATTTCACTTACAATAGCTACAAAAGGATAAAATACCTGTGAATAGATTTTAAAGAAATATGCAGGATGTTTATCTGTAAGGTGTAAAGAAAACTTTAAAATTCCATTTAGGAAAGTCCTAAATAAATAAAATACACACCTTAATTATAGAAAAGAAGATTTCAGTTGTAAAGACAGCAATTCCCTCCAAGTCAACATACTCATTCAATGCAATAGCATTCTAAGTACAAATAATTTTTTTTTTAATTTGAGGGGGACTTGATAAAATAACGGCAAAGTTCCTCATACACACACACACACACAAAATACATGTGAGAATAGCCAGAAAATTTGCTACCAGGTATTAAAATCAAGATTTTAAATATTGTGTTTAAGGGTTTAGTCCTGGATCTAGAAAAGACTACAAATAAAAAGAAGCAAAAATTAACCCAAGTACTTATGAATGCTTTACTTTGTGAAAAGGCTGAAGTTTTAAATCAACAGAATCAGTTGGCAAATGATTTCTCACCAAAAAAAATGGCATCAGAACACCCAGCTAGCTTTTCAGAGAAATAAAAAGAGTTGATTACCTAATTCCTTATATCAAAATTAAACTCCAGAAATTCAAACACTGTAATATAAAAAGGAAATCTAATAAAGCTCTAGAATAGAATGAGATTATTATTTTAATAATTTTAAATTTAGGAAGGCTTAGCCAATCCTATCACAGAGACCAGAATTTAAAAGCAACAGATAAATTTGACATCAAACCACTTAAGATTTACTATACACAGCACAAAGAAAAATTACCATACCAATAATGAAGGACTGGGACAAGCCAAAAAAGAACTTGTAATACATATACCAAATGGCTGATCTCCTTAATAAAGAGACCTAAAACGCTTACAATGCTAACAACTTAATAAAAAGTTAGCAAAGGAATTGAACTTACCAAGCATAGAAAAAAATACATGCAAATAATTGGTTGAAAGATGCTAGAAAAGATAAAAATCAAGAGACACAAGTTACCAATATTTACCATCACAGCGGCCAAGGTTTAAAATTTCATAGCATCAGGTTTGTGGGAAAACCAATATTCTTGTACAAAATTGTTGGGAGTGTAACTTGGTGCCACTTACAGGTCAATTTGTAAATCTCCATCAAAAGAGAAAATGAATGAGTTCAGACATTTCTGCATCTGTTTTAGCAGAATAAAGCTAAATGATGGCTCTTAATTACTGGGATTGTGAACCCAAATTTTGGTCATCTTGTACTGAAACAAAGAGGTAAGAAGCTTTTGTTTGTAAATATCTAATCATTTTGAAGCCATATTTTCTTTTTTCAGCAAGAGAAAGAACAAGATGGCAAGAGGCAACCATACCACAGTGACAGAATTTGCCCTCATGGGATTCACAGACTGTCCTGAGCTTCAGCTTCCTCTCTTTGTGGTGTTCCTGGTCATTTATCTCATCACCATGGTGGGAAACCTTGGCATGATCCTGCTCATCAGGATGGATTCCAGGCTCCACACCCCCATGTACTATTTCCTCAGCCACCTGGCTTTCATTGATCTTTGTTACTCCTCTTCCATTGGCCCCAAGATGCTGCAAAATTTATTGATAAAGGAAAAAACCATCTCCTTTTCAGGCTGTTTTGCCCAGCTCTACTTCTCCAGTGCTTTTGCCACCACCGAATGCTTCCTCTTGGCTACAATGGCCTATGACCGCTACATGGCCATCTGCAATCCCTTGATTTACACAGCCATTATGACTCAGAGGGTCTGCAAGGAGTTGGTGATCGGGGTCTATACCTATGGTTTCCTAAACTCTGTGATACAGACAGTTCTGACTTTCCAGTTGTCTTTCTGTGACTCCAACATCATCCACCATTTCTATTGTGCTGACCCCCCTCTCCTTGCCCTCTCCTGCTCTGACACCCACAGCAAAGAAAAGCAGCTCTTGATCTTCTCTGCAGTGAATCTCACTGGATCCCTCCTGACTGTCCTCATCTCCTACATTTGCATCCTCTTTTCCATCATAAAAATCCAGTCTTCAGAAGGCAAGTGCAAAGCATTTTCTACCTGTGCCTCCCACCTCACTGTGGTCATCATTTTCTATGGAACACTATTTTTCATGTACCTAAGGCAACCTAAAGCAGGGAATTCATGGAAGTACAACAAAGTGGTCTCTGTGTTTTATAGTCTTATAATTCCCATGCTCAACCCCCTGATCTATAGCTTGAGGAACACAGAAGTAAAGAACACCCTGAAGAAGATGCTGGAGGGCAAGGAGTCATAGTGAGTTTTCAGTGGGTAGCACTGGGAAATCATGATGTACTGATATGGTATAACCAATCTGTTTGAAATTTCACAAGCCTATTATCCACCATCCAACCAGAATAAACAATCAATATAATTTGGATTCTTTAAAGATCAAAAGTACTAGGCCACTTGCTTCAGACAGTAATATTTAATCCAAGTAATTATCATAGACTAATCAGAATTGATTTACAAGCTAGACTGTTAATAACTTCATATGTTGAAAATGATATTAGTAATATAGAAACTGTCAATTAGGTGGTAATATGGGAAATTCATTTTTTGAGCTCCAAAATCACTGCAGATGGTGACTGCAGCCATGAAATTAAAAGATGCTTGTTCCTTGGAAGAAAAGCTATGACCAACCTAGACAGCATATTAAAAAGCAGAGACATTACTTTGCCAACAAAGTCCATCTAGTCAAAGCTATGGTTTTTCCAGTAGTCATGTATGGATGTGAGAGTTGGACTATAAAGAAAGCTGAGCACCAAAGAATTGATGCTTTTGAACTGTGGTGTTGGAGAAGACTCATGAGAGTCCATTGGACTGCAAGGAGATCCAACCAGTCAATCCTAAAGGAAATCAGTCCTGAATATTTATTGGAAGGACTGATGCTGAAGCTGAAACTCTAATACTCTGGCCACCTGATGTGAAGAACTGACTCGTTTAAAAAGACCTGATGCTAAGAAAGATTGAAGGTGGGAGGTGAAGGAGACAACAGAGGATGAGATGGTTGGATGGCATCACTGACTCAATGGACATGACTTTGAGTAAGCTCTGGGAGTTGGTGATGAACAGGAAAGCCTGGCCTGCTGCAGTCCACGGAATCGCAGAGTCAGACACGACTGAGCAACTGAACCGAGCTAAACTGATGGGAAATTCAAAAAGGTCCCAAAAAGTAACAGTCAGAGTAAAACTTAACAAATTAACAAATTTTAATTGAAATTATAAAACTGGGTATAAAACTCACACATGAAAATCTATGTTTGTTAGGAACATTTTCCCGCTTAAAACAGGCTATATGGTAGCAAGTCACTTGTAAATCTTAAAATATATTTCTTCATAACATTTCTATGTATGGTGGTCAGGTTTCAAGTCCTGATCACATAAAAGAATATTTAGTCTAAGTGTAATTGAAATACTGCATGCTTAAAATGAACAGTAGAAAAAATAGTATTACTATTAGCAATAATAAGGGGGAAGGGAGAACAGAAAAACTATGAATCAGGTCAACGTGGGACTTATTTAAATGTTTGTGTAGAATAGAAAGTTTAAATAGAAGAGATAGAGAAGGTTTAGTGTACTTTCAGAGATGTTAAAAGTGGTCATTTATTTGATAGCCAGGGTTTAATTTTTCCAGTTTCTGGAAAGTGCAGCTGCAGTGATGTATAGGAGGCATGGTTTTGGGAGGAGAGTCTAAAAGGAAAGAAAATTAAGGAGGAAAAGAGGAGAGCTTCCCACATTCTGACCAGGTCCAAATGTGCATGTTTCTTAAATTATTTAAATGATCTAGAGAAATACTTTAGTTTTTCAACATTTTCATATTCTTTATTGCTATTTTCACAGATATGATAATCCAACTTTCTGAGACATAAATCTACATAAGTTCTTGCTATCAGTGGGGACAGGTGAAGAAAAATCACTTTTAATTTTTTTTTAGGCAAAAATATGAGCACTCTATAGTTTTCTCAAGCCCCAGTTCTAATACTTCTTCCAAAATAATTCTTTAGAGATATAAATCTGCCATAAACCATTAGATTATCCCCCAAACCCTTTGCAAATGCAATTATTTTTGTCTTTTTAAAAATAGCTCAGAATATTTATCACCAATCAATTATAAATAAGTTTAAAATTAGTCAAGGATCCAAGGGATGCCCATTGCCCCCAGATTACAGATAATATTAAGGGATCTTTGTTGAATTGTTGCTTGTGATCTGGTAATTTAGGAAAATAAAAATAGTTCAATAGGTGTAACTCTTCTCACTCAGCTCAAAAAGGCTTTCTGGAGAGTTGACTTCAAGCCACATTCCTAAACATATGGGTTGTTGGCTGTGGTTAAAAAGAAAGATGTTACCAGGGTAAAGGAACAGAGTGAGGATAGGTATGAAGTAAGCCCAGAGGGTAGGAGAGCTTACACAGTTTGTGTACAAGAAAGGAGCTAGCAAGGTGGACAAGATAGTGCTGAAGGATAACACGACACAGATGCTTAGACATTGATTTCATTGAACTTACCAGGTTAACTCTTCACAGTGCACTCTAGAACCTACCACAGTTCTTGGCACGGACCAAACACACCATAACCGACTGCCAAGCAGAATGGTACTCTTCCATAGTTAGTCCTAATTCCAATGGATGGGTGGACATGGTGCCCAGTAATGGCCCTGTGGTTGGGAAGTAATAGAGAGAAGGAAGCTACTAAGGTCATAAGATCTTTGCTTTTTTGGTTGTTTTTAACTGAGGTAAAGTTGGTATATAATACTATATTGGTTTCTGGTATATAACATAAAAATTTGATCTTTGTGTATACCACCAAATGATCACCACAATCAGAGGAAGAATGTTTTTTAATCTTCTCCCCAACAAGGCTAACATCTTTAAGACAAGAAAACATGAAGGCAACTACTCAGCCTAACCAGTGGAAGAGAGCAACTACTCAGCCTAATCAGTGGAAGAGATGCATGTGGGAAGTTGGTATATTGGGAAGATGGTAGTAGCTGGAGTTATTGATGGACCATGACAGGCAAGGGACAATCATTATCTCAAGATAAAGAAAATGAGCAGGCATCAGCACTCAGATGATAAATTATGTTTTCAACAAGAAGTCACACTCATTTCTTAAATTTTTTTTTCAAACTATTTCACATTTTAGTTTAGAAAGAGGAAACAAATAGTAAATAGACACCACATGTTTTATACATACCTCTCAGCAGCAAATTACAATCATGTTCTTGAAGGACTGTTTGACCTAAGAGTACATTTCATCAGTTCTTCAGTTCTTTTTAGAGAAAACTGAAGACATATCATAGGACCTTTCCATAGTGCTTTCACAGCAGGTGAGTTTGTGTGCTTTGTTCAGTGTGCTTCTTTGATTTCCTATAAAGCAAAGCAGAAAATTGAGAATATTGTATTCACATATTATGAGGGATATAAGTTCATATTTTCCTAAATTCCCCAAAAACCTAGAAAACAGAGAGAGAGGAACTGTCTGAATTACCTAAATTTTGCGCTAATATTTTCTATTTCCTTTCCCACTGAGACTCTTTAGTCTTATAAATTTGTGCCCCTGATTTGGGCCTTATAGTAAGAAAATTCTCCAGTAAATTTCTTACATTTATAAAATCTATAGCATATCATACAGGTGTTAAGATGGTTGGATGGCATCACTGACTCAATGGACATGAGTTTGAGCCATCTCAGGGAGATAGTGAAGGACAGAGAGGCTTGGCGTGCTGCCGTTCATGGAGTCGCAAAGAGTCGGACACAACATAGGGACTGAACAACAATAACAAAATACAGGTGTTTAGTATTAAGATGATGATATTTAATCCGTAGAAGAAACCAGCATGATTATGCATCTTCATTCACTTATAAAGTGAGGCTGCTTCAATCAATACTCACAACAATTACACTAATTTTTTGACCAAAATAAACAAATTTCAAAATAAATAAATAAATAAATAAACAAATTCCTTCTGAAAAAGTATTGTCAAAATAATGAAAATTTTATCGATGTTAGGTTTTAAAGGTCCAACATTTCACTAAAAGTAAAAATAAAACTTTTCTCACATACAGATAAAATATTAATCCATTTTCCTTATGGTAATCCTGAAAATGAATGCTATCTGCCAGCATTCACTACAATACAATTTCCATTAACACATCTAATTGTAGCCAAAATATATGACATATGCATATGTAAATAAATCTATATTTATTTGCACATAAAATGCTGAACTTTTTAACAAACTTAAATTTCTTCTTTCTTTTTAAATTTAAATTTCTTCTTTCTTTTCATTTTTTTTAAATTTTATTTTATTTTTATACTTTACATAATTGTGTTAGTTTTGCCAAATATCAAAATGAATCCACCACAGGTATACAATACTTGATTGATTTGCCATGCTTAGAAACATACCCAAAGGATACTATTATGTTGATCATGAGAAAGGAAACTTGAGTGAAAATTCTATTCATTTTCTTTCATATTATTTGACATACACAAGTATTCCAGAAACAAGAATTTTTAAATCTCAAAGGTGTACCACCAGACTTTCAACTCTGCTCTGGATGTATAATTCTAGCATTCTTTGGAGAGCAAAGTGGAACTGGAAAATGTTAATTCAGTGATGACGAGCAGCTCTCACCTGCAGTTAAGTGGTGCATCCACCAGAGAGACAGGGAGCCACCGATGTTAGAACTTGGGGAGTTTAGGCTCCTGGGAAGGAGACAGATTTAGCCGATTCTGTAAAAATACAAACACATAACAAATAACTAGGACTTTCATCTCTGGTGAGATAGGGCAAACTGGAGAGAGGGAAAGATCATCTTAATTTCACAAAATCAAATCATTACTTTAGTGTTATTGCAACAGCTTGACAATCCCAACAGAAGACTTTATTTTGTGGTCTGAAAGAATGTATTTTATCCCTTCAAGCTCAGTTTCTTTGCTTGGGTGTGTTGACCACTCTGGCACATGGACACCTACCACCCACCTTGCGGCTTCCACCCCTCATTATAGGTAGCCCTTTCTGCTGATCACATAGGACCTATTAGAAGCAGAAGAATAGAGCAGAGAGCCAGGTAAGTACAAGCACTCTCCAGCCCACCTCTGGCTCACCGTCAGGAAGGATATTACATGACTGCATACAAGGTTTCTCATACTTGGGCAGAAATAGGGAGAACTCCCAGGTCCATCTCTGGTTTCCCACAGAAGGTTTTTATTCCATTTTCACTGCCTTTCCTCTTAGAAAGAACGATTTTTAACTCTCCTTATCCCTAGCAGGTTATCTCCTGCTATCCCTTATCCTAGGGCTTCCCTAGTAGTTCAGCAGGTAAAGATTCTGCTTGCAATGCAGGAGATCCAGGTTTGATCCCTGGGTCGGGAAGATCTACCTGAGAAGAAAATGGCAACCCACTCCAGTATTCTTGCCTGGACAACCCCATGGACAGAGGAGCCTGGCAGGCTACAGTCCATGGGGTCGCAAGAGTTGGACACGACTTAGTGACTAGACCACCACATCCTGTGCAGGCAGGAGGAGAAGGGGACGACAGAGGATGAGATGGCTGAATGGCATCACTGACTCGATGGACATGGGTTTGAGTAAGCTCTGGGAGTTGGTGATGGACAGGGAAGCCTGGCGTGCTGCAGTCCGTGGGGTCGCAAAGAGATGGACATGACTGAGTGACTGAACTGATCCCTAGCAAGTGGGCTTGCCAGGTGGCTCAGTGGTAAAGAAGCCACCTGTCAATGAAGGTGACACAGATTTTATCCCTGGGTAGGGAAGATCCCCTGGAGGAGGAAATGGCAACCCACTCCACTATTCTTGCCTTAAAAATTCCATGGACAGAAGAGCCTGTCCATGGGGTCACAGAGAGTCAGACATGACTGAGCGACTGAATAGGCACATCCCTATCAACCCATTTCATGTGAAAGCTTATATTATGAATAGCATGCTTCCTTATCCATCATGGGCCTTATCAAAACTAGCAAGTACTTTTCCATAGAAACCTTTCAGACACACAGTTTAAATTGATGTTCATTATAAGGGAGTAGCAAAGGGAAAGGAAATGTTCATTAATGTTGTTTATATTGGGGGATCATTTTTACAAAGAAATGTTCAAATCTCTTTCACAAATCTTGGGCTATCTTTCCTTCTTATATTTATCACAAATCACAGATGGGTCCTGTATTGTCCACAAGCAGAAGAAACAACTTTACCAGTTAATCTATGTTTTAATCTAAAAGTGCATTTCTTTGCTCTGTTTTAATGAATCGGGTGTTAAAACACCATTAAGCTTTTATCTCCTGGCCTATTTACATTTCCCTGTACACTAAATTGTTACATCAAAAGAATGCTGTGCATGTGTGATCACTTCACTAAACCTGTAATTGACTTCTGATAACATCTATAAATCCACATTTGGGAACTATATAACATATGCTTTCATGCCAACAAACAAAATAAATCATGCTGGGCCTGGAAAAAAATGTATGGTCTTGGAAGTAAAGATTTTGCTTACTCCCCAACCCCCCATCCCCCCAAAAAACACAACCTCAAAAACAGGGCTTTAAAACACTGCTTTTTAGCAGTGCTGGTGATGTAGCAAGGAGGAGACGATGAACTCAAGGCTGAACTTGAGTCCTAGGTCTGTCAGAACCATGATAACAGTCAAGGGGTTTGATCCATCTGAGCCTTAGGTTCTTCATCGAGAATATGAGGAAAACAATATCTCACAGGGTAACTATATGATAAATAGCGTAGGGTGCACTGAAGGGCATTTTAAACATTTAAAAGTACAAAGTTCTTATTTCTAATAACCTACAGTCAGACTACTCCATCTGACTGTTCAACTTTCAAAATCTTTGATTTTAAAGCAAATATTTGGAAAATCACTGTCTGAAAGTCATTTTACAAAATATAGAAGTTTACAAATATCTCCAATAAAGGATTTTCTTCATTTCATCTGCCTGACTGGAAAACTTAGTACCTACAGTCCATTTCCAATTTCCAGGCCCTCCAGTACCAATGTCCGTTTGCAAGTCAGTGATTTGGACCATGGCCACACTGTCTCCTGGAAACACAGTTGCACGTGATCTGCTCAGCTCAGACAATAAAAGTCTTAATTCATAAGAAGTGTCCACTGATACTACTTTGACCCTGAACCACTACAGCACACAGGTTCCCATAGAACAAAGGTCTGATGTTCCAAAGTGGGCCACATGGAATTCCTCTACTTTTTACAGCTACAGCAGTGGAAGGCATTCTCGTCCTCAGGACTGACTTCTCTGAGCTTTTGCTGGCTTCACCTCAGTCTATGAAAGAGCACTCAGGGGTGAGCGGGGGAATGGAGGCCAGGGTGGGTGGTGGGGCCATTGTGGGGTGGAAGGGGCACATCACTTACTCTCTCCTGCTCCTTCTTCTTGGCCACTGCTTGGACTAGCAGTAAGCCTGGAAGAAGTCAGAGGAAATAGCATAGAGGAAAATAGTCAAGAGTTAAGTCCCCAGGAAGCCTTTTCTCCTACCTTCTTCCCCCTCCAGGGCTCTCTACCTTCCTGCTCTGCTGCTGCTAGGATGGAATTCCACCTCCTCTCTCATTCTGAGAAGGATGATCAGGGTCCTGGGATGTGAACATCTAAGATTGGGCAGGAGGGGAGAAAAGAGGCCAGGGGAGAGAACTAGGGAGAAGCTGATGAGTCATTTCTCAGACTCCATGGACATGCAGCTATTGCTTTACTTCTTTAAGGAAGAGAGTAAAATCTTCAAAGTGCTTATGAACTACCCAGGAAAATGCAGTGTTGCCTGTTACAACACTAGATACAGTAGATGCTAAATAAAAGTTAACCAATTCTGGGCTTATTCTATTCTCTCATTCTTGCTCTCTGTCTCTGTCTGTCTCTTGCTCTCTCCTACACACACACACAGACACACACAAACACATACATCATCACCATCATCACATTTATAGAGATGCTCTGCTGGGACCACAAACACAAAATCTTAATCATCAAATTGAACATCTACTTCAGAGCTGACTTCTGCTTTTCAGTTTTATACAGGAGACTTTCCCTCAGTCACCTGAGTTCAAAAAAGCTATAATTACTTTGACCTCTCCTTATTATCATCACATTTCAAAAAAGAGACAAGATTTATCCTTTATTTATCTGTGCATTGATGCAAGATTGCTTGTATTAATCCCCTTACTTTCCATTCCTATTACCATCCTTATCATTACTTTGCACCCGGACCTCCCTGCGTCTTTGCTTCGAATCTCCCAACCTCAAAGGCCCTCAGTAGCTTCACACATGTATGAGTATGGTGTATGATAATATCAGCATTTCAGACCAGTAGGGAAACGATAGACTTATCAATAGATTAGTGCAAATGCGAATCATGAACACACTTTTATGTCATATATCTTGTATCAAAGTAAATTCAAATTAACCTGATTTTAATGTAATAAATGGAAACAAAAATATTTAAACAAAATATACATAAATATTTGCTGGGCTGGGAATAGGAAAAGCTTTTCTAAGGAAAAAACTAAGGTCAGAAAATGTGAATAAAAAGTGTGACAGTTTCAGTTAAATAAAAATTTTAAATTTCTTTTACAATAATCAGTAAACACAAACATCAAATGAGAAAATATTCCCAATGTATATATGACAAAATTAATATAGACAAATAATATAAATCAATGAGTGCACATAAAATATGAAAGACAATATGCAAAATAAAAAATGTAAATAGACTACCCATGAAAGATGTTCAATTTCATTAGTAACAAGGAAACACAAATTAATACAATAAAGAGATCATTTTTCATCTATCAGATTGAGAAAGATATTCAAGAATAATAATGACCAGGTGATAGTGTAGGAGAAGAGGCATACTTACAGGCTGCTTTTGGGAGTTTCAGTTCAGTTCAGCTGCTCAGTCGTGTCTGACTCTTTGCGACCCCATGAATCACAGCACGCCAGGCCTCCCTGTCCATCACCAACTCCCGGAGTTCACCCAGACTCACGTCCATCGAGTCGGTGATGCCATCCGGCCATCTCATTCTCTGTCGTCCCCTTTTCCTCCTGCCCCCAGTCCCTCCCAGCATCAGAGTCTTTTCCAATGAGTCAACTCTTCGCATCAGGTGCCAAAGTATTGGAATTTCAGCTTTAGCATCATTCCTTCCAAAGAAATCCCAGGGCAGATCTCCTATAGAATGGACTGGTTGGATCTCCTTGCAGGCCAAGGGACTCTCAAGAGTCTTTTCCAACACCACAGTTCAAAAGCATCAATTCTTTTGCACTCAGCTTTCTTCACAGTCCAACTCTCACATCCATACATGACCACTGGAAAAACCATAGCCTTGACAAGACGGACCTTTGTTGGCAAAATAATGTCTCTGCTTTTCAATATGATATCTAGGTTGGTCATAACTCTCCTTCCAAAGAGTAAGCATCTTTTAATTTCATGGCTGCAGTCACCATCTGCAGTGATTTTGGAGCCTAAAAAAATAAAGTCTGACAAGTTTGGGAGTTTAAATTGGTATAAAATATCCATAGAGCAATTTGAGGATATTCAGCAAAAGCCTTAAAGTTAAATCTTTTTGATTCATTTTGATGGAAATGCTTCAAGAAATGCACAAAATATGTATGCATTTTACAATTGACTATAATAATGTTTGTAACAGTAAGAAATCTGTAGCATTATAAAAATACATCAATGAAGGATTGATTAAGTAAATTAAGGAATAGTGACATACTAATATGTATAATATACATAATAATGTGTTGATTAAAATATGTACTATTATGTGCATTATATATAATGTAGATATACTTATTTTCATGAAAATGCTCATGATATATGCATAAAGCAAATTACCCATATGACATCATTTTATTTTTTTAATGGTATATGTGAAATATATAAATACAGACACAGATTATTGATAGTAGGTGATAATGTTTATTTCTAGGTGATAAAATTGCAGATGATTTTAACTGATTTCTTTATTCTGAAATAAACAAAAAATAAGAAATCAATCCTATTATGGATATCCATAGCCTTTATGTTTACCAAAATTTGTCTGCCTTGTATATTTAACTCTAAATTACCTTCTTAACCCCAGGTGCCAAGCCTAGAGGCAGGAACTCAAGTTAAAAGGATGCTACCACAACCCAGATGTATAGTTAGTGACTAAGGCTAGTGGGAAGAGAGGAGAAGAATGAGATGATGGAGTAAAAGATGATGCTGGGATTTCAGATTTGTCTGCCTGGGAAACCACTGACCAAAATGGGATGTGCTTTAGCAAAAAGATGCTGGATCTTTACACACCCAACACAGAGCCTTGAACATAACAGTGATTTGATACTCATTAAATGGGTGAATGTGATTTCATGTGATCCTTGTTATAGTCAGTTATATCAGTGCTCTATCCAAAATATTTTCTGGTGATTCCAAGAAGGCTCTAATGGAGGCAGTGTGATGCAATAGAAGGCATTAAAATAGGAATCATGAGACTTCTTTTCCTGCCCACTAGCTACATGTTACTTCATATTTTCCTCTGCCCAGGAGTTCTCTTGTTCTGCATAGGAACTTAAATGCCACTTTTTCAAAGAAGTCTTGCCTGACTTCCAGGTCTCAAGAAAAAGAAAGAAGTCAAGTCCTTTTGCACTAATTTCTCTGGTTGTCAGAATTCAGCTGATGCCTAGAAACTCATAAATCTCTGCCTTTCCTGTCTGGACTTGCCACCAACATATTTAATTACCTTATCTCGGACTGGACTTAGGTAACATAAAGAATACACCAAGAAGTCTGCTCAGAATATCCGGCAATATCAGCCCAAAAAAGCTAGTCCCCTATCACAGGTCTTAGTCCCTGTGCTTAACATACATTGGACTCTGCTCCCCTTCAGGCACTGCAGAAGATGTATGCAAAGTGATTTGTTTACATGGGAATATTTTACATCATCATCACAATAACAGATGCTACTCTGATTAACCATAAAATAGAAAAGTAAAGCGGAACCTAGAAAAACTAAGCGACATATCCTAGATCACATAGTGTGCAAACAGTGGAGCTCAGATTCACCCATGGAAAGGAGATGGGTCATCTGCTGTTACTTACAGAGGTACAGGCGCTGCTGCAAGATCTGAGGCACTCCTGAGATGTTCTATAGCTTTCTCCAAATTTTTTTTCACTTTCCTTTTAAGAAAAAAAAAAAAAATGAGAAACCCAGTGACCTGGCTAGCACGTTATTGGAGCGGGGACTGGATACAGCACAAAAGCCTTCTAGTTCATGCTGGGTGTCTAAGTGATGGAGCTGGGTTTGGAGGCCAAACCGCTTCTCAGAGGTGCTGTAGTGGGCTGTAACCTACTGTTCCTATGCCCACCAGGACTGAACTGCTTCCCCACTGTTCTCACCACCAGGAAGTCCAGAGCTGGGATTAGCAGGAGAGTCAAGGACAAGCTGGCCTGGATGTCAACTGTTCACAAGTTACCCTAGCACAGCAAGGCTATTCACACTCAGTCTGCTATCAGCACCAGAAGCCTAACTTGCTTTTGTCCAAAGTGGTCTCAGGTTCAAAAATGTAACAAGGAGCAGAATAAAGCACATCTGTAGGCGCCTGATGACTTTACATATTCTCTTGCAAACAACACACACTTACAGGCTCCCAAGGACAAGAGGTAGCTCTCTTCCCAGGGGCCATGCTGGTAGATCATTTGCATCAGAGTAGATGTCTGTGCCCCATAATTCCTTTTACTTCCATATTCTGTATATTCTTAAGCTACAGGCTCAGATTACTGGCATGATTGAAAAATCATTAGAGTGGACCCAATTTTTTTGACAGTTCAAATCCTATCTGAACCTCTCAGTTTTGTAGTGAAAACCAGTTTTTGAGATGTGATATATGAGGACCTAATAATTGCTAAAATTCTGGAATAAGAATTTGAAAAAGAGGGAGCAGCCTCTAAAATCTTACAAACATTTACTTGATTAGTAAAAGAGGAAGAAATAATTCAGAAACCCCTGCAAAAAAAAAAAAAAAAAACCTAAGAAGAGCCATTTTAATTAAGAGCCTGTAAAAAATAATGCTCCCAATTATAATACCTTTTTAAAAATTTGCAGAATTCAAGCATATAATAATAAAAATATTGATTTTTAAATATTGATTTAAAATTCAAGTTGAACTATCCAGTTAGATGTATTACACATGCCTTTTGATTATCTCAAGTCTAATTTTTTAAACTTTCTTAAGACAAATTTAACACATGTGGATTATCATTTTTAAATAACTTTTCAAAACTATCTGTGGCTTTGCAGCCAGAAGTCACTTACTTGCATGTTTTGTCACCAGGTTCATACTGTGGTATAAAGGGGGGCAGTTTGTGGAGTCTGAGTTTTAAATAACTTGAGAAAATGGGTTCTTGCAACTTTCCCTGGGGATTTAATACTAATCCTGCTGTTGAGAAAATTACAAGGATATTATTAGGAAAGTTTACAGCACATGTACCCCCTTGGAAAAACTGAGAATTATGGTTATAGCTTAGTCTTGGCTTTTCAGACTTTGTAAACTATATAAGTCACATATTATTTCTGCTTTCCATAGATGATTTTATTTGTGTACATTTTTTTATTTATAAAAGCAGTGATAGCCTAAAATTACAAACCTAGAAGAAGTAATACAAAAACAAAAATTTTAGGCCAAGCTCAAAGGAAATTGCTATTGTCTCTTTCACAGGCTTCCTCCACTGCAACCAACACCTATGCTGAAAATGGTTGTTAGGTGTCTTTTGCTGTCACTGGACTATAAGCTCCTTAAGGACAGGAAATGCATCTTAATCATCTTTGGATGCTCAGCTTCTCTCATTTTGGTTGGTGTCCATTTCATTTTCCACTTACATAGTATGATCCTGGTTTTTGTAGAATAGTATACAGGATTCTTCATACTTCATATTCACAGAACAATTTAAAAGGAGAATGTGCCAGCAAAGGAAGCAAGAAAGTTGGCAAAACAACAGATAGCAGTGCCGTCTGAGAACCAGCCATGGGAGAGGGGCCCTATGGGTCCAACCCAAATACCTAGTCCTCCTGATTTGGAGAATGGATGCACCAAGACACCAGAACCTTCTGCTAACCTTTGCGACAGTCAAACACCCCTATTCTGATTCCAGGCTCACTAGATAATCAAGAAAAGGAGTGTTACCAGGTCATTTGAACTTAGATTTCTAATTTTTCTTATTATAATTGAATAAAGTAGCATTGGATATACCTATAAGTCCCTTGTGAGCTTTGTGAGGGTGACTCAGAATCCACGAATCAGATCAGCTCTGGGACAAAGAGAGAGTTTCTATGTATGGATGAGGCTGAAGTCACAAAATGGCCCCTGTTGGATAACACATCTACCTCCAAACATTTGCTTTTGCATTTTCCCAGCCTGAGGCTTGGTGCTGTTTAGATAGGCTGAATTAGACATGACCACTGGCTACAAGACTTTCACAGTCTAATAAATGAAAAGATACGGCAGGGTGGGGAGCAGAGAAAACTATAGTCCTGTGTGCTAAGATAGATTGTATGAGCACAGTAGGAGAGCAAAAGAAGGGAGCTGTCAGTTCTACCTGTTGTGTCAAGGAGAAGCCTTGGGTGTTATGGGAGAAAGCTGTGTTTTCATAAACATCCTCTAGGCATGGAGTAGCAGTCATTAGAAAGCAGTTGGGAGGAGGCACTAACTAAAGAAAACATCAGGGAATCTTGAGGTTGACCAACTTTATAGGTTAAGTAATGTATTTACAAGGCTACCTGATTGAAAGTAAGTGCTTTAAATAACAAGCTGGAATCAAGATTGCTGGGAGAAATATCAACTACTTCAGATAAGTGGATGATACCACTCTAAATGGCAGAAAGTGTAGAGCAACTAAAGAGCCTCTTGATGAGGGCAAAAGAGGAGAGTGAGAATGTTGGCTTAAAACTCAACATTCAAAAAACTACGATCATGGCATCTGGTCCCATCACTTCATGGCAAATAGAAGGGGCAAAAGTGGAAGCAGTAATAGGTTTTATTTTCTTGGGCTCTAAAATCACTGTGAATGGTGACTGCAGCCATGAAATTTAAAAACACTTGCTCCTTGGAAGGAAAGCTATGACAAACCTAGACAGCATATTAAAAAGTAGAGATATCACTTTGCCAACAAAGGTATGTACAGTCCAAGCTATGGTTTTTCCAGTAGTCATGTATGGATGTGAGAGATGGACAATAAAAAGGGCTGAAGGCCCAGGAATTAATGTTTTTGAATTGTGGTTCTGGAGAAGACTCTTTAGAGTCCCTTGGACTTCAACGAGATCAAACCAGTTAATACTAAAGGATATCAGTCCTGAATACTCATTGGAAGGATTGATGCTAAATCTCCAATAATTTGGTCACCTGATGCAAAGAGCCAACTCATTGGAAAAGACCCTGAGGCTAAGAAAGATTGAAGGCAGGAGGAGAAGGGGGCAACAAAGAATGATATGGTTGGATGGCATCACCAACTCAATGGACATGAGTTTGAGCAAACTCCTATTTCAATTTCATAAAATAGGGTCAGTGATAGTACCAACTTCGTAGGTTTACTGAGGATAAATGAGACAGTATGTATAAAGCACTTCCAGCAGCACCTGGCACATGATAAGCATTAAAAAAATGCCCACTCTCCACGTAAGTGTGGCCACTCCAATCTGGCAGATTATGGAATAAGAGATCAAGCAATTTAGTGCATGGACTTCTTTTTTTTCTCACTTACTGAGGCTCTTCACAGCCAGAAAATGGAATGGAATGAAGGAGTGGGGGGGGGGGGGGTGCGAGTGGCATGAAAAGAAAACATTACCGTGCAAGTGAAAAGAAAAAAGAATCAAACAAAGAAAAAGGAAAGAAGAGAGAAAGGAAAACCAAAACAGAGAGTAAAGAAGAGAAATGACCCAAACTCACTGTGAGTGGGACAAAAATGACGAGCAGGGATTGTGTAGTGACAGAGGCTAAAGAAATGCCTTTCCTCTTTCTCTTGGCTTTACCACACCCAAGCCCCTCAGTTACTCTGAATTTCTTTTCTATATTTCTCAAAGTTTTATCTCATAATAGTTAACCATGCTCATTAGAGAATACTTGAATATATCAGAAAGTATTTTAAATGATATAAATGACCTGTAATCTCATCAGGCCAGAAGAACCCATTGCAAATAATATTGATTCATTCCTTCCATTTTTTTTCGAAAATATGTATATAACATAAATAAAATTAAATTCATATTTCTGGTACAACAGTAGATAAAATCAGCTGAAAGGAGTTTTATAAAATTAGTAGTACATGTTTGGAATAGTCTAATTTAAGATATTGACCGTGTGGTTCACATAAAATTCACTTTTGAGTGAGTGACTCACAAAAAGTGAGATAGCATCTCAAAGACATAATCAGCCATTCTCTCTGCAGATATGACATGCAGTGGAGCAGTTTTGTCTAAGTCTGAGACTCTGTGATGTGTTTCAGGATAAGAATAACATATTTATTCATTTATTTATTTTTAGTATAGTTTTCTACTTTTATATCTGTTGGGAAATTCAGGAAGACCTAGCAGTGCTATAGTCCTAGAGGAGAGGCTCAGTTTTAATCAGAGGAAGTGACTATCAGCTCTAAGCACAGATTAGGTGACATATAAATTTATGTACTCTTTTATATCCTGCTATATTACTTTACATTATCTTGTGAAAGTTGCTCAGTTCAGTTCAGTTCAGTCGCTCAGTCGTGTCCGACTCTTTGCAACCCCATGAATCGCAGCACGCCAGGACTCCCTGTCCATCACCAACTCCTGGACTTCACTCAGACTCACGTCCATCGAATCAGTGATGCCATCCAGCCATCTCATCCTCTGTTGTCCCCTTTTCCTCCCACCCCTAATCTCTCCCAGCATCAGAGTCTTTTCCAATGAGTCAACTCTTCGCATGAGATGGCCAAAGTACTGGAGTTTCAGCTTCAGCATCATTCCCTCCAAAGAAATCCCAGGGCTGATCTCCTTCAGAATGGACTGGTTGGATCTCCTTGCAATCCAAGGGACTCTCAAGAGTCTTCTCCAACATCACAGTTCAAAAGCATCAATTCTTCAACGCTCAGCCTTCTTCACAGTCCAACTCTCACATCCGTACATGACCACAGGAAAAACCATAGCCTTGACTAGACGGACCTTTGTTGGCAAAGTAATGTCTCTGCTTTTCAATATGCTATCTAGGTTGGTCATAACTTTCCTTCCAAGGAGTAAGTGTCTTTTAATTTCATGGCTGCAGTCACCATCTGCAGTGATTTTGGAGCCCAAAAAAATAAAGTCTGACACTGTTTCCACTGTTTCCTCATCTATTTCCCGTGAAGTGATGGGACCGGATACCATGATCTTCGTTTTCTGAATGTTGAGCTTTAAGCCAACTTTTTCACTCTCCTCTTTCACTTTCATCGAGAGGCTTTTTAGTTCCCCTTCACTTTCTGCCATAAGGGCGTTGTCATCTGCATATCTGAGGTTATTGATATTTCTCCCGGCAATCTTGATTCCAGCTTGTGTTTCTTCCAGCCCAGCATTTCTCATGATGTACCCTGCATAGAAGTTAAATAAGCAGGGTGACAATATACAGCCTTGACGTACTCCTTTTCCTATTTGGAACCAGTCGGTTGTTCCATGTCCAGTTCTAACTGTTGCTTCCTGACCTGCATACAGATTTCTCAAGAGGCAGGTCAGATGGTCTGGTATTCCCATCTCTTTCAGAATTTTCCACAGTTTATTGTGATCCACACAGTCAAAGGCTTTGGCATAGTCAATAAAGTAGAAATAGATGTTTTTCTGAAACTCTCTTGCTTTCTCCATGACCCAGCGGATATTGGCAATTTGATCTCTGGTTCCTCTGCCTTTTCTAAAACCAGCTTGAACACCAGGAAGTTCACGGTTCACATATTGCTGAAGCCTGGCTTGGAGAATTTTGAGCATTACTTTACTAGCATGTGAGATGAGTGCAATTGTGCAGTAGTTTGAGCGTTCTTTGGCATTGCCTTTCTTTGGGATTGGAATGAAAACTGACCTTTTCCAGTCGTGTGGCCACTGCTGAGTTTTCCAAATTTTCTGGCATATTGAGTGCAGCACTTTCACAGCATCATCTTTCAGGATTTGAAATAGCTCAACTGGAATTCCATCACCTCCACTAGCTTTGTTCATAGTGATGCTTCCTAAGGCCCACTTGACTTCACATTCCAGGATGTCTGGCTCTAGGTGAGTGATCACACCATCGTGATTATCTGGGTCATGAAGATCTTTTTTGTACAGTTCTTCTGTGTATTCTTGCCACCTCTTCTTAATATCTTCTGCTTCTGTTAGGACCATACCATTTCTGTCCTTTATCGAGCCCATCTTTGCATGAAATATCCCCCTGGTATCTCTAATTTTCTTGAAGAGATCTCTAGTCTTTCCCATTCTGTTGTTTTCCTCTATTTCTTTGCATTGATCACTGAGGAAGGCTTTCTTATCTCTTCTTGCTATTTGTTGGAACTCTGCATTCAGATGCTTATATCTTTCCTTTTCTCCTTTGCTTTTTGCTTCTCTTCTTTTCACAGCTATTTGTAAGGCCTCCCCAGAGAGCCATTTTGCTTTTTTGCGTTTCTTTTCCATGGGGATGGTCTTGATCCCTGTCTCCTGTACAATGTCAGAGACCTCATTCCAACTCTGCAACCCCATGGACTATACATTCCGTGGATTCTATCAAATCATGAAAATAATTCTAAATGACTGCATTATCTATTCATTATGTAGATTTTAAAATTTTTCATATACCATTTATTATAATTCACTTGGTTCATTTCCATCTCTTCCACTGTTATTAATAACATTGTAGGGTACAGATCAGATCAGTCACTCAGTTGTGTCCAACTCTTTGCAACCCCACGAATCAGCACGCCAGGCCTCCCTGTCCATCACCAACTCCCAGAGTTCACCCAGACTCACATCCATCGAGTCAGTGATGCCATCCAGCCATCTCATCCTCTATTGTCACCTTCTCCTCCTGCCTTCAATCTTTCCCAGAGTCAGGGTCTTTCCCAGTGAGTCAGTTCTTCACATCAGGTGGCCAAAGTATTGGAGCTTCAACTTCAGCATCAGTCCTTCCAATGAATATTGAGGGTTGATTTCTTTTAGGGTGGACTGGTTGGATCTCCTTGCAGTCCAATGAACTCTCAAGAGTCTTCTCCAACACCACAGCTCAAAAGCATCAATTCTTCGGTGCTCAGCTTTCTTTAGCATCCAACTCTCACATCCTGACTACTGAAAAAGCCACAGCTTTGACTAGATGGACCTTTGTTGGCAAAGTAATGTCTCTACTTTTTAATATGGTGTCTAGGTTGGTCATAGCTTTTCTTCCAAGAAGCAAGTGTCTTCTAATTTCATGGCTGCAGTCACCATCTGCAGTGATTTTGGAGCCCACAAAAAATAAAGTTGGTCACTGTTTCCATTGTTTCCCCAACTACTTGCCATGAAACGATGGGACTCAATACCATGATCTTAGTTTTTTGAATGTTGAATTTTAAGCCAACTTTTCCACTCTTCTTTCACCTTCATCAAGAGGCTCTTTAGTTCTTCTTTGCTTTCTGCCATAAGGGTGGTGTCATCTGCATATCTGAGGTTATTGATATTTCCCATGGCAATCTTGATTCCAGCTTGTGCTTCATCCAGCCCAGCATTTTTCATGATGTACTCTGCATATAAGTGACTTATTTTATGCAGGATGCCAATATACAGCCTTGACATACTCCTTTCTTGATTTGGAACCAGCCTGTTATTCCATGTCCAGTTCTAACTGTTGCTTCGTGCTGCTGCTACTGCTAAGTCGCTTCAGTGGTGTCTGACTCTGTGTGACCCCATAGACGGCAGCCCACCAGGCGTCCATGTCCCCAGGATTCTCCAGGCAAGAACACTGGAGTGGGTTGGCATTTCCTTCTCCAATGCATGAAAGTGGAAAGTGAAAGTGAAGTCGCTCAGTCATGTCCGACTCTGTGCGACCCCATAGACGGCAGCCCACCAGGCTCCTCCGTCCATGGAATTTTCCAGGCAAAAATACTGGAGTGGGGTGCCATTGCCTTCTCCGCCTATAATCACTGCTGCTGCTGCTGCTACTAACACTAAACCCCGTGGCAACTAAGCATGTTCCCCACGCCCAACATGTCTGCAAACTTCTATGAATGTTCAAAACCTTCAGAAGATTACTAAAAAGATGGATCTCTGCCTCAGCTGCCTGCTGCTAACATGAGTATCTGTCACACAAAAGGAAATATACTCTGATAGGCACGAAGGAGGAGAGAAAAATCTCTCCAGAAGAAAGTAAATTTTCCAGACGTGAAGGAATCACAAAAGGACAGGCAGAGCTGACCCTATGCCCTTGCTTGGGGTGGGAAGAAAGCCGGGAAAAGCAGACACTGGGAGTGCCCACTGACTAAGGGTTGCTCTGGGCCGTGAGCTCCGAGTGGTTCGGGACCAGCAACGATCCGCCCAATCACTTCCAGGAGAGCCCAGCCACTCCATGTCACCATACCTGAGCCAGCTCCTTAACGCGATTCTCCAGGGGTGCAGGCAGGCCTTCGGGAAGGGAAGAGGGCTGCCAGAATTCCTGGTCCAGTTCCACCCCAAGGGAATCGCTTTCTTCATCCATATCGCGGAAGGGGCTTCCATCTGGAGACTCACTAAGCAGCTGCTCCAAGTCCAAATCCATCAGCAAGTTCATGGCCATGGCCGCCTGCAGCAAGTCATTGTCAGAGGCAGAGCTGAAGAGCGAGAGCAAAGGGTAGGAGGCGCCTTCCAATTCCGCCAAGCCCTGAGCTTCCGCTGATGACACTGCTATGGGCTTATGCTCTTCGTCCCTCTTTCTCTGAGCTTCTTTCTCCTTTTGGAATTTCTTCAGCATCTCTTTAACACTCAAAGCCCCAGAATACTTCTTTTTCTTCTTCTCCTTACTGGCATTGAGGGCTGTAAATCCGGCTTTGGAAAACTTGGACTTTTCGATTTCTTCTTCTTGTCATAAGTGTCATCTTTTTTCTTCTTCTTTATCTTCTCACCACCTTCCTTCAACTTCCGCTAATGTGAAGAACTGACTTATTGGGAAAGACCCTGATGCTGGGAAAGACTGAAGGTAGAAGGAAAAGGGGACAACGAAAGATGATTGGATGGCATCATTGACTCGATGGACATGAGTTTAAGCAAGCTCCGAGAGTTGGTGATGGGCAGGGAGGCCTGGCATGCTGCAGTCCATGGGCCACAAAGAGTCAGACATGACTGGGCAACTGAACTGAACTGATAAGAACACAGTGCTTGACACTTGAACTAAGTATAATGCTAGTCATATCCCGCTATTAAAAATAACAAAAGAGTGGGAGGTGTGGCAGTTTTATTTACATAATTTCCAAATCTATTCTTTAAGACTATCATAACCTTAATGACATGCACACACACACATATACACTATAGTCCATCTCAGTTATAAATACAGATCCAGAGGTTCTAAATCCAATATGTGGCACTTGAATTCAACAATGTATTAACACTCAACACCATGATCAGGTAAGGTTCGTTTCAGGGGGTTATGAGTAAGTACTCAGGTTAATATAATTGAAACCAAAACTAAAATAGCAACATGTTAATTAAAACTTAAACACTGAAACATTCCCAAAATGTAACAAACAATGCAATTAAAGAGCAGCTAGCGGTCCCCTAAAATGAGAAGAAAGTATTAATATATTTCAATTATTGTTTAAAAAACTACAGTTATTGTTTTAAAATATTAAGCATAAACAAGTAAGTAATTGGAGAAGGAAACAGCAACCCACTCCAACATCCTTGCTTGGAGAATTCTGTGGACAGAGGAGTCTGGTAAGCTACAGTCCATGGGGTCGTGAGTTGGGCACCTCTTAGCAACTAACCTACCAAACCACCACCAAGTAGTAGGGCTTCCCTGGTGACTCAGTGGTATAGAATCTGCCTGCCAATGAAGAAGATGCAGGTTCAGTCCCTGGGCCTGGAAGATCCCCTGGAGAAGGAAATGGCAACCCACTCCAGTATTCTTTCCTGGGAAATCCCATGGACAGAGGAGCTGGTGGGCTGTACTCCATAGGGTCACAAAAGTAGACCACAACTTAGCAACTAAACAACACGAACAGCACAAAGTAAGTAATACGGCCTCCCACAGTCTCACTTCTTAGAACCACCATTAAAATTTTATGTATTTTCCTCCAGGGCTTTCTTCTTCAATCTTTAAAAAATTATATTAATTAACACAGTATTGTAAAAACTAAAATATTCTAGCAATACACTGAGATAAAAAGTAAAAATTTCTCTTACTCCCTCCTACTATTACTTCACAAGAGTTACTTTTAACAAAAGTTCACAAACTGGTGTACATATTTCCTTTATATAAACTTCTGCTTTATATAAATATGTACTTGATATGCAAATCTAATTTTGTTAAATATATGATATCTAATATAATCTATAAATGTGCAAATATACACATAATATATATATGTGTGTGTATATATATATATACTTATACATGTGTCTTGCTTTTTTCACTGAATTTTGAATCTGAATGGTTTATAAGGCTGAATTAGAGAAGCCCAACTAAATATACAAATATAGCCAGGGAATTCCTTGGTGCTCCACTAATTACAACTCTGCAATTCCATTGCAGGGGCCCAGGTTTGGTCCCTGGTCCAGAAACTAAGATCCCACAACCCACAAATATGTGCCAAACATATTTGGCACAGCCAAAATATGTTTATAAATAAATACATATATATATATATATGAAATCAGTTAGACCTCTGCAGTTCTTTCCCATAGAGGAAGAGCTTACCTAGAAGACTTACTGCAGAGATACAAGAGAACCTGCATGGATCTAAGAAGGAACAAATAAAGGATTAATCCAGTCTTCTCTAATCTCACCAATCAGATAAGTCATACAAAATTCTCAAACTTCCATGTGTCATTAGGAGAGAGAGGGAAATGTGCAAACCATTTTTGCCAACATTCACTTTTATAGGATAAATATTCTTATTTCTTGGGCCAAGACTGGAAGGTGGGGAGGACTAAATGATTCCAATTACACAGGACACAGGATATAGCATGGAAATACCACAATTTATTTAGTCATTTGCCTATGAATAATTTTTTATTATTCCAAATATTGCTGCAGTAAACAGTTGGATAACAAATGTTCTGGAATAAGATTCCTAAAAGTAGAATTGCTAAGTCACAGTGCATATATACTTTTATTTTTATGTATTGCTTCACTTTAATTTCATTTAATTTCATTTTAATTTGAAAACTAAACCAAGCACATGGTGTCAAGAGTTGCAGAAGCACAGCAGAGTAGGAAGCTGAAAGGCAATAATCTCCTTCGATACTTTTACTGGCCACCACAAAACTCTAACATTTGTTACATCACTATTTTCTTGATTTATCCAAAAATGACCCTGTCTACTGTCTCCTCAACTATGAATAAATAGAGATGATGTATCATAGTCCACAGTGAGAAAATTTAATATTACAATATATAATTCTCACCTATTTAATTTAGATAGTTAAATAATTTTAATAAAATTACAATAAATCACCTTACATAACTGGATCTTCTTATACAAAAGAATGAACTAGAACATCTACCTCATACTATGTACAAATATTAACTTGAAATGAGCCAAATACTTATATGCAAGAGCTAAAAGTACAAAACCTTAGTAGAAAACATAGGTATAAGTCTTTGCAATCTTGGATTAGGCAACGATTTCTTAGATATGACACCTAAAGCACAAGCAACCAAAAATAAATAAATAAGTAATAAATACAGCTTCATCAAAACTAAAAACCTTTGAACATTAAGGGACACTATCAATAAAATGAAAACTCAACCAAAGAATGGGAGAAAATACATGCAAACCATATATCATATGAAGAAGGTCTTATATCCAGAAAATACAAGAAAGCTTTACAACTGAAAAATAAAAATGAATAGCAATTTTTAAAATAAGCAAAAATTTTTTTTAAATAAGCAAAGTTTTTGAATAGATGTTTCCCTGATTAAGAAAATATGCCCATGGTCAATTAGCATATGAAAAAATGCTTAGTACCATTAGCCATCAATGAAATGCAAATAAAAACTACCACAAGAGGAATTTTACTTCCCATAGGGCAGCGTAAGGAGCTCCAAAGGCCCATGCCCCAGTAAAACTGGTGAAAACAATATATTTTGAAAAAAATTTTTTCAAGTCTCTGAAACTGGCTCTAAAGGCATAGCAAATGAAGAAAACTTTATTCAATATTTCAATGTATTTAGGTAGGAAACATTTTTTTCTAAGATGACCGAGACTTGAATTCATAAAAGAAAATGATGACATATTTGAATCACATGTGTTTTACAAATATATGACATAATATAAAGATATGATAAGGCAACCAGTTGTGAAAAATGTTTGAATTCTATGCAATCAATCTGATATTCATATTGTATAAAAAGTACTCACAAGTCAATAAAATAATGAGTATCTAATTTATTGTATTGGAGAAGGAAATTCAACCCACTCCAGTATTCTTGCCTGGAAAATTCTATGGACAGAGAAGCCTGGCAGGTTACAGTCCAGGGATCACAAAGGCCTGGACATGACATGCCAGTGGAATCGAGCAGTATATGATCTTTTGTGTACAGTTTCTTTCCCGAGCATTACATCTTCAAGGTTCATCTGTGCTGTTGCATGTATCAGTGTTCCATTCCTCTTGTTTGAGAGGGTCTCCAATTTATTGTATATTTTATATATAACACACATATATACAGATAATTATATAATATAAATATACAAAAATACTCAATTACTAGGTGAAATTTATAAATCCTTTGGAGTAGGATAATACTTTCTAAGCATGTTATTAAAGGCAGAATCACGAAGGTAAAAATTTCAAGTTTAATAACATAATTTAAAATGCTCTATATGCTATAAAATCAGAGAAGGCAATGGCACCCCACTCCAGTACTCTTGCCTGGAAAATCCCATGGATGGAGGAGCCTGGTGGGCTGCAGTCCACGGGGTCGCTAAGAGTCGGACACGACTGAAGTGACTTAGTAGCAGCAGCATATGCTATAAAATAGCCAAATTCAAATTTTTAATATGCTTGTTAAAAAATGAAGGCTAAATGTTCTTAGTATACAAATACATGAAGTTCACATAAATTGAAGTTTTAACTATTATTTTATCTCTGTTGGCTCATGTCTTTCACATCCACAATTGCCATCAAAGAACAGCAGTACTGAGTTGATTCTCTTGCTCAGGTACTATGATTTCTAATACAGTATATTCATCTCAATTCCCAAGAAGAGCTGTGTTAAAGAATGTTCAAACCACAGAAAAATAGAACTCATCTCCCATGCTTGTAAGGTTATGCTCAAAATCCTTCAAGCTAGGCTTCAGCATTACATGCACTGAGAACTTCTAGATGTCCAAGCTGGGTTTAGAAAAGGCAGAGGAGCCAGAGATCAAATTGCCAGCATTCACTGGATCATAGAGAAAGCAAGGGAATTCCAGAAAAACATCTACCTCTGTTTCATTGACTACACTAAAGCCTTTGCCTGTGTGGGTCATAACAAACTGTGGAAAACTCTTAAAGAGATGAAAATAACAGACCATCTTATCTGTCTTCTGAGAAACCTGTATGCTGGTCAAGAAGCAATAGTTAGAACCTTGTATGGGGCAACTGACTGGTTTGGGATTGAGAAAGTAGTATGACAAGGCTGTTTATTTAACTTAAATATAAAGTACATCATGAGAAATGCCAGGCCGGATGAGTTACAAGCTGAAATTAAGACTGCCAGAAGAAACATCAACAACCTCAGATATGCAGATGATACCACTCTAATGGCAGAAAGTGAAGAGGAACTAAAGAACCTCTTGATGAGGGTGAAGGAGGAGAGTGAAAAAGCCAGCTTAAAACTATTAAAAAACTTCCATGATCTTAGTCCCATCATTTCATAGCAAATAGAAGGGGAAAAGGTGGAAGCAGTCACAGCTTTACTCTTCTTGGGCTCTAAAATCATTGCAGGTGGTGACTGCAGCCATGAAATTAGAAGACTATTGTTTCTTGGCAGGAAAGCTATGACAAATCTAGACAGTGTGTTAAAAAGCAAAGACATCACTTTGCTGACAAAGATCTACATGGTCAAGGCTATGGTCTTTCCAGTAGTCATGTACGGCTGTGAGAGCTGGACCATAGAGAAGGCAGGGAACCCAAGAATTGATGCTTTCAAACTGTGGTCTGGAGAAGACTCATGAGAGTCCCTTGGTCAGCAGGGAAATCAAACCAATCTTAAAGGAAACCAACCCTGAATACTCATTGGAAGGACTGACGCTGAACCTGAAACTCCAATACTTTGGCCACTTGATGGGAAAAGCCGACTCATTGGAAAAGACCCTGATGCTGGGAAACATTGAAGGCAGGAGGAGAAAGGGATGACAGAGGATGAGATGGTTGGATGGCATCGCCAAAGCAATGGACATAAACTTGGGCAAACTCTGAGAGATGGTGAGGGACAGGGAAGCCTGGCATGCTGCAGTCTGTGGGGTTGCAAAGAGGCGGACACAACTTGGCAACTGAACAGCAACAACAATATTATACAAAACATATCCTGCACCCTGGCCCCAACTCATTGAAATAAACATCAGTGTATGTACTTGATATTCTCTTTATGACCTCACAGCAATCTATTCTTGCCCTTCTCTACTCTGCTCTGTGTCCCAATGGGCTGTGGACACACCACACTGCATCATTTAGGCTCCTGGATGTCTACTTTTGATTGGATCCAGCTGATCTAAGGCACTAGCAGAAGATAAGAGGGTGGGGTAGAGAGGCCAGGGTAGGTGTGTCTGACTTCCCCCCTGCCCTAGCACTATGGTTCTGACAGTGCCTGTCTCACTACAACTGGTGCTCCTGTCAGGCAACCCTCTGCCACAGCTCTACAGCTCCAGCCTTCACTGGTCTCTGGTCTCATTCCTTTTTACCATTTCTTGTCTATCGGTGTTAATAGCTTTATTTTTAGTTAATGCCTTTCCTAGTCTCTGAATCACAACATTCTTTGTGGGTCCCCTTAACTTCCCCTTTACCTTGGTAAATAGTCCCTTCATTCAGTGATCTTCAAAATCCCCATGAATGTGCCTTCTATTTCCTGCAATCCCTGGCTAAGAGAGGAGAAGAATCCAAGGGCATCCAGATGTCATTTGTGATGGTGAAGAGAAGCAAAAGAAAGGGACCCATCACAGATTGGTAGGTGACTGTTTTAACAAGCAAGGGAAATTACATATGAGGCTTGTCTAGGGCTACTGCCACTACAATCTTAAAAGAGGCTTTAGTTGGGTTTATTCACATATACCATCTAGATATTCTCAACAAGGCATTGCTCTCACATCTGTGTCTTTGAAACTGGCTCCTACATTCCAAGGACAGAGGAGAGGATGAAAGTGAAAGTGTTAGTGCATGGACATGACTGAGCCATGTCCAACTCTTTGAAACCCTATGGACTGTAGCACACCAAGCTCCTCTGTCCATGGAATTCTCCAGGCAAGAATCCTGGAGTGGGTTGCCATTCCCCAGAAAGTCTCTAGCAGACTTCCTGACCCAGGGATCAAACCCAGGTCTCCCAAATTGCAGGCAGATTCTTTACTGTCTTAGCCACCAGGGGAGGGGATGAGGAACTTCCAATTGCCAAGGTCCAAGTCTCTAGTCCAGGGTCAACTTGTGGTCATATTCCTTTTGATGACCTCCTCCAATGTGGAGGGGCTGCAATCTTCTCTGAGTTGGTTTGATAAGAAATTCTCCCTGATCAGAATAGTCTTTGCTAAAGGAAACTATAACGAAGGTGAAAAGACAGCCTTCAGAATGGGAGAAAATAATAGCAAATGAAGCAACTGACAAACAACTAATCTCAAAAATAAACAAGCAACTCCTACAGCTCAATTCCAGAAAAATAAATGACCCAATCAAAAAATGGGCCAAAGAACTAAATAGACATTTCTCCAAAGAAGACATACAGATGGCTAACAAACACATGAAAAGATGCTCAACATCACTCATTATAAGAGAAATGCAAATCAAAACCACTATGAGGTACCATTTCATGCCAGTCATAATGGCTGCAATCCAAAAGTCTACAAGTAATAAATGCTGGAGAGGGTGTGGAGAAAAGGGAACCCTCTTACACTGTTGGTGGGAATGCAAACTAGTACAGCCACTATGGAGAACAGTGTGGAGATTCCTTTAAAAACTGGAAATAGAACTGCCTTATGATCCAGCAATCCCACTGCTGGGCATACACACTGAGTAAACCAGAAGGGAAAGAGACACGTGTACCCCAATGTTAACTGCAGCACTGTTTATAATAGCCAGGACATGGAAGCAACCTAGATGTCCATCAGGAGATGAATGGATAAGAAAGCTGTGGTACATATACACAATGGAGTATTACTCAGCCATTAAAAAGAAAACATTTGAATCAGTTCTAATGAGGTGGATGAAACTCAGTGGCGCTGGGGTGTATTTTCTTGGGGTCACTGGTAGATGGAACCAATGAATACAGTATACGAACGCATATATATGGAATTTAGAAAGATGGTAACAATAACCCTATATACGAGACAGCAAAAGAGACACTGATGTATAGAACAGTCTTTTAGACTCTGTGGGAGAGGGAGAGGGTGAGATGATTTGGGAGAATGGCATTGAAATATGTATAATGTCATATATGAAACGAGTCACCAGTCCAGGTTCGATGCACGATACTGGATGCTTGGGGCTGGTGCACTGGGACGACCCAGAGGGATGGTATGGGGAAGGATGAGGGAGGAGGGTTCAGGATGGGGAACATATGTATGCCTGTGGTGGATTCATTTTGATATATGGCAGAACCAATACAATATTGTAAAGTTTAAAAATAAATTAAAAAAAAATAAAAAGAATAATCTTTGTTAGAGGTAACCTATCTCCCCAGTCATGTCATCTTTAAATGAACTCCTAGGAAGTAAGTTATTGAGCTCTGGCTATGTCTGGAGAACACAAAACTGGTTCAAATTCTCCATGATGCCAGAGCACTAGAAGCAGCCAGAGTCGGGGTATGGGTAGGGGTGCTTGCTGCTGTAACCTAGACCTCAGCTGCACTTCTCTTATTCCTTGAGACTTAGAAAAGTCTCTGAAATTTTAGCCATCGTCAAACTTATGACTGAGTACTGAAGAAAAAGCTTTAAATTATCATTATTTGCCAATGATGCCTGTGAAGCCCAAGAAAATCAACTAAAAAAAAAAAAAAAAAAACTATTAGAATCAGTTTTTCTGTAAACTGACTGGTTTCCATAATGGTCATAAATGATGTATTATTTTTGGTTGTTCTTTCCTCCTAATATCTCATGACCTATCAAATAGAATCAATACCAAGCTTTAGCAATTCAAGCCAACATTTCCAGAATCTCTCCACCCAACTCCATTTTTGTTTTGAACTTCCCAGACCATTCAGGTTCCAACAGCAATCAAGGCCTGTCTGCAACAGAAGCGATCCCTGATGAGGCACTGGAGTTAACAAGATGATCAGAGAGGCTGTCAAGGTCAACAGCAAGACAAAAGCATCTGAGCTCCTGCTGGGCCAGCAAGGGGCAGCAAGCAAATGATGAAGCAGTCATTTGGACACTGTGACATTATGCTGAAGCAGGAAACATCAGATGTATGTGTGAATGCATGTGTATGAGTGTCTGTGCTTAAGATCCCAGTGGGAAAACACATGCTCTTCAAATGCCTATAACACACGTACATAAGTTGATCACATATTAGGCTTTAGTTGATCATATATCATATATACAAAGATATCAATAAAGCTCAAAAAAACAAAAATCATAGAGCATTTCACCAAAATAAAACCAAAAATTGATAACAGAAAGAAAAACAAAGGTTTTAAGCACATGGAAATAAACACAACTCATAAATGACCTGAGTTTTAAAAATAACCTCTAATTTATGGAATAATTAGAAATAAGTCATTGTCATCAAAGGAAAGCATTGCATGTAGCTATTTATTCCATGTGGCAAGCTGAAAAATTTTTGTAGCCTTAACAGTAATAATTTTAAAATGAGAATGATACAAAATATTCAATGAAAAGGCCTAGAAAATACTGACAATAATATAGCAAAAACAGTAAGTACACTAAACCATATAAAGATATGAATTATAGAAAACTAGTATAGTTAAAGGGGAGAAATCTACTTCTTTGAAATGACCAATAATTGGCACCTCCTGGGCAACTCTGCCCAAGAGATAATTTTAGAAAAAAGAAAAGGTAAAAAGAAAAGAAAAGAGATGTAGAAAGACAGAGGAGAAAGCACAAACACAATTAGAGTGCAGAAAAGATACATAAGCAGGGATAAAAATAAATCACTAGGTTCAGTATGATACCATATGTACTATTTTATAATTTTTTTAAGAAGGGGGTTATTTTCCACATTGTTCTAGAGTAGTAGTTTCCAATCTTTTTCACACCATAAAATATTTTTTAAATTAACATGTTCATAACATAATGATGTAAAATATTTTACTTCTGCCAGGAGGTACTAGGCATCAAACTCGACTTCCCAGCATACCTGTAACCCATTTATGGTGTACTGGTTGGGACCTGTCTTCCTGAAGTCCCAGTAAAGGCAGTATTCCAAACCCAAGAGCCAGGTGAGACAATGAGGAAGGAAATGCAAAAAGGAGTAGACAAATGATTAAAATTATCATTTTAACCAGTTCAGTTCAGTTCAGTCGCTCAGTCGTGTCCGACTCTTTGCGACCCCATGATTCGCAGCACGCCAGGCCTCCCTGTCCATCACCATCTCCTGGAGTTCACTCAAACTCACGTCCATCGAGTCAGTGATGCCATCTAGCCATCTCATCCTCTGTCATCCCCTTTTCCTCCTGCCCCCAATCCCTCCCAGCATCAGAGTCTTTTCCAATGAATCAACTCTTCGCATGACGTGGCCAAAGTACTGGAGTTTCAACTTTAACATCATTCCTTCCAAAGAACACCCAGGGCTGATCTCCTTCAGAATGGACTGGTTGCATCTCCTTGCAGTCCAAGGGACTCTCAAGAGTCTTCTCCAACACCACAGTTCAAAAGCATCAATTCTTCGGTGCTCAGCCTTCTTCACAGTCCAACTCTCACATCCATACATGATCACTGGAAAAACCATAGCCTTGGCTAGACGGACCTTTGTTGGCAAAGTAATGTCTCTGCTTTTCAATATGCTATCTAGGTTGGTCATAACTTTCCTCCAAGGAGTTAGTGTCTTTTAATTTCATGCCTGAAGTCACCATCTGCAGTGATTTTGGAGCCCAAAAAAATAAAGTCTGACACTGTTTCCACTGTTTCCCCATCTATTGCCCGTGAAGTGATGGGACCGGATGCCATGATCTTCGTTTTCTGAATGTTGAGCTTTAAGCCAACTTTTTCACTCTCCTCTTTCACTTTCATCAAGAGGCTTTTGAGTTCCTCTTCACTTTCTGCCATAAGGGTGGTGTCATCTGCGTATCTGAGGTTACTGATATTTCTCCCGGCAATCTTGATTCCAGCTTGTATTTCTTCCAGTCCAGCATTTCTCATGATGTACTCTGCATATCAGTTAAATAAGTAGGGTGACAATATACAGCCTTGATGTACTCCTTTTCCTATTTGGAACCAGTCTGTTGTTCCATGTCCAGTTCTAACTGTTGCTTCCTGACCCACACACAAATTTCTCAAGAGGCAGATCAGGTGGTCTGTTTTTCCCATCTCTTTCAGAATTTTCCACAGTTTATTGTGATCCACACAGTCAAAGGCTTTGGCATAGTCAATAAAGCAGAAATAGATGCTTTTCTGGAACTCTTGCTTTTTTGATGATCCAGCGGATGTTGGCAATTTGATCTCTGGTTCCTCTGCCTTTTCTAAAACCAGCTTGAACATCAGAAAGTTCACAGTTCACATATTGCTGAAGCCTGGCTTGGAGAATTTTGAGCATTACTTTACTAGCGTGTGAGATGAGTGCAATTGTGTGGTAGTTTGAGCATTCTTTAGCATTGCCTTTCTTTGGGATTGGAATGAAAACTGACCTTTTCCAGTCCTGTGGCCACTGCTGAGTTTTCCAAATTTGCTGGCATATTGAGTGCAGCACTTTCACAGCATCATCTTCCAGGATTTGAAATAGCTCAACTGGAATTCCATCACCTCCACTAGCTTTGTTTGTAGTGATGCTTTCTAAGGCCCACTTTACTTCACATTCCAGGATGTCTGGCTCTAGGTGAGTGATTGTACCATTGTGATTATCTTGGTTGTGAAGATCATTTTAATAATTGGCACCATATTAATAATAATATGTGGATAGAGTTATGTAATTATATATGATGAAGGGAAAAATGGGGAACACCCCAAGATAAAACCATAAGCAGAAGAGTTAAAAAGTGATTCAGTGGAACTCTAAGTAATTTGGGATCAGTGAATTATTAACAATTATCAGAATTATTAATGGGGAAATCTCAAAGTTGACCAGTCCCTTTTCCTCTGCTTATGCTGAGCAGTAGGCTACAATCTCAAGGCTAGAGCAGAGAGTGTTAACACTGGGGATAGACATTTATGACAGTTCTCCAGGTAGCTTAGAAAAACCAAGATGGATGTATTGCACCAACAATCCAAAAATTTATAAAATATTGACATACTCCATGTGGCAATATGTTATACTTCTTCAAACAGTAAAAAGAAGCTCATCAGAAACTATTTCATAGATATGTAAACAGAGATTTTCAACCCAAAAGTGAGGTGACAATCAAGAACCACCAAGCATTAAGGAAAACCTATACTCTGAAAAAGAGAAACACAATTTCACAAATAGAAAAGAGAATGCCTAATAAAAATATCACAAAATTATGTTAAAATTACTTCAATTAGTAAATCATACATTTTACAAAATGATGCTTCCATTAAACATGAAATACTTTGGATTATGATCACTGAAAAAAAATAGTTGAATTCATAGATAAGAAATAGAATGAACTGACTAAGAGAAAGAAAATGGTTAAAGAAGGGGTTGGAGGGACTTCAAAAGAAAATTGAGTCATTTTCTCCGTGGTTAGGATTTGCACTTCCGCTGCAGGTGCGTGGTTCCATCCTTGGTATAGCTACTAAGGTCTCTCATGCATGCATGCTAAGTCGCTTCAGTCATTTCCACCTCTTTGTGATCCTATGGACTGTAGCCCGCCAGGCTCCATCTGTCCATGGGATTCTCTAGGCAAGAATACTGGAGTGGGTTGCCAGGGTCCCACATGCTGCTTGGCCAGGAAAAAGTAAAACAATACAGAGAAAAAAGTTTGGAAAACATTAGGGAAAAGTTGACATATGAAAGATACATCCAGAAACTCAAGTCCTATTTAAGAGGAATTCCAAAAAGAGCAAAAAAAGAAAGTGGAACAGGGGCAATAGTCCAAGATAACCTTTAAGAAAATTTCACACAGCTGAAGGAACAGAGTCTTCAAGTTCAAATGTCCTACTGAATGATAAGTGTGATGAATGTAGTAGAAGCCCAAATCCAGATCTCACTGAAGGGGAATGATATGGTACATGGAGATACTGATTACTTTTACACATCAATCTAAAATATGAGCTAAAGTTTTTAAGAATTTAACTCATTCGAAAATTTAATTCATGATTGACATGTACACACTGCTTTATAGATAACCAGCAAGGACCTGCTGTATAGCACAGGGAACTATGCTCGATATTCTATAATAACCTAAATGGGAAAAGAACTTGAAAAAGAATAGATACATGTATGCCTGCATGCCAAGTCACTTCAGTCGTGTCCAGCTCTGTGTGTCCTTATGGACTGTAGCCTGCCAGGCTCCTCTGTCCATGGGATTCTCCAGGCAAGAATACTGGAGTGGGTTGCCATGACCTCCTTCAGGGGATCTTCCCGACCCAGGGATCGAACCCATGTCTCTTATGTTTCCTGCATTGGCTGGCAGGTTTATTTACCACTATCACCACCTGGGAAGTCCAGATATATGTGCGTGTATGTATATATGTATATAAACTGAATCACTTTTTGTACACTTGAAACTAATACAACATTGTTAATCAACTATACTTCATATAAAATAAAAATTTTAAAACTTAACTTATCCATTTACATTGGAATGTAAATTGCTACAATTTTTGAATACATTTTAGCATTACCTAGAAATTTTTTTTAATATGCATAATCTAACTGTACTGCCCTCAACAATCACCTTATTCTGTTTCCATTCTGATTTGATAGCACTGTTTCTTAATTCTGGGGATAATCATCAAGGACAGATCATTTCCCACCCTAGAAATATTACTTCATTTCATGAAAGAGTATTTCAGACGGTATCTTCAGCTCCCCTTCCACCCCCTCACTCCCCTTTACCAAGCCATCACTCTGGGACATGCCATTTGCATCCTAATACCTCGCCACCTGTCTACTCTTCCTGTCGCTTCAGCTGCCACCCAGCGCAGGCCACCACACTCCTCACGTACACAGCATCAGTAGTCAACTAGTTAGAATCTCTGCATCCACACTCATTTCCTTCTAATTCATTCTCTATACCCCAACTTCACAAAGATCTTTTCAAAACACAAATCTGTTCATGTATGCCCTGGGCTTAAAATTTTCAAAGGGGTATACAAGAGATTTCAATTGTTATTGAATTCATGTTATTTGGATGGTAACAATAACCCTGTGTATGAGACAGCAAAAGAGACACTGATGTATAGATCAGTCTTATGGACTCTGTGGGAGAGGGAGAGGGTGGGGAGATTTGGGAGAATGACATTGAAACATGTATAATTATCATGTATGAAACGAGTCGCCAGTCCAGGTTCAATGCACAATACTGGATGCTTGGGGCTGGTGCACTGGGACGACCCAAAGGGAGGGTATGGGGAGGGAGAAGGGAGGAGGGTTCAGGATGGGGAACACATGTATACCTGTGGCAGATTCATTTCGATATTTGGCAAAACTAATACAATATTGTAAAGTTTAAAAATAAAATAAAATTTTAAAAAAAAAGAACTCAAAAAAAAAAAAAAGAAAGAAAACCATAATGGAAAAGAAGATGAAAAAGAATGTATGTATAACTGAGTTACTTTGCTGTGCAGAAGTAATTAATACAACACTGTAAATCAACTATACTTCAATAAAAAAAAGAAACTTACAAGCAAAAAAAAAAAAAAAGAAGTGTGATTCAATTACAGGGCTTCAGATTGGAAGTGGTAACATGAATAGTCTTTACATGCTTCTTTATACTCTGTATGTGAAATATTTCTCACATAAGAAAAACAGACAAAAAAATTTTTTTAATGAAACCTCAAGATAAAATATAGAAATAGAGCCTTTTAATAGCTTCCTTAACATGGCATTAAGATCCTACATCCCTAATCCCTGTTACCTCTCCAGTCATATACCACATACTGAATTCTGGATTCTTAGCCTGGGATTTGCTTCTTGCTGCCACAGAATCTCTGTTGCTTCTGTCCATCACACTCTCTACAGCCTACCCTCCATAAACTCCCTGGTTAATTCCTACCCAAACTTTAGATTTTAATGTAAATTTCACTTTCTTGGAGCTGTCTTTCTTGACTTCTCCAGTCTAGGTATACATGTGTATATATATATATATATATATATATATATATATATATATATATATATAATTCATTTGCATTATATATTCCTTTAAACATATATCTTGATTTGTAATAATATGCTGATTTGTATATTGTTTGACTTCTGTCTTTTGCCTTTACCAAAATAAGCTCCATGTAGGCAGGAACAGTGTTTGTTTGGTCTCCCTATTTCAGGATCTGGCATGGAGAGATTCATGAGTAAACACTAGTTGAATGAAGAAGTAAATGAGACATGAGGAGTGTAGGTTATGGTCAAAAACTTGGGACTTGGAGTTAAAGGGAAAGATGCTCTATTACCACTCCTGCTGTTTAGTTTTGGACGATGTGGGTAAGCGCCCCACAACTAGGTGTCCTTGGGTAAAATGAAGGTCATACCTGAACCCAAGCTATAAGACTCTAAAGAATATTAACTGAACAAGTACAAAGCACTCACACAGTGCCCAGCCCATAGCAGGCACTCAAAGTATTATTTATTTTAATATCTTATTTTTCTTCTTCAATGTTGCAAAATTTTCCTGCTGAAACATTCTCCCTGTCTGCTGCTCTTTTGAATATAATTTGATAATCCCTTAGGTGCTACTAAAAGTGCTTAGCATTTCAAGTCATCTATCAAGCATGTGAATGACAGGATGAGCTAAGAGGACAGCACCACCATTCTGTCTCAGAGCTGCCACTCTCTGAAAGGGGCTGGGCTTAGCTAGTGCAGAACTGGATCCACAGGCTGCAGCCCTGAGCAGGGAATCAATCCTCCTCAGAGTGACACGATGTGTCATTGAGCTGGAGACCTTTTGCTCTACCTTTTGCTCATTCCTTTCACTTCTGTTGAGTTCTCAGCATTTTTTCCCAAGGAAAATAAAGCTGTGTTCTGCTTATAGATGTGTTTTGGTTTTACCTTAAATTCATGTGCTTATATTAGGCAAGTCTTAAAAGCCTCAGAGTGTTAGCCAGGGAAAAACCCTATTGGTTTTTACTCAGAGGTAAGACTGATCAAGTTGTCAGAAATTCACAAATGACTAAGATTGTCTGAAGTTGAACCAACTTTTCCAAGTTTGACAGCCTGTGTTACTCTTAATAAACTCTGTGATGGCCAAAGGGGGTCAGTGACTGGGAACACTGGATTTAAAGTAGACTTTAATTACAGCTTATACCCCTGCTCTAGACCAATTAACCCCAGGGAGGGGCTTCAAAGTGTGCTTTCATTAGAAACTCAGGAGTCATTTTAACCTAATTGCTCCCTCATCACTATTTAAAACTGACACCTAAACCTTTCAGAATAAACTCTTAGTCCCTGACTCCTGACACTGTTCACCCTTGGTAAGTGCTCCCCAGAGGACCTGAACACTCTTACTAATTTCAGTAAATGGTTTCATGATTTTGACTGTAGAGTTAATGCTAACAAGTTCCAGAGGAACCAATTTCCTGCTTGAAGAAACTTCTTTACCAAGTTCCTTAATTATTCCCAGATAGTCATTGCCCTGTGAAATCATGTGGGCCAAGGGAGGTTGTTAATGGGCCACAGGTGGCGGCTATAGTTGAGTTACCAAGGAAACAGACCAACTGTACAGAGAGGCATGTTTGACATGGAGAGACCAGGGATCTGTAAACGCACGTATTTCTGCTTCGTCTCATTTTCTTTTAGCGAGAGGGGAATGGTGCCCCATAGTCAGCATATACATCCTCCCCTTAAAGTCATTGGAAAACAGTCTATAGTGAATTTGCTAAACCATTATTCTCAAACTTTTCCAGTCTCAGGACTCCTTTGCACTCTGACAATTCATAGAGAATCTCAAAGAGCTTTTCCTTATACATACAGATTATAGTAATTGATATTTACTGTACTGAAAATTAAAACTATTTTAAAATATTAATTTGTTTTAAAATGACAATAATAACCCACTACAACATGTTAACAGAAATAACATATGTGATAGAAAATATATTTTCAAAAAATATATAGATTTTTGCAAATTTCTTTAATGGCTGGCTTAATAGAATACAGCTGAATTCTCATACAATTCTGCAGTTGACTTCTGCATTCAATCAGTATGAGATATATTGTACAATAGACTGCAGCATGTAGCTTCTGGAAAACTCTACAATTCAAGAGAAAGAGATAAATAATATTTTAACGCTACTATGAAAATAATTTTTGATCTCACAGGGCTCCTAAAGAGGTCTCAGGGTCTTTTTAAAGTCCCCAAAGCAACTTTAAGAACCTGTAAACAAAATCACAGTTAAAAAATGGTCATTGAATATCTTTATATTGGAAACATAAAGCAAAACAATTAACCAAGAAAAAAGTTGGAGTTATTAATTGAAAGTATCTGTGCCCTATTCTTGATATTTACCACTTTAGGCCATCCTAACCAACTGCAAGGAGATCCAACCAGTCCATTCTGGGGGAAATCAGACCTGGGTGTTCTTTGGAAGGACTGATGCTGAAGCTAAAACTCCAATATTTTGGCCACCTCATGTGAAGAGTTGACTCATTGGAAAAGACTCTGATGCTGGGAGGGATTGGGGGAAGCAGGAGAAGGGGATGACAGAGGATGAGATGGCTGGATGGCATCACTGACTCAATGGACGTGAGTGTCAGTGAACTCTGGGAGTTGGTGATGGACAGGGAGGCCTGGCATGCTGTTATTCATGGGATCGTAAAGAGTCAGACACGACTGAGCAACTGAAATGAACTGAACTGAACCTATAAGGAGGTCCATCCTCATGCCACTGTTGTTGTTCAGTCGCTCAGTCGTGTCCAACTCTTTGCAACCCCATGGACTGCAGCTCATCAGGCTTCCCAGTCCTTCACCATCTCTTGGAGCTTGCTCAAAATCATGTCCATTGAGTTGGTGATGTCATCCAACCATCTCATCCTCTGTCATTCCCTTCTCCTCCTGCCCTCTATCTTTCCCAGCATCAAGGTCTTTTCTAATGAGTCAGCTCTTCGAATTAGGTGGCCAAAGTATGGGAGCTTCAGCTTCAGCATCAGTCCTTCCAGTAAATATTCAGGGTCGATTTCCTTTAGGATTGACTGGTTTGATCTCCCTGCTGTCCAAGGGACTCTCAAGAGTCTTCTCCAACTCCACAATTTGAAAGCATCAGTTCTTCAGTGCTGAGCCTTCTTTATGGTCCAACTCTCATATCCATACGTGACTACTGGAAAAACCATAGATTTGACTAGACAGACCTTTGTAGGCAAAGTAATGTCTCTGCTTGTTAATATGCTATCTAGATTTGTCACAGCTTTTCTTCTAAAAGACACTCCCCTAAAGACACTCTCCCTAAAAGACACTAGGGAGCAAGTGTCTTTTAATTTCATAGCTGCAGTCACCATCCCCGGTAATTTTAAGCCCAAGAAAATAAAGTCACTCACTGTTTCTGTTGTTTCCCCATCTACCATGAAGTGATGGGACCAGATGCTTAAAATGGCACATAGGATGACCCTATTTCTGGATGATAATGAGGAAAGCAGAGAAATTGCCCTAACATCAAAAACCAAATTTGTTATCATTTTATTTTGAAACATGACTTGATAATCTGCAAATTGCCAAATATTGTTAAGTTCAAAAAGTTTATTAACAAAGGCCACCATGTTAGGAGACATGGGCTCAATTCCTGGGTCAGGAAGATCTCCTGGAGAAAGAAATGGCAACCCACTCCAGTATTCTTGCCTGGAGAATCCCATGGACAAGAGGAGCCTGGCAGGTTACAGTCTGTGGGGGTCGAAAGAGTTGGACACGACTGAGTGACTAAGCACAACGTTAGGGAAAAAGGCACATAATACTTGGAAACAGTAATAACAAAGATTGAAAGAATTTTTATTTTTTCCATTTTTATTCTCTTAACACCTAGTTAAGAAGTCAAAGAAAGGGGGAACAAGAACTTTCTGAGAAGAAATGCCTTTTTTAGTTCCCCAAAGAAACTGTCTTACACTCAAATGATTCATGTTGATGGAATCATTTTGATCCCAGAAGAGCTACGTGAGGATACATGATGATCTGGGGTGGTGTTTCTGTGCTGCAAGGATAGTTGGTGTTGGTCTGCCCACAATCTCTGCTCAGGATCTATTTCAAGTTGACAGTTTTATCAGATGTGGCTGCCTCCAGGAGGGTCCTCCAGCTTGGGATGTACAGTGGCAACAACAGCTCAGTGCATGGCCACAAGAGAAATGCTTGGGGCCCATAAACCTGATTTGAGCATATTTCTGGGTCCTGTGTTTCTATCATGCAAGATACAGTTAAGCAAGCACAGGGGCCAAAAGCATGAACTCTGAAGTCCAAGAAACGTGTGTTCTAATCCCATCCAGCCACCAAATAATTTTGAATACTTGGACAAATTATTTAGTATCTCCCAACTCCTCTATTAAATGGTATTATTGTGAAAAATAAAATGAACTCATCCATATAGGGAACTTAACTAGGCATATACAAGTGTCCAATAAATGCTAGATATTTTTTAAAAGTAAGTTTCATTCTATTTTTCCTTTAGGTAACATCCTTCAGTGACTACCCCATAAACCTTCAAAATTTGAGTTCAAACTCCTTCAATTAATTCATAAAATCATTCACAGTCTGGTTTTATTTCGTGCCACTCCTCAGGTATTCTACACAGCTGTCACTTCAGACACTGGTATTTCTCCAAATGTAGAGTTCTCTTTTCTGTTTTTACCATATACCTAACAATAGTCTTAGAAATTATGATCACAATGAGAGAGTCAATTCCTAGGCAGGTTGCTAAGAAATCCGGGGGTCCCCAAGGAGAGAGGGGTTGCAAATTCTCAAGGAGGAGGAAAAAACAAACTTTTTTGGTCTACATTCCTTAGTCTTAGTCAATTACACAACTCAGTTTAAACTCTGTGCTAGGGATTCAGATTAGATCAGTCGCTCAGTCGTGTCCGAGTCTTTGGGACCCCATGAATCGCAGCACGTCAGGCCTCCCTGTCCATCACCAACTCCCGGAATTCACTCAGACTCATGTCCATTGAGTCAGTGATGCCATCCAGCCATCTCATCCTCTGTCGTCCCCTTCTCCTCTTGTCCCCAATCCCTCCCAGCATCTGAGTCTTTTCCAATGAGTCAACTCTTCGCATGAGGTGGTCAAAGTACTGGAGTTTCAGCTTTAGCATCATTCCTTCCAAAGAAATCCCAGGGCTGATCTCCTTCAGAATGGACTGGTTGGATCTCCTTGCAGTCCAAGGGACTCTCAAGAGTCTTCTCCAACACCACAGTTCAAAAGCTCAATTCTTTGGTGCTCAGCCTTCTTCACAGTCCAACTCTCCCATCCATACATGACCACAGGAAAAACCATAGCCTTGACTAGACGAACCTTTGTTGGCAAAGTAATGTCTCTGCTTTTGAATATGCTCTCTAGGTTGGTCATAACTTTCCTTCCAAGGAGTAAGCGTCTTTTAATTTCATGGCTGCAGTCACCATCTGTAGTGATTTTGGAGCCCAGAAAAATAAAGTCTGACACTGTTTCCACTGTTTCCCCATCTATTTCCCATGAAGTGATGGGACCGAATGCCATGATCTTCGTTTTCTGAATGTTGAGCTTTAAGCCAACTTTTTCACTCTCCTCTTTCACTTTCATCAAGAGCCGTTTTAGTTCCTCTTCACTTTCTGCCATAAGGGTGGTGTCATCTGCATATCTGAGGTTATTGATATTTCTCCCAGAAATCTTGATTCCTGCTTCTATTTCTTCCAGCCCAGAGTTTCTCATGATGTATTCTGCATATACGTTAAATAAGCAGGGTGACAATATACAGCCTTGACGAACTCCTTTTCCTATTTGGAACCAATCTGTTGTTCCATGTCCAGTTCTAACTGTTGCTTCCTGACTTGCATACAGATTTCTCAAGAGGCAGGACAGGTGGTCTGATATTCCCATCTCTTTCAGAATTTCCCACAGTTTATTGTGATCCACACAGTCAAAGGCTTTGGCATAGTCAATAAAGCAGAAATAGATGCTTTTCTGGAACTCTCTTGCTTTTTCCATGATCCAGTGGATGTTGGCAATTTGATCTCTGGTTCCTTTGCCTTTTCTAAAACCAGCTTGAACATCAGGAAGTTCACGGTTCACATATTGCTGAAGCCTGGCTTAGAGAATTTTGAGCATTACTTTACTAGCATGTGAGATGAGTGCAATTGTGTGGTAGTTTGAGCATTCTTTGGCATTGTCTTTCTTTGGGATTAGAATGAAAACTGACCTTTTCCATTCCTGTGGCCACTGCTGAGTTTTCCAAATTTGCTGGCATATTGAGTGTAGCACTTGCACAGCATCATCTTTCAGGATTTGAAATAGCTCAACTGGAATTCCATCACCTCCACTAGCTTTGTTCGTAGTGATGCTTTCTAAGGCCCACTTGACTTCACATTCTAGGATGTCCGGCTCTAGGTGAGTGATCACACCATCGTGATTATCTGGGTCATGAAGATCTTTTTTGTACAGTTCTTCTGCGTATTCTTGCCACCTCTTCTTAATATCTTCTACTTCTGTTAGGTCCATACCAGTTCTGTCCTTTATCGAACCCATCTTTGCATGAATTGTTCCTTTGGTATCTCTGATTTTCTTGAAGAGATCCCTAGTTTTTCCCATTCTGTTGTTTTCCTCTATTTCTTTGCATTGATCACTAAGGAAGGCTTTCTTATCTCTTCTTGCTATTCTTTGGAACTCTGCATTCAGATGTTTATATTTTTCCTTTTCTCCTTTGCTTTTTGTTTCTTTTCTTTTCACAGCTATTTGTAAGGCCTCCCCAGACAGCCATTTTGCTTTTCTGCATTTCTTTTCCATGGGGATGGTCTTGATCCCTGTCTCCTGTACAATGTCACAAACCTCATTCCATAGTTAATCAGGCACTCTATCTATCAGATCTAGGCCCTTAAATCTATTTCTCACTTCCACCGTATACTCATAAGGGATTTGAATTAGGTCATATCTGAATGGTCTAGTGGTTTTCCCTACTTTCTTCAATTTAAGTCTGAATTTGGCAATAAGGAGTTCATGGTCTGAGCCACAGTCAGCTCCTGGTCTTGTTTTTGCTGACTGTATAGAGCCTCTCCATCTTTGGCTGCAAAGAATATAATCAATCTGATTTCGGTGTTGACCATCTGGTGATGTCTATGTACAGAGTCTTCTCTTGTGTTGTTGGAAAAGGGTGTTTGTTATGACCAGTGCATTTTCTTGGCAAAACTCTATTAGTTTTGCCCTGCTTCATTCCATATTCTAAGGCCAAATTTGCCTGTTACTCCAGGTGTTTCTTGACTTCCTACTTTTGCATTCCAGTCCCCTATAATGAAAAGGACATCTTTTTTGGGTGTTAGTTCTAAAAGGTCTTGTAGGTCTTCATAGAACCGTTCAACTTCACCTTCTTCTGCATTACTGGTTGGGGCATAGACTTGGATTACTGTGATATTGAATGGTTTGCCTTGGAAACGAACAGAGATCATTCTGTCGTTTTTGAGATTGCATCCAAGTACTGCATTTCAGACTCTTTTGTTGACCATGATGGCCACTCCATTTCTTCTGAGGGATTCCTGCCCGCAGTAGTAGATATAATGGTCATCTGAGTTAAATTCACCCATTCCAGTCCATTTCAGATCGCTGATTCCTAGAATGTCGACATTCACTCTTGCCATGTCTTGTTTGACCACTTCCAATTTGCCTTGATTCATGGACCTGACATTCCAGGTTCCTATGCAATATTGCTCTTTACAGCATCGGACCTTGCTTCTATCACCAGTCACATCCACAGCTGGGTATTGTTTTTGCTTTGGCTCCATCCCTTCATTCTTTCTGGAGTTATTTCTCCACTGATCTCCAGCAGCATATTGGGCACCTACTCACCTGGGGAGTTTCTCTTTCAGTATCCTATCATTTTGCCTTTTCATACTGTTCATGGGGTTCTCAAGGCAAGAATACTGAAGTGGTTTGCCATTCCCTTCTCCAGTGGACCACATTCTGTCAGATCTCTCCACCATGACCCGCCCGTCTTGGGTTGCCCCATGGACATGGCTTAGTTTCCTTGAGTTAGACAAGGCTGTGGTCCTAGTGTGATTAGACTGACTAGTTTTCTGTGAGTTTGGTTTCAGTGTGTTTGCCCTCTGGTGTCCTCTTGCAACACCTACCGTCTTACTTGGGTTTCTCTTACCTTGGGCGTGGGGTATCTCTTCATGGCTGCTTATGCAACAGCAATATTTCCTGCTTGAGGACAGTTTCTCCTTCCTGAAAACCTTCTGGCTAATCCTGCTATCTTAAAATGTAAATTATGGGAGTGGGTCTAGTAAGATCTTTACAACCTCCAGACATTCTTTTGATTCATTGTAATAACTAATTAAAAGGTATATAACTCCATTGCTAACACTGGGGGGGGGGGCACTCTTTCTGCCCCCTTCTGATGTCTATGTCAGAAGCTTTCTCTATCTCTTTTATACTTTAATGAAACTCTATGTTATATTAATTATATACCTTTTAATTTTAATGAAATTAAAAGACGCTTACTCCTTGGAAGGAAAGTTATGACCAACCTAGATAGCATATTAAAAAGCAGAGACATTGCTTTGCCAACAAAGATCCGTATAGTCAAGGCTATGGTTTTTCCAGTGGCCATGTATGGATGTGAGAGTTGGACTATAAAGAAAGCTGAGCACTGAAGAATTGATGCTTTTGAACTGTGCTTTTGGAAAAGACTCTTGAGTCCCTTGGACTGCAAGGAGATCCAACCAGTCCATCCTAAAGGAGATCAATCCTGGGTGTTCCTTGGAAGGACTGATCTTGAAGCTGAAACTCCAATACTTTGGCCACCTGATGCGAAGAGCTGACTCATTTGAAAAGACCCTGATGCTGGGAAAGATTGCGGGCAGAAGGAGAAGGAGACGACAGAGGATGAGATGGTTGGATGGCATCACTGACTCAATGGACATGGGTTTGGGTGGACTCCAGGAATTGGTGATGGACAGGGAGGCCTGGCGTCCTGCGGTTCATGGGGTCACAAAGAGTCGGACACGACTGAGGGACTGAACTGACTGAACTGAAACTCTATTACACAAAAGCTCTGAGCGATCAAGCCTCGTCTCTGGCCCCGGATTGAATTCTTCTCCTCCGGAAGCCAAAAATCCCAGCATCTTTCATGGTTCAGCAACAACCTTTCAACAATCACCTCCTTCGGGAAGCCTTCCCTGATTGCTAGTCCTAAAGGGCTTACCCAGCAAAGTCTCCCAGTTATAAGTCTTAACCACAATTGTAACACTCACCACACAAGGTGGTAGAAATTAACTTATCTGTTTCAGTATTCAATTATAAGTCCCTAGAAATGAGTGCTTGTACCTGATCTTTGTGCTTAACATCTAGCACAGCAGCCAGCACATGGTGGCTATCCAATAAGTGACTTTTAATTTATGAACAAATACTCAAATGAGATAACAGGAGAAATCCATGAGTGTGTAAAGTATCAGGTGCTGATGATTATGATGATGATGTAATGCTGGTGGTTGTGTTGGCAAAAGAAGAGAGAAATATTGGGAAAGGAGATGGGGAAAGAGGGGAAGGAGGAAGAATTCAACTCGGCACTTCTGCTTCCAAGCCTAACAAAAAGATAGATACATCTACACCTACTAAGGACATGAAACTTGCCACTACATTTACCCTCCTTCTAAATCCATTGTGATGTGATTGATTCTAGTATTTCCTGTGAGTTCATCAGGAATGATTGGATGAACTATGGATAAGCTTAGCTCCCTGGACCTGCTGGGGTGAGATTATAGCAATTACATGATTGAGCTACTAGATGGCAGTGAGAAGTTAGTCCATTTTTTGGCGTAATTAACCCAACTTCTTCGGGAACTTTCCTTCATTTAGTGCTTAGGGATTGCTTCCCAGATCCACCTTCTCTGTCCCATGTACCCTGTCCCCTAACCTCCTAATATGAGTTCCTTGGTCCCTGGAATTCCTATAACTTCACAGCTTTCTAGTTCTTTCTCTGTTACCCATGTTATCACTTTGTTGATTTGTGTCTATCTTTTCCTCAAATAGAAACACATCACCCCAAAGCCTGACCCAGTGGTTCAGTATCCCTTCTTCTTTTTTGGATTCTTTCCATGGAACTTCATTCTGTGGTTTCTCCATTTTAAGAAGACCTCTCTCTAGCGCTCTGTAGCTCTGTTTCCCTAATACAGATCTCCATTCTGAGCCTGACCTATACATCCCTATAAGCTATCTACTTGACTTTGATTTCACAGAGACATCTCAAACTTCACTCCTCCAAAACTGGATTTCACCCCAAAAAGTCTTCTCTTCCAGTGTTCCACATCTCAAAAACTGGAAGTCCCACCCACTTTGCTCCAGAAATATGAGTTCATCCTTGACACCTCTTTCTGTTCTACCCCTCCCCTACATACAATCTATTACCAAGTCCTGCAATTTGATTTCTGAAATATGGATGGAATCATTCATACTGCTCCATTCCCACTGCCATTATCCTAGCCCAAGCCATGTCACTCTCACCTGGGCTAGAGCAGTTGCCTCTTCCTTGCCTACTTCCAGTCCTGAAATCGTCCCATGAATTATCTACTCAGCAGCCAGAAAGGCACTTTGAAGTACAAGCATGTCCATGTCACTGCTTTGCTCTACACATCCCTGGTCACCTATCCGTAGTAGGTGAAGTTCAGAGTTCTTACTGTAGTCATCAGACTTGGCATGTTCTGGCTTCTGCCTACCTCTTCATCTCACTCCTCCTCTCTGTCTCCGGTCTTCTCCCTTTCCTGGAATGACATCAAGTCCCTTCACATTTTGGATGGGTCCACACTCTGCAGGTGGGCCTGGCTAACTCCTATCAGCCTTTAAATGTCACTTTCTCTGGAGGCTATCCCTGTCCTCCTCTAGTGTCGTTCCTCCCCCAAGCCACTCCCTCCAGGTTACATAAGGTCTTCCTGTTATAATGTCTAGGCTGCTTGAGCTTTTCCTTTGTAACAGTTAATACAGCCATGTGTACTTGCACGTGTGTTTAGTCAGTTGTGTCCGACTCTGCATCCCTGTGGACTGTAGCCCAACAGGCTCCTCTGTCAATGGTATTCTCCAGGAGTGGGTGGCCATTCCTTTCTCCAGGGAGTCTTCCCGACCCAGGGATTAAACCCAGGTCTCCTGCATTGCAGGCAGATTCTTTACCGTCTAAGCCACCAGGGAAACTCCTAATGCAACCATAATTATATATTTATTGTATTTATTCAATAGAGTCAGGAGGAAGGCATTTTTCTCTACTCTTCTAAATGCTTCTGGCTGGTCTAAGAATTAAATTGACATGAGAAAATCAGAAAAAAATTAATAACATATATACATGGGAAAGACCCAGGAGAACTGATTAACCCATCAAAATAATCAAAGTCCTCCTCTTAAATACTGTGCTAGCTTGCTTGCTAAATCACTTCAGTCATGTCCAACACTTTGTGATCCTATGGACTGTAGCCTGCCAGGATCCTCTCTCCTTGGGATTTTCCAGACAAGAATACCAGACTGGGTTACCATGCCTTACTTCAGGGGATTTTTCTGACCCAGTGATTGAACCTGCATTTCTTACAACTCCTGCATTTGTCAGTTCAGTTCAGGTCAGTAGCTCAGTCATATCCAACTCTTTTCAACCCCATGAACTACAGCATGCCAGGCTTCCCTGTCCATCACCAACTCCTGGGTTCTTTACCAGTAGCATCACCTGGGAAGCCCTAAATACTATCCTCAGTTGAAGACAAAAGAGGATGTTGAGAGGTTGGGGGAGAGTCAGTTATGGGAGGTTATCAGGAAAAACACACTAAATAAGGATAGGGTAGGGCTGTTTTGCAGTTTCAAATCCTTGCTTGGCTCATTATAAGAGTTTCAAGAGATTTGCTCATCATCTTCTTCTATATCGAACCAGGAAGACATCTTACAAGTAGAAATTTCTTGTACAAATGTTTCTTATAAAAGGTAACTCCTACAAGGTTTTCCGAGTTTTTCCTGTCTGCTGTTTCTTAGAAATAACCAGCTTAAAATTTTAAAAGTGCCAAAGAGGCATATTTTGGGGTGGCAAACTCTGTTCCTCTACAATAGCTGTCTCTCTCATTGTGCTATCTTGTTATCTTTATGTTCTGAACACCTAACAGTGTATCTGGTACATACAAGTCAGTCAACAACTGTTGTTGAATAAATATTAATGGCTTCTTTCCCTCTCTCAAACTGGTCATTCTCCCTCCCACCAATGTCTGCATAAGCTTCACATACACAAAATTGGCTCGATACAAATAAGATAGCACTCATCCTTCCATTCTTAGTTGAAATATCACACCATCAGTGCACTGATAATGAAACACTAGAGGATGACATCGGCACTAGGATGAGAGTAAAGGGAAGAATCAAAAGGTGTCTTAAGGATACTGCTAATGAAAGCTTAGAGGGCTGAGGGAGATTATTCAGGTAGGACTTGCAGACTATTAAGCAGAAAAATCACAGGCCTAAAATGATGTCAGTTGAGCTTAAGCCAATGATAACAAACCTGGATTTACTACCTACCCTAATCACACTCTGACTTTGGGCAGAATTGCAATCTGAATCAGCCAGTTTGAACTTTTCTGGTCAGCACCTATGAGATGCAAGCTCAGAAAGAACATCCTTATCCAGTTATATAAATGGTTGTTGCAAGCAACAGTGCCACTCTTGGGGAATTTTGGATGGAAAGAACAGGATGAGATGTTCTGTGCTCTGGATTAAGCGAGCCCCCCCACCCAAATAGTAACAGTTTAGATGTGTATGTCAGGATGAATCTCAGTGACCCCAGATTCTTGCATTTTCCATACACAAAGCACTAAAATCATTTACTTGATGTATCCATTCTTCGTGATTAGCATCTTTTACCAAGATGATGTGATTAACACGTTTTACCAAGATGTATGCTTGACTAATTTCTTAGCCAAAAATGTATACATATACTGGCTTCTCCCCCACCTCTCTGGAGCAGTTCACTCAGAGCTACTGAGTGGCTGTCTCTGGGCTACTGTCCTCAGTGTGAGCATGTGTGTGCACTCAGTCGCTCAGTCATGTCTGACTCTTTTGTTGCCCCACGGATTGTAGCCTGCCAGGCTCCTTCATCCATGGGATTTTCCAGAAAGAATACTGGAGTAGGTTTCCATTTCCTTCTCCATGGGATCTTCTAAGCCCAGGGATAGAATCTGTGTCTCCTGCATTGGCAGGTGGATTCTCTATCACTGAGCCACCAGGGAATCCCCTGGGAATAATAAAGTTATGTTAATGAAGACAATGAAATGGTAAAACCATATACAGGTATACAGTAAGCTCCCTGGTGGGTTGGAAGTTTCACTTTTTTTCAGTTTTCATTCTATATGAAATTAGTATTAAAAAGCTGGCAAAGAATTATACTAGACAAAGTTAAATAGGCAAAAGAGACTTTACTCAAGACTGTTGCAATAGGGATGAGAGACTGACTCAACCTCTGCTGAAACAAAGAGCTGGAGAGATTTTAAAACCTGGGGTGAGGGGAATCATAGGCTACCTGTGCTTCTTAAATCACTGCCCCCAAAGAAAAGTAGACTTTCCCATATTTTTATGACAAGATAGTTTCAAAGGAGGCAGAGAAAGAATGCTTGCAAATTTTCTAAAGCACTCTGAGAAAAGGAAGGTCAGAGATTATGATCAGGAAAAAAGCCTGTCTAAAGCTGACTCAGGCTAAGATGGACAGTGAAGGCCATCTTGGTTAGAGCATTCATGTTATTCTAAGTCTAGCTCATGGAAATAGAGAGTAGAATGGTGGTTGCCAGGGCTGGCTGGGGCAGGATGGAGGAGATGATTGTGGGGAGATGGGGAGATGTTGGTGAAAGGGTACAAACTTTCAGTTACTAAGTGAATAATATACAGCATGGTAATCATGAGGTAATTAAAATAGGAAAAAGAGCCCAGAATGGCAATGGCTAAAAGATAAGGAAGGGAAAATCCAGCAAAAATAGAACAAATGAAGGTCCATGGACCAGAGTGAGGACCTCAGGTAGAACAAACAGCACTCCTGGCTATCCGAATTTACATAGGGCAGGCCCAGGGGGAGGAGAAAAAACATATAAAAAGAGGAGCCCAAGGGCCGGGGGTCCTTCTCTCTCTTCTCTTCGAGTCTTTTGGGTCGGCATGACTTCATGCCTTGAGGATGTATTTTCCTTTGTTTTCTAAATAAAACTGAGCTGTAACATGGAGCTGTTAACACTGGTCTGTTTGAGAGCTGTAACACTGGTCCGTCCGAAGGCTGTAACGCTGATCTGTTGCTTCACATTTTTATTGTGAAGAGACAGAACCGAGGAAATTACAGACTCCCCCAACATCTATGGTGCTGTGACTCGGATTTAACATGGCTGCACAGCAGGAGCCCGACTCGGTGAAAGCTCCCACAGTGGAAGCTGAACACAAAGAAAACACAGCACAGGGGAAGTAACAAGAAGCCCAACGTGCTGGAAACTGGGACAGTGAAAAACTCAGCAGAAAGCTCATGCGGCTCCGTCTCAGATTCCAGAAAACCTCTGGTTAAAGGTAGGAGGGCCTCCCTCCTGTGGCTGGAAGGACATATGCATAACAAAATCTTAATTCCTTTACAATCTCTCATTTCTTATTTCTTCAAACCCCCTGCTAACAGGCAAGTGGCAGTGGGTGCAACTGAGGGACTCTGGCAGGGTCTACTCCTCAATGTGTCCCAAAGGGTCCATTATCTGCTGGGCCCCACCAGCTGTTACCCAAGCCGGTGGGGCTTCTTCTGTCCTTAATCTTCTTTGCGCCAAGGATCAGGCCAGTGAAAACTGTGAGCACAGGTCAGGTATTTAGCAGATTTTCTAGCAGGTTACAAAGGGGATTCCTTGGCATGTTTTTCCCACTGCTTTTTCCTCCCATCCTTCAGCTCCTCTTTCCTAGGACTCGAGCCCAGCTAAAACCCGTGATGCCTGGCTTCAGGACCTAATGAAGCTCAGGCTCTGATGTCTCACTGCAAAAATTCAGTGAGAAACACAGCGATAGGTAAGAGGTGGATTTGTTCACATTCAGACAAAAGCACACCCTGCAGGGCGCGGGCCATTGCAGAGGGCAAAGGTTTAGGCCATGGAATTCAGTCTGGCTAGGTTTTGCGAGCTGGGTGAATTCATATGCTAATGAGTGGGACGATCATCCCAACAACTGGGGAATCATTCACTCCTCCATCTTTTGACAGTGCCTTGGAACTGTCTTGCCACCTCTGAGTGTTTCATTTAGCTTATAGATTGAGGATTAAGGTTTACTTGAATTTGACTTGTCATCTTGGACCCAACTGATTTTAATCCGTTTATGTTATGCCCGTGTGCTATCTCATTTTTTCAAAAATTGTGCCCTGCCCCCTTCCCTCCTGTTTCATGTTCTTTTTCTGAACCCTGTCCAGGCGCACAATGTTGCCTCTACAATCTTCTGGAGGGACAACCAGAAAATAGCTGGTCCTTGGGAGGGAAATACTGTATAATATCCAATCCCTCTAGATATTCAGGCCTTCATCTTCCATGTTTCCTACATGTGCAACATCAGCATCTCTCAGTGAACCCGCTAGGGTGGGAGACAGGCACACAATGCCTGCTAGAAGTCCATCTGCTGGCATCCCTTCAAAGGCAATTGGGCTCCCAGGGATAATGTTTGCCACTTTGGGAGTTAGCCCTGCAGGCCGTTTGGGCCCAAACCCTTACCACCCTTCTCCTAAAGTTACAAACATATCCCCAGATCAAATCTCCACTCCACTTTTATGGAACATCTGGTCTGTTGCCTCTTATCAATCTGTTTTAAGCCAATTACTAACTCCTACCACCAGGACCCTGCCTCCTCTGGGGCAACATTGCTCCACTCCGCTTATTATTAAAATACTCTTAATGCCCCTAGCAGGGCCAGATAACCCACTCCTTTGTCATTACTTCTGTTATTACCTAAAGTGGGTCTATGACAATGAAATGTTTACCATTGGAGACACCCTAACCTGCTATTATGGAGGACTAGGGGAGGAAATCCGGAGAAGGCAATGGCACCCCACTCCAGTACTCTTGCCTGGGAAATTCCATGGATGGAGGAGCCTGGTAGGCTACAGTCCATGGGGCCACTAAGAGTCAGACATGACTGAACGACTTCACTTTCACTTTTCACTTTCATGCATTGGAGAAGGAAATGGCAACCCACTCCAGTGTTCTTGCCTGGAGAATCCCAGGGACAGAGGAGCCTGGTGGGCTTCCGTCTATGGGGTCGCACAGAGTCAGACACGACTGACGCGACTTAGCAGCAGTAGCAGGGGAGGAAATCAGTGACATACATTCTCTCAGAGCAGTAAGTGGATATGGCTTATGGCTGCTTCACCAGGTTCCCAGTCTCAGGGCACAGGCTTGGATTTCTTTTTTTTTTTTTTTTGATGAATATAGATGCAAAAATTCTCAACAAAATATTAACAAAATTGGATTTCTTTACATCATGATATCTATTCCCATCTGCAGTGAACAAACAGGCAATAAGTTAAAATTGCAACCCCTTAATCTGACCCAGCACTGGGCACGCTGGAGACCTTGGGGACGCCCAGTCCAGTCTTGGGGTCCCAGGAGGTCGACCTGCCTAGGGATCTGGTCTTCAAAAGGTTGTCATGCCTCAACCTGCTCAGGGATCCACCAGTCCAGGGGTCCCAGGATGTCGACATGCCTCGACCTGCCCAGGGACCCAATTCTTAGGAGGCCGACATGCCTCAACCTGCCTGGGGATTAGATCTCCAGGAGGCTGTCATGCCTCAGCTTGCCTGGGGATCTGCACCCTGACTCGGGGATGCCTGGCTCTCAGGTTACAACAGTACTGGGTAGGATAAATTTCAAAAAGACTCACCCCTAAGGAAGTCCACCCATCAAAACTGAAGGAGGCCTATTAGTTTTTTCTTTTCCTCCCTGTCATGACTGTCTTTCAGATGGGAAATAACCAATCCACTTCCCGACAGATGCCTTGAGATGCATCCTTGACAACTGGAAGCTGTTTGATCCTCTAACTCTAAGGAGAAGTCGCTTAAAATTCTTTTGCACCACTGCATGGCCATGGTATCCTCTGGGGGACAAGGAACACTGGCCTGAGGGTGGGAGTTTAAATTACAATACCATCCCGCAGTTAGAATTATTCTGCAAAAGACAAAGGAAATGGACAGACATCCCCTATTCCAAAGTTTCTTCCAATTAAGAGACATGAAGGAACTCTGTCTTAAGTATGGGATTGTTGTACCCCCTAAAAGTGAGCCTACTAGGCAAATGATGTTAGGCACAGACAACCAAGAAAAGGAACCCCCGCTCCCCATGAAGGCTCACATCCCACAGCTCCTGAGTTACCTGGTGCTCCTTCCTTGTATCCAAACATGCCCCCATATCAGGGAGCACCCCCTCCACAAAAGCCAACTCAAGTATGTCCCTTAGTCAAAACTGGAGGAGAATTTGGACCAACCCAGGTCCATAAGCCCTTCTCCCTTTTAGAACTAAGGGAGATCAAACAAGACCTGGGAAGCTACACAGATCACCCAGGCAAATATATAGATACATTCCAACACATTACCTTAGCCTTTGACTTGACATGGAAGGACATCAAGGTCATATTTAGTCAAACTTTATCTGACACTGAGCATACTAGGGTCTTAAAGGAAGCCCAAAGGTATGCAACAGGGCTTCACATGTCAAGTGATAAATACCCAGTAGGGGAAACTACAGTCCCCTCCTTAGATCCTAGTTGGAATTATAATGACCCTGAGCACATCTGGGAAAGGGATCATTTTCTGATCTGTGTGAAGGATACCAAAAAGGGAGCACGGAAGTGGTATGAGGGAACCAAGCAGCCAATCAGGCAGCTAAGAGAGCAGCGTTACAGAACAATGACTTAATAGGGGTTGCCACCTTAGTTCCACAGACTAACTTGCCAGAAACTCCTTCATATACTGAAGGTGAGACTCTTAAAGCTAAAAGTGAGGGCTTTCAAGAAGATCATATGGGGTGGTTCCAAAAGGAGAAACTCCTTTTTCTGCCTGGGAACCTCCAATGGAAGTTGATTAACTCCTTAAATGCAACCACTCATTTAGGGGAAAAGGCCCTCCAAAGATTACTAGAAAGATCCTTCAGAGGAACAAGCCTCCAAACGACTATAAGGCAAGTGGTCTCCTCTTGTCCCACTTGCCAGTTAAACAATCCCCAAGGAGCTTAAAGACCCCAGATGGCCCAGCCTGTCCAACAGGACTGGCAGATGGACTTCACCCAGATGCCAGTTTCTCAAGGGTATAAATACCTATTAGTCATGATAGATACATTCACAGGATGGATTGAAGGCTTTCCTACCTGGACTGAGAAGGCTGAGGAGGTGGTAAGAAAACTGAAATCCATGAAATCTTTCCAAGATTTGGTCTGCCCAGGTCATTACTAAGTGACAATGGGACATCATTTACTCTAAAGTCACCCAAGGGATCTCTAAAACAATGGGCATTACTTATCTACATTGTGCCTGGAGGCCTCAGTCTTTAGGAAAAGTAGAAAGAGCCAACCAATTCTTAAAATCAGTGATAAAAAAGATAACCCAGGAGACCTCCCTGGGATGGAAGGAGGCTTTACCAATAGCTCTCCTCCATGTCTGTATTGCCCCTGAGGAACAGGTTGATCGTAGTCCTTATGAGATGCTATATGAGAGACCTTTTGTCAATGACAAAATGTCAATAACCTCTTCCTAGATCCAGAGGCTCAGACCCTCTGCTCTTACACCATGGCCATTGGGCAATTCCAATAACATATACACTTGTAGGGTGTCAACTAGGACCCAAAAGATTCCAAGGAGTCACCACTATATGCTCCAGGGACTCAGTCCTAATTAAAGTCTGGAAAGATGGGTCCCCAAAGGCTCAACTTCAGCCCACATGGAACAGCCCCTACCACATAATACTTTCTACCCCCACAGCAGTCAAGGTACCAGGAAATGACTTCTGGATTCACTACTCATGAGTCAAGCTGTGGAAGAAAACAGAAGAGGACACTCAATACACCTGTAAGCCCCTGGGATATCTCGGATACCTATTCAGAACTACAAATGAGTGCCATTCTAATGAACACCCCCAAAATTAGGGGATAAGACTTCTCAGGACAGCTCTAAAGAGTCAACACAGCTTGGCAGGGTTGCACTCCAAAACAGACAAGAGATAGAGCTTCTGATCCCTGAACAAGGAGGGACTTGAGCCATCTTGAATAAGACATGTTGTTTCTGGGTAAATATCTCCAGCTAAGCTAAAGAAAGTCTCACAGTCCTCGAGAAAAACATTCAGATGCTACAGGATCTCAAAGAACGAGCTGGAGAGTTCTCAGGGTGGCTACAATCCCTCTTTGGGGGACCCTCCTGGTGAAGGAAATTTGGAGTTGGCTAATGCCCCTACTAGTCCTTGTTATCCCTATATTGATGCTGCTCATGATTGCTCCACGTATTATCAATTGTCTAACCTGTTTTGTCGGACAAGGCAATGGCACCCCACTCCAGCACTCTTGCCTGGAAAATCCCATGGACGGAGGAGCCTGGTGAGCCACAGTCCATGGGGTCGCTAAGAGTCGGACATGACTGAACGACTTCACTTTCACTTTTCACTTTCATGCATTGAAAAAGGAAATGGCAACACACTCCAGTGTTCCTGCCTGGAGAATCCCAGGGATGGGGGAGCCTCGTGGGCTGCCATCTATGGGCGTCGCACAGAGTCAGATACGACTGAAGCAACTTAGCAGCAGCAACCTGTTTTGTGTCTGCCCAAGTCAACAAGCAGTGCAAGTTCAACAAGGATATAAAACTACAGCCAACCACAGAAAATATCACTCACCCTTAGATGGACACAACTCTAAGGACTCTGAGGCTTGAGACTAGCAAGAGGGGGAGGCCCAATACCCCTCACCATCCCAGTTCAGCAGAAAGAAGCCAGAAAGACCTTGCCGCCCCTGTTCCCAAAGAATTGGGCCTCCCATCTCTTGAGCGGGGAGTGTTAGGTAGTTAGAATAGGAAAAAGGAGGCCAGAATGGCGGTGGCTAAAAGAAAAGGAAGGGAAAAGCCCACGAAAATAGAACAAAAGAAGGTCCGGGGACTGGAGTGAGGCCCCCCGGTAGAACAAACAGCACTCCCGGCCATCCCAATTTACATAGGGCAGGCCCAGAGGGAGGAGAAAAAACATATAAAAAGAGGAGCCAAAGGGCCAGGGGTCTCTCTCTCTCTCTCTTCTCTTCTCATCTTTTGGGTCAGTATGCCCTCATGCCTCAAGGATGTATTTTCCTTTATTTTCTAAATAAAACTGACCTGTCACACGGAGCTGTAACACTGGTCCATTGCTTCAACTTTTTGTTGTGATGAGACAGAACTGAGGAAATTACACACTCCCCTGACATAACTGTGGTCAATAGGAAATTACACACTCCCCTGACATAACTGTGGTCAACTTGAAATTGACTAAGAGAGTAGATCTCAGGTGTTCTCAAACTCCCAAAGAGGTGACTATGTGAGGTAATGGATGTGTTAATTAACTTGATTGTGGCCATCATGTCACAACCTATATATATGTCAAATCATCATTTTGTACACTTTAAATACATACAATTTTGTCAATTATACCTCAATAAAACTGATTAAAGCATTTAAAAAGAGAAATTGGTTGTTTTATTGATTATTATGTAATCAGTACATGAACAAGTGAACTAAAGAATGATTAACAGGAAACTCTGTTTTTAGCTTCATTTTCTTATCTGTTTTTAGATAAGTTTTACTTAATTAGTCCTTATAAGAGTTATGAGAAAGAAATTTCAGGATATCAAGGGATGAGATTCAATTAAAGTTTTTTATAGATGTTTCTTTGATGTCTTACCAAGAACACTATTGTACAACATTCATATATTATTCACAAGATTTCAGCAACCTGCTAATGAAGTTTCTCTGTTTTGTTTTATTTTGTTGAAAGTTGAAGTTGCGCTCTACTCCCATTTTTGGCAGGGGTATATATGAGTATAAAGGAAAGTTTTTTCCCATCAAAATCCATGGTTGTTTCACTGGATTTCCCTGGTGGTGCAGTGTAGAAGAATCTGCCTGCCAAGGCAGGGCACATGGGTTCAACCCTGATCCAAGAAGATTCTACATGCTGCAGACAACTAAGCCCCCATGCCACAACTACTAAGCCCGTGCTCTAGTGCCTGTGAGCCACAACTGCCAAGCCCATGTGCTGCACCTTGCTGAAGCCCTAGCACCCAGAGCCTGTGCTCTGCAACAAGAAAAGCCACCACAATGAGAAGTCCACGCATAGCAACTAGAGAGTAGCTCCCACTCTTCACAACTAGAGAAAGCCCACACAAAGCAACAAAGAACCAGTGCAGTCAGAAATAAACAAATAAAATTATTTTTTAAATGCTTTCAAAAATCAATGATTGTTTCATAAAGTGCTCCAACCTCTTTTTTTAATGTCACTTTAGCTGAAACAAACAGTGGTACTCCTTTGGTGTAGATTCAATGTCAGACACTTTCTGTTGTCTTCTAGCAACATTAAAATAGGAAACAAGAATGAGATAGTATATTTTTGCAGTGTCTAATTATTCTTTCTATGTGTAAAAGATACACATAGATTGATATGATTCATGGATAATAGAAAACAGGCACAATTTATCATGTTTATATTCTACAAGAAAAAAAAATCATATACTGTTTGACAAATGTTGAAGTGTTGAGGGCATTTTTGCTCTATAATAGAAATTTTGACAAGATTTCCAGACCATGGCTTATAAGTGAAAATGAAATATGATAAATTACTCTCAAAAATAGTAATGCACTGGAAGAATATATTCTAAAATAACCAAATGAAATAAAGTTCTGGATTATAGTGTCTGTAGGTCCTTGAATAGAACCAGTGTGGTCTTTCTCAATAAAGAGCTGTTTTTTCCAACTCATGCATGGACATATTTTCACTCAAAAAATAAAAAGCTCATCTCTCTATTTGTTGGTTTCCTGGAGATGAAACTACTCAGTAGGGCAGAGTGGACTTTCAGAATCAATACAAAATTGTTAGTATCATTTTTTAAACATTTGGTCACATTCATAAAAGTTTGCAAACTCAGATTATTTACTCTATGAAAACCGTACTGTGAAACCTACACTACGGAAATTAAAGCAACAATGTTTGTGAAAGTATAAAACTAGTTTCTTTATTTAGCATTCTCTAGAGGAACAAAAAATTAACACACACCCATATGGCCACCAATAAACAATTTTTTGAAGAAACTGTGTGACACCTAATATTAAGGAGTATTATGCATCTATGAAAAAAGAATAAAACCATTAATATATAAAGATGTTCTACTATATTATCAAATTTGCAGAACTCAAAAATTAAGCATATTCATACCAAGAAATGCAAACAGTCTTTACCATTTATTAAATTTAAATAAAGTTCAGTCCAGCAGTAACATCACATAGACCTCTCAGCATAGTCAGAATGTATGTAAATCCACTTTTCTTTGCCATAATTTTATCAAAGCTCTTTTCAGCTCACTGTTCCTTAGACTGTAGATCAGTGGATTCAGCAGAGGTGTTAAAAGTGAGTAAGACAAGGACATCAGCTTCTTGGCTTCTGGGGAGTAGCCAGATTTAGGTTGTAAGTAAGTCATACTGGCTGTGCCATAGAAGAGGGTAACAGATGTGAGATGGGAGGCACATGTGGAAAAGGACTTTTGCCTCCCAGTGGTTGATGGCATCTTCAGAATGGCAAAGAGAATTCGAATGTAAGACAGAATTATCAACATGAAAGGAACCATGATAATCAAAATGGTGCCAGTGAAGGCATAGATTTCAAACAAAAATGTGTCTGCACATGCCAGCTCTAGCACTGCTGGAGTTTCACAAGAGATGTGATTGATTTCACTGGGGCCACAAAAGGGAAAACTAGAAACCCATGTTGTTTGCACAGTACCTAACATGAAACCCAAAGTCCATGAGCCTGTAACTAATTTCATAAAAACTCGTTTGTTCATAATCATTGGGTAGCTCAGAGGAGAGCAGATTGCAGCAAATCGGTCATAAGCCATTGCCCCTAGGAGAAAACATTCAGTCCCACCAAAAAAAAGAATAAAATACATCTGTGCAAAGCAGCTCACAAACGAAATTGACGTTTTTTCATTGGAGAGAACCACCAGCATTTCAGGCATAATGACTGCACTGATACTAACATCCACCACAGACAGGTTTTAGAGAAACAGGTACATGGGAACATGCAGGCTCTGTTCCAGGCAGATGACAACTATAATGACGACATTTCCTATCAGTGTCAGCAGATAAATAATCAAGAAAATCCCAAAGAGCTGCCCTTGGAGTTCAGGAAAGTTAGAAAAGCCCAAGAGGATAAACTCAACCACAGAGCTTTGATTTTGCCTTTTCATTTCAATAGTGGAGCATATTTTGCATTTATGGGCATAGTATATAAATTATGAAGTCACAATTCAATAGCTATGTTTTCATTCAACCCTAGATATTCTTAGGAGAAGATAAAAAGAGGAACTCATTCTGACAGAAATTCAGTTTGGCAGTTTTGGAGAGTGGACAATTATTCAAATTAATGAATCTTTTTCAAAAAAAAAAAAAAGAGGAAGTGAAGAAGTCTGTCTCAGAAATCTTGTCTGAAAAGTACAAAATAATATCAAAATTCTTTTCCAACTCGTGTAGCTTGAAAATGAAAATAGTCTTAAAACAAATGTTTTATAAACTATAAAAGTTAACAACTGGAAAACATACCCATGAAATTTTTTATTAGTCTAATAATTCAAAGATACAGCACAGTCAATTGTTATTTATTATAACTATTTGTCTAGTTCAAAATCCCTTTTGTGATTTGGTTAAATATGAAAACTCTGCAGAAAAACAAAAAGGGACTTGTGTTTCAGATCTTAGGTGGTCTGTAAATAATGTGAAATGACTTCAGTTTACTGATTTTTTCATAGACTGTGAAATAATAGTCAATTATCTTGCAATTGGCCTTCATAGAAAATATTCAGGGTTAATTCTTTATGGTTCATCTTTGTCATGATGATTTAAGAAAAGTCCAATTTTGATCATTCCAAAATTGTGATTTAAATGTGTTTTTTCTCTCTATTTTTTCTCTTTTACTCTCCCTCTCACCAAGAAGTTAACCATTAATTATTCAACAAACACCGGTTGAATACCTACCATTTTCTAGGCTCAGTAATCTCAGGTACACATTTAATCCCACAACTCAACAAAAAGCTGGAAATACTACACAAAATAACATTCTATCCTTGTCTCGGTATTCTCTAAGTCCTAGCTCTATCTTTGTCCATTGTCCATTACCATCAATTGTCAAAAAGTTCATCCAGGCTTTTCCATAACATCTTACAGAAAAGATATATATACTGATTTAGATTATACATATAAATATGAACTCTAACTCCCTCACTAAACTATTAACTCCAGGAGTCAAAGATTTTTATTGTTTTTTGCTATACTCACAATGTCTATAACAGCCTCTGGCCCATAATAAATGTTAAATCAACTTAGGATTAATAAAGGAATAAAAAATGAAGAAAATCCAAAAAACCTTTAAGGAAAAGAGAGTCTAAAAGGAAAGTGCACAACACTTTTAGGAAGCAGAGGTGATAAATGCTTCAGACATTCCAGTGAGGTATGGATTACTTCTGATTTGGGACAAAGTACAAAGAAATATAATCATAGAATGTCATCAGTGGGAAGTACCTTAGGTGAGATAAAGAAAACAAAAGGAGGAGAGATGACCTGCTCAGATCAAAGGTTTTTGATGACAACTTAGCATCCCATTGAAGGCCTACTGGCCATTGTGTGGTGACTTGAAAATCATCAGGAAGATGATGTGGAACCCAGAAGAACAGAAGGAAACAGCAAGGTGAAGACATTTAATGTCGTGGGTGAGGATCAGTAGGACATTAGTAGACATTAGAAGGCAAGTTGATTTGTTCTGAATAAATCATCATTAAAATTGAATGTCTGTATTAACCATAATAATTATGTTTAGAATATAAAAACCACCTAAAATTAAGAAAATATACTCACAAGATCAAACATTTAAAATAAATTTCTAAGAAAGAATAATGTGTATTCAATGCCAATATTTAAAAGTGGATGGACTTTGAAATTAGAAAATTTAGAGTATAATATAAATAAAATGAAAACTTTTTAGGACTGATTTTAAGCATGTTATGGAACAAAATGTGAGTGGTAAAGAGCAAGTGACCACAGATGTTCCACAATATTCAACTAAGACTATAATGCTCTCTTGATAACTCACTGACGCAAAATACTTGAGCAGATCACTCCCTCAGGTTTCATCCTTACAATGGAAAAAAGTAGGTGTTGGACTTGTTAAACAAGTTCCCTTCCAGTTGCAAACTTCTAAGATTTGATTTTAGTGCATGCAAAGTACTTGACACTTCTAATTATTGCCTGAACCTTTCTCTGAAGTGGGGAGAAAAATAACTTGACCAGCATCAACATCAGTTTACTGACTCAAACGTTTCATCTGTGTCTAGTGATTCCTGAGCACTGAGACATCACTTCAACAGCATCTCCAACTATCAGTGGAAGACGAACTACAAATGGAACACCCACTAATGAGCCCACAGCAGAATTTTCACTTTCTTACCTGTTGAATCTGTCAATTTAAAATTCACACTACATTGTCAGAAGTTTCACGTCTAGTCAAAACCCATTTCCTCATAAATACAACTCAGTGATTCAGTGTACTGATGCTAGAACATTATATGGCATTGAATCATATGCCCTGGAGAACTCATCCCTGGAGAACTTGGAATGACTTTGTACATGCTTTCTTGTATTTCTGCGTAACTAAAGATACTTGAACTTGGGCCCCTCAGGTGAGAAATCTCAGGGGGACTAACCTGGAGCACCACTCCCTCATATTCCTACAGGGACTAAACACCTCCTTACATAAGATACTCAATTTCACCATGACATCTCCCAATAGCAAGTAGAAACAGAGGCTGAAAAAAGTTGTAAATATGAAAGAAGAGAGTGGTGGGATAAGGGTGTGAGCAAAGGCAGGTAAACCAGAGTAGGACGATAATTGGATGGAATGTATATTTTGTGCAGTGATGAGAAACAAGTCAAGGCGAGCAGATTAAAGCCTCTTTGTAATAAGTCTGGATGCCAAATCCCCAGCCCTATTCAAGAAACTTTGATCATTTGTATTACAAATACAGTCACTAAAATATTTTTACCAAAAATGTCACTACAATCAACGTCACAGATAGATATTTTAAACTAGGAGTCAAAAGCTAGAATAGTTTATATATTGTGAACAAGTCATTTAACTTCTCTGATTCTGTTGCTTCCTCTGTAAAACAAACATAACATTAACATTACATATTCCAGAAAACCATCTACTTCTCCTTCATTGACTGTGCTAAAGCCTTTGACTGTGTGGATAACAACATACTGGAAAATTCTTCAAGAGATGGGAATACCAGACCACCTTATCTGCCTCCTGAGAAGCCTATATGCAGGTCAAGAAGCAACAGTTAGAACCAGACATGGAACAACAGACTGCTTCAAAATTGGGAAAGGAGTACATCAAGGCTGTATATTGTCACCCTGCTTATTTAACTTATATGCAGAGTACATCATGCAAAATGCCAGGCTGGATGAAGCACAAGCTAGAATCAAGATTGCTGGGAGAAACATCAGTAACCTCAGATATGACACCACCCTTATGGCAGAAAAGTGAAGAGGAACTAAAGAGTGTCTTGATGAAGGTGAAAGAGGAGGGTGGAAAAGCTGGCTTAAAGCTCAACATTCAAAAAGCTAAGATCATGGCATCCAGTTCCATCACTTCATGGAAAATGGATGGGAAAAAAATGGAAACAGTGACAGACTTTATTTTCTTGGGCTCCAAAATCACTGGACAGTGACTGAAGCCATGAAATTAAAAGAGGCTTGCTCCTTGGAAGGAAAGCTGTGACAAACCTAGTCAGCATATTAAACAGCAGAGACATCACTTTGCTGACAAAGGTCCGTCTAGTCAAAGCTATTGTTTTTCCAGTAATCATGTATGGATGTGAGAGCTGGACCATAAAGAAGGCTGAGCGCTGAAGAATTGATGCCTTTGAATTGTGGTGCTGGAGATGACACTTAAGAGTCCTTGGAATGCAAAGAGATCAAACTAGTCAATCCTAAAGAATATCCACCCTGAATATTCATTGGTAGGACTGATGCTAAAGCTCCAATACTTCGGCCGTCTGATGCAAAGCATCGACTCATTGGAAGACTCTGATGCTGTGGTAAGATTGAAGGCAGGAGGAGAAGGGGACAATGAGGATGAGATGATTGGATGGCATCACGAACTCAATGGAAATGAGTTTAAGTTTAATCTGGGAGTTTAAGTTTATGTTTAAGTAAGTTTAAATGAGTTTAATCTGGGAGATGGTGAAGGACAGGGAAACCTATTGTGCTGCAGTCCATGGGGTCACAAAGAGTCAGACACGACTGAGCAATTCAATAATAACAACAACAACATTACATATGAGAATCAAGGACTCACGGATCATCCTAAATTGATCTAAACAACTAAGGAGACCACTGGCTCAGTCCCAGCAGAGTGAATAGATGCCTGAATCTGTAGGCGTAGCTTTTCCAGAACTAGGCAATGTGGTCAAAATGCAGCTTACCTTTGTCTACTTCTCATCACTGCACGTTTTTGAAGCAGGTTCTGCCTTCAAAGAAGCTTTTTCAGGACTTCCTTGGTGATCCAGTGGCTAAGACTCCATACTCCCAATACGCCGGAGTCCAGCTCCAGCAGCCAGGGATTCAACTTGAAGTGGGGGATGGTGTCGGCGAGTAACGACGCAGCCTCTCAATTTTCTTGGACTGTGCATTTATTTCAAGTTTAAGATTTTCTTTTATACTTTTACAAAAGCATTAGGTCAGAGGTTTGACATTTTCAGTTCCCCCTCACCCAGATTTATTATCTCCATAAATCATTGGTGCACTTCAAACAGAGTTCCTGATTCTCTCAGAATCAGCTTTACCATCTATTATCTACTTCCTCTTATGTGTCCTATAGTTAACTTGTGATTACATTGTAACTCATGCTACATTCCTTAGTTTATTTCTTATCTTTCTAAACCCTGTTTGCCCCTAACATCCTGAGCTCACTATCTCTTAAAAAGGCTTCTAGCTATAGTATCTCTAAAATTCCTAACCTCTATAAGCTATAGTAAAATATTCTAACATTACATTACAACATTCCTTAAATCTTTAACTTCTAACTCTTTTAATTATTTCTAAGCCCTAAATACAGTAAACTCCAGATAGCAATCCCTCCCATGGCCTCAAGCTGCAGCCTATGTGCTCATCCTGCAACACTCTTTTGTAAAAGTCCTTAAACAAATGTCAATGATTAACTTTATGAATTACTCTCTGAGCACAGCTGCAGAAGGCTTTGTGCCTTCTCATGCTCCTCTCAAGAACAATAAGCACTTTAATATTCATTTTCAATCAACCCAGCCGAGGAGAGGAAAAAACAATTCAGAATCACAAGGCCTAACTCCTTCATCCCAGGTCCTTGCCTGCGGGACAAAGAGAGGGGGTTGGGGCCATGCCTCCATTTTGTCAGTAATGCCTAACGTGGCTCCCGACATCTCCCCCTTTTTTATTTTTTAGAGCGTAGGTATGAAAGTCAGTAGATAGAGCAGAAACACTTTGGTTGAGTATTCTGAAAAGGCACGGGGCTATTACACAAATCAGAACTAAGAGGCATAAGCACATGGCTGCATTAATCATTATTGTAGAAAAGGATCCATGGGAAAGATACCCCTCCATATTTTCAAAGAGGGAATTAGAAAGCCATTGAGAATAAAAGTCAAACTCCACCTGCTTCATATTCTGAATATCCTGATGTAACTTAGAAATATCAATACTAAAATCTGAATGATTCCAGATGCCTAAAATATGATTCCTAATGCGTTCCCAAGAGTGCATGGACTCATTCACTTGTAGAGGGGTAACGCACATCCATTTAAATTCAGCATGGCACCTTAGAGACAATTTAATTTTTAAGTTTGTAATTTCTTGCCCCATAAGCAGAATTGCTTCTTTTAAAGCACTGACCTTATTTTCTATTTTCTTATCTATAATTTCCTGCGTAGTAAGAGCTACAGAGACATTTTTGGGCGGATGATTGACAAACGAGGCAGTATGCACTTCTGTGACAGGGCAACAGCAGAAACCGTTAACTGATACAATTGTGGCAATCAAGGCAGTTATTCCCACAACCAGAGCTCCAATGAATCTCTTAGGTCAAGAAATTAAGCTATTAAATTCATGTAAAACTTTCAATGCATAATCATCAAACACTGTCCCTCTAATTTTACAGGAACCATCAAATACGGTGGTTGCTTTACAATCATCATAGCCTTATAATTACTATAATCATTTCCATAAACACAATTTGATATAAAACAATTCACACATTTGACGTTATAAACAGTTTCTCCTTCAAAAACTCCCAAATCATTCCGATTTCTGGCCAACAAAAAGGCATAGGGAGAATGCATGCAGGCCCATACAATATATCTTTGTTCATTTAAAGGTCTATGTAAAATCACAGGTGCCATAGCAGCCAATGCTCTCCATAATTCAGGCTGTATGGGACCTGTTCCACCGAAACTCACTAAAGGAGGAAACCATCCATTAACATGCCATCTAATAATTGCTAAAGGATATGGGATAAATGAATCATTCCATATGGATCTATAAGGTTCTTTAAAAATCAAGTTCAATCATTGATCCGAACGATAGGTGCTCCCCCATTCGATCAGAAAATGTCTGGTGGCAACAATGGGAATAGGTGACCTAAAAGCATACAAGCATTCTTTCCAAAGAGGAAAGCCAGAAGTTCTGCTTATGCTTTCCCAGACCTTCAGTCCTTGTTCATCAGAGTCCAGAGTGGGGACTGCACAGCTTGGATAGTCCTTTAAATGAGGGGCTGCCTTTTTTAAGGCATCAAATAGTCTTTCTTGCGCCCCCAGCATCAGCAGCTGTAAAGACCAAAAGTCTCTGTTGCCATTGCTTCTCAGAGAATCAGTAAGCATGCCTTGCAAGGAAGTGCTAACGCATCCATTCAAAACTGGAGCTGCTCCTTGTAAAGACGAAGATATGGCAAAGCAAATAGTGGATAAACAGACATGCCTGAAAAATTGAAGGGAGTGCTGACCACTGTTTTAACATTATTAGGATAGATGAAAGCCCTGCCCAAAAGATTAGTATCATTAACAAAAACACGAATGGGCTCATTCATCCAGTCAAGAGGCTGGAAAGAAGGTGGATTAGGCAAATAGGCCCAATGAACCTTTTCTGTGCTGGAAGGCCTCGGCTGACAAGCCAACACAGCAAGCATAGCCACAAACATTACCAGAGGAGTGGCCTCATATCTCCCCCTTTCTATTAATTCTTCAGCCTGCTGAGTGAGATGTTTTAGCTGGCCCCAAGTTGGTACCGTGCTGGAGGTGGCGACGAGGTGGAGCAGATCCCCTGCATAAAACCCAATGCAGGGGAGCTGGGTTTTATCCCTGCTTGGGGAGAAAGATCCCACATACTCAACCTAAAGATTCTGCATGTCACAAGCAATAGATCCCGCATGCTGCAACTAAGACCTAGCACAGTCAAACAGTTTTTATTTTAAATGAAGCTTTCTCCTCCTGTCAGTGCTAGGTTTCCAACAACACTTAGAGATTCACTCTATTTAATCTGTATCCAGTGGGAAATATACTATTAATAATTATTCTGCTTGTGTGCCATCTGTGTTTCTGATACACTAAAGATGGAAATCAATACAAGCAGCACATCTTGGAAGACAAAACCAATAATCCCGTTATTGCAACAAGGAGAATTAGATGCAGAAGACATGCTACTATACATAGAAAACCCTAAAGACTCCACACAAAAACTACTAGAACTGACAAATTCCACAAGGTAACAGGATACAAGCTTCCCACTTTTGTGGGAAAATGTCTGTTCAGGTTCTTTGCTTCTTTTAGTTGAATTATTAAGGGTTTTCTATTTATCTGTATGAGCTCCTTATTTTTTTTTAATATTGACCCCTCATCAGATAGATGGGTTCAAATATATTCTCCTGCTCCATAGGTTGTCTGTTTGTTGATCATTTCTTTGACTATGCAGAAGTTTTTTAATTTGATGTTCAACATCAATGAAATATTTCCCTGTTTTTTTCTTGGAGTTTTACATTCTCAGGTCTTGTGTTGAATCCATTTTGAGTTAATTTTTGTGAGTAGTGTAATACAGAGTTCCAATTTCATTCTTGCATGTGAATATCCAGCTTTCAGTATTATTTATTGAAGAGACTATCCTTTTCCAGTGGAGCATCTGGGCTCCCTTGTCAAATAATGTGTTCATAGAGGTGAGGATTTATTTCTGGGGTCTCAATTCTATTCCATTGGCTTATATGTCTGTTTTTTATGCCATTACCATACTGTTTTGATTGCTATAACTCTGGAATTTAGTTTGATACCAGGAAGTGTAATGCCTCCAGCTTTATTCTTCTTTCACAGGATGCTTTGGCTACTTGAGGTCCTTTGAGATTCCATATACATTTTAGGACTGTTTTTTTCTATTTCTGTGGAAAATATCATTGGAATTTTGATAAGGAATGCATTGAATTTATCATTTTGGGTAGTATGAACATTTTAACAATACCAGTTCTTATGATCCATGAACAAGGCATATTTTTCCATTTGTTTGTGCCTTCAATTTCTTTTACCTATGTCTTATAGTATTCAATACATAGATATTTCACCTCTTTGGTTAGATGTACTCAAGTATTTTATTGTTTTTGATGCTATAGTAAATGAGATTTTCTTTATCTCCTTCTCAGATGGTTTGTTCCTTGTCTACAGAAATATAACTGCTTTGTGAATGTTGGAATGGTATCCTGCAACTTTAATGATTTTGCTAATTAGTAATAGTACATTTTTGCTGGAGTCTTTGGATTTCCCATATATAAAATGATGTCATCTGCCAACAAAAACAATTTTACTTTTTCCTTTCCAAACTGGATGCCTTTTATTTATTTATTGTCTAATTGCCCTGGCTAGAACTTTAAATACTGTATTGAATAGAGGAAGTGAGAATGGGCACCCTTCATTTATTTCTGATCTTAAATTTTCATCATTGAACATGGTGTTACCTGTAGGCTTGTCATATAAGAACTGTATTATGTTGAGGTACATTTCTTCAATACTCATATTGTTGAAGGTTTTTATCATGAAAGGATGTTGGATTTTGTCAAACCTTTTTCTACATCTCTAGAGATTTTGATGTGGTTTTTACCTTTCATTTTATTAATGTGGTATGCCGCATTACTGACTTGCCTATGTCGAATCATTTTTGCATCCCAGAAATAAATATTGATAATGGTGTATAATATTTTTAACATGCTGTTGAGTTCAGTTTGCAAGTAATTTGTTGAGGTTTTTTTTTACACTGATATTCATCAAGGATATGGCTTTTAGTTTTTTATATTTGAAGTTGCTTTATCTGGATTTGTTATCAGGATAATACTGACAGGTAAAATGAGCTCGGGAGTGTTCCCTCCTCTTTAATTTTTAGAAGAGTGAAGATTGCCATTTAATTTTTCATTAAAAATTTGGTAGAATCTACCAGTGAAACCATCTGATCTTGGGCTTGTAGGAAAACATGTAGGAAAGTTTTTGATTACTAACTCAGTTTCCTTACTAGTAACTGATATATACAGATTTTCTCTACGATTCAGTCTTGGTAGATTGTATGTTTTAAGGAACTTTTCCACTACTTCTAGATTGTTCAGTGTTGGCTTAGAATTATTCATAGTAGTCTCTTATCACTCAAATATATTCATATGATATCATTTATAATGTCTCTTCTTTCATTTCTGATTATATTTGAGTCCTCTCTCTTTTTCTTCGTGAATCGAGAAAAAGGTTTGTCAATTTTATCTTTTCTAAAAATCAGCCCTTTATTTCATTGATCTTTTCTACTGTTTTCTTATTCCCTGTTTCAGTTATTTCTGCTCTCATATTTATTATTTCCCTTCTTATATGAACTTTGAACTTATTTTATACATCTTTTTCTAGTTCCTTGAGATGTAATGTTAGTTGTTTTGTCTGATATAAGTGTAACTATCATTGCCTTCTTTTGGTTACCATTTGCTTGGAATATTCTTTTCCGCTTCTTCACATTCAGCCTAGGTGTGTATTAGGTGTGTCATTAAAGCTAATATGAGTCTCTTGTAGGCATCCATTCAGCTATTCTGTGTCTTTGATTAGAGAATTTAATCCATCTACATACATTTAAAGTAGTTATCAATTGGTAACTTATTACTACCATTTTGTTTATTATTTCTGGACTTTTTGTAGTTCCTTTGTTCTTTTCTTCCTTTGAGATTTGATGGCTTTTCCTGGTGGTATGCTTTGGTTTCTTTGTCTTAATCTTTTGTGTTATCTACTACAGAGTTTTTCTTTGTGGCTATTATGAGGCTTACAATATATATAAGCTTACTGTATATATAAGAAATATAATATCCTAGTTTAAGTTGGAAACAACTATGACAGCATACAGATATTATACTTTTACTTCTCTGCTCTCACATTTTAGGTTTGGATGCCAAAGTATACCATTTTTATACTGTGCATCCAATAAAAAATGGTTGTGGTTATAGTTATTTTTTTTTCTGAATTTTTCTTTTTATTTTTTAACTTTACAATATTGTATTGGTTTTGCCATATATCAAAATGAATCTACCACAGGTATACATGTGTTACCCATGCTGAACCCTCCTCCCTCCTCCCTCCCCACACCCTCCCTCTGGGTCGTCCCAGTGCACGAGCCCCAAGCATCCAGTATCGTGCATCGAACCTGGACTGGCGACTCGTTTCATATATGATATTATACATGTTTCAATGCCATTCTCCCAAATCATCCCATCCTCTCCCTCTCCCACAGAGTCCAAAAGACTGTTCTATACATCAGTGTCTCTTTTGCTGTCTCGTATACAGGGTTATTGTTACCATCTTTCTAAATTCCATATATATGCATTAGTATACTGTATTGGTGTTTTTCCTTCTGGCTTACTTCACTCTGTATAATAGGCTCCAGTTTCATCCACCTCATTAGAACTGATTCAAGTGTATTCTTTTTAATGGCTGAGTAATACTCCATTGTGTATATGTACCACAGCTTTCTTATCCATTCATCTGCTGATGGACATATAGGTTGCTTCCATGTCCTCCTATTATAAACAGTGCTGCGGTGAACATTGGGGTACACGTGTCTCTTTCAATTCTGGTTTCCTCAGTGTGTATGCCCAGCAGTGGGATTGCTGGATCATAAGGCAGTACTATTTCCAGTTTTTTGAGGAATCTCCACACTGTTCTCCATAATGGCTGTACTAGTTTGCATTCCCACGAACAGTGTAAGAGGGTTCCCTTTTCTCCATACCCTCTCCAGCATTTATTGCTTGTAGACTTTTGGATCGAGCCATTCTGACAGGCATGAAATGGTACCTCATAGTGGTTTTGATTTGCATTTCTCTGATAATGAGTGATGTCAAGCATCTTTTCATGTGTTTGTTAGCCATCTGTATGTCTTCTTTGGAGAAATGTCTATTTAGTTCTTTGGCCCATTTTTTGATTCGGTCATTTATTTTTCTGGAGTTGAGCTGTAGGAGTTGCTTGTATATTTTTGAGATTAGTTGTCAGTTGCTTCATTTGCTATTATTTTCTCCCATTTTGAAGGCTGTCTTTTCACCTTGCTTATAGTTTCCTTTGTTGTGCAGAAGCTTTTAAGGTTAATTAGGTCCCATTTGTTTATTTTTGCTTTTATTTCCAATATTCTGGGAGGTGGGTCATAGAGGATCCTGCTGTGATGTATGTCGGAGAGTGTTTTGCCTATGTTCTCCTCTGGGAGTTTTATAGTTTCTGGTCTTATGTTTAGATCTTTAACCCATTTTGAGTTTATTTTTGTGTATGGTGTTAGAAAGTGTTCTAGTTTCATTCTTTTACAAGTGGTTGACCAGTTTTCCCAGCACCACTTGTTAAAGAGATTGTCTTTAATCCATTGTATATTCTTGCCTCCTTTGTCAAAGATAAGGTGTCCGTAGGTGCATGGATTTATCTCTGGGCTTTCTATTTTGTTCCATTGATCTATATTTCTGTCTTTGTGCCAGTACCATACTGTCTTGATGACTGTGGCTTTGTAGTAGAGCCTGAAGTCAGGTAGATTGATTCCTCCAGTTCCATTCTTCTTTCTCAAGATTGCTTTGGCTATTTGAGGTTTTTTGTATTTCCATACAAATTGTGAAATTATTTGCTCTAGCTCTGTGAAGAATATCATTGGTAGCTTGATAGGGATTGCATTGAATCTATAGATTGCTTTGGGTACTATACTCATTTTCACTATATTGATTCTTCAAATCCATGAACATGGTATATTTCTCCACCTATAAGTGTCCTCTTTGATTTCTTTCACCAGTGTTTTATAGTTTTCTATATATAGGTCATTAGTTTCTTTAGGTAGATATATTCCTAAGTATTTTATTCTTTTCATTGCAATGGTGAATGGAATTATTTCCTTAATTTCTCTATTTTCTCATTATTAGTGTATAAGAATGCAAGGGATTTCTGTGTGTTGATTTTGTATCTTGCAACTTTACTATATTCATTGATTAGTTCTAGTAATTTTCTGGTGGAGTCTTTAGGGTTTTCTATGTGGAGGATCATGTCATCTGCAAACAGTGAGAGTTTTACTTCTTCATTTCCAATTTGGATTCCTTTTATTTCTTTTTCTGCTCTGATTGCTGTGGCCAAAACTTCCAAAACTATATTGAATAATAATGGTAAAGTGGGCACCCTTGTCTTGTTCCTGACTTTAGAGGAAATGCTTTCAATTTTTCACCATTGAGGATAATGTTTGCTGTGGGTTTGTCATATATAGTTTTTATTATGTTGAGGTATGTTCCTTCTATTCCTGCTTTCTGGAGAGTTTTTATCATAAATGGATGTTGAATTTTGTCAAAGGCTTTCTCTGCATCTATTGAGATAATCATATGGTTTTTATTTTTCAATTTGTTAATGTGGTGTATTACCTTGATTGATTTGCGGATATTGAAGAATCCTTGCATCCCTGGGATAAAGCCCACTTGGTCATGGTGTGTGATCTTTTTAATGTGTTGTTGGATTCTGATTGCTAGAATTTTGTTAAGGATTTTTGCATCTATGTTCATCAGTGATATTGGCCTGTAGTTTTCTTTTTTTGTGGGATCTTTGTCAGGTTTTGGTATTAGGGTGGTGGTGGCCTCATAGAATGAGTTTGGAAGTTTACCTTCCTCTGCAATTTTCTGGAAGAGTTTGAGCAGGATAGGTGTTAGCTCTTCTCTAAATTTTTGGTAGAATTCAGCTGTGAAGCCGTCTGGACCTGGGCTTTTGTTTGCTGGAAGATATCTGATTACAGTTTCAATTTCTGTGCTTGTGATGGGTCTGTTAAGATTTTCTATTTCTTCCTGGTCCAGTTTTGGAAAGTTGTACCTTTCTAAGAATTTGTCCATATCTTCCACATTGTCCATTTTATTGGCATATAATTGCTGACAGTAGTCTCTTATGATCCTTTGTATTTCTGTGTTGTCTGTTGTGATCTCTCCATTTTCATTTCTAATTTTATTGATTTGATTTTTCTCCCTTTGTTTCTTGATGAGTCTGGCTAATGATTTGTCAATTTTATTTTCCTTTCAAAGAACCAGCTTTTGGCTTTGTTGATTTTTGCTATGGTCTCCTTTGTTTCTTTTGCATTTATTTCTGCCCTAATTTTTAAGATTTCTTTCCTTCTACTAATCCTAGGGTTCTTCATTTCTTCCTTTTCTAGTTGCTTTAGGTGTAGAGTTAGGTTATTTATTTGACTTTTTTCTTGTTTCTTGAGGTATGCCTGTATTGCTATGAACTTTCCCCTTAGGACTGTTTTTACAGTGTCCCACAGGTTTTGGGTTGTTGTGTTTTCATTTTCATTCGTTTCTATGCAAATTTTGATTTCTTTTTCTATTTCTTCTGTGATTTGTTGGTTATTCAGCAGCGTGTTGTTCAGCCTCCATATGTTGGAATTTTTAATAGTTTTTCTCCTGTAATTGAGATCTAATCTTACTGCATTGTGGTCAGGAAAGATGCTTGGAATGATTTCAATTTTTTTGAATTTACCAAGGCTAGATTTATGGCCCAGGATGTGATCTATCCTGGAGAAGGTTCCGTGTGCACTTGAGAAAAGTGAAATTCATTGTTTTGGGATGAAATGTCCTATAGATATCAATTAGGTCTAACTGGTCTATTGTATTATTTAAAGTTTGTGTTTCCTTGTTAATTTTCTTTTTAGTTGATCTATCCATAGGTGTGAGTGGGGTATGAAAGTCTCCCACTAATATTGTGTTATTGTTAATTTCCCCTTTCATACTTGTTAGCATTTGTCTTATATAATTGTTATATCTTCTTCTTGGATTGATCCTTTGATCATTATGTAGTGACCTTCTTTGTTTCTTTTCACAGCCTTTGTTTTAAAGTCTATTTTATCTGATATGGGTATTGTTACTCCTGCTTTCCTTTGGTCTCTATTTGCATGGAAAATCTTTTTCCAGCCCTTCACTTTCAGTCTGTATGTGTCCCCTGTTTTGAGGTGGGTCTCTTGTAGACAACATATGTAGGGGTCTTGTTTTTGTATCCATTCAGCCAGTCTTTGTCTTTTGGTTGGGACATTCAATCCATTTATGTTTAAGGTAATTATTGATAAGTATGATCCCGTTGCCATTTACTTTATTGTTTTGGGTTTGAATTTATACACCCTTTTTGTGGTTCCTGTCTAGAGAATATCCTTTAGTATTTGTTAGAGAGCTGGTTTGGTGGTGCTGAATTCTCTCAGCTTTTTTTTGTTGTTGTTAAACAATAGTCTTTATTTTTATACAAAGTAGTGCAAAATGAGGCAGTTCCCCTAAGGGTGACTTGGAGCTAGAAAATCCATCCTGAGCATAAAATGATCCAATACCACCAAATAATGTAAACCTCTATGAGCTTCCAGCAGAACCCAGACTGGCAAAGCTGCTTAGGTTGTGTCCTATGCAGTTGACAGAACCTAAGAGCATGACACCACCCAAGTCCTCAGGCCACTTATGCTTCCCTCTAGGGGACAGGAGAGCACAAAGGTCTACCTACACTGATCTCACTGTGTGTGGATCTGCCACTTGGTAGATGCCCAGTATGAGGATCTGCCACTTGGTAGAGGTAAGAAAGTCACAATGACATGAGGTCTGTCAAGAGCCCTGGAAGGTCACAGCCTAGCTCTTCAAAGTTTCCTAGGAACTGGCTACCCACAGACCATCTCCACATTAGGGCTGTGCACACAGGTGACATTCAACTTACAGTTGAGAAGTCCATCACAGAGCCAGTTCAGTAAGATGTATTAACTAAGGCAACAGCTCATTCTCTTCTCCTCATCTCATTTGAAGGCCTTTCTCTAGTACGAGTGTTCTGATGACAAACAATGTTAGACCTTCGGCTCAAAGCTTTTTTACAGTCACTACACTACTCTATGGGCTGTTAGGTTCTGGCGCTGAGTTAGAGCACACATTTGACAAAAAATACTCCCCCACTTGCTGTGCTGGTGCTGCACTTCTGTGGTGTGAACTTTTTGGTGTTAATTAAGTTGGGTGCTTTGGCTAAAGACTTCTCCACATTTAGTGCACTTGTGTGGTTTTTCTCTGGTGTGAACTCAGATGCGTAATGAGAGTAGAGCTTTGGCTAAAACATTTCCTACATTCACTGCACTCGTAATACGTCTTTGCTCAAGTATGAATTTTGTAGTGGACTTTAAGGTGGGAGCTTCGCTTAAAGAACTTTCCACATTCACTACACTTGTAAGGCCTTTCTCCAGTGTGAACTCTTCTATGTTTACTGAGGCTGGATATGAACCTAAAGACTTTTCCACATTCACTGCATTCATAAGGCCTCTCTCCAGTGTGAACTCTCTGGTGCTGAACAAGTTTGCTTTTAGTGGTGAAGCTTTTCCCACATTCACTACAATCATATGGCTTGGTTCCAGTGTGAGTTCTCTGGTGTACAACAGTTGGGAGCTTTGGCTAAATAGCTTTCCACACTCCCTACCTTCATAAGGCTTTTCTCCTGTATGAATTCTTCTATATAAAAAAGCTGGAATTACACCTAAAGACTTTCCCATATTCGTTGCACTTGTAAGGCCTTTCTCCAGTGTGGATTCTCTGGTGCTTAAAAAGTATGGGTTTACAGGTAAAGGTTTTCCCACATTTGGAGCACTCGTAAGTCCTCTCACCAGTATGGACATGGACTCTCTGATGCTGAGTAAGTCTGTATTTGCAACAGAAGGATTTCCCACATTCATTGCACTTGTAAGGCCTTTCTCCAGTGTGAATTCACTGGTGCCATACAAGTACATGTTTGTCACTAAAAGCTTTCCCACATTCACTGCACCCATAAGGCCTTTCTCTAGTGTGGACATTCCAGTGCTAAACAAATATATATTTATAGCTGAAGGCTTTCCCACATTTAGCATATTCATAAGGCCTCTCTCCAGTGTGGACTCTCTGGTGCTGAGCAAGCTTGGACTTTTGGGAGGTTTTCCCACATTCGTGGCATTTACGCTGCCTTTGTCCATTATGAGAAAGTTCTAAAAACTCAGTGCCCTTTTGCAATTTAATCTAGCATGGTGCTGGATGCTTGGGGCTGGTGCACTGGGACAACCCAGGGGGAGGGCACAGGGAGGGAGGAGGGAGGAGGGAGGAGGGTTCAGGATGGGGAACACAGGCATACCTATGGCAGATTCATTTCAATGTTTGGCAAAACTGATGCAATATTGTGAAGTTTAAAAATAAAATAAAATTTTTAAAAAAAGATGAAAAAAAAAAAAATCTAGTGCTGGAAATAGTGAGAGATACCAGGGAAATCCTTCCTAGCCTCACAGCACATAAAAGCCTTCCCCAGTGCATGGACTGTGCATCTCTTCATAAAGGCCTTACCCACGTCTCTTCTAAAGAGTTTATCTCCACTGTTCTGCTGAAATTTCAAACCTGCTCCACACAGGGTCTGGCCAGGGTTTATTCCCATGTCCTCAGCTACACATACACCACCTTCTACATTCAGGCTACACATGACCCAGGGAGAGTCTGGGTGGAGAGGTCTATCTTTGAGTTATTTCTCTGTGGCACTTCTACAGAAACATTCTGCTCTGAAGTTCTCTGCTTGACCTTTATTCCATGCCAACAACCCAAGGATACAACCAGTACAAAGGTCTCCAGCATGATATCATGGTACAGGCATCTCTAGGCCTCATCAAGGAGCCTCCATTCCTCCTGGGAAAAGTACACAACCATGTCCTCAAAGGTCACAGGGCCCTCAATCGTACTCATCAACGCAGCCGTTCCAGCCGAGTCTGTAGGCAAAGGAGGGGCCCGGGCACGGCAGCTCCTGTTCCAGCATGGAGACAGATTCTGGCCGAATGGAGCCCACGCCAAGCCTCAGATCCGTCTCAGGACAGCTGTACCAGCGCCTACCCAGCTCGCTATACCTCAAGGCGGCACAGGGTTCCCAAGATCCCTACCAGGGAACCGATTTCACCAAATGTGTACTGAGTTCACAGAAAGTCGCTTGCAGTTGACCAATTCTCTCAGCTTTTGCTTGTCTGTAAAGCTTTTGATTTCTCCTTCATATTTGAATGAGGTCCTTGCTGGGTACAATAATCTGGGCTGTAGGTTATTTTCCTTCATCACTTTAAGTATGTCTTGCCATTCCCTCCTGGCTTGAAGAGTTTCTATTGAAAGATCAGCTGTTATCCTTATGGGAATTCCCTTGTGTGTTATTTGTTGTTTTTCCCTTGCTGCTTTTAATATTTGTTCTTTGTGTTTGATCTTTGTTACTTTGATTAATATGTGTCTTGGGGTGTTTCACCTTGGGTTTATTCTGTTTGGGACTCTCTGGGTTTCTTGGACTTGAGTGATTATTTCCTTCCCCATTTTAGGGAAGTTTTCAACTATTATCTCCTCAATTATTTTCTCATGGTCTTTCTTTTTGTCTTCTTCTTCTGGGACTCCTATGATTCAAATGTTGCAGCATTTAATGTTGTTCTGGAGGTCTCTGAGATTGTCCTCATTTCTTTTCATTCGTTTTTCTTTTATCCTCTCTGATTCATTTATTTCTACCATTCTATCTTCTAATTCATTAATCCTATCTTCTGCCTCTGTTATTCTACTATTTGTTGCTTCCAGAGTGTTTTTGATCACATTTATTGCATTATTCATTATATATTGACTTTTTTATTTCTTCTAGATCCTTGTTAAACCTTTCTTGCATCTTCTCAATCCTTGTCTCCAGGCTATTTATCTGTGATTCCATTTTGATTTCAAGATTTTGGATCAATTTCACTATCATTATTCGGAATTCTTTATCAGGTAGATTCCCTATCTCTTCCTCTTGTGTTTGGTTTGGTGGGCATTTATCCTGTTCCTTTACCTGCTGGGTATTCCTCTATCTCTTCATCTTGTTTATATTGCTGAGTTTGGGGTGTCCTTTCTGTATTCTGGCAGTTTGTGGAGTTCTCTTTATTGAGGAGTTTCCTCGCTGTGTGTGGGTTTGTACAGGTGGCTTGTCAAGGTTTCTTGGTTAGGGAAGCTTGTGTCAGTGTTCTGGTGGGTGGAGCTGGATTTCTTCTCTCTGGAGTGCAATGAAGTGTCCAGTAATGAGTTATGAGATGTCTATGGTTTTACAGTAACTTTGGGCAGCCTGTATATTGGAGCTCAGGGCTGTGTTCCTGTGTTGCTGGAGAATTTGCTTGGTATGTCTTTTCCTGGAACTTGTTGGCCCTTGTGTGGTGCTTGATTTCAGTGTAGGTATGGAGGCATTTGATGAGCTCCTGTTTATTAATGTTCCCTTGCTGGGAGCCGGCGTGAGGAGCTCCGCCCATGGCAAAGGTCATGAGGAAGGAGGCTGGCATACACAAAGGCGGGATCGAGCCTCAGGAGTCCCCCTGGAAATTCTTGAGCATCTACCCCCAAAATCAGAGTCTGCTTACTTTCTGCTTTGTGCTCTCACCTACACCTCTGACTTTGTGGGGGGCTGTCCCCCACCACCTCTCTCTGAAAAAGAGTTAACTTACAGCTCCAGTTAATAAAGTTCCTGGGTGTGATAGTGTTTCAAACTACAAACTCCTTTGGAAGTCCTCTAGCCTACCTGAATAGGTTTTTCTGGCCACATGTGATTGTTCAGAGCCTCCCAACTGTGAGAGGCATGAGATGTTCTAAACTGTCTAAATACAGATTCCTTTGAGCAGTTAAAAGATTGATTAGAAATTGTATTGGTGAAGGGCTTTTCACTTTTTGGGCCAATGTTTGCTGCTAAGTTTCCATATCCCTTACCTGCTGTGTCCCTGGCAGTGTATTGATTAATATAATTGGTGTAAGTAGTAGCTTTAATGTTTGTAACCTGGGACCCTTGAGTTAATTCTTTTTCTTGTTATAGCCCACCACACCTTTGCCCTATAGGAATGCAACTTTATCTAATGCTTTTGGAGGGTGACGCCTGACTAATCACCTTTAGAGAAAAATAAGTTTTCTGAAGAAAGGGTCTTAAAATGTTAACAGGCCTCCAGGCCAGAAGATGATGCAAATCACCTAAACTTTTTCATATGATAAGTTTGCAGGAAGAAAGCCTGGCTTACTGCATGACTCTACCCCTTCCCCCATTATCTTCTATGCATAACTTAAGGTATAAAAACTATTTTGGAAAATAAAGTGCGAGCCTTGTTCACCGAAACTTGGTCTCCCCATTTCGTTCTTTCTCTCACCTTCTGGCTGAATTATTCAGCCTCTTTTCTCCACTGAATTTCCTCACTGAGCTATCCTTATTTAACCACTTTTATATCTTTAATTAACATTTAAATAAACTGTTGTTTCCTGATCGCCGATGCCATCTCCCCTTCGAATTCCCTGGATCCACTGGGGCTGGACCTCGGCAAGTCCCTGAGTCAGGGTTTGGACTTAAGCCTCCTGCTTCCAGTTATTGGTCTTATTTTCACAGTAGTCTCAAAACTTCTCCTTCTATACAGCACCATTGATAAAACATCTAGGTTAAAGATGAAAAGTTTCTCCACCGTGAGGGTCACCCAGAGAGGTTCACAGCGTTACATGGAGAGGAGAAGAGGGAGGAGGGAGTTAGAGGTGACCCGAAAGAGATGAGGTGGAATCAATAGAGGAGAGAGCAGGCTAGCCAGTAATCACTTCCTTATGTGCACTCCTCAACTGGACCGATCAGAGATGTTCACGTAGTTATACAGAGAAGGGAAGAGGGAGGAAGAAGACGGAGGTGGCCAGGAGGATAAAAGGGGGGAATGAAAAGGAGAGAGACAGATCCAGCCAGTAATCAGTTCCCTAAGTGTTCTCCACCATCTGGAACACACAGAAATTCAGAGTTGGGTAGAGTAGAGAGGGGTTAGGGAGGAGACACAGGCGACCTGGTGGAGAAAAAGGAGAGTCCAAAGTGGGAGACAGCAGTCAAGCCAGTAATCTCACTCCCAAGTAAAAAATGGGTACTGAAGATTGGGTTCTTAAAGGTACAAAATTGGTAACAAATACCTAAAGGCAAAAATTAAAAATCTAGAGTAGAGTTTGGAATTTCAAAAATACAATGTTAAAGAAAAGAAGAAGGAAAAGAAAGAGAGAAAAAAAAAGTCATAAAAGTTATAAAGAAAATATAGCTACAAAATTGATAACAAATACCAAAAAGCAAAAGTTAAAAATCTAGAGTAGAGTTTGGAATTTCAAAAATACAGTGTTAAAGAAAAGAAGAAGAAGAAGAAAGAGAGGAAAATAACAAACAAAAACAAACCAAGTCACAAAAATTATACAGAAAATATAGGTACAAAATTGATAACAAATACCAAAAAGCATAAATTAAAAATCTAGAGTAGAGTTTGGAATTTCAGAAATACAATGTTAAAGAAAAGAAGAAAAAAAAAAAAGAGAGAAAAAGAAAGAAAAACAAGGTCACAAAAATTATTTAAAAAATATATATGAAGTTTGCTTTTAAAAAAAATAGGGTCTTGTTTTTTTTGCAAAGTAATAGTAGGTTATAAAAGTGAGAATTAAAGGAGTAATAGAGGACTTAAAATTTTTTAAAAAATTTAAAAAAAAGGAAAGAAAGAATGATTGTAAAAATAGTAAAAATATATCTAGGACTTTCTCTGGTGTTTGTTGTGGGTATTGTGGGTTCAGTTCATTTTTGGCTAGTTCCTTGGTCTGGCTTATATTTCTCAAGATCTATAGGCCCCTTCCTATGTAGTCGGTACTAACGACAGGGTTTTAATCTATTGCCTGTCGCTTCCAAGGCGATTCCTGGTCTCTTCAGTGTCTGACTTCCGCCCTGATAGAAAGGGGGCGGTGGTAGACACTTTTTTTTTTTTTAGGCTCGCTTGTTCAGTCACGCTGTGGGGAGGGAGGAATGCTGCAAACAAATAACACTGGCGTGTGCTCGCAGTGCCTCAGCCACACTGGGCCTGCCCCTGTTCACGGCGCGTGTAGCCTCCCTACCCACACTGCTCAGGCTCTAGGTTGCTCCGCCAGGAACCATCTGAGGCCGGCCCTGGGCTGCTTGCACCTCCCAGGTACAAGCCACTCAGGTTCAGGCACTCGGGTAGTCCTCAGAGGCACAGACTCGGTTGGGCCTGCGTTTTGTGCCCTTCCCAGGTCCGAGCAGCTCAGGTGATGAGGTGTTTGGCGAGCACAGTTGCTGTGACTTATCTCCTCCCCTCTGCTCGGTTTTCCGGGTGTACAACCAGCGCACCTTCTCAGGTGGATATTGACCGTCCAGAACCCCAAGAAGTCTTAGTTAGCAAAGAAGCCTGCTTACAGTTTTGTAGATAATGTCTCTCTGGGGCTGCAATTGCCCCCTTCCAGGTCTGGCTGCCTGTCACAGGAAGGGGATGGTTTGCAGCCGGCTATCTCTGTTCAGTCCTTTGTTCCGTGCACGGGCCTGGTGGTGTCTTAGGTTAGGGCTGGCTTTTGGCATGGTAGTTATCCCACAGTCTGGTTTGCTAGCCCAAATTAGTTCGCTCAGATAGCGCTCCGGGCATTCAGGCCTGATCCTTACTCTAAGGGATGCAGCCCGTGCCTCCCTGCCCAGCCCCCACTTGCTAGTGGCACGTGCAGGCGTCTGCACTGCTTCTCTGCTGGGGGAGTTACCGCTGGGCTCGTAATCTGTGGGTTTTAATTGTTTAATTATTTTTCCTCCCCATATGTTGCCCTCTGTGCTTCCAACGCTCGGCACAGACTCGGCAGTGAGAGTGTTTCCTGGTGTTTGGAAACTTCTCTCTTTTTAAGACTCCCTTCCCAGGACGGAGCTCCGTCCCTCCCTCTTTTGTCTCTTTTTTTGTATTTTATATTTTTTCCTACCTCCTTTCGAAGACAATGGGTTGCTTTTCTGGGTGCCTGATGTCCTCTGCTGGCATTCAGAAGTTGTTTTGTGGAATTTACTCAGCGTTTAAATGTTCTTTTCATGAATTTGTGGGGGAGAAAGTGGTCTCCCCATTCTAGTCCTCCACCATCTTAGCTCCTCCCCCCTATAGTTATTTTTAATAAGAGTTGAAAGTGATTCATAGATTACTATTAGTATACTGGAGAACCTGAAGTTTACAATGTACTTAACTCCATTTTTGTTTTTTATATTATGTTCACATTGTCAATATCCTTTCATTTTACCTTACCCCTCAGATTACTAATTCGAATGGTAATGAACTCCCTCATTTTGTTTTTTTGGGGGGAAAATAAGTCTTCTACATTTGTGAAGGATGCTTTGCTGGATGCTCCTATTTGTCAGTGTTTTCTTTTTTTCCTTCTTATAACATTTTGACTATATCATCCCATTCTCTCTTGGCCTGCAAAGTTTCTATTGAGAAATCCATCTTAAGTGGAAAACCTTTTATGTGTCAAATCACTTTCTCTTGCTTCTTTCAAAATTCTCTCTTTGTCTTCAAATCTTGACAATTTCATTATAATGTGTCTTGGTCAATCAGCTCAACCTATTTGGGCACTTTCCATCATCATGAATCTGGCTGTTCATTTCTCTCCCTAAGTTTGAAATATTTTTAGCCATTATTTATTTAGACTTCTTGTTGCTTTCTCTCTCTTTTCTTACTGTGATTTCTACAACATATATTTCAAATGATAGTCTTTTGAGATATTTTGGAAAAACAGAAACAGAGCCTGTTGGAAGAATTTGTATATGCCTGTTTAATGCCCTACTGAAAAGTATACAACATTCAAATATTACTCAAACTAATTTCAAATATTTGATGATGAAATTTCATTGTGAAAATCCAATCAATTTTATACCTATATTTCTGATTTTAATAGAGGTAATAGCAATTAAAACATTTTTTTCACAATTGAGTGACAGCTTTGAATGGAAATAATGTATTACCTTTTCATTATCATTCCAAGAGCAGAAATTAAGGACTGTAAGAGCTCATATGATATAGATTCAATAAATGGTCCCTCTTTATTCACTGATAGAAACATTCAAATATGAAGCAAGCATGAAATGTTTCAAATATTGTAATTTGGGATATAATTCATGCTGAGAAAGACCACACAGTGATGTGACTCAAGAATCATTGAAAATATGCCCAATTAGTTAATCATATTACTTTCACACAATTAAAAAAAAATTACCCATTGTTTATAAACAAAGTGTCTAGAGGTAGTATGGGCCTACAAAAGCAAATTTAATACAAATCTCTAAAAATAGATGCCTATAAGGGAAAAGGTACCAGTACTATCAAGTGGTATTTCAGGAAAGTTCCCATGGAGTCCTCTGGTCACCAACATTGGATGAGCATCTTGAAAAATACCAAGAGAAATACTCTTCTGAATTATAACCTGTTTCAGCCCATGAATGAGAGCCATGTCTATCTCCCCCAAACAGCTGCACTTTGTTTACTTATTCATGGAACAGCTTTCACTCCAAAAATATAAACCTCAACTATTTATTGATCTCTTTAAGCTCTACCTTATTACTGCAACAGAGTGGGCCTTTAAGTCTACCTGACAGAACTACAAACATTTTGAAAAGTAATTCTATAATAGCTATTAAAATCTATAAGCACAATTGATCTTCATCCCATCAGGCCCACTTTGAGGAATGTATCATAGAGAAATAAAACATCAGTATACCTGAACATATGCAAGTAGGTGTTCATTGGAGCTTTGTTTAAATGACCATAGCACAGTGATGATTTGGTATTCATATACAGTAACAGATGCCTACTGATGAAAAGAACTGACTCATTTGAAAAGACCCTGATGCTGGGAAAGATTGAAGTCAGGAAGAGAAGGGGACAACAGAGGATGAGATGCTTGGATGGCATCACTGACTCAATGGACATGAGTTTGAGTAAACTCTGGGAGTTGGTGACGGACAGGGAGGCCTGCCGTGTGCAGTCCACGGGGTCTCAAAGAGTCGGACACGACTGAGTGACTGAACTGAACTGATACAGTAACAGATGAACAATTATATTAAAAGTCATCAAAAATTATGTATCAATGAAAAATAAGGACAACAGCACATTGTCAAAAGAGAGAGATCCCTGCTATATTTTCAAACTTGGAGAACTTTAAATATATTCATATCAAGAAATGTGAACTATTTTTACCATTATTACATTTAAATAGAGTTTAGTAGTAGTGACCATGGGGTCACTAAGAGTTGGACGCGACTGAGCGACTTCGCTTTCCCTTTTCACTTTCATGCCTTGGAGAAGGAAATGGCAACCCACTCCAGGGTTCTTACCTGGAGAATCCCAGGGACGGGGGAGCCTGGTGGACTGCGATCTATGGGGTCACACAGCATCGGACACGACTGAAGAGACTTAGCAGCAGCAGCAGCGGTGACCAATATCACATGGCTTCTCAGCACAGTCAAAACGTATGTAAATCCATCTATATTATCTTATGTGAAATAGATCGCCAGTCCAGGTTCAATGCATGAGACAGGGTGCTCAGGGCTGGTGCACTGGGATGACGCTGAGGGATGGTATAAGGAGGGAGGTGGGAGGGGGGTTCAGGATGGAGAACACATGTATACCCATGGCTGATTCATGTCAATGTATGGCAAAAACCACTACAATATTGTAAAGTAATTAGCGTCCAATTAAAATTAATTAATTAATTAATTTAAATACAAAAACAATATTTGCAAATTATATATCCAACAGAGAACTAGTATTTATAATATATAAAGAACCTTCTAAACTGAACATTAGAGATCTCTGTTATTTTTTGTAACTACATGTAAGTCTATAATTATCTCAAAATAAAAAGTTAATTTAAAAATGTATGTAAATCCACTTTTCTTTGCCATAATTTCATCAAAGCTCTTTTCATCTCACTGTTGCGCAAGCTATATATCAGTGGATTCAGCAGAGGTGTAAGAAGAGAGTAAGCCAAGGACATCAGCTTCTTGGTTTCTGGGGAGTAGCCAGATTTAGGTTGTAAGTAAGTCATATTGGCTGTGCCATAGAAGAGGGTAACAGATGTGAGATGGGAGGCACAGGTGGAAAAGGCCTTTTGCCTCCCAGTGGTTGATGGCATCTTTAAGATGGAAAAGAGAATTCGAACGTAAGACAAGAGTATCAACAGGAAAGGAACCATAACAATCAAAATGGTGCCAGTGAATGCGTAGATCTCAAATAAAAAGGTGTCTGCACATGCAAGCTCTAACACTGGGGGAGTCTCACATGAAAGATGATTAATTTCATTGGGGCCACAAAAGGGAAAACTAAACACCCATGTGGTCTGCACAGTAGCCACTATGATCCCTGAGACCCATGAGAATGTAATCAATTTCATGAAAACCCTTTTGTTCATAGTCACTGGGTAGCTCAGAGGATGGCAGATGGCAGCAAATCGGTCATAAGCCATTGCTCCCAGAAGAAAACATTCAGTCCCACCAAAAAGAAGAATAAAATACATCTGTGAAAAACAGCCTGCAAAAGTGATCACAGTTTTTTCACTGGAGAGGACCACCAGCATCTCAGGCATGATGACTGCACTGAAACCTACTTCCACCACAGACAGGTTCAGGAGAAATAGATACAGGGGAACATGGAGGCTCTGTTCCAATGAGATGACAACTATAATGATGGCATTTCCAATCAGAGTCACCAGGTAAATAACCAAGAAAACCTGGAAGAGCTGCCTTTGGAGTTCAGGGAAATTAGAAAAGCCCAAGAGGATGAATTCAACCACAGAGCTTTGATTTTGCCTTTTCATTTTGGTAGTACAGCATGTAATATTTTATGGCAAAAAAATGTAAATTATGAAGCCACAATCCAATAATAGAGAGTTTAGGTCTCCATTCACCTCAAATAATCCTGATGAAAGCTGTAAAGAGGACGTTATCTTGACAGAAGTTATTTTGGCAATTTTGAAAAATGGCCGGTTACAAGAAATAAATGTATCTTTCAAATATAAAAGGAGAATGGACACTTCTGGCTTATAAATCTTATCAGAATAGCACAAAATAATATCAAAGTTCTTATTTTCTAGTGCAATTCATACACTATATATTTTGATATTTTAGCATAACTTGAAAGCAAACGTAAATTACTTATGTCACATTCCTATTACGTTGCTGTCAGTTTCCCCAATTTTATATAAGTATGAAATCTAATACCACAGAAAATAAAGTATCAAAAGTGACAAAAGGAAAAAGATACCCAAAAAAGTTTTATAACAACCAAACAATTTAAAGTTACAGCGCAGTTGATACATGTTTATTACAAATATTCATAGGTTAAAAATTGTTGTATGTGACTCAGTTAAATGTGACAACAATCTGCAGAAGCATACAATGGAGGTTGTAGTATTACTTACATTCAATGATCTGTAAACTAAGTGAATAATTGACTTCAGGTTTATTGATAACTTCCTCAACTGGTCATGGCAAATTGTGTTGATACTAGCTTCACCATGGCCCATTCTTGTGAACCGCAATGACTTAAGAAAAACATCTAAGTTTTGAAAATTGTGAAACAGTGATTTTAAAGATTCTTTTTCCCTCCCTCCCTCCTTTCCTCTCTCTCTTTCCCTACTCTATCACTAGGTTCATCAAAAAGTTCATTTCATTATTTCTTATTCAACAAACACAGAAAGAACATCTACCATTTTCTAGGCTCAATAATCTGTGGAACTTTTGATTTCACAGGTCAACAAAGAGCTGACAACATGAAGTAGCATTTGATTCCTGGGTCAGGAAGATCTGCTGGAGAAAGGATAGGCTACCCACTCCAGCATTCTTGGGCTTCCCTTGTGGCTCAGCTGGTAAAGAATCCACCTGTAACACAGGAGACCTGCATTTGATCCCAGGGTTGAGACGATCCACTGGAGAAGGGAAAGGCTACTCATTCCAGTATTTTCTGGCCTAGAGAAGTCCATGGATTGTATAGTCCCAAAGAGTCGGACACAACTGAGTGACTTCCACTTACTCACTCATATACCTCAGCACCTTCTAACTTCTATCATTTATGTCTTGCCCAACATCTCCAGTGTGAAAACTCCAGGAAGGCAAAGATTTTCTTTTGTTCTCTGTTGTATTCACAATACCCATAAGAATCCATGACCCATAATATATGCTAAACAAATATGTGATGAATACAGAAAACAGGAAATCGAGACAGTATTTTAAAGGCATAGAGTGCCAGAAAGAAAAATAACATCAGCACACCATCCTATTGGGAAGCAAGAGTAATAAGTGTTTTAGATATTTCAATGAGAAAAACATTACTTCTAAATGGAAAAGGAAAGTGAATAACCATAATTACAGGTGTCAAGTGTGGAAGATACATCAGGTGGAAAGATCAAGATGTGAGTGAGACTGAATTGCTCAAGTGAAAAGGCATTTGATGACAACTTACACTAGAATCAAGACCTACCAATCATTGTATGATATCTTGAAAACCAGTGGAAGTTCACTGTGTCAGATGAAAAGGACAGAAAACAAGTCTTCAGTACAGATCAGTATCACATAAGCAGACAGTAGAAGGCAAGCTAACTTATTCCTGAATTTGACCTTAATCATATATTAACATCAATGTCTGTATCATCCATAATAATTTTATTTGTATGTAAAGATTCTCCTAAATTTAGTAATTTAAACTGCAGGATCAAATACCTAAATTTCTAACAGAGAAAAAAATAATGTGTATTCAGTTCCAAATATTTTAAAGTGGATAGGTTTTTAAACTAGAACATTTAGAATATTATATACACAAAATGGAAAACTTTTAAAGGACTTTTTAAAAGCCTGCTCATGATGGAAAGAGCAAATAACCACACATGATCCACATTTTATTTATAACTTAGAAGATTATAATCTTGTCTTGATAACCCTCTGACATAGAATACTTGGGCAGATCACTCGTTTACCAAATTCCCTTTCAGTTGCAATGTTCTAAGATTTGATGATTAGTGCATGAAAAGTATTTACGTCTCTAATTACTACCAAAAATTTTTCTCTGAAAAGAAAAAGAAATTGACCAGCATCAACACCAAAGAGTCTACCAATTCAAATGTTTGATCTGTGTCTAGTGATTCCTGAGCACCGAGACATCACTTCAACAGCATTTTCAACTATAAGATGAAGATGAATTGTAAGTGAAAATCTAACAAGCACACAGCAGAACCTTCATTTTCGTACCTACTGGCTCTGTCAATTTAAAGTTCACACTACTTTATTAGATATTTTACCTCCAGTTAATAGCCACCTTCTCATAAATACAAGTCAGAGATTCTGTGCGTTGGTGCTGTAACATTATATGACACTGAATCACATGCCCTGGAGAATCCATCCCTGGAGAACTTGCAATCACTTTATACATGCCTTCTTGTATTTTCACATGATAACCAAGGAGGTTTGAACTTGGCCCTTAAGGTAAGAAAGCCCAAGAGGGCTAAACTGGAGCACCACTCCTTTGTATTCCTACAGGGAATAAATACCTTCTCACTCAAGAAACTCAGCTTCACCAAGACATCTCCCAACAGGAAGTGGAAACAATGGCTGAATAAAGGATGAAAATGGGGAAAGAAGAGAGTGGTGGGGAGAGGGTGTGAGCAAAGGCAGGTGAGCCAGAGGGCAACGAATGACTGGATGGACTGTACAGTTAGTGCAGCGGTGGGAAATAAGTTAGTGGTGGGAAAAACAGTTAGTGCAGTAGTGGGAAATAAGTAGATAGAAGACTCTTTGCAAAATAAAAAGCCTGGATGCTCTCTCACCCAACAAGAACTTTTTATCTTTTGTAGTAGAAATATAGAGCCCCTGAAAATTTTATGAGAAAAATGTAATTAAAATTTGTTTCATTGACAGAATCTTTAAGCCAGCAGTCAAAAAATCTGGACTAGTTTGTCTAATTTGAGCAAATCATCTAACTTTCCTGATTATATTACTTTCTCTGTAAAATAATCATTAACATTTTTGATATCCACTGCATATTTGTGAAAATCAAGGGACTCAAGGATGAGTCTAAACTGTCTTGTACAATTAGAGCCATTGGTTCAGTCCCAGAAGAGTGAAGAGTGAATGAATCTGCAGGTTTGGCTTTGTCCAGAACTGGATGGTGAGTCTAGAATGCAGGTTCCCTTTGTCTACTTCTTATTGTTGCTTTCCTGATGTAGGTTGTTCCATTCTCAAGGAATCTCACCTTTCCTGGAAATTATAAAGCTGCCCTCTACACTTAGAGGTTCATTCCATCTAACCTCTGTGCCATGGGAAATGTACCAGTTACTTGGAGGAGAAAGGATTTTCTTTACAGAATCCAATCCAAGGAACATTTCCAAATCATTCAGTATAGGGATAACACCCTATTTATGGGACAGTCATGTGCAGTAGGCATGGGAAATGCTACTTAATATATGATTTATACCCCATCAACTCCATGGGGGCTTCTGAAATACTGAAATATTCTATTTCTTGCTGTAGATGGTGGCAACACAGGTGATGTGCTGATTGTGAGAAGTCATCAATATGTAGAGCTATGATTTGCACACTTTCCCATGTGTACATTAGAATTCAATCAAAACTGTATAGAAAAATTGCAGATACAAGCTAAAGGGGATAAAAAGGAAATAATATTAATATCAGGCTATATCTTAAAGGCAATAGTACTAAGTTGAAGAAAATAATAATCTGGAGATTTAACACACCTTCCTCAATGATTGACAATATAGACAACAAAGACATAGAAATGAGAATATTTTAATAATAAAATTTTTATCTATAAGATGATAATGAGAGAGTAAATATAAGTCAGAAACAACACATTTTCTGTGGCTAACTTATTTTGCTCTTAAAATATTTATAAAATATTTATAAAAATGGATTATGTGTTTGTCATAAAGAAAACAATCAATAAATCCAAATTCTTGGCACTCACACATGTAATACACTTTGCAATAAAACTGCAGAACAACAACCAAATATAACAAAAGGAAACTAAGGTCTTGGAAATTCAGAAACATTCTGAAATTATCTTTTGCTAACTCAAAGTTGGACATGAACTACAGACTATTAAGAAATGAACTTTTAAATTAAATGACCAGATTTTCATTTATTAATGTCTTCAAAATTTTATTTCTAGTCTTGTCCTAAACTCTGTTCACCCTCAGCATCCCCCCATTTCAGGTAGTAGTAGCTTAAATTTTCTAGTTACACAAACCAAACACCAAAGAGTCATCCTTGAATTCATTTCAACTGCCCCATCTCCAGCATTGCAGGCAGATTCTTTACTATCTGAGCCACCAGGGAAACCCTTTTCTTCCCAGTTCAGTGCAGTGGCTCAGTTGTGTCTGACTCTTTGCAACCCCATGGACTGCAGCACACGAGGCCTCCCTGTCCATCACCAAATCCCAGAGTTTACCCAAACTCATGTCCATTGAGTCGGTGATGCCATCCAACCATCTCATCCTCTGTCATCCCCTTTTCCTCCCAATTCATAGTAAATCCATAATCTATCTAAAGTGCTCTGAGTACGGTGTATAAAATTTGAACATTCTCACTCTTCTTAAAAGGGCTTCCCAGTTGGCTCAGTGGTAAAGAACCCATCTGCCAATGCAGGAGATGCAGGAGACACAAGTTCTATTCCTGTGTTAAGAAGATCCCCTGGAAGAGGACATGGCAACCCACTCTACTATTCTTGCCTGGAAAATTCCATGGACAGAGGAGCCTGCCAGGGTACTGTCCATAGGGTCACAAAAAGCTGGACATGACTGAGCAATTGAGCATGCACTCGCCCTTCCTAAAGCTAATATCCTGATCCAAGTTCCTTTTGTCTCCCAGTTGAATTATTGCCATAGCCTCTGAACTTCCCCCTTCTTCCTCCCATGCCTCTGCTCAAACCCTCCTAAAGCACCCTATCCCACTCACTGCAGAAGTCAAACTTACAAACATAGATTAAAATCTGTTTCCCTAGGCTTCCCTGGTAGCTCAGTGGTAAAGAACTTGCCTGCCAATGCAGGAGACAATCTCTGATCTGAGAAGATCACACATGCTGTAAAGCAGCTAAGCCCATGAGCAAGGACTGTTGAGCCTGTGCTCTAGAGCCCAGGAACCACAACTATTGAGCCCACACACTGAAACTACTGAAGCCCCCACACCCTAGAGTCCATGCTCGGCGACAAGAGAAGCCACTACAATGAGACGCCTATGCACTGAAACGACCCAACATAGCCAAAAATAAATAAAAATTTTTTTAAAAAAAAGATCTGCTCCCTCATTGCTCTTGGAGCTCATCTCCACTACATCGCCTTGCTTACTCTCATCCAACCAAGGTATTGCTAGTTCTCGAATCCCCAGCTATGTTCTCACCCACAGTTATTGCTTTGCTTTTCCTTAACATGGGCTCTTCCTTTCCAAAACGCTTACTCCCTCATGTCCCTTTGCCCAAGGGGTATCTTCTCCAGGAGAACTTCCCAAATCAACCTATTTAAATTGAACCTCAAACCCAACTCTACTACCCTGATTTATTTGTCTCCACAATATTCCTCAGAAGAGATACATCCAAATCATAAAGACAGGTTTATATTATTGGGTGGGCTACACAGTTCCTTCAGTTTCTAAGTAAAATAAAAGACACATTTTTCATTTTCACCAGGAATTTTTAACGAACAACATATTCACTGTTTTGTTCTGTTACCTTCTGCCATTTTTCAGGCGACTTCATAATTCCATTTTCCTGAAAATTTTATCTTTTTGAGCAAAGAACTGTTCCAGGTGCCTTTTATACCCTTCCAGGGAATTGAAATTTTTTTCTATTAAGAGAATTTTGTAGACCGAAATAAATGGAAATCTGAAGGTGCAATTTCTGGTGAATACAGTGGATGAATCAGAACTTCCCAGTCAAGCTGTAACAGTTTTTGCCTGGTAATCAAAGAAACATGTGGTCTTGTGGTATCCCGATAGAAGATTATGCATTTTCTGTTGACTAATTCTGGATGCTTTTGTTGAGTGCTGCTTTCAGTTGGTCTAATTGGGAGCAGTACTTGCTGGAATTCATCATTTGGTTTTCCCAAAGAAACTCATAATAGAGGACTTCCTTCCAATCCCACCATATACACAACATCACCTTCTTTGGATGAAGACCAGCCTTTGGCGTGGTTGGTAGTAGTTCCTTTCACTTGCCTCATGATCTCTTCCATCCCACATTGTTGTATAAAATTCACTTTTCACCTCCCATCATTATTTGTTTTAAAAATAGAACATTTTCATTACGTTTAAATAGAGAATTGAATGCAGATATATGGTCAAGAAGGTGGTTGTTTTTTTTTGTTTTTTCACTTAAACTATGTGGAACCCAAACATCAAAGTGATAAACATAAATAAGCTGGTACAAAACATTTTAAATGCTTGATTTGGACATTTTGAGTGTGTCAGCTATCTCCCATGTGGTACAACATTGATTGTTATTAATTAATGTCTTGATTTAATTGCTATCAACTTCAACTGGTTTATCCAACTCTAGAGCATCATCCATGGAGAAATCTCTGGCACAAAGCTTCACAAACCACTTTTGACACATTTAATCTGTCACAGAACTCATACACTGCACAAATCTTTTCTCTGCATTTTAGTTGCATTTTACCTTTCTTAAAATAATAAAGCATAGTAAGCCAAAAATGTTGCTTTTTTCTTCCATCTTCAGTATTGAAGTGACTACACAAAAATTCACCAGTTGTGTCATTTTCTTAATGCACACTAATGTGACAACTGTCACAGATCAGATCAGATCATTTACTCAGTCGTGTCCGACTCGTTGCAACCCCATGAATCGCAGCACTCCAGGCCTCCCTGTCCATCACCAACTCCCAGAGTTCACTCAGACTCACATCCATCGAGTCAGTGATGCCATCCAGCCATCTCATCCTCTGTCGTCAATTGTTTCAAATGAAGTTAAAGACAACTAAGCGCTACTAGAGCCAGCTTGTGGAAAATACCAAACAAACTTTTTTGTCAACCCAATACTGCCAGAAAAAACCACTGCAGAGGATGAAGTATTATTAGGGATAAACTGAACTGGACTCTTCAGGACCTTCTTGGGTATATAGCCCCCACTCCCCACCCTGTGTGTGTCCCCTGTGTCTTGAAGTAAAAGACTTTGCTTCAGGCCTCCCCTAAGTGTCAAAATCCTGGCTCCAGAGTTAATGATTATGAAATGTGATCATGTAGTAACAAAGAATAGCTGTTAGACTGGGAAACTGGTAATAACTTTGACTATAAATCAACCACATAGCAGAGTGATTAGACTCCTAGCTTCCTGAAAGATATAGATATAGCTCTGACACACATTCCTAAGTTGTTTGGATAGAAAGCTGACCCCTACCAGATGGAAACTGCTGACCACAGCACATAGTCCCAAGACCAGTTGACCAGAAGGTTGATGATGCTCAAAATTTCACCTTGATACCAAGCAATCTGATCATGCACAAGTTGATCATGCACCCTCTGGCCCGCCTTTTCATATCATCTTAAAAATCCTTCCCTGAAAGCCATTAGGGAGTTCAGGTCTTTTGAGCACGAGCTGCCTATTGCCTTTGCTTAGCACCCTGCAATAAATCCTGTGCTTTCTTTCACAACAATCTAATGTTCACAGATTTTCATTGCTGTGCACTGGGCAAGTGGACCCAAATCTAGATCCAGTAATAGGAAAAAAGAGTCACTATATAATGAGAAAAGGTTCAGTTCTCCAAAAATATGTAAAAATACTAAACCTGCAAGTATCCATTAATACGGCTACAAAGTATATCAAGCAATTATTTCTTTATGAATGAGCACCCAAAACTTTGTTTCTTTGTCCTATCAATTCTTCACCTTGGGCCACTTCTTAGGTCCCATTTCTATTGTAAAAATACATGAAAAAATACCAAGAGAAACTCTATTTTGAATTATAACCTGTGTGAGTTCATGAAGGAAATCAGTTTGGTCTCCTCAAAACAACTGCCCCTTGTTTACACATTCATGGAACAAGTTTTCATTCCAGAAATTAAAATCTCATCTATTCTTAGTATGTGGAATTCCACCCTATTAGTGCAGCAGAGTGGGCCTTCAGGTCCATCTGAAGAATTTATAGTGACTGTGAAAAGTAATTCTGTAATAAGCTACTAAAATTTATAAACACACATACTCTTCATCCCATGAGGCCCAGGCCTATGTCCTACAGAAATAAGATGTTAGTAAATATGAACATATGGAACTACTTGTTCATCAAAGCATCATCTTAAGGACAATAATCTGGTAAAACTAGAATGTACATGATAGAGGAATAGGCAAATAAATTCTTACATCATATGTCATCAAACTTAGGCAGCTAGAGAAAATGAATGTGAATATCCTTTAGAAACAGAGAGCCCCCTGACATATTTTCAAACTTGGGGAACTCAACAAATTAAATATATTTATATCAAGAAATATAAACTAGTTCATCATTATTACATTAGAGTTTGGTCAGACAGTGAATATATATCACATGGCTTCTCAGCAAGTCAAAATGTATGCAAAGCCACTTTTCTTTGCCATATTTTCATCAAAGCTCTTTTCATCTCACTGTTTCGCAAGCTGTAGATCAGTGGATTCAGCAGAGGTGTAAGAAGAGAGTAAGCCAATGATGTCAGCTTCTTGGTTTCTGGGGAGTAGCCAGATTTGGGTTGTAAGTAAGTCATGCTTGCTGTGCCATAGAAGAGGGTAACAGATGTGAGATGGGAGGCACAGGTGGAAAAGGCCTTTTGCTTCCCAGTGGTTGATGGCATCTTCAGGATGGCAAAGAGAATTCGAATGTAAGACAAGAGTATCAACGAGAATGGAACAATAACTGTCAGAAGGGTACCAGTGAATGCATAGATCTCAAACAAAAAGGTGTCTGCACATGCAAGCTCTAGCACTGCTGGAGTTTCACAAGAGATATGATTAATTTCATTGGAGCCACAAAAGGGAAAACTAAACACCCATGTGGTCTGCACCGTAGCCACTGTGATCCCTGAGATCCATGAGAATGTAACTAATTGCATGAAAACCATTTTGTTCATAGTTACTGGATAGCTCAGAGGATGGCAGATTGCAGCAAATCGGTCAAAAGCCATTACCCCCAGAAGAAAACATTCAGTCACACCAAGAGTGAGTATGAAATACATTTGTACAAGGCAGCCCAAAATAGAAATCCTCATCTTCTCAGTGGAAAGGATCACCAGCATAACAGGCATAATGACCGCACTCATACCCATATCCACCACAGACAAGTTCTGCAGGAACAGGTACAAGGGGACGTGCAGGCTCTGTTCCAGGGAGATGACAATTATGATGATGGCATTTCCCATCAGAGTCACTAGGCAAACCACCAAGAAAGCCCCAAAGAGCTGCTCTTGGAGTTCAGGGAAGTTAGAAAAGCCCAAGAGGATGAATTCAACCACAGAGCTTTGGTTTTGCATTTTCATGTCATCAGTGGAGCATATATTGTTTTGAAGAACATAGTTATAAAACATATTGTATAAATTATAGTACTAAGTTACAGTCTAATAGCTCTGAGTCAGGGTCTGCAGTCACCCCAAACAATCTGGGCAGAAGATGAAAAAAGAAGCCCATCCTGATAGAAATTTAGCAATTTTGGCAAATTTCTAGATAGAAGCTTGGCGATTTTGGAGAATGACCAATTATTGTAGCTTAGAAATCCTATCTGATATACACAAAATAATGTCTAAGTTGTATTGTAACTTGCATACTAATAATTTGGAATTTAAATTTAATGTTAAAGTAAGCAGGAATATATTGTAACTTAGATGTCACTTATATAACATTTCTAAAGGTATCACCTATTTTCCTAATTTTATGTAAATATGAAATTTAAGACCACAAAAATAAAGTGTCCAGGCTCATATCTGCTTGTGCTGATGAGAAAGTTGACACATAAATGAAAAGTAAATGTGGGCCAAGGCTATCATTTCATTCAAAAGGCTCTGGACAGAGAAATATTTAAATATTTTCAAAAATGGAAAAGATAAGACAATTTGAACTTCCTTAAATATAAAATTACAGTAGGTTCTTACTGCTACAGAATTATATACTGACAGTGAAACTTATGTTACATATATTGTACCATAATAAAAATGTTAACAGATTAAAAATTTTAATTAAAAACATAGTCTCAAGAAGTCACAAAAGGAACAAGATAACCCACATATAATTTTATAAAATTTTAATAAGTCTAAGTATAACAAAGATGATATGCAGTTGTTATAACTATTGATTAGTTCAAAAGGACTGTGTATGGCTTGGTTAAATGTGACAACACTGCAGAAAGACACAAGGAGGGTTTATTTCTGAGGTTCCTGCCTTCGGTGATCCATAACTATGTGAATTTGCTTTACACTTGATTTTTGCTCAGACTGTACCTGGACAAATACATAGAAATTTGTCCAGAGGAGAAATTGGTGGGGGGGACAGTTCTCATTGGTATATCCTTGTAATCATATGTTTTAAGGAAATGTTCATGTTTTACTCATTGTAAACTTATAATTTAAAAGTTTCCCTTCTAGTTCCCTTTTGCTGTCCTCTCTTTCTTCCTTCCTATTAAATTTCTCATCAAAGTGTTCAATTAATCATTAATTATTCAACCAACATTGATTGACCATCTGCCATTTTTAAGCCTCCATGCTCCAAGGCACACTTTGGACACCAGAGCTCAACAGAGAGCACAACCTAAAATGGGAAACAAGGCCTCACTCCCTAAGCCAGTAGTTCTAACTCCTACCTCTCATACCATGCTCTATTTTTTCATTATCTCCTACAGACATTTTATTTACTACTTTTATATATACATCTATACAGACATGGACATATATACAGACATATACATATATATGTGTATAGATACACAATAATTCTTTCATTAAATATAAACTCCAGGAGGGCAAAGATTATGTTTTATATTAAGAATGCCTACAACAGTTTCTGACCCATAACAAATGCAAAACCAATTTTTTCTTGAACAAATGAAAACAAAATTTAGGAAAATGCAGACTCTGCCTTTAAGGAATATTCTATCTACTTGACAAGCTAAATCAGTATAAACACTATTGGGCAACAAGATTAATTACAATGGTCTTAGAGTTTTCAATGAGGAAAATGTTAGTCTAAATGAGGAGAGATGAAAAACTACATCACAAGAAGTCAGAGGTGGAAGGGCAATTAGACAGGAGGAAGGCCGACTTACTCAAGTCAAAATGTAATTGATGACAACTTAGCACTAGAATGGAGGCCTTCTAGGTTTCTGTGATAGTTTGAAAACCAGGGAATGACATCTGTGGGAAATGAGGAATCCAGAAAGACAGAAGGAGCAATTGAAAACATAAAATGTTGCCTTGGGTACCAATCATTAAAATATCAGCAGACAGCCATGGTGGGTTGACTTATATATATCTGAATTTGCCTATAGTCTTGTATTAAAATCAAATATCTGTATCAACCATAGTAATTATATTTTGGTTGTCAAAAATCACCTAAATCAATAAAAATAGGATCGAATATTTAAACCCATTTCTAGTTGGGGAAAAAAGAGAAATATGTATTCAGCTAAAAATTTTAAAAGTGGATAAGCACTGAAAATAGAAAACTTGGAGTATCATATAAACAAAGTGGAAAACCTGTAAAGGACTAATTAAAAGAATATATGAAACAAAATGTTCACGATGGAAAGAGCAACAAACCATCAGTGCTCCACATTTTCTCTGTAACTTAGAACATCCTAATGCTCTCTTGATTATTCTCTGACATGGAATACTTAGGAAGATCATGTCAACCTTCCAGGTGAAAAAGGTTGGAGTTGGACTTATTTACCAAGTTCCTTCCCAGTTGCAATCTTCTAAGTTTTCAGGATTAGTGCATTCCAAGTACACATGTCTATTGCCCCAACTTATTCTCTGAAAGAAAAAAGAAATTGAGCAGCATCAACACCAAAGTGTCTTACTTATTCAAATGCTTTATCTGTGTCTAGTAATTCCTGAGCACTGAGACATAACTTCAATGGTATCTCTATCAGTAGAAGATGAACTACAAATGGAAAACCCACTAACAAGCACACAGCAGAACCTTTACTTCCTTACCTATAGACTCTGACAATAAAGTTCACTATTTTGTCAGAAGTTTCACGTCTAGTCAGAAGCCACCTTCCCATAAACACAACTCAGTGACTGTGTACTTCGCACTGAATCTGGAACATTATGACACTGAATCATATGCCCCAGAGAATCCATCCCTGGAGGACTTGCAGTCAATTTGTATGTGCTTCCTCAGGTCTTTGCACAATAGCTAAAGAGGCTTGAACTTGGGCCTTCAGTTGAGAAAGCTCAAGAGAGCTAAACCTGGAGCACCACTCCCTCATATTCCTATAGGGAACAAGCGCCTCCTCACACAAGATTCAGTGTCACCATGACATCTCCCAATAGCAGATAGAAACAAAGACTAAATAAAGGTTTTAACTGGGGAAAGAAGAGCATGGTGGGGTGAGGGCATGAGGAAAGGCAGGTGAGCCAGAGGGTGAGGAATGATTGGGTAGAACATACAGTTCATGCAGGGCCTAATACAAGCGAGGTCAAGAAAATGGAAGCCTCTTTGTAAAAAGCCTGGGTACCCTCCCACCTACCCTTTCAACCAAGAATTTTTTGATCATATGTACTAGAAATGTACAGCCACTTTAAATTGTTTAGAAAAATATCATTACAAATGATTTCAAACAGACCTTTTAAACTGGGAATCAAAAGGCCTACACTTGTTTGTATAATTTAAGCAAATACTTTAACCTCCCAAATTCCATTATTTTCTCTGTAAAATAATCACAAATTATTGATTTCACTGAGTATGTGTGGAAATCAAGGGCCTAAACTATCTTGAACAATGAGACCATTGGCTCAGTTGCAAAAGAGTGAAGAGATTAATGAATCTGCAGGCTGGGCTTTGTTCAGAACCAAATGATGAGGCCAGAATGAAGGTTCCCTTTGTATACCTCTTTGTGTGTGTGTGTGTTGTATACTTCTTATTGCTGCTTTTCTTGAGCAGTTTGCTCTATTCTCTAAGGAAGCTTACCCCTCTTGGCAGCAATGAATTTGCCAACAACACTTTGAAATTCATTCAATCTAATCTGTGTCCAGTGGGAAATGTACCACGTATGCTGAGGAGAGGGGATTTTCATCACAGAATCCAATTCAAGGATCCCTCTTATATCATTCATTATGGTGGGATAACACCCCAAGCACAAATGTGTCAAGTTCACCAGGCATAGGGAGGTCTGCTTAATACGTACTTTGAGTGATTCATACCCAATCAATCCCATCACAGGGATCCTTTTTTAAAAACACAATCAGGTTTCTATCTCCACAACTCATTTTTGGCAGAAATAGTTGTCCATAAAGACTGTTTTCTGCCAAAATTTAAAAAAAATTTTAATGCAAAGGATGTTTTGCCCATTTACTAATATCTCTGGAGCAGAAACTAAGGACAGTAGGAGCTCCTGTAACGCAATTCAATGAAAGGGTCCTTCTCTATTCACAGTTGTTTAGTCACAAAGTCCTGTCCAACTCAGTAGCAACATTAAAATTAGAAGCAAGCATTAAAGCTTCCAAATGTTGCAAAATGAGAAATTAATCATGCTGGAAAGGTCACAAGTTATGGTCTGCCTCAGCAACCATAGAAAATATGCTCATTTATTTACCATATTGGTTCCCACAGGAAAAAAAATTATCTATTGTTAATAAGAAAGGTATCAGGGGCATTTTAGGCCAACAAAGGGAAATTTAGAAAATGTCTTAAAAACTGTGGTCTACAAGTGAAAAAGATATGAATATTATCAAGTAAGACTTTAGGAAGTTTCCATGGAGTTCTCTAGTCACCAACATTGGATAAATATGTAGAACAGAAACAAGAGAAATTCTGTTTTGAATTATAATTTGTGTGAGTTCCTTAAGTAGAATGGTTTGGTCTCCCAGAATAACTCAACTTTCTTTACATGTTCATGGGATAGGTTTTCACTCTAGAGATTAAATCTCATCTGTTTGTTGGTCTCTTGAAGTTCTACTTCAGTAGTTCACCAGAGTGGGACTTCAGATCAGTCAAAAGGAGTTACAAAGATTTTGAAAAGTTATTCTGTAACAGCTATTAAAATCTATAACTACACATATTCTTCATCCCCTCAAGCTTAATTTGAGCAATCTATCATACAGAAATAAAATGTCAATACATATGAACCTATGGATCAAGTTTTTTATTAAAGTTTTATCTTAATGACAATAGTCCAGTAACAACATGGATGTTCACAATAGAGGAAATGATAAATAAATTGTTATATCATATGTCATCAAAGTTATACATCTATGAAAAATGAATGTGAATACATCATCTAAAGAGATATATTTCCTTAATAGATTGTCAGACTTGGAGAACTCAACAGATTGATACATTGACAGAAAGGAAGGTAAACTATTTTCACCATAAGTAAATTTAAGTACAGTGCAGTCAGACAAGATCAATTATCACAAGGTTTCTCAACACACTCAGAATGTATGTAAATCCACTTTTCTTCTCCATAATTTCATCAAAGCTCTTTTCATCTCACTGTTTCGCAAGCTGTAGATCAGTGGATTCAGCAGAGGTGTAAGCAACGTGTAAGCCAAGGACATCAGCTTCTTGGTTTCTGGGGAGTAGCCAGATTTGGGTTGTAAGTAAGTCATACTGGCTGTGCCATAGAAGAGGGTAACAGATGTGAGATGGGAGGCACAGGTAGAAAAGGACTTTTGCCTCCCAGTGGTTGATGGCATCTTCAGGATGGCAAAGAGAATTCGAACATAAGACAAGAGTATCAACGAGAATGGAACAATAACTGTCAGAATGGTGCCAGTGAATGCATAGATCTCAAACAAAAAGGTGTCTGCACATGCAAGCTCTAACACTGGGGGAGTCTCACAGAAGAGATGATTAATTTCATTGGAGCCACAAAAGGGAAAACTAAACACCCATGTGGTCTGCATAGTAGCCACTGTGATCCCTGAGACCCATGAGAATGTAACTAATTTCATGAAAACCATTTTGTTCATAATCATTGGGTAGCTCAGAGGATGGCAGATTGCAGTAAATCGGTCAAAAGCCATTGCCCCCAGAAGAAAACATTCAGTCACACCAAAAAGAAGAATGAAGTACATTTGTGCAAAACAGCCCGCTGTAAAAATCCTCATCTTCTCAGTGGAAAGGATCACCAGCATAACAGGCATAATGACCGCACTGATACCCATATCCACCACAGACAAGTTCTGGAGGAACAGGTACAAGGGGACATGCAGGCTCTGTTCCAGGGAGATGACAACTATAATGATTACATTTCCCATCAGAGTCACCAGGTAAACCACCAAGAAAACCACAAAGAGCTGCTCTTGGAGTTCAGGGAAGTTAGAAAAGCCCAGGAGGATGAATTCAACCACAGAGCTTTGGTTTTGTCTTTTCATGTCAACAGTGAAGCATATGTTGTTCTTACGAATATGGCTTGGAAGGTCAAAGTCACAGTCCAATAGCTTAAACCAAACCAATCTCGGCAGAAGACATAAAGATGGGCTCTATCAGGAGCCCATCCTGATAGAAATTTAGCTTAACAATTTTGGAGAAGAGCTGATTATTGTAACTTAGAAATCTTGTCTGATATATACAAAATAATACCAAAAAATAACATCAAACTTTTATGACAAATTGAACATTAAGTAGTTTAAAAACCTCATTTAATGTTAAAGCAAATAGGAATATTTTGTAACTTAGACCCCTTTCATGTAACATTGATCAAGTTATCATCTATATTCCCAATTTTATATAAGAATGAAATTAAAGACCACAAAAAGTGTCTGGGCTCACATTTTCTTATTAGAAAGTACGGACATACGAGGAAAGCAAATGTGGATTAGCGCTCTCCTCATTTCATTCAAAAGGCTCTGGATTAAGAAATATTTAAAGATTTTTAAAATGGAACAGATAAGACAATTTGAGTTTCCACAAGTATAAAAATTCAACAGATACTACTAGGGAAATGTGCACCTAAAAATGGTAAATTTTATGTAATGGATATTTTAACACAATATAAAAATTAATAGATTAAAGTTTTAAATTTTTAAAAATGAAAGTATCAAAAAGAGACAAATTGGAAAAGCTACCCAGAAAATTGTGATAAAAAAGCTAATAATTCAAAGTACAACAAAGAAAATATGTAACTGTTATGAATATTCATTAGTTCAAAATGACTCTGTATGGCTTGATTAAAAGTGACAACAATCTGCAGAAACACACAAAGAGGGTTTGTTTTAGATATTTCTACCTTAGGTGATCTGTAAACTATGTACATTAATTTTAGAGTTACAGATTTTTGCTCAGACTGTTCCTAGCCAAATATATTGGGATTTGCCCAGATGAGAAATTTGGAGGGTCATTTCTCCATGGTGCTTCCTTATGACCATGATGATTTAAGAAAAAGCCCATGTTGTAAGAATTTTATACTTGTAATTTTAATGAATCCCTTATCTCACTCTTCCTTCCTCTCTTCTTTCTCCCTATTAAATTTTATCCAATTGTGCAATTAATCATTAATTACTAAACAAACACTGATTGAGCACCTACCAGAGTTCAACAAGGAGCAAACCTCACAGCCTAAATGGGAAATAGGATTTCACTCCCTAACCCAGAACTTCTAACCCCTACCTCTCATACTGTGTTCTGTTCTTTTATTATCTCCTACTGATATTCTATGTATATTTTTTATGTATAAACTAACTCTTTCACTAAACATAAACTCCAGGACAACAAAGATTATGTTTTATATTCACAATACCTATGACAGTCTCTGACTCATAACAAGTACTAAATCAATTTTTTCTTGAATAAATGGAAAATGCAGACTGTACCTTTAAGAAATGTTATGTTTACATGAAAAGTAAAATCAATATAAACACTATTGGGAAACAAGGGGTTCAGACATTTCATTGAGAGAAAGCTTATTTCTAAATGAAGGATGAAGGTGAATAACTACATCACAAGAAAGTGGGGGGTAGAAGGGCAATTAGACTGGAGGGAGAGGGGAGGAAGGCTGACTTGCTCAACTCAAAGTGTGTTCGATGACAGCTTGCATAGAATGAAGTCCTGCTAGCTTTGTGTGATGTTTTGAAAACCAGTTAACTGGAAGATGAGGAACCCAAGAAGAAGACTGAAAGATACAACAAGCTGAAGACACACATTGAGTACAGATCATAGCATATTAGCAGCCAGCAGGAGGCAAGTTCACCTATTTCTGAGTTCAGCCACAGTCACATGTCAAAATCAAATATACATATATATATATATGTATATATATATATAATTATGACTGCTTCACATTGTTGCACAGCAGAAATCAACATAAAATTGTAAGGTAATCTTCCACCAATTAAAAAAACAAAACTTTTTAAAAATCAGATGTCTGTATTAACCATAATAATTATATTTTGGATGTCAAAAATCTCCTACATTTATAAATAGACACTGCAGGATCACATATTTAAACTCATTTCTAATGGGGAGAAAGAACAATAACTATTCAGGTACAAATTTTATAAGTAAATAGATTTTGAAAATTTAAAAGTTTACAGAATCATATAAACAAAGTAGAAAACCTTCAAAGGACTGATTAAAAGTGTATATGAAACAAAATATTCATGGTGGAAAGAGCAACAGACCATGGCCAATCTGTCTTTTCTATATAACTTAGAAAACCCTAACACTGTCTTGATAACTCTCTGACATGGAATACTTAGGTAGCACACTCCTCTCTGGATCTCAGCCTTCCAGCTGAAAAAGGTTGGGTTGGACTTATTTACCAAGTTCCTTGCAGTGACAGTCTTTAAGATTTGATTACTACTAGATGCAAAGTACTTCACCTCTAATTATTGCTCCAAATTTTTCTCTGAAAAGAAAAAAAAATTGATGAGCATCAACATCAACTGACTCAAATATATAATCTGTGTCTGGTGATTCCTAAACACTGAGACAATACTTCAACAGTATCTCCAACTATCAGTGGAAGATGAACTGCAAACGGAAAACCCACCAACAAGCACACACCTGAACCTTCACATTCTTACCTATTGAATCTGTCAGTTTAAAGTTTACAGTGCTTTGTCCGAAGTTTCACCTATAGTCAAAAGCCACCTTCTCATAAACACAACTCCATGATTCAGTGCACTGTTTCTAGAACATTATAATATTGAATCACATGCCACAGAGAATCACTTTAAACATGCTTTCTTGTATAATAACTGCACAATAACTAAAGAGGCTTGAACTTGGGCCCTCAGGTGAGAAAGCTCAAGAGGATTAACCTAGAGCACCACTCCCTCATATTCCTACAGGGAATAAATACCTCCTCACACAAGAGATTCAATGTCACCATGACATCTCCAGATAGAAGTAGAAACCATGACTTAACAAAGGTTGTAAATGGGGAAGGAAGAGAGCAATGGGGAAAAGGTGTGAGCAAAGGCAGGTGAGCAAGAGGGGGAGGAATGACTGGATGGCATGTATAATTTATGCAGGGGTGGAAAACCAGTTAAGGCAGGTAGACGGATATCTCATTGTAAAAAGTCTGGATATCCTCCCACCCTCCCAATAAACAACTCTTGATCTTTGTACAGGAAATATAGAGCCACTGAAAATTTTTGAGAAAAATGTCATTACAAATGATTTCAGATAGAACTTTTAAACTGAGAATCAAAATATCTGTACTTGCTAGCATATTTTGAGCAAATATTTTAACTTCCCTGATTATATTACCTTCTCTGTAAAATAATCATAAATCACTGATCTCATTGAGTATTTGTGAAAATCAAGGGACTCAAAGATGAGTCTAAACTGTCTTATACAATTAAAAAGGTCATTGGCCCAAAAGTATGAAGAGATGAATGAATCTGCAGGCTGGTCTTTGTCCAGAACTAGACAATGAGGCTGGAATGCAGGTTCCCTTTGTCTATTTTTATTTCTTCTTTCCTGGTGTAGACTGTTCCATTTTCAAGGAAGTTCAACCTTCCTGGCGGCAATGAGGTTGCCAACAACACCTAGGGATTCATTCTATCTAATCTGTGTCCAGTGGGAAATGTCCCACTTAGGCTGAGGAAAAGGGATTTTCATCACAGACTCCAATACAAACCCCTCCTATATCATTCACCATGATGGGATAACACCCCATGCATGTACCAATCACTTGCACCAGATGCAGGGAAGCCTGTTTATGTACTTTTGATGATTCATACCCCAGCAATCCCATCACAGAGTCCTTATAAATGCTGAAATGTCCTATTTCCCTGGTGGCTCAGACGGTAAAGGGTCTGCATGCAATGCGGGAGACCCAGGTTCAGTCTCTCAGTTGGGAAGATCCCCTGGAGAAGGAGATGGCAACCCACTCCAGTACTCTTGCCTGGGAAATTCCATGGATGGAGGAGCCTGGTAGGCTACAGTCCATGGGGTCTCAAAGAGTCTGACATGACTAAGAGACTTCACTTTCACTTTTCACCCCAGCAATCACAGGGTCCTTATAAATGCTGAAATGTCCTATTTCTTGATGTAGTTGATGGATGGTAACACAGATGATGTGCAGTTTTGAGATTTCATCAAGATGTAGGGCCATGAATTATACCCTTTGCTAGGTGTACATGCTATTTCCTGGAGAAGAGGCAGCAAGAATACACATGAAGAACTATACAAAAAAGATCTTAATGACCCATATAACCACAATGGTGTGATCACTCACCTAAAGCCAGACATCCTGGAGAGTGAAGTCGAGTGGGCCTTAGGAAGCATCACTACAAGCAAAGCTAGTGGAGGTGATAGAATTTCAGCTGAGTTATTTCAAATCCTAAAAGCTGATGCTGTGAAAGTGTTGCACTCAATATGCCAGCAAATTTGGAAAATTCAGCAGTGGCCACAGGACTGGAAAAGGTCAGTTTTCACTCTAATCCCATAGAAGGGCAATGCCAAAGAATGTTCCAGCTACCACACAATTGCACTCATGTTAGTAAAGTAATGCTCAAAATTCTCCAAGCCAGACTTCAACAGTACATAAATCAAGAACTTCCACATGTTCAAGCTGGATTTAGAAAACGCAGAAGAATCAGAGACCAAATGGCCAACATCTGTTGGATCATAGAAAAAGCAAGAGAATTCCAAAAGAACATCTACTTATCCTTCACTGACTACGCTAAAGCCTTTGACTGTGTGGAGCACAACAAACTGTGGAAAATTCTTCAAGAGATGGGAATACCAGAGCACCTTACCTGCCTTCTGCAAATCTGTATGCCCATCAAGAAGCAACAGATCAGTCCATGGAACAACGGACTGGTACAAAACTGGGAAAGGAGTAGATCAAGGCTGTATATTGTCACTCTGCTTATTTAACTTATATGCAGAGTACACCATGAGAAATGCTGGGCTGGATAAATCACAAGCTGGAATCAAGATTTCCAGGAGAAATACCAGTAACCTCAGATATGCAAATGACACCACCCTTATGGCAGAAAGCAAAGAGGAACTAAAGATCCTATTGATGAAGGTGAAAAGGAGAGTGAAAAGCTGGCTTAAAACTCAACATTCAGAATATTAAGATCATGGCATCCAATCCCATCATTTCATGGCAAATAGAAGAGAAAACAATGGAAACAGTGACAGACTTTATCTTCTTGGGCTCCAAAATCACTGCTGATGGTGACTGCAGCCATGAAATTAAAAGATGCTTGCTCACTGGAAGGAAAGCTACGACAAACCTGCTGCTGCTGCTGCTAAGTCACTTCAGTTGTGTCCGACTCTGTGCGACCCCACAGACGGCAGCCCACCAGGCTCTGCCGTCCCTGGGATTCTCCAGGCAAGAACATTGGAGTGGGTTGCCATTTCCTTCTCCATGACAAACCTAGATAGCATATTAAAAAGCAGAGACGTTATTTTGCTGACAAAAGTCATGTAGTCAAAGCTATGGTCTTTCCAGTAGTCATGTATGGATGTGAGTTGGACCACCAAAAAGGTTGAGCGCTGAAGAATTGATGTCTTTGAATTGTGGTGTTAGAGAAGACTCTTGAGAGTCTATTGGACTGCAAGGAGATCAAACTAGTCAATCTTAAATGAAATCAATCCTGAATATTCATTGGAGAGACTGATGCTGAAGCTGAAGATCCAATTATTTGGCCACCTGATGCAAAGAGCTGACTCACTGGAAAAGACCTTGATGTCGGGAAATATTGAAGTTAGGAGGAGAAGGGGACAACAGAGGATCACATGGTTGGATGGCATCACTGACTCAATGGACATGAGTTTGAGCAAGCTCCAGAGATGGTGAAGGACAGGGAAGCCTGGTGTGCTGCAGTCCACGGTATCACAAAAAGTTGGACACAACTGAGTGACTGAACAATGACAACTGTATTAGTTTAAGGTCTACAACTTAAAGCATTCATACATGTATATATTGCAAAACAATTACCACCAAAACTTTGATTGATATCCATCGCCTCACAGTTACAAATTTTTTTCCTTATAAAATGTCCTCTCTTAGTGACTTACAATATACAATACAGTATTATTAACTACAGTCACCATACTGTATGTTACTTCCCCAGACTTTATTTACCTCATAACTGGAAGTTTGTACTTTTTCACAACCTTCAGCCATTTATCCCCCTCCCCACCACTCAACTCTGCCAATCATTATCTGTTGCTGTTTCTTTTTCAGCTATTTTAGGTTCCACATAGAATTGAAATCATACAGTATTTGTCTTTATCTGTCTGACTTATTTCACTCAGGATAATGCCCTCGAGGTCCATCCATGTTGTCACAAATGACAGGAGTTCCTTCTTTTTATGGCTAAACAATGTTCTAGTATATATGTAAGTATGTATGTAATACGTATATATCTCATTTTTTATAACTGCTGATAGATACACTTAGGTTGTTTCAACATCTTGGCTAATGTAAATAATGCTGCAGTGGTCATGGGGCAGCTATCTCTTTGAGAAAATGATTTTTTCTTTCCTTACAATATATATTCAGAAGTGGAATTTCTAAGTCATATGTTAATGCTGGGTTTCCCAGGTGGTGCTAGTGGTAAAGAACCCATCTGCCAATGCAAGAGACATAAAGAGATGAGGGTTTGATCCCTGGGTCAGGAAGATCCCCTGGAGGAGGGCATGGCAACCCACTCCAGTATTCTTGCCTGGAGAATCCCATGGACAGAGAAGCTTGACAGCCTCAGTCCATAGGGTCGCACAGAGACAGACACAACTGAAGCGACTTAGCACACATGCACGCATTTTACTAGTAAATCTTAATTATTTGACATAACTCCACACTGTTTTCCATAGCCATGCATCAATTTATATTCCCACTAACAGTGCACAAGTGTTCCCTTTTCTCCAATCCTCATCAACACTTATCTCTTGCCTTTTTGATAAGAGCCGCTATAACAGGTGTGAAGTGATCTCGTGATTTTGATTTGTAGTTCCCTTGTAATTACTGATATTGACCCCCTTTTCATGTACCTGTTGGCTATCTGTATGTCTTCTTTGGAAAATTATCTCTTTAGTTTTTCTGCCCATTTTTTAGTCAGATTGATTGTGTTTTCCTGTTGAGTTGTGTGAGCCTTTTGTATATTTTAGATGTTAACCCTTTTCTAGATGTATAATTTGCAACTATTTTCTCCCATTCTGTAGGCTGCCTATCATTTTGTTGATGGATTCCTTTGCTGTGCAGAAGTTTCTTAGTTTGATATAGTCCTGCTGGCTAATTTTTGCTTTTGTTGTTTTTTATTTTGATGTAAAATTCAAGAAATGAATGACAATGGAAATAATGTTATACCACTTTAATACTATCCCTGGAGCAAAAACTAAGGACATGGGAACAACCTCATGGGAAAGTGGTTCAACAAAGCAGCTGCTTTCAAACAGCAATGTTAAGACAGGAAGCAAGCATTAAATGTTCCAAATGTTGCAAGAATAAGAAGTTTATTCTGGAGAAGATCACACTGTTAATGATGTGACTCAAAGACCATAGAATACATACCTAAATGGCTATTCACTGATTTTCTCACAAAAAAAAAAAAAAAAAAAACTATTGTATCTATATAAACAAAGTGTCTGGGGGCAATTTGAACTTAGAAAGGGAAATTTAATAAAAGTCTCTAAAAGCAGTGGTCTATAAGTGAAAAAATATATACTAGTAGTATCAAGTGATACTTCAGGAAGTTTCCATGGAGTTTTCTGATCCCCAGCCTTGGGTGAATATCTGGAAAAATATCAAAGGAAATCCTGTTTTGAATAATAATCTGAGGAGTTCATGAAGTAGAAACAGTTTGGTCTCCCAAAATAACTGGATTTTGTTTACTCATCCATGAAACAGGTTTTTCACTCTAAACTGAAATCTCATCTATTTGTTGGTCTCTTGAATCTCTACCCTGTTAGAGAAGCAGAGAGAGCCTTCAGAAGAGTCTGAAAAGTTACAATGATTTTGAAAAGTAATTCCCCAATAGATATTAAAATTCATAAATACACATACTCTTCATCCCATCAGGCCTAGACTGAGAAATCTATCATACAGAAACAAAAAGTCAGTACATATGAACAAACAGAAGTAGTTCTGTATTTAAATCGCATCTAAATGACCATAATCCTGTAACAACCTGAACATTCATGATAAAAGAACAGATAAATAAATTGCTATATCACGTCATCAAAGTTATGCACCTATGTGGCGTTCTCCAGTGGTCCAGTTATTAAGACTCCACCTCCAATTCAAGGGACTCAGGTTTCCATCCCTGGTCAAGGAATTAAGATCCTACATGCCCTGCAGAGCAGCCAATAAAAAAGAACTTACACACATATAGAAAATGAATGTGAACATACTATCATAACAGAGGGATCCTGATATATTTTTAAACTTGGAAAAATCAACAAATTAAATATATTATTAGTATCAAGAAATGTAAACTATTTTCACCACTATTAAATTGAAATAACGTTCAGTCTGGCAGTGAATCAATATCACCTGCATTTTCACCATAGTCAGAACGCATGTAAATCCACTTTTCTTCGCCATACTTTTAACAAAACTCTTTTCATCTCACTGTTTCGCAAGCTGTAGATCAGTGGATTCAGCAGAGGTGTGAGCAACGTGTAAGCCAAGGACATCAGCTTCTTGGTTTCTGGGGAGTAGACAGATTTGGGTTGTAAGTAAGTCATGCTTGCTGTGCCATAGAAGAGGGTAACAGATGTGAGATGGGAGGCACAGGTGGAAAAGGCCTTTTGCTTCCCAGTGGTTGATGGCATCTTCAGGATGGCAAAGAGAATTCGAATGTAAGACAAGAGTATCAACACGAAAGGAACCATAACAATCAAAATGGTGCCAGTGAATGCATAGATCTCAAACAAAAAGGTGTCTGCACATGCAAGCTCTAACACTGGGGGAGTCTCACAGAAGAGATGATTAATTTCATTGGGGCCACAAAAGGGAAAACTAAAAACCCATGTGGTCTGCGCAGTAGCCACCATGATCCCTGAGACCCATGAGAACATTACTAATTTCGTGAAAACCCTTTTGTTCATAGTCACTGGATAGCTCAGAGGATGGCAGATTGCAGCAAATCGGTCGTAAGCCATTGCCCCCAGGAGAAAACACTCAGTCCCCCCAAAAAGGAGAATGAAGTACATCTGTGCAAAACAGCCTGCAAAAGTGATCGTAGTTTTTTCACTGGAGAGGACCACCAGCATCTCAGGCATGATGACTGCACTGAAACCCACTTCCACCACAGAAAGGTTCAGGAGAAACAAGTACATGGGAACATGCAAGCTCTGTTCCAGGGAGATGACGACTATAATGATGGCATTTCCCAGCACAGTCACCAGATAATCAACAAAGAACACCCAAAAGAGCTGCCTCTGAAGTTCAGAAAAATTAGAAAAGCCCAAGAGGATGAAGTAAAACACAGAGCTTTGGTTCTGACTTTTCATGTCAACAGTGGAGCATATACTGTTTTAGGAACATAGTTTACAAAGTACCAAGTCACAATCTAACAGTTCTGAGCCAGCATCTGCATTCAACCCAAACAATCTTGACAAAATATATAAAGAGGAGCCCATCCTGATAGAAATCTATTTTGACAATTTTGGAGAATGGCTGATTATTCTAACTTAGAAATCTTGTCTGATACACACAAATAATATCAGAGTTTTATTGCAAACACCATGTAGTTTGAAAATCAAATTCAGTGTTCAAGCAAATAGGAATATTCCATAACTTAGATCCCATTCATAAAACACTGCTAAAGGTAGCATCTATTTTCTCAACTTTATGTAAATATGAAATTTAAGACCACAAAAATAAAGCTCATGTTTGCTTACGCTAATCAGAACATAGGGCCATAAGAGGAAAGCAAATGTGGGCTAGCATTCCTCATTTCATTCAAAAGGCTCTGAACTAAGAAATACTTTAAGATTTTGAAAATAGAACAGGTAAGACAATTTGAACTTCCATAAATATAAAAATGCAGTAGGTACTTACTACTTCAGAATTGTACACTTAAAAGTAGTAAAACTTATATTACATATAAAAGTTCAATGGATTAAAATTTTCAATTAAAAATAATGCCTCAAAAATGACAAATGGAAAAAGATAACCCACAAAAAAATTTTATAAAATTCTAATAAGTCTAAGTACAACAAAGATGATATATACTTTAACTATTAGTTAGTTCAAAATGACTGTGCTTGGCTTGGTTAAGGTGACAACTCTCTGCAGAAACACACAAAGAAGGTGTAATTTAAATGTTCTTACCTGACATGATCTGTGACTATGTGAACTGGCTTTATACCCATTGATTTTTGCCAATAGGTCAAATATATTGGGACTTGCCAGATGAGAAACATGTGGTGTCAGTTCTCATTGGTGGAACCTTGAGACATAATGATTTAAGGAAAAGCCCATGTTTTATTCACTGTAAACTTATAATTTAAAGTTTCCCTTCTCTCTCTCTCTTTCATTCTCTTCTCTTTCTCACCATTAAATTTCTCATCAAGGTGTTCAATTAATCATTAATTACTCAACACTGACTGAGCACCTACCATCTTTAGCCTATATACTCTGAGACAAACCTTGGATACGAGAGTTCAACAGAGAGCAAACCACACAACCTAAAATGGAAAATAAGGTCTCACTCCCCAAGCCAGAACTTATAACTCCTGCCTCTCACACTGTGCTCTATTTTCTTCAATAGCTCCTACTGATTTGCATTTACACTTATATTTGTGTACATATAACACACACTATCTCTCTCACTAAATATAAATCCCAGGATTGCAAAGATTATGCTTTATATTCACTATGCCTACAAGACTTTCTGATGCATAACAAATACTAAACCAATTTTTTCTTGAATAAATGAAAACAAAAATTAGGAAAATGCAGACTCAACTTTATAGGAATGTTCTATCTACATGAAAAGTAAAATCAGTATAAACAGTATTGGGAAAAAGGATAATAACAAACATATTAGATACTTCAAGGAGGAAAAGATTACTTCTGAATGAGGGATGAGAGTGAACAACTACCTCATAAGCAGTCAAGGGTGGAAGGGCAATGAGGCAGGAGAAAGACAGAAGGAAGGCTAACTTGCTCAAATCAAAATGTATCTGGTGACAGTTTAGCACTACAGTGGAGATCTTCTGGTTCTCTGTGACATTGTAAAAATCAATGGAAGTTAACTGTGGGAGATGAGAAATCCAAGAAGACAAAGACAGCAAGTTGAAGACATGTAATGTTGTCTTAAAAAAAGGTCATTAGAATATTAGCAAACAGCAGAAGGCAAGTTGACTTCTTCCTGAGTTTGGCTATAGACATGTACTCAAATCAAACGTCTATAAATTATATTTTTGTTGTTGAAAGACTCCTAAATTAAAAAAAATATACTCTGCAGGCCAAGTATTTAAACTACTTTCTAATGGAGGGAAATAACAATACATATTCAGTTACAAATTTTCAAAGTGGATAGGATTTGAGCGCTAGAAAATTCGGAGTATCATACAAACAAACATACAAAGAAGGAGAAGAGGGTGACAGAGGATGAGATGGTTGGATGGCATCACCAATGCAATGGACATGAACTTGGGTAAACTCCGGGAGATGGAAAGAGACAGGGAAGTCTGGCGTGCTGCAGTTCATGGAGTCTCGAAGAGTCGGATACAACTTGGCAACTGAACAACAACAACACAAAGTGGAAAACCTCTAAAGGACTGATGAAAAGCATGTTATAAAACAAAATGTTCATGATGTAAATAGCAACTGACTATAGATGCTCCACTTAATAACTTAGAGACCATAATGCTGTCTTAATAGCTCTCTGACATGCAATACTTAGGCAGATCACTCTCTTTTCTAGATTTCAGCCTTCCAGTTGAAAAAGGTCTGAGTTGGACTTATTTACCCATGCCTTCCCAGTGAAAATCTTCTAAGACTTGATGATTGGTGCCCTCCGAATACACACCTCTAATTATTGTCCAAACTTTTTCTCTGAAAAGAAAAGAGCAAAATTGAATAGCATCAACACCAAAGAGTTTACTGATTCAAATGTTTCAGCTGTGTTCAGTGATTCCTGATCACTGAGATCACTTCAACAGCATCTCCAACTATCAACAGAAGACAAACTGTAAATGAAAAACCCACCAACAAGCATATAGCAAGAATCTTCACTTTTTTACCTTGAATCTCTCAATTAAAAGAGCCTGGAGGATCAAGATGGTGGAGTAGAAGGACTTAAGCTCACCTCCAAAATCACAACGTGTAAAACAACCATCAGTGAAAAAGACAGAAATCTATCACAAAAGATCTTATACAACTGAAGACATAAAGATGAAGCCACAACAAAACAAGTAGAAGGGGTGAACTTGCAATATAATAATGTTCATGCTACATGATTAGAAGCTTTGCCTCTAGTCAAAAGCCACATCCTCACAACACAGCTCAGTGATTCAGTGCACTGATTCTAGAACATTATATGGCATTGAATCACATGCCCTGAAGAACCCATCCCTGGAGAACTTGCAGTCAGTTCGTACATGCTTTCTTGTATTTTTGCACAATAACTAAAGAGGTTTAAACTTGCCCCCTCAGGTGACAAAGCTCAAGAGCACAAAACCTGGAGCACCACTCCCTCATATTCCTACAGGGAATAAACATTTCCCAACACAAGGGATTCAATTGCACCGTGACATCTCCTGATAGGAGGTGGAAATAATGATTGAGTAAAGGTTTAAAAGGGGAAAAGAAGAAAGCAGTGAGGGGAAGGTGTGAGCAAAGATAGGTGAGCCAGAGGCGAGGGAATGGCTGAATGGAGGTACAGCTGTGCAGTGTTGAGCTATAAATTAGGACAGGTAGATGGACGACTCTTTGTAAAGTGCCTGGCTGACTTCCCACCCCACCTCCCACAAAGATTTTGATATTTTGCATTATTATACTTATTGAATACACCTGAAAATCAGGGGATTCTGGGATCAGTCTAAACTGGCTTAAACAATTCAGGAGACTATTGGCTCAGTCCAGTGGAGTGAAAAGATTAATGAATCTGCAGGCTGGTCTTTGTCTAGAACTGGATGATGAGGCTGGATTGCAGATTCTCTTTGTCTGCTTCTTATTGTTGCTTTCCTGGAGTAGGCTGTTCCATTCTCAACGAAGCTTCCCCCTTCCAACAGCAATAAGGCTGACAACACTTAGGGATTCATTCTATCCAATCTGTGTCTGGTGAGAAATGTACCAGTTATGTGGAGGAAAATGAATTTTCATCACAAAATCCAATCCAAAGATCCCTTCCATATCATTCATTATGATGGGATAACACCACACACATGAACTCGTCACAAGCATCAGGCATGTGAATGGACGTCTAATATGAGAGTTCCATGATTCATACCCCATGAGTCCCATCCCAGGGCCTTCTGACATACTAAAATATTCTATTTCTTGAGGTAGGTGATGGTAACCCAGGTGATGTGCAGTTTGTGAGAAATCATCAAGATGTAGAATCACAATTGATACATGTTCCAGTGTGTATATTAGACCAGATAAATCCATTTCAGATACATGCAAGGGGATACAAAGGAAGGAAGATTAATATTAAACTATAATTCAAAACCAATACTAATAAATTTATTTTTAAAAATCAAAATAGAGATTTAACATATTTCCTCAATGATTGGCAAAACAAATAAAAAACAAAGACATAGAAATGGGAATATTTTAATAACATTTTCATTTAACATGGTAATGAGAGAGTAACTATGGAACAGAAAGAACACTTTCTACCTTGCTAACTGTACATTTTCCCACCAAAATATCTCTGGGATCTTTACAAAATTGATTATTTGTCAGTGAGAAAAGAGCAATAAATGCAAATATTTGATAGTCATACACACAATATACTTTGGAATAAAACTTCAAAACAACAATTAGCAAAAAAACCCTAAAACTCATTATTATTATTGTGAAAATAATTGACCCTTAATAGAGCACAAATTTATTATTGTTGTTGTCATTATTATTATAAAAAACCTAGAACATGGCATGGAGAAGGCAATGGCACCCCACTCCAGTACTTTTGCCTGGAAAATCCCATGAACAGAGCCTGGTGGGCTGCAGTCCATGGGGTCGCTACAGTCAGACACAACTGAGCGACTTCACTTTCACTTTCCACTTTCATGCATTGGAGAAGGAAATGGCAACCCACTCCAGTGTTCTTGCCTGGAGAATCCCAGGGACGGGGGAGCCTGGTGGGCTGCTGTCTATGGGGTCGCACAGAGTCCGACACGACTGAAGTGACTTAGCAGCAGCAGCAGCAGCAGAACATGGCAAGCAGGACTGGTATAGGGATCTAGGTTTACTCAGTCCTGGCTGCACTTTCCCTGTATGTTCAATTAGCCATGCTTCTTTACTTTATGCGTATCACCTGAGCAGTAATGAGTCATAGACTTAATTTTTTTTGCTGTTTTGTGTTTTATCTAAATTTATCAAGAAATAATTGACAAAATATTGAGTTAGTTTAAGGTTCATGATTTAATGCTTTCATACATGTATATTTGCAGAATAATTACCACAGTAAATTTAATCAATCACCTCAATTTTTCCTTCTGATGAGAATTTTCAAGATGTACAGATATATAATACAGGGTTGTTAACTATCATCATCATCTTATAGATTACTGCCTCAGAAATGTTTATCCAATAACTAAAAGTTTGTGCCTTTTCATTTACCCATTTTCCCCACTCCCCCCGCCAACTCAGCTGATCTCCATTTGTTCTCTGTTTCTCCAAGTTTAGTTATTTTAGATTCCACATAGAAGTGAGCTCATACAGTATTTGCCTTTCTCTGATTTATTCCACCTAGCATAATGCCTTTGAGGTCCACTATGTTGTCACAAATGGTAAAATTCCCATTATTATGGCTAAATAATGTTCTATTGTGTATGTATTTTTATGTTAATACCACATTTTCTTTAACTGTTCACCCATTGATAGACACAGTTAGGTTGTTTCAATGTGTTGGCTCATGTAAATAGTGCTGCAATGATCACGGGGCAGCTGTCTCTTTAAGACAGTGATTTCCTTTCCTTAGAATATTTACCCAGAAGTGGAATTACTGGGTCATATATTAATATTAGGTGTAATTATTTTGAGCACCTCCATACTGCCTTCTCGGAGAAGGCAATGGCACCCCACACCAGTACTCTTGCCTGGAAAAATCCCATGGACGGAGGAGCCTGGTAGGCTGCAGTCCATGGGGTCGCTAAGAGTCGGACACGATTGAGCGACTTCACTTTCACTTTTCACTTTCATGCCTTGGAGAAGGAAATGGCAACCCACTCCAGTGTTCTTGCCTGGAGAATCCCAGGGATGGGGAGTCTGGTGGGCTGCCGTCCATGGGGTCGCACAGAGTCGGACACGACTGAAGCGACTTAGCAGCAGCAGCAGCAGCATACTGCCTTCTACAGTCATGCATTGATTTGTATTCCCACCAGCAGTGTTCAAGGGTTCCTTTCTCTCCATATTCTCACCAAGACTTATCTCCTGCTTTTGATGAGAGCTATTAAACAGGTGTGAAGAGATCTCACTATGGTTTTGACTTGTAGTTCCCTTGTGATTAGTGATACTGACTACCTTTTCATGTACCTGTTGGTCATCTGTATGTCTACTTTGGAAAATTGTCTATTCAGTTCCTCTGCCCATTTTTTTAATCAGGTTGTGTTTCCCTTTTGAGTTGTGTGAGCTCCTTATACATTTTGAATGTTAACAGTTTCAGATCAGATCAGATCAGTCGATCAGTCGTGTCCGACTCTTTGCGATCCCATGAATCGCAGCACGCCAGGCCTCCCTGTCCATCACCAACTCCCAGAGTTCACCCAGACTCACGTCCATCGAGTCAGTGATGCCATCCAGCCATCTCATCCTCTGTCGGCCCCTTCTCCTCCTGCCCCCAATCCCTCCCAGCATCAGAGTCTTTTTCAATGAGTCAATTCTTCGCATGAGGTGGCCAAAGTACTGGAGTTTCAGCTTTAGCATCATTCCTTCCAAAGAAATCCCAGGGCTGATCTCCTTCAGAATGGACTGGTTGGATCTCCTTGCAGTCCAAGGGACTCTCAAGAGTCTTCTCCAACACCACAGTTCAAAAGCTCAATTCTTCGACCCTCAGCCTTCTTCACAGTCCAACTCTCACATCCATACATGACCACAGGAAAAACCATAGCCTTGACTAGACGAACCATTGTTGGCAAAGTAATGTCTCTGCTTTTGAATATGCTATCTAGGTTGGTCATAACTTTCCTTTACCAGATATCTATTTTGCAAATAGCTTCTCCCATTTCATAGACTGCCTATCATTTAGCTGATGGAATGATTCCTTTGCGGTGGAGTTTTTTAGTTTGATATAGTCCCTGTTGTTAATTTTTGCTTTTGTTGGTTTTTTTCCTTTTGTTGTCAAAATTCAAGAAATCATTGCCAAGATCAATGTCAAAGAGATTATCCTTTAGATTTTCTTCCAGGAGCTTTTTCTTTCAGGTCTTACATTCAAATCTATAACCTATTTTGAGTTGATTTTTTAGTTTAGTATAAGATGAGGGTCCAATTTTATTCTTTTGCTTGTGTACATCCAGTGTTCTGAATACCATTTATTGAAGAAACTATTCTGTCCCCCTTGTGCATTCTTGGTTCATTGTTAAAAATTAATTGATGACATATGCATGAGTTTATTTCTGGATTCTCTATTGTGTTCTATTTGTATATGTGTCTTCTTATGCCAATGCCATACTCTTTTGATTACACTGGTTTGTAATATAGTTTGAAATCAGGAAGTGTGGTTCCTCTAGCTTTGCTCTTGTTGATCAAGATTGCCAAGACCACACTTTTCTCAGAGTCGAATATTGAACAAGGATCTATCCATCTCTGACCCATAAGGATAACTCCAATGGACAATCCAGAGCTCCCTATTGGGGTCAGAAGACTTTTCCAGGCCTCCTGCCCAGTCCTGTTTCAGCGCTTTTTCTTTTCCAGATGTTTGCACTTCTAACTCCATTTAAGTATCTGCTACCTAGAAAATCCAGGGAACACAGACAGTACTCAAAGTAGTTAGCAACAGGAGGCTATAAAATAGTGTTCGGTGACTGAATCTTACCATCTGACTGGTCTTATAGTTCCCATTCCTTTTGTTATGTGAAACACAGACATCTCCTGGCACAACTGAAAAGTTCGTAGTAAAAGCTTTCAAGATGGTGACCTGGAATAATGTAGCCCTGGTGGGAAATGTCTGGATAGTGAAATGATTCAGGTATTGAAAGGTAAGAAGGAAGAGGGGTTGATATATCAAAGAATAATAGAATTACACAGTTGTTACTATATTACTTTGATCCCTGCAGATAGACAACAAAAAGGTGACCATAATCAACACCATAGAAAACTAAGTATGAGAGCCAAAGAGTCTTTCAGTACTTCACAAGAACCCTCATCTTTTGCTGTGGCCAAGCAGAAAAAGCTAAATCAAATCCAGGGTTTTAAATGGCTAGACTTCAAAGATAGTTCAATGCTTAATCAAGAAATGTGTGTTGTGCCAAGGTTGGAGTTGAAATTGGAAAAAATCTAAGAGCTTGACATATGGAATGGGAAATCTGGATGGATGTCTCCAAGGACTTTCCCTCCAAGATATCTCTGAACCTTCTGATGATTCAGAACTTGCCAATCCCTCCCCCATTAAGAGCAGGAAGACTACATAAGGTAGATTCAGGAAGATAATCATGAATGACCTTCATCTCCGCTCTAGGAATCCAGTCCTATACATACAGTTAAGTCATATAAACCCAGTCAGAGACACTGGACCAGATAATGAAAAAAGAGACTGTATCACAAAGGAACTGCAAGACCTAGCTGGCCTATACCAATGAAGGGCAGGAAAACCCATAGTACTGGCACCTGAGGGTACTGGATCAGGGGGCTAGTACTGTACATTAGACTGGAGAAAGAGAGTTTGTTGCCTTGGACTGGAAAGAAAAGAAAGGAAGTTTGGCAATAAGGAGATCTAAGATAGACACATGTAGATGGACATATAGAGTAGGCATGAAGTGTGATGATCTTTGTGTCCTACATTAACATCCAATCATGTAGATTAAATGATTTAGCCAGCTTCTGTTGGCAACAGCCAAGTGATGGCCTGTATGCATGCATGAGTGTGTGTGTGTATCTGAAGGATATAGGTCTCTAACAAGGTCTCTGAATACATATGTTTAGTTGACTGTCAGCCTGGGGAGCCAGCTTTGCACCCAAAAAGAATGTAGATGGCTCCCCTGAATGCTAGAATAGTAAATAGTACTTTGAAAGTCAAACAGTTCCCATAGGAGAGGAATTCAAGAAGATATGAAACTACTGCTTGTCATGTTTATTATAGGGGAAGTCAAACATCACATTTATGATCAACCTAGATAGCATGTTAAAAAGCAGAGACACTTTGCCAACAAAGGTCTGTCTAGTCAAGGCTATGGTTTTTCCAGTAGTCATGTATGGATGTGAGAGTTGGACTATAAAGAAAGCTGAACGCCAAAGAATTGATGCTTTTGAACTGTGGTGTTGGAGAAGACTCTTGAGAGTCCCTTGGACTGCAAGGAGATCCAACCAGTCCATTCTGAAGGAGATCAGTCCTGGGTGTTCATTGGAAGGACTGATGCTGAAGCTGAAACTCCAATACTTTGGCACCTGATGAGAAGAACTGACTCATTGGAAAAGACCCTGATGCTGGGAAAGATTGAAGGCAGGAGGAGAAGGGGATGACAGAGGATGAGATGGCTGGATGGTATCACTGACTCAATGGATATGAGTTTGAGTAAACTCTGGGAGTTGGTAATGGACAGAGAGGCCTGGAGTGCTGCACTCCGTGGGGGTCACAAAGAGTTGGACACAACTGAGCAACTGAACTGAACTGAGCTGAAACATCACATACTCTCTAAGATACTTAAGATGATTTTTGCTCTGAGATACTGAAACTTGTGACAGATGTGTCATATTTGAGGTCAAAGAAAAGTGAACATCCCCTATAACTGGCTACACCAACATGTCAAGAGATTCCTAATATCTTGTGAGTCCCCTGATCAAATCATTTTATTGACATGGACTACATCATGAAAGAGCTGAATACAATAGAACATTCTAGGTAACTTGGGCATAGATTTAAAAAAAAAAAATTTATTGAACAATCTCTTCCACCCACTCCCCTCAGATCCCTCCTAAGATTTCCTCTCAGGGACTGTTCTACTACCAGCTCCTGCTTAATTCTTGTGCCTGTCCTGTCCTCTAGGTCTGCTCCAGGACTTGAGACTAACATCTGACCTCAGACTGCCATCTTCTTATTTGTTAGAAAAGTATTATTTAGCACTTATTCTATCCCAGGCCCTGTATGAAGCAATTGGAACACAGGGGTGAAGAAATTCATATAGTCACTACCCTCGGAAAACTTCTATTATGGAGTGTAGCAACCAAACAATACACGGATCACACATTTGTTAATAATTATATAAGGAAAATTCAAGCTAATAATATCCTTATAATAGAAATGAGAGAAGTAGAATCTACAAAATGTATCTAAAATCAGCCAGGCAACTGTAAATTCAGAAGCAAAAAGAATATCAATCCTGTCTTTTACTACAGTTTCAAGTTACATATTTCAAAGTGGTACAAAGTCCACAAGAGGAAAGACTCAGCAGCAGCTCCTCTAAAGTCTCTGAGCCACGTGTGGGGGTCACATGCTAGACTCTCAGAGGAGACCTCATAATCAACTCTGTGGTTATCAGAGGGGCCTGTTAGACCTTCACCCATAAGATGCTACCCCAGTATAGGTACTTTTCTTCATTTTCCATGTTTTCTCTGCTTCCCACTGTTGGGGAAGGAAGGCAAGTGGAAATCTTCAGAGGTAAAGAAGATGAGGATGATCTGGCTTTAGAATAAAATGTGAAGAAAAAAAAACAGATTTTATGCTGTGAAGATTAACTTCTTTGAAGCATTTGTCTTACATTAATCCAACTAAGCAGAGAAGGCAATGGCAACCCACTCCAGTACTCTTGCCTGGAAAATCCCATGGATGGAGGAGCCTGGTGGGCTGCTGTCTATGGGGTTGCACAGAGTTGGACATGACTGCAGCAACTTAGCAGCAGCAGCAGCAGCTGCCATGAGGTTGAAGCTGGTGTTACCTGAATTGCTACTCTTTGGAGTAGAATTATAAACTAGCTGTATTTTGTCACAGTTGGCACCAAATGAAGAAACAATGTAACTCTGAAATCATCACATGTGTGATCAAACTTTGAACCTTACAAGATCCAGTTCTATTCCTCCCCTGGGATGGAGACAGAGATCAATGTGACTTCTGTGATATTCCAAAGTTAGTGGTCATCCAATAAACTATAAATTCATCAAGGTCAGAAACTGTATTTCCCCAGGCACAGTCTCATTAAAACTCATCTTAACAAAAATTCATTGAATGAATGAATGGTATATGCCAATGAATGAAAGTGTATACCAAAAACAAAAACAAAACAAAAAAATAACAAATATCAAAACAAAGCTGCATATTTGGCTTGGGTTTAGGCTTCAGAGATTTTTTTTCCTAGATGGCCTTATTTAACTGGCCCCTCTAAGGGCAATGAGAAGGAAACTTCACTCAGAGACAGCATTTGATTAAAAGGACTTCCAAATGCCTGTTTAATGCCCTACTGAAAAGAAGATTATACAAGATTCAAATGTTACTCAAACTGGTTACAACCATTTGATGATGAAATTTCTTTATTGTGTGTGTGAAATTCTGATTTCACAGTTTCATGCTCCAGTTTTTTGGCAGAGGCTCTAGTAATCACAAATTGTTTTTCTCACAGCTGAATGACAATGGAAATAGTTTTTATCCCTTTATTACCACCCCTGGAGCAGAAATTAAGGAGAGCAGAAGCTCCTATGATGTAGATTCAATAATGCACTCCCCTCTCTATGTACAAACAGCAACATAAAAGGAGAAAGCAAGCATTACATGTTCCAGATGTTGCAAAATGAGAAATTATCCTGAGGAAGATCACACCACTGATGATATGACTCAACGAAAACATGCACAAAAATCACTTAGTTTCCCACAATAAAAAAAGAAGAAGAAGAACCATCCTAGGTGGATAAACAAAGTATCTATAATCTGAAACTATAAAGGAAAATTTAACAAAAGTCTCTAAAAACTGTGGTCTACAAGTGAAGAAAGATACTAACAGTATCAAGTGAGGCTTCAGGAAGTTCCCTTGGAATTCTCTGGTCCCCAACATTGGGTGACTATATGGGAAAATATCAAGAGAAGTTCTGTTTTGAATTATAATCTGTGTGAGACCCTTAAGTAGAACAGTTTGGTTTCCCCCAAATAGCTAAATTTTATTTACATATTTATGGAAGATTCTCACTGCAGAAAGTAAAATCTCATCTATTTTTTTGGTCTCTTGAAGCTCTACCCTGTTACAGCAGCAGAGTGAGCCTTTGGATAAGTCTGAAGAATTACAATGATTTTGAAAAGTAATTCTGCCATAACCATTAAAATTTATAAGCACATACTCTTCATTCATCAGACTCACTTTGAGGAATCTGTCATATAGGAATAAAATAGCAGTACATATGAACGTATGGAACGAGAGAGAAAGTGTAAGTGTTAGTCGCTCAAGCATGTCCGACTCTTTGGGACTCCATGGACTGTAGTCTGACAGACTCCTCTGTTCCTGGGATTTCCCAGGCAAGAACACTGGATGGATTGCCATTCCTTTCTCCAGGGGATCTTCCTGACCCAGGGATCGAACCCAGGTCTCCTGCATTACAGGTAGATTCATTACATTCTGAGCCACCAGGGAAGACCATGAACATATGGAACTTGATATTTATTGAGCCTTCATCTTAATAACAATAATCCAGTAATATCTTGGATATTTATAATAGAGAAACAGATAAACTGTTTTATTACATTTTATCAAAACACATTCTCAATAAAAACTGAATCACAATCAAAAGAGAGAAATTCCTAATATACTGTCAAACTTGAAAAACTAAACAAATTATATATGTTCATGCTGAGAAATGTGTGGTCATTTGTTAAATTTAAGTAGAGTTCCATTGAGCAGTGACCAAATACCCCATGCCTTCTCACCACAGTTAGAATGTATGTAAATCCACTTTTCTTCGCCATAATTTCATCAAAGCTCTTTTCATCTCACTGTTTCGCAAGCTGTAGATCAGTGGATTCAGCAGAGGTGTGAGCAACGTGTAAGCCAAGGACATCAGCTTCTTGGTTTCTGGGGAGTAGCCAGATTTGGGTTGTAAGTAAGTCATATTGGCTGTGCCATAGAAGAGGCTAACAGATGTGAGATGGGAGGCACAGGTGGAAAAGGCCTTTTGCCTCCCAGTGGTTGACGGCATCTTCAGGATGGCAAAGAGAATTCGAATGTAAGACAAGACTATCAACACAAAAGGAACCATAACAATCAAAATGGTGCCAGTGAATGCGTAGATCTCAAACAAAAAGGTGTCTGCACATGCAAGCTCTAACACTGGGGGAGTCTCACAGAAGAGATGATTAATTTCATTGGGGCCACAAAAGGGAAAACTAAACACCCATGTGGTCTGCACAGTAGCCACCATGATCCATGAGACCCATGAGAACATTACTAATTTCGTGAAAACCCTTTTGTTCATAGTTACTGGATAGCTCAGAGGATGGCAGATTGCAGCAAATCGGTCATAAGCCATTGCCCCCAGGAGAAAACACTCAGTCCCCCCAAAAAGGAGAATGAAGTACATCTGTGCAAAACAGCCTGCAAAAGTGATCGTAGTTTTTTCACTGGAGAGGACCACCAGCATCTCAGGCATGATGACTGCACTGAAACCCACTTCCACCACAGACAGGTTCAGGAGAAACAAGTACATGGGAACGTGCAAGCTCTGTTCCAGGGAGATGACGACTATAATGATGGCATTTCCCAGCAGAGTCACCAGATAATCAGCCAAGAACACCCAAAAGAGCTGCCCTTGGAGTTGAGGAAAATTAGAAAAGCCCAAGAGGATGAAGTCAACCACAAAGCTTTCGTTTCCACTTTTCATTTCAGTAGTGAAGCGTATATTGTTTTTATGGACCATGTATGTAAATTATAAAGTAAAAATCCAATAGATGAGAGTTTGAGTGTGATATTCTTGACAGAAGATACAATGATGAGTTCATTCTGAAGAATCAAGTTGGCAATTTTGACAATGGCTAATATACTGGAATAGGGACTCTTCCAAGTACAAATAAAGAAGTGAAGCATTTTGGCTCAGAAATCTTGTTTCAAAAGTACAAAATAATAGCAGATGTTCACCAGTAATTTTTTGCTAGGTAGAAAATTAATCTTTTCCTTAAAATATACACAGACATTATATTATTTAAAATCTATTGTCTATTATAATACATTGATGTATGCATCTCTGCTATTTTCAATTTCATGTTTATATATGAGCTTTCAAATTAAGTATTTCAAATAAACAAATAGCAAATAGCAAAAAAAATCTGGAAAAAAATTATAATTAGTAATTCAAAATTAAAACAAAATTTCAGTGAATATTTACTATAAATGCTAAGGTTCAAAATTCATTTATAATAATAACTTTGTTTAAAAAACATATATGAATAATATACCCCAACAAATACAGAAACATTTAAGAGGTTGAATTTAAAGGCACTTATCTCAGATACACCTAAGTAAATTGTTACAAGCACTCCAGTTTCTAGTCAGAGTTGATCTGACTAATTATACTGAAATTTGCCTGAATGAGAAACTTTAGAGGTCAGTTTTCCATGGCCTATCCTTGTGACCATTAAAGTGACTTTCAAGGATATAAAAAAATACCATTTTTGTCATTCTGATCCTGTGGTTTACACAACCACTCTCTCTTTCAATCTCTCTCTCTCTCTCTCTCTCACTTCCCCACTACTCTCTACCCCATCATTCACTGACTCCCAACACCCTGATTTCTTTTTTGCTGTAATACTCATCACCAACTGAAATACCACATATTTATTAGAGTTTTATGCTTATTATTTAACTCTCCCTTCTGGAATATAAGCTCCAGGAGCACAGGAACTTTGTTCTGTTATTCACTGTATTCTCAGTGCCTGGAATAGATACTAAATGATATAATAGATAATAAACCAATATTTACTGAATAGATGGAATAATAAATATTAAAATTAGGAAAGCCCAGGGAATGGGCTTTCTGCCCTTAAGGAATGTAGTGTTTAAAGGAAAAATAAATCAAATTCAAAACGAGAGCCCCAGAATTAATCCATGGCTTTTGTAGAAGTTTGAGGCTTCTTGTAGGATTGGAAATACCACTAGATTGGAGGAATGAGCTTTAGTCCAGACTGCCACTACCTCCAAGATGAGTCCTTGCTTCTCTCTGCACTCAGGTTCCCCTGTGTGGTTGGGAGCAGACAAATAACCCAAGACATCTCTTCTGGTTCTGACATGAGTGTTTCTCCGATTTGTTCTTGGAAAACTGCAGCCTGCAAAGCTTCCCCTCCATGCAGATGACACACAAGCTGAAGGAACACTGGAATTGTGGTGGATGAGCATGTAGGAGGCACACGTGCTGTCTGAGTCCTATGGGCTAGCCAGCCCCAAGCAGAGCTGATCATCTTTCCCCCAATCTTCCTGAGCCCCTCTCTGGGCAGAGCACCTCACTTCTCCCCTGATCTCCCCTCCAGTCATCCACACCAACTCTCCCCTGCCTCTAGCATCCTCCTCACTTTTGGACGCTTTGATCTTTAAAATCTGGAGTCCCTCTGGGCTCAGCAAGTTCATCCCTACTTTCACTGCTCCAGCTCACTGCCTCTTTTCCTCTCCTTTCAACCTCCCTCCCATCGTTAAATGGTTTCCAAACTGGCTTCTCCAGGTTTTGTAACTTCTCCTCCAATCTATCCCTCATATCCCAGCCAAAATAATACCCTCCCTCCCCAAACCTTCAGAGTCTCCTTCTGTCAGTAAAATAAAATGCCTTTTCTCAGCCTGTCATTTAAGGGAAACCAGAGTCAAGACAAGTACTCTAGAAATTTAAAGAGGGAAATATTACTTCTGAATGGAAAAGCAGAGTGAACAACCATAAGCACAGGATGTCATGGTAGAAGGGCCATGAAGTGGAAGCAGGAAGGCTGGCTTGCTGAAATCAAAGGTATTTATTCAATGACATCTTAGTACTAGAATTAGCCTTTGGAGGGTGCTTTGAAAACTAGCAGAATTTCACTGTAGGACATGAGGAAGCCAGGACAGAAAGACAAGCAATCTAAAGACATGTAATGTTGTCTTCAGTTCAGATCATTAGGACAATAGCAGAGAATAAAAGGCAAGGTGATTTACTGAATTTGGCCATAGTGATAAATTAAAATCAAATGTTTGTATCAACTTTAATAATTATAGTTTAGATATCAAAAAAATTTCCAAATTAGTAAACTCTACAGGAAAAATAAACTTTTTAAGTACCATTTCTAGTAGGCAAAAGTATATATTAAACTCCAGGTGGGTAAAACCAAATTAGTTTTAAAAATAAGAAAATTCAGAGTATATTAAAAATATACAAACTCCTGGGGCTGATAAAGTTAGAAACAAATTTAAATGTGCTGTCTTCATTAAAAAAAAAAAAACTAAACCCGAATGGTCCATCTTTTCCTTTCAATATAAACTAAAATGCTGGCCGAATTCACTGACGTGTTCTTCTGACTCTAATGTTAACTTTCTGTAAATGACCTTGGGCAAACCACTTCCTCCTCTGGATTTCATCTTTCTCCATGACTAGCCTTATTTATGACCATCTGCCACTCCAGCTACAAACCTCTATGAACTGATAATTAGTGCAAGCAAACTACTTAGAGCTCTAATTATTGCCCAAACTTATGCTTGAATATGAAAGGTGGTGTAGTGGGCATTCTTACCTGAGCACTGATAGGCGTCTCCAATTATCATCGAGAAAATCTGTAAACAGTAAACCCACTGACAGGTACATAAGTAGACTCTCCAATTCCTAACCTAATGACTGCCTCTGATTTTCATCTCATTTAAACATATATTTCACTTCTTTACTGGAGAAATGCTCCCATAAAAGCAACTCAGTTGTTCAATGCACTGATTTTATAATATTATACAGCATTGAATTGTTTGATGTAGGAGAATCTTTCTCTAAAAAACTTACTCCCAATTTATATAGATTTGCTCATAAGAATATCCCATATGGACCTAAGAAAATTCAATTGCACAAACTTGGAGCAACATTCTCAGTTTCTATGGGGCATAAACACCTCTTCACTCAAGAGGCTCAATTCCACCATGACCTCCCCAATTAAGAAATTCTTAATTAGTAATACGAAATACATTAAGTTGATTGAAGTTACTTTGTAGAAAGCCTGGATGTCCTTACCAATGCGTTTGATATTTTCTAGTACAAATATAGTAATACTGAAATTTTAATGGAGAAAAAGTCAATCAGATGATTTTATAATTGGGGCTTTTTGTTTTGAAGTCAAAATATCTGGACTAGTTTTATGACTGAGCAAATATGTAACTTCTCTGCCTCTATTACGTTTCTGCTAAAATAATGTTACTAATTTCACAAGGTATGTGTTAGAACCAATGTTCAGTCTATGCTGACAAGAACAGCCAAATTATCATGTTGTACACCTTAAATTTTCACAGTTATATGTTAAATGTATTTCAACGAAAAAACCAAACTTATCAGTTAAAAAATAAATAAAATAAAATTGTCATCATTCAGTTCAGTTCAGTCGCTCAGTCATGTCCGACTCTTTGCGACCCCATGAATCGCAGCACGCCAGGCCTCCCTTTCCATCACCAGCTCCCGGAGTTCACTCAGACTCACGTCCATTGAGTCGGTGGTGCCATCCAGCCATCTCATCCTCTGTCGTCCCCTTCTCCTCCTGCCCTCAATCCCTCTCAGCATCAGAGTCTTTTCCAATGATAACTGCTGCTATAAATTGAAAATTGTCACTACATTTATATTTTATTTATATTTTATAAAATATTTATGTATATTATATGTACAATATATTAATATATATTGTACTATATTCAATATATCAGATCAGATCAGATCAGTCACTCAGTCATGTCCGACTCTTTGTGACCCCATGAATCGCAGCACGTCAGGCCTCCCTGTCCATCACAAACTCCCGGAGTTCACTCAAACTCACGTCCATCAAGTCAGTGATGCCACCCAGCCATCTCATCCTCTGTCGGCCTCTTCTCCTCTTGCCCCCAATCCCTCCCAGCATCAGAGTCTTTTCCAATGAGTCAACTCTTCGCATGAGGTGGCCAAAGTACTGGAGTGTCAGCTTTAGCATCATTCCTTCCAAAGAAATCCCAGGGCTGACCTCCTTCAGAAAGGACTGGTTGGATCTCCTTGCAACCCAAGGGACTCTCAAGAGTCTTCTCCAACACCATAGTTCAAAAGCATCCATTCTTCAGTGCTCAGCCTTCTTCACAGTCCAACTCTCACATCCATACATGACCACAGGAAAAACCATAGCCTTGACCAGAAGAACCTTTGTTGGCAAAGTAATGTCTCTGCTTTTCAATATGCTATGTAGGTTGGTCATAACTTTCCTTCCAAGGAGTAAGCGTCTTTTAATTTCATGGCTGCAGTCACCATCTGCAGTGATTTGAGAGCCCCAAAAAATAAAGTCTGACACTGTTTCCACTGTTTCCCCATCTATTTCCCATGAAGTGATGGGACCGGATGCCATGATCTTCGTTTTCTGAATGTTGAGCTTTAAGCCAACTTTTTCACTCTCCACTTTTACTTTCATCAAGAGGCTTTTTAGTTCCTCCTCACTTTCTGCCATAAGGGTGGTGTCATCTGCATATCTGAGGTTATTGATATTTCTCCCGGCAATCATGATTCCAGCTTGTGTTTCTTCCAGTCCAGCGTTTCTCATGATGTACTCTGCATATAAGTTAAATAAACAGGGTGATAATATACAGCCTTGATGAACTCCTTTTCCTATTTGGAACCAGTCTGTTGTTCCATGTCCAGTTCTAACTGTTGCTTTCTGACCTGCACACAAATTTCTCAAGAGGCAGATCAGGTGGTCTGGTATTCCCATCTCTTTCAGAATTTTCCACAGTTTATTGTGATCCACACAGTCAAAGGCTTTGGCATACTCAATAAAGCAGAAATAGATGTTTTTCTGGAACTCTCTTGCTTTTTCCATGATCCAGCAGAATATTTATAAAATATAGTATATATTCAATATATATATATATTTATATATATATATAAATACAAAATATATACTATATTTTATAAATATGTCTATTTATATATTAAATATACTTTAATATGAAATTAAAAGACGCTTACTCCTTGGAAGAAAAGGTATGACCAACCTAGATAGCACACTGAACAGCAGAGACATTACTTTGCCAAAAAAGGTCCATCTAGTCAAGGCTATGGTTTTTTCTGTGGTCATGTATGGATGTGAGAGTTGGACTGTGAAGAAAGCTGAGCACCAAAGAACTGATGCTTTTGAACTGTGGTGTTGGAGAAGACTCTTGAGAGTCCCTTGGACTGCAAGGAGATCCAACCAGTCTGTTCTAAAGGAGATCAGTCCTGGGTGTTCATTGGAAGGACTGATGTTGAAGTTGAAACTCCAATACTTTGGCCACCTCATGCACAGAGTTGAGTCGTTGGAAAAGACCCTAATGCTGGGAAGGATTGGGGGCAGGAGGAGAAGGGTCGACAGAGCATGAGATGGTTGGACGGCATCACCAACTCGATGGACATGGGTTTCAGTAGACTCCAGGAGTTGGTGATGGACAGGGAGGCCTGGCGTGCTGCAATTCATGGGGTTGCAAAGAGTCGGACATGACTGAGAACTGAACTGAACTGAAAGTGCTATTATTATAAGGTTTTGATTTTATAATTTTTATGAACTTATAATTATTATTTTATAATATCATATTTTAAAAACTGATGCTCAGAAAGTATAAATAACTTAACAAAAACATACATACACCTAGAAAGTGGCAGATCCAACATTTGGAACTAATTGTTTTTGCTTTCACTGAGTGTCCAGTAAATCACTCTGATTTTCACATCGGTGATATTTTATGTATATGCAACTAGCAACAGTGAGAACAAGTAATTTACATTTATTATTTCTAGGCCATCAAGAATGTTCTACTACCTCTGGTATGGTTTTGACATGCTTATAAAGTTATTTTGTTGCATTTGATTTTGTCGCAGGTGAAATTCATTCTGAGGCATTATTTCCACCTGGGGGAGCCCTGATATTTATCTGTTTTATTGTATCTGTCCACCTACTGCTGTGAAAAAGACACACTAAAAGCAGGAAGAGCTGGGTGATCTTTCTAAGCATGTAGCCACCTCAGGTATATCTGACTTAATGTGTTCTCTGCCAGTCACTTCCTACATGGTAACCATGTCCCAGATGTCATTGGACAGTGCAGGCTATTGTCAAGTGTAGCACACCAACCCAATCTCAAAGCTGTGTGGATTTACTTATATAAATTCAGTCTTTTCCTGGCAGTTCAGTTCAGTTCAGTTCAGTCACTCAGTGGTGTCCGACTCTTTGCAACCCCATGGACTGCAGCACGCCAGGCCTCCCTGCTGCTGCTGCTGCTACTGCTAAGTCACTTCAGTCATGTCCGACTCTGTGCGACCCCATAGATGGCAGCCCATCAGGCTTCCCTGTCCCTGGGATTCTCCAGGCAAGAATACTGGAGTGGGTTGCCATTTCCTTGTCCAATGCATGAAAGTGAAAAGTGAAAGCGAAGTCATTCAGTCGTGTCTGACTCTTAGCGACCGCATGGACTGTAGCCTACCAGGCTCCTCTGTCCAGGCAAGAGTACTGGAGTGGGGTGCCATTGGCTTCTCCGCCAGGCCTCTCTGTCCATCACCAACTCCTGGAGTTTACCCAAACTCATGTCCATTGAGTTGGTGATGCTATCCAACCATCTCATTCTCTGTCATCCCCTTCTCCTCTCACCTTCAATCTTTCCCAGCATCAGGGTCTTTTCCAATGAGTCAGTTGTTCACATCAGGTGCCAAAGTACTGGAGTTTCAGCTTCAACATCAGTCTTTCCAATGAACACTCAGGACTGATCTCCTTTAGGACAGACTGGTTGGATCTCCTTGCAGTCCAAGGGACTTTCAAAAGTCTTCTCTAACACCACAGTTCAAAAGCATCAAATTTCAGTGCTCAGCTTTCTTCACAGTCGAACTCTCACATCCATACATGACTACTGGAAAAACGATAGCTTTGACTAGATGGACTTTTGTTGGCAAAGTAATGTCTCTGCTTTTTAATATGCTGTCTAGGTTGGTCATAACTTTCCTTCCAAGAAGAAAGCATCTTTTAATTTCTTGGCTGCAGTCACCATCTGCAGTGATCTGGGAGCCCAAAAAAATAAAGTCTGACACTGTTTCCACTGTTTTCCTGCCTATTTGCCATGAAGTGATGAGACTGGATGCCATGATCTTAGTTTTCTGAATGTTGAGCTTTAAGCCAACTTTTTCACTCTCCTCTTTCACTTTCATCAAGAGACTTTTTAGTTCTTCTTCACTTTCTGCCATAAGGGTGGTGTCATCTGCATATCTGAGGTTATTGATATTTCTCCCGGCAATCTTGATTCCAGCTTGTGCTTCATCCAGCCCAGCGTTTCTCATGATGTACTCTGCATATAAGTTAAATAAGCAGGGTAACAATATACAGCCTTGACGTACTCCTTTTCCTATTTGGAACCAGTCTGTTGTTCCATGTCCACTTCTAACTGTTGCTTCCTGACCTGCATACAGATTTCTCAAGAGGCAGATCAGGTGGTCTGGTATTTCCATCTCTTTCAGAATTTTCCACAGTTTGTTGTGATCCACACAAAGGCTTTGGAATAGTCAATAAAGCAGATATAGATATTTTTCTGGAACTCTCTTGCATTTTTGATGACCCAGCAGATGCTGACAATTTGATCTCTGGTTCCTCTGCCTTTTCTAAAACCAGCTTGAACATCAGGAAGTTCACAGTTCACGTATTGCTGAAGGCTGTTTGGAGAATTTTGAGCATTACTTTACTAGCGTGAGAGATGAATGCAATTGTGTGGTAGTTTGAACATTCTATGGCATTGCCTTTCTTTGGGATTGGAATGAAAACACCTTTTCCAGTCGTGTGGCCACTGCTGAGTTTTCCAAATTTGCTGGCATACTGAGTGCAGCACTCTCACGGCATCATTTTTTAGGATTTGAAATAGTTCAACTGGAATTCCATCACCTCCACTAGCTTTGTTTGTAGTGATGCTTCCTAAGGCCCACTTGACTTCACATTCCAGGATGTCTAGACCTAGGTGAGTGATCACACCATCGTGATCATCTAGGTCGTGAAGATCTTTTTTGTACACTTGTTCTGTGTATTCTTGCCACCTCTTCTTAATATCTTCTGCTTCTGTTAGGTCCATACTATTTCTGTCCTTTATTGAGCCCATCTTTGCATGAAATGTTCCCTTGGTATCTCTAATTATCTTGAAGAGATCTCTAGTCTTTCCCATTCTATTGTTTTCCTCTATTTCTTTGCACTGATCATTGAGAAAGGCTTTCTTATCTCTCCTTGCTATTCTTTGGAACTCTGCATTCAAATGGGTATATCTTTCCCTTTCTCCTTTGTTTTTCACTTCTCTTCTTTTCACAACTATTTGTAAGGCCTCCCCAGACAGCCATTTCGCTTTTTTGCATTTCTTTTTCCTGGGGATGGTCTTGATCTCTGTCTCCTGTACAATGTCACAAACCTCCATCCATAGTTCATCAGGCACTCTATCAGATCTAGTCCCTTAAATCTATTTCTCACTTCCACTGTATAATTGTAAGGGATTTGATAGAGGTCATACCTGAATGCTCTAGTGGCTTTCCCTACTTTCTTCAATTTAATCTGAATTTGGCAATAAAGAGTTCATGATCTGAGCCACAGTCAGCTCCTGGTCTTGTTTTTGCTGTCTGTATAGAGCTTTTCCATCTTTGGCTGCAAAGAATATAATCAATCTGATTTCAGTGTTGACCATCTGGTGATGTCCATGTGTAGAGTCTTCTCTTGTGTTGTTGGAAGAGGGTGTTTGCTATGACCAGTCCATTCTCTTGGCAAAACTCTATGAGCCTTTGCTCTGCTTCATTCTGTATTCCAAGGCCAAATTTACCTTTTACTTCAGGTGTTTGTTGAGTTCCTACTTTTGCATTCCAGTCCCCTATAATGAGAAGGACATCTGTTTTGGGTGTTAGTTTCCTGGCAACCCTTTCCCAAATACTCCCAAGTATACCGAGAAGCATTCACATTTTAACCTCCTACAGATCCTCACAAGTTTGTGAGTTGTATACAGAGGCCTTTTTGCTTTGAGTCCCAGGGAAGGCAAGGAGAGGTGGCAGTGGATTTCAGTGGTAACTGGAGCTACAGCAGCTGATACCTTACTCCACCTGGCTCACGGCCACTGCCTGTTCTGCACGACCCTCCTCCGAATGGGGCAGCCAGATTGAGCAAATAATAGCACAGGATGACCAGTCTGAATCTGAGGTTCAGATTGCTAAGTCACTTCAGTCGTGTCCGACTCCGTGCAACCCCATAGACGGCAGCCCACCAGGCTCCGCCATCCCTGGGATTCTCCAGGCAAGAACACTGGAGTGGGTTGCCATTTCCTTCTCCAATGCAGGAAAGTGAAAAGTGAAAGTGAAGTCGCTCAGTCGTGTCCGACTCCTAGTGACCCCATGCACTGCAGCCTACCAGGCTCCTCCGTCCATGGGATTTTCCAGGCAAGAGTACTGGAGTGGGGTGCCATTGCCTTCACGACAAATAATTTTTCAACGTATGTCCCATGTAAAAAAAAAATATTCATTGTCCATCTTAAATTCAAATTTAACTAGACATCTTATATTTCATCTGATTCACCTTCCACCTGCCACTGTCAAACCCCACTCTTTCAGAAAGGACCCGAGAGCTGTTTCCTGGTTCTTTCCTTTTGACCATAGCCTTTTTTTCTCATGGCTCACACCTCCCACCCTGCAAAGGGAAGCTAAGTAAGGAGATGAGGAGAGCAGCCAAGAGACTAGACAGAGACCCAGAGCTTCCTTTTAAGAGAGCCATTTCCTTTTAAAAGCACACCAAAATCAGATTTCTCTGGTAGCTCAGTGGTAAAGAATGCACTTGACAATGCAGGGGACACGGGTTCTATCCCTGGTCTGAGAGAATCCCACGTACTGAGGAACAATTAAGCCCATGCACCGCAACCTCTGAGCTTGTGTTCCAGAGCCCGGGAGCCACAACTACAGAAGCTTGAGCACTCTGGAGTTATGCTCAGCAACAAGAGAAACCACCATAATGAGAAGCCCGCATACCACGGCTAGAGAGTAGTGCCTGCTTGTCACAACTAGAGAAAAGCCCATGCAGCAACAAAGACCCAGCATAGCCAAAAATAAATGAATAAATAAAAGGGTTTTTTTTTAAAATATTCATTAAAAACAAACAAAAAAAGAGCACACCAAAATCACAACTATCTGCAGAATAACCATCAGTGAAAAAGACTGGGACCTACCAGAAAAGACCTTCCACAGCTACAAGCATAAAGAAGAAACGAGACCAAGACCCATGGGGGGAGGGACCACCCCCAGGTGGGACACCCACGAACTGGAGAATAATTGTATCCCAGGGGCCTTCCCACAGGAGCACGAGTTCTGAGCCCCAACATCAGGTTCCCCAATCTAGAAGGTCCAGCACTGGGAAAACGAGCCCTCGGGGTATTTGGCTTTGAAGGCCAGCAGGGCTAAATTGCAGGAGCCCCTCAGGACTAGGGGAAATAGAGACTCCACTCCACAGATTTCACACACTCTGGGACCCAGAGCAAGAGCAGTAATTGATAAAAGCCTGGGCCAGACCTACTTGCAGGTCTTGGAGAGTCTCCTGGAGAGGCACCTGCAGCTCACCCTGGGGACATAGACGCCAGCAGCACCCATATTTAGGAGCTCATCCTACGCTGAAGGAGGAGCTGACAGGCCGACGCCATTGTGTGGGCTCCTTCCTCCAGCATTTAGGGCCAAGACTGGCCCCACCTAATAGTCTGGAGGCACCAGTGTTGGATGCCTCAGGCCAAACAACTAACTGGGCAGGGACACAGCCCCAGCCTTCTGCAGACAGGGGCCTGAAGACCTCCTAAGCCCACTGCCACTCTGCCCACCGGAGGGCCAAGACCTAACTCCACCCACCAGTAGCCAGGCACGGGCCCCTCCCACCAGGAAGCCTTCGCAGACCTCTAGACCGGCCTCATCCACCGGAGGGCAGACAGAATTAGGCCAGACTCTCCCCACTAGCAGGGCAACGCAAACTTCAGGACACTCCAGATCCCATCAAATGAATCAGTCCTAAAGGAAATCAACCCTGAATACTCAATTGGAAGGACTGATGCGCCAATACTTTGGCCACCTGTCACAAAGAGCTGAATCATTGGAAAAAGCCCTGATGCTGGGGAAAATAGAAGGCAAAAGGAGAAGGGGGTGGCAGAGGATGAGATGGTTAGATAGCATCATTGACTCAGTGGACATGGATCTGAGGAAACTCTGGGAGATGGTGGAGGATAAAGGAGCCTGGCATGCTGCAATCCATGGGGTTGCAAAGAGTTGGACATGACTTAGCAACTGAACAACAGCTGCGTTTAGTTGATGTCATACACAACTGTGTCAGGAGCCACCTCCCCATCTCCACATACAGTCTGAAATGGGCCCTCAGATCCCTATGCCCTGCCACCAGACTCCAGGAACCAGCTCTGCCTGCAAGTAGTCTGGCACTAACCCCAGGCCCTGGTTTCACCTGCCAGTGGGTGGGCAGCAGCCCCAGAGTCTTCAAGACCCTGACTCTGCCCACCAGTGAGCCAGCACTAGCCCGGGGGCCTCTGAGGGTTCCACAACCTGACACCTCTTATCAGGCCCTGCTTAACAGCAGCCAGCAGCATTCCCACGAGGCAGAGTCTGACAACCAACCAGACTAGAGGCCAGCCTAGCCTTTGTCTGTGTTCAGTATGTAGACACTTTATCAGTGTACAGTATGATATATTGTCTGCTCAGAATTCTTTCCTTAGGGGATCCACTTTTCCATTCCCTATGTTTCAGAAGGTGCTGGTCCTTTCTTACTCAGCCCTTCGAATGTGACCTAGGCCATGAGAGTCACTCAAGTCAGAGTTCATTGTCCAGACCAAAGAGATTGTTCAAGGCTTGACACCTGCTCAGGGTCAGGTCAGAATCCTTCTCCAACTTCCCTGCAGGAGCTATTCATAAAGACTATTCCCTCCCTATGGAATTATTGGCTGTAAGAATGGTTTAGGTTGATGCCCCTTGTGGCCATCTTCTCTGACATATAAGAGCAAAAGGCAACTATAGAAAGAGCAACAGAGGGGAAAGACAGTGGAAGCCCAGATAACATTGTTAGAAAGAGCCAGACAGACCTAACTAGAAATCAGCTTTAAAAAAAGAAAAGAAAGAAAATAGTGGGTCATTTAATTTTTGCTTAATCTAGTTTGATTTGAATGTGAATCCTATGTAAAATAGCATGTCTAAATTTCAGTTGGATATTACATTCATTTTTTTTAAAAAACAGGTCTCCTGAGAAAATAATAGCAAATGAAGCAACTGACAAAGAATTAATCTCAAAAATATACAAGCAACTCCTGCAGCTCAGCTCCAGAAAAATAAATGACCCAATCAAAAAATGGGCCAAAGAACTAAATAGACATTTCTCCAAAGAAGACATACAGATGGCTAACAAACACATGAAAAGATGCTCAACATCACTCATTATCAGAGAAATGCAAATCAAAACCACAGTGAGGTACCATTTCACGCCAGTCAGAATGGCTGCTATCCAAAAGTCTACAAGCAATAAATGCTAGAGAGGGTGTGGAGAAAAGGGAACCCTCTTACACTGTTGGTGGGAATGCAAACTAGTACAACCACTATGGAGAACAGTGTGGAGATTCCTTAAAAAAATGGAAATAGAACTGCCATATGACCCAGCAATCCCACTGCTGGGCATACACACTGAGGAAACCAGAATTGAAAGAGACACATGTACCCCAATGTTCATTGCAGCACTATTTATAATAGCCAGGACATGGAAGCAACCTAGATGTCCATCAGCAGAGGAATGGATAAGAAAGCTGTGGTACATATACACAATGGAGTATTACTCAGACATTAAAAAGAATACATTTGAATCAGTTCTAATGAGGTGGATGAAACTGGAGCCTATTATACAGAGTGAAATAAGCCAGAAAGAAAAACACCAATAGAGTATACTAACGCATATATAGGGAATTTAGAAAGATGGTAATGATAACCCTGTATGCGAGATAGCAAAGGAGACACAGATGTATAGAACAGTCTTTTGGACTCTGTGGGAGAGGGCAAGGGTGGGATGATTTGGGAGAGTGGCATTGAAACATGTATATCATATGTGAAACGAATCGCCAGTCTAGGTTCGATGAATGATACAGGATGCATGGGGCTGGAGCACTGGGATGACCCAGAGGGATGGTATGGGGAGGTGGGAGGGGGGTTCAGGATGGGGAACACATGTACACCCATGGCGGATTCATGTTGATGTATGGCAAAACCAATACAATATTGTAAAGTAAAAAAAATAAAATGTGAAAGAAGACTGCTAAATAACCAAGAATAAATATAAATGTGAGTTGATTAAAAAAAAAAAAAAAAAAACAGGTCTCCTTGTTCCCACGAAAAACCAGCAACATGACTGGGCACCTGTTTTGTTGTTCCCCAAATATCTATGACTCTCAGAAGTTGCTCTGCTGAGAACACTCAAACTCTCTAGGGGCCAACACAAGCTAGCCAAGTGGATTCCACTAGCCTCCTCAGTAACCCAGTACAAACTGCTCTTTAATTAAGTGCATGTGCACACTTTCGGGCTTCCCAGGTGGTGCTGGTGATAAAGACCCCACCTGCGAATGCAGGAGACATAAGAGGTGCGGGATCAGTCCCGCATCTGGGTCAGGAAGATCCCCGGGAGGAGGGTATGGCAACCCACTCCAGTACTCTCGCCTGGAGAATCCCACGGACAGAGGAGACTGGCGGGCTACAGTCCATAGTGTCACAAAGAGTTGGACACGACTAAAGCAACTGGGCAAGCACACACACACACATGCAGTTTCTTACACAGATTCTGTATATACACACAGTCTATGTGTTCAACAGGTATGTATATAATTATCAAATGTGGAGCCACCAAACTTTCCGTGTGAAGAAGAGTTCATAATAATGAGTGTCATGGAGTCCCACATTGATCACTCAAGGCTGAGTTAACTTGGATTCATATATCTGAGCATGTCCAGCAGCTTTCTGGAACTGGTCCACATGAACTCAACTTGTGAGGAGTCATAACAGCAATAAAACTGTGTGAAAGGCAAAAAGAGGGATGTCTGAGGGTCCGAGGCAGTGTCAAAACTCTCAGCTGCACTGGGGCTCTCGGCGACTGCTGAATGGGGTTAGGTTTGCGGCGCCTGGACAGTCTTTGCACCTCTGCTCTACACCATGGGCTGAGGTGTGGGAGACTAGAGAGCTGCCTGAGGAACCCCAGAACTTGATGGGGCCCCTGACTGAACTTCAATTTCCTCATCTGTAAAATGAGGGCTGGCTGGCTTCCCTGGTGGTCCAGGGTTAAGACTCTGTACTTCCAATTCAGGGAACGTGGATTCAATCCATAGTTGGGGAAATAAGGTCCCACATGCCAGGTGGTATGGCTGATGAATATATAAATAAATAAATAGATTTTTTTTAAAAATAGAATGAGAGCTGGGAACTGACCACATCTACATCTAGAATTCCGTTTTTCTTCTTTTCTCTACAGAGGGAACCAAAGCAGAAAAAAGAGATTATGAGTTAGCACTTAGAACTGACTGATATTTCCAGTAAGAAAAGTTAGGTAAAGGCACCTCTGGGGATAGTCATGATATGTTATTAGCGTGGAGCTAAATCAAGTCACACTACAGCCTCCAAGACTAAAGGTCTGTGACAAGCCTTGGCTCATTTCCAACATGGAAATTTGAGAAGTTTCTCAAAATTTGTGAAACCACTACTTATTTAAGCTGCAATTGATCACATTACACCACAGTACAGACTGGGCACTGTGCTGGGCACTTCTGAGACCTCTCTGCCTCTCGCTATCTGCCCTTCAGCCAAGAGCAGACAACCAGCAAATTCCTAGAACCTGACATGCTTTGTAGAGAACATCATTTGCTTGCACAATGTCAAGGGCATTTCTAACTTGCTTCTCATCTGTGAAATACGAGCGTAAATAACTCCTCTTCTTGTCCTCAGAGAAACCTCTAAGGATGTGGTCAGAGTGTGGTTGTCTCAGCAAGGGCTCTGGATTCCACGAAGCCAGGGTCTGGATGGTGATGAGAAGGGAAGACCTCGGCAGTACCGTCCTCCTGATTCAAGGGTGCAGCACATACTCCATGAGACTGGACCTCGGCCTCTTCAACCTCTCTGCACAAGGGCCCCTGCAGATCATCATAGCCATCCAGGATGAACTGGAACCACTCCAGCTGCCTCAGAAGCTCTGTGACAGCTGCTTGATTGTCCCTACAACACCAGAGGAGGAGCTGGTCCAGTTTGCCTTCTGCCAGCAGGGCCACATATAAGGACCCACTCTACAGCTCACATATAAGACATCATCAAACCAGCCTGGGTACAGGGTGCCAGTGGTCTAGTTCAGCACCATTTTTCTGGCCAGGGTTATCTTTCCTATGCCAGCTGACCCCTGTAGTGCCACTCTGGGTGGGACCTTGGAGGGCTCTTCTCATGGATCAAATACAGCCTTCACTGCGACAGAGTCCAGCTCCAGCTCCCAGCTGGGGCAGGGAGATGAGTCTGGGCTCCCTGAGCTGGGCATGGACACCGGAAGAAGCTGGTCATGGTTGCCATTGTTGCCCCTTCTTGACTCTCCTGTAGGTGGCACACATGCTCTCCTGTCCATAATCTGTGCTAGACAAGTGGGGTGTTACGTAGTGAGATGGGAATAAAAAGAGAGTAACGCTGGCCTCTGTCCTTTATTCTTATCTTCTGTGTTCTGCTCTGAAGATTATACTTCTAGCAACATGGAGAGGGCCCGTTTCAAGTATGTGTATGTGAGTGTGTGTATGTATGTGTGCCTGTGCATATATGCATGTGTGGTGTGCTTGTGCCCAGCTATATAAGTGTGCAAGGCTGTGTTCTGTGTGTGTGTGGGTGTTCGTGCAGTGTGAGTGAATCCTTGTTTCCCCACATGCTCATGAAAGTGTGCTATGGAAGTTTGTGTATTTTTGCATAGGGAAGGCATCAGTGTACATCAGCATGTATCTTTGTAAAAATATATGTATATGAAAAAGTCACTGTATGTGTAAATGTCTGAGTATTCATGTGAAATGTCCCCATGTGAATTGGTGAAGACAGAAAGAGGAGAAAGGGAAACTGGAGAATGGTGACTTCATAGGAGCCCATTCCTGGTAAAGGTAAGCCAGGTGCCAAAGATAAACCAGCTTCTGAGCAGGAGCCCCCCAACTCCTGGTCTACAGAACCCTCCTGTCTCTGTGTCAGAGGAGCTACCAGGCATGAAAGGAGACTGTGGAGGAAGCACTGGTTCCACAGACCCTCCTTTCTCATCCAGCACCCTAGAAGGGATGGGGGCTGTTTAGGCTGCATGACCGCCCCGCCCTCTAGGGGGCATCAGTCCACTGGTTCCTTGTGAGAAGCAGCCTGAGCTGCCTGTATGAGAGATGCTGGAGAAAGGTTTGAGCCCACTGCTTGAGGCTGCTTCTTCTAGTTAGCAGAATACCTTCACGAACACCACCCCCAACTTCTAAGCTCCTCATACTTTCCCCTCCTCTAGTATGACAACTGGATTCGGGAGGGCATTAGAAGATACTCTAGTCTTTCTATTAATAAATACCCACCCTCCACCTGGCAGTGACCATGAAGCAGAAGATAGATGGGCCCCAGGCTGAGGACCTAAAGTCTGTTCCCTGTGGACAGATGTGTGCGTATATGCTCGGATGCTCAGTTGAGTCCAACTCTTGGAATATAGCAACCTCATGGACGATAGCCCACTAGGCTCCTCTGTCCATGGAAGTGTTCAGGGAACAGTACGAGAGTGTGTTGCCATTTCCTACTCCAGGGGATCTTCGCAACCTAGGAACTCAACCCACATCCCTCCATCTCCTGTATTGGCAGGCAGATTCTTTGCCACTGAGCTTCCTGGGAATCCCCTATGGGCAGATACTCCAAGATAAACAAAATAACAGGGGCAGAGAGGAGCCAAGACCTGCCCAGATAAAAGATAAAGAAAATACATATTTCTCAACTCTTGAGGTCAAGGAGACTTTTCCAGCCATCCATGCACAGAAAAGCTCTTGGGGGGCTAAAAAGGGAGAGGGTGTCACCCCATAATAGATGGTGTCAAGCTTCCCACAGGCCTCTGCACTGGAATCCACCTTGGCTAAGAGTGGAGAATCCTGAGGTATACCAAATACAGACTCAGAGCCAGGCAAAATAAGATGATTGGCCAGAGGAAACCCAGAAGAAATGCCCCATATAAAATACACAGAAGCACAACTCTCTCTGACCCCATCCATGTGTGCCTATTCACACGTACTTTTTTTACTTCCTAATAAACACTTGTTTCACCATTTTCCATCTCTTTGTTGAAATTCATTTCTACAAAGCAGACAAGCCAGGGCCTTGCCAGTAGCCACTGGCTCTCATGGTCTAGTGGTTGGAATTTGGAGCTCTCATTACCGTGGCCTGGCTTCAGTCTCTGGTCAGGGAACTGACATCCTGCTTCCTCTTACTGCTAACCAAGGCCACCCAAAATCAGTCAGAGCCTTCAGCTCAAGGCCACTAGGACCCTGGGGCACTGGAGCTCCCAGGCAAGGGCAGAGGGCAAGAGTGAGACAAGGCAGGAATTATAGGCTGGGAGGGGAGGAGTCTCTGGAAATACCATGGACCAAGGGAGAGTGCCAGGGCCTCCTCTGTCCCCTGCTGCACTCGCCATCCAGACAAACGTGGCTGAGCTCCAAAAAGTTCACGACCTTTGAGACCTTGAGCACCACTTTCACAGCCTCCTGGGCTCCATACATTACTTTAGAGTCAATGCAAATCCAATCTAAATTCATCTTTATGAACTTAATATAAAACCCAGACCCATTACACTCATAAATTTAAATACAAAAATCCTAAACAAAATATTAGCAATCTGAATCCAGTATTGTGTGGAAGAAGTAATATGTAGTAAACAAATTGGGTTTAGCTCAAGAATGGGAGACTGTTTTAATTTTTTTTCATCTACAAATATTAATCTCATTAAAAATTAAAGAAATAAAATGTATAATCATAATTGAGAAAAAAACCATAAAACTGAAAACTATTCATAACTATTTTTAAGAAACTTTCTTAGTGAACTAGATATTGTAAGGAATTCCTTGAACTCATTAGGAATTGTAGAAATTACTTAACATCATTAAGGGAACCTACAAAAATAGCCCCAGGAAACATTATTCAAATAGGTAAAGATTAGAAACATTAGAAAAGATTAGAAAAAGTATTATTCCCTTTAAAATCAGGACCAAAACAGGCACAATTGCTATCACCACTTTAATTCTATTTTTCTAGAGTCTGTAGACAGCACAATTAAAAAAGTGGGGGGAGGGAGAAGACAAAGGTATAATGACTAGGAATGAAAAAATGAAAGCTATTTTCTGCAAAGAATGATTATCTGCATAGAAAACAAAAAAATTAATAGATAAATTATTAAAAATGATAGGTGAATAGAGCTGACAGATGATTAACTGTTGCAGTTTTATGAATTAGCAATAAAAAATTAGAAAATATAGTTATAAATGCCATATCTACAAAAGCAACAAAAATATAAACAAAATATGTGTATACTATACACAAAAAAATTATAAAATCTTATAGAACTACATCAAATAAGGCCTAAATAAATTACGTACCATATTCACAAATAGGTCAACTTAATATCACAAAGTTGTCAGTTCAGCTCTAATCTTTAGAGTCAATGCAATCGAAATCCATCAAATTTTACAAATTTATAAAAAACAAAAGTAAACAAGTGGGACCTAATTAAACTTAAAAGCTTTGGCACAGCAAAGGAAACTATAAGCAAGGTGAACAGACAACCCTCAGAATGGGAGAAAATAATAGCAAATGAAACAACTGACAGAGGATTAATTTCCAAAATATACAAATAGCTCATACAACTCAATACCAGAAAAACAAACAACCCAATCGAAAAATGGGAAAAAGACCTAACCAGACATTTCTCCAAAGAAGACATACTGATGGCGAACAAACACATGAAATATCCTCAGCATCATTCATTATTCAGTTCAGTTCCATCACTCAGTCGTGTCCGACTCTTTGCGACCCCATGAATTGCAGCACGCCAGGCCTCCCTGTCCATCACCAACTCCTAGAGTTCACTCAGACTCAAGTCCATCAAGTCAGTGATGCCATCCAGCCATCTCATCCTCTGTCGTCCCCTTGGCCTCCTGCCCCCATCCCTCCCAGCATCAGAGTCTTTTCCAATGAGTCAACTCTTCGCATGAGGTGGCCAAAGTACTGGAGTTTCAGCTATAGCATCAGTCCTTCCAAAGAACATCCAGGACTGATCTCCTTCAGAATGGACTGGTTGGATCTTCTTGCAGTCCAAGGGACTCTCAAGAGTCTTCTCCAACACCACAGTTCAAAAGCACCAATTCTTTGGCGCTCAGCTTTCTTCACAGTCCAACTCTCACATTCATAAATGACCACTGGAAAAAACATAACCTTGACTAGATGGACCTTTGTTGGCAAAGTAATGTCTCTGCTTTTCAATATGCTATGTAGGTTGGTCATAACTTTTCTTCCAAGGAGTAAGCGTCTTTTAATTTCATGGCTGCAGTCACCATCTGCAGTGATTTTGGAGCCCCAAAAAATAAAGTCTGACACTGTTTCCACTGTTTCCCCATCATTATTAGAGAAATGCAAATCAAAACTACAATGAGATATCATCTCATACAAGTCAGAATGACCATCATCAAAAAGTCTGCAAATGGTTAGTGCTGGAGACGGTGTGGAGAAAAGGGAATGCTCTTGCGCTGTTGGTGGGAATGTACATTGATACAGCCACTATGGAAGATGGTATGGAGATTCCTTAAAAAAAAAAAACTAGGAATAAAACCACCATATGACCCTGCAATCCCACTCCTAGGCATATACCCTGAGAAACCAAAATTGAAAAATTCACATGTATCCCATTGTTCATTGCAGCACTATTTACAATAGCTAGAACATAGAAGCAACCTAGATGTCCATCAACAGATGAATGGATAAAGCAGTTGTGGTACATATACACAATGGAATATCACTCAGCCATAAAAAGGAACGCATTTGAGTCAGTTCTAATCGAATGGATGAACCTAAAACCTATTATACAGACAGAAGTAAGTCCAAAAGAGGAAGATAAATATCATATTCTAACGCATATATACAGAATCTACAAAAATGGTACTGAAGAATTTATTTACAGGGCAGCAATGGAGAAACAGACATACAGAATAGACTGATAGACATGGGGAGAGGAGAGGAGAGAGTGAGATGTATGAAAAGAGTAACATGGGAACTTACATTACCATATGTAAAATAGATAGCCAAAGAGAATTTACTGTATGGCTCAGGGAACTCAAACAGGGGCTCTGTATCAACCTAGAGGGATGGGATGGGGATAGGATGGGAGGGAGGTTCAAAAAGGAGGGGATATAAATGTACCTATGGCTGATTCATGTTGAGATTTGACAGAAAACAACAAAATTCTATAAAGCAAGTATCCTTCAATTAAAAAAATTAATTAAAAAATGTTTTACAAATTTACCCTAAAACATATAGGAAAGAACAAAAGGCCAAGAATAGGCAAAACACTTTTAAAGAAAAAGATGGCAGAAGGGAGGAAGAACCTGCCCTACCAAACACTGAGACATATTCCAAAACTACAGCAATTAAAATAACCTAATATCAGGCCTGCTCTACTAGATTTCAAGACTTTTTTTCTTTGGCTGTATTGTGCAGCTGGCAGGACCTTAGTTCTCTGACCAGGAATTGAACTTGGGCCCCCAGCAGTGAAAGTCCAAAATCCTAACCACTGGACCACCAGGGAATTACCAAGACTTATTCTAAAACCAGAGATATAGTCATTAATAAATCATTATATTTGTGTAGAATAGACAAAATGGAAAAGAAAAAAAAGAGCCAGGATTAGTACCTGACATTTATGAAACTTTGATATAATCATGGCAGATCAATGAGGAAAGAAATAACAATTCAAAAGTCAAAATTTTTAAATTCCAGATAAATTAAGGGGTTAGAACAAAATTTTAAAAAAACATTAAAATATAGAGAAAATATATGCCTATCTTTATGATATTCAAATAGGAAGGATTTCTTAAACCAGACCCAAAAAGCTCTAACCATAAAGAAAGTATTGACAATCTTTACTACACTACAACCAAGATTGGTTCTTCAAAAAATACCTCATGGGAAGTGAAAGGAAAATATATAAACTTGCAGAATGTATTTGAAACATTTATGACTGATAAGAGATGGGTATAAAGGTATGTAAAGAAATCCCTTTTAAAAATAAAATAAATAATATATAAGTAACTAAATAAGCAACCTAATAGAAACCAGAGCAAATGACATGAAAAGATTTTTCATGGAAGTCAAAATAGGCATGGCCACTGACATATAAAGAGATACTCAACCTCATTAGTAACCTGGAAAATGCAAATTAAGCCCACAAGTAGATATACCATTAAATATTCATTCAACTGGGAAAAATTAAGATGTTTCAGAGTTCACTCATCAGTGAGTACTTTTATATATTGCTAACAGTAGGGTAAATTGGTAAAACCCCTAGGAAAACAAGTTGCTTTGGAGGCTGGAAGTCTGGGATCAGAATGCCAACAAGGTCAGTTTCTTTTGAGTGCTCTCTTCCTGGCTCACAGACCATTATCTTCTCACTATATCCTCACAGTGTGGACTTCTTATAAGACCACATTCCTATTAAATTAAAGTCCCAACCTCATAACCTTATTCAACTTTAATTACTTCTTAAAGACCCTATCTTGAGATAAAGCACCATAACCATTGGGGTTTATGATGAATTTGGGGAGGCCACAACTGGACAGTTCAGTTCAGCTCAGTCGCTCAGTTGTGTCCAACTCTTTGTGACCCCATGAATTGCAGCACGCCAGGCCTCCCTGTCGATCACAAACTCCGGGAGTTCACAGACTCACGTCCATCGAGTCAGTGATGCCATCCAGCCATCTCATCCTCTGTCGTCCCCTTCTCCTCCTGCCCCCAATCCCTCCCAGCATCAGAGTCTTTTCCAATGAGTTAGCTCTTCACATGAGGTGGCCAAAGTACTGGAGTTTCAGCTTCAGCATCATTCCTTCCAAAGAAATCCCAGGGCTGATCTCCTTCAGAATGGACTGGTTGGATCTCCTTGCAAGAAGACTCAAGAGTCTTCTCCAACACCACAGTTCAAAAGCATCAATTCTTCGGCGCTCAGCCTTCTTCACAGTCCAACTCTCACATCCATACATGACCACTGGAAAAACCATAGCCTTGACTAGACGGACTTTGTTGGCAAAGTGATGTCTCTGCTTTTCAATATGCTATGTAGGTTGGTCATAACTTTTCTTCCAAGGAGTAAGCGTCTTTTAATTTCATGGCTGTAGTCACCATGCAGTGATTTTGGAGCCCAAAAAAATAAAGTCTGACACTGTTTCCACTGTTTTCCCATCTATTTCCCATGAAGTGGTGGGACTGGATGCCATGATCTTCGTTTTCTGAATGTTGAGCTTTAAGCCAACTTTTTCACTCTCCACTTTCACTTTCATCAAGAGGCTTTTGACTTCCTCTTCACTCTCTGCCATAAGGGTGGTGTCATCTGCATATCTGAGGTTATTGAGATTTCTCCCAGCAATCTTGATTCCAGCTTGTGTTTCTTCCAGTCCAGCGTTTCTCATGATGTACTCTGCATATAAGTTAAATAAGCAGGGTGACAATATACAACCTTGACATACTCCTTTTCCTATTTGGAACCAGTCTGTTGTTCCATGTCCACTTCTAACTGTTGCCTCTTGACCTGCATACAGATTTCTCAAGAGGCAGATCAGGTGATCTGGTATTCCCGTCTCTTTCAGAATTTTCCACAGTTTATTGTGATCCACACAGTCAAAGGCTTTGGCATAGTCAATAAAGCAGAAATAGATGTTTTTCTGGAACTCTCTTGCTTTTTCCATGATCCAGCGGATATTGGCAATTTGATCTCTGGTTCCTCTGCCTTTTCTAAAACCAGCCTGAACATCAGGAAGTTCACGGTTCATGTAGTGCTGAAGCCTGGCTTGGAGAATTTTGAGCATTACTTTACTAGCGTGTGAGATGAGTGCAATTGTGCGGTAGTTTGAGCATTCTTTGGCATTGCCTTTCTTTGGGATTGGAATGAAAACTGACCTTTTCCAGTCCTGTGGCCACTGCTGAGTTTTCCAAATTTGCTGGCATATTGAGTGCAGCACTTTCACAGCATCATCTTTCAGGATTTGAAATAGCTCAACCGGAATTCCATCACCTCCACTAGCTTTGTTTGTAGTGATGCTTTCTAAGGCCCACTTGACTTCACATTCCAGGATGTCTGGCTCTAGGTCAGTGATCACACCATTGTGATTATCTGGGTCGTGAAGATCTTTTTTGTACAGTTCTTCTGTGTATTCTTGCCACCTCTTCTTAATATCTTCTGCTTCTGTTAGGTCCATACCATTTTTGTCCTTTATCGAGCCCATCTTTGCATGAAATGTTCCCTTGGTATCTCTAATTTTCTTGAAGAGATCTCTAGTCTTTCCCATTCTGTTGTTTTCCTCTATTTCTTTGCATTGATTGCTAAGGAAGGCTTTCTTATCTCTTCTTGCTATTCTTTGGAACTCTGCATTCAGATGCTTATATTTTTCCTTTTCTCCTTTGCTTTTCACTTCTCTTCTTTTCACAGCTATTTGTAAGGCCTCCCCAGAGAGTCATTTTGCTTTTCTGAATTTCTTTTCCATGGGGATGGTCTTGATCCATGTCTCCTGTACAATGTCACAAACCTCATTCCATAGTTAATCAGGCACTCTATCTATCAGATCTAGGCCCTTAAATCTATTTCTCACTTCCACTGTATAATCATAAGGGATTTGATTTAGGTCATATCTGAATGGTCTAGTGATTTTCCCTACTTTCTTCAATTTAAGTCTGAATTTGGTAATAAGGAGTTATGATCTGAGCCACAGTCAGCTCCTGGTCTTGTTTTTGTTGACTGTATAGAGCTTCTCCATCTTTGGCTGCAAAGAACATAATCAATCTGATTTCAGTGTTGACCATCTGGTGATGTCTATGTATAGAGTCTTCTCTTGTGTTGTTGGAAGAGGGTGTTTGTTATGACCAGTGCATTTTCTTGGCAAAACTCTATTAGTCTTTGCCCTGCTTCATTCCATATTCCAAGGCCAAATTTGCCTGTTACTCCAGGTGTTTCTTGACTTCCTACTTTTGCATTCCAGTCCCCTATAATGAAAAAGACATCTTTTTCGGGTATAAGTTCTAAAAGGTCTTGTAGGTCTTCATAGAACCGTTCAACTTCAGCTTCTTCAGCATTACTGGTTGGGGCATAGACTTGGATTACTGTGATACTGAATGGTTTGCCTTGGAAACGAACAGAGATCATTCTGTCGTTTTTGAGATTGCATCCAAGTACTGCATTTCGGACTCTTTTTTGACTATGATGGCTACTCCAATTCTTCTGAGGGATTCCTGCCCACAGTAGTAGATACAATGGTCATCTGAGTTAAATTCACCCATTCCAGTCCATTTCAGTTTGCTGATTCCTAGAATGTCGACATTCACTCTTGCCATCCCTTGTTTGACCACTTCCAATTTGCCTTGATTCATGGACCTGACATTCCAGGTTCCTATGCAATATTGCTCTTTACAGCATCGGACCTTACTTCTATTACCAGTCACATTCACAGCTGGGTATTGTTTTTGCTTTGGCTCCATCCCTTCATTCTTTCTGGAGTTATTTCTCCACTGATCTCCAGCAGCATATTGGGCACCTACTCACCTGGGGAGTTTCTCTTTCAGTATCCTATCATTTTGCCTTTTCATACTGTTCATGGGGTTCTCAAGGCAAGAATCCTGAAGTGGTTTGCCATTCCCAACAGTGAACCACATTCTGTCAGATCTCTCCACCATGGCCTGCCCGTCTTGGGTTGCCCCACGGGCATGGCTTAGTTTCATTGAGTTAGACAAGGCTGTGGTCCTAGTGTGATTAGATTGACTAGTTTTCTGTGAGTATGGTTTCAGTGTGTCTGCCCTCTGATGCCCTCTTGCAACACCTACCATCTTACTTGGGTTTCTCTTACCTTGGGCGTGGGGTATCTCTTCACGGCTGCTCCAGCAAAGCGCAGCCACTGCTCCTTACCTTGGACGAGGGGTATCTCCTCACTGCCCCTTACCTTGGACGAGGGGTATCTCCTCACTGCCCCCGTTGCTGACCTTCAACGTGGGATAGCACCTCTAGGCTCTCCTGTGCCTGCGTAGCCACCGCTCCTTGGACGTCGGGTTGGTCCTCCCGGCCGCCGCCCCTGACCTCGGACGTGGGGTAGCTCCTCCCGGCTGCCGCCCCTGACCTCGGACTTGGGTAGCTCTTCTCTGCCGTTCCTGCACCGTTGCAGCCTGGCACTCTCAGCTGCTGCCCCTGACCTCGGACGTGGGGTAACTCCTCTTGGCCGCCCTCCCGGCTTCCGCCCCTGACCTCGGACGTGGGGAAGCTCCTCTCGGCCCCGCTTAGAGCGCCGCTCGCAGCCGCCATCGGACAAGTAACACCAATTACCAGGTAGGTGCTCAAGGCCACATCAGAGAAGGCAATGGCAACCCACTCCAGTACTCTTGCTGGAAAATCCCATGGATGGAGGAGCCTGGTGGGCTGCAGTCCATGGGGTTGCTAAGAGTCAGACACAACTGAGCGACTTCACTTTCACTTTTCACTTCCATGCATTGGAGAAGGAAATGGCAACCCACTCCAGTGTTCTTGCCTGGAGAATCCCAGGGACAGGGGTAACCCTAGTGGGCTGCCGTCCATGGGGTCACAGAGATTGGACACGACTGAAGCGACTTTGCAGCAGTAGCAAGGCCACATATACAGAAGGATGTTTAAAGCAGTGGTGTTCATAATATCAAGAAATGCAAGCAACTCCATGCCCACTCAATAAATTGGAAAATAAAATTTGATATATTTAAACAACAAAATATTATACAGCAAGGGAAACGAATGAAATATAGTTAAATGCAATACCATGAATACATCCTAGTGAACTGAGATTGGGAAGAAAAGACTATTCCAGAAGTTTACCACTTTCAGTATTATACTCTTATAGAGTTCAAAAGCTAGCAAAATTAAAGAATATGTTATTTAGTCATATATATAATTTAAATAAAGCCATGATTTTAAGTAAATGATGATAGACACAAAATTCAGGTAAAGTGTCATTTCTCTCTCTCTTTTTTTAGGATTTATTGATTAGCTGCTCTGGGTCTTAGTTGCAGCACACAGATCTTTGATCTTCATTGCAGCATGCGGGGTCTTTAATTGTGACCTGTGGGATCTTGTTTTTTTTCTTAGTTGTGGCATGTGGAGTCTCCCATTGATAGTTGTGGTATATGGGATTGAGTTTGACTAGGGACTGAACTCAACCCTCTTAGCCACTGGACCACCAGGGAAGTCCCTAAATAGATGGTCATTTCTAAGGTGTGGGCAGTGAAGCAATGAAATATTGGAAAGGAAGACATAGTATATGAAACAAAGATGCTACAGCCAGCTCGTCCTGTCTCACAAAAGCTGACTGTTAAATTTTCTGGTATTTTGAGAGCCAGTTGTTAGACTGCTCATAGTTTGCAGTCAACTATGTATATACACCATGTATATACATACACCTTGGAAATAAGTAAACACCAAAACCAGAGCCACATTTTTTTTTTCAGGTAGCTGGTTGTTGAACACTTAGTAGCATACCACTGTCTGCAACTTGGCATGAAGTCAAGGGGGTTGGTCAGGCTCACTGCTGCTAGAATCTAAGCATCCTGGAGAGGCAGGAGTCAGGGATGGTTAAGGTTAACAAGCCAAAGAAAGAAGCTACACTGACCCAAAACCAGGGGGGAGGGAGGGAAGGCCAGCGGCAGGTATAGAAACTAAGATATGAATATCAGAAAACCAGAGAATCGAGAGAAGGGAGTGCCAAGCCAAGAAGACAAGAAGGAGACTGGTCTTGGAGAGCCCCGGAGACAGGCAAGTGCTATAAGCCATGGGTCGCCTGGTCAGGCTGGCTTTTGACAGGGTGACCAATCAGCTGATGGGGTTTGGTTGCTGTAGAACATTCCTCCTGCAGGAAGCAGGTCTGCAGCAGCCACTGAAAGTGTCTCCAGGCAGAGGGCTTTAATGTCACTGAATTTCAGTGTAACGGGAATGTCTCAGGCTCGTGGAGACTGGCTGAGGAGCATGGCTTCCTGAAAACGCCTGTAGTGGTCAGGGACCAACTACTGGTGGGAGGCAACCCACCAGCCTGCCTGTGCCAGTCCAAGTCTGTAGAAGGATGGGGTGACTTCCACTAACGAGTGGCTCCTGTGGTCTCTGCCCCACAAGGGCAGCCAGAAAGTGGAAAGTGTTAGTCACTCAGTCGTGTCTGATTCTTTGTGACCCCATGGACTGTACACAGCCCACCAGTTTCCTCTGTCCATGGGATTTTCCAGGCAAGAATACTGGAGTGGGTTGCCATTTCCTTCTCCAGGGGATCTTCCTGACTCAGGGATTGAAACTGGGTCTCCTGCATTGCGGGCAGAGTCTTTACTGTCTGAGCCACTGTCTGAGGGAGTGGTTCCTGTAGGCTCTGTCCCACAGGGCAGCCCAAGCAAGGCCCAATTGCAGAATTGAGAGAGCCTGGGGTTCCCCCTTGAGGTTCTCTCATGTTTCTGTTCTTGTTCAGTCGCTTCCGTCTTGTCTGACTCTGCAGCCCCATGGACTGCAACATGCTAGGCTTCCCTGTACTTCACTATCTCCCATAATTTGCTCAAACTCATGTCCATTGAGTCAATGTTGCCATCCAACCATCTCATCCTCTATCTCCCACTTCTCCTCTTGCCTTCAATCTTTCCCAGCATCAGGGTCTTTTCCAATGAGTCATCAGGTAGCCAAAATATTGGAGCTTCAGCATCAGTTCTTCCGATGAATATTCAGGGTTGATTTCCTTTAGGATTGACTGGTTTGATCTCCTTACTGCCCAAGGGACTCTCAAAAGTCTTTTTAAAGCATCACAGTTTAAAGGCATCAATTCTTTGGTGCGCAGCCTTCTTTATAGTCCAACTCTCACATCCATACACGACTACAGGAAAAACCATAGCTTTGACTATAGGGACCTTTGTCGGCAAAGTGATGGCTCTGCTTTTTAATACACTGTCTCGGCTTGTCATGGCTTTTCTTCCAAAGAGCAAGCGACTTTTAATTTCATGGCTGCAATCACCATCCACAGTGATTTTGGAGCCCAAGAAAATAAAGTCTGTCACTGTTTCCATTATTTCCCCTTCTATTTGCCATGAAGTGATGGGTTGTCACTGAAGTTGGGGCTCACTCCACTCCAGCCATCACAGGGGTGAGGGGGCGGGGTGGGGGGGGTGCACCAAGCTATAGGTCCACCTTTAACATGAGCCTGAAGCTATGACCCTGGGCTTGTCAGGCAGGACTAGCAAGCATGTTCCTCAGGACAGCCAGGAACCCAGGTGTGATGGAGAATCTTATGTGTCAATTTTACTGGGCACAGGATCCCCAAATAATCAAATATTTTTTCTGGGTGTGTTTGTGAGTGCTCTTGAATGAAATGAACATTTAAATTGCTAGACTGAGTAAAGCAGATTGCCTTCTGTAATGCCAAACGCTTGAATAGAACAAAAAGGTTGACCCTCTCTCAAATTAAGTGAACTCTCCCTGCCTAAATGTTGAGTAAGTCCATGCTCATGGCCATTCTCAGCAGATGGTCTTGCCTCCACCTTCTTGAGAAAAGCATTTGACAGGAGTTCCTGCAATGTCCCTTCTCTCCCCCATTCAAATGTCTCTGAATCTCGATTCATCCTTTTCTCTGTCCCTCCAAAAAAAAAAAAAGGTCCTTAATCCCTTGATATAAAGGCAAAGTTCTTGAGGGTGCAGTGTCCACAGCCAACTCAAACCCACACATGGAGATGAGGTCCCAAGGTTCTGCATGGTCATTTGGGAGCAGCAACACTTCACTGGAGTGCTTCTTGCCTCTGGACTTTTTCCCATGGGATGATCTCAGGGGACCAGCCCTGGCTAAGGAAGATGCCTCCCCCCCACCCCCAGGCATCCAGAAGGCAGGCCAGAGCCCAGGGCAGCCTTTCAAGCAGGTCCCTCATGCCATGCAAGACCTTCCCTCTTAAACTAGGCTTTTCCCATCCAGTCCTCCTTCCTCCCTTGGAGACAATTCACCTTGTTTGCACTTGTATAGTCAATCTTTCTTTCTCCTCTGAATCCTTACCCTTGGTTTAAAATACACTTAAAGCTGGTTTTAGAAAAGGCAGAGGAACCAGAGCCAAATTGCCAACATCCGCTGGATCATTGAAAAAGCAAGAGAGTTCCAGAAAAACATCTATTTCTGCTTTATTGACCATGCCAAAGCCTTTGACTGTGTGGATCACAATAAACTGTGGAAAATTCTGAAACAAATGGGAATACCAGACCACCTGACCTGTCTCTTGAAAAATTTGTATGCAGGTCAGGAAGCAACAGTTAGAACTGGACATGGAACAACAGACTGGTTCCAAATAGGAAAGGAGTATGTCAAGGCTATATATTGTCACCCTGCTTATTTAACTTATATGCAGAGTACATCATGAGAAACGCTGGGCTGGAAGAAGCACAAGCTGGAATCAAGATTGCCAGGAGAAATCTCAATAACCTCAGATATGCAGATGACACCACCCTTATGGCAGAAAGTGAAAAGGAACTAAAAAGTCTCTTGATGAAGGTTAAAGAGGAGAGTGAAAAAGTTGGTTTAAAACTCAACATTCAGAAAACTAAGATCATGGCATCTGGTCCCATCACTTCATGGGAAATAGATGGGGAAACAGTGGAAACAGTGTCAGACTTTATTTTTGGGGGCTCCAAAATCCAGATGGTGACTGCAGCCATGAAATTAAAAGACACTTACTCCTTGGAAGAAAAGTTATGACCAACCTAGATAGCATATTCAAAAGCAGAGATATTACTTTGCCAACAAAAGTCCGTCTAGTCAAGGCTATGGTTTTTCCTGTGGTCATGTATGGATGTGAGAGTTGGACTGTGAAGAAAGCTGAGCATCGAAGAATTGATGCCTTTGAACTGTGGTGTTGGAGAAGACTCTTGAGAGTCCCTTGGACTGCAAGGAGATCCAACCAGTCCATTCTGAAGGAGATCAGCTCTGGAATTTCTTTGGAAGGACTGATGCTAAAGCTGAAACTCCAGTACTTAGGCCACCTCATGTGAAGAGTTGACTCATTGGAAAAGACTCTGATGCTGGGAGGGATTGGGGGCAGGAGGAGAAGGGGATGACAGAGGATGAGATGGCTGGATGGCATCACTGATTCGATGGACGTGAATCTGAGTGAACTCCAGGAGTTGGTGATGGACAGGGAGGCCTGGCGTGCTGCAATTCATGGGGTCGCAAAGAGTTGGACACGACTGAGCTACTGAACTGAACTGAACTGAACTGAAAACTCTTCCAGCCTAAATTGTCCCCATCTCAATCCTGCTGTTCCCTCTGTTACTGCTTTAACTGTCTCCTTTCCTTCCCAGGCAGTTTCTTTGAGAGAGTAGCCAGCACTCATACCATAAGTCAACCTGACCCTTCCCTCACTCTTGAATTCTGGCTTCTATATCCAACCCAACCCACTGGCACTGCTCTACAGGGACTGCTAAACATCTAAGTCATCAAATGCAAGGATCACTTCAATCCTGGGGTTGGCTCTTTATCTGTGTTTGGGGTGTTAGCTTAAAAAATATTCACAACCTACAAGTTAAAAGTTATGTTTTATTCAATGGGAATTTTTAGGACTTCAAGCCCAGGAGGCAACATCTCAAGTAACCCTGATATAGCTGCTCCAAGGAAGCCAGGCAGGGGGCCAGGTTACACAGTTTTGTAACAAAGGGCTGGTAAGTCTGATGTCAAAAGACTATTGTTAATTAAAGAAAACCAGATATCTCAAGGAATTTAGCACTTTTATTTGTATGGGAAGATGCAAGAGTCTAGGCTCACAGAAATCATTCCTTTGATATGCATCCACCTATCTGGGGCCCGTATTCTGTGTTTGCACATCCTGAATTTCCTTGGGGCTCACAATGGGGCGTGGCTATAGTCTGAGGCTGCTAAATGGCTGGTATTCTTTCCTTCCTAAATTCCCTCAAGCTCATCAGCTCTCCATCTGTGGTGGCTAATCGATAATGGCTGTGACTTCCTTTGTTTAGTGATATGTCAGGAAATATTCCATTTCTCAAGGGGAATGGAAAGAAACAATGTACCCAGAATACCGGCAAAAGCGCAGGATCGTGGGAATTCTAATCAAAAAAGGTAGATCCAAGGAGAAGGTAGTTCTTGGGCATGAGAGTCCGGGCTAAGAAATCCAACCTCACCCACCCACCTTGCCACCTGGAAGCTGGCACATGACCCAACTAAAGGAATTGACAAGTTTCCTTGTCCAGATGTTATACCCCTCACACAATAAAGGAAACTGAGGCTCAGGAAGTTAAAATAAAAACCCTCTAGAAAACGAAGATCATGGCATCTGATCCCATCACTTCATGGGAAATAGATGGGGAAACAGTGGAAACAGTGTCAGACTTTATTTTGGGGGGCTCTCAAATCACTGCAGATGGTGACTGCAGCCATGAAATTAAAAGACGCTTACTCCTTGGAAGAAAAGTTATGTCCAACCTAGATAGCATATTCAAAAGCAGAGACATCACTTTGCCAACAAAGATCCGTCTAGTCAAGGCTATGGTTTTTCCAGTGGTCATGTATGGATGTGAGAGTCGGACTGTGAAGAAGGCTGAGCGCCGAAGAATTGATGCTTTTGAACTGTGGTGTTGGAGAAGACTCTTGAGAGTCCCTTGGACTGCAAGGAGATCCAACCAGTCCATTCTGAAGGAGATCAGCCCTAGGATTTCTTTGGAAGGAATGATGCTAAAGCTGAAACTCCAGTACTTTGGCCACCTCATGCGAAGAGTTGACTCATTGGAAAAGACTCTGATGCTGGGAGGGATTGGGGGCAAGGGGAGAAGGGGATGTCAGAGGATGAGATGGCTGGATGGCATCACTGACTCGATGGACGTGAGTCTGAGTGAACTCCAGGAGTTGGTGATGGACAGGGAGGCCTGCCGTGCTGCAATTCATGGGGTCGCAAAGAGTTGGACACGATTGAGCGACTGAACTGACTGACAGAACTGAGGTTCCCCAAAGTTACACAAGGAGTGAGGATCAGAGCTCCTTCCACACATAGTGTTGCAGAAACCAGTAATGGATAAACCAAGCACCACACTCGGAGAGTTGGAGAACTCAGGTTTGTTAAGCCAGCAGGCCCTGAGGAGTTAACAGTCCAAGCTCTGAGCCCTGAACAAAGGAGTTACAGAGTTTTTATAGACAGACAGGTTGATTTAAACTAAGGCGTTTCACACGCACAGGAACAGGGGTCAAAACGGGGAGCTGAATGGCTGACCTTTACATGGGCAGGCGTGATTAAGAAGCATTGCAGGGGCTGGGCAATTGCAAAGAGCGGGACAAGGGTGCGTGAGATAAGCTCCAGTTCCTAGTATTTTAAGTCCTCACTTTCTGAGGCTACATGACCTACATGACCCAGACTTTGCAAGGAGCAAACTGAGTTACAGAGGCAGAACGAGCAGGAGTTTATGTAAAATTTTAACTTTTCCTCTTCACTAACACATTTATAAAATACTTATTTGTCTCTCTCTACTAGAACGTAAACTTTTCAAGGACAATGGTCTTTGTTTTGCTCTCTGATATCTCCTAAAAGTGTCTGGCTCATATTCAAATTGTTTAATGAATGACACACTGTATGGACACCTTAGGATGCAGTCAAGAACAAAGCTCTTTCCTTAATGCCAATTATCCCATTGAAGTGCCAGCTGCGACCTTTGCACCGCTGTATGGCTCCATCTGGTGGCAGTGTCTCTCTCCTCCCAGGGCGGTCCCAAGTTTACTCGGAACTACTTAGCTTGAGTCTCTCTGAGTGCGCATCGGACCAAAATCAAAGAGCACAAACTCAGAGCAGGAAATTGTAGCTCTGAGAAGCATCATCAGTAGCCAGTAAGCAGAAGCACCTAGTTCACGTGGTGCAGGTTCAGCCTATGGCGCTCCTAATGTTCTCCAACTCGCTCCCTTCCGCTCCTCGCTCCTTCTCTCTCGACAAGATGGCCACACCGGCAGTACCGGCGAGCGCGCCTCCCGCCACCCCATCCGAAGCCCCAGCTGCGGCCTCATCTCCGGCCTCGGCCCCGGTCCCGGCCCCAGCCCCAGCCTCAGCCTCGGCCCCGGCTCCATCGCCGGCTCCGGCTGCAGCTCCATCGCCGGCTCCCGCGTCATCCTCAGACCCGGCAGCAGCAGCGGCTACGACCGCGGCTCCGGGCCAGACCCCGGCCTCAGCGCCAGCCCCAGCGCAGACCCCCGCACAGTCTCTGTCAGGCCCTGCTCTCCCAGGCCCCTTCCCCGGCGGCCGCGTGGTCCGGCTGCACCCGGTCATTTTGGCCTCCATCGTGGACAGCTACGAGCGACGCAACGAGGGAGCTGCCCGAGTTATCGGGACCCTGCTGGGTGAGTGGTCAGGGGAAATTGACGTTCTCCTCTACTTCCCACCTCCTTTTATCTTGTTCCCCTCTCTTCTCACTCCCTTGTAGTTATTTGTTGAATAAGTATCGTGTGCCAAGTGACTCACATTTTTATTTTTATTTTATTTTATTTTTTATTTTATTTATTTATTTTATTTTTAATCTTCACAGTAACATTTCACTTCAAGTGTTACTAGTCCCGATCGACGAAAAATGTGTTCACACCCTTACTGGAACGTCAAAAACCTTTTGACTCCCTAAACCCAGTGACCAAGTTTTTCCCCCTTAGCTACTACTGGTCTTTATTTTCCAAGTGTTAACCGAGAAGTTTTTTCTAACTAGTTGGCAACGGAGTGGGGACATCTATAGAAAGATATCCCTCTCAGCAGCTAACCAGTTTGGCAGGAACCCATTTGAATTTCAGTATTCTGCTTTCTTAAACGTCTAAGCCTGATCCTCCTTTCCTCGCTGTAATACTAGTCACCAGTGAAATATAGACCCCCGTTCCCCCAGTGTAGACTCTGATTCTTTGTTTGGACACAAACAATTAATACAATACAAATCTATTCTTTGTATTAACGATCACATGGAGAAATAACGTTTTTCCCTGCCATGTTCCAAATTTGAGGAATGGGTATTTTATGTTAGAGTAAAACCAAGAAACCATAAAAAGGGGTTTCTGACAATGTATTCTTTTCTCTGGGGACTTCTGGTCCCATCAAATTAATTTTCACTCCATCTTGATCACAGATATGGGGCACTTTTGTGATTCCACTTTAGTCACATTTATGATTTCTGTTTCTTAACCCTTGAACTTGTAATAGTTTCCATTGTAAAAGACAATTGGTGTATTAAGAAGAGGACAATAGTTGTAGCCAGACTTATGCAAACGTTAGGAAAGTCTCTTACCTTCAGGGACTTGCTGAAGACATCTAACTGTGCTGACACAGACTAGGTATGAAGCAGCTGTTGGTTGCTGTCCTCCACCACATCAAGCACACTCCTGACACACCCATTCTCTCTCTTATCTTTGAGAGTGTAGCATTTTATGGAAACTTCAGTTGATCCATTATCTTACAAACATTCCCATAGCTATCTCAAACCAAGCCTTTGTATTCTCTTTGCTTGTTCTCCTTTATTTTTTCCTTTAAGTTCCACTCATTTTGCAGGTTCCCAGGAAAAATTTTCACTCTGTCCTTCATCCTACACCCCCACCCTCACCTCTACTCATAATCTCCCAAAGTGTGAAAATGTTAATCGCTCAGTCCTGTCCGACTCTTTGCGACCCCATGGACTGTATGGTAAGAAACGATACTCAATTCTCCACCCTAGGTTTGTATTTAGTTCAGTTCAGTTCAGTCGCTCAGTCATGCCCGACTCTTTGTGACCCCATGAATCGCAGCACACCAGGCCTCCCTGTCCATCACCAACTCCCAGAGTTTACTCAGACGCATTTCCATCGAGTCGGTAATGCCATCCAGCCATCTCATCCTCAGTCGTCCCCTTCTCCTCCTGCCCCCAATCCTTCCCAACATCAGGGAGGGATTTCCAATGAGTCAACTCTTCACATGAGGTGGCCAAAGTATTGGAGTTTCAGCTTTAGCATCAGTCCTTCCAATGAACACCCAGATCTCCTTTAGAATGGACTGGTTGGATCTCCTTGCAGTCCAAGGGACTCTCAAGAGTCTTCTCCAACACCACAGTTCAAAAGCATCAGTTCTTCAGCACTCAGCCTTCTTCACAGTTCAACTCTCACATCCATACATGACCACAGGAAAAACCATAGCCTTGACTAGACGGACCTTTGTTGGCAAAGTAATGTCTCTGCTTTTGAATATGCTAACTAGGTTGGTCATAACTTTTCTTCCAAGGAGTAAGCGTCTTTTAATTTCATGGCTGCAGTCACCATCTGCAGTGATTTTGGAGCCCCAAAAAATAAAGTCTGACACTGTTTCCACTGTTTCCCCATCTATTTCCCATGAAGTGATGGGACCGGATGCCATGATCTTCGTTTTCTGAATGTTGAGCTTTAAACCAACTTTTTCACTCTCCTCCTTCACTTTCATCAAGAGACTTTTTAGTTCCTTTTCACTTTCTGCCATAAGGGTGGTGTCATCTGCATATCTGAGGTTATTGATATTTCTCCCAGCAATCTTGATTCCAGCTTGTGTTTCTTCCAGCCCAGCGTTTCTCATGATGTATTCTGCATATAAGTTAAATAAGCAGGTGACAATATATAGCCTTGATGTACTCCTTTTCCTATTTGGAACCAGTCTGTTGTTCCATGTCCAGTTCTAACTGTTGCTTCCTGACGTGCATACAGGTTTCTCAAGAGGCAGGTCAGGTGGTCTGGTATTCCCATCTGTTTCAGAATTTTCCACAGTTTATTGTGATCCACACAGTCAAAGGCTTTGGTATAGTCAATAAAGCAGAAATAGGTTTGTATTCAGTTCAATTCAGTTCAGTCGCTCAGTCATGTCCCGACTCTCTGCAATCCCATGAATCGCAGCACACCAGGCCTCCCTGTCCATCACCAACTCCCAGAGTTTACTCAGACTCATTTCCATGATCCACACAGTCAAATGCTTTACCATAGTCAATAAAGCAGAAATAGGTTTGTATTCAGTTCAGTTCAGTTGAGTTCAGTCGCGTCCTGACTCTCTGCAACCCCATGAATCGCAGCACACCAAGCCTCCCTGTCCATCACCAACTCCCGGAGTTTACTCAGACTCATTTCCATGATCCACACAGTCAAAGGCTTTGGCATAGTCAATAAAGCAGAAATAGATGTTTTTATTAGGTGCCGCCAAATATTACAGTGACCCAAGTTAGACCAACTGTAATCTAGATTTTCAGCTCCTCTTCCAGAATGGAATCATGGTACGATGCTAGCTGTTACAGAGGCAATGCCTACTGAAGAGTGAAGCACAGATTCTGCTTGCTAAGAACTTAGAAATTTTAAGTTAGAAAGCAATTCATGAGACGTATTCCATTTGGTTAAATTAAATCACTAGTACCTTTTATGTACCATAAAACTATTACATACTTAGAATTCAAAAGCTGATAAAATGAATGCTACTCTTAACCTTAGATTCAAGATGAAGATATACTCTTACATGCAAGTAACTGGAGTATAATGTGATAAATGCTGTAATAGAAGGGTGCCATAATGGCATGCAAATATAGAAGACTTCAGTATTTCAGAAGCTCAGAGTGGTCAAGTCTGTTCACAAGAGGTCAAATAAGATAAAGAGTATGTATGCATACTGCTAAATATAAAATAAACAACAAGAACTTACTGTATAGCATAGGGAACTATACTTAGTATTAATGGAAAAGAATCTGGAAAAGAATATGTGTGTATATACAAGTATAACTGAATCACTTTTCTGTAAACTTGTAACATTGTAAATCAACTGTACTTCAATTAAAAATAAAAAGTATAATTGGGTTTGGGGATATAGTTTCAGCCAAGAGGGCAGAAACCACAGTGAAGTGGGATTAAACAGACACTGATTGGTGGGGAGCAACATTGTAGTCTGGAAGCCTAGCAGGAGGGGCTAGTAGGTTAGAGTAAAAATGGAGCAATCCGGGGACTGGGAGTCTTAGTGAGCTCAAGAAACAATGTAGCAGGAATAAAAATATCAGAACTAGGAAAATAAAAGTTTGTAGTGTGATGTTTAAGGTTCACAGGCAGAAGTTTTCTGGATGATGGTAGGGTTAAGGTTATAACTGGGACCATATGGCTGCAGGGAGGTACAGGGGAAGCTCCCTAAAAGTGTGCTCTGAGGATGGGCTACTACATGAGTGGTCTACGTAGACACGGTTGGAATCCTCCAGGCAGCTCTCAGGTGAAATTATATTAAGGAGAAAGTCCAGAGGCCAAAAGACGAAGATCTTACAGTGAAGATCTGGAGCAGGACAGGTAGCAGGAAGTGAGGCAAAAGGAGGCCCTGGGAAGGAAGAATAGACCCTGTTTGCTGCTCGTTAAAGAAGAGAGTTGGCGATAACTCTGGAGTTTCATTTCTCTGGAAAATCCAGCTTCTGTTGGAGCACATGGCTGAAACTTGGGAGCTTATGAGCCCAGTTTGGATTTTTGTTGTTGTTCCTTGACTTTGAGGAGACCTCTTGAAAGCGTTTGGGGCAGTTGGAAGCCCAGGTTTTGTAACACTTGGACTATTCTCTCCCACAGGAACCGTTGACAAGCACTCAGTGGAAGTCACCAATTGCTTTTCAGTGCCACACAATGAGTCAGAAGATGAGGTGAGTGGGGATTTGAGGCCCCCATAAGGTCTATAGCTATTCATTTGCCAGGCTGTCTCTGAGGCCCTCCTACACCAAGTGTGCCATGCTTATAACTAGAACTGCAGTTCAAAGAGCTTTGTTCCATTTGGACACACTTGCCGGGCCTCTTCTCTTTGTTGGGAGTTGCCTCTTGTCCTCTTCACCCATTTTGCTGAGGACTTGTGGCTTCTTAGCCTTCTTCCTGCCCTTCTTATTAGGTGGCTGTTGACATGGAGTTTGCTAAGAACATGTATGAGTTGCACAAGAAAGTCTCTCCAAACGAGCTCATCCTGGGCTGGTGAGTTGGGACGGGGGTGGAATGTCTCAGTGGTTGATCGCCAGCACTTTTTGCCAGCTGACTAGCTGTCGTACTTCCCCTTTCGGAGACAGGGCACTGAATGTATGGTATCTCAAGGAGCCAGGAATTCTGTGTATTTTGCTGGCACTTCTGATCCTGTGAGGCCAGGAATACTCATTTTGAGCTGCAGCTTCTGAGTGAGTCGTTTTTGCCTCGCTGGTGACTTAGAGTTTTTCATGAGCTTTTAAGTCAGCCTTGTTTTAATTGATTTAATAAAACTATCAGCGTGCTTTTTTTTCCCCCCTCAATGTTGTCCCTGGGGGTATAACACTACAAGGGTGTCAGGTACCCAGAGACACCCATGCCACCATCCTGTTTAGTATTGATGTCACATGTAGACATGAGTCCACAAGTCTTCCGTTTTCCAGGTACGCTACAGGCCATGACATCACGGAGCACTCAGTGCTGATCCATGAGTACTATAGCCGAGAAGCCCCCAACCCCATTCACCTCACGGTGGACACCAGCCTCCAGAACGGCCGCATGAGCATCAAGGCCTACGTCAGGTGACCGGGGGCTTGGGCCACAAGGGCATGAAGGCTCCTTTGTTCATGCTAAGCCTGGGTGACACCCGCCTCCACCCCATGCCGGTGTCATCCTTCAGTGTGCAACTTGCTGCCTCCTAGGGAAGCCCCTGCCTCACTCTCGGCAGTTATCACTGGAGAGGTTTTACTCAGAAAGAAACTGTCCCTGAAGTTACCACTCGCTGACCCTTGCCTGCCCAGACTTCTGCTCATTGCTCATAGCCAGTTTCCAAGGGCAGCCCTTTAGGTATTTGAGCAAGCTTGTCTTTCTTGTCATCTTTTCTAGAAGTTAACTCATACACAGCTCCTACTGCCGATCCTCACATGGTGTGCTGGCCAGGATTCTTCTCCATGTTCATTGGAATTTCTGAATTGCCCTTTTGTCATTATTCCTAAAACTGTGCATAGAACACAGGGCAGTACAGATTAAAGAATGGCTGTCCTTACCTTACACATGTCTATTAATCCTGGATATAGTACAGTTTGAATGACAGTAACATTGTTCTGTTGGCACATTGAGCTTGCAGGCAGCTGGAATGCTGGGTGATGGGGGATGTTGGGAAAGGCTGTAGTGGCATGCCAGAAAAGCGGCGGCTGTAGGAGTTGAAAGGATTATATTTTCTCCTTGGAATGACACCCTCTGTTAGTGCGTCTCTTACAACACTTAACTTTGTGCTGTTTCTGTGTCTGACACTGAAGTGACTGGTTAACCATTATGTGGTGGGACAGAGGTGGTACATGTCAGTTCTTACAAGCCAGTTATTGTACCACTAAACTCTAAGCTGTTGCCTGATTTCTTAGCCTTTCCAAATATTTCAGACTCCTGCAGATCCAACGAAAGTGGATAGTTGACTAAGTAAAGGCAGTCACCTTTACTGAGATTAATTATTGCACCCAGTCTAATCTTGATGGACCAGAATAGATTTTTTTTTTCAGTGCTGATGAGTGCTTTTCGGTCCCAGAAGAGACCTGTCCTGTCACTTCTTTCTGTGGGGAAGGATGTCTAGGCACCCAGTTCCACAGGGATGTTCAGTGTCCTGTCCTCTTCACTGAGATTTCAGTGTGTGAAGTAATCCTCTGTAAAGGGTCCAGGCCCCATCCAAATGCTGAGTCCATTCTCTCAGGCCAAGAGTTTGGTGTGTGGAAAGAGCTAAGGGAGAAAAGTGGCTTGTTCTCTTTAGACCTCTGGGCTTCATCTGGTCCAACCTTCTCATATCAGAACCTTGGAAGCCATACTCTTGATATGACTGCTTTCCCAGCCGGGACCAAACATGGAAACTGTCCCCCAAAGCCATCTGTTAACCTTGACTTCTGTCTCCCCAGCACTTTAATGGGTGTTCCTGGCAGGACCATGGGGGTGATGTTCACCCCTCTGACAGTGAAATACACATATTACGACACTGAACGCATTGGAGGTAAGTGACCTCCCCATTTCTAGGTCCTGGACATTTTTCAAGGGAGGGGATTTCTATATAACAAGGATGGAGGACCTTGGGTGGGTTAAGAGCAACCTTTGATCTAAGGTTTGTATGGGACTCGAGGAATTATTTGAGAAGTTGTTAGAGGTGGCAAATCATCAGCCCCAGAGGCTACGTGGCCATTCATATAAGACCAAAACCAGTGATTAGCATCCTGGGTGCAGGGGTTGAACTCTCTTAGAAGGAAGAAAAGCTACTAAGGGCAGAGTGGGGGAAGTTTGGGGAAGCTGACTGAGTCCAGAAGGAGGCAGTTAGAGTTCGCTTTTCTAATGGGATGGCTGAATTCTCTGTCTCTTCTACCCCACCCGCTCCCACAGTTGACCTGATCATGAAGACCTGTTTTAGCCCCAACCGGGTGATCGGCCTCTCCAGTGACTTGCAGCAAGTGGGCGGGGCTTCCGCGCGCATCCAGGACGCCCTCAGCACAGTGCTGCAGTATGCGGAGGACGTGCTGGTGAGGACGGGAGGAGGAGGGCGTGGTCTCCACTGTGGGGCGGCAGGGGCTGCACTGGCGAAGCCACGGTCTCAGAGACAAGAATTAACTGTGCTGCATTGACTCTTTTGGTGCTCAGTCTGGAAAGGTGTCAGCCGACAATACCGTGGGCCGCTTCTTGATGAGTCTGGTTAACCAAGTACCCAAAATAGTTCCCGAGGACTTCGAGACCATGCTCAACAGCAACATCAACGTGAGTGCCGTCCCTGGGCTTCTGGGAGCCTGTGCCTCAGCACACACACGTGTGAAAGGGGGTGGGGGAGGTGGCCTGGAGAGGACAGAGGAGGCAGGGCAGCACCTTTGGCCCCCTTGCAGTCCCAGCTGTGAGGAAGAAAGCACAGGTGCTCAGATTCTCCTCCTGCCGTTTCTGTGCTTCCCATGGTTCAGGTGTGTCAGAGATGAGAAGGTGTTCTCAGGCATTTCCTTTTTGTCTTCCTCCTCCTCATGACCAGCCTCTCCCAGCTTTCATTTGCCCAGGACTGCCTTACCCTCAGTGTCCATCATACAGCTGGCTAGCCTTTCTGCTTACTCTCTACCCAGCCCCATACTCATCCTGGATTCCTTCTCTTCTAGGACCTGTTGATGGTGACCTATCTGGCCAACCTCACACAGTCACAAATTGCCCTCAATGAGAAGCTTGTGAACCTGTGAAGGGGCCTCAGGCAGCCCTCCTGCCACGCTGGGCCCCAGCCAAGCCCAGGACCCAGAATGGAGTGAAGGAGAAATGGTGTCTTTGTGGTCTGAGTCACACTGAGTCAATCAACTGCTTGTGACTCTAAATAAACATAGACTACCTTTTGTTAAGTGAATTCCATCTAATGTGAGTTTCCCTCTGGGTGGAAGAGAAAAGGCAGTTCTGGAGCTCACCCAGGAACTAGGAAGTGAGTACCTTGGTGGAAGCTGGTCGTGTGTGAGTGGCCTGAATCCAGCTCTGGATTTTTTTCTTGGGCCACTGTCTGCTTCATAGTTTAGTGGCCCAGTGAAATAATTGCTCTCATAAAGCAAAAATACAACATAACGGAAACATAAGGGCTGACCAGAGTCTGTCGGAGTCTATGTAAGACATGATATCTGAGCTGATGTTTTTTTTTTTTTTAACCAGGAAATCCGGAAGGGGTGACTGGGACAGAGGAAGTACATGGAAAATTGCTTAACCTGTTTAGAATCTAAGAAGGCAGGAGCCAGACCACAAGGGCCCACAACCTGTGGAGGTTGGATTTTTATCCTGGAAGTTGTGGGAAGGCATTGGATAATTAGATTTGGATTTCAGGAAGATTACTGGGTACTGGGTAGAGGAAGGAGGGAAAGGGAGAAAAACAGTAGGCAGAGAGAGAGGCAGAGGGTCACTGTGATTGTCAAGAGATGATGAGAGGTTCAGGCCGGGCCTTGGGGATGGTGACAGAGACTTGGGTTCAGGAGGCAGATCCAGGGAGGACCTGAAGTCTGGTTGACACTTGGATGGTGAGAGATGGGAGCAGTTTGGGATGTTGCCTGGTTTCTGATAAAGGTATAGAAGGGCTGGTGATACATGAAAACCCTGGCTGCTCGAGAGTGGTGGAAGCTGAGGATGCAGAGGTAGGGTTTCAGGGTAGTTTACCAAATGGTGAAGTCTTAAATGCAAATAAATGTGACTTATTTTGTAAACTGGGGCCACACCAGATGTTTTGAGGAAAGGCTGAAGAATTCAAGTTACATGTTGGCTCATGTAATACTTATCAAATGCTAAGTGTGCTAAGCAAGAGGTCCTGGTGCCTGCTTAGAACCTGCAGGGGGGACAAAGAGCCCATCACTTTGGGAATCATAAGATGTTACAGGTCATGGAAGACTTCCAGTTAGAAAATGAAATCTAAGCTGGACTTGAAGAATGAGAAAGAGGCAGATTGAAAAAGAAAAGAAAGGAAAATAGGGTATTCTAGACAAAAAACAGTATGTGCAAAGGCTTAGAGAAAGACTGTCACTCAGCGTTGCTCTGTTGTTGCCCACCCTGGCCACAGAGTTGTTTATAAGACACGAACAGTCCTCTGTGCCTACAAGGATGCTCAATTTTTTTTTCCCTAGCCTTTGCCTATATGTGCACATTTGTTTTTTCTATGAAATGTGTTTTCACACATTCTCTTTGTATGTGGTTGTGCCTTTGCTGAAAACACTGCATTGTGTCTGGGTGTGACATCATGTGTTACTTGAGTCCTGTGATACCACACTTCCTGATTTTCTCCCAACACTCTTACACACTGGTCCTTCCTCCTCTGATATCCGCCATCCCATCCCACCCCCAACAAGCTCCATTCCCCAGGCTTCCATCTTGAGCCCTCTGCCTGGAGGAGCTGAGAGAAGCTTGGGGCTGATTACTCCCTCTGTGTTAATGATGCCTAGGCTCCAACTCTGGCTGAAATTCAGAACTGGTTTCCTGATTCCAGAAATACCATGTCTCTCACCTGGATGTCTCAGAAGCATCTTAAATTCAGCATGTTTCGTGTTCAGTTGACTGTCTTCCTCCCCAGCAAATCACTTCCTCAGGGAATAACACAACCATGTACGCAGTTGTCAAAGCCCAGAAACCCTGGGTGAATCCTTAATTCCCCCACCCACCATCATGCCTCAAACAGTTCATCACAACTCAGCCATCCCTCTTGCCCTCTGTGATACAATAAGAAATAAATTTTTCCATCCACGTTCCTAGATTCCTGGCATGCAGTTCTTAAACCCTTTGGAATTTCCTAAGTAATAAGACCTATAAAGAGAGAATCTTATCCCTAACCAACTTCTTTCAACTGCACCTGAGTTTATGCTAATGGAGCGATGTTTGTATAGCATCTGGATCACCACAGGATGGGGGCTGGTTGCCAGGTAAATCAACCATGTGATTGGAGCTTAGAACATTCAGCTCAGGGAGGGGAGAGGGGCTGAAGTTTGGATCAATCAATGACCACTGATTTAATCACTTGTGACTATGTGATGAGTCCTCCATTGAAAGCCCAAAGTTTGGGGAGCTGGATTGGTGAACAGGCACGTGTCCAGCAACAAGACACATACCAGGAAGACAGGGCACATAAAGTTCACAGGGATAGGGACCTCTGCTCTAGACCCTCCAGACTTCACCCTGTGCCTCTTCATCTGCCATTGAGTCACATCCTTTAATGTCTTGTAACAAAGCAGTAATGGTAGGTAGACTTCCTGAGTTCTGTGAGCTGCTCCAGCAAGTTGACTGGATCTGAGGAGGCAGTTGTGGGAACCTCCAGTTCATAGCCAGTGGACAAGAAGCTCTGGTGTCAACCTGGATTTGTGATTGGTATCTGAAATGGAGGTGGGAGGGGAATATGGAGGGGAGGCGGTCTTGTGGGACTGAGACTTTGGCCTTAGGATCTGGTGCTGACTAGGCAGTTGATGTCAGAATTGAGTTAGGTTGGAGAACACTCAGCTGGTGTCTGGGCATCGCTTGATGTGAGGAAATCAGCTGCACTTCCGGTCATAGAAGTGTTTGATGTGGTAGTGTGGAGTAGAGGGAGACAGCTGACCTGTTCCCCCTCTTCCATCCATTCTCAAAGCAGCCACACTGCTCTTATAAATCCAACCAGGACAAACCGCTGATGAAGTTCATAGGTGTCTACTGCCAGGGTGAAGTCACACTTGTGCCATAGTCTGTAGGCTCAGCACGGCCTTGCCTGGCTCTTCGGCTTCGTCCATAAACTCACAGGCTGGACTCCCTTTGCTCTGCCCTCTGCCTGGAATACAGCACCTCTGGCTGGCTTAGTACTGCTGCTCTAGGTTAGTCTAGATGCTGCCTCCTCTTGGAAAGTGCTCCCATGCCATGATCCCACAACTGTCTCCTATTCAGCATCTGTCTCACCATTTTGGACTTGTCTGTTTACCCTCTGTTAGAACATAAGCTCTGTAAGGGCCAAGACTGTTCTGTTGGCTGTTAGATACCAGAAAATGTGTGTTCTCAGTAAATGTGTGTGACATGAATAAATGAATGGATGGCTTGTAAGATAATTACCTCGAGACACACTGGACATAGTAAGTTCATCAGGGGCATTGGGATCCTTTGGAGAAGGGCCAGAGGGAGGGAGCACACGAGGGAGGTCATTTGTTTAACTCGCCCTACAAGTATCGGTATTTAGTGATGTTTCTGTGTGCCAGACAGTATCAGAAGCTGGGGACACAGAAGTCGGTGAACCATGTTCTCTACCCCCTGGCCCGAGTTTCAGTCTTCAAGTGTAGAGACAAAAATAAATAGGACAAAATGGATTAATTGCTATAAAAAGATAGGAATAAGTCTTGGGAAGACAGTAGAGGGCAGGCTTAAATCTGCCTGAAAGCTAGAGAGGGACTTCAGTCTTGAAAAACACTAGGAATTGACTGGGCACAGAAGAGGAAGTGCTTTGAAGAAAGTGGGATAAAGATCAAAATATTACTCAGTTTTATAATGGTCTGTGTATAGGGAGTTGTATTTCCAAGGATGTAGCAGCCTAGAGGTAAAAATAGAGTTGCCATAAAAGCCACAACAGTTTCTGTTACCTGTCCTCTCTGGGGACACCTGCTTCCTCAGATCCTCCCAGAATCTCAAGTTCTTTGAATCAGGAGTCAATTTTTTGAAATTTCAACTAAATTTTATGAAATGTGGACAGACTAAATAATTTTGTAATGTTGGACATGTGGGTTATTTCCAGTCTTGTGCTAACATTCCTTGGTGAACAACTGTGTGCAGATATGAATATCTGGCTTTACATTTCTTTGGAGTAATCTGTGTCCTGTACTCTGTGACACATGTCACCGAGGAAGTCCACACAGCACCACCCAGCCTTTGCAAGGGGAAGAGACCTTTGTGAGAATAAATCACAGCTTCCAATTGCCCTCTCTCCACTGTGGAGGGAGGGAGAGGCTGAGGGGACCAGAGACCATATGACCCCAGCCTCTGCCCTCTCTGGGTCCGTAATAACCATAAACCTCTCCTCCATCAGCCCAAACCAGAGTCCTTGTGAAAAAAAGAAAGTAGTTTTGGAGAGTATGGGAGGGACATGGAAATCTGCACACAGTTCCCTGTTGCTGACTCCAGCCTGCCTTCTCAATTGAGCCTGTGGGCTGCTTGGCTATAAGCAAGGCCTTGGGCTCTGCTGGAGTCCCTAGAGAGGGAATGACTTTAGAGCTTTGTCCCTGGGAAAAGCTGGACCAGGGAAGTACTGGGAGGCCTTTACAAAGAGGTCTCTGGCAAGGACCAGAAAGTTCTGGATCCTGTGAAGAACATGGCCCATAATCACTGGTGAGGGAAGCAGGCACAGGGTCTTACTGGATTCTTTGGCCAAGAAGGATTGAACAGATCCACTGAGTCCCCCCACCTCCTAAGGCGGGGAGTCTGAGGCAAGGCTTCAGCAGGGGGTGGCATCTTGTTTGGCTCTGCTCAGCCTGTTCTAGGCAGAAAGACCATTTCACCTTCCAGCATCCACAGAACTTCTAGCAATGGCCAGGGTGTGCTCCAGCAAGCCCTGCTGTGGCTGCGACATCAGTCTTATCTGATGAAATCAGCATTTCTCCCATATACTAGCCATGGTCAGCATTGCCAGGAATGTTCAAACAGGGTCCAGCTGCTGGAACTGAGTTGCTTTTACACTCACTAATGTCTAGGAATCCATTCAAGCTCTTAGAGGGCTAATAAAATCCTGCTTTGTCCCCCTTTTCCCCAGTGATGTCTCACAAAAGGGAAAACAGTTGCATTTGGTGCTGATCTAGCCTATGATTAGGTCCGTTTGTTCCATGATGGTCTGTCTGGTCCATCTTGATCTATCTTCTGCCTCATTCAGGCTGCTAGTCCTGTGCTGATGTTTCTGTCTCGTGATGATGACCATCAGTTTTGTAACAGCCTCTATGTCCATGATAACGGACCACTTAGTCCCATGAGGAACACTGCTGTAAGGCTGAGGCTTTCTGAGTCATGGCCACCAGAGGGTGCCCTGGCACCAACTGAAGTCTTTTGGTTGCCAGTTTACAGTTTCTGAGTAGGTTTTCCAAGGGCCTGGTAAAGAAAAAGCATCTTCTACTTTGGAGAGGCTAGCTTGGTACAAAATAGGTGAACAAATCTCCTGGAGATGCTTCTCTTCGTAAATCTAGGGCCCACTTTCATTCCCATCAGACTGTAATCTATAAGACCCTCTATACAAAAATCTTACAGCTTCCACTTTTCAGGAGGAACTCTCGTCCAGGCCTTGATTATCAAAATGAGGTTCCTAGGGCTTTCCATCCAGGGTAATGAGTGGTACCAAAGCTCATGAGTAGTCCCGGGCATCCTATGAAAGAGCCCAGCCTGTCAGTATGTTTAACTAGAGTTTGGGGCAGGTGGCTGAGGGGCCCTCTCCAAACTCTGGAGGTTGGAAGAAGATGGTGTGAGGCAGGGTCACATCCAAACAGTCCCAGGTAAGACTACTCAGCTGATGGGGGTGTGAGAGATGGATCGAGGTAAGGGGTAGCTGAGAAACCCCAAATTTTGACCTAAAATGCTGGAGTAGGGACCTACTTAGTTTGAGTCCTCTGAAAGTAAAGTGTGTGGCAAGGACTTGGGGGGGAAGGTAGCTGATAGGGAAGGCAATCTGTTTTAGAGTCCTGAGAGTTGTCATTTAAAAAGTACCACAAACTTGCTGTCTTACTCGCAGTTCTGGAGGCTGGAAGTCTGAAGTCAAGGGGGTTTATAGGGTTATGCTCCCTCTGCAGCCTCTGGAAGAGGTTCCGTCCTCGCCTTTTCCAGCTTCTGGTAGGCCCAGCTGTCCCTTGGTTTGTAGCTGCAGCACTTCAGTCTCTGCCTCTGTTGTCATACGGCATTCTCCTTGTGGCCTGTGTCCATATATCCCTCTTGTAAGGACACCAATCATACTGGATTAGGTCTTACCCTACTGACCTCATCTTAATTTGATGACATCTTCAAAGGTTCTGTTGCCAAATAAGGTCACATTTGCAGATACCAGGGCTTAGGACCTCAACATATCTTTGGGGAAGAGGAGGGCACAATCAACCAATAATATCCTCCAAGAAACAAGTGAATGGAGACAAGGAGGGGAAGAAATACAATCTATGGTATTAAGCTGGTCATTTCCATCTCACTGAGAATTATCCTGCAGAAACACTTGAAAGCTGGGACATTTAACCAGTTCTCCCATTGGTTGAAGAATTTCTTAGGAGATTAACTTCCTCATACTTGCAGGCTGCTTGCACAAGTGGACTGAGCATACTTTTCCAGCTAATCAGGAGAGTTTGAAGTGGGATGCAAGCACTGTGCGAAGAGCTGTCCACCACAGCCGTGCTGAAGTCAGGGAGATATGGGCTATGGCACAGGGAACCAAAAGTGTCTGTGAAGATACACCCTTTACACTGCTCAGATCTGCTCATGACCCACAAGAAGTCAGTCCACTCTGTCGTTGACTTTTTTTGTTTTTTTTTGTTTTTTTCTTTTGGCTGTGCTACACAGCACATGGGATCTTAGTTCCCTGACCAGGGATCGAACCCACTCCCCGTATATTGGAAGCATGGAGTCTTAACCACTGGACTGTAGAATAAAGTATAGTAAGTGTAGTTCCCCTGCTGTGGTTGCTCCTAAGCCACTATTAATATTTATCATCTCTTTCCCCACAACCCAGCTGCCAAAGGTGGTCTGATTGCTAGTCCTGAGGGTGTGAGCCTTTGGCTTTGCCGTCATCAGGTGGTGCTGGCTGTGGTTGCCTAGCCGCTGCCATCACCAGGCCTGAAAGCACCAAGAGCCCCTCCAGCACCCAGGTGTCAGATGACCCCTCCTTGACCCCATCAGACAGACTATCCTTACCTCTCTCTTCTGGACAGTCAGGGGTGGTCACACCCTCAAATATAGCAATTCTTTTTTACCTGATGGTTCACTGGCACGGAGAGCCCCAAATGGAGAACTTTCCATGTTAACCAGTGGAAGACGTCCCCTCAAGGACCAGAACCAGTCACAGAAATGGAGAACATGGTTCCTGCAAGGAAGTCCCCAGGGTGATGATGAAAGGGGTCAATTCTACTTCACCCCTTGACTGCTTGGCCCTGTGTGTTCTAACTACCAGGGACGCAGCGCTGTTTATCAGCCAATAGCTTAATACATGTACTACATCCTGGAAGACAGTGAGTGACCTCATCCACGGTTGTCATCCCAAAGCTGGCTCCTAGGTGAAGTCTTTGAAAGGGCATTCCCGTTTTCCACCCTTGGCTTCCAGGTGATGAAGAATATGGTAAGACCCATTGTTGTACAGAACCATTGTCACAATCCTTCACCATAAAACACACCCTTCAACTGAGATTTCAGTCTACAGGATCCCGGGTTGATAGTAAACATTCTGTAAATCACTGGAGAAAAGACTACAGCAGGGAAGATGAGTCCATATTCAGAAAAGCTTTCAGTTCCAGTAATGACACCCTGCTGCCCTCTGCAGGGTGGAGGGAGTCTGATGCAATCAACTTCCCTGGAGTTGGGGCAGTCTCAAGAAACAGCATAATGAGGAGCCAGCCTCTGCAATGAGCATTCAGCAGCAGCAGTACAGAAATCTGCCTCACTGAGAGGAAGCCCTGTCTTTGGGCCTATGCCGAGCTTCCATCTCTGTCACCTTCCCACTCCGTTCGTGGGCCCAAACTCTTAGTCGAGGATAGAAACTGATACCCACCAGACACATCATTCTGAGCACCTGGTTGTTGAAGGCCCCTCCTCTGCAACAGACGCTTTCTGATGAGCACTGAGATTCAAAAATCTGCCCAGTCTGAAGCCGCTCCTGTTAGTCCATCCACACCCCTTTTCCCCAGACTTCCTTCTCCAGGATTCCAGTCTTGCTTCATCCAGGCCTCTGACCACCCAGTTGAGTTACTCCCCACTGCCCAGAGTCCATGTGTATTCTCCCCTCAGGCCGTGCCTCCCTACCTGCAAAGCCGATGGCCAAGTGTACTGCCCATGAGAAGGATTTCCCTCACCACTCACATTTAGCACTCCTCCTGAGTGGGTGTGTGATATTGCTGCAATTCATTTTTATTTTGCACATCGTATGAAGCCAACCCATCCATAGGCCGGGGCTCAGATTTTTGTCCTCCTATAGCTATAGCAGTCAGAAACACCCCCCCCACACACACCCCCAGGTGTGAATGTGAGCTGAGAGAGTAGGTTAGTGCAATAGGGGGATGACATGGAGTCTAAACCACCTTTCCTTTCCATGCAGCGTCCTTGCACTCTCTGAACTGACCCAAAAGTACCACTGTCATCATACAATGAATCGTCCATTTAAGACTAGTGAACATAATCACCCCGCTAATGACTGGGCCAACTTAATGACTGCTAACCCAGACTATGATGGGCGTTTCTGGTCATGGTGTCTTGATATCCCATTTTCAAGTCTACAGGCTACCCAGGCCCGTAGCACATCATGAGCTGCTTTTTCAAATGAGTAATTCTGTATTGCCGAAGGCATGGCTTAGCTCTCAGACCTAAAAGATCTCCTATTGGAACTTTCCACAGACTCACTCAGTGTCCTCATCTAAAACAGAGGCCTCTGGCACTGTTGGAGTTTTGGGTCATTGAACCCAAGACTCGGCAGCTGGGACCTCAGCTTGAACCTGCTAAAGATGCCTTTCTTGCTTTAGTCCACATTTAGAGCTAGAAGAGATAAGATAGTGCATTCTCTGGTCTCATATAATAAATCCTACCTCCCAAACCCCCTGTCACTCAATAAACTGCCAACATAGTCCCTTTCTAAGGCTGGGTTCTCCAGAACCAGACTCTGAAGCACAAGTGATTTATTAAGGAAGTGCCCCCAGTGATGTGATGGTCAACACCTGGCTCTTTGGAATGAAAATAAAACCTTGATATATGTGTACTAAGGCGTTTCAGTCGTGTCTGACTCTTTGTGACCCTGTGGACTGTAGCCCACCAGGCTCCTTTGTCCTTGGGATTCTCCAGACAAGAATACTGGAGTGGGTTGCCATTTCCTTCTCCAGTGTTGTCTGCTTAGTTACTGGAAAAAAAAGAAAAAGAAAAACCTGCTCAGGACAAATGAAAATACGTTTGTGAGCTGGATGCAACAGGTGAGCTGCTAGTGGCAAGCCCTGTGATCCAGGAGGTTAACAGGCAAGGCTAGTTTCAAGGGAGTTGACCCCGATCCTTGGATTAGGATAGGTTGGGCCCTAAGGCAGCGCAGTCCACCTCTAGGGAACCTTGACACCTCCACCCGGACCCTGCCTCAGCCTGTTAGCGCAGCTTCCCCACAGCTGAGGCACTGGAAGGGCCTTCTTAGGCTTCCACGACCTCTTCAAGAAGATTATACCCGTAAATCCCCAAGCCAGGAGCCCGGGGTGGGGGAAGGGAATGGAAGGAGGGGCGGGGCAGAACCACTGCTTTCTGCACCCAGCCCGCCCCACCCAACGGGCTCCTCTCCCGTAGACACTCGTCCTTGGGCCACCCTCAGCCAGGTGTAGACGAAGTTAAGCCAATATACCTGGGGGTTTTTTCCCAAAGGAGTTTGAGTGGTAATGGAGGGAAAGCATAAAGGAAAATAAACAGAAAGCGATGGCCCTGAAGTAGGAGTGTTTACAGAACTTGGTCTTCAGAGCCCAAGGGGGACACAATATGTCAAGGGAATCTGGCTGGGTTAGAGGGAGGAAGAAGTGGATTTTCTCTCGGGTAAGGAGGAGGCTGAGTTGCGACAGTTTTAGGAGAGGGGGCACTCCAGTGATTAAAGGTTTTCCCTGCTGAAGGCATGGGAGCGGGGACACGGCGGGAATCTTTGAAATTCTGAGATAGGTATTCCCTTTCCTGAGAAGGGAGGCAATAGATCGTGACAGGTTTAATGGATAAAGATCCCACGCAGAAGGAGGGCGATGGGGGGATATCTGTCCAGGGTGGTCTGTGTTATCCGGTGTTCATCCCGGCCTCCTATGCCCGCATAAGAAGGGAAAACCTCTAAGTAGTCCCTGTCCCGGGAAGGTTTGAAAACAGCGGTGCCCTTGTGACTCCGGAAAAGATGGAACGGTTGCTATGGCGACGTAGAGCACACATCGGAAATAAATAAATAAGCAGTTCTGGCTGCAGCAGCCGCGCCCCCGCGGGACTCGAGCGCGGGGGAGGGGCCCCTGCGGGCCCGGGTCCCCGCAGCCCGCGCGTCCCCGCCATTGGCAGAGCCGGAGGGGGGGGTCACCCCCCGGAGGGGGGGCGAATGGTACAGTCCTCCGCCCGCGCCCTGGCCCGGCCCGCTGCAAGCAGGCGAGCTCGGATCCCCACGGCGCCGCCGCCGCCACCACCGCCGCCAGCGTAGTCCGAAGCAGAGTCGGGAGACGGAGATGGAGGGAGTCAGCAGCCACCGGACCCTGTCCTACAGCCGCTGGAGCTACGACAGGTAGGGCGGGCGCCTGGAGGATGGGCATCGCAAGGACCCTCCGGGCGGCCCTGAGTGGGCGCTCTACGAAGCTCGCACTTTTGCGGGAGAAGCCGGTCCTCGCGGGGTGAGAGCGGGTGTGATCGTCCAGACCACCGCCCCCCCAACCCCGCAATCAGGGTGCACTCGGACGCTTGAGTATCCGGGACGGTTGAACGGAGAGCCTCAGCTATCCGAACCCGGAGCCGAGCGAGAGTGTCCTCACACATGCGGGGCAGAACTGTCGGAGGAGGGCACCGGGGCACTGGGACCCGCGAGTTGGCACTCACCTCCCACCCCTCCCCCACCCCACCCTAGCTGCCCTGCGGGGGCCGATCCGCGCTGAAACAGCGCAAAAGAGCTTCCAGGGACTGCGGGGCGGGGCGGGCCCGCGGTGCATGGGGCGAGAAGGGGCGCCCCTCGAGTACGGGCCGCGCCCCCCTTGGCACTGCAGTCGCCGCCTGGGTCTGCGCCCCGCAGGGCCTCGGCGGGGACAGGGCTAGCCCAGGGCGGAGTGCCCCGGGTCACTGTCGGGGACCCGCTAGTCGCTGCCTGCTGGGCGGGTAGAGGTGGCAGCCCGAGGCCGGCTGTTGGGGCCCCAGAAGAGGCACCCGCGCCCGCCGGGTTGCCAGGCTCAGTATCCTCCCCGCGGGGATGCAAAGCGGCTGCCGGCGTGGGCGGTTTGAAGCCGCGCTCCCCACGCACTGGTCCGGCAGGAAGGATCAGCCATCCTTCTGAAGAAATGAGAAAAATAAGCAACGGAATGAGTCGGTCATAAAGCAGAGTACATTTATTCTGAGATTTGATTCTTTCTACCTTTTTTGGTGTGTTAAATGTCACCCCTCTTTTTAATGAAGTCATGATGGTGGTAAATGGATTTTTTATGTTGCTTTTGTTAAAGTTCATAACCCGTTGTCAGTCTCCAGAAAGCTGAAGTTAATTGCTTTGATCCGTGCCCCTTATCGGAGAAGGCAATGGCACCCCACTCCAGTACTCTTGCCTGGAAAATCCCAGGGACGGTGGAGCTTGATGGGCTGCCGTCTATGGGGTCGCACAGAGTCGGACACGACTGAAGCGACTTAGCAGCAGCAGCAGTAGTGGCCCTTATGGTGAGGCCTGGAAGAGAAACTTCAGTAGCCAGGCTGCTCTCATCTCCCTGAAGTCTTGCTTCCTGCCTTCCTCCTCTCTCCTCTGCTTAAAACCTTCCTGCATCTCTGACAGCCCTGTGTTCAAAGATTCAAAGGAACAGGTGTCCCTCCTGCCTCAGGCTAATTCCCCTGGGACCCCCTCCTTCCCTCCCTCCTGGGTCTCACCTCCCACTGACCCCATCAATCTTCATCTTTCCCTCTTTACTGGTCCCCTCCGTTCAGCCTGTAAACCTCTTCAAACCTGTCTTGTCTCCCTCCGCAGGACAGGCGCACCTGGGTCGCCCCTCTCCTGGCTTTCATTGCCTCCTTTGAAAAGGATCGGTTTGATGCCGTTTCCTCGTCCGCCCTTCATTGCACAGCCCTAGTAATCAGCCTGCAGTCTGCCTCACAATTCCAGTGAACTTGCTCTTTTGAAAAGCAGTGCTGTCTATGGAGAGGAACTCTAAAATGATTGAAATATTAACCTTAAAATAGCAAAACTTTCAGATCCCAAACCACACGTTCATTCACTTAATCAACAAACATGTATTGAGTGCAAACTAAGGGCCCTGGAGATAAGGATATAAAAAAGTACATTACTTCCTTCCCCGACTTAAGCTCACTGTTTAGATTCTCAGAGAAATAAAATGCATGTGCACGAAAAAGCATGATCCATCACCCTTTGCTTGGATTCTGTCACTTGGATTCTCTTTTGTCCCTTTTCCTTTTCGTTTGGCCTGAACTTCTTTCCCCGGCCAAATATCCCTTGGTGCCATGTGATTGTACCATAGTCTTCTGGAAAGCAAGCTCAAACTCCTGCTATATAATCTGTAACATTAACATGAGATTATTTGTAGCTTAATCTCCCTTAGCCCACTACCACCACGGTAGTAGGTTTTAGGTGGTGTTATAGTGCCTATTGATTAATTCAACTGTTTATTGTCTTTCTTCCTTGGATCTAATTGGCCTTTCAAATGACCTGAGATTTGTGTTTAAAAAAAAAGCTGATGTTACTGTCTGTTGTATAAGAAATTAAGAAGATTATCTGTTTGATTTGGGGTAAAAAAAGAAAGAAAGAAATGCACAGTAGCATTATGTGAAAGTGAAAGTGAAGTCGCTCAGTCATGTCCGACTCTTTGCGACCCACGGACTGCAGCCCACCAGGCTCCTCCGTCCATGGGATTCTCCAGGCAAGAATACTGGAGTGGGGTGCCATTGCCTTCTCCAGGGAGTAGCATTATACCAAAGGTCTAATACATATATGGGAGGAAATATTTAAATTAAATTAATTCTATATAGTAACTAAACTTTTTTCCCCCTGCATAAACAAACAAACAAAAGCAGCAAGTCTCTAGAATTACACAGCCTGAATTCAAATTCTGACTCTACCTAGCTAAGCTTAAACACATTATTTTTCCTCTCTGAACTTGTTCCTTCATCTGTAAAATGGAGAAATATCATGCACTAGATGGATTAATAAATATAAAGGCCTTAGCATTCTGCCTGGTACATAGTAAAAAGTGGAACCTATTGCTGGGAACCCCCTGTAGCTCAAATGGTAAAGAATCTACCTGCAATATAGGAGACCCAGGTTTGATCTGTGGGTCAGGAAGATCCCCTGGAGAAGGAAATGGCAACCCACTCCAGTATTCTTGCCTGGGGAATCCCATGGACAGAGGAGCCTGTTGGGCTACACCCCATGGAGTCGCCAAGAGTTGGACGCAACTAAGCAACTTTCATTTCTGTTTTATTAATAAATATTGTAAACGTCTCCTGTGGGCTTCCCAGGCGGTGCTAGTGGTAAAGAAACCGCCTGCCCGTGCAGGAGACAGATGCAGGCTCAATCCCTGGTCGCAATGAGTTGGACGTGAATGAAGCGACTGAGCACGCATGTATTGTAAATGTCTCTTGGGAGCCCTGGTTTTCCACAGAAACTATTTGAAAATCATTATTCTCCTTTATAAGCCCCCCACATTAAGATATTTCCAGGAATTCTGTCCTCAGAACTCTTTTCTTCTCACTCTGACAACCTTGACACCTGGGGAGCTGAGTGAAGAAAAACAGGTTCCCTGGCCCTTTTCCAAAGAAACTGAATCTGAACGTCCAAGTATGGGCCCTTGGAATCAATACTTGGGTAAACCTTCCCAGATGATTCTGGGACAGCTGAAACCACTGATATATACCACCCATTTCCATTTTCTAGTTACTACTTAGTTCAAAACATAAGAATTGAATTATTCAAAAAAGTTATGCAATCCTCAAAAAAGGTGTTAAAAAGATTACACAATCAACAAACACAGATAGTGCATAGATATTAAAAGTGAAGTTCAGTGATTCTGTAGCCCCCCACCCCCAACTCCTAGGAGAAAACCACTGCTAACAGTTAACCCTCACTTTCCAACCCTGTTCTAGCCTCTGTCCCCACCACATCTTTGAACGTGGGAAGGTACTCTCCATCACATTCCCATTGAAGTTGACCTCTGTGCTGTGTGTAACCTATTCATATAAGCTATTTTCCCCTTTGCTTCTTCTTCTTTTTTGTTTGGTTTTGTTTTTGGATTTCTTTTTTTTTTTTTTACCATGTCCATGCAGCTTGCTGTATCTAAGTTCCCTGACCAGGGATTAAACCTGGGTCCACAACTGGGGAAGTGCTGGGCCCTAACCTTACTGGACCACAGGGAATTCCCTCCCCTTGGCTTCTGAGGCCATTTATGTATCAGTTATCCATTGCTGCGTAACATATCACTCCTAAACTTAATGGCTTAGGATAATAACTGTTTGAGTTAGCTCAAGATTTTGTGAATCAGCAGTTTGGGCTTTGCAGTTGGGTAGTTTTTGTGGTCCGGGCCAAACTCAGCTTTTTTTGGCTACACTGGCTCACATGTTTGGTGCCTCAGCTGTTAAGGCTAGTCCATCTGGGGCCTCTCTCCTTCAAGCAGGCTAACTCAGGTTTCCTTACATACTACTAGAAGGGTTCCCAGTGAGAGAAAAGAAGCTGTAAGGTCTCTTGGGCCTAGGTTTAGAACTTGTACAGCATCACTTTGCCACACTGTTACTGGCCAAAATAAGTCAAAGGGTAGAGAAATAAGCCTCATCTCTTGAAGGGAGGAGCTGCAAAGAATTCATGGCCATTTGTTACAATATGCTACCTACATTTTAAAAATTGTTGCCTCCTCTTATTTCCCACCTTCTAAATGTGAGCACACACCAAAGCTCTCTCCCCTTTTCCATTCTGTTCCATTCCATTCTATTCTCAGCTATCAACTCAATGCTTTTAACATAGAAATCCATATCTTCAACCCCAATTTTTTAATAGAGTTTTTAAAAGATAAATTTTTTGTTGCACTAGGTCTTTCGTTGCTGTGTGAGGGCTTTCTCTAGTTGCTGCAAGTGGGGATTACTCACTAGTCGAGGTGCATAGGCTTCTCATTGCCGTGGCTTCTCCTGTTGCAGAGCACAGATTCTAGGGTGTGGGCTCTAGAGTGTAGGTTTAGTAGCCATGGCATACAGGCTCTGTTGCCTCACAGCATGTGGCATCTTCGCAGACCAGGGATCTAATCTTTGTTTCTTGCATTGGCAGGCAGATTCTTAACCTCTGGGCCACCAAGAAATTCCTCAACCCCAGTCTTTATGTTGAGCCTAGCCCTACATCTCTACATCTCACAACTAACTCAAGATGTTCAAAATCAGACCCTTCCCTGATAAACCTGTATTCTCTATTTAGATTCCCTGATAGTCAAATGAACAACTCAAGACTTTGACACTGACCTTGAACTTTCCAAGTCTAGTCATTTCATCTGTCTGTCCTTACCTCTACAACTGATGATTAGAAACATAAAATGAGAGAATATATCCAAAATAACTGGCACAAAGTATCGTTAACTCCATGTGTTCTCAACAACTTGGCACTTGGCTAACTACCTTGTATCTATTGAGGCTCCAGTCATTATCCCTAGAGCTTTCAATGCCTATGTCAATGACTAAACGTACTCCTTCCAATTTCCAGATCTTCTTATTCTAGAGGCTTCTCTTCAGTTATTTACAGGATACATTCCTAGATGTTGATACCTGGAATTGCTTGACTTCTGCTATCATACACATGATCATCCCATCCTCTAGGATGATACTATAGTGTCCTTTAGTGCCTCATCTCTGCATATTCTCTGCAGCCCTTTCCTGGCCTTTCTTCTTAGCTTCCCAGCCAGGACCACGTGAGAGGTCATTTGAATCACTTGCTCCCATCACTTGGTATTTCCTCACACATGCTCACCACTACCCTAGCCCTGTCTGGATCTCTACCCCCCTTTCTTATGGTGGCGCCAGAACCCTATCACGTGAACTACACAGCTATGCGGGTTGTCCTCACTTTCATGGTCTTCATCGCAGCTTGGCTATCTCCATCATCTCTCAATCTTTTCATTTCTCCTGGGTTACCTTCACTCTCATTTCCCACAACAGCTTTTCCAAAGCGTCGTACTCAAGACTCCTCTCACTTGACCCTTTCTCCATGTCCCCAGACTCTAAGCAAATGATATTGCCTTTGAGAAAAATCAGTCACATCCAGCTTGATCTTCTGTAACTTCTGCCTCCACATCACTTCTCCTACACTTCAGTCATTCCCTTCTGGGGACTTTTTCATTGTTTCCACATCTTTCTGTTAGAAACCATTCCATGATAAACATCCTTAAGACAACACTTTTTTAAACTTTATTTTTATTTTATATCTTTAAAAATATTCATTCATGTATTTATTTGGCTGTGCCCAGTCTTAGTTGCAAGAGAAGGCAATGGCACCCCACTCCAGTACTCTTGCCTGGAAAATCCCATGGGCGGAGGAGCCTGGTAGGCTGTAGTCCATGGGGTCGCTAAGAGTCAGACACAACTGAGCAACTTCACTTTCATTTTTCTGCTTTCCTGCATTGGAGAAGGAAATGGCAACCCACTCCAGTGTTCTTGCCTGGAGAATCCCAGGGACGGGGGAGCCTGGTGGGCTTCCGTCTATGGGTTCGCACGGAGTCGGACACGACTGAAGCGACTTAGCAGCAGCAGCAGCAGCAGTCTTAGTTGCAGTACGTGGGGTCTTTGATCTTCCTCATGGCATGTGGGATCTTCAGTTGCAGTGTGCAAACTCTTAGTTGTGGCAAATGGGATCTAATTCCCTGACCAGGGATTGAACCCAGGCCCCTTGCACTGGAAATGTGGAGTCTTAGCCACTGGACCACCTGGAAAGTCCCAGATAACATTTTTTTTTCTCATGATTGATTATTTGATTAAAAGAGGGGTTGTTAGTTTCAGATTTGGGGATTGTTGACAGATTTTTCTCCAAAAGGAGTGAAGTGATTTGTATTCTCACATTTAGTCACTTTACCGACATGGTTGTATGATTATCTATTTGTGAGTTTGACTTCCCAGACTCTGGGACTATGTAGTATAATTGTTCAGAACTTGGATTTTGGAGCCAAAGTGACCTGACCTAGAAGCCCAGCTCCTCAATTGTTGGTTATGTAACTTTAGAGCAGTGACAGCTTCTAGCTACAAAAAAAGATAATAATAATTGTACCTGCCTCTTGAGTAGGTCCATTCATTTAATATGTATTTATTGAGCATCTTCTAAATGCCAGACAATATTTTAGCCATGCGAGACAGAGCAGTGGACAAAACAAAGTGCTTGGTCCCAGAGTTCTTACTGTCTAGTGAGGGGAGATAGACACAGACCAAACTATTATATATATATGCTGCTGCTGCTAAGTTGCTTCAGTCGTGTCCGACTCTGCGACCCCATGGGCTGCAGCCCACCAGGCTTCTCTGTCCATCGGATTCTCCAGGCAAGAACATTGGAGTGGGTTGCCATTTCCTTCTCCAATGCATGAAAGTGGAAAGTGAAAGTGAAGTCGCTCAGTCGTGTCCGACTCTTAGCGACCCCATGGACTGCAGCCTACCAGGCTCTCCACCCATGGGATTTTCTGGGCAACAGTGGAGTGGGGTGCCATTGCCTTCTCCATGTATATATTTATATATATAATTATAATTACATATAATAGTTTGGTCTATGTTTATATTTATATATATATATTTATATTATATATATATGTATGTATCAGTGCTAAGTGAAACATGATCTGGTTAGTGTACAGAAAAAAAGTAAAGCAGTATAAGGACAGAGTCTGATTACATGGGGGCTGGGGTGGTTGTGAGTATGCTGTACTATATAGTGTGGTCAGGGCAACTCTTGCTGATAAGGTGATGTTTCAGCAGAGACCTGAAAAGAGCCAGAGAGTGAATCGTGTGGCTAGTGGGAAGAATATTCCATGGAAGAGGAATAGCGACTAAAAAGGTCCTGCGATAAGAATGAGCCCAGTGTCTATTTGGGAACAGCACAGAGGCAAGTGTTTCCTTGTGCCTCTTTATAATGTGCTGTGCTCAGTCACTTCAGTCGTATTTGACTCTTTGCAACCCCATGGACTATAGTCTACCAGACTCCTCTGTCCATGGGATTCTCCAGGCAAGAATACTGGAGTGGGCTGCCATGCCCTCCCCCAGGGGATCTTCCCTACCCAGGGATCAAACCTGCACCACTTATATCTCCTGCATCGACCAGCAGGTTCTTTACCACTGGCACCACCTGGGAAGCCCACCTGGGAATGCTTACTTCCGACTCCCCCTCCCCCAGCAAGTCCTACTCTCCCCATCCTCGGGGAAATACTGGTCTGATTTCTTTGCATTTCCTAGAATTTTGTCGAATGGGACTCTTTCAGTATGTATTCTTTTTTGGTCTGGTTTCTTTCATGAGGCATAGTTACTCTGATATTCTTCCATGTTTTTATTCTTTCCATGTTCATTTCTTTTTGTTGCTGAGTAATATTCCATTATATGTAGATGTCGTAGTTTGTTAATCCGTTATCTGATCGTAAACACTTGGGTGTTTTGGCTATTACAACTAAAGCTTTGTGACTATAGAAGTCTTTGTGTGGACACGTGTTTTTATTTCTCGGCGGTAAACACACCTAGAGACAGACTGGTTGGATCATACGGTAGGTGTACGTTTAACTTTTTAAGAAACTGAAACTTTTCCAAAGTGGTTGTAGCATTTTACATTCCCACAAGTGGAGTCCCAGTTCTTCCACATCCTTTCACAAACTTTACAGGGTCAGTCTCTTTCATTTTAGCCATTCTAGTAGGTACGTAGTAGTATCTCATTGTGATTTTTAATTTGCATTTATTTACTGAGCACCTTTTCATGTGCTTATTTGCCATCTATATATCTCCTTTGGGGTCCCATTTTTAAAATTGGGTTCTTCCTTATTGTTGAATTTTGAGAGTTCTTTGCATATCCTGGATACATTTCTTTATGAGATATGTGACTTGCATATATTTTCTCTAAGTCTATGGCTTTTTTTTTCATTCTCTTATGTATTTTGAAGAGCAGAAGTTTTCACTTTCAATGCAGTCCAGTTTATCACTTTCTGCTGTTATGGCTTGTGCTTCTGGAGTCATATCTAAAAAATGATTGCCTAACTCAAGATGACAAAGCTTCTCTCCTAAGGGTTTTCTGGTTTTAGGTTTAACATTTTGCATCTGTGCTCCATTTTGAGTTAACTTTTCTTTATGGTATGAAGTTCATTTTTTAAAATGAATATTCAATTGTTCCAGCACCATTTGTTGGAAGGACTACTTTTTTCTCCTTTGCTGCTGCTGCTGCTAAGTCACTTCAGTCGTTTCCGACTCTGTGCGACCCCATAGACGGCAGCCCGCCAGGCTCCGCCATCCCTGGGATTCTCCAGGCAAGAACACTGGAGTGGGTTGCCATTTCCTTCTCTGTTTTTCTCCTTTATCATGTGTCTATATATTTATTTCTGTGTTCTCTGTTCTGCTGATCTTGTCTGTCTTTTAAACAAATTATTTATTTAGTGAGTGATTTATTTTTTTGGCTGTTCTGGGTCTTTGTTGCTGATGAGCTTTCCTTTACACGCGGTGAGTGAGGGCTACTCTCGTTGCAGTGTGTGGGCTTCTCACTGGGGTGGCTTCTTCTGTGGAGCACAGACTGTAGGACCTACAGGTTTCAGTAGCTGCAGTGCGTGGGCTCAGTAGTTGTAACTCCCAGATTCTACAGCACAGACTCAATAGTTGTGGCACATGGACCTAGCTGCTCGGCAGCATGTGGGACCTTCCCTGAGCAGGGATCGAACACGTGTCTCCTGCATTGCCAGGTGGATTCTTTACCACTGAGCCACCAGGGAAGCCTGATCTTGTATTTATTGAGACCAATACCACACTGTCTTAATTACTATAGCTTTATGAGTCTTGAAATCAGGTCGTTTAGGACCTTCAACTTGGTTCTTTTTTTTTTTTTTCTTTTTCAAACCACAGTACTCATCTATTACTCCACAATTGTGAAGATTTCTTTCCAGTTATTACAGTGTTTGTGGTCCTGCCTGGGGCCCATCCCCAACCCAGAATCAAGCTACACAACAGATAAAATCGGGTGGTTTCTTGGAGAGTGTGGAGTCAGAACCACGTGAGAAGGATGATTTGGAGAGGGCCTCTCATCGAAGCCCTGGAGATACCAGGATGTTCTTTTTCAAGGTTTTGGCTATTCTGGGTCCTTTTTTAAAACTTCACATTAATTTTACAATGAGATATTCAAGTTCTACAATAGCAAAACAAAAGCCTACTGGGATTTTGTTGAGGACTGTAGATCAATTTGAGCTTCCCAGGTGGAAGCTAGTGCTAAAGAACCTGCTTGCCAGTGCAGGAGACATAAGGGATGAGGCTTTGAACCCTGGGTTGGGAAGATCCCCTAGAGGAGGGCCTGGCAACCCACTCCAGTGTTCTTGCCTGGAGAATCCCTTGGACAGAGGAGCCTGGGAGGCTTCAGTCCATAGGGTTGCACAGTTGGACACCACTGAAGCAACTGAGCACATACACAAAATATATGTAACATAAAATTAGCCATTTGGTGATTCCTAATTCAGTAGCATCAATTACAGTCACAATTTTGTGTAACCATTACCACTGCAGAATTCTGAAACTGTTCATCACCCCCAAACAAAAACTGTGTGCTCATTAACAAATAACTCCTCATTACCCTCTCCCAGCACCTCTAACTTACTTTCTTTCTCTATCAATTTGTCTATTGTAGATATTGTATATAAGAGGAATCATACAATATTTTTTCTTTTGTCTCTGGCTTAGTTCACTTAGGATAATGTTTTCAAGGTTCATCTATGTTGTAGCATGTATGAGATTTCATTTCTTTTTTTTTTTAAACAAAATTTTTAAAAAAATTATTTATTTGGCTGTGCCTGGTCTCAGTTGCCGTATGCACGATCTTTAGTTGCAGCGTGTGGGATCCAGCTCCCCAGCTGGGCATTAAACCCAGACCCCCCGAGTTGAGTGTGTGGAGTCCTAGCCACAGAACCACCAGGGAAATCCCTTCGTTCCTTTTGTGGTGGAACAACATTCCATTATATGGATATACTGCATTTTATTTATCTGTTAATCTGTTGATGAACACTTGGGCTGTTTCCACCTTTTGGTTACTGTGAAAATGCTGCTGTGAACATTGGTGTGCAACGTTTTGCTCTAGTCCCTGTTTTCAGTTCCTTTGAATATATACCTAGGAGTGGGGGTTTCCCAGGTGGCGCTAGTGGTAAAGAACCCACCTGCCAGTGCAGGAGACGTAAGAGATGTAGGTTCGATCCCAGGGTCAGGAACATCCCCTGGAGAAGGGCATGGTAACCCACTCCAGTATTCTTGCCTGGAGAATCCCATGGACAGAAGAGCCTAGTGGGCCACAGTCCATAGGGTTGCGACAAGTCAGACACGACTGAGCAACTAAGTACAGCACAAGGTGTACAACATGATATACACTTATACTGTGAAATGGTGACCACAATCAAGCCCACTCCAGTATTCTTGCCTGGAGACTCCCATGGACAGAAGAGCCTAGTGGGCCACAGTCCATAGGGTTGCAACAAGTCAGACACGACTGAGCAACTAAGTACAGCACAAGGTGTACAACATGATATACACTTATACTGTGAAATGGTGACCACAATCAAGCTAAGTAACATTACCTGTCACCGTGCACCTCACATAGTTACCATTTTCTTTCCTTTTTCTTTTTTTGTGGTGAGAGCACTTAAGATATAGTCTTTTAGCAAATTCAAAAATTCAACACAGAGTTGATAAATGGAGTCCCCATGCTGTACATTAGAACTTCAGTATTTGTTCTTCTTGCGTATCTTAAACTTTGTACCCTTTAACTAACAGCTCTCATTTCCCCATCCCTTCAGCCCCTGCCAATGACCATTCTCCTCTCTGTTTCAATGGCTTTGACTGTGTTAGAGTAATATATAAGTGATACAATACAGTATTTTTCTTTCTATGCTGGCTTACTTCAGTTAGCATAGTGTCTTCCAGATTTATCCATGTTGTCCCAAATGGCAGAATTTCCTTCTTTTTAAAGACCAAATATTATTCCCTTATAGCTATAGATATAGATATAAAATCTCACATTGTTAGCCATGTATTGGTCCACAGACATTTAAATTGTTTCCATATCTTGGCTATTGTGAATGATGCCGCAATGAACATGGGGGTGGAGATATCCCTTTGAGATCCAGATTTCATTTTTTTTCTGGATATACTCTAAAGTTGGATTGCTAGATCATATGATAGTTCTATTTCAAATTTTTTTGAGGAATTTCCATTCTGTTTTCCACAATGGCTATACCAATTTATATTACCATCAACAGTGTACAAATGTTTACTTTTTTTATAATGTTCTTTGAAGCACAACAGATTTTAACTTGGACAGTTAAATTTATCCCTTTTTATTTTGTTTATGCTTTAGGTGTCTTATTTATAAATCCATTGCCAAATCCAAGGTCATGAAGATTTACCACTGATTCCTTCTAAGTGTTTTGTGGCTTTAGAGCTTATACGTAGGTCACGGATTTATTTTGAATTACTTTTTGTATATGATGTGAGGTGGGAGTGCAACCTCATTTCTTTTGGAAATCCAGTTGTTCTAGCACATCTGTTAAAGAGACTATTCTTTCCCCATTGAATGGACTTAGCACTCTTGTGAAAAATCAATTGACCATATCTCAATTTTGAAAATTAAAAAAAAATCGATTGACCGTAGATATATGGATTTATTTCTGGATGCTCAATTCTATTCCATTGGTCTATATGTCTATCCTTATGCCCGTACCTCACTGTTTTGATTACTGCAGCTTTGTTATAAGTTTTGAACGGGAGACAAGGGAAAAGAAGCAAGACATGACCTGTACTAAACATTTTAGGAAGAGCTGTGACTCCCAAGGGACTGGCTCACTGAGATGGTACAAAAAGGGCAGAAATTGAGCTTTGGTATTAGACAGACCTGGTTCAAGTCGCAGCTCCACCTCTTACTGCTGCTGCTGCTGCTGCTAAGTCGCTTCAGTCGTGTCCGACTCTGTGCGACCCCAGAGACGGCAGCCCACCAGGCTCCCCCGTCCCTGGGATTCTCCAGGCAAGAACACTGGAGTGGGTTGCCATTTCCTTCTCCAATGCATGAAAGTGAAAAGTGAAAGTGAAGTTGCTCAGTCGTGTCCGACTCTTAGCGATCCCATGGACTGCAGCCCACCAGGCTCCTCTGCCCATGGGATTTTCCAGGCAAGAGTACTGGAGTGGGGTGCCATCGCCTTTTGTGTAAATGGAGCACAGTAAGGGAAAATCCTTCTTGTTTTGGTTGATTATAAAAAATCATACTGCCACTTGTGAAAATAAAAGAAACAAAGGTTGAACAGTTTAGAAGTGTATCAAGTAGATATTTAATCTTCTTTAGTCTTAGTTTGGGAGAAGGCAGTGGCAACCCACTCCGGTACTCTTGCCTGGGAAATCCCTTTGACGGAGGAGCCTGGTAGGCTACAGTCCATGGGGTTAAGAAGAGTCAGACAGGACTGAGTGACTTCACTTTCACTTTTCACTTTCCTACACTGGAGAAGGAAATGGCAACCCATCTCAGTATTCTTGCCTGGAGAATCCCATGGATGGGAGCCTGGTGGGCTGCTGTCTATGGGGTCACACAGAGTCGGACATGACTGATGTGACTTAGCAGCAGCAGCAGCAGTCTCAGTATCCCCATCTGTAAAATAGGGTGATGATTTTCTTATAGTGAAGGGTCTTGTGAAAATTGGCTGACATAATGCTTGTGTACCCTTTCAGGTGGGCTGTGGATTAGCAGAAATAGACCACACACATATCCACTATAGGATTAGAGAGAATGAATTTCCTAACTTAGTTGGCCTGGAGATTGTTGGTGACAAGGGACCACACTGGCTGGGGTCTTCACAGCATGTTTTGCTCTTAGGTTGCCACACACGGCACGAAGCTTCTGGTGATGCTCTGCCCAGGTAGGTTTCTGTCAACTTGAGAAAGCAGCCAAATTCTTATAAAAATAGCCTTTTTGTATTTAAGGCTTACTTTACCATGCCGAGAGAACGTGACACTAACAAAATATGTGCTTCTGTTTTCAAAAAGTAGGCCCTCCTGTCACAGGGAAAAAAATTAGTCTCTCCCTGTTCTTGAATCTAGCTTGATGTCAGCAGAACCACATACTTTTGGTGGGGAGGAGGCGGGACTAGGGGGTGGGGGTGGGGCAGCCAGAGCCACGTCTAGATGTTCCTTAACTTTGGCTTTTTCCTCACAGTGTTCAGATCACTTGCACAGTACCTGTGGGACCTTGGAAAAGCTCCTTAACTGCTGTGAGCTCCATTTCCTTTTCTTTAAAATGGACATAATAGTACTCATCTCACAGCATTGTTGTGAGGGTTAAATGAATGAATATATGGAGACTTAATAAGTGCCGAGTGCTTGGGACAGTGCCTAGCACATAGCAAGTGCTATTTAAGTGTTAGCTGTTGTCATTATGAACTGGCATGTAGCAGGGCTAATGTCAGGAGTATTCTGTCCAATGGAATCTGAAAGTTGGGCCATTCCTAGGCACAGGGACAGGTGTGGTGACCCAGGCAGGAGCAGCTCTGTGAGGAGAGTGGGCAGGAAAGGGAGGAGGCAGAGATGGGTCAGGAGTACATTGAGGGAGGTAGTCCAGGGGTTACAGAGGCTAATGAAGACCCAGTGGGCACCAGTTGAGACCAAGTGGATGAGAGGGCAAAGCTGTAGGAACTCCGACCCAGGGGCAGATGGACTTGAGAGTCAAGAACCTTATCCAGTGCCTGAGGTGTGGGTGACAAGGTTCAGCTTCCCCAAGAAGGACTGGGGCTAGGCTGAGCCTCAGTACTTGTGGAGAATCCACAAGGACATCAGGACATGGAAACAGACCCCTCTTTGAGGACTTGGACCCATGCCATCACTGTTGAGAGACCACTGCAGAGTGATCTGTAAGGATGAATCAGTTAAGCCCAATCCCCAGTGCTGGTGGGCCAGAATAAGCAGAGAAGCTAGAAGGGACTGGGGAGCAGGGCTGACCAGGCCTGGGGGCTGATCACTGTAGCTTGTGAGTTCACCAGCAGCTTATTCCAAAATAAGGATGGGATCCTTCTGCTGTCTATACATGGTTTTATGATGTGTTGCACAGAGCACTGTTAAGGGAGTCAGGAGTCTAGGATTTGAGTCCACACCATTCGTTCCCATTCTGTTTCTGGGCTAGTCCCTTGGTTCTCTGGGCCTATTTCCCCTGTAGTAGAAGGAGGTGGACTGGTTACTGAAGCAGTCATAGTTCTGGTGTTCTGTGAGTACATGGCCTACAGCCTCAGTGTTTGCTCTGTGATTGGGAAGGCTGGGATGGAGAGAGGAGGAGGTGGGGGCTGGGATTGTGACCCTGGCCATGGCAGCGCCAGCTTAGGGGTTGCTGGGCAGGGGAGGCTGCAGTGGCCGCCAGAGGTAGGTGATTGAAGACCTGCCTTGTTCCAGAGCTTTTAGCATATAGCTTCTTCTTCTTCTTTTTAAGATGAATTTGTAGCTGTACAAGATCTAGAGAGCTGGACTGGGTGAGTCAAAGGCGAGAGATGGTCCAGGGGTCAGTGGAGGAGAGCTCTGGAGGAGGGTGGTGAGTATGGGATGGTCTGTCTCCCATGTAGCTGGAATGATTGAGGCTCAGGGTGATTAGGGCGTGGGGAGAAAAGTCAGTCATGGCTGTGGACAAGGACTTCTTGAGGACTTTAGGACTTACTCCCACTCGGGTTTGAAGTCATCAGTCACTGGGGTTTCCCAGGTAGGGTTACTGGATGTATTTCTATTTAGTGTGTGCTCAGTCACTCTGCAACCCCAAGGACTACAGCCTTCCAGGCTCCTCTCTCCATGAAATTTCCTTGGCAAGAACACTAGAGTGGGTTGCCAATTTCCTCCTCCAAGGGATCTTCCCGACCCAGGGATCCAACCCGGGTCTCCTGCATCAGCAGGCAGATTCTTTACCGCTGAGCTACCAGGGAAGCCCTAATATCATTGGATGCATTTAAGCAAAAGCAGAAAGACCCTGAAACAGACATATCTGTGACCAGAGAAGAAAGGAAGGGCCTGCTATGCCCACAGTTTGGAGGACAATTGCCAAGCTGGGGCCCCTGGGATAATTCCTTTATCCTGCCAAAATTGGTGGTTTGTCAATAGATAAATGTCAGCTGAGCCTGGGTCCCCTCTGGGAGATTCTGGTCCAGCATGTGCCTGGGTGAGATGCCCATCTGTGCCCTCCATCCTGAGCCAGGTGTGTGTTCCCCGTCAGCCCCCCTCTGAGGTCTCAGGCAGATGATCTGGTCTTCTAATGTGAATATGAACAAAAGAAACCCTGCGTGTGTGTGTATGTGTGTATGTGCATGGGTCTGTCAGCTGTGGGGAGCCAGCAGGCTTTAGGGGACAACCTGCCCATGCTGTTGCCATGGAGGCAGACTTCTGCAGGTGAATCAGGCCAGACCCAAATGGAAGGCAGCGTTAGAATGGGGGGCAGAGTTCAGGTCAGGCAACCTTTGAAATCAGGGAGGGCCTGCAGAAGGGTAATGGGGATCTAGGATTATCTTCTGACCAGCTCCCCAACCTCAGCAAAGACTTCATCCCAGCCTGGCTGTGCCTCCTCCCTGCCCTCTCTGGCACTGCAGACCAACTAACCATCAGGCCAGGAAGGCACAGGGCACAGAGAGGGCACCACCCTCCTGTCGGCCCCTCCCTCCAGTCTGGTCGGCCCTGGGTGGGAGGTTCTGGGTGGGGTCCTCTCCTCTCCAACACCAAGTGGCAGAGAGCAGATGAAGTGATGGGTTGGGCTCCACTGGGAGAAGGCTTCTGTCAGTGTGTTTCCCTGCACGTGCAACTGAGTGTGTGCGCCAGTAAGAGTGTATCTGGGGTGTGTGCCTGTTGTGCTGGGGAGTGTGTGCACCATGGTGCCTGTTGATGAGTTTGTACATCTTTGCAGGGAAGAATGTGTCACCACCAAGAGTGGTTCTCCCCGGGTGTGAATGGAAGTAGTGGCTGGAGAGGACTGATTCTGTGTGGGACTGGCCAGCTTCCTCCCTGTCTTCCCCCTCCCTCCCACCATCTTTTGCTCCTGCCTCTGGTAGGGACGATTGGGAAGTGGAGGGAAGAGGGTTCCATTGCCCTTTGTCTTGGCCCAAGACTAGGCATGGTTGGGCCAGGAGCCTGCTCTGACACTGCCTTGCCTGGGCACTTTCTGCGGGGCTGGTGGGCTGTAGAAGCGCCCGCCTGACCCACGGAGCCACTACTCACCCCACTTCCCGCCCCAGGTGCCCACTTAGATCAAGGTGCAGGTGTGATCGTGGGCAGGGAGGGGAGGCGGACCACCACCCCAGCCCCGCCCATCCCAAAGGAGTTGGAGCCGGGACCCTGCGTCCTCCACGCCTCGAGGGGCTCTGGGCAGTCCGTGGCCGCATCAATGTTGGATGAGCCAGCGCTGCCTCAGAGCAGCCTTGATACCATCTTGCTGGGTCTCACTTTTAGTGTAACTGGAGCACCCAGGGCCCTGCCCGAGCCGGTGACTCGCGAACTTCTCTAGACGCCACCTTCGGCGATACCGGGGCCGGGGTAGGGAGGCTGGCGCAGGCTCTGGTACTGTGTCCCGGGACGGGGACCGGGTGGGGTCCCGCCCGGCCCGCGCTCGCAGAGCTGGGGTCGGTTCCAGCCTGGCCGCTCCTAGGCCCGTGGGGCCCGGTGCTGGGTTACCCGTCCTCCCCGCTCAGGCCACCTCGCCCTCCCTGGGGTGTCATCTGTCCGGCGGCGGCTGTGTGTCCTTGGGCCAGTTCAGTCCCCTCCCCCCGCCTGGCTTTGGGGGTTTCCTGCTCAGGAAGGGGCTGGAGGGGCATCAGCTAGAGGGAGAGAGATCCCCCTGGGGAAGGTGGGGGAGTAGCTGCCGCTACGGAGAGCCTCTCCCTCCAGGTGAGTGTCGAGTGCTTGGGCAGAGGGGAGAGGAGGGCAGGACTGAGATCTGGGGGTCCTGGTTGTCCAAGCGTCTCACCACCCTGACCTTCTCTACTCCAGCCTCTGCATCTTAACCCTGTGACCACCCCGGCCTCCCCCTAGGTGGCAGGGGCACAGCAAACTGGTAGTCCATTGAGCATGTGTACTTGCTGGCAGCCTTGGGGATAAGATTATTCCTGGGCCAAGTCCTGGGTGGTGGAGAGTGGACAGCCTCTCTGGTGGGCAGCAAGTTTTGACTGGTGTGCAAACTATGGACAGCGGGCTGGCAGCCTGTTTTTGTAAATAGTATGATGGAGCCCAGGGATGCCTGTTTGTTTACATATTAGCTGCGGCTGCTTTCAGTTACAGCCTCAGAGTTGCACACAGTTCGGCTTGCAAGCCTAAAGTACGTACTATCTGGCCCTTTAAGAGAAGCTTTACCTCTCTGAGCTGTCCCCCAGGGCAGGCTCTCCTTCACTCTCCACAGCTGTCTTCCTCTCCCCCTACATTTGCATCGACACACATCTGGCTCACCCCTGGCTGAGTGCTCTGCACACCTGGGAACTTTACTGTGGGGACCATTCACCTCGTGTCTCTTCACTACTTCTTTCTCTGGCAAGAGAGGAAAATAACGGGGGGCAACAGGCATTCCAGAGTCAATAGGATATTTAAGAGCTGAGGGCTGAGTGCCTGCAGCACCTGTGTCTGACCCCAAGCAGAAAGTGAGCCCTTCCTAGGCCCCAGGAACAAGGCAAGTTAGCTGATGGTAACACAGCTTCTCCGGGCCCCCACGTCTATCACAGCAGCCAGTTCTGGTGTGGGGGCTTCCTGTCACCTCTCCCTGTGGGCCAGGCTAGGAGCAGGTGACAGACTGAGGTCCCAGCGGTGCAGTGGGGAGACACTACTGAGTGAGCAGGTAATTAGAGGGTGCAAGTAAGCCCTAGAAGGAGTCAGGGAGCTCCAGAGAAAAGGCTCCTCCCCTGCCTGCTACCCTATGGCAGACCTGGGGCCCCTGTTCCCTCTTTTCTCTAAGCCTTGAGTCTTCAAAAACAAAACTAAGCCTTTTCCCTTGGTTCTCCTTTGCCCAATTGAGTTCAGGGGTCTGTTTTAGGGAAAGGACAGGAGCAGAGAGAAAACGCCAGGGCCTGAAAACAGAGCTGCAGTCCTGATGCACTGCCACTAGGTGGCACCCTTGAGGTACTGGCTCCCTCTGGGGAGGGCCCTGTCTGTCCTGCCACTTGCCCTCTGTTCACCCTCCAGTTCCAGCCTCAAAGACTGTGACTATTCAGACTATTCACACATACTCTGAATCCCACTGACCCTGACCAGCTTTATCTGACCCCCTGAGGCAGCGTATTGACACCTCCAGACTTTGTACCCTTCAGTTCAGTCGCTCAGTCGTGTCTGACTCTTTGCGACCCCATGAACCACAGCACGCCAGGCCTCCCTGTCCATCACCAACTCCCAGAGTCCACCCAAACCCATGTCCATCGAGTCAGTGATGCCATCCAGCCATCTCATCCTCTGTCGTCCCCTTCTCCTCCTGTCCTCAATCTTTCCCAGCATCGGGGTCTTTCCCAATGAGTCAGCTCTTCACATCAGGTGACCAAAGTATTGGAGTTTCAGCTTCAACATGAGTCCTTCCAATGAACACCCAGGACTGATCTCCTTTAGGATGGACTGGTAGTTCAGGGCATTTCACTTGGGTTGTGGGGAGAGGCCATCAGGGACAACCTGCAGTTGTGATGATCTGACATCACCTGCCTACTTCTCCTCCTCCCCATCAGGGCAGCTTGAGGGAGGTTGATTTTTCTCCTCTGGGCTACAGGACCTGGCACAGTGGAGGGGCAGAAGGTGTTTGGTGGGAGATGACATGCAAACAAGAGACAGCCTTGCCATAACTGTTTACCACTGTGGTATGTCTGGTGCTTCTTTAGTATCCAGCTAGCCTGCTGGGAAGGAAAGGTGTGGGGATTCAAAGGATGGGGGAATGGAGTGGGGTGGAAGGGGGGCGGAGAAGGACCTGGGCATGAGTGCACCCTGGGAAGGGAGCTGGTCCCACTCTGTCCTGTGCTAGGTGGGGCCAACATTCTAGGGGTTCTCTAGATGGGCTGAGAGGTGCTGAGGAGACACAGGCCAGGGCCAGAGAGTGCCGCTTGTATCCAGGGAGAACCAGCTTCCTGGCTCTTGCCTGGTACCGGGAGCAAGAATGAGCTTATGAGGGATGAGACAGGCTGGGGTGGGCTCTGGTGCCTGTGGCCGCCTCATCCCTCTCTCCTGGCCCTGGCTCAGCCCATTCCAAGAGCCATTCAGTCTAACAGGGAACAACTGTGTGGCCCCCCAGGGTTCCCAGACAGAGGCTTAGAGGGCTACATCGGTGTTGGGGATGACCTCCATCCACCATGCAGCTGCTTCTGACGGCTCAGGAAGATGTCAGCAGGGACCCGATCCACCCCAGGGGGATGGACAGTGCCAGTGATGTCTGAGGTCTGATTTTGTTTAGAAGCTGTGCATATTGGGTGGACGTTTCTTGGAAGAAGAGTGGGTATTTCTATTGACTGTGTCCCGCAGGATCAGTGGAGGCCAGGCCAGCACAAGGCTTGTGCTCTTGGGAAAGGGCTACTTGCAGAATACCCTATCTAAAGGGCTGACACTGACATGCAGGTGCCTTTTCCCTGCCTAGAACAGGCTCCAGAGTGAGACTGGCATCGCTCACCGGGGTAATTACTGGTTTGGGTTCGATTTCCATTCAAAACAGTAATCCCAGCCTGAGCTGGTGTCAGATCTGAAGGTTGATTATTAGTAACATTTATCAACAGCCTCTCAGCTTCAGGCAATTACAGCTAATCTGCCATTCCTGCTCCCAGCCTTGCAAAACTGCCAGTCTCTTCCCCGCCCGCCCCCTCCGCTCCCCTCCCCTCCACTCCCCTTAGCAGCCAGCCTGAGAGAGGCCAAGAGATGGGGGCCACCTCCGAGTCACTGTCACCCCCAAGTGTAGGGGGCCCATGTATGTGCCTGGCATCTCTGCTCCCCAAGAGCAATCTTCATGCTGCAGACTCTTGTAAAAGCTGAATCTGGCTCTATCAGAGCTGAGAGGAATCCCTGCAGTTTAGTGAACCCATGTCTCCTAGTGACTTGTCACATGATGATGTTTTTAATAGGGTCCCTCCTCCCTTCCAGGCCCCAGACTAGGGTGAGGCAGTGAGGCCTTTACCACAGAAAATATCTTAAAGCAGTGACTTTTAAAAATCAAAAGGAATGTGAAAACATCCACAGTGAACAAAATAAAAATTTTAGTAAAGACAGAATCCAGTGACTTCCCTGGCAGTCCAGTGATTGGGATCCCAAGCTTCCACCGCGTGGGGCCTGGGTTCAATCCCTGGTTGCAGAACTAAGACTCCACAGGCCAAAGAGCCAAAAAAAAAAAAAAAGACAGGATCTAACCATGGATAGCAGGACTTGGCCTCACTTGCCTCACTCTAATTCCAGCTTTATAGGATCCTGTCTTTGTTTACAGTTGTGATATTTTATCCAGGATATTTTTGCATTCATTTTGATTTAAATATAATTTATCTTGATCACTGGGTTTGGGAGCACCTTCTTAAATTTTGGACCTCAGGTGAGTGCCTCCTTCAGCTCACCCCCGTCCTGGCCCTGCTCTCCCACTTCCTGTTGACCCCCTCCCCGCTGCTGCCTTCAGTTCTTACTGTCCACTGCTTCAGGTAGGGGAGGTTTCAACTTATCTCTGAATGGGAGCCCCTACCATGGGCCATCCTTCCCAGTGCCCCTCCTCCACTCCATCCCTCTGGACCCTGCTTCAGCCTTCAGGCATCTCAAAGGGTACCTCGAGGTTGCCATGGTAACTGCTGTGGTAACTGCAGGACAGAACACTGCTGGTCTTGCCCCACTCCTATAATCCCGTCCAGGCAGGGCCTGCACGCCAGGCATGCAGGCGTGCCTGACAATGTCCCTGATGCATCAGTCTCAAAAGAAGTTAAAACATTGCTGGAGGTGTCTGGAGAGAATAACTCCTCCCTGGGCAGGAGTGGGTTAAGAAGGCATGTGGCTAAAGGAAGACTGTGATGACCTGTTTGTGACAGGAAAACATGGGTGCTGGCCAACCAGCCTTCTGCAGGGGGTAGATCGAATTCACTGAAGGGCTTTTGTTTTGCTGAACAGGGCCTCTGAGCCCAGGGACGCTTGTCCCCACTGCCCAGCCCTCCAGCTGTGCACAGCTTGTCTAAGCGCTAAATAAATGTTTCAGAAAGATCAATGTTGAAGGGCTGGCCAGGACACCAAATTGTATCTGGACTTGAGGCACTGTCCTGTCATGGTCCAGACCTATGCTGTCCCAGTGGGAGGTCTGAGGGTCCCAGATGAAATGCATGGGAAGTCTTCCACCCCTGCTGTTCTGCTGCAGCAGCTCCCTGCTGAGGCTCCATAGCCCTGCTGAGCTGCATGCTGTCCGGTCCCCCAGCCTGGCAGTTGGTCACCCCATGCCTGCTCTGCCACTTACTGGGCAAGTCACTCCCCCTCTGAGCCTCGGTTTCCTCTCCTGGGAAGGAATCAAGAACAGCGCCCTCCTTTCAGGGTTGTGCTCACCAGTAAAAGAGCTAATATATATAAAAGAGGTCAGAATTGGCCAAGTCCTGAGATGGATGTTGTGTGGGGCCCTGCTGGACAGAAGGAGAATCACAGGGAAGTGTGTGTCTGGGCTTAAAGGGAAGAAGTAATTGCTGACTGCAGGTGGAGGGACTGCTCTGGAAAGAATGAGCACCCTGATGCTGGCAGCATGCATGGAGGTTTTATAATCCCATGTTGGTCAGCTTAGCTTCCAAAGGGCTTCCGGCCCCAGGAGGTGTGACCCTTGAGGGATGCAGTCTATCCAGCCCCGAGGTTCCGTGACTGCTTTTGTCCGTCCTTCCCCAGTCCTCTCCTGGGGGGTTGTGCCGCTGGGCCCCACGGCCAGCCATAAAGTGAGAATGGCCTCCTTGGGGAAAGCCAACTTCACTTACAGTTGATAAGGTTTTTTCTGGTCCACATTCCTATGGACCAGTATATAAACCTGAGAGCTTGGGCAGAAAGGGGACCACGAGGGACGCTGTGCTTGAGAAAGTACAGCAAAGTGCAGCAAAGCCTGAGCCTCAGCTTTGAGATGCCCTTTGACTCTGGCTGCAAAGTTCCATTCTGCCCGAATCAGGACAGAAGACTCTGAAAGAAGCTCCTGGGATGTGGAGGGATGTGGTTTCTGGTTCCAGGTGGCCACACACGTATACTCACCCTCCTGGAAGTTGCTACGTGCAGCATGTCTGCACTCTGCATTTGTGCTGCCTTCCTGCACTGGCTTCGGAGCTTTGAGGCATGTGTCAAAGTGGAGAGAACAGCAGACTGAGAGCTGGGGAGCGCAGTTCTGACCCCTCCTCCCACTGAGCCATCAGTGACACAAAGGGCAGGGTATGAGATGCCTTCTCAGTTGACAATCTGTGTTCTATTCTCTGGGGGCCATTAGAGTTGATAGAATGGGCTCATCTTTGTACTTTCCTCCCGGGCCACTCACAGTCTCCCCACAAGTGTTTCTCTGTCTGTTTGGCAGACGTGGGGGCCAAGGGCTCTGGGATCCCATCAGGGTAGGGTCAGAAGTGCCTGGTTTTGCAACTAGGCATCATTTCCTGCTCAGGAATTTGAAGTTAAAGTCCCACTATTCCTAATTACTATTCTAAGCTCTCATTGAAAATCTGAGTATAATTTTTACAAGAGTGTGGCTGAGGATGGATAAGAAAGGGAACAACTCGAGCTGACGGTGACGTGAGCAGGAGGCAAAGAGAAGCCTGGGAGCAGAGGAGGTTAGAGGGGCTGGCAGAGGAAATCAGCTTAGATTCTGCCTTGAGGCAGAACAGGGTGCTTCTGAGGGGTTTAAGCAGGGTCAGGAGGCATGATCAGATTTGCATTTAGAATGCTCACTCTGGTGCCAGTTGGAGGATGGATTTGAGAGAAGTAAGTTGGAAGCAGACACCATCCTGATGCCGAGATCTGGGCAACAGATGAGGAGGCCCTACAGAGGATAGGGGTCCAGGCAAGAGGGAATGGGGAGCTGAGTGATGCTGGGTCAGTAACCTCAGAAGGGCTTGATGGTTGTCTGCATTGGTTGAGGAATGTGGACTGGGAAAAGAGGAAGCGACAACAGCACCTGGGGGGCTGGATGTGTCACTCACAGAGATAGAATATATAGAACAAGTGTTCAGAGCCACAGGAAGTCCCAAGCTGTGTACCTCAGTGTGAGGTTTTGCAGGACATCCAGGGGTATGTGTCCAGAGAGCAAGTAGATGAAAGGGTCTGGAGCTTAGGAGGAGGTGAACCCATGATGCAGGCATGGATGTTCTCTATGGCAGGGCTGTGGGACTTGAAGCCCTGTGAGGGGCTAAGATCACTCTGTACACTCTAGGTGGGGTGAGAGGACAAGAGGCTGAGGACACAGATTAGGAAACCTAGATCCCCCATCAGTTCCTCAAAGGCACACTGTGTGTGTCCCCCAGCACAGGGCCTGCCACTGACCCCTAGGCCAGGGCTGACCACAGAGAGGACATCAGTGCATGTGTCTGACTGTGGTTCCCCCAGATGAGGTCTTCGTCCTTAATGTACCTGGATCTGCCAGGGTTGCCATAGTAACCACAAATGTAGGGATACATGGTCTCTGTGTTGTCATGGAAACAAACACTTGCGTGTCCCTCAGTGGCACAGCTACGGAGAACTTGAGGATTCAGTCTGCTCTGAAGGGTTTGGGAGGGAGACTGTGACCAGCAGAGAGGGTTTCCATATCCTAATGAATCAGTGATGGCAGCTGTTAGCCTGACTGTTGCCACGGTGAGGAGAAAGACACCCAGGTGACTAGCTTTAGTACTGAGCTGGTGAGACAAAGCATTGCAACGGGCTTTCTGTGCAGCCTGGACAGGACCAGACCTCAAACTCACCCCACCCTCTGGCAGCCATGGGGACAAGGACCTCTTTGCTTTCTCTTTGGGTTTGCACCCTTTTGCCAAGACAGGGATTTTGTTCCCAGGAGGCACTCCCCGGCCCATGGGATCTCAGCATTCAAAGCAACACAGGAAACCTGGGCCCCTGAAACGGGGCCACCGAAGAGATCGGTAAGCTCTCAACACCCTCTCCTTTAGCCCATGGACCCCAACCCTGTGTCCACGGCACCCGCCATGACTTCCTCCCTTTGCAGTCCCAAGGCCCTCCCTTCCCCCACCACACGGGGTCCCATGGCTCTTCCCTCCCAAAATCTCAGGCTCTGGACAGGTCAATGGGGACCTTTGCGCCTCTGCTCACCCAAATCTCAGGGGAATCCTCCACCACGGGAGTGAGGCCCCTGCTCCTGGCTGCTCCACGCTCCTGCCCTCTGCCTCCACCCAGCCCCTGTGCTCCATTCCCCTGGCTTTGGTCATTATCGCCCTCCTTGTGAGCTGCCTGCCTGCTGTCCCGGGCCCCACAGAGCCAGCACCTGCCGGAAGTCCCTCCAGCTGATCCCACTTAACTCCCACCGGAAGCAGCTGGGACTGACGCCCTGGAGGAGGCCTTGATGAGCACACGGTCTGGCCAGGCCAGGGGCAGGAATGACAAGGTGAGGTACAAGGCCGTGGAGTCACCCCTGCTTTTTGTCCTCAGGAGAACAACCAGGAGGAAGTACTGGAAGGAAGGAAGGGAGATCGCTCGGTGAGCTGGCAGGGGAGGAGGGAGCACTGGCTGGGGAAAGGCCCCCACAGAAGCCTGTGCGGGGAGGGTGTGGGCAGGGGAGGGCACCTCTGCGGCCATGGACCCCATACGTGCTGGGCTACGTGCGTGGGAAATGAAGTCCGGAGGGAGGTGTGACCCCGAAGTGAAGTGTGCCCTCTCTGTGGCTGTTGTGGGCTTGGTTTGGTCCTCCTGGCCCTTCCTGTGGTCCTTTTGCCAAACTTCAGCCTGGTGATGCTGCTGAGAGGGCCTAGAGTTCTGGGCTCCACTCCCCAGCCTGTCCTGGGTCACTTGGCCAGGCGTTCCCAGACCCACACTCTCCCTGCCCTAGGCTGCCATCCCCAAGGCCTGTCTTCATAGTCCAGAGATGGGTCTTTTCTAGGACTCTTGACCAGAGCCTCCTCTGTGCCTTACTGATGGCAGGGTCCCTGGGATATATTTCCTGGCCCAGAGGACAGGCAGGAAGAGCTGCCTATGAAGGAGGGAGCTTGCCTCATAGGTGAGACCAGATGTGGGATCCTCTTCCCAGGTGCGATGTGGCTGCCGAGGGTTCCCAGAACCTGCAGAACGCATCAGGTCTTCCAGGGACCAGGCCAGAGACATAGGGGGGCATTTGGGGCTCTGGTTTGTGCCCTCTGGCATGTTGGTCCTGGGTTTCTGATGAGGTCTCTGGTGAGCTGTCCTCAAAGAGGAGCTCTGTGGAGAACCATGTGTCTATGGCCCTCTGTTCTTCTCTGCACATGGCCTAAAACCAGGTTGGCTTTTTAGCCTAAAGAAAATCTCCTGAAGAGAAAGATGGGAGGCAGGGGAGGAGACGTGGTGTATCCCTTGAGCCTACTTCAGAGGCTTCTGGGGAGGAGGAGGGGTGTAAGGATTGAACCCCAGGGGGCAGACTCTGCTGTATGACGCAAATGAGGCTCGAGGACTTCAGCTCATTTGTCTTCTGCAGCTGATGCAATTTGAGTGATGTGAGCTGATGAGGCCCCCTCTGGCACCCACCACCCATACACTGTCAAGGACACAAGAACCTCTGAGATCACCCTTTGATTAACAGCAAAACAAAGGCCTCAGGGTAGGGTCACACTGCAAGTTGACAGCAGAGTCAGGATTTGAACCCAGGCGCCCTGCTCATGGCTCTTTCTCTGCAGTGCAGGCCTGGGAGCCACTTCACTGTGTAGGAGTCAAGGGGCCTGTTAGGAGTGAGTGGTCCTTTGGTTATGACCTTTCCTCCTGTGCATGGAGGCCCTGAGCTTACTGTGGGCTATATGTCCACAGTGATGCCTGGCTGGCAGGGACTCCTGGCCATACCAGGTATGACTCTTTCTGGGGTTGGGTGCCTTGCTACTTTACCCAGGACCTCCTCCCACCGCCGCTACTCTGGCTCTTCTGTGTTGAAAGGCTCTGCCAGTATCCCTTTAAAGCTGTGTTATTCAAGATGGTGCCAACAAGCATGACATTTTGCTCCCAGTAGCCAGTCCTGTATGGGCTCGCGGGGTGGCGAGTAGATGGACGAGGGAGCCAGGCAGCCTCAGTAGTAAGGCTGATAATTGATGATAAAGCTTGATGGTCTAGCCGTGGAAGGACATAGCCAGAATAAAGGAATCTTGTCACAGCGTTTTTATTGCAGGTTCTCCCAGTCATCCTGGGAGCTTCCAAGTCCCCGAGGACATTCCTGCATACCCTAGCCTCGGAGTTTTTTGTTTTCCTCAACTCACTGACTGTCACCTTTACTTTAGGCACCCATTACTGGGATCTTATCATCACGTGAAACTGTTCCAGCTCCAAAGTCTCAGTCTCTCTGTACCTCCTGGGCATTGTCTCCCTTGGCTGCACTATCAGTTCACAGAGACCTTCAGGCTCCTGCCTCCTAGTGTTTTTCCTGACCCTGAATCAACCCTTGTTCCTATCCAGTCTGGATGCTATGACCTTGCTTCAGCTGTTTACCAGTCACCACCTGGCCCTTAGTCTCCCACACCGCCCCTAGAACATGGTAACTGACTGCCTTCTTTAGTCCTGACTTACAAGGAAGGGGGGCGGGTGGGAATCCCTTCATGAATGAACACTAGTCCAAACTCACGGTCCATAGCCTCACCTGAGCTCCCAGCAGTCCTCCGGCCTCGGCCACTGCAATGCCCCCTCAGCTGTTTCTAAGCTCTCACATAATCCCTCTATACCACAGTTTCCCCCCTCATTCCTAGCAGGCCACACGGGCTCTCTCTTTATAAAGAAAATCTGCCAGGAAGACATTTCTTTTCTTTTTTTTAAACTTTTTATTTCATATTGGCATATAGCTGATTAACAATGTTGTGATAATTTCAGGTGAACACAAAGGGACTCAGCCATACATATACCTGGATCCATTCTGCCTGCCTCCCACCCCACCCCCAGGAAGAAATTTGTTTAACCCCGCTCTGGGCAGCATTCCTGCATCCATTCCTATCCACGCCTCTGGCCCCCATCACACTGAGAGATGGGTGTTCCTCTTCCAGTTAGCCTCTCCACAAGAGATCTGGGGACCCTCCACCTTGCCTCTCCATCCAAGTTCCCCGCTCTGTTGCTTATTCCTTCTCTCCTCTGCATCTTCATTGGCCCCACTCCTCTCCTGGCTCCTTCATTTGTAACTCAGTTAAGAAATGAAACAAGTACTTTGACTTTATAGCCTCTTCTCTCTCCTGCCCTCTCAGCCAAGCCTATTAAAATCAAAGTCAGTGTTTATTATCTCCACTTCCCCACCTGCTGCTGATTAATCTGCTACAACCTGGCTTCTGCCCCCATTTCACCACCGGAGCTTCTCATCCTGTGTCTCCAGTGGGTCTTGCTATAAATCCCCCTGAAGCCTTTCCATGCCTAGTTGACCTCTCAGCTGCATTTGATAGAACGGAACGTGCTCTGCCTTTAGAAGCTCTCTTCCTTGCATGCCATGACCACACACACTCCTTTTCTGCCTGCCATCCTGATAAATATTTCTCAGTTTTCTTCATGAGATTTCCTTCTGTTCATCCTGGAAATGCTGATGTGGTCCAGGAGTCTGTCCTGGTCTCTTTTCTCCCATAAACTTGTTCCTGGTGGTCTCATGGATTACCCTGGCTTCAGCCTCATCTCTCACTGATGACTAGAGCTGCTCTTCACACCTTTCTCCTTAATTTTACTTTTTCGTTCTATAAGTTTTTGCTTCATGTGTATTGAAGCTTTCTTTATAGGTACATAAACATTTAAGATTGCTATGTCCTCTCAAGAACTTAACCCCTTCATCAGTAAGAAATGTCCTTCTTTATCGATGGCAGTACTTGTTCTGAAGTTCCATTGGTCTGATGCTAATCTAGTCACCCCAGCTTTCTGTTGACTAGTGTTTGCATGGTGTATCATTTTCCATCCTTTTACTTTTAACCCTCTGACTTTAAAGCGGGTTTTTTTTTTAGGAATTACATCATTGTGTCATTTTTGTCCAGTCTGATAAATCTGACTTTTTAATTGGAATATTTAGAACATTTACATTCACTGTTACCATAATATGGTTGAATTTAAATCCACCGTCTTGCTCTCAGTGTTCTATTTGTCACACTTGTTCTTTTTTCTTCTCCTACTTTCTTTGAGATTGGATGTCTCTCATGATTCAATTTTATCTCTATTCTTAGCTTATTAGTTGTAACACATTTTTGTTCGTTTTTCTTAGTGGTTGCTCTGTTGTTGTCCAGTCACTCAGTCGTGTCTGACTCTTTGCAACCCCATGGACTGCAGCACGCCAGACCTCCCTGTCCTCTGTCTCCCGGAGTTTCTCACACTTGTGTTCATTGAGTCAGTGATGCTATCCAACCATCTCATCCTCTGTCTCCCCCTTCTCCTCCTGACTTCAGTCTTTCCCAGCATCAGGGGCTTTTCCAGTGAGTTGGCTCTTTGCGTCAGGTGGCCAAAGTATTGGAGTTTCAACTTCAGCACCAATGAATTCCAATGAGTATTCAGGGTGGATCTCCTTTAGGATTGACTGGTTTGATCTCTTGCTATCCAAGAGACTCTCAGGAGTCTTCTCCAGCACCACAATTTGAAAGCATCAGTTCTTCAGTGCTCAGCCTTCCTTTATGGTCCAACTCTCACATCCCTAAGTGGCTACTGGAAAAAGCTTAACTTTGATTAAACTGACCTTTGTCGGCAAAGTGATATCTCGCTTTTTAATATCCTGTCTAGGTTTGTCGTAGCTTTCCTTCAAAGGAGAAAGCTTTCTCTAGAGTTTACAATATACACCTTATACTTGTCATAAGTGAAGTGAAGTCGCTCAGTCGTGTCCGACTCTTTGTGACCCCATGGACTGTAGCCTACCAGGCTCCTCCGTCCATGGGGTTTTCTAGGCAAGGGTACTGGAGTGGGGTGCCATTGCCTTCTTTTGTCATAGTCTACCTTAAAATGTTACAGTACTTCATGAATATCATAAGAAACTTGCTACAGTATACTTTAGGTCCCCTTTCTTGTCTTTTGGGCTGCTGTTGTCATGCATTTTGCTTTTACTTATAAACCCAACTATCAGTTTATTATATTTGCTTTAAACAGTGAATTATCTTTAAAAAACAACTTCTGGGGGATATAACTTACATACCGTATAATTCACCTGTTTATAGTGTACAATTCAATGTGTTTTAAGTTGTGCAACCAACACTACAATCAATTTTAGAACATTTCCGTTTACCCCATCTCCCCAGAAAACTCATGCCCGTTAGTAGTCGTTCCTCTTCCCTCTAGCCACACACAACTAGCCTTTCCCCTAGCCTTGCACAACTGCTGATTTACCTTCTGTCTTTGTAGATTTGCCTATTGGGGATATTTCATATAAATGGAATCATAAGTGGCCTTTTGTGACTGGCTTCTTTCAAACATATCACAGTGTGTTCAAGGTTCATCCGTGTCGTATCATGTCTCAATACTGCATTTCTTTTCATTGCCAAATGCTATTCTGTTATCTGGATTTACTACATTTGTTTATCCATTCATTGGTTGATGGACATTCACATTTTTCCACTTTTTAGCTATTATGAATGATGCTGCTGTGAATATTTGCAGACATGCTTCATTTCTCTTGGGTGCATGCCTAGAAGTAGAACTTCTGGAAGACTATATGTTCCACCTTTTGAGCAACTGCCAGGCTATTTTCCAAAGTGGCTGGACCAATTCACATTCCCACCAGCGGTGTATGTATAAGAGATATAGTTTCTCCACTTTCTTGCCAATACATGTTTTAGCTGTGGTATTGACTAAATAATCATCCTAGTGAGTCTAAAGTGGTATCTCATTGTGGTTTTGACTTATCTCTCCCTAATGACTAATAATGAGTGATAATGTGCCCATAGGCCATTTGTGTGTCTTCCTTGGAAAAATGCCTATTAAAATCCTTTGCTCATTTCTAAATGGACTATTTGTCTTGTTACTGAGTTGTAAACCTTTTTGCATTTTAGATGAAAATCCTTAATCAGATAATGATTTGCAAATATTTTATGTCATTCTTCGGGTTGCTTTTCACTTTATTAATGGTGCCTTTACAACACAAAAGTTTTGAATTTTGATGAAGTCTAATTTATCTGTTGTTTTGTTGTTGTTGCTTGTGCTTTTGGCGTCGTATCTAATTGCTTAATATAAGGTCACAAAGATTTATGTTTTCCTCTGAGAATTTTATAGTTTTAGCTCTTACACTAAGGTCTTTCATTAATTTTGAGTTAGTTTTTGTATATAGTGTGCGGTAGAGGGGTCCCAGGTTTTTCTCATTTTGGATATTTAGTTTTTCCCAGTATCATGTGCTGAAAAACACTAATTTTTCTGCTATTGAGCAGTCTTGGCATCCTTGCCAAAAATCAACTGACTGTAAATGTGAGTTTATTTCTGGACTCTCAGTTCTACTGTGTTGATTTATGAGTCTGACCTTATACAGTCTCGATTACTGTGGTTTCATAGTAAGTTTTGAAATTAGGAAGTATGAGCTCTCCAAATTTGTCTTTTTTCAAAATTGTTTTGGCTCTGTGCTGGGTCCCTTGAATTTCTGTATGAACTTTAGGACCAACTTGTTAATTTCTGAAAAGAAACCAGCTGGTATTTTGATTGGGGATTGTGTTGAATTTGTAGGTCAATTTGAGGAGTATTGCTATCTTAACAACACTGAATCTTCTGATCCATAAACACAGGATATCTTTAATTTATTTAGGTCTTCTTTAATCTCTTTGAAAGAAGTTTGTGGTTTTCAATGAACAATCTATACTTGTTTTTAAAAAATTCATTCTTAACTATTTTTGATGCTTTTGTAAATTGAGTAATTCTTAATTTCATTTTTTGGATTGTTCACTGTAAGTGTATAGAAGTGTTACAAATTTTGTATATTGGTCTTATATCCTGCAAATTTGCTGAACTTGTTTATTAGTTCTAATGGTTTTTAGTAGATCCCTTAGATTTTCTTTATATAAAGTCATGTCATCTATCAATAGAGATAATTTTACTTCTTCCTTTCTAATCTGGAGCCTTTATTTCATTTTCTTGCCTATTCATCTTGGCTAGAACCTCCAGTACAGTGTTGAATAGATTTGTTTTGATCCTATTGGGAATGCATTCAGCCTTTTACTTTTATGTATGATGTTAGTTTTGGTTTTCATAAGATGCTCCTTGTCAGATTGAGGAAATCCTCTGCCGTTTTTTTCTTTGTTCCTGTTTGCAGTATCTGCCCCCCCCCCCTCCCCCACATCCATTTTTCTGGCTGCTTATAGGATTTTCTCTTTATCCTTGGCTTTCAATAGTTTGATTATGAAGTATCTTGGTATAGTCTTTTTCATGTTCTGCTTGAGGTCTTACTACCATGCTGTGTAGCTCTGCTAAGAACGTCCCATTCTCTCATCCATTTAAAAAATGGTTTATATACTTTACTGCTGTTCGATTACAAGCTCCATGAAGGCAGGAGCTATGTCTGTTTTTTTTTCACTGTCTGTCCTCAGCCTATAGTGCATGTACACAGTAAGCACTCAATAAACGTTGACTGGACAATAATAACCAAAATTTCCTGAGAACTTACACAGTGCTAAGCCATTTACATATATTAACTCATAAAAAGTTGCAACTACCCTATGAGGTAGGTACTGTTGTCATTCACAATAAGAGGTGAAGACACTGGGACACAGTGGTTAAGTAAATTGGTCTAGGTCACATTGTCATATAAGTAGTGAGGCAAGCTTTCAAAGGGGTGTGCCCTTAATCACTGAATGAATGAATGAATATTTTGATATATAGTGTCTACAAAAGGGGACCACAATAGGGAAAGGTGTAGTTCCTAAAACAATCATCAGAACCTCAGACTTCCCATAATTTTGAGTATCCATACACAATGTTAAATAATGTCGCTCTATATTATATATGTATAACATTAAATATTCAATTAAATGTAATAATTCTGTAAGTATTAAGTGTTAAGTAATGCTCACATATAGTATATATCATCACTATTAACATCATGATCTTACTGCCTGACAGGGTTTGTGTTAAGTGTTTTATATAAATTGCTTTATTTAATATTCACAATTCAGTGAAATTGGTGTTAGAATCCCTGTGGTATATCTAAGGCTCAGAAAGGTCAAGCCCAAGGTCACAGAGCTTATCACAAAGCCAGATTTGAGCCCCTGGCTATTTGACGCCGTATCTGTGCTCTTAAGGCCTTTGCTGTACTCCCCTCTCCAGCCTGGCTGAAGCAGGGGCTGTCTTGGGCTTGCCAAGCTCTCGCTGTTCCAGGAAACTCCCAAATCCCAGGGCTTGGTCCCCACTTCACAGCACTATCCAAGGGGAATACCTGTGCCCCAGGCAGTTCATCCCAGCCCCTGTCCAGTAGGGAGAGATGACACTTCGTCAGTTCAGACACTGTGGTGGGTCGTCCTAGTCCCTTAGAACCTGAGGGGTGCCATATTGGAACCCATCCTAGACCAACTAAATCAGAACCTCAGGGAGGAGGTACAGGAATCTGAATTTTTAAACAGCTCCCCAGGTGACTTTGATGTCTAGACTGATTTGGGAACCACTAGCCCAGGCTCAGGAAAGAGGAAATAGATACTCCTTAGGAAAAGAAGTGGGGGTTCTTTCCCAGACCAACTTTACACTACCTTTTAGAAATAGTGGCCTCATGTGGTGTGAACATATATTGGAAAATAATATTAGAAAACCTTGTAGTAAATTTGGAATACATAAAACAATATAAAGAAGAAACATAAGATTACCTATAATCCTAACACCTAGAGGCAAGTCCTGTTAACATTTTGATTTATTTCTCTTTTTAAACTTTTTTTTAAAGTGTATATTCGTACACATAAAAATGCACAACTATTAGGGACACAGCTTATAATGAATTTTCACAGCTGAACACAGTTATGTTAACAAAACCCAGACCAAGGAACAAAACATCAAGAGCACTCAAGAAACTCCCTTTGAACTCCTTTCTGGTAACTTCTCCCTCCAAAGTAATTAACAGTGAAAGTCACTCAGTCGTGTCTGACTCTGCGATCCCATGGACTATACAGTTCATGGAATTCTCCAGGCCAGAATACTAGAGTGGGTAGCCTTTCCCTTCTCCAGGGGATCTTCCCAACCCAGGGATCGAACCTAGGTCTCCTGCATTGCAGGTGGGTTCTTTACCAGTTGAACCACCAGGGAAGCTCAAAGCAGTTAAACCGAGTTCTAACATTACTAGTTAATTTTGCCTATTGTTGTTCAGTCATCAAGTTGTGTCTGACTCCTTGCGACCCCATGGACTGTAGCACACCAGGCCTCCTTGTCCCTCATCCGCAGTTTGCTCAAACTCATGTCCATTGGATCAGTAATGCAATCCAATAATCTCATCCTCTGTTGCTCTCTTCTCCTTCTGCCTTCAATTTTTCCCAGCATCTGTATTCTTGCCGTGAGAACCCCATTAATTGTATAATTTTGCCTATGATTGATATTTAAATAAATGGATAATTTCTTATCTCCTCTTTGAGTCTGGCTTATTTTGCTGATGTTATATTTGTGAGCTTCTTCTGTGTTAAGAATGTATTTTGTTGCTAAGTCACTTCAGTCGTGTCCGACTCTTCGACCCTATAGATGGCAGCCCACCAGGCTCCCCCGTCCCTGGGATTCTCCAGGCAAGAACACTGGAGTGGGTTGCCATTTCCTTCTCCAGTGCATGAAAGTGAAAAGTGAAAGGGAAATCGCTCAGTTGTGTCCGACTCTTCGTGACCCCATGGACTGTAGCCCACCAGGCTCCTCCGTCCGTGGGATTTTCCAGGCAAGAGTACTGGAGTGGGGTGCCATCGCCTTCTCTAGTAGTTCATTTATTGCTTCTGTATAGTATTTGTGTGACTGTAGCACGGTTTATATGTCCATTTTAATGTTGATGGCATTTAGGGAGTTGAAAGCGTTTGGCAACTGTGACTAGGGCTGTTATGAACTTCTTGTACCTTTCTCTTGCCGCACATGTGTTTGCACGTCTGTGAAGTATGTACCTAGGCGTGGAATTGCTGAGTTTTACATTCAGCTCTAGCAGATACTGCCCAAGTTTTCCAAAATGGCGCTACAAATGCACCTTTGCCAGCAGTATATGAGTTCTGCTTGTGCCACATCCTCACCAAATCTGTCTTTTATTTTAGCCATCCCGGTGAGTGCATAGTGTGTGACATTGGGGTTTTCCTTTGCATTTCCTTGGTAAATACTGAAGTTGAGCATCTTTTCCTTCATGGTTTTTGGTTTTGGGGGCTGCAATATGCAGCTTATGGGATCTTAATTCCCTGACCAGGGGTTGAATCTGGGCCCATAGCAATGAAAGCACTGTGTCCTAACCACTGGACCATCAGGGAATCCCCACCCTTCATGTATTTCTTTTTAATCTTTTACTCTGTGTTCACCTCTGGCAACCCTTAGTTCATTTAAAAAGAAAAACAGAAAAAGATAGACACCCCAAACCATAAAACAAAAGAAAAATCTGATAAAGTTAAATAAAAACCAGAGTAAAGTACTATGTTGTTTTCCCCTTCAGTGAAGTCTGTCAATTAAAAATAAACACTGTCTGACTTTCAGACCTTAAAGGAAATATATGCTTTGCTGTTGTTACATCTCTTAGCTCTTTCTTCCTGTGCTTCTCTCAACCACTTAATTTTCACTTGCTTTACTGGCAGCATTTGTATCTTTGGGAGTGGGGGATGCAATTTTATAAACTTTGCACTAATATTCTTCAAAGAAAAGCTATTGTGACAAAGGAGAAACTTAAATTCAGGCTGAGAGAGGGAAGCCTTGCGTAGCCAATGCCCAGAACAAGTTACTGTCATTCCCCTGGGAACAGTAGAAGCTTTGCAGAGTGAAGTAGAAGTCAAACTGTGGACACAGCAGAGCAAATTCTAGAAATAAGGTTGTTTTGTGTTGCTATGCAGAAATTGTTTGTTAATTGAAAAATGGATTTAAGTTTTCTTTAGATGCTTTAGGGGGAAAAATCTTCCTGGGCATTATCTGAAAAAATATACAGATTGAATTTATCCACAAGACAATTATATATGTTCGTGTGTGCAGATATCCTTTTCACAAAGTTGTGTAGACTAACATCTAAAGTTTTCTTGTAGCATGTCTTCCCATATCATTTAACACTTAAAACTTTTAGTGTCTCTAGAATAGCTTTTTTAATAGACTTACTGAAACTTATTTAATCACTCTCCTGTTTTGGTTATTTCAATAGTTTCTAAATTCTCAATGATGAACGTCCTTATTGTAAATTTCCATGCTCACTTAGATTACTTTCTTAGAATAGCTTCAGAGAAGCGAAATTAATGGCTCAGAGTGAATGTCTTTAACGGTCTCTGATACATCAGTGTGAGACATTTCTTATGGAAAGAGCATCATTCAGAAATATATGACAGTAGATGACCCGCCACCCCCTTGGATGTCCACCAGCTTTGCACTCGCTTCAGTCACAGTGTCTCTTGCCATATGAGAAGACTGCTGTTTCAAACCTTGTAAAATCTGTTTGGCTTCTGGATTTAGGAACTTGCTTAGAGCAGCTCCTCTACTCTCTACACATGATTAGAACACTATTGTCTAATATTTTTTCCTTGTAGAAATGTTTTCCTTTTTACATAAACCTTAGTCCATCTGTTATTTTTTTTTATGTCTGATATGAAGTAGGGATACACTATTTTCCCCCAGATAGCAAATTGATCTCTAAACCATTTGGCAAATAGTACAACATTTATTCAGTCTTTTGAAAGGCCATCTTTATCATAAACCAATTTCCTCTATGGACGTGGGTCTCTTTCCACACTGCATCAGTCTGTTTGGTCATTCTCTAGCCAGTACCATTATTTTGGTTATTTCAGAGTTTTAATACAGTTTGAGAACTGGTATGACAAGTCCCTTCTTATTATTGTTCTTTTATAAATTTTTCTTGGATATCTTGGGGATATTGGCTTATTTTTTCCAGTTGACTTTTGGGATATATTTGTTCAATTAAAAAAATTCGACTGCATTTGTGATTAGAATGGCATCAAACCTATATATTCATTTGTAGACATGAATACCAAAATTATAATACCAGACAGGAACAGAGGATTCATCTCCTTAAATCAGGAGTGTTTGTATAGGTAAGATTTCTTGTGTTTTTTTAGAATTTTAGTATGTTTTCATGTATATGTGAGACATTTCTTATGAAGTTTTCATGGATATGTGAATAGGCTAGAATATCTTGTTTTATATTTATAACTAGATGTTTCTGATATGTAAGATAATTATGTAAGTCAGTGTGTCAGAACTGGAGTAGGTGTGTCAGAACTGAAGGATCAGGGTGTAGCCTCATCCTCACTGAGCCCAGGGGACCCTGAGGCCTGAGGGGTAGGGTCTTGCCTCTGGTCATAAGGTGAATCTGGAGCCCAGGAGTAGATTCCCAGTCTGTGTCCCCTAGAAACCTCCTAAGTTAGATGGAGAGAAGGGCTCATTGTAACTCAGTAATCAGGGAGCCAACTACTGTTGCCATGGAAACCTAGAGGCTTCATCTTCTGGGACGACCAGGATGTAGAGTCTAGAGAGAACAGACTGCATTAGGATGGGACCAGTCTAGGGTGTGTGTCTGCGTGTGTGTGTGTGTGTGTGCGTGTGTGTGTGTGTGTGTATGTATGTATGAGAGAGAGGGGTGGGGAGAGAGAAAGGGAGGGAAACACTTTTTAAAGAGAGACGTACCCACTTCATCATTGTCTACTAAGGTCTGGTGCCGTACTCTAGGTTGACACTGGGTGGTGCTGTAAGAAGGGGTGTCCAAAGCTGCTCTTAGAGTGAGCTGGAAGCACTCTAGGCAGAAGTGCTAGCATCTACCCATCATAGGACCTGGAGTCCAGCTGGCATCTGCTGGACACTGGTTCTTCCTCCCTCAAGGCCCAAAGGGAGGCCCCCACCCAGGCCACACAGACCCTGGGATGACGACAGAAGAGACTGACCTCTCACCCCAAGACTCATCTCCATTGATAATGGGCCAGGTGGCAAGGACAGTGCTGGAGTTCACAGGGTATGGTCAGGAGAAGTGGACAGGGCCTGACCTTCAGATGGAGCTCAGGGTTGGGACAGCCAAGGCCAGCATGTGATTCTTTCACAGCCTCAGTCTGGCAAGACTCAGGAAGGGGAGGCCCGTGAGTCCTGTGAGCATCTGTGGAGTTTGTAGCTGGGAGTCCTTCCCTGCTCGCCTTGCCGCCTGCTCCTGCCCACCTGGGTCCTGAGCCTCCTGCCTTCTGATCCCTCCCCGCCAGCCCAGGAGAGCCTGAGCCCAGAACTAACTGCCCCTGAGCAAGGGCCACAGGCCCCAGGGAGGCTTTCCCCAGGCAGGCACGGGATGAGTTTCTGGAAGCAGGTGGGGTGTCTTCATTTGGGAGGTGAGGTGCTGGGGAGAGAGGAAGGAGGTGGGCTGCTACAGCCACCCGTGGTGCCCGAGGCTGGGTCTAAAGGACCCAGAAGTGTTGAGCGAGCAGCGCTTGTCCATCCCTTCCCTGTCCCACCTCGTCCCTGTGCCCCAAGGAGGCCTGACCTCCAGGAATGGAGCTGTGATCCCAGGGAGGCTCCCTCCAGCTTTCCCACCCCTTGATGTCAGGGTCACCCTCATGATTGACCCAGGAGGTGGGCTTAGAGTTCTGGCAGGGGTTGGGGGGAGTCTCCTGCCTTGAAATGTGGGGGTGATATGAGGATGCCTGAAGTATGAGCTCTGTGTGTGGGGTGGCCGGTGTAAGTGCCTGTGCTAAGTGATCATGAAAAGAGATGAGGCAGGTGATGGTGTACATGTGTGCATGGTGTGTGTGTGTGTGTGTGCGGTGGGGAAGGAAGTGTGTGTGGTGTGTCTGGAACGGTGGAGGTATGTGATGAGCTAGTATGGTATCCATTGATGTGTGAAATGCCTTGAGTGGGAAGCTGACAGGTCTTTGTTGGAGGGTATGCGCGTATGAAGTACGTGAAGGAATTTCAAGTACATATGCGTGTGTGGGTATTGTGTGTGACAGTTGGGTGTATGGATAGTGTGAAATAGAGCTGGAGGCAAAGTATGTTTGTGGAGTGTCCGAGGTGGCGTGTGGGAGGCAGCTGTACACGTGTGAGCCTGACTGTGCCAGAAGAGCTGGCATGTTAGTATATGTGGCTTGGGAGGGGGAGGGCCACATGTGGATCCAGATTGCATGCATGCATGGTGTGTCCATTAGTGTGTGTCGGAGAAGTAACGAAAATGAACTAGCATGTGAGAATGCGGAGAGTGCGTGAAGAAGGGACAGGCATTGGTGGCCATGGTCTTCCTTCTCCAAGTTGGGGAACCTGAAGCTCAGTAGGGAAATAAGCATGGCCCTATGCCTAGCAGCTCACAACCCAGACTTTTGAGGGTTGAGAGGAGACTGGCCCCTCTGGTGGCCTGGTGCTGGTGGGTTATGGCCGGTCATGTTCAGTCCCTTAGGGTTATTGTCCTGGAGCTGGCTCCCACACTCCATGAGGATCAATTGTGCAATAAAGAAAAAGTTTTGTAAGCCAGCTGCTAAATATAGCTGTTGTTGCTAAGTCCCTTCAGTCGTGTCCGACTCTGTGTGACCCCATAGACGGCAGCCCACCAGGCCCCCCCATCCCTGGGATTCTCCAGGCAAGAACACTGGAGTGGGTTGCCATTTCCTTCTCCAATGCATGAAAGTGAAAAGTGAAAGGGAAGTCGCTCAGTCGTGTCCGACTCTTAGCGACCCCATGGACTGCAGCCCACCAGGCTCCTCTGTCCGTGGGATTTTCCAGGCAAGAGTACTGGAGTGGGGTGCCATTGCCTTTTCCGAATATAGCTGTTATTGAAACTTAAATAATATAAATGTAAAGTTAAATTATGTTTTTTAAAAAAAGGTGATAAATACTCAAAACTCCCCACTTTGTAAGTTTTTTTCCAACGCTGGACTGCATCTTCAGTCCAGCCACTCTTACGGCTGGTCTTGTTGTGAGGCACTGCCTTGCATCTGTTCCTCACTCCACATTCAATCATGTCTCAATGCAAGGATTCCTTCCCCAGAAGTCAACAGATGCTACAAGTTAAGACTTGATTTTTGCTTTTGTTGATGGTCTAGACTTCAGAAAGGGACGGAAAACAGTTTTATGAATGCAGATCAGATTTTCAAGTTTGAAATGTCTGTGGCTGCTTCATTGTCAACAGCACTAACTATTGAACAATTTTTTTTTTTTTAAGAATTCAAAAGCTGTTTACCAATTCAGCAAAGAAGCCACTCAAATCACTGGTGAATGGCTGACGTTTTGACACGTCTTTGTTGTTTCACTTTCATCTTACTTTTTAAACAAAATCATCAACCAACATGTGCATCAGAACTATACCATCTGCCACTGTAATCATAGGTTGGCTCCAGCTAAAGGGGAAAGCAGAAATCAACGAATGCGAACACAGGTATACCTGTGGCGGATTCATTTTGATATTTGGCAAAACTAATACAATATTGTAAAGTTTAAAAATAAAATTAAAAAAAAAGAAATCAATGAATGCATTAATTGGGGGACAATCAACTGGCTATATGGAATTTTTATTTGTAAATTATGTGCTGTACATCCTTTATATCAGCAAAATTTATGATAAACTTATGTATGTAGGCATGCAGACATTTTCTGGAGACCCGGGTGTTAAGCATCACTGGAGCTCTCAGTAGGTCCTACCCCCTCCACACACGTCTCCCTTATGGCACACGGGATGAGGGGAAGAGTGCAGGTGCAACCTCAGAGACACTGGGAGCTGCTTCTCAGATTTCCAGACAAGCTGGAGCAGCTCACCAGCTCAGCTGTGACCTCCTCCTGCTCCTGGGCTTTGGGGCTCACCTGGTAGCCCCATTTATTCAGCAATAGCTACCCAAGCCCCTTCTCTGCCAGGTGCTGGGCATTCCCAAGGAAGAGGAGGACATGGTCCCTGCCTACATGGAACTTACAGCCCAGAGGAGGAGACACCCAGTCCCAGCTAGCCACCCCCTTGAGAGCATAGGGCAGAAAGGAGACCCCTCACCCAGCTGGAGAAGGAGGGAAGCCGGGACAAGAGCAGCTGGCCTGATACAGACGCTTCTCAGTACTGGGTGCACAGTACCCATGGGCTCTCTGTTAAACAGGCAGAGACTCTTTCAGTAGGTCTGGGCAATCTGGTGCCCAGGAGTCTGCAGTGTGCTTGGGTGTGGCATGACCCTCAGGCTACACTTGGAGAAGTCTTGATCTGGGGAGAGAAGAGGGTGCATGCAGAGGCAGAGGGATGAGAAAGATGAAGTCATGCTGGGAAATCTGGAATGAGACTTGATGGGGGCAGAGGAGGGGAGAGGGGGCTGGAGCAAAGTGGAGGTGGGCCAGCCTGGAGGGGAGGGCGGGGAGAAGCAGGAGGCAGAGGGAGCCGCTCACATAGCCTCACAAGGGGTTTGGATTCTGTCCTTCGGAATGAGGGGCTGTTGAAAGATCCTGGTTAGCAGAGAGGCGACTTGCTCAGGTTGACTTTGGAAAAGTATGGTGCCCTTAGAGCTGGCAGGACTGGAGGTCCTGGATTCTGGAAGGAGGCTGGAGTCACGTGAGGCCTAAACCCAGAAAGAGGCATGGGGGACAGAGGAGAGGGACCTATAGGAGGGCCTTGAAGGTTGAACTCACAGGGCTAGGTGAAAGACAGATGAGTTAGGGTGGCATCTATGTGTTTGGGGGTGAATGGGTAGATGGCAGGGCCATTCATGGTGCCAGAAAACACAGGAGGAGGAGCAGGTCTGGAGTGAGATGAATTCAGTTTTGAACCTGGAGAGCTGGGGTGCTTCTGGAGGGACCCCAAGACACTTGGAGCTCAGGGGAACCTGCAGGATATAGATTTGGAGCCCCAGAAGGTAGATGGGGGCCTGGGGTGGGATTGGAGAGGTTCCCTGGGAGAACACACAATGAGAAGAGCCTCAGAACAGGTCCAGAACAGAACAAATCCAGTCCTGAAGGGCCAGGAGCTCAGGTGCCTGACTTGGCCTTATTTCTGGAAGAGGTGGCCCAGACTCCGGTCCCTCCATTCAAGAGAGCCAGAGAGGGGGCTGGAGGAGGCTAGAGTAGTTCAGAACCATGGGCGGGCAGCTGCCTTCCACAAGAGCAGGAGGTCACAGCACTTAGGAGTCTCAGGGTCTCAGTTCTAGCTCCAGTCCTGGTTCTGCTGCCAACTTGCTGTATGACCTTTGACAAATCACTACCCACTCTGGGCCTCAGCTTCTTTATTTGAAAGTGGGAAGGTTGGACCAGACCAGTGGTTTTCACATGACATTTGAAGCCCCAGAGTCACCCAGAACTAACTCTAGGGCATCCTTGGAGTGGGAGGGAGAGGCTGAGGGTGAGGCACTCCAGCCCCTGGCCTCCCCCCGCTTCGTCCAGAGCCACCAGAGCTTTTATAGTCTCTGCGTTGGTTTCCACCTGGAACCACTGGGTCAGAGAATCCCAAGTCTGTGAAGCCTTATCCACACAGACACTGTGGAGACTGAAGGGTAATAAAACACGATGAGGAAACGAAATAGCCTCACTCAGATACTGTGTGAGCCTTGATGCCTGTTGTCCCATGTAGCGCAATTGTGGTCATGCCCATGCTTACCCAAGACTCTGCGTGGCTGTGGGCAATTTCAGCAGCTCAGCTTGCTCCCTCCTCCTGGCTGGTGGGTCACCAGCCTCAACCATCAGTGCCCCACCTCCATAGGGGTCTGTGTGACACCAGCCCTTCCCCACAGTTTCTGCGGACAACACAGTGTGAGGTTGGTTGTGAAGCGCCAAAGGGATTCTCTGAACAGGATGGAGAACACTTGGGTTCTTCCTAAAGTCTGGTCTCCATGATGATGCCCACTGAGTGCTGGAGACCTCCACTGGTTAAGACTTCCCCACCTCACCCAGCTGTCCCCCAATGCCCCTCAAAGCTAGGCACTGTCAGCAAACTGGAGGGAGGCTGGGCCTAGACCTGTGTGCAGGAGGGAGATGAGTGGAGACAGGAGCAGAAATGGCCTTAACAGTGCCCCCTAGGGAAAACCCAGACCCTTCAAACCTGTTTGCGCTCACAACCCAAGAAGCCCATGCCTGGCTTCCCTCTCTCCAGGCAGGGCCCCTGAGCTGTGGAAGGCCCCTGCCCACACCCTGGCTCTGGGATCCTGCCATGAGGTGGTCATCTGGGAGGGGCCAGCATTCATGCCTGTTTGCCCCTTGTTTCTTCAGCCCAAGTTCATGGCCCAGCATGTACCGCCCTCCCATTGCTGGGAAGGTGGTACTGCCCCTGCCCCTACCTCCTAAGGCATCCAGATGGCCCAGACCAGGCCACATTGGACCCCAGGATCCCAGGCTTGAAGGCTGTGCCTTTGGGGAGTTCCAGGGTCCCCAGGTCTCTTGCTACCTTGGGAACAGTTTGGAGGGAGAGCTCAGCAGAAGTGGCCTCCTCCCTGTCACCCTCTCAGTGTCCTAGCTAGGGCTCAGAAGCTTGCTCCAGGACCCCTGGGATGAGCCCCCCACCCCTCCCTTTTCCCTCCCCTGCTTTCTCGGTTCCCAGGACCATGGAGGCCACTTCAGCAGTTGTCATTTGGCAGGGTGGTTGGATGGAGGTGGGGTGACGACTCTTGGTGTTTCTGACAACAGGCTGGGGGACTCAAGCACCAATGTGAAGCTGAAGAGAGTCGTGGAGACAGGGGGCAGTGAGACCGAGTCTGCCCAGGCCACGCCCGTGGCCGGGGTGTGGCCCTGGGCCTGGGGAGGGTCACTGTTTGAGAGGAGGACGCAGCTTTATAAAATGACTCCGTAAGTATGGACTGGGTGGGTGGGGCCGTAGGCCCCTCTGCCCCACCCTGGGATGTGGGAGTGGACCAGGAGCAGCTGCAGCTGCTATGGGGCAACCCAGATAGCTGGGGGGCTGCCAGTGTCAGGGATGTGCAATGCTGGGGCCAAGGCAGGGGGTGGGGAACTAGTCTGTGGACAGCTAAGGAGCCTAGTTCCCATTTCAGGGGCCTGTGGAGGACCTTCTGAGATGTCCTAGGCTACTGCGCTAGGGCTTTCCCTTGAGGGTCGTGTGGAGGTGGGGAGGTTATGGTCTCTGCCGTGACTGCTGACTGCAAGCTGGCCTTTGGTCCAGATAAGAGCCACGAGAACCCAGGAGCCCAGGAAGACAGGCCCGTGACTTCTTTCTTAGGCATGAGAGGCGCTAGGACAGTGATTTGCCTCATACAGGCCTGTGGAGAGTTTATACATGTTCCCAGGCCTTTTATACATGTTCCCAGGCCCCACTCCCACAGAGTATTGGTTGGGGCCCAGGAGTCTAGTTCTTGAAAGCCCCTCAGGTGATTCTGATGGAGCTCTGTGGCTGGGTGAGGACTCATACACGGGCCCAGTCCTACCATAGGCAGGCCCCTGCCCACAGTGCCACCCGTAGATACTCAGGCTTTGACTCTTGGAGACGTTCTGGTCACCCAGAATCTCACGTGAAGGGTGGAAGACCTCTTCGGGAGCCTCTTCCTGAGGCCCAGAGGAGAAAGAATGGTGCATATGGTGGGCCCGTGAGGGAGAAAGACTGAGGAAGAGAAGGATGAAGCCTGAAAGAATGGGGCTCCTGCACCTGAGTGTCCGGGGCCTCGCGCCCAGGCTTGTGGTCCTCATAGCCTGCTCAGGGCCCAGGGCACCCAGGTCCACACCAGCCCCCGCACTGCCCCCATCCCCAGCCTGACTCCCCCGCCCCATCCGGTCCCGTGAGCCTGACTCCTTCAGCAGAGAAACTGGAGAATAGAGGTTCGAGAGAGCTTGTCTTGGAAGGCGAGCATGCCCGAGGATCATTATGGAATTTTGTCAGTAGAGTTCAATTTTAGTATTTTTAATGTCTTTTGGAAAATGACCTTTAAAAGCTCTCCTGATTAACGTGAAGGTTACTGACTTCACTGAATCAAGGTGAAAGTAACACAAAGTAACTAACTGGATGTTTGCATGGTAGAGCTGGAGTCTGAGGTGCTGTGAGCTAGGTCGCCTCCCATCTGGCCTGCCCAGGGCTGCACCTTCATTTCCCTGACCCCAGGCACGTCCACACCTCCTGGCTGCGGAGCCTCTGAGCTGCTCACCCGACCCAGTTTGCTGAGTCACTTCCCAAGGGCTGAACCTTTGGGCCCTTTCCAATTTCTTGCTATTATAAATATCACTGCTATGAATATCTCTGTACAAATTACTTTCTTAGTATTTTACTGGGAAGCAATCCCTGAGCGGAATCACTGGGTCAAAGGATGTGCACAATTTTATAGTTCTTGTCACATATTACTAGATAGTTCTCTGGAAATATTGAACCCGTTTACCATGATGCCTATTATGTGTGGCCAGTCTACACAGCCCTCCAGTAGTAAGATTCATTGTTTTTATTTGTTTGGAGATGTTTTGTTTTTTATTTTTAAAATTTATTGAAGTATAGAGTTCATTTACAATGTTGTATTATTTTCTGCTGTACCACAGAGTGATTCAGTTTTATGTACAAATATATATATTCTTTGTCATATTCTTTTCCATTATGGTCTGTTGCAAGATATTGAACATAGTTCCCTGTGTATACAGTAGGCCCATGATGTTTATCCATTCTGTGTGTGATAGTTTGCATCTGCTAATCCCAGATTCCCACACCATTCCTCCCCCACCCTCCCTCCTCCACGAGTTTGTTTTATTTTGATTTGATTTTTCCTGTCTTGCCATATTGGCTAGGAGCCATGCAGTAAAGTTGTTCCCATATGTATTCCCGAAATTATCAGTGGAGCTGAGCATTCTCTGAAGGACCCTAAGAACCTGATAGGCAGGGATTATGGTGGGATCAGTCCTGAGTCAAAGAGTTAGACTAGGGCTGAGAAATGGAAAATGCTGGTTTTCTAGACTTCGTCTTTCTGCCCCTCGCGGTAGGGCACCGGGATCCCAGTTCCACCTGCTCTGGGACTGAGCCATAGCTGCCTGCCCCAGCTGTGGCCTTCTGGCTGCCTAGATTACCACGTTGTGCTTGTGGCTGTGGTCCTGGGGTTAAACTCTGCTTGGGCTTTGTGGTCTACCTGCCTGTTGTTTGATCTCAACCACCCCTGGGGAGCTACACCAGGAGTTTGTCCACTGCCTATCAAGCCAGGGCTTTGACTGTGGCCCGCAAGGCCATCTGGGTAAGGCCAGGAACATTTGTAAGCTTTGGGCTGCCGTGCCTTGGCTGGGCTTCAGGCTTGCTGAGTTTGGGACAGTCTTAGGGAGCCTTGACCCACATCAGAGTCTAGCACTGTGGCCTGCACATGTCAGGAGGGCTCGCCAGTGACGTAAGGGGCTCTCAAGACAGAGACAGTGAGGTTCGAGGGCATAAAACCCGGTGATGGCAACTGGGTGCTGTGGTCGTTGTGGGCAGGGCCACGGGACACCCTGGGATCTCAGAGGGAACAGGCCTGAGTGAGGGAGGAGAATAAGTCCAGGCAGACCTGACTGGTGGGCAGTGGAAACTAGAGTGTGAGGCTGGCAGTCACAATGTCGAAGTACTGAGAAAATTTGAGAACGCAGTCACACGTGGACATTCAAGGGTGTCCTGGGTAGGATGGAGTTACGGGACCGTTTGTGAGCCAAGCGCATCTGGGAGTTCCTGTACCAAGGGCCTGTCTGTGTTGAAGCAGGATGCTGGGGGAGGGGAGGACACAGGGCCAGTGTGTGATACAGACAACAGGGGCCGGCCTCTTGGAGGGGAATTGGCAGAAGCTGGCCAGGATCAGTGTTCCAGCCCAGCACCTGGGTTTGGATCTGCTGAGAGAAGGCCTGGCTCATGGACGTGGAGCTGAGGGGGTGCAGCCGGGAGCCGTCCTGGGCTCTGTGTCCTCCGGCCTTTGGGCCAGAAATGAATCTCCTTTCCCTCTCATTCCTGGCCTAATGCTCATGGACCCAGGGCTTGGGTAGGGCTGGAGCAGATGATCATGGACAGGCGAGACATGGCCCCAGGACCCCCAAATGGCAACTAGACAGAGCCGAGAAGTGGTTTGGTGCAGCAGAAATGTGGATTCAGATTCGGATAACTGAGTCTGACCCTGGTGCTGTGTGTTTCTGTGTCACTTTAGTTTACCATCTCCCACCCTCCACTTCCTCTTCTGTAAAATGGGGATATTCACTATAGGGTGGTTGAATTACAGAGGAATTCAAAAGAATTGAATTAGAAAGGAATGAATGAAAGTGCTCAGCACAGATAGCTGTTGCTCAACAAATGCCAGTTTCCCTCCTTTTGCTTCTTTTAGCTTCTAGAGCTGGGCCATGTGTGTCTCAGGTGTGCTTCTGTGCTCAGCAGGAGGGCCCGGGGTGGGGGGGAGGGGAGGGGGCAGCATGTGCACTGGCAAAGCCCAGGAGCAGAGCTGGAACAGAATCTCAGCTTCTGGGTTAATCTGACCTGCGGGTTATGGTGAGTTTAGCCCAGTGGATGGTTAAATCCTGGCGAGTTCCTGAGCCTCTGTTTCCTCATCTGAAAATGGGTTTATTAACATCTCGAACCCAGAATCGCATGAGGAGTCACAATGATGCGTGGAAAGCACTCACACCAGCCATGCATATAGTAGGTCCATTCATATGTGACAGTGTGGTTTCTGTGACTGCTGACACTTCTGTGACCCCGGGGTCACAGAGAGAACAAGTATATGCATGGTGGTGAGTGCTCCAGCTGGTGCTGTGGCTAAGTAGTCTGTGGCTAACGTATTATCCTTGAGTTGGCTGAGGAGGGAGGGCACAGCCAGATGCTGCCCTGAGGCCCGGGACCTGTGGGACTCCAGGGTCCTGCCAGGGGCAAAGCGGGCTCTCAGCAGTTCTCTTTCACACCGGGAGTTCCCAGAGTGGCAGAGCCAGCAGGTCTCACCAGGATTGGGCTGAAGTCTTGCTTGGCACAGCACGGAACCACCTTTCCCCTGCAGGAGCATCACCGGAGGCAGGCAGGCAGCACAGCGAAGGAGTCAGGAGGGGCCCAGCATGGGGTCAGGACGCGGCGGGGCAGGCAGTTCCGTGCGGTCAGCTGCCTGTGCCCGAGCCCTGATCCCAGGCCTGGTCCATTGCTATGCACAGGGGACCAGGGGGTGGACTGTTCTCTGGAGGCAGGAGGACCATGTAGAGGGTCCAGACTTCTGGGAAGAGTCTGGTTGAAGCTGCCTCAGACTTCCTCCAGGACCCCTGCTCTGGGCACCACAGCCCTGGGGCAAGAGGATTCCAGGGTCCTGAGTCCCAGCCTGTCACCTGCAAGTTGGAGATCCAGGGCAAGTCTAGCCTATGTGACTGTTTGTATCCCTTTCTGGAAATGTGCTCGTTTATCAGGTGCTGTGCTTGTACTGGGCACGCAGCAGGGGCCAGAATCAGACGTGATCCCTGGTTCTGGACTCCTTGGTCTAGGAACTAGCCTGTAAATTACACCAGTAATAACTGCTGGTGTTTGAGGACTTCAGCAGTGGTTACAAAAGCACTCTGAAGGGGTGTGAAGCCACCTGCACAAGCTCTGCCCCTTTCAGGTGTGCAGTACCTGCACTTGGCAGATGGCCCTCAGTCCCTTTCCCCCCAGGACACCCCTGGACCTGTCTGGACCTGCCAGGATCCTCTGGGCAACTGTGTAGCCCATCACCTCTCTCCAGCACACACACACTCACACATGCACAGAGCCATCACCACGTGAAGATAGGACCCCTCCCTCTCTCTGTTTCTGCCCTTCATTCTGAACCTCTTACTCCAGCAGCTCCACTCTGATTTCCTGATCTGATTTCTCTGTCCTCCCAGCGTCTGGCTGCATAAGATATTGGTTTGTCGATGGCCTTACCCCACCAGTCTTACACTAACTAGGTCCTGCATCTCTGGCTCGTACCTCTGCCTCCCCCTTCCTCCAGCAAGATCCAGGAACTGTCACTCTTTATGGGGCACTTGGGAGTTAGTGCGATGAAGCTGTTGATGGGCTGTCCTTTCCCAGTTTCCCATCCTGTTCAGCCAGTGTCAAGGAGTCACAGATTCCCAGGTTTGGACCCTGTCTGCTCCTTCCTAGCTGTGTGAACTCGGGCAAGTTGCTTTACCTTTGAAACCTGTTTCCTGGTCTGTAAAATGAGAACACTGATAGTACCTCCTGTGTAGGGCTACCATAAAAACTTGGTGAGACCCCGTAGATGCGGTTTTTAGCACAGGTCCTTGCACATAGTAGATGTTTAATAAACATTAGCTTCTGTTATTCGGAGAAGGCAATGCCACCCCACTCCAGTACTCTTGCCTGGAAAATCCCATGGACGGAGGAGCCTGGTAGGCTGCAGTCCACAGGGTCACAAAGAGTCGGACACAACTGAGCGACTTCACTTTCACTTTTCACTTTCCTGCATTGGAGAAGGAAATGGCAACCCACTCCAGTGTTCTTGCCTGGAGAATTCTAGGGACGGGGGAGCCTGGTGGGCTTCTGTCTGTGGGGTCACACAGAGTCAGATACGACTGAAGCAACTTAGCAGCAGTAGCAGCTTCTGTATTACTTTGTGCCTAAGAAAATTTATGGAGTGGATAGGGACGATTATCTTTATTTATATACCCAGCAAAGAAATATTGATATGCTTTGTTCCAGCACTGCCCTAGGTAATGGGGATAATCTGGGGAGCAAAGCTGAGGAAATCCCTGCCCTGGGAGCTTTCACTCTGATGGTTTTCACCCCCACAAAATCCCCCTCTTCCGTCAGCCTCTTCTCTGCATCTTCCCCCGGGGCAACCTCTCTGCCCTCTCTCCCTCAGCCTCCTCCCTCAAGACTCCCTGAACTCATCTCCTGGCCCATCCTCTGTGTATGCTCTTCCACTTACCGAAAATGTGTGTCCTGCAGACATGCAAACCTAGCATATCTGAATTGGAACTCACATATCCAACCCCCCTCCCAAACCTCTTCTCCCACTGTGTTTCCTGTGGGGATCCCTGCCCCACCTCCAGCCATTCCTCCGTCATCTTCATTGTCATCATCACCTCTCATGGAGCACTTACTATGTCAGGCACTATTCCAAAGGCTTTCATTTATTAAATCACTTAATCTCCTGAAATCCCTAAGAAATAGTTGCAATTGTTTGCAGATAAGAAGACTGAGGCAAGACTGGTTACATGAATAGTTCAGGATTCCATGACTCTAAATGGCAGAGCCAGGATTATTAGCCAAAAAAAAAAAAAAACAAAACAAAAACCCCAAAACAAAAAATACTCCAAACACAAAAGCTTGAGGCAGCCTGGCCTCAGAAGCTGTCTCCAAAGGCTCTGCTTTCCCTCTGGTTGTGCGCCCTGACCCGAGCCCTTTCTTAGTGGGCTCACCTCAGCTGTGCCCCTCACCCTGGTCCCCTTCTCAGAAGAGGCCAGGCCCCTCTGTTCTGGGCTGTTGAAGAGCCCACTCACCTGTATCTCTGCATCCCTCTTGCCTCACCCCAGACCCTGCTCCAAGGGCTGCCTGTGATCTGCCTTACAAGCGGGACCATGTGTCTCCCCAACTTCCTATTGCTGCTAAGAGATTCAAGACCTCAGCCTGGCCCCGAATAACCTCCCCATTCATTCCATACGCCACCCACCCACCCCAGTGCTCTCCTGCCTCCCGTGTCTCCCTTACTCCTTTTCATTAAACCTCTATCCAGCCTGAGTGGTGCCTCTGCTGCAAAGCTCTGCCTGACCCTTGGCCAGACTCTACTGCCCACCCCTATGCCTCCACAACGCTGGACCCCACTGGTCCAGACCTTCACTCTGCTCAGGATTATCACTTGTTGTGTCTGTGTTCACCGGTGTCCTCCACTGCCCTGTGATTCTCATAGGATGGCACCATGTCTTACTTATCTCTGGGTGCCAGAGACTAACAGGGCTGGCTGCAGAGGGAGTCTCCATGCTCAGATGAATAGAGCCAACCTCCAGTGTCACTCAGCAGTTTGGATCAGGAAAGGTCTGAGGGTCTTTCTTTTTTTCCCATCATATCCTGCTGTAGAAACCAGAAATGGGGGATGATTTCCCATATTGTCAATCCCAGAGGAATGGCTGAGCTGGAAGGGCCAGTGGAGGTCATCTATGTTAATCCTTTATCTTTGAATTGTTGGACTGAGGCCCAGAAAGGGGAAGACCTAGTCCCAGGCCATTCATCAGTGAGAAGTTGTGACTAGAATTCAGATCCCAGCATACTTCTTTGTTTGCTGAACTGTTAGATTTTTTATTTTCTTTGCTCTTTCTCTACATAAACTTTGTGCTGTGGTAACCTCAATTCCTTCCACTGAAAATCAGCCAAAATCTCAAGGCTCTGGAATGTTTCCCTCTCCCCTTCCAGATAACTCCATGTACACTTCATTTTATACAGCTGTCATCACAAGTTTGCATTCCTGTTTTCTTGTTTAGTACTTTTGGGGTAATATTTAAGTTCTTATAGAAAATGGGGTATATTTCTTTGTTGCTTGTCTTTGTCCACTGACATTTCATGTGAGATTCCTATCTGTCAGCATGCTGTTTTAGTTGGTATTGCTTTATAATATATTTTAACATCTAGTCAGACTGGTCCTCCTCTCATTAGCCATCATTATCAGAATTTTCTTTGCTTTTCTTACTTTTCTTTGCCTCCAGATAATTTTTACCTGGGTTACCTAGGGGAATCAAGGGCAGGAAAATAGTTTATCCCAGGCTGCCCTAATCTTGGGCATCAACACAGATCAGTTGAATTGTGTGCTCAACTCACGGCTCTGAAAATGAAAAAGAGGCCCATTGATTGGATAAAATAGGCAAAAAAGGAAGTGGTGACACCAACTCCCCTTGCCACTGCCCTTTACCTCCTGTCCTGGGAGGCAGGGCAGGAGGGCCGCACGGTGATAGATGTGCTTCCTCGGGGTGGGTGTAGCTGGTGCGGGAGATCACTCGGCAACTATGGGTTTGCCTGAGACCTGGAGCCTATTGGCAGCTTCCTGTGTAGGGTGGGGAGTCGGGGGAGCAGGCCCAGCCCACACATCCTCTGAACCTGCACCGCCAGCCCTGCAGCCATCCCACCTCCTTGGCAGGGGCGCAGTCTGTCTGCACCCTGAGGTCTTTGTGCTCTGGTGCAGGAGTCTGCTTCTCACTGCCCACTCTCTCAAAGTTGGTACCTCAAAACTAACACCTCACCTCTTATTAACCAGTTACCCTTAAAAGCACTTACTTGAGGTACAGAATGGACACCTAATTTTATCAGCGACCCAACTGCTTTGTAAGACAAAACTTAGGAATCCTCTTTGTTAAAAAAAATTTCATTTTATGTCAGAGTATCAGTTCAATTCAGTCGTTCAGTCATGTCCAAGTCTTTGTGACCCCATGAACCGCAGCACGCCAGGCCTCCCTGTCCATCACCAACTCCTGGAGTCCACCCAAACCCTTGTCCATTGAGTTGGTGATGCCATCCAACCATCTCATCCTGTGTCATCCCCTTCTCCTCCTGCCCTAAATCTTTCCCAGCATCGGGGTCTTTTCAAATGAGTCAGCTCTTCACATCAGGTGGCCAAAGTACTGGAGTTTCTGCTTCAAAATCAGTCCTACCAATGAACACCCAGGACTGATCTCCTTTAGGATGGACTGGTTGGATCTCCTTGCAGTCCAAAGGACTCTCAAGAGTCTTCTCCAACACCACAGTTCAAAAGCATCAATTCTTCAGCACTCAGCTTTCTTTATAGTCCAATTCTCACATCCATACATTTCCACTGGAAAAATCATAGCCTTGACTAGATGGACCTTTGTTGGCAAAGTAATGTCTCTGCTTTTTAACATGCTATCTAGGTTGGTCATAACTTTCCTTCCAAGGAGTAAGCGTCTTTTAATTTCATGGCTGAAATCACCATCTGCAGTGATTTTGGAGCCCAGAAAAATAAAGTCAGCCACTGTTAACACTGTTTCCCCATCTATTTCCCATGAAGTGATGGGACTGGATGCCATGATCTTAGTTTTCTGAATGTTGACCTTTAAGCCAACTTTTTCACTCTCCTCTTTCACTTTCATCAAGAGGCTCTTTAGTTCTTCTTAACTTTCTGCCGTAAGAGTGGTGTCATCTGCATATCTGAGGTTATTGATATTTCTCCTGGCAATCTTGATTCCGGCTTGTGCTTCATCCAGCCCAGCATTTCTCATGATGTACTCTGCATAGAAGTTAAATCAGCAGGGTGACAATATACAGCTTTGACATAATCCTTTTCCTATTTGGAACCAGTCTGTTGTTCCATGTCCAGTTCTAACTGTTGCTTCCTGACCTGCATATAGGTTTCTCAAGAGGCAGGTCAGGTGGTCTGGTATTCCCATCTGTTTCAGAATTTTCCACAGTTTATTGTGATCCACACAGTCAAAGGCTTTGGCATAGTCAATAAAGCAGAAATAGATGTTTTTCTGGAACTCTCTTGCTTTTTCAATGATCCAGCGGATGTTGGCAATTTGATCTCTTGTTCCTCTGCCTTTTCTAAAACCAGCTTGAACATCTGGAAGTTCATGGTTCACGTATTGCTAAAGCCTGGCTTGGAGAATTTTGAACGGAGTATAGTTGATTTATAATGCTATATTATATAGCAAAGTGATTAGGTATATAGCAAAGTGATTCAGTTATATATATATATATATATACATATATCTATTATTTTTCAGATTCTTTTGCCATGTAGGTTATTAAAAAGTGTTGAGAGTTCCCTGGGCTCTACAGAAAATCCTTGTTGATGACCTGTTTTTAGGAACACTGCTGATTGGCACTAGTCATCAAGGCAAAGTGACTACTTTGCCTTTCTTGTCTTAGAAGCCTGGTTCGTAGACCATCTTGGCCTGTGCCCTCCTTTCCTCAGGTCATCACCTAAGGGAATCTTAAGAAATCCCTGTACATTATCAAGTTTCAAAATTCCCTTCAATTTTTGCTTTGAATTAAGTGAAGTCTAATTTAGGAAAAATTGCTATCTTTAAAATACTCTTCTTATCAGGTAGGAATATATTAGGAATCTCCATTCAAGTTCTTTTTATAAATCTCAATTATATTGCCTAAATTTCTTCATATGGATCACAAATAAGTTTCATTAATATTATTTTAAAACATTTCACACATAATCTTTCCATTGTAGATGAGAGATCTTTCAAGCTGTAAATGATTATTATTTTATAATTATAATATAAATATTGAGTATTTTCTTTTCATCTTTTTATGTGGTGACTTTATTGAACTTTCTGATTCTAGAGATTTTCTCATTGATCCACTTTAGTTTTCTCAAGAACCCAGTACAGAGTGCCGTTTGCAATAATGTAAATTATTGCAGGTTTGATCCCTGGGTTGATCCCATTTGCAACAATGTAAATTATGACTCTACTTTCTAATATAGTAGACTAAGGACTGTTATAGGCTAACATATAGTCTACTATAGTAGACTAATGACTGAAGAAGAACTAAAGAGCCTCTTGATGAAAGTGAGAAAAAGTTGGCTTAAAACTCAACATTCAGAAGACAAGATCATGACATCTGGTCCTATCATTTCATGGCAAATAGATGGGGAAACAATGAAAACAGTAACAGACTTTATTTTGGGGGGCTCCAAAATCACTGCAGATGGTGACTGCAGCCATGAAATTAAAAGATGCTCCTTAGAAGAAAAGCTACGACCAACCTAGACAGCATATTAAAAAGCAGAGACATTACTTGGCCATCAAAGGTCTGTCTAGTCAAAGCTATAGTTTTTCCAGTAGTCATGTATGGATGTGAGAGTTGAACTATAAAGAAAGCTGAGTGCCGAAGAATTGATGCTTTTGAACTGTGGTGTTGAAGAAGACTCTTGACTCCTTAGAAGAAGACTCCTTGGACTGCAAGAACAAACCAGTTAATCCTAAAGGAAATCAGTACCAAATATTCATTGGAAGGACTGATGCTGAAGCTGAAGCTCTAGTACTTTGGCCACCTGATGCAAAGAACTTACTCACTAGAAAAGACCCTGACGCTGGGAAAGATTGAAGGCAGGAGGAGAAGGGGATGATAGAGGATGAGATGGTTGAATGGCTTCACCGACTCTATGGACATGAGTTTGAGCAAGTGCCAGGAGTTGGTAATGGACAGGGAAGCCTGGTGTGCTGCCATCCATGGGGTCACAAAGAATCGAACACGACTGCGTGACTGAATTGAACTGAATGACTGTTCCTCAGTGTTGCCTTCAGGAACTTTTAAAAATTGAGGTAGTTGGTTTGGCTGCATCCCATTTGAACCATCACCCTCAGTCTCAGCAATAGAGCCTTGAACTGGAAGCGGGGAGGGTGGGAGGTAGGTTCTAGACCTAAGAGACAGCCTCTGCTGAGGTTGGGAGAGTGTGAGCCTGGCTTGTCTGAAAGCAGACCAGTATGGCTGGAGAATGGAAACTTGTTCTGTTGTGTGGACACTTAAACATTTTTTTTTTTTTGGTCTGCAAGCAAGGGAAGTCAGTGAAGGATTTAACGCAGCAGGTGCAATGGTAGATTTGCATTATGGAGAGATCACTCTCAATGCCATGTGAGAACAGACTGCAGGAGAGCCAGAGGGAAAGAGGGTGCAGCTCATTATGTAATAGCAGCTAACTCATACATCTCCTTACAACATGCCAGGCGCTGTTCTGAGTGGTTTCTGTATATTAACTATTAAGTCTCCAAGTACACAGGGAGTCTGTGGCAGAGCCTAGTTTGAAGCCACAGATCTGGCTCCAGAGTGGACTCCTGAAGCGCACAGGTGATCCCATGTACCTCAGATGAAGTAGCATGGACCAGGGTGGTGGCATTGGAAATGGTGGGAAGATTGACGAAGGGGACCAATTGAAGAGATACTTAGGAGCTCATAGCCACAGGACCTGGTGATGGATTTCATGTGGTAGGGTGGTGGGAGGAAATATCATGGTTCCAGTTTTTCCTATGTACTTGTGGTCATTTGGAGTTTTTGTGGGACTTGCCTATTTACTTTTCTACTGAGTTATTTGTACATGCTTATCACCTCTACTCGTTTTCTGGGGAAGGAGAGAATTCAGATCCATTGCCAGGGTCCATTCTGAATCTCCCATGTATCTTCTGGGTGTGTGGCCAGGTGAGGGATATGGTCTCTGCTCTTTATACTTTTGCTTAAGGGTGTGAGAGCCAAGTGAACCTGCTCTGAGTGTTCCCTATTCAGCTCTCCCAGGGCATTTAGAGTGGGAGGCGAGAAATGTGCATCTTTTTCATGTAAATTGTCAGATGGGGCCTGGATACTGGAAATCCAGTGATATTAGGGGCCTTAGACATTATCTAATCCAGTCCCCACATCTTATAGATTGGTACATCTGCTGCTGCTGCTGCTGCTAAGTTGCTTCAGTCGTGTCTGACTCTGTGTGACCCCATAGACGGCAGCCCACCAGGCTCCCCTGTCCCTGGGATTCTCCAGGCAAGAATACTGGAGTGGGTTGCCATTTCCTTCTTCAATGCATGAAAGTGAAAAGTGAAAGTGAAGTTGCCTAGTTGTGACTCTTAGTGACCCCATAGACTGCAGCCTACCAGGGTCCTCTGTCCATGGGATTTTCCAGCCAAAAGTACTGGAGTGGGTTGCCATTGCCTTCTCCGGATTGGTACATTGAGGCCAGGAAAACTGGGAAGAGATTTGTCAATGGTCATGAAAGGAGGCCAGGGACTTAGATTCAGGTCTCCCAACATCCAAGATACTAAAAGTATCTTTGGATGAGCGAGGATGTCAGCCAACAGCATCAGCAAGTGTCCAGTCACCTGCTCTGGTGGGGGTCCCCAGGAAGATCTTACAGTGTGTCAGAGCCAAGAGGTGGGATGGGGCAAAGTAAAAAATAGGTTGGGTTGAGCTAGAGAAATGGGTACCCATCACCCATGAAAACCAGACAGGCTGAGGTGTAAGTATGCAGAGGTGGGACCCAGCAGGGAGGCCTGTGGGATTTTGGATCAGGTGTTCCAAGAAGCTGGAGAAGAGTGGAGGGTGACATGAGCTAGAGGAACACACAACACCTCTCCAAACTCTGCCTGCTTGGGAGAGGAGACCTCTGAAGCCCATTCTGAGGGCCAGCCCAGCTTGCCCATCTCCAAGGAGATCCCAGAAGTAGTGATGAGTATGAGGGCCTGGACAGAGCCAGCTGGCCTGAGAAGATCAAGCCAAAATCCAGGGCCTTGTCCTGCTGAGCAGGGCCCCTCATTCCCTGCCACCTGCCCCATGCCAGCCTTAAGGCCGTGGAAGGGGATGGTGCCTGCAGCAGAGATGTGAAGGAGGGTGGCCTGGGAGGAAGACTGAGAATCAGGCAGAGAGATGCAGAGAGGTCAGGAGCAGCCTGGAGTTGGAGAAAGGCATAGGTGGGTTCCGCCCCACCCAGCCCCACCAGCCCCACCAGCCCCGGGCACTGTCTCACTGAGGAAGTCTAGAAGGAGCTGCCCAGAGCTCAGAGATGCTGAGGTGGAGTGGTTCTCTCCTCCCCGCAGAGCCCAGGCAGGGCAGCAGCTGCTGGGACTGCCTGTTCTCATCCTCCTCTGAGATGGGCCCAGGCCCCAAAGCCCAGGCTTCCACCAAAGCTAGTAAATCCTTGCTGTTGTGACCACCCATAGAGCTTATGCTTCCTTTCGTGTAATAGCTCCTCAGGGTTGCTGTGAGCAATCAATGAGATAATACAGGTAACGCTCAGCACAGTGCTGGCTCCACACCAGGGCTCAATAAGTGGAAGCTCTAATTACTATGTGTTGTCACATCTCCGTGGTGCTTTGGAACAGTGATCGCAGGTTCACATTCCTTCTCTGTGTTCAGTCTCTCACACCCTATGTGGTAGGCAAGATGTGCATTGTCCCCACATAACAGATGAGGAAACTGAGGCGAGCCCTGCAAGTGGTCCTTGGCTATCCAATGAGTTAGCAGCACAGAGAAGACAAGAATTCAGTTCAAGTCTAGTGTGTTTTCACTGCTGTGTGTTTCTTTTATAAAATGTGAGACTTTTATCCTTATTTCAGAGTTGGACAAATTCTAATCACCTTCTTTTGTCTCCTAACAGCCCTGCTGTAAGGAGTTAAAATATCAGAGAGATGTGTAGTGCTGGAAGGTAGCCTTGGAGAACATCCCACTCCCTGAATTTCTTGAGGCACAGAGAGGCAACATACTCACTCAAACTCACACAGCATATTAATAACAAAGCCAGGACTGGAATTCTGGGTCTGGTGTTCTTTCTCCTATACCTGCTGCCTGTATAGGTCTTGGTGACTTTTCTCTCCATTTCAGAGATGGGAAAACTGAGCCAGAAATGTAGACCAGCTTTATTCCAATCCCATAGCTCTTACCTTAGAGGACACTGCTGCTTCAGTGACCTGGTAGCTTTAGAATCTGATTAGAATTTGATATTTATGAACCATTAGCAGCAAAAGAGAAGGGCCATGGAGCGAAAAGATGGTATGTTAGGGGTAATAAACTTTGCAAATAGTTTAAATTGCATTTCAGGGTCTGATTCCTCTTGCTAGAGAGATGGGTTAGCACATTCAGAGTAGGGTTGTTTAAAATGCACCTCACATTTTAAATAACCATGGTTTTCTTAGATGAGGGGGAAAAAAAAAAAAAAGGTCAAAACCGCAAACTCATAGGTTTTCTGAAAGGTTACAAAATAAAATGTTCTTTGCTGGAGGATATAAAGGCAGTGGCTCTCTGTTTGACAAAGGAGAGAGCTCTGCTAGATAAATCCTACATTATGAACAAATGAGAACTCGCTCCCTCTCTTCCTGATCAGCTTAATTCATTGTTGCTTATCTGCAAATTCAATAACACTGATAAAACAAACCCCTCCTGCAGGCTGAGCATGGGGGCCTGGTTGCTCCTCCTCAGAGTCTTTCCCTATTTCTAACAGCCCCTGCTCCTTCGATGCCCTGTGCGGAAGTGGGCAGAGACCCTGTGCCTTGGCTCTGGGTCCCCCAGCCACACCCCACCCACGTCTGGGTCCTCGGAGCAGAAGATGCTCAGCAGATCCTCAGAGCAGAGCTGGTACACTGGGCCAAGAGCAGGTATTAAGCCTCCTTCCCACACTTCCCCACCCCGTCCAAGATAAATCATCTAATACCTAGCTCAAAGGTGCAAACATTTTTAATGCCCACGTGGACTGGAGAGTGGCCACCTGGGTGCCATCTTGGTAACAGATCATACTACATAGGACGATGAAGGCTATTTCAGTTGTAGAGCTTTAAGAATATTATTTATTAATTCCCTAAACCCGTTGTGTACCAAGTGTTTGTTTACTGCCTGCCTCCCTAACCACACTGGCAGGGTGCTGTCTGTGTTATGGAGGGGTCAAAAGGATATCCAAGGAGCCACAAGCTAGAGTTAAGCGGAAGCCAGCACCTGGAAGGTGGTCCTAGGGTGGCTTTGCAATGGACTAGACTGTGTCTTTCTCAGCCTGGGCAACTTTTTCTGAGACCATGTGTGCATGTGTTAGTGTGGAGCTTCTTTGTAGGATGTTATACTTTCCTGTGATACTGTACCTTACCTCATGAACCTGTTGCTCTGTAGTTACATTCCTCCTAAAGGATACTTAGAGATCCATCCTGTGAACGTAGAATCGTTGACCTAACCAAGTCCCAGATGACATACATTTTGTTACCCCACCCCCATCCACCCAATTCCTGCCAATCTCCCCCATAGAAATAAAGCTGGGATGACTATCTCTGTACATCAACTTCGGCTCCAGTGCATGTTTCCCTTGGCTGAATTTCTAGGACAGGAATTAATGAGTCAAAGGGCTAAGCCCTCACCACTGGGTTTTCTCTAAATGATAGCCATTGAGCTGTGAGCTCTAGAACTCTGTGCTGCCTGAGTTTGAACTCTTTCACTTATTATCTGTGGGGCTTTGAGCAGGTTATGTAACCTCCAGTTTCTTCATCTGCAGAATGGGGATAATAATAGTACCTACCTCATTGTGTTGTTGTGAGGATTAGATGAGAGAAGCCATGTGTAGCTGTTGGGTTGAATAGGCATGACTCATGAGATGGAATCATAAAGCCAACTTTATTTTTGTCTCCCGTGGTCTCTAATTTTTTTCTTCGATGCTGTTCCCCCCTCCCCAAAACCTAGATGAAATTGAAGGTAAGTCCGTGACTTTTCTGGCCATTTGCAGGTAACCAAAGGTGGTCCTGTCAGCCATTAGTCTGTTCTATCTATTGTGATTAAAAAAATCTTGGAACTCCGGCATAACATCAGCTTCTCTTGTCCACCCCAGCCTGCTTCAAGCCAGCTGCTTGTAGGCAAGGGTCCACTCAGCAGTTCTGACCCTCTCCAGGGTCCAAGATGAAGGTACAAAGCAAGGAGAGGAGACGAGAGGAAAGTTCTCCCCTGACTAGATACGATATTCTGATGAGCTGGTGTCACACTCTCTGGGCTATCTCTCTGTGTGGGGTGTTTTTGTGGATTCTTGGCGATCATTCCATCACTGGGGTGTCTCCCCAAGTACAGCTCCTTTGATGTGGCTGGTGCTTCTGCTCTATGGCTCACCCTATGGCCCCATTCTCAGGCCTGGGGAAAGCAGCTGGACTCATCCCCTCCCCTACTGTGGCCTCCCCTAACAAGGGGGCCCTCTGGCCTCGGATCTAAGACAATCACACCTGTTCCTTGTGTAGGGGCCCACACTGTATCCATCACCCCCACTAACCTGAGAGCACAGGCTGACCCTGGGGCAGCAGCACCCTCTCAGCAATCAGGGCAGGTGTGACTCAGATGCCCCAGCACTGTGGCCCCATCCTGGGCTTCCCTGGCAGCTCAGACAGTAAAGAATCTGCCTGCAACACAGGAGACCCACGTTCAATTGCTAGGTTGGGAAGATTCCCTGAAGGAGGGAATGGCAACCCACTCCAGTGTTCTTGCCTGAAGAATCCCATGGACAGAGGAGCCTGGCGGGCTACAGTCCATGGGATTGCAAAGAGTCGATCACTAAGCTCTCATAGGGGTTTCCATCAAGCTCCACCCTTCAGGTTGGAGATTAAGGACATAGTACTCTCCACCCTTCCTACTCAGGGCTCACTGGACCTTGGGAGCTCTTCCTAAAATTCCTGTTGAACCTCCAATAACCTTTTTTTTTTCAGCCTATTTTATATATATCAGAGATGTGCCAGCTCATGATACAGCCTCTTTTCCATGTCACATTTGGTGGTGCCCCACCTCACCCTGGAATGTGATTACCTTGGAGCCTCAACCACACAGTTCCATTTCATCACCCTTTTGCTTTTATGAAACACACAGAGGGTGCCCAGCATAGAGAGCATCCTCCACAAATGATAGTCACGTCTGCCAGTCTTATAGGCACTCATTTACACTGACTTCCTCACTGTTACATTTGGTTTTCTTCCTATTACTTTGTTTTATACTTTGAGTTTTATGTTTCCCTTAGACTAGAAGCATTTTTTTCTTTTTTGGCTGCACTGTGCAGCATGTGGGATCTTAGTTCCCCAATCAGTAACGGAATTCTTTGTCTTGGCAGCACAGAGGCTCAACCACTGGACCACCAGAGAAGTCCCTAGACTGTGACCATTTCTGTTGTTCGGAAGATTTTTATTTGCTACTCTCTTCTGCAGTGATTTGGAAAATAGACATATTGCTTTTAATTTATGAGTGGTTATCCTACATTTTTTTTCACAGACATCAGTAAGCCTATTTATCTCACTTTAATCATGTGTAATGGAGCAGTGGTCTCCATATATTCTGCAGTTTGAATGGAATTTCAGAGGGCTTCTCTGGCTGCCCACACATGTGCTGCCATCTTGCCATGATGTCTGCCCCACAGCTTTGCAAAGCACTGGTCCCTGGTGTAGGGCCTTTTATCTCTGCCCTGGACTTCCCCATCCATCATCTAGCAGGTTTCAGTACCTCTGGGCTTGTCTCTCTTTATCCCCCATTTTGTTCCCAATTCTCTTTTTCTAAAAGGTGCATGTGGGCAGGTTGCTGTTCGGTTGCACCCCCAGTCATGTCCGACTCATTGCAACCCTATGGAGTGCAGCAAGCCAGGCTTCCCTGGCCCTCACCACCTCCCAAAGTTTGCCCAAGTTCATGTCCATTGCATTGGTGATACCATCCAGCCATCTCATCCTCTGACACCCCCTTCTCTTCCTGCCTTCAATCTTTCCCAGCATCAGGGACTTTTCCAATGAGTCGGCTGTTTGCATCAGGTGGCCAAAATACTGGAGCTTCAGCTTCAGCATTAGTCCTTCCAGTGAGTATTCAGGGTTGATTTCCCTGAAGAGTGACTGGTTTGATCTCCTTGCTGTCCATGGGACTCTCAGGAGTCTTCTCTAGCTCCACAGTTTGAATGCATCGATTCTTTGGTGCTCTGCCTTCTGCAGTCCAGCTCTCACAACCGTATATGACCACTGGGAAGACCGTAGCCTTTGACTGTATGGACCTCTGTTGGCAGAGTGATGTCTCTGCTTTTCAACACACTGTCTAGATTTGTCATCGCTTTCCTGCAGAGAAGCAGTTGTCTTCTGATTTCATGTCTGCAGTCACCGTCCACAGTGATTGGATTACCCGTGGCTTAAAACCCATTAGTGGTTCCCCATTGGCTACAGGATAAAATCCAAGCCCACCAGTCGGATGCTCTGAGGACCATGTGATCTGGTCCTACCTTAACTTTTTAGGCCTTTCTGCCACACCAAACCACTCACCTACACACTACCCCATTAGGTGATTTGCACTTAGATTTTCATGTGCGTTGGTCACAGACTCTCACATCCCTGCCTTTGCTCATGTCATCCTCTCTGTCTAGAATGCCCTTTGGTAAAAGAGCCCAGAACCATGCCAAGCCAGTCATAGACTCTCAGGAATTGTTAAACTTCACCCATTCCTTCCTCAGCTGTCTATCAAAACCCTCCTGGGGACTTCCCTGGCTGACAAAAACAAAAAACTTCCTCATCCATCAAGGCCCAATTCAACTGCCATCCTTTCTCATTCTCAGGGAAGGCTTATCCTAACCTGATGTCCCTCCCTTTAGAATCACTGGCTGCTCCCAGCACTTTGTATACCTGGACTGTGATACCGGTGTGTTGGTGCTTTCTGTCTCTCCTGCCAAACTGAAAGCTCCCTGAGAGCAGGCTTGAGCCTGACACCTGCTGAATTGCTGCAAGGACCCTTGAGCCCAGTTGGGTCGAGTTGATGTTTGGTCGATTGCACTGTCTCCCTCAGAAAACAAGGGTACTGTGCCAAGCTATGAAGCTGGGAGGACACCTTGGGACTTGGTGCCCAATCTGAATCCATGTTCATTTATTCTTCATATCCTTTTGCTTCCAAAATTGATGCAAGGTGGCCCACACTCAAACTGTTAAATTAGGAACAGAAAATTTTAAGATTCCACATGGAAGTAGCAAGGTGCCAACATGCTCACCTTCTTCCTTAACTGAACAAGCCTTACTGAGGGGAACTTGCGCTAGGGTCCCTTCCAGGTGGGTGGCAGCTGGTGAAGGTTCCTTCAGTCTGTTTCTGTCCCGATGTATTCTTCCTCTCCCTTGACAAGCCATGACCATGTTCGAAAATGCCTAACATGCCGGGAGAATTTAAATTCACAGCAAATACCTCATCTTTGAGGAATGGGACAGGTGGTGAGGGCGTGTGGGCTGCTGTTTCAGTAGAGATACCCTTGTTCCTGGGCTAAATTTAAAAAGCTTAGGTACTTCTTCAAGGGTCACTGTACAGCACAGCTGTATTTTAACCACAGTTTAGCACAATATTCTCATGCCTTTCTGGAGTGGTTTTTTAGTAGAAGCCAAGGGCATACGCTTAAAATGTCAACCAGGGAAGTCATCTGAGCAGCAAAACCCATCACCAGTTCTGAATTGAGTGTGAAACTCACACATCCCTGTAGAACTCACAGAAGTACATGCTTAGATCCTCCTCATGCACACATATCAACATATCAACTAACAAATGTTCTTGTGCAGGCCCATTATGATTGCAGGGATACCTTACACACACACATTCACGCATACATGGCACACAGCCCCTCTGGCTCCCCCACATCCCATGGGCGCACACAGCCTCCACAGAAAGAGACATGGAGAACTGTCTTTTTTCTGCACCTCACTCTGCCTCCAGTTTATGTTCCCTTAGGACAGAACTTAAAGTGTCTATTTAATAGTTTCAATTACTCCAGGCTCCTGAGACCTTCCAACTTGATTCTGATTGCTTTAAGGTGTCAGATAATTTGGGAAAAAAGGAGGAAAGTAGCCTGAAGTTCTTGAAGAGGCAGTCTTCTCAGCTCATCTCTGAAGTGGTTGGTAGCTGCTAGTGGTCTGGAGGGTGGTACTGACCTCTTGCTTCTAGGCGGTGTTCCGTCCACAGGTCCTGACAGATAGAGGCCTTGGGTAGTGATTTGCTGTGCTGCCTTGGTCTCCAGGGCAGGGACCAGCCCCTTTCTGCAGCCCTTCTAGAACCTGACAGGAGTGAAAACAGAGGCCCAGGCCAAGGGTCCCAGCAGACAAGGAAACTACCCTATCTTCTGCCCCTGCACCCTACTCTGGGGTGAATTTTTTTTTTTTTTTTTTGTCTGCTTTCTGTTCTCATTGACAGTGATAGCTCTGGAGGTTGATAAATAATCAGAGGTCACAGCCTTTGGCGATCATTGATGCTGCAGTAGACAGAGATGGATCTGACTGCCCTGTGCGCCAGAAGCCTGAAGAGGGAGGCGGCGTGCGTGTGTGTGTGTGTGTGTGTGTGTGTGTGTGTGCGCGTGCGTGCATGCTCACTGCAAGAACTGTGATAGGCAGGAGGAAGCTAAGGACAAGGGCTGTGGGCACTGGTGTGTGAATCCTGGCTTCACCATTGACAGGTGTGTGACTTCGGGCAAGATCTTTGTCTTCTCGGTGCCTGTTTTTTCTGCTACAAAATGGGCATGATAAGAGCACCTACCACTGTGTGGTTGTGAGGATTACACAAATTATACAGCTGGCACCTGATGCTCAGCAAACGCCCCCCACCCCCACCCCACCAAGATCCTGGTTACTGTTTTTTATAGTGGGGAGAGTCCTGAGATGGGGGCTCCTGGTTGTGGACCCAGGGCGGCTGTAGGGGCCCTCCTATATGGAAGGACAGCGGGCTGCCCTTCCAGGCTCTCACCATTAGCCAGGCAGTCAAGGACACTCCCCTGGCCTGGCTGGGGGATGGAGCGGCCCAATCCAGCGGTGCACGTGAGGACACCCACCTGTAGTGTGGAGACCCCTCCTCGATCCCCGGGTTTCCCCCAGCTTCAGCCAGTCCTACTGTGGATTGGCTGCCCTTCACCTCAACACGGTTTGAACTCGGTGCTCGTCACAGCCAGAACCACTTCAGTGCTCAGAGACTGTAAGGTTATCTTTGTTGAGAGGTTTTGCCTCCGTTTAGATGTGGTCCTTAGGGCTTTGGAAGACAGACGCTGGGTCCTTTAAAGCCGGATCGCTGGGAGCTTTCTGTCCTTGGACATCTTAGCCTTCCCAAAGCTTTATTCTCTGGGAAACAGCAGCAACTACTTGCCTCTCAAGGCTGCTGTGGAGATTAAGTAATATAAAATTTAAGGGCTAAGGATGCACTAGACTGAATGTTATCCTTGTCTTGACGGCTATAGCTTAGAGGGGAAGGACTCCTCCGCAGTGGGAAGACACCTCCTTTACTAAAACCGAAGAAGGTTCCCCGGGGAGGCGGATGGAGCTACCTGGAAGGGGAAAGGCCAACCTCCGTGCTCGGCACCTGAAGGTCCCCTTGGAGCTCTTTCGGTCTTTTGGAGCATCATTCCTTTCCTACACAACTGGATCCCACCCTGTACTTCTCTCCCTCACCCCATTTAAGCAACGGTTTCCCATCCCTTAGCGGAAATAGGTAGTTCAGGTAGGTAGGTGTTAGAATTATCCCCGTTTCACAGAAGGAGAAACTGAGGCTTGGAGGTCGGGGACCCGCCCAGTGGCAGCGCCTCTATTCACCCAAAGTGGGCGCAGGCGCTCTCACTTGCGCGGAGCCAGAGGACCCGAGCTTTCTGTGAGGTGGGCGGGGGCGTTTGGGACGCCGGAGCCGATCTGGGGGTGGGGTCTCCGCCGGGGGCGGGGCGGAGCGAGGGAGGAGGGGCGGGCCGCCGCTGCCACGCCAAGGCCGGGCCCCCGGCGCGGGCCCCAGCCCCTCTGGCGGCGAGTGGCGGTGCGGGCGACTTCTCCCGCCTCCACGCGCGCGCACGCCCGTGGCGGCCCCGCGCACTCCGCCGCTTCGCCCATCGCGCGGCGCAAGCAGTCGTTCTCCGAACCCGCGGCCGGGGCCCTGGCGTGCAGCGCGGGCCTCGGCGGGGCCCAGCGCCCCGGCCCGGGAGGATGCGGCCCTGGGCGGCCCGGAAGCTGAGCAGGGCCCCCGCGCCGGCCCTCAAGAGCCCCGGCCTTCCGAGCCGCAGCTGGCGCCCCGCCCCCGAGAGACATGACTTCCAAGCCGCATTCCGACTGGATTCCCTACAGGTACGCGGGCGCCGGCCCCCACCTTCACTCCTCCCCCGGGCGCGGGACTAGCCCACCACCCTTCAGTGCTGAAGGCTCGGGGCAGGGTCGAGGGTGCTGGGTCGGGATGCCCACCACTTCGAACTCCGGGAGCAGGGCTGGTTGCGGATGCAGGGCTGGGGCGCAGGACAGCTGTACCCTCCCCATCTGGCCCTACCCTAGGGGCGCGGGTTAGAGACGCTGGGCCTTCCTACCCCAACTTTGGGGGCCCCCCAGTGAACCTGCCTGCTCTGTCCTCCCCACTTATCGGCCGGCGTTGCTGGAAGAGGCCAGTTCTCTGGGCCTGTATGGGCCTTGTTGGGGCGGGCAGCGCCATGTGGCTGCCTGGGGAGGGAGTTAACCGTGCTGAGCCCCCTCCTAGGCCCAGCATACTGGTCACACGCCAGTATAGCCGCGTGCACACACACATACATCTGCAGACATGCACCCATCGGACGTCCACTGGACCAAAGACGCTCCTGCTGGTCGGTTCACACAGTCAGAGCATGAATTCCTGGAGACAGCCATTCTGAACCTAAAGCACAGGCTGCTTCTATATTCATGCTCCATGTATTGCTGCGTGCGTGTACACACACACACTCACTGATTCTCGGGATCACACAGGTGTACTCCTGCCTATCTGTACACACACACATCCTGTATTTGGTGGAATACCTGCCTCCCACTACCCACACACAGGTACCACTGGTATCTATCAAAGACACAGAAATCCACTTGCTAACTGGTTTAAACACCTGCATACAAACCAACTCAGTACATGAGAACTGCCTTCACATGCACAAGAGAGCGAACCTAGGAACCCTGGGCACACTCAGGGAAGCATGGCCTGCCTGTGTTCCCGGATGCTGTGGTCTGTCCCAAGGACAGCTGAGTGTTCACACCTGTGTGGAGGTTGGGGTGGTCGGGGGGCGGTTTCTGGAGCTTGCACAGGTGCAGGCCTTTCCCCATCCACTCTACTCCATTCTCTCCATTACCACTGGAAAAGAGCTCATCGCCATGGCAGCACTAGATCCTTGGCCACCCATTGGCTCCTTGGTTGCCATGGGCTACGGGGCTATCTCCAGGCCTCCCCTGAGAGGCATGTGTGTAAAAGGGGTGCTGGACTTCTAAGGTCCACCATGTTCTTGCCAGCCCAGGTGCAGATGCTTGTGGCTGGCAGGCACAGACTCCAGACCTGCCTGTAACACAGCCTGCTCTTAAAGAGACCTGATTCCAGTCACTGATAGAAAATAATTCTGACAGGGCTCTTCGATGAGTCTGTCCAGACAGCATCCAAATTGAAATCAGCTGAAACTGCCTGAGGCTTGTTAAAAGTAGATCCTGCTACAAACAAGCACCTGTCCCTGGCCTGAGACTTCAGTTTTTCTCTTGAGAATTGTTGTGGTCTCTAATCTCAGCTGCTTTGGGGGCTTCAGCGTTTCCCAAGTTAGCTTTTGTGGGCGCCCCTCCCACCAACACACACACATCAACCCAGGATTTCCTGTGAACATATGCAGTCACACTGCAGTCTCATATAGACCAGGAGACAGTCCCATCAGGGGACTGGGGCTCTGTGGACTCAGAAGGGTTGTCACCCCGCACAGGGCATCTTGGCTGGGGGTGCAAGTAGTTTCTGGAGCATCCTGGCCTTCTTGACACGTGTGTGCTGAGGGCTTTCTACAAGACACTGCAGCTCACAGAGTGTCATTAACCTCTTCTAACCACCCAGCAGGGATGCCTGGGCAGTGCCTGTGAGATTAGAGGCTATGAGTGCTGTGGGAGTACCTGCCCAGGGTGCTGATGGCAGGCTGGTGGCCACAGACTGACTGAGGAGGAAGGGAGAAAAGGGGCAGCGCGTGGAGCTGGGATGTGATGGCATGTTTAGGATCCGCAGGCTGGGGACCAGGCCAGATCGTGGTTCAAGGAAGCCTCTCCCAGGAGCCAAGAACCACAGCAACTTGTGAAGGGAGCGCTCAGGTCTTAGAGAAAGTCAGCCTCATACTGGGGAGGCTTAAGCCTGCCTCTAGGGGAGAGGGCACTAGGGAGGTGGGGCTGTCTCCCGGAGTGCTCAGTCTTCCCACGAGTCCCAGGCAGTGGCATCCTGCAGAGAGGGATTTGGCACTTGCCCCAGCTCAGGCCCAACTACCCCATCCTCTCATTCCTTTCCTGAGCCCACACACTCCATCTGGAGCACAGAATCCTGCCACCCTGAAGCCCAGCCCCGAGGAACATCTTGGCCCCCTTGCAGCCCTGCCTTGTCCACTGTCCCATCGCTCTGCCACCCTCTTTCTTGTTCTGTGGCGGGGAGGGTAGGTGTCTAGCTGGAGGTGAGCTGGAGTTAGAAGTTGTCGGTGTCTCCCACCTTGCTGGGGTCTTTCTGAGCTTTTGTGAGCCTCAGAAAGCACTGAACTTGGGTGTAGACTTCCAGAATGAGGAGATCTGGCCCAGAGGAGCAGATGCAAATTGCCTTTTGCACTCACAGGGCTGCTGATCGCAGTCATAGCCACATGCCTGCCTGATCACAGAGGAAACTGGGGCAGAAGATGGTGAGGCGATGCACTTGGAGATGAGGGGGAGAGGCGGGTGTGCACGTGCTTTGGTGTGAGGTTTCCCTCGTGTCACAGCATGTCGGAACTGGAGGGTATCATCTGGCTTGGGGACCAGAGGTGGGTCGATATCTTGTTAGCTCTCCTGGTGGGGGTTCTGCTGCCTCAGTGGTGGTTTGCACCTGCATCGCCCAGACCTGGCGCGTTTTCTTTGAAGCTGTGACAGCTGGTGTTAATCTTCTTAAGGGTAATTGTGACTCAGTTTGTAATGATCATGGATTAACCTCACATTCTGACTTAGAAGGGAGCCATTTAGTTTATAAAGTGTAACAACTGTTATAACTTTTTGGGTTTTTTTTTCTTTCCATATTATTACTACTACTGATTTTTATTTCTGCCATTCTTCCTTCACCTGTGTTCTTGAGGAGTATTAACCGTCCCTGGTTCATGATTTTACGTTTTATGGGCTGAAGGAGGAGCAGTGAGAGTCAGGAGAGCCTGCTGGCCGCAGGTGTATTGGAGGGAGGGAGTGATGACCAGCCTTGTCCTCTGTGCTCTGTCTGCACCGTCCTGTGCCCGCTGCCTGGCGCCTCCTTCACCGGCCATGAACTCCTGGAGAGTGGGGAATGCACCTGAAGAGCCTGGCACATGCCTGGCATGACCGTGCATGGACACGGTGCCCATTGCTTTGAATCAAAGTGGCATTCCCCGGTAGACTGTAGGACTTCCCAGCTCTCCTGGCCCCACACCTGGCTTCTCAGCACCCCTGAGGGCTGCAGTACTCTCCCGTCAAAACGGGGCTTCCTGAGTGCTACTGGCAAAGCACAGCTCTAGGTCAGAGAAGGAGAATTTCAGGCAAGAAGGGCCCTCACAGACTGCCCAGTCTTCTGTGTGAACGCTCCCCTCAGCATCCCTGCCAGCAGCCTCACTTCCGATGGACGAGACCATTAGAAAACTCTCCCTTAGAGTGAGCCTACTCCTGTCTCTGGGTTTCCCCTTCTCTTGTTCTGTGTGTGAGTCGCTCAGTCACGTCCAACTCTTTGCAACCCCATGAACTGTGGCCCCTCAGGCTCCTCTTGTCCATGCAGGCAAGGATACTGGAGTGGTTAGCCATTCCCTTCTCCAGGGGATCTTCCTGACCCAGGGATCGAACCCGGGTTCTCCTGCATTGCATTACTGTGTGAGCGACCAAGGAAGCCCTTCCCCTCCTTTGGTCCTCATTAAGATCCTCCTGGTACTGCCCTTCTCACTCCGCTTCTCGGGGAGAGGAATGACTGCTCATTAGGCAAGACTCCCGTCTTTCAGTTCTGCCTCAGAGGTGCCCGGACTCTGGCCCGCTGCTTTGCCTCTGGCCGCAGGAGGGAAGAGCAGACCCTCTGCCCGTAGTTCCACATGGAGTTTCTCTCCTCTCCCACCCCGAGCGTCTTTGGGAAGTCGTCTTGCTGCTGCCCGGGGTGGAGGGAGCAGGAGCACAAAGTTGACAAACGATCCAGGGAGCAGGGAGCCTGTGGATGCGCTCAGATTGGTCTCTGCCCTCCTCCAACTCCTGGAGCCGCAGGCGGCGTCCTGGCTGTGGCCTGTCCAGATGTCCAGCATCGAGCAGAGTGAGGTGTTATTTCCTCACAGTGGACCTCTGCCCTCCAGCCCTACCACCCCGGAGGGTGGCTTCGATACTGACCACTCCTCTCAAGGCCTCTGTGAGCAAAACTGCGGAGTCTTTCATCAGGCTGATGTCAAGCCCTGTCTTCTCCATTCTGCCTGTGTGGGAAGACGGGGTGTTTGGGGACCCACCTGTAAGATTTGACCACTTCCTGTTAGGCTTCTAGGGTCTTCTGAATTCACACTCTCTTAGTGGACAGTTAGTATCTCTTCTACGTTTCACCTGTAAGTCTGCTCAGAGCCCTGCCTTGTGTCAGGTCATCGAAAAACCTGCTAACCAAGAGAAGCATGGTGCTATTAATAGAAACCTCCTTTGATGATGACATGACCGATTGTTGCCAACACCTTTATCATCTGACTGACCCAGCACACCACGGGCATGGCTTCGTCTTGCCCCTGTGGTAGGGTCACCGGTCCCTGCAGCTCCATGCGGAGGCCTGGCTGTACTGTCCTCCCATCTTTTCTGATAGGCCCGAGGACATGTGTCCTGACCTACCAGCGTACTTGGCCTTGCTCCTAATGGTCACATCCTGTCTAGATATTCAGTTGACCCCTTCCACCCTGTTCTGCACACTATAATGTTTTCCCGCATCTGAACAGAAGACTGTGCTTGCATGCTTCCAGCCTTAGAGCAACTTCTCAGTTTCTTTTTTGTTCTTTAGAGATCGCAAGCTCTGACTCCTGGTCTCTATTTGCATGGCTGAGCATTAGAATCCCATGTGTCATTGGCTTTGAAAAAGAAAAGTGTGAGGTGGGGGGATTGATTCTGGGGCAGCTTCCCCAGCAGGTCTGAACTATCAAGTCAGGGTTGAGTGCCCCCAGCAGTTGGGACTGACCTGGTAAGTTTGGGAGCCAGTGGCTGGCATGGAGAAGCCTCATCCTGGGAGGCTGGCTCTTGTGAGTAGTGGTCCTCTCTCTTCTGGGGTTGCCTCTGTTCCCACCTCCACCATGTTGCCCGCAATGTTCCAAGCAGCCACTGGGCAACAGAAGCCACAGGTCTGGACGTGCTGGGGAGTGGGGAGGTTCCAGCATTGGGCAGAGTTCACAGCCAAGCAGGTGGTCTTTCCTCCCCTGCCAACACACTTGCCTGACGGCCCGAGTCCAGCAAGGGCCGGCCCCACTGTGGCTGAGCGGGAGGAAAGGGAGCAGAGGGCAGGGAGTGGGCCTGGAGACTGGGTCTGCTCCGAGGAGGGCCTGGCCTCTGGTCGGCTCTGGTGGACTAGCCGGAGAATGGAGGTGGGGTCTAACGAGAGGGGGGACCTGGGTTCCTGGCGACGTTGGCCAAGTCTGGCTTTTCCAGCCCCTGGAAGAAGTGTCCCTGACCCTTGCTGTCATACATGGTTCACTCTCAGATATCTGTCTGGTGGCTTTGAAGCTGGGGGATGTGGAGGGGCCATCTCCTGGGAGGTTCAGGGGTCACTTGATTGGCCTTGGGCAGAGCAGATGGATGGATGGATACCGCAGACTAGGTTTCTCTGGCCTTCACGAGCTAGTGGCCAGTGCTTTCCCGGCCCCTCTGGTTACCGCCGTGAAGCAGCCGCCGGGGTCAGCTGGAAGACCCATCCATCAGTGCCCTGTCTCCTGTCCGAGTCTCCTGGCGGGGCTGCAGCTGGCAGCCTGGGCTTGGCAGTGATTCCATAATTGGAGCCCGAGTCATTAAAAGGCCATTACTGTCTCCTTTCATGGTTATCGTTTAGTGCTGTCCAGAACAGAGGCAGAAGGAGGCAGGCCGGGGAGTGAGGAAAGAAGATGCCTGGGAGAGGTTCTGTTGTAGGAGGCAGGGCTGTCTGGGGGAGGTGAGGTGGGGAGGACTGGCTGGGCTGCTTTCGGGGTGAGAGAGGAGCTCTGGTTCTGCTCTCCCTGGAGACGGCCACCATTGTTGTCATTGTTGCGCTGTGTGCAGGGGATTCTTTGTTATTCACCAGCGACAGATGTTGTGTGCTCCGGGTACATTGTTGTCAGGCAGAAACACCACCCACTACCAGCTGGCGGGTGCCAGGTGATGTGGTCCACCCTTTGCTTTTGTGGCTCTCAGAAAGCACCCTGCTGCCCTGCACGGGCTGCTGCCTGCTCTCAGAGCCTCCTCGTTTAGCTGGATTGATTGTTGGCCCTCCTGGATGGGTCTTGCTCACCAGGCACGTGTTGCTTCTCCCCGGTTGCCGCCCCCTGCCCTGCATCCCGCACTCACCTGCATCCTCCACTCAGGAGGGGGGTGGCTCTCCAGGCACTTCTGGGGTATCTGAGTTTCTGGAATCTCTTCAGAAGCCTCACCCTTGCGTTCATTGATCTTTCTCTGAAGGCCGGTGATTAAGTCCATTCTACCTGTAGTCGTACTCTTTGTCTTTCTCCCCCATTGGGGGATGGAGGTGGGGACAGAGGAAGAGGAAGTGATGGAATGGAGTGGAAAGTCCATGGCAGTGGGACAGTGCCTGTGCTAGGAAGATGTCCTCCCCACGTGGATGAGGTTGTTGGGGTGGGGTGGGGGGCACTGGGCAAGGAGGCCACAGCGGCAGGAACCACCTTTTGTCAGTTGAGCAACCACTGTGATCCGCAGTTTGGAGGTGGCATTGCCTATGTGAGCTTACCTTTCAGTAGGATGTTGCCCTTTCATGTTAGACGTCAGCTCCTTGCATGGTGTCAGCACCATGGAAATAGTTGCCTGTGTCCTGCTCAGCCAAGCCCAGGGCCAGGGATGACCTAGATGACTGGCTCACGTCATCCCGGTGAGCCAGGAAACAGCCTCTCCTGCTGGCAGGAAGGGGAGGCAGCACAGCCTTGCAGAGGTGGCCAACATGCCTGAGACGCCCGCTGCCCCACATGTGCCAAGGCACAAAGCATGGAGGGCAGGGCACAGTTGGATTTCAGGCCCCGTTGCTCCTCTCGGCCAGGTAGCACCATGGACCATGAGGACAGTGGTGTTGGTACACTGAGCCTTTGAGGATGTGTGGCCCTTGAACTCTCCAGTCAGGCCATTGGCTGGAGGCAGAGAGACAGGAGAAGAGTTGTAGCCTCTGGACCTGGCTGGACTCCCAGGCACCCTGCTCACCGTCTGCCCTGCCTGTCCTGTGTGTGGCCTCCTGTGACGGGACCCTCACTGTCCCAGCCAGCTGGGATTTTTCAGAGCTATTCTCTGTCCTCTGGGCCTAGCATTGCCCTTGGGGAGGCCCACGTGCAGCTGCGTGCTCTTAGGCAGGTAGGCTCTTTTAGGGAGACTGAGGCCTTGACTAGAAGCATGTCTGAGTAGTGTGTTCTCCTGTGCTCTGGCCGCTGAGGGTTTAGTGAATGAGGCTGTTCTATGAAGGGCCCCAGATCACAATCGGGCTCTTCTTGTGTGTAGAGTAGCCCATGGGCATTGGGCAAGTCCTTCCCAGATGTCAAGTAGGTAGGACAGCTGCTAGTTCAAAATAGGCAGTCTTCACAGGTCGTGGCCAGGGAGGCGGTGAAGCCAGCGGGCTGGGTGGTGGGCCGTCTGCAATCCGTGGACTCCGCGCCAACCCCAGCCAGCCCCTGCAGCACAAGCAGTTTGCTGAGCTGAAAGGACATTTCAGGTCAATGATTGTTCCAGTTGGAAAGGGCTGCTGCTGTCAGGAGGAGGTGGATCACCTCACCTTGTCTGCAGGGTGATGTGACTTCCTTACGTGCGACCGTGCTTGGCTGCGCTCAGGACACCCACCTCTGACATGGTGTCGGCATGCATGTATATCCAGGTACATGCTTACACATGTGGACATCTCCCAGTGTGCGCACACATGAGATACTTCTACAGCCTCACACACAAACCCAGCACACTTGGACACACCTGTGCAGGTACCCACACAAGGTCTGGTTCAGTGGCAGGCTCTGGAATAAGGGGGCCAGGGCAGTCTGGGGGTTCCCAGAGCTCGCATCCTCAGGCTGCAGCCCTGCCCCCATGCAGCTGGCCTGACCTTGGCTCTACAGGCTTGGGTCTAGGTCTCATGCATGTGTTAGACTAGAAAGAAAGCTTAAGTGCTTGGCGCTCCCTCCTCATGCTCTGCCTTACTTGGAGGCAGGGCCAGTCCTTGTGAGATGAGGTTGCCCGTCCCACGACCTTAGTTAAAGGACTCAAGGATTTGATGCCACCCACTCCGTGTAGGCAGCCAAGGAAGGACCCAGCGGCTGGTTGCTGGGCTGTGCATCGATATTCTGTGTCCGCCCTGCACACATCTGCACCCAGCCCTCACCGTGCCTGGAGGGACTGGCTGGTGTTTCAGTTTCACTCTCCAAATCCCGGGGTCCTCTTGAAGTGGGGCAGGGAGGTGGGCAGTGTCAGCAGCTCCGCTTTACCACCTGGAGAGCCAGGAGTTGCTCATGAATGGATGGCGAGTCTGCCCCAGAAGACCCAGCCTCCACCAGAAGGATGGAAAGATGGAGGGGTTGAGCCAGAGGGGCAGGCTCTTGGGTCTGAAGCCCCGCCTGGGGCCCGGCTTGTGACTGATGCCCCCTGGATCTCAGTCAGGCCGGGCCCTAATGGGCCCAACGGGAAAGTTTCCTCCTCAGTTAACCGGGGCGGGGTAGACTGGGAAGTCCTTGGGCAGCAGGGATCGCAGTAGGAGGTAAGTCCCTGAAGTAGCAGAAAGACAGCTCATGTCTGTGTCTCTAGCCAGTTCCCAGAATATAGCTTCACCCTTCTGCCCCGACCCATGCCCAGCAGCCATGATGGGAGGAGCTTAAAGAACCCAGATATGTTGGGAGAGGGCTCTGGGTGGTCCTGGCTCCTCGTAGGCTAGCCCTGAGTGACCCTCTCTCCCCCTGCAGTGTCTTAGATGATGAGGGCAGCAACCTGCGGCAGCAGAAGCTTGATAGGCAGGTGAGTGAGGCTGGAGGCGGGTGGGAGGGCGGCCAGCACGCGCCATCCAGGCCGGAGTCTGGGCGGGGTCTCCAAGGGCGGGGGGTGGGGGAGCGGTCCTCCTTCCTGGGTGATTCTATGTGGTGGAGAGAGGGGGCCCTCCCAGGGAGAAGTGGTGAGCTCTCTCCTTCACCAGCTTAGCACCACCCTGGCACCTAAGGCTCCTGCTGGGAGGCAGCTCAGGCCACTGTGCTGTGACCCTGCCAGGGCAACTACCTGGACTGATACGTGCCTGCCTCCCTTGGACCCCAAGTCCCGGGGCACAAGGCCAGAGTGGGCCGTGGACCCCACTGTGACCTCTGGAACCATACGGAGACAGCAGGGTCCCCCAAGTCCTCATCTGGGCGCCTTCCCTTGGGGAGGTGGTCGGCTCTCTCAGGGCCTGCCAACCCATGTGTGTGTCCACTGCCTCTGTAGCGGGCCCTGCTGGAGCAGAAGCAGAAGAAGAAGCGCCAGGAGCCCCTGATGGTGCAGGCCAATGCCGACGGGCGGCCCAGGAGCCGGCGGGCCCGGCAGTCGGAGGAGCAGGCCCCCCTGGTGGAGTCCTACCTCAGCGGCAGCACCGGCTACCAAGGTACACCCCACCCTGGGACTGCTTGCGGGGGCCCTCAGGGACTTCCTGCTGGCCTGGATAGCTGAGGGGCCCATCCTGTTGGGGGTGCCCAGTGGGCAGAGTGGTGGGACAGGCAGAGGGAGGCTGGGATCTAGAGCCTTGGGCTCCCATGCCAGGTGTGGGGCCAGAAGGTACAGCTTTGTGGGCCTGGGACTTCAAAAGCCCAGGTTTCTGATCTGGAACATTTCCCTGAAAGCAGGAGGCACCTCTCAGGAGCAGAACAGTCTGCTCCCCGCCAGCTTTCTGTCTCTCGAGAAGACTCCATCTCACATGCTGCTCACCCATGCCTCTTGTCACAGATAGACAGACATTTGTCGCCTCCCCTTCCTGGGTTCCCCAAACCCTCAGTGCGCCCAGCCTCTGGCCCACGGGTCCCTGCATGGAGCCGTGATGACCAGCAGCCTCCAGCTCCCAGCTGTGTACACATTGGTTCTCAGCAGAGTCTCCTGGGAAGGGAATTCTCTGCGGCTCATCCTGGGGGCAGGGACGCCTCGATTTCATCCCAGTGCTCAGGACCCTCCTTTCTGCTGAGAACCCCAGGCTGGGCAGAGGGTGGGTCTCTCTGAGCCTGAAAGGAGGACTCAGGCTCAGTCCCCACTGCCCCCTGCTGGTGGCCAGTGATCACGGCAGCTCCTCTGTCGACAAGTGACTATAAGAAGGTTGCAGGCCTCTGGCTTTGCAGTTGGAAGGCTCCCCTCCTTCCGGGCTTCCTCGGGATATGCATATGCGGCCTCCAGCCACTTCAGACGACTGGTAGTTGCCTCGCCGTGGGGCTCCTTCACAGTAATGCCCCCGTGTGCGCTTCAGTTCAGCACGTGGGCTGCAGCTGATGTGTCTGCTCCACCTGAGAAGCCCTTTAGAGAAGGGGATGGTCTGTGGGAGGCAGCCTCAGCTGCTCCAGCCGGCACGGCCCCCAGCCCCAGCCTTACCTGGCAGCCTTCCCCTCACTCCTCGTCCATGGGTGCTGCCCCAAGGGCGGTCACAGTGTCTTGCAGAGAAGGCCCCCCGCCGTTGTGGGTTTGGTGGAGTTCAGTCTGCATCCACTGGAGCCCAGCATCACCGCCCCAGCTCTGCCAAGCCTGGCACCTGGCCATCTGAGTCTGCCCGTGGCAGGGGAGCCTGATCCAGGGACTTCAGGCCCTGCCAGTTTGTGCCAGAGCCAACATCTTGAGACTCTGAGACAGTCTGGCAGGTCACATCTGTGCAGTCACTTTGGCAGGTATTTCACGAGCACTGACTGTGTGCTGGGCTGGGCCAGGCCTGCAGAAAGACCGCAGCGCCTCTGAGAGTGCATAGCCAAAGTCAGAGTTTCTGGTCGTGTGGGTCACCTGCTCACTTGTCACTGTGAGCCAGTTGCCTACCCTCTCAAGTCTGTTTCCTTCCCTGTAAAGTGAGGAAAGTTCTGTCTCAGGGCTTTGAAGGTTGGAGCAGCTGTGCTGTGTTCCCAGGTCCAGTCAGCTGAATGCTGTCCCCTGCCAGACTCCAGACCAGGCGGGGTGAGGGCAGCGTCTCAGGTGCAGGCTTCCCTAGCTCTAGAGGCAGCTCACCAGGCTGGCCAATGTGGGATTCGGGTTTCCAGGAGCCACGCCCCCTGCAGCCTCTGCTGCCTCTGCTCTGCCCTCTGCTGGCTGTTGATGTAAAATACACAGGGATCATTCCCAGAGAAAGATGTGAAAAAGTGAGTATTAGTTGCTCAGTCGTGTCTGACTTTGCGACCCCATAGACTGTAGCCTGCCAGGCTCCTCTGTCCATGGGATTCTCCAAGCAAGAATACTGGAGTGGGTAGCCGTTCCCTTCTACAAGGGACCTTCCCGACCCAAGGATTGAACCCAGGTCTCCTGCATTGCACGCCGATTCTTTACCATATGAGCAACTAGGGAACTCCAGAAGAAGATGAGATAAATCAGAACCAGCATTTTATCCCAGTGGAGAGTTTTTGACCTACTGGCTGTGTTCATTCATGTATATATTTATCCATTTCTTAAATATTTATTGAGAGCTTGTTTGTGTCAGGCTCTGGGTTAGAGGCTGGGGGTCCAGGGTGAGCACAAACCGATGCAGTCTCTGTTCTCTCATGGACCTTAAGATCTAGGAGCAGGGAGAGGATGAAACAGACTGTCATAGGTGTGGGTTGCGGAAGGAAGCCAAGCTCGGCGAGTATATGGCAGAGTAGTGGCCGGAGCAGGGTTTCCCTAGGAGGTGACGTCTGAGCTGGAACTCGCAGGCTGATGGGAGTTAGTGGGAGCGGGGGCTGTGTGGTGAGGGCACTCCAGGTGGTGAGACAGCAAGAGCAGGCCCGTGGCAGGCAGGAGGGAGTCTGGGGTGTGTCTGGGACCTGGGATGCCAAACAGGTGACAAGGGCACAGTTAGGCCAAGGGGAAGGCCAGGCTTGCGGGAGGACACTGGTCGTCATCTTAAGAGCAGTGAGCAGTGAGAAGCCACTCAAGGGCCTTGACAGATTGGGCTTCTGATGCCTGGAGAGGGTGGAGATCCCCAGTGGTGGCCCTTCCGAGACCTTGCACTCGGTAGGCAGCTCTTGGGATCCATTTATTCTGCTTTGAGGGCTTGTCCCAGGAGAGCAGTGCAGTCCCTGGGGTGCTCGCCCTCACTGTGGTCTCTTCTGGACACTGCCGCCTTTTCTGTCTTCACCCACCATCATCGGTGAGCCCCACTCTTGCAGGCACACTCCCTCTGCCTCCCCAACTGCTCTGCTTCTGGGGTGGTCGTGGTTCAGACCAGGCTGTTGACTTTAGCACCCTGTTGGGTTGGGGTGGGGGGTGCCACCTCCCTCCAGCCTGGCCTGCCCTGCACACCTTTGCCTGGAGGGATGATGGTACAGAGGCCCTGGTGGGGGAGCTGGGAAGTGTTGTGCTGGAGCTCTGGTCTCACCTTGTATGCATTTCTCTCTCTCTCTCTCTCTCCCACCCCGGCCCTCTCCTGAGCAGTTCAAGAGGCCGACTCGCTTGCCAGTGTGCCCCTGGGAACTGCCCACCCCACAGCACCAGCCTCAGCCAAGAGAACCAAGGCGGCCGCCGCGGCAGGGGGCCAGGGCGGGGCCTCTAGGAAGGAGAGGAAGGGGAAGCACAAAGGTTGGCTTGCCTTTACTGCCCCCTCTTCGGGAGGCCCGGCCCCCACTGTGGGGCTGGCAGGATGCTTGTCCTCCAGACTTGGGGGTGAGGGGCTGGGTGAGAGTCCTCGGGGAGAGCCCCAAATGGCACTCAGGGTCCCCCAGTTGGCTCACTGGCCTCCTCCTGCTCATGTGGGACCGGCTGGCCCGTGGGCATGGGCAAGACTCTCCTGCTGCCGGAGGATGTGAAGTCCAGCTCAGCTGTGGCCCAGGAAGCCCCTCCCTGCCCGCCCAAGCACCTCCACCCTGATCAGGATACTTCCTCTGGGAGCCTAAGTGTCTCCCGGGCAGCCTGTTTCCCCTTTGGGCAGTGCTCAGTCGTCCTGTGGGCTTCTTCACTTCTCCAGTCCCATTTCCTTCCTCTTGGCCCACAGACCAGTCTGTTCCCTCTGCTCCTCCCTCTCCAGAAAAGATCCCTGGAGATCAAGGCCAGTTACAGTGGCCCTGCCCTGAGTCCCGTCTCTGCTGGCCAGCCTACTCCTCAGCCCTTGGACCTGGGGGGCTTCCAGGCCTCCATGTCATGGTCGACAGTGGTGTGTTGGGTCCGAGGGCCTGTGGAGTGACTGCAGCATTTTAGGCCAAGCCCAGGTGTGTGGGCCAGGCCTTGTTTCTGGTCCCAAAGCTGTGGCAACTTGGGCAGGAAGGTTGATGGGGGAGGTGGGAGCTCCTCCGTTTGGGAAGGCGAGTGTACGCCGACCTGTCTTTTTCCAGGGGCCCTGTGCGTTCCACTGATGTGTGTGAGTCTGTGTGTGCATGTGAGAGAGCAGGCCGGCACTGAGAGTGCAGAGCTGGCCGTGTCCGAGCTGAGTGGTGGCCTCGCTGTGTTGGACCCGGCCTCGTTCTCCCTCCTCTCCTGCTCACCATGTACCTGGAGCTGGCTGCCTAGGGACGCGAGGCATTTCAGTGCCCCCCTCAGCCGCAGATGTGGGGGAACAGCAGAAGAAATGGAGCCTGTGCCCCTTCCTAGCTCATCCATCATTAAGAGGCTGACAGTGGTCATTCTTTTTTTTAAAAATTGGTTTTTCAAATAAAGTTTTCAGAGGTGTCCCCGTTCTTCCCTCACCCTCTTCCTGGACACCTGGGGATCCAGGCTGCCCCGCCCCCTCCACACCCCTGGATGGGACTCAGGAGTGTCCATGGCCTGCAGGCTCCGGCGGGCCAGCAGCACTGGCTGAAGACAAGTCTGAGGCCCGAGGCCCTGTGCAGATCCTGACTGTGGGCCAGTCGGACCAGGCCCAGGACGCGGGGGAGACGGCCACAGGTGGCGGCACACGGCCCGGTGGGCAGGACATCCGTGCCACGATGCAGAGGAAGGGTGAGCCCCGTGGGGGTCCAGAGACACCCCCCAAAGCTCAGCCCCAGGTTCTCCGGTGCACCTTTCTCAGGGAGCATGGCCCTCCTGTGTCTGTTTCAGCTCCTCCCAGGCCCTGGTTGGGGGCACACTTGGAGACCAGTGAGCAGCTTGGGCAGGGACCCCTGAGAAGGCTGCGTTGAGGGAGAGAAGTGTGGCTCAAGGAACCAGTCAGCCCACAACCCAGCCCTGGGTCCCCATCCCCATCTCCTGCCCACAGGGAGGCCCAGGTGTGGGGACAGATTTCCTTTCCCTTTTGTCCCTCTGAGAAAGTTCTTTTCTTACAAAATGTCCCCACTCTGTTGAGCTAGAGGGAGCAGGGCCAGGAGGCTGAGAGGCAAGGCATACCGTCCCAGGAGACCTGCTGCCCAGAGAGTGAGCTCTGCCCCAGGGAGGTGGTGTAGCGAGAGCCCACAGTGCACACGTTCTGAGACGTTGCATGAGGGACAGCTTCCTGGAGGAAGGGCTGTTGAGCTGGGGTGAAGATGTGAAGGCATGTAGACAGGGCAGGTTTTGGAGAGGATGGGCCGCCCTGGTAGCTCAGTTGGTAAAGAATCCACCTGCAGTGCTGGAAACCCTGGTTCGATTCCTGGGTCAGAAAGATCCCCTGGAGAAGGGAATGGCCACTCACTCCAGTCTTCTTACCTGGAGAATCCCCGTGGACAGAGGAGCCATGGGGTCGCAAAGAGTTAGACACAACTGAGCGACTTTCACTTTCTTTGGAGAGGATTGGTGGACCTGAGCATCAGACTGAGTGAGGAGTTGGGCCTTACTCGAGATTTTATAGGTTTTGCCAGCCAAGGCCTCCAGTAGACTTGAGGCCAGAGACGGAGGCTCCCAGGCAGGGCCAGCTCAGTTCAGGCCTTGCTACCCAGGAGACAGGGCACCCTGGCTGTCAGATAGGGTCTGACAGCTGAGGCTGGGCGGGGGGCTGCACCCGGGGACAGTGACCAGCCCCAGCTCACATATGCACCAGAGAGAGAGCATCCTAGTGTGCATCTGAATGTGTGCGTGGGAGTGCGTGGATGTACATGTGTACGTGCCACTCTGCGTGTGTGTGTCCGTGTGTGTGGTGTGAATGGGTGACTTGGAGCCAGTGGACGGGTGAGTGACTGGGTGTGCCTGTGTGACCACTCGTCCCCTCCCACTCCTCTGCCCGGCCCAGGCATCTCCAGCAGCATGAGCTTCGAGGAGGAGGAGGAGGAGGAGGAGGACGAGAACAGCTCCAGCTCCTCCCAGCTGAATAGCAACACCCGCCCCAGCTCCGCCACGAGCAGGAAGTCCACCAGGGTGAGTGAGGAGCTCCTGCTCAGCAGGAAGGCAGACAGCAGTGCCACCCAGGTGGGAGGGGAACGAAGTGAAGTGAGGCGGAGTTGGCTTTCCGGGACCGAGGGCTGGGCCGAGGTGCCTGTCAAGAGTTTTTTCCCCTGGGGCTCTTCTGTCCTCCCAGTCTTCAGTCAAGCCAGAGGGCGGGGGAGCTGGAGTTGGACAGCATGGCTTCTGAGAGCCTGCCTGTTCCCTCCATCCCTACCCTGGGGTGCTGAGCTGAAGGAACAGCTAGGAAGCCAGCTGCTGGCCCAGGGGCAAGATCTCTGTGCCCACATCCCAGGGTGCCAGCCCTGTCTCCCACCACCACCATATGGGGGCAGCTTTGGATTCCAGACCATCAATTTCAGCAGCTCGGGGTCCCTGCCTGGGTCTTAGGCTCCTCCTCTCTCCTTGGTAGGAGGCAGCCTCGGCCCCCAGCCCCACAGCCCCCGAGCCGTCGGTGGATGTTGAGGTCCAGGATCTCGAAGAGTTTGCCCTGAGGCCGGCCCCCCAGGGGATCACCATCAAGTGCCGCATCACACGGGACAAGAAGGGCATGGACCGGGGCATGTACCCCACCTACTTCCTGCACCTGGACCGTGAGGACGGGAAGAAGGTGAGGTTGGCTTGGACGTGCAGTTTCATCCTGTGGGCTTGAAGTCCTGGGGGCTGGAGTGGGACTGGAAGCCTCAGCTGTAGCACTGACCTGCCAGTTCCCCCAAAGAGACAGAAGCCTGTGTCCCCATTGGTGCATATGTGTGCACATGTGTATGTTCAAGAGCTGAAGCGAGGGGATCGCTTATGTGAGTGGTCCTGGGATTGCATGTGGACTGGAGGCTGGGCCTGGAACATGCATGACTTTGCTCCACTCCCCAAGGTGTTCCTCCTGGCGGGAAGGAAGAGAAAGAAGAGTAAAACTTCCAATTACCTCATCTCCGTGGACCCTACAGACTTGTCTAGAGGAGGGGACAGCTACATCGGGAAACTGCGGTACCAGCGCGCCCCCAGGAGGCCAGCGGGGGTGGGGCAGGCTGGGGCAGGCTCTGCAGAGGGCTGCTGCTGCCCCTGAAGGAGGTCAAGCATTGGATCCTCTCCCAGGGTTCTCTCTGTCCATCAGATCAACCACAGGCTCAGATCTGTGCTAGCTTACAGCCAGATTTGAAGATGAGCCTCACTCATCCTACCCTAAGCTGCTCCCAGGTAGAGGGGGCGCAGGCCCACTAGGGGGGACAAGTCAAACTCCACAATGTCAGGGATGATGTAGGCCACCCTGGAAGAGCCGTCTTGGTCTCATGGTTGGTGCCAAGGGGCAGGAGTGAGCCCTTGAGGGAAGAGGAACCAACCTAGGGGTGGGGCGAAGGCTCTGAGCTAGGCCTCAGGTGAGGGAGGGTGTGCTGAGAAGTGTGGCAGATTCGGGAGCATAACTCAAGCTTAGAGCTGGAGATGGGGCTGGACCATAACTCCCAGGCTGACGGGACAGAGCGGATCGTCTCCACCCTCCATGGGGTGCTGAGTCCCCTCTGCAGTCTTGCCAGGTGCCCCTGTGGTGGCTCACCTTCCATGACGGGGGCCACTCCAGTTCCTCCAGGGAGACCTTCTGTGGAACTCCGATTTCCCTGAGCTCAGCTGAGATGCCCTTTGATTAAACTCGGAGCAAGTCGAGGCCTTCTGTCCATGAAGTGCCTTCTGAGATGATTCTGTGAACAGTGTACCCCAGGTCCGCTGCTGTCTGGTCACAAAGGTCCCCTCGAGTCTTCCTTCCCTAGGATAGCCTCTGAGCTACTCCCTGCCCAGGGACAGAGGATGCACGACCTTACAATGGTTGTGTCTGTCCTTCAGGTCCAACCTCATGGGCACCAAGTTCACCGTGTATGACAATGGAGTCAACCCTCAGAAAGCATCAGCCTCTACTTTGGAAAGTGGAACCTTGCGTCAGGAGCTGGCTGCTGTCTGCTATGTGAGTCGTGGGCCCTGGGTCTCTGGGCTTCAAGCTAGACATGACACTCAGGACTTGCTACCTGTCTGTGGCCTATTCCATCTACTTTTGTGGGCAGAGAAGGAGGGCAGTGGAGTGGCCCCTGCCTGGGACAGAACACAGCTGACCACCTGCCGGGCAAGTTCTGGGAACTAGGCCTGCCTCTCTGCAGCCCAGCCTGGGTGCCTCCTGGGAAGGAGGAGGCAGGAGGCCTGGGTTCATGTTGGTGCAACCCTCCAGTCTTCCCTCCAGTATTCAGCTCCTAAATGAATTGTAAGGCCCTTTGCATAAACATCTCACTGAACATTCAACCTAAGAACTCAAGCCTATCTTCTTTATTATATAGATGAGGAAACTGAAGGTCGGAGGTTGGGTCACTTGCCAGTGTCACACAGCTCATAGATACCGAACTGGGATATAAACACAAGGAATTTCTCCGTCTAATTTCAAAATGAGGGACTGGTACCATTAGCTTGGGACTTCATAGCTGTTTCGTATGATCCAGTGGTGCCACCTGCTGGTCAGCTCTGGGGAGGCAGTCTGAATCTCTTGAAGTGATACTTAGCCCCAGGTGCCATTTGAGGCACTGAGAGACAGTAGTGAACAAAGATGTACCCTTCTGGGACCTGAACCCTGAGTGGGGGGGAAAGATATAGAACAGTTACATAACATTCATGGCATCTGGTCCCATCACTTCATGGCAAATAGATGGGGAAACAATGGAAACAGTGAGACTATTTTGGGGGGACTCCACAATCACTGCAGACGGTGACTGCAGCCATGAAATTAGAAGACACCTGCTCCTTGTAAGAAAAGCTATGACCAACCCAGACAGCATATTAAAAAGGGGAGACATTACTTTACCAACAAAGGTCCGTCTAGTCAAAGGTATGGTTTTTCCAGTAGTCATGTATGGATGTGAGAATTGGACCATAAAGAAAGCTGAACGCCAAAGAATTGATGCTTTTGAAGTGTGGTGTTGGAGAAGACTCTTGAGAGTCCCTTAGACTGCAAGGAGATCCTAAAGGAATCCCAAAGTCAATCCTAAAGAAAATCAATCCTGAATATTCATTGGAAGGACTGATACTGAAGCTGAAACTCCAATACTTTGGCCACCTGATGCGAAGAACCAACTCGTTTGAAAAGACCCTGATGCTGGGAAAGGTTGAAGGCGGGAGGAGAAGGGGACAACAGAGGATGAGATGGTTGGATGGCATCACTGACACAGTAGACATGAGTTTGAGTAGGCTCTGGGAGTTGGTGATGGACAGGGAGGCCTGGCGTGCTGCAGTCCTTGGTGTCGCAAAGAGTCGGACACGACTGAGCAACTGAACTGAAGAAGGATAAAGCAGGAACAGGGCTCAGTTCTGTTCAGTCGCTTAGTCGTGTCCGACTCTTTGCGACCCCATGAACCGCAGCACACCGGAAGAGGAAGAGGGCTATGAATATTCTTTTAGGAAGGATGGCAGGGAGGGCCTCACTGAGGTAGTGCTTTACCCAAGCACTACCAAGCACTGAGGTAGTGCTTGGGTAAAGGCCAGAAGGAAGTGAGCGCCAACTGTGCAGGTGTTGAGATGGTGAGCAAAAATGCTGGCATGTCAGGGGAGCAGAAGGAGGACAGGGAATGTAGCAGAGAGTAGGTGGTGAAGAGAGGAGGGGGTGATGGGGCCCTATTTCGTGAGGCCTTGCAGCACGAGGTAAGACCGCAATCTTTTACTGAGTGAACTGAGAAGAATGACCTGACTCACCAGGACCGCTCAGTGCTGTGTGGAGAACAGATGACAAGGAGGTGGGGTGGGGGCTGAGGAAATGCAGGGTCCAGCTAAAGGCTGGTCCTGTGTTCTTGCTGAGAGATGATGGTGGTTGAAAAGTGGTTGAATTCTGAGTATAACCTGAAGGAAGAGCTGACAGCATTTGCTGATAGGTTAGAAGAGGTATGTGAGGGTGGGCGGAGTTAAGTTATGACTCCAGGTAGTTTGAGCAGATGAAAGAATGGAGATGTCGTTCACTGGAGCGAGGAAGATGGTAAGAGCAGCTTGTTTGGGCAAAGTGGAGATTAAGGAGCCGATTCTGGACACGGTAAGTTTACAGATGCCTCCTGTACCTTCAAGTGGCGATTGACTAGCTCATCTCTATCGCTCCTCCAGTCTGTCCAGCAGGTAGGTAGTGTCTTCAGATGGCCACTATTGAGTGAGCTTCTCTCTCTTTCCCAGGAGACAAACGTCTTAGGTTTTAAGGGGCCTCGGAAGATGAGTGTGATTGTCCCGGGCATGACCATGGTTCATGAGAGAGTCTCCATCCGGCCCCGCAACGTGAGTCTCCACCCATCCCACCCGCTTTCCCCCTCCTCCCAGCCTCTGCATGCACTTCTGAGGGCACAGCTCCAGCGGCTGTGCATGTGTAAACAGTATGAGAAGCCCTGGGGGTCTTAGGGAGATCTAAGGAGCCCCACCCCGGGGCAGATCACTCTGGGGCGGTCATGGGGCCAAGGCCCGCACCTGGCTCAGCCAAGGCTGCCCTCCCAGGAGCATGAGACGCTGCTAGCGCGCTGGCAGAATAAGAACACAGAGAGTATCATCGAGCTGCAAAACAAGACGCCCGTCTGGAACGACGACACGCAGTCCTACGTACTCAACTTCCACGGGCGCGTCACTCAGGCCTCGGTGAAGAACTTCCAGATCATCCACGGCAATGACCGTGAGTGTTTCTGCCCTGACTCACGACTGCGTGACACCGGGGCCCTTAGCTCAGGATTCAGCCCACTCAGCCCTGCCTGTAGAGCTCAGAGTTTAAGGACATGGGTTATTGGGTTGGTAAAGGACTTTGTGACCTTAATGACTGGGAGGCCCTGGAAGAGCCTCCCCTGGAGCCCTGACCCTGGATTCTGTGCGCGCGGCAGAGTCTCAGGCGGGGAGCACCTCTGAACGGCCTCCTCTCCTTCCCCATCTCCTGCTGTGTGTCTGCATCTTGTCACCTGCTCATCTCTCCTGCCACTGCTCCCATTTGGTCTGTGCTTTGCCGCCTCTGGGATCCTCTTGGCATCTCTGCTTCTGGCCTCTCTTCCCATGATTTGGGTGTCCGTCTGTCCGTCTGCATCCCTGTTCTGCCCTTCTTTGTGTCCTCACTTCTGCCTGTCTCCAGCGGACTACATCGTGATGCAGTTTGGCCGCGTAGCAGAGGACGTGTTCACCATGGATTACAACTACCCGTTGTGTGCGCTGCAGGCCTTTGCCATTGCCCTGTCCAGCTTCGACAGCAAGCTGGCCTGCGAGTAGAGGCCACCTCGTGCCCTCTGGGGTGGCCCAGCCTGGAGTGGCGCTGCCCGCCTGCCTGTGGAGCAGCCCCACTGACCCCTGTACATAGGCCCCCTGCCAGGTGAACCTGTGGCTCTCGGTGGGCCCCGGGCTCAGCCATCCGGGAACGGGCTCCTCTGCCTTTGCTGCTGAGGCAGAGGAGTGGGGGGCACGAGGGGACCAGCACAGATCCTTTCTGTGCCCCCACTCTCGGGTTCGTGTCCTGCTGCAGTCCTGTTTGCCAAGCGGAGCAGCCCCTTCAGCAGGGGAGGCGTGAAGAGGTGGAGACGGAGAGGAAGCACAAGGCAGGGCTGCTGTGGCCCAGCGTCCACTCAGCCCGGGGTCCGATGACCACGGGCCCCAGCAGTGAGGGGCTCGGTGAGAGTGTGTGTGTGAGTGTGTGAGAGCGTGTGTGAGTGTTGGGGCACAACAGCTTTACATAGCACAGGCTTGGGTAGCTGAGCCTGGCTCTTACAACTGCAGAAAGTCCTCAAGCGTCAGCTGGCCTCCGCCAGGCCTGGGAGGAATTGGGGTGGAAAGGTGAGGGGCAGGCCCCTGTCAGGGTTGCAGGGCCTGGCTGTGGCTGTGAGAATTGGCTGGCGGCCTGCAGTTGGGGCTCATTTGATTTCTTTAGGATTTCTTTGTGCGCACAGAGGTGGCAGGAGGCCGGCCCCCAAGGCCAAACGTCTTAGCAGGTAGGGTCTGTAGGATCCATACAGACTGAGCATACAGGTGGCACGTGGGCCAGGGCTGTCCAGGAGCCCTGTCGGCTGACCCAGGGAACCCCAAGATGCCAGCCCCAGACTGCACACAGGTAGGTGTGCCTGGGGCTCCTGCCTGTGCTTCAGCTCCCGACAGTAAAGCCTAGGCTGTGGCCACTGAGGGCGTGTGTGTAGTTGTGAGCTGGGAATGGGAAAGGGTGAGGAGAGCAGGAGACATGTTAGAACCACAAGGGATCAGAGGTGGCAGGACCAACCCTTAGATCACCTAGAAGATGGACTTGCCTGGAGTCACCTGGCTGATTAAGGGCAGAATTTGGATTTCAGCTCCTTTCATTTCCTTGTTCCCACTCTCCTCCCAAAAAACTGCTGTCTCTGGCCTTCCTGGGGCACAATATGCATGCCCGTGCACCTGATTCCAGACTTAGAAATGTCAAGAGGTGGTGAGATTGAGGCCATTTCAGTGGGAAACCAGGCAGTTCCCTGCTGAAAGCTGTCTGATTTTGCACATCCGTCTGATCAGGACTGGCCTGTGTCTGCCCCACCGCCCCCCCCCCGCCTCCCCGAGGGCAGGCCTCAGCAAGGCTGCAGCCCAGTTTTATATCCAGGTGTGACAGGTAGTTGTGAGTGGCCTGACCTCTCCCTCTGCCACCCTCCTCCTTGGACGGCACCATCTACGCTGCAGACTTGGGAACACTTGGCTATGTGTCATTCATCCTGACGGAGGCTGCCGGCCCAGATGGAGATCAGAAATCAATGGAAAGCAAGCGAGAGTCGTTCCTCACTTCAGAGTAGATGGATGTGCTTGGAAAGACTACACAGAAGTTGGGTTTTTTAGGAGTCATACTTCAAACGTGTTAGGAAGGCCCTGAGTGAGGTGGTGGAGCTGTTTTGACTTCAGTGGAACTAGGATGTTCTCATTTCCTAGGAATCTAGGTTTTCATGCGTTGAGTGCTTAAAGCGAGGCCTCCTGCCCTAGCAGGGACCTGGCCACACCTGGGGCATCCATCTCTGGTTGTTAACATGGTCTGGTACCTAGACCACTCTGACTTGGGACCTTCTTGAGGGCACTGGAACTTTCTGTCCTGGAGCAGGCCCGCTTCCCAGGGAAATACTTTTGTGCTCCCCTCCTTTCCATAGTCCCAGCTTGGCTCTTCCTGTCTTGACTTTGGAGACCTGCTGACATTTGGAATGACAGAAGCGAGATGACCTCTAATGTCTAGTCAAGCTGTTTCTCTGGGTCAGTGATTTTAAGGTAGAAAGGTTGATTCTGGATCTTTGTGAGATGGAGGATCCTGGTGGCAGAGTGGAGAATTCATTAGACATACGATGGAAAACGTGTCGCCTGCTTACTCCTCCAGTACACAGAGGATGGGTTGACGGGTGTTTCGTTAGGGTCGGGAGTGTGGCCTCAGAGTTCCAGCCTGGGTGTGGCAAAGGGTAGCTCAACGACAAAACGCTGTTAGGTACTGAGTGACAGGCAAGAGCACCCATCACCTGCTGGAGACCCAGCCTCACAAGGTCTTTTTTAAGACCCCATTCTGGGTGATGCTGGTTTAACCATGGGCCCAGACTCCTAAAGCTGCTGGAACCCCTGGAGACCACCTGGGCTCAGTCTCTCACACGGTTAAGAGTCCTTGCCCTTCATACCCACTGCCCAGATGGTCCTTGGTTGGGCAGGGAACTTAGTGATGGAGCAAGCATGCCCCACGGGAGTTGGGTAGCTGGGGCCTTAGGCAGCTCCTCTGTAACTGCTCCTGCTGCCAGCTCCTCCTGGGGCTACACCCCATCTCTGCCCCTACACAGTCCTGCAGAGCAGTAAGGTTCACATCCCTAACTCTTCTCCAGTCCTGGCTTTTCTTTCCTTCTGGCTCTAAGGTGCTCTGTGTCTGTCTCTTTGTCTCTGTGTGTATTTGGGGCCAAGGGCAATCGGTGAACAATCAAGGTTTCCTATTATCATATTTCTGTGGATGAATAGGAAAGGAATGAGGATGTAGCTGTGATCACCTGTGGATTTTGTTCCTTCATTTCATGCCCTTTGATCAGAAAGCGTACCTGGGAAAGTACCAACCCCTTCTCCGGAGGTTCTTATTGGGAAGACGCTATCCAGAAAAGTTTAGTTCTTCAGTTTCCACTCTGCATTAGCTGGAGAAATTGGTGTGTTGCATGCGTGCTTTGGATGAATTTGAACTTATTCTAGTTGAATGTGCCTTAAAAATCATGACACTAATTCAGAACAAGCATGTGAGGTTCAGACCCATGTTGAGGACAGGTGTTAGAAGCCAAGGAGTGTTATCATCACAGGCTAGAAGAGAACCTTTGGGGCCCGCCTCCTGCAGTGACAAAAAGGAACAAAACTGTAGAAGCAGATGTCTTTTTTTTCCCCTCTGGAAATAGTGGGGCATTTACCTCTAAATGAATTTACCATATATTCAGAGGTAGTTCTGAACTTAACAAGCCAGTGATGATTTCAAACTAAGATGCCTGTGCTTTCCTTACAGTAGGTGAGGGGGGTGGGTGGGCTGGCCGTGTCCACAGCTCTGTTAACGCAAGCACAAATTCCATCTCCAGGGTGGGGTCCCTGGCTTTCCCTTCCTGTGGGAACCCTGGCCCTCCCTTCTCTACCGTTCCTTACCCCAGCTGAGATAGCTCTGTCACCTCAGGATGCCAGGGGGCGCTCAGAGCACACGTTTCCAGAGAGCTGAAGGAGGCCGCTTGCTCTGACGCCCAGCGCTAAGGGGGGGCCTGACTCCCTGGCACTCAGGGCCCAGCGCCGCGACCCTACACTGCCCTGGGCCCTGGCCTGGAGAACTGGAGCAGCCCCACAACAGGCCAAACTATGGGCTCTTGTTTTTGAGTTTATTGGTCATCTGTCCTTCCATGCCTCTAGTTCTGCAGTTTTCTTTCATCTCAGGATATGGGGGTAAAAGTCCAACAGAAGTTTTAGGACAGGTTTGGTTTTTGAATTTTCCAACCAAGTTGAGAAGCAAGTTGGTTCTTACAGGAAGCACTACAGCACTTAGTAATCAAGTGATTTTGAGTAAACCGTGGGGTTTTTCTAGATCCGTTTTCTCACAGAATGAGAAGGTTAGACTGTCACAGCTTGCGGTAGGATTCGGGCTGAATGAAGGTTGGTCCTTGCTCCATCACTTTCTGGCTCATCACTGTGCCTTTTTTCTTTCCTGAGAAAGATGTCACACCTCTTTCCTCCTCTGTTCTCTCGTTCCTCCCTGCTTCCCTCTCAAGATCCAGGCAGAGCTGGAGATTAGGCTGAGATCCAGAGTTTCCTAGAGAGTAACAGAGTGACATAGAAAGGGAAGCCTAACTCTGGCCTCCCTAGTCCTGCATTTGGTGACAAAGGGGACTTAGAATGCTGACACTTCTCTTGTTGAGAGCGTACATTTAGCCAGTTTGCATAATGCCTAGAATGTGTATGTCTGTTTGCACAAGATTGTCTTTTCCTATTTTGGAGTGGTTAGACATTTTATTTTTGTTCAAAATTATCGAGTTTTAGACAAACTTGCAAAACTGTGCTTTTATTAAGTGATTTTTTGAATAAACTCTTTGGTATTCTGGAGCAAATGTATTTATTTATTGGTATGTGCAATGACAAAGGTGGTATTTTCCCATGTTGACATTATGTATGTTGTAGAACTTTAATGTTTGTCTAAGTACAAACCATATATCAACAAATTAAACTTGAACTGTTTCAACACTGCTGTGCACTTTTTTTCCCCCTATGAAAGAGAAAACATGTTTCTTTACCTAGAAATTTTTTTCTACATCATTCATTCCTTCTGCCCTAAGAGCCTCAGGGGAGGGCAGGAGGGTGGTGGTAACAAGGGGATCATAGCTGGTTTGGAAACAGTCACCTGTGGGAGGAAACTGTCTTCCTTCTGGCTGTGCTCCTCAAGTTTAAAGATGGTCAGAACCCACACACACAGGCTGGGAAGGGCAAGGACAGGAAGTACTAAGTTAGCGAATCCTTTGCAGGCTCAGCTGTGCCAGCTGGAAGAGCAGGCTGCTGCTTCCGAGTAAACCCTGTGGGCCTGGCCCAGAGGAACACACGCAGGGCTGTGGAGCTGAAAAAAGGCAGGGAAGGCCAAAGTGGTAGAAATAACATGAAGACCTAGCCACTGGGTTCCTCTAGCCATATGCAGAGCAGCCCAACCTGTTTGAACAGAACCTGGACATGCTACATGCTTTTCTTTTCAGCCTGTGGCAGATCTGAAGTCAAGAGCAAGGGAGGCTGCAGTTATGCCTGACAGCTACAGGTCTGGTCCTACATGGGGAGGTCAAAACTGAAGTCACCCAGTGACTGCAGGACCTGGGATCTGGGCCATTCCTGGCAGTCAGGATAGCCTTGGAGCATCAAGTCCAACTGCCTGGCAGCACAGGAACTTGGTGAGTGCTATGCTGTTGATGGCACTGGCCTGAGCACCCAGCACTGGCTACCCTGGACAGATGCTATATATACCATCTCATTTCATCCCAACAGCTCTGCAAGGGGAGAGCTTCCCAATTCAAAATTGGAGAGCTACTCAATTCAAAACTGAGGAAACTGGTACTTAGAGAAGTTAAGGAGTAGTCTAAGATAAAGAAATTTGGCTTATTTAATTTGTATAAGAAAATGGGAAAGGAAAAACCTAACGTTAGGTACATTTTAGAAAGATTTGTATGAAAATCATCAAGGCAAAGTCTGTGACACTTTGTTTTTCTCCTTTCTGGGTAGCTGAAGTGTTCGAGTTTCCTCTGGAATGTAGTCTGGGTTGAGGGAATTTAATGTGGTAATGAGTAGTGTTGGTTTATTACCCCAGATCAAGAACCTACCTGGACTGTGGCCTCTCTCCATGGCTTGCCTCTGGGAAATAGCATATGAAGGACACTACTATGAAAAAAGGGAAGATGGTTTTGTGGTTTAGTGATCAGGTAAAACATGATCTCTTTAACAGCTCTGGACAGGGTCCATGGAGAGTCCTGGTTGACAGCTATTATCCTGGTGTAATTATTATTAAAGCTCCCTTTTCCTAAAGTGTCCCAGTTTGGACTACAAGTCGCTGGATGACCCAGGCCATGGAAGGTGCATGGGGTGCTCACAGGCAGCTCTTCGAGAGCCCACACGGGCCTCCGCTCCTCACTGCAGCTCTCTGACCCTGGCTCCCGAGCTCCCACAGCACTAGTCCTGGAGCTCGGGAGGTGCTCTCCTTGTGCGCCTGGTCTGACCAGGAAAGGGCCCCTCCAGGCCAGATCACCCACCTGAGTTACTAAGCATGGCCCTGCGTGATGCAGTTATCTCCTAGGCCAACTCTCTGACCCCAGAGGTGTGACTCTGTGCTCTGCCACGGTGCCCAGGAGTCACTGCAGACCTAGTGCCAGGGGGCTGATCCAGTTCTCAACCCAGATCAGTTCTGGAGAAATGAAGACCAGGAGAAGAGAGATGACAAAAACCAGGCCCATGACTTTGGTCCTCCTGGACTGTATATATACATATAATCTCATCCCTGAAGAATAACATAATTCTGAAAAATCCAAAAAGAACTGCCTAATCTGAAATGACTGAAGAGTAAATTTTTTAAAATATAAATACATAAATGGTTTCCTGTTATATAAGCCCACCAAGAATCAGGGCAGCAAGAATCATCATGAGGTCTCAGTACTTGGGGCAGAACTGTTTCTACAAGCCAATTGCCCCCAGAGATGAACATTCCAAATAAAGAGCTGGTTATGTGACACCTTACATACCAGCCTCAAATACCAAAATACCTGAACATCCATCTAGTCTCACCCCCACTGCTCTACCACCACTCTTTCTGCCAACTGTATCCTTTCTCTTCCTTGCACATCTGGAGAAGTTCGTAGCATCCCTCAAGACCCATCTCCGAGGGTGGAGTTTCTTGGAAGTCCTTTAGCAAAAGTGACCTTTTCCTCCTCTGTGCTCATATGGATTTGGGTCCGTATTGCAATTACAGCATAAAATCTTGCACAATAAAGTAGCCACCGCTTGCTGAGTGGTCATCCTACATGAGACAGGACCAATGTTGCTTTATAGGCAATGATGATTTCACTTAATCTCTGTGACTGTGATTTAATCCTCATACCCTGTAAGACCTGGACTCTGACTCCCCAGCTTTAGCAATGAGGAAGCCAAAGTTCCCGGGGTTAAGGAGCTGGCCAGATTCTACAACCAGAACAGACGAGTATGGGACCGTGACCAATATTTCTCTGCCTGCAGAACTCACCATCTTGAGCCCCTTTACAGTTCACAGTTCATTTTAAAAAATAAACTGGATAAGGCTCTCATATTCAACTGTTTTTTTTTTTTTTTCAAAGGCAGGAATTGAGCAGTGGTCTGCAAGATGAATAAATGAGAGAATAAGCAGAAGGAAACAAATATCCACCTCTAATAAGGGAATCATATCCTAAGGCAAAAAAGAAACTTGAACCAGAGGCCCAGAACTCTCCTCAATAAATCAGCCCCCCACTGTGAATGGAGACAGAGAACACGGCAAATAATTTATCGAAACAGGAAAGAGCACCTATGTTATTTTTCACCTTCAGCATTATATTACATCTAGATTATTCTCAGGACATTTTAAACTCCTTTCTTTACAAGTGAATCCAATGTTCCACACAGAGACAGACACAATATGCTTCCTATGGACTCAGTCTTCCTTGACTTTTCTCTGTAGTCATTAACAAAAAATGCACAGCTGCAGCTGACACATGATCTTAATATGGTCCTGTACCTGTGACAGCAGTGTGTGCTTATGTGTGATTCAACAGGTATTAAATATTTTCTTGGCCTCTGACTCAGTCCAGGCATAGTGGAACTCTAAAAGCCAGGTCCACCTTTACACGATGTCTTAGTTTTCAAGTCTCCCACATTTTGTGGTCCTTGGGAATATGTCCTCTTGAAACTCTCAGGTCTTACCAGTAAACTGAATGCACTCATCCTTACTATACAGAATACATCTTACCTCAAGGAGACACATGACAGATGGCAGCTCAGAAATTAGGCTTTGGGTCTGGTCACAGTCCTCCCTGTCCTAATACCTCCCACTTTGCCCAACTTTCTCAATAGACTCAGATCCAAATATGGAACACATGGTCTGTTCCCAGGCACTACTATATTGGGTCCCTACAATATAGGGACCCAATAGCTTGGGTCCAAAGTCCTTAGACCAAGGACAGCACGTGGTCTACAAGTTCAATCCTCCTCGTTTCTGTTTTAATTTGTTGTAAGAACAAATTTCCCAGAGGGCACAACATTCAGCAACAGCATCTAAGCAAGGACTACCTGTCAGTGCGTGGGTTTACTCTCTGTCAGCTGCCCCTTGGCCCCGTGAGCATCTCATGGCAGGACTTCCACCCTTCAGCAGCCTTTCCTGAAGCTTCAAACCTTGGCTCCACAGGGTAAGGACTAAAGTCTCTATCTCAAGCTTCCTCTAGCCACAGAAGACCAGAGGTATGAAGGTGCTTCTATGTTTGGCAGTTCTGTTAAGCAGAACAAGGACAAAGGAAGCTAAAGATCCAGGCATTATTAGAGAAAAACTGTTTCCCGGCCTGTCCCTGGAGAAGGAAATGGCCACCCACTCCAGTATTATTGCCTGGAGATTTCTATGGACAGACGAGCCTGGCAGGCTATAGTCCATGGGGTCACAGAGAGTCAGACACAACTGAGTGTCTAACACTACTACTACTATTACTAGCAAGCCTCTGGGCTCATTCTCAGGTCAGTGAGAGTCTTCTATGCCGGAGAAAAGTGGAGGTTTGAGGCAGCCTCGGGGCTCTGCAAAAGGCCCTCGCTGTAAGGGACTTCAGCTCAGGCAGGAGTCCCCACTCTGGCCCCACCATCCCCACAAACAAAATGTTCTCCTCCTTGAACCCAGCAGACCACTAACCTGCTCAAGGCCCACAGAATAAAGCACCCTGGACTCTGAAATCTTCACTCTTGCAACCTTAAGTCCTCATCATGTGTAATTTGATGTTCATCACAGGTAAACCATCTGTTACTTCTAACATGGAGAGTCAGACCTCTGCCCTGAGTGGTCCCATCTGTAATTATGATAGATCAAAAATTACTCAGTGGATCGAATCTCTGATGGAGCAAAGAAGGAAGAGAAAGAGGGAGGTTGTCTTGTGTTCATACTAATTTCTATGATGTTTTATAAGGTGACAGGTGTGCAAGCACCAGGAAGGATACATGATATCCATGGCAGTGGCCTGATTGGCTATGATACTTAAACACGGACAATGAAGTACAGGGCACAGGGCCAAGGATAAAATCAGAGAGGAGAGAAAGGTCACCTTGGGACAACAGTAATGGTCCTGGACTAACCGTTCTCACTCTAAACCCTGGGGATGCCGCTTCCTCAGCATGCCTCCTGGATCCGCTTTATCTGCACTGATGCCTGACCCTTCACCTCTCAAGTCGTAGGGCCACACTTCATCGGTGGTTTCCTCCTGCTCACTGTAACTGTTGGCACCAAATCCAGCATTCTCTGCCAAGACGGCGGGATCCTCTTCTTCAGGAGACCAGCAGGAACATGGTTCTGGCTCTGGGTCACATGAGGTAACAGAATTATCTTCCTGAGCTCTGGGCTCAGTAGGCATTGCCCAACCCACACGGTCTGATTCTTCCTCTTCTAGCATTCCCATTCTTTCAGCTATTTCTTCAGCAGAGGGCTCTTTTGAGTCAGGGTAATCCACCAGGATTGTTTCTTGCCTATGCTTGATGCAATCTGAAAGGTCATAAATTGGATAAGTCTCTTCGGGATAACCTAGAGAAAAAAGTAGCACAAAGTCTTACAAAGAATGTCTCTTCCAAATAAACAGTGTCAGGCTCAAAGAGGCTTCTCAAGGCAGCAGCCATTCTATCCCAACAAATCCATTCAAGAAATTTCTAAGATGACTAACAGTTCTCAAGTTTCACTTGAGCAAATTCTTGGCGATCCGGCTGACTGTCCACCAGCTCTATGAAGTACAAACCAATTCAGCTGAAAATCCCTTCTCAAGTGCAGGTTGCTTGGGGCAGAGTGTAAGTCTCACACCTCAAGCTTCTGCAGTAGTGATGAAGATTAAACAAACAACATGATCCTCAGTTTAAAAAAAAAAAAAGTGCCAAACACCAGATGGAGAAAGCATAGCTCAAGGCTAATGTTTATAATTTCTATCTGGAACCATTTCCAAAGCTTCCCAGGGGCGGGGTGGGAGGTAGGGGGAGGAGGAAAGGAATGTTGAGCTCTTTGAAAAATACACCACAAAGCCTTCTACTAATCAAAACAATAGAAATGGCTTGCAAGTGTCAGAAATAGACAGCACTTTAGCAAGACATGCCCAAGATCCCCAAGGACAAGGACTGCATTTTGAGAAGACAGAATTCCCATTGTTGGCTTCTTCGTCTTCACGACAGGGAACAAAAGAAAACAGCAAACTGGTAAACAAAATGAATCCCAGCAATGATAATGAGAAAAGAGAAAATGTTGCCAAATTAAAGAATGAAATGAAATAAATCTGTGTCAGCCAAGCCGAGCCTAAGCAGCAGATGGGCCGGCTGGAGCTCATATGCCGCTGTTGGCAACAGCAGCCGTGCTCACCGTACAACGTGAAAGCCAGAGAATCCAAAACCCATTTGCACATTATGATAATTGGCAAATTGAACCCTAACATAAACCATTTTTTTTTTTGCCTACAAATTCTGAAAAGTAGGGGTCTTTTTTGGTGCCATGCAGAGTGTGGAGACACATTTTTACAACATTTATGATCAAGGGGGAAAAAAAAACAAAGTCACACAGGCTTATTGTAGAAAATCTGAAAAACCCAGACAAGTTTTAAAAAAGAAAACAAATCACCTAGAATCCCATCACTGATAACAATGTGTTGTACCACCTCTGGCCTTTTTATCACTGCAAGTGATAACATATATTTTTCTCTTTTGTAACAAAGAGGGATCATACTGTACATAAAATATTGTACCCAGATTCTTTTCCTTCAACATTATATAATGAGTACTTCTTCATATTATTAGGCATTTAAAAGTTGGCTGCAAAATATCCCATCATACAGCTACATAACTGACATGATTTACCATGCCCCTTCTGTAAGACATTCAGATTCTTTCCAATTTTCCATTATAAGTTTCATATTAGTTAAGATCTCTGAATATAAATCCATGTCCATTTCCCTATTTTTTTAAGACAGACTTTTAGAAATATGAAAACTAGACCAAACGGGATGGACATTTTAAAAGCCTGTTTTATACTCTGCCAGATTACTTTCCAGAAGAATGGTATAAATTTTTAGTCCTACCAGTGATAAAAAAAACTCCATCTTCTCACATCCTCACCAGCACTACAGTAGTGTGTCAAGAATCTCACCAATGCAGTCTGATAGTTCCCAGGTTTAACTTACTGTGGACAGTATGCTGGGTGAACTGGAGCTTAGCTACCCAAGGTCCTCACAGTCTCTTTGGTCAAAGGCAGAGGCTGGGGAGGTCCACTTCTAGTTAGCTCCTAGCCACTGAATGCTTAAGAGTGAAGTCTGTTTTCTGGCATGTTTCTGCCTTCTCCCTACACCAAGAACAAAGCTTATGTTGGAATTTCATGACTATCTGCCTTGGTTTATGATGGGGAAGCCTGCTGAAGAAAATCAAACAGTGACTCTCATAACTACTTGAGTAGCCCATATCAGCCAACGTACTGATTATGCAAGAACTTAAAACATAAGCAAGAAACAAAAACTCACTGGTCCTACGAGGAAGTCCACAGTTCAAAATGGGAACCAAACTAAGCAAACTATGTAACTGCAACTGCTAAGTCGCTTCAATCGTGCCCGACTCTGTGCGACCCCATAGACGGCAGCCCACCAGGCTCCCCCGTCCCTGGGATTCTCCAGGCAAGAACACTGGAGTGGGTTGCCATTTCCCTCTCCAATGCATGAAAGTGAAAAGTGAAAGTCAAGTCGCTCAGTCGTGTCCGACTCTTAGCAACCCCATGGGACTGCAGCCTACCAGGCTCCTCCGTCCATGGGATTTTCCAGGCAAGAGTACTGGAGTGGAGTGCCATTGCCTTCTCCAAAACCATGTAAAGAGCCCCTTAAAAAAGTCAATGCAGGAAACAGGAGTTAAGGTCAGTCAGCTTTTAACTGACATTTCCAGTAATATTCAACTGGTTATTATGTATAAAACCAATCAGGCTTCAGTATAAAAAAAGGAGCAAACAGAATATAAGAAAGAGCTGTCAGAAACTGAAAATCCTAATTGCAAAAAAAAAAAAAATTAACCTGAATAAGGAAGAAAAGAGTAGGTTGAAATAGACATGACTAGGAACCAAATTAATATATTATTAGAAGTTCAAGGTGAAGAATTCTCCTAGGACAAAGATAAATATGACAAAGAAATGGAAATTATGAGAAAAAAGATAAGCTGCACGGAAGACCTATCCAAGATCCAATCTTAGAATTACTACAATTCTACAGTGAGAGGGCACAGTAGATTAAATGGGAGCAATACAAAGAAATTATAAGAAAATATTCTTGAGTTGAAAAAAAGTCCCAAGTCTTCAGATGGATAAATGCTAGGTAAAAATACTTTGAAAAATCCATACATTAATACATAGTCAGATATATGCTGATGAACTTGTACAAATTCAAACTTTTAAATATAAAAAGAATACGAATTTCCAGACAGAAAACGATACTAGCTAACCAAAAACAGGATGCCCATTGAGAAAAAGAATAAGACTGGGATAAGAGTTATCATTTTCAACATCAAATGAAAGTAGAGAATGAAGCAATGTTTTCAGACTTATAAGGGAAACTTATAAGGCAAAAAATGATCATATAATTTTATATCCATCCAAAAAATTACTTGTATCAAGATGAAAAATGGTTAAGTCCAATACTTAGAAAGCATACCCTTCTATTTTGGGGGAGCTGGGGGAGGGCCTTAAGGAAGTATTCTGACATACAAAAATTAATCAAAAGTTTAAATTAAAGAAAGAAGATACTGTATATAAGAAAGTGGTAAAAGATGAAATCTGTAAGAATTATCAATGTAAAATAATTATTAATAATGTGGTTAGAAATTTAATGACATTGTTAAATTCTCAGAAAAGGCTAATATCTTTAAAAGCTACACAAATCATTTGGAGCTTAAACTCTATATAATTTCAACAAAACCTAAGTAGTAGGTAGAAAATAAATAAGAATAATTTTACCTTATTTGGGAACATGTTATATAATGAAGATTTGCAATTTGGAAGAAAATAAATAATTCCATTTTTCATTTCATTGATTACTACTGAGAATGAAATAATTTTTCTTCTGTTTTGTGAGCCAGTTGAATTTTTTTCTTTTGTGCACCGCATAGCTAGGTGGATATCAGTGTTTCCTAAATTAGTTGTAGAACTTTTTATATATTAAAGATATCAGCTTCTTTGCTGATTACCAGTCATATTTGTTACAGATATTTTTCCAATTTAGTGTTGGTTCTGAAAACTTTTCGACCTTGTCTGATCTACAGAAAGTAAAAATTTTATGTATACCATATAAGTTTTATGTTATACTATCCTCTCCCTTATAATTTCTTGCATTTTTTTAATTAGTTTTTTAAATTTTGTGTTAATTGTAGATTCATGTGTAGTTATAAGAAATACAGAAACCCCATGTACTCTCTATCTAGTTTTTTCTAGTGATAACACCTTACAAAACTGTACACTATAATGTCACAACCAGGATGTTAATACTGATATAGTCAGTATACAGGAACATTTCTATCACCACAAGGATCCCTTATATTGCCCTTTAATGGCCACATCTACTCCCTCCTGCCCCTAATTCCCTCCTTAACCTCTGGCAAGTTTCATTTCTATAATTTTGCCATTTCAAGACTGTTATATAAATAGAATCACATTACATAATAACCTTTTACAATTAGGTTTTTTTTTTAATTCAACATAATCTGGAAATTCATCCAAACTGCTGCATTTATCAGTAGTCCATTCCTTTTTATTGCTACAATCTTTCCCAGCCAACAGAGTCTTTCAAATGAGTTGGCTCTTCACATCACCTGGCCAAAGTATCAGAGCTTCAGCTTCAGCATCAGTCCTTTCAATGAATATTCAGGATTGATTTCCTTTAGAATTGACTGATTTGATCTCCTTGCAGTCCAAAGTGAAAGTGAAGTCACTCAGTCATGTCCAACTCTTTGCGACCCCATGGACTATAGCCTACCAGCTCCTCTGTCCATGGGATTTTCCAGGCAAGAATTCTGGAAGAGGTTGCCATTTCCTTCTCCAGGGTATCTTCCCAGCCCAGGGATCAAACCTGGGTCTCCCACATTGCGGGCAGATGCTTTGCCATCTGAGCCACCAGGGAAGCCCTGCAGTCCAAAAGGACTCACAAAAATCTTCTCCAACGCCACAGATCAGAGGCATCAATTCTTTGGTGCTCAGCCCTTTTTACGGTCCAACTTTCACATCTGTATGTGACTACTGCAAAAACCATAGCTTTGACTATACAGACTTGTCAGCAAAGAAATGTCTCTGATTTTTTAATATGCTGTCTAGGTCTGTCATAGCTTTTCTTCTAAGGAGCAAGCATCTTTTAATTTCATGCCTGCAGTCACCATCTGCAGAGATTCTAGAGCCCAAGAAGATAAAGTCTGTCACTTTCCACTGTTTTCCCTTCTATTTGCCATAAAGTGATGGGATAGGATGCCATGATCTTAGTTTTTTGAGTGTTGAGTTTCAAGTCAGCTTTTTCACTCTCCTCTTTCACCTTCATCAAGAGGCTCTTTAGTTTCTCTTCACTTTCTGCCATAAAGGTGGTGTTATCTGCATATCTGAGGTTACTGATATTTCTCCTGGCAATCTTGATTCCAGTTTGTGTTTCATCCAGCATGCCATTTTTCATGATGTACTCTGCATATAAGTTAAATAAGCAGGATGGCAATATATAGCCTTGACATACTTCCTTCCCAATTCTGAACCAATCCATTGTTCCATGTCCAGTTCTAACTGTTGCTTCCTGATCTGCATACAGGTTTCTCAAGAGCCACAGGTAAGATGGTCTGGTATTCCCATCTCTTTAAGAATTTTCCACAGTTTGTTGTGATCCACACAAAAGCTTTAATGTAGTCAATGAAGCAGAAGTAGGTGTTTTTCTGGAATTCTCTTGCTTTTTCTATGATCCAGTGGATGTTGGCAATTTGACCTCTGGTTCCCCTCCCTTTTCTAAATCCAGTTTGTACTTCTGGAAGTTCTTTGTTCACATACTGTTGAAGCTTAACTTGAAGGATTTTGAGCATCATGTTGCTAGCATGTGAAATGAATGCAAGTGAGAAAAACACAGTATGTCTCCCCATTTATTTATTAATAGATCTTTGACTTTTTCATCAGTGTTGTATGGTTTTTCAGCATGCAAATCCTGTACATGTTTTGTGAAATTTACACCTAAGTCATTCATTTTTTCGAATGATTACAAAGTTTTCATTTTGATGCCAGCACATTCATTCTAGTGTACAGAAATACAACTGATTTCTGTATGTTTATCTACCTTGCTGAACTCATTTATCAGTTTTAGCTTTTAAAATAAGATTCCTCAGGGTTTTCTATCAGACCATCATGTGACCTGCAAGCAGGCCTTTTATTTCCTTTCCTTTTCTTCCTGTACTACCTAGAACTTTCAGCACCATGCTGAATAAAAGTAGTCATCCTTGCCTGTTCCCAATCTTCGGGAGAAAGCACTCACTGTTCACCATTAAATGTAACATTAACTGTAGGTTTCATAGATTCTCTTTATCAAGCTGAAGAAATTCCCCTCTAGTCCTAACTTCTGTTTTTATGATGAACAGATCTTGCACTGCTTTTATGCTCAAGAAATTTTTTCCTGCTAAGAGCAAATACCTATTCACAACTATTTTTTTCTAGTTTTTAAGGTTCCTCCCCTCCATCCTTTACTATTTAATATACCTAGGGTTATTCTGATGTTAATATGTACGCTCTTACTTCTGCTCTGGCAATAATGAAGGCATGAGGATTCCCCCATTAAACAACTAGAAAATCAAATGAAATCTATGAAGAGCCAATTTTCAAACATTAATAACAAAAGTAGTCATGGATCCTGAGAAAAGGGAAGCAGGGCCCAGTGGTCTCACTGAGCTTGGAACACAAAGTCAGGGAGACCGGAGCAGTGAGAATATATAGGGAAAAATACTGGAAGGAAAGGAGTTTCGCAAAGAGAGCTCCAGAGATCTATAGAGGGAACTCCTAATGTTTTTAACTGTGTTCGGATCTGTGCATATATGGGATAAAACCAACCAGGGCCAGGAAAAGAAATGCTAAAAGCATTAGGCCTATAAATTCCTGGAGCTCACACACAGCTGGGAACAGTTCATGTCCTTACTAGCCAAAGTGGAAAGACCTTGTGAAGCATCACGCAGAGTCCAGTGAAAGATGTTACTTTACTAACAGGGCTAAATTAGCCACAGAATAAAGGTTGCTTTGGACCCACTTTGCTGCTGCTGCTACTGCTGGTAAGTCGCTTCAGTCGTGTCCAACTCTGTGCAACCCCATAGACAGCAGCCCACCAGGCCCCGCCGTCCCTGGGATTCTCCAGGCAAGAACACTGGAGTGGGTTGCCATTTCCTCCTCCAATGCATGAAGGTGAAAAGTGAAAGTGAAGTCGCTCAGTCGTGTCCAACTGTTAGCAACCCCATGGACTGCAGCCTACCAGGCTCCTCCGTCCATGGGATTTTCCAGGCAAGAGTACTGGAGTAGGGTGCAACCTTAAAAACAAGCACTGAAGGATCCAACTGATTTCTGGTAACTTAACTGTGTATTAGAAAGAAGTCCAACACTAAAGTACCAAGACAAAATCTAGCATTCCACAATGTAAAACTCACAATACCCATCATCCAATCAAAATTTACCAGGCATGCATAAAGGGCAGGAAATGAGGACCCATAACAAGGAGAAAATATCAATAACTAGAAAGAGATCTAGAAATGACACAGAAAATAAGATCAGCAGTCAAGTCTGTTAAGAAAGCTGTTATAAATATGTCTCATATGTTCAAGAAGGTGGAAGAAAATATGAATATATGAGAGAGATGAAAGACATAAAAAAACCCAAACAGAACTTCTAGAGATGAAAATACAATATCTGAGATTAAAAACACACTGAATGAGACTAAGAGCAGATTATATACTGGGAAAAAAGATTAATAAAGCTGAAGACATAGGAAAACGATCCAAAATCAAGCATGGTGGAAACAAAAGACTGAAGAGAAAAAAAAAAAAAGAGGCCATATGTGATCTGTGCAACAATATAAAAAAATCTAACAAACATGCAACCAGAGAATCAAGAGAGCACAGAAGCTCAAGAGAACTATCTCATTAATGAAACAATGGCCAAAAATAGATCAAGGATCTAAGCTTCCACCTTGAGAAACTAGAAAAAGAATGTCAAACCCTAAGTGAGCCATAGAAATCAATGAAATAGGAAATAAAAAACCCAAACCACAGTATAGTTCTTGAAAAGATCAACAATGTTGATAAACCTCTGATGAGTCTAATCAGGAAAAAAAAATTACACAAAGGCCCAATTACCTATATCAGGAGAAGAATAGGACACATCCTTATAGACCTTACACATGTTAAATAAATAAGGGAATATTATAAATAATTTTATACTAATAAATTTGATGAGAATAAAATATGTAAACTCATTGAAAGATACAATCTATCAAAGTTCACTCAAGAAGAAATAAACTGATACAGTGCAATTCATGTTAAGAAATTAAATTCAGTCATATAAGTCTTGCCACAAAGAAAACTCCAGGCCCAGATGGTATCACTGGAGAAATCTGCCAGACATTTAAGGAACAAACAAGTAATCCTACACAAACTCTTCTTTACAAAAGAAATCAGCATAATTCACTAACTTAAGTCACCAAAACAGAAAAATAATATGATCAGTTCATATGATTAACAAAAAGCATTCATAAAATCTTAACACCCATACATTATGAAAAACTCTCAGCAAAGTAAAACTAGAAGGAAGCTTCCTCAACTGAAAAAGAACATCCATGATAAACCAAGAGCTCACATCATATTAATGGAGAATGTGTGAGCACTTTCTACCTAATATCAGGAAAGCAAGGATGTTTGTTTTCGCCACTTCTGTTCAATATTGTGCAAAGAGGTTCTAGCCAGTGCAGTAAGCCAAGAAAAAGAAAAGACCTATATAGCAAAAAGAAGTAAAACTGTCTTATATAAATAATTTGAGACTGTATACATAGCAAGTTTAAAGAAACTGAATCTTAAAAAATCTGAAGAAAAAAAAAAGGAAGCTACTTTGTGTTTAAGAAAGTCACAGGATACAAGATCAGAAAACAAAAATAGTGTTTCTACGCAGATAGCAATAAGCAATTTAAAAAATTTTAAATATCACTTATGATATCAAAAATATGAACATTAAGGATAAATTTACAAAACATGTACAAGACCTAAATACTGAAAACTATAAAACACTGCTGAGAAACTCAAGATCTAAAAATGGAAAGATAAAAATGTTAATGGATTTATCGTTATAATGTCAACTTTTCCAAACTGATCTAAAGAATCAATACAATGCCAATCAAAATCCCATCAGGCTTTTTTTTTGTAGAAAGTAACATAGAGCCCCTTGATGAAAGTGAAAGAGGAGAGTGAAAAAGTTGGCTTAAAGCTCAACATTGAGAAAACAAAGATCATGGCATCGGGTCCCATCACTTCATGGCAAATAGATGGAGAAACAGTGGAAACAGTGGCTGACTTTATTTTTGGGGGCTCCAAAATCACTGCAGATGGTGACTGCAGCCATGAAATTAAAAGACGCTTACTGCTTGGAAGGAAAGTTATGACCAACCTACATAGCATGTTCAAAAGCAGAGACATTACTTTGCCAACAAAGGTTCGTCTAGTCAAGGCTATGGTTTTTTCCTGTGGTCATGTATGGATGTGAGAGTTGGACTGTGAAGAAGGCTGAGCACTGAAGAATTGATGCTTTTGAACTGTGGTGTTGGAGAAGACTCTTGAGAGTCCCTTGGATTGCAAGGAGATCCAACCAGACAATCTTAAAGGAAATCAGTCCTGAATATTCATTGGAAGGACTGATGTTGAAGCTGAAACTCCAATACTTTGGCCACCTGATGCGAAGAGGTGACTCATTGGAAAAGACCCTGATACTGGGAAAGACTGAAAGCAGGAGGAGAAGAGGATGACAGAGGATGGCTGGATGGCATCACTGACTCGATGGACATGAGTTTGGGTAAACTCCAGGAGTTGGTGATGGACAGGGAGGCCTGGTGTGCTGCAGCCCATGGGGTCACAAAGAATCGGACATGACTGAGCGACTGAACGTACTGATTTTAAATTTATATGAAAATGTGAAGGGCCCAGAATTACAAAAATGATTTTGGAAAAAAACAGCTGAAGAACTTGCCTTACCAGATTTCAAGACAATATAAAGACACTGTGATATCAGTATAAGTATACACACAAAGATCAATGAAACAGAACAGAAAATCCAGAATACACCCACCTATATGTGGTTAAATGATTTTTCCATTTTCCAAAAGGGAAGGGTTGGTTGATTTCCAACCAACACACCAAGATAATTAAATATAACAAAATAAACTGGAACAATAGAATATCAATATGGAAAAATATTAACCTCATCCTGATACTGCACACCATATACAAAAACTAAAAAACAGATCATAGGCCTAAATGTAAGAGCTAAAACCATACAATTCTAGAAGAAGGCAGAAGACTTAGGTAACTTTGAGTAAGGCAAGGATTTCTTAAAAGGTCACAAATAAAGTGAATCATAAAAGAGAAAATGATAAACTGCACTCCATCAAAATGAAAAAAAAAAAACAAAAAACTTCTGGTCTTTGAAAGATGCCACTAAGGAAATTAAAAGGCAAATCACAAATCAAGAGAAAATATTTGCAAAATTCATAACTGACAACTTATATCCAGAATATAGAAGAAACTCTTGCAACTCAATACAAATATGACCAACTCAAGAAAGTGGCACACAGTGTGAACGAACACTTCACCAAAGACACACAGACGACAAATAAGTACTGAAAGATGTTCACCACCACTAGTTGCCAGGGAAACTCATACCACAGTCACAAGCTAGACACCACTACACACTCAGTAGAATAGCTAAAATTAAAAAGACTGATGATGCCAAGTGATACCAGGGATGTGGAGTGACTGCAATTCTCATACACTGCAAAATGGGAAAGCAAAATTTTAGAACAATTTTAGAATAATCAACCTACTTTCCAAAGTTGAACACACACATATAAAACCCAAAAATTTCATTCTTAGAGATATACCAAAATAAATACAAATATATGTTCCAATAAAAATGTGTATGCAAAAGTTCACAGCAGCTTGATTCATAATAGCTCAAAGTTGGCAGCCCAAAAGTTCCTAAACTGGTGAATGGAGAAACAAACTCTACCCAGACAACAGAACACTACTCTGCAATTAGAAGAAAGAACTGCTAATACACTCAACACATGAAGCTCAGAAGCATTACACTAAATCAGTGAAGCCAGAATACAAAAGAACATGTGCAGGATGACCCGTTTATACGGAAAAGGTAAAGCTAGAGGGACAGAAAGCAGTTCAGCTGTTGCCAGGGCAGAAGGGGATTAGCAGCAAAGGCAATGGTAACTTTCTGCGACGATGGAAGTATCATGACTATTTCATGACTGTGATATGATTATACAACTCTATATCTGTCAAAACTTATCCAACCATACACTTAAAATTGATGAACTGTGTATATCTTATAACTCAGTAATAAAGCTTATTTTAAAAAGTCTGTTGGTCTCTTTTCTGGACTGATGGTTAACAAAGAAATAAGAAAACACTGTTTACCTTCCCAGTCTTCCATATAAGGGGCCTCCTCAGCTTCTTTCTCTGGAGTGGATCTATCAATGAATTTTCCTTCTTTCATGACCCTGGTGATTTCTCGGAGCTGATGCAGCAATCGTTTTTCTTGGTCAGAAGTCACAGTCTGTGCTCTGCTTAGAAACAGCAGAAAATCCAGCTAGTTAGTAGCAAATACTCCTAGGCGATGAACATAAACATTACTATGATCTGTCTGGACTCTAGAATAGGAAGTTCAATAGCAACAGATAGTTACTCTAGGAGTTGATTCTGGAACTGCACAGATGGGAACCAGAGATGTTAGTTCAATGTTTTGATTTTATAAATGGGAAAACTAGGGCCCAGAACAGAGCAAGTGATTGTCCGAGGTCCCAGAATGATTTAATGTCAGTTCTGGGACAAGACTCCAGAAGTCTCCGCCTTCAGATTCTTTCACAGTACACCTCACTGCCCCGATTCCCTATCCTCAAGCAGTTTCACCATTACTTACATTACTCCATTACTACAAGCCACTTTTCTCTGCAGTAATGTCATCAAAAGAAAACATGCTAGAGCACTTGCCTCAATGAGAGAAAAATACGCTACTAGGCTGACTTGACGAACCTTTGTTGGCAAAGTAATGTCTCTGCTTTTGAACATGCTATGTAGGTTGGTCATAACTTTCCTTCCAAGGAGTAAGCGTCTTTTAATTTCATGGCTGCAGTCACCATCTGCAGTGATTTTGGAGCCCAGAAAAATAAAGTCTGACACTGTTTCCACTGTTTCCCCATCTATTTCCCATGAAGTGGTGGGACCGGATGCCAGGGTCTTCATTTTATGAATGTTGAGCTTTAAGCCAACTTTTTCACTCTCCTCTTTCACTTTCATCAAGAGGCTTTTGAGTTCCTCTTCACTTTCTGCCATAAGGGTGGTGTCATCTGCGTATCTGAGGTTATTGATATTTCTCCCGGCAATCTTGATTCCAGCTTGTGTTTCTTCCAGTCTAGCGTTTCTCATGATGTACTCTGCATATAAGTTAAATAAACAGGGTGACAATATACAGCCTTGACGAACTCCTTTTCCTATTTGGAACCAGTCTGTGGTTCCATGTCCAGTTCTAACTGTTGCTTCCTGACCTGCATACAAATTTCTCAAGAAGCAGATCAGGTGGTCTGGTATTCCCATCTCTTTCAGAATTTTCCACAGTTTATTGTGATCCACACAGTCAAAGGCTTTGGCATAGTCAATAAAGCAGAAATAGATGTTTTTCTGGAATTCTCTTGCTTTTTCCATGATCCAGCGGATGTTGGCAATTTGATCTCTGGTTCCTCTGCCCTTTCTAAAACCAGCTTGAACATCAGGAAGTTCATGGTTCACACATTGCTGAAGCCTGGCTTGGAGAATTTTGAGCATTACTTTACTAGCGTGTGAGATGAGTGCAATTGTGCGGTAGTTTGAGCACTCTTTGGCATTGCCTTTCTTTGGGATTGGAATGAAAACTGACCTTTTCCAGTCCTGTGGCCACTGCTGAGTTTTCCAAATTTGCTGGCATATTGAGTGCAGCACTTTCACAGCATCATCTTTCAGGATTTGGAATAGCTCAACTGGAATTCCATCACCTCCACTAGCTTTGCTCATAGTGATGCTTTCTAAGGCCCACTTGACTTCACATTCCAGGATGTCTGGCTCTAGGTCAGTGATCACACCATCATGATTATCTGGGTCATGAAGATCTTTTTTGTACAGTTCTTCTGTGTATTCTTGCCATCTCTTCTTAATATCTTCTGCTTCTGTTAGGTCCATACCATTTCTGTCCTTTATCAAGCTCATCTTTGCATGAAATGTTCCTTTGGTATCTCTGATTTTCCTGAAGAGATCCCTAGTCTTTCCCATTCTGTTGTTTTCCTCTATTTCTTTGCATTGATCGCTGAAGAAGGCTTTCTTATCTCTTCTTGCTATTCTTTGGAACTCTGCATTCAGATGTTTATATCTTTCCTTTTCTCCTTTGCTTTTCGCTTCTCTTTTCACAGCTATTTGTAGGCCTCCCCAGACAGCCATTTTGCTTTTTTGCATTTCTTTTCTATGGGAATGGTCTTGATCCCTGTCTCCTGTACAATGTCAGACTTTATTTTTCTGGGCTCCAAAATCACTGCAGATGGTGACTGCAGCCATGAAATTAAAAGACGCTTACTCCTTGGAAGGAAAGTTATGACCAACCTAGATAGCATGTTCAAAAGCAGAGACATTACTTTGCCAACAAAGGTTCGTCTAGTCAAGGCTATGGTTTTTCCAGTGGTCATGTATGGATGTGAGAGTTGGACTGTGAAGAAGGCTGAGCGCCGAAGAATTGATGCTTTTGAACTGTGGTGTTGGAGAAGACTCTTGAGAGTCCCTTGGACTGCAAGGAGATCCAACCAGTCCATTCTGAAGGAGATCAGCCCTGGGATTTCTTTGGAAGGAATGATGCTAAAGCTGAAACTCCAGTACTTTGGCCACCTCATGCGAAGAGTTGACTCATTGGAAAAGATTCTGATGCTGGGAGGGATTGGGGGCAGGAGGAGAAGGGGACGACAGAGGATGAGATGGCTGGATGGCATCACTGACTCGATGGACGTGAGTCTGAGTGAACTCCAGGAGTTGGTGATGGACAGGGAGGCCTGGTGTGCTGCAATTCATGGGGTCGCAAAGAGTCGGACACGACTGAGCGACTGATCTGATCTGATCTGAGACCAACCCTAGAATTGCCAGACTGAACCTACTTGTGCAGAAATAAAGACATATCCTAAAATGTGAGAGTTGGATCATTCTGAAAATCATCTAGACCAAAGGAATTGGGGAAACTGAGGCCCATGGAGAAGAAATTATATATTTATTCACTGTTAGTTAATGTCAGCACTCTACTTAAAACTAGTCTCCTAAGTTGTAATAACATTCGGTGCAATTCTTGAAGCACAGTGCTCAAGTTCCACAGTTTAAGAAAACCTGTATGTGACCCCCTCATTCAGCTGTGTTGGCTCTGGGGAAATGCCTGCATGAGTAAGATGAGGCTCAAGGATAACATGTGACTATTTGAGAGGGAAGCGCTGCGTCGTATCGACAGGCAGGCAAGGCCCCACTCAGAAGACTGAGAATTGTCTGCTTTGGGACCAGTTTTATCTACTGGCAGGATTTAACAGAGGCTACTTATTCTCCTCTTAAAACCCCAAAGCACTCGAAGTCAATATAACACCCATGAAGAGGAAAAAATGATATATTCTGTACCAGCTTCATGGAGGTGTCATCAGTCTTTCCCAGTCCCGAGCCTACGTTTCTTTTTACATTTAACCTACATTATGTTACCCTTAATGACTAACAGGGAAGAAGAAAAAACTGCTTGTCCTGTCAACATTAAGATGTTAACTGAGGAAAATGCAGGTGCAACATTTTTACAAATCTCAGTGGGAGGAAAATAAAAACCCCAGGAGCTCCACTTTTTCTACAATAAATGGTCTCAAAGCCATGAACTGAGGACAGCCTGTCTGTTCTATATGGATGTGAACAGCTGCTTTATACTTTCCATCAGCAGAGGAGACCTGACTCACCTTAACTATGCATCTGTTCCATAACCCCTAACTCTTATTGTTATGACAACTCATTTTGTGGGAGGCTTCTGGGGCAGCTGGGTCACCCTTAGCTCAAAGAGCCTACGTGATTATCACGACACATTGCACATGTACTTCTCTGGACTGTACTTAGTACATTCTGATTTTTACTGAATACAACAATCTTGACTTTGTTTTCTAATTCACAGAAAATCAGAGCCCTTAATTTAAAGGGATATGGGTAGGCTAAGAAAAGCAGAAACAGGAGAGAGAAGCTTGCTTAGAGATTTCCAAACTAAAGTGTCCTCAAATGTACTCCGTGTCTGCATCATGCATTAGGCAATTAATCATGGTCCACTGTACATCTTCTGAATTTACTGCAATAAGCACTTTCATGGATTCCTCATTGTCTCAATTTGGTTTGATAATCCTGGATGTCAGAGATAAGTTCACTACAGTATAGGCACACTGCCATGAACATTTTAAGTGCTCAATAAATGTGTTCGCTTGACTGGTCCCCACTTCCTCACCATCCATTTTCTTTTACATCCCTGAAATCTGGCTGCCACTCCATCATTTTACCAAACCTTGTGAAAATCAATGACCACTTTATTTTTTGTCCCTTTTGTCACACAGCACACAGGACCTTATTTCCCCAACCAGGGATCAAACCTATACTCACTGCAATGGAAGCATGGAGTCCTAACCCCTGAACCACTAAGGAATTCTCCAACGACCACTTTACTCTTAAGTCCAAAAGTCTTTTTATCACATTTCATTCTTCTTGACTTCTCTGTACTACAGCCCATCTTCTCCTTGAAATGTCCTCCTCCTACAACATGGTTTTCCTGAAGGCTCAATCCTAGGGCTCCTGTTTATCCACTCCTATAGGCATGTCCTCAGGAAGCAGACCCAATTCACAGACTAAACCATCACCTCTACATACATGATGCTCAGACTCTACCTCTAATCTTGACTTCTCACACAAAGGCCAGTCTCATAACTCCAGTTACCTCCTGGGCATTTCTACTTGGAGGCCTTGTTACTATACTAAAGCTAATCTTAAATTCACCCTTCAAAACCATGTCCTAGTGGCCCAGGATCATTAGCAACTGCACGAACAGGTGAGCTAGGTGAGGCTGGGTATGGCTGATTCCAAGACGTTAGAAAAATAAAAGGTCAAGTTGGGAGACAACTCAGACTTTTGAATGCTTCAAAACTCCGAGGAGTCATCAAGTTCTGAATCCAAGAGTTAAACACAGAATGAAACAGTGTCTTACAACATCACTCAAATGAGAAAAGAAATCAGACCAGCAGAAGACTGCTGGCAATGGCCACATGCCATAACATGCTTCAAGGATTTGGTAATCTCATCTTTTCCCCCTCATACTCCCAGCCAAATGGACACTTCCAAACTTGAGTCCTTTGTTCTGACCACAATACCCCAATTTACTATTGCTGCTATATATCATACATGGACGTTCTGTTTCTTTTTTTTCTTTTCAAACATATCATTTTGTATTGGGGTAGAGAAGGCGATGGCACCCCACTCCAGTACTCTTGCCTGGAAAATCCCATGGACGGAGGAGCCTGGTAGGCTGCAGTCCATGGGATCGCGAAGTCAGACAGGACTGAGCGACTTCACTTTCACTTTTAACTTTCTTGCATTGAAGAAGGAAATGGCAACCCACTCCAGTGTTCTTGCCTGGAGAATCCCAGGGACGGGGAAGCCTGGTGGGCTGCCGTCTATGGGGTCGCACAGAGTCAGACACGACTGAAGCGACTCAGCAGCAGAGCCGATTAACAATGTTGTGATAGTTTCAGGTGGACAGTGAAGGGACTCAGCCATCCATGTACAATACACGGACGCTCTGATGTTTCTTCAACCATACTCAAAGCTGAACTCATGACTCATATTGCAAAGCCTTATCTTCATTCTTCTGTGCTTTATTTTGGTTGATGCTATAATATTCCTACCAGTCTGGGCTGTATTCTGGATTATCTGGGAGGACACAATGCATTTATGAAGGTCCTTAAAAGTAGAAGGGGAAGGCAGAAGAAGCTAAAGTCTCAACTCACTGTTGCTGGCTGTGAAAAGTAAAGAGTTCATGAGCCAAGGAATATGGGCAGCTTCTAAAATCTGGAAAAGGCGAGGAAAGATTGTACCCCAGAGCCTCTAGAATGCAGGGAAAAGTCTGGCTAACACCTTGATTTTAGCCCAATGTAGGACTTCTAACATACAGAACTGTAAGATAACCATGTGTGTTGTTTTAAGGCATTAAGGTCAGGATAATTCATTACAGCAGCCACAGAAAACTAATACACACTCCTAGAGCACACCTCTTCTCTCTGAGATGCAGTGCCTTACAGAGAAAATAATACTTGCAACTGACAACCATAGAGGGTTGTACAAATCAAAATAGGTACCAAAAATATTCTAATTGTTGCTGAAAATGTCTGCTTTAAAGTACTTTCTTTACATCTACCTCATTCATTCTTTTAACATGTACAGACACTGTCAAATGTGCCAGCATTAGGAATGCAAGTCTGAATAATGAAAATTCCCTATTCTCAAGAAGGTTATAAGGCATTAGGGAAGCCAGAAAAGTTAACAAAAGATTAGGAAGTAACACGATGCTTACAATATCCAGTAAACATAGGTGGCCTGGGAGCATGTAGGAGGAACACCTAACCAAGTTGTGGGTCCAGGGAAAAGCTCTCAGAGGAAATGATGACTAAGTTGAGACCTCTAAGACAACTAAGAAATAAAATAAGTGTCTGTGGGGAGGGGGTTGGGGCAACACACAAGCCAAGGGAAAAAGTATATGCAAAGTCCTAGAAGCAAAAATGCACAGGTACTTCAGAGGAAAACCACGTATTCAGTGTGGCTGGATCACAGACATGGAGAAAGAGTAATGGGGAAAGATAAAGCAACTGAGATATGCAGAGCCCAGACTATGTAAGTCATGTAAAACATTCTACTCTTAATCAAAAGCAACAGGGACCTAATGAAAGGCTGAAAGATGTAATCCACTGGTTTGGAAAGCAGAAAGTGAAGGGAGGCAAATTAGAGGAAAAGAAACCACATGAGTTAGTTCTGACCTACGTCAAAAGTAAAGGCATTCTCAGGACTTCCCTGACAGTCCAAAGACTCCATAATCTCAATACAGGGGACCCAGGTTCAATCCCTGGTCAGGGAACTAAGATCTTACATAGCACACAACATGGACCAAAAAAAAAAAATTAAAAGACACCAATTTCTTTAAGGAAAAAGTTAAGGCATTCTCCATTCTCTCACTCATTCTTCCATTTCAACTAATACTTTTCTAGAGCCTACTGCTGTCCTGTGCTAGGCACCAGGAATAAGAAGGATTCCTGCCCTGGCAGAGTTTAGAATGTTTTGCAAGGAGACACTTATTAACCAGGAAGAAATGACAGGACAGGTAATTAATGACATATGAGAAGTGAAGAAAAGATGAATCTAAGATGACATTTAATTTCTCTTTGGGGCAACTAAGTAGCTGGTGGAGCTGTTTGCTGAGACAGGGAACATTACAGGTAGAATAGGCTCATCTGTGGGCAGATGATGAGCTCTGTTTTGGATGTTCATTCACTCAAAGGACATTTACTGTCTGATGAGGAAAAGAGCAGCTATCTATGTGACATGTCCTACAGAACTCTGAGTACAAAGATCAGGAAAGGAAGAGAAGGATGTCAACAGGGAACGGGTAGCATTTACTCTTCTACCATGATAAGTACAAATGCTCACCTCAAAAGTGACTATATACTCTTTCAATGGCAAGTATTTACTTAGTACCTACTATGTGAACGCAGTGAACAGACAAGAGACTAAGCCTGTCCTCGCAGAGTTTATATCCCAACGATGCCTGCCAGAAACGTGCAGTCCCACATATACAACATGCCTGCCAAGGTGTCTGCTGCCAGAGGTTGCACCCTCATGTCTCCTCTCGGGGCGCTCCATGCTTCTAGGAAAATAATTACAGCTGAATATGCTGCTCCAGGAAGGAAATTTTGCTGATCACAAGGACAGAAATAAGGACACCTCAGTTCTGGTTCCGAGATCCTTTCCTTAGTCTTTGTGTCCCAGGACTAGAGAGTTTGCTTAATATCAGACATAACATGGCTCAATACCAACCTTCTAGGAGGCCTAATTATTTTAAAATGTGTGCAGACTTATATTGCTCACAGGGGAAAGCTGTCTGAAAAGTTTTCCCATATTCTGATTCTTTCATAAGCACTAAGTAAAGTATTAGAAGTGGCATATATTGGGAATTTTAAGTAAAATCTTACAGTTATGGAGTGATATTATATAAAAGGACTTGGAAGGCTGCAAATGAACATGTCTTCTTTGTCTTCAATCCTCTCCTTGACCCCCAGAAGCCTGGCAATGTGACAAAATCTTGATCTGATAGAAAAAATACTGGGTTATTTTGGGCTCTTCTAATAACCCTAGAAGCACAGACTTGTAAAAGAACAAATGCTACAGAAACTAAGGTTAAAGGATTTAAATATAAAAAGGACAAGAATATAAAACATGTGGCTACCTAGCCCTTGCAATTTTGAAGATGTAAGACCCATAGGGCCTACCCATAAGGATAAAAGGTTTTAGATTAAGGCGTTTCAGAGAGAAAGTCACCTCCTGTGGACTGGAAAATGAGATCTGGGAAAGGGAGACACAAGCTATGCTCTCTTGAGTGAAAGGAGAGCTGATCCCTGGTTCCTGATAGGTACTGTGGAAATATTTATTTTACACAACCGCTGACATGAGGCAGTGCAATCCAAGTGTCCTCAGAGAGTCCCCACTCCAGCATCTGACAAGGAGTAAATACTCTGAGCTAGGGCCTGTTGCCCCACAAACAGTGATCATGGCACAACTCCATATGCAATGGTGATGGCAGGGTGGTGGAGGAGACACACAACTCCTCTGCTTTTGCACATGAAATGTGGAGACGCAATGCTGGCTGGCACAAGGAGGACAGACAGTAGTTAGGAGTCACAGTACTGCACCCCTAGCCTGGACAATGGGACAGATGGGATGCATGGTAGCATTATTTGATCTGAGATAAGGGAGTCTGAACAGCAGTGAATAATACTGAGAAAATATCTTCACGTAGTTTTTTATCCCAAGGCCAAGTGACTGGGTCTCCCAGGTAGGAGGCCCTGCCCACAGATACTCACTGATAGTTTTCTGACCTTTAGGTGTTGCCTAGGGCTTCAAACTGGAGAAGGCAATGGCGACCCACTCCAGTACTCTTGCCTGGAAAATCCCATGGATGGAGGAGCCTGGTAGGCTGCAGTTCATGGGGTCGGTCGCTGAGTTGGACATGACTGAGCGACTTCACTCTCACGCATTGGAGAAGAAATGGCAACCCACTCCAGTGTTCTTGCCTGGAGAATCCCAGGGATGGGGGAGCCTGGTGGGCTGCCGTCTATGGGGTCATGCAGAGTCAGACACGACTGAAGGACTCAGCAGCAGCAGCAGGGCTTCAAACAGACCAGGCCAGGGTATGATATTTTCTGAGGCACAAGGGTCTATAAAAGTCTGGTACTTGCCCACCCAGACTGAGTGGTATAGGGGAAGGGCAGAAAAGGCCAGAAACATATAGTTGCACAAACTAGTTTAGTCACATTCATACGAAACACTGAAACAGATAATGTACGTATTTAGCTTACAGCTTGGTTATTAGTAACTGCTAATAACACCAAATAGTATTACTCACTCACACAGATATACTCATGTATAGATATGTACACCTACCTCAACTGCTTTGGAGAAGGCCAGATGGTCACTGTGCTTTCTGGGCCAAAAGAAGGTCAAGGGTGCTGGGCCCAGCTAGGCAGGGATCACTCTTAAAAAGGTCACTTCAGCAGCAATGTAGACATTGCAGCGAAAAGCCAAACCAAGGGACTATAATTTGAGGATGTTTACTTTTTTCATATCCAGCCAAAGATGGGCAAGGCAGGAGCCAGAAAGCAGGGAAAAAGAGTACGGGGCACTAACAGCACCATGGATGGCAAACAGAAGGGGCCAAGGTAGAGCAGTTTTCTGAGGCCAAGACTCTGCACTGAGCCCCTGAGTCTACAGGAGGGACCTCTCAAGACATCCTCCTGCATGGGACCTCCTGCATGCCATTCACCCCAGTTCCTACCCCATCCTTGTCAGAAGGCCTAGCATGAACCAAATCCCTCTGTCCTCAATTTCACATTCTGGTTTCTCCTCTCTCGCGTTCCTACACCCGCATTTTCTTAGTTGATGCCAACTTCCACTAATCCCCAAAGCCACCATTTCAGGTCCTCAGCCAGCCTTGCAGCAAAAGGAGTGTGTCTGCGCCATGGTGCATCCTAAAGGGCTAGTTTGGCTCCTGACACCTACTTCACACACCCAGTTCTGTTCTGGCACAGTCAACAAAAAGCAAATGCCTACTCTGAGCATACCTGGGCTCCTCCATTTTGTCTCAAACAGAAAGCACACTATTTAATAGCTTTCTTGTTTTACTTAAGATAATGCCATTTTTAGACAGCTAGGAAATGACTTCCTTAAAACCCAGTCATTTTACCTTGCGGCATCCACTCACAAATTTACTCCCTCTCACAATAACGTTGCACAACAGAGAACATATACTCTTGAAAATGACACTTGAAAGTGTGAAAATGGAAATGTTAAATGAAAAATAATATGCAAATGAATAATACCAATAATATAAAGTGAAATCAAGTGGGCCAGAAATCAAAGAAAAATAAAATTTTGAATTAACTCTCTAAATGGGCAACAGTCTGATCCCTGTTATGTGAAAACATACCTCTCACCATTAGGCCCCACTCTGTTGATTAATTTTTCCATGGCTTCCTCTGTTTCCTTCAGTTTTTCTTGCAGTTGAACAAGCTCAAAATTGGCTGAAAAATAAGCATCAATCTGAGAACCATCATATACAACCCCTTAAGCTCTTTTCTGAAACACAGCTGGCTGTGACATTCTACAATAATCCAGGCTGGTCCTGAGACTCAGAGAAGAGCCTGACAGGCTGTGCACCTAATCCAATCAGGACACAAAGGGTACTGAGGTCTAGGTACCAAGATCTAAAGGATACACGTTGAGAAACTGATGAATAAATCACCCGCTCTTACACACAGAAATACAGCAGGACCAGCCAAAGAAACACCTACAAGTGAAAAACACAGCCCTACACAGTCAGCCAAGAAGAAATGAAGGTAAACATCATCTTTCTAATTCAAATAATACTTGAGGATGAAGTACCAAATCTGGTAAAGGTCTTCAGAAAAGGTATTAAAGCCTTGAAATGAGCACTGTTTCATCTGTACCTAAGATCTGAAAACATATGGAAGATAACAGTTTAATTCTTCAAAAGAAAAAGACTTGAACTAGGTCTGACACATTCGTGCCCCAGGTTTTCCACTTCAGTCATCTGTGCTTGAACTGTGTAACCTTGCCCTCTTCTCAAAAAAGGTCAGAAAGGAGCACATCTACTGAAACTAATGCTACGGTCCTAAAAGGAGAACAAAAAAGTAAATCACTCAATCAGTACATGAAATAAACTTTAAAGCAACAGGAAAATAAAATGTTGTTCATTATGTAGATAATCTAGACATTCTGTTTCATATCTGAGTGTCATCCCACAGAGATATATTTAGAGGGTCACTATAAAATATAACATTTCAAGCGCTTTTTAGTACTTTTATAACATATTTTTCTGCATCCAATTAACACCTGTGCCATGTAAACGCTTGGGTTATTTTTATTTTGTGTATGATTCAAAATCAAAGAGTAAAAAGTTGATACAACTGGTACTACATCATAAGACAGCTGCTCTTAGGAATTCATTTTATTTACTTCTTTCTGTTTTAAATGCATTATGTGACATTATGAATTTGTTACTCTTTAGCTCACAAATCTTTTTCAAAAATTTTATGATGTGTTTACCATCACTTTTGGTTAGACGCTATCTCAATTAAGAATACAGCAAGGATTACAGTCACTTAAATCTGAATATTTAAGATTTCAGGATGCAGAAGCCACTGGGATATCTATTTTCATAGTGACTCTAGAGTAAATACAAACAGCAACTATGGCTGAGGGCAGATGCTTCAGTAGCGCAGCCTTTCTTCATTTTGATGATGTCTTTCTTTTAAAAAACCTCTGATGAGGCTTCAGTATCCACAGGATAGTTTGGCCTCCAAGGCCTTCAACAATACAGCTTAACTGACCTACTCTTCATGCCTTCTTTCACACAGCTGCCCTGTTTCAGGCTGTGTCTTACTCAAGTTCCCTATCTGGCCTCCTCCACAGCTAGACATGATTTCCCAGAAGGCTTTCACCAACTCCCTTTTTTCTAGGCAATAAACTTTTCACCAGTTGTATCTTCCTAACATTCATCCTAGACTATAAATTCTCAGAGTGAAGAGTCATGCCATATACATTTCATTTTTCCAGAGAGCATAGAATATGCTAGTTGGTCCATAAATAATTGATGATCATGTTTCAAGAGTCAGAAGTATTAAACTCTATCCCTAGATCTAATAACTTACTTTGGCAACTGACTTGATCTCACTGCCTCAGTTTTCCTCTATGTGAAATAAAGAGATTTGCTGCCAATATTCTGAAGTCTGGAAATGAGAAGAAACCCATTCTAAGTGTAAAATATTAATTTGTAATATATGTTAACAAAAAATGAACTGACAGTTCTGTACTTTGCATAACTGTCTGTCCCTTAAAAGCCCAATATCAACATGGAAACTTTTGAGAATTCCCAGTGTGTGTTTGTTAGTTGCTCAGTCGTGTCCGACTCTTTGCAACCCCATGGACTACACCCCATCTGTGGAATTCTCCAGGCAAGAATACTGGAGTGGGTTGCCATTTCCTCCTCTAGGGGATCTTCCTGACCCAGGGATTGAACCCAGGTCTCCCCCATTGCAGGCAGATTCTTTACCATCTGAGCCACCAGGGAAGCCAGCTAAGGTAAAAACACCATCCGATTAAACTGGGACAACTTTTGAGAAATGCTTTTAAGGCATATCCACAGACTGTCACTCTGGCTGCTTTACAGCTGTCTGACTCAATGAAACTTAAGAAATACTGAAAGGGCACTCACTAATTTTCCTGTGGGTGTTTCCAGGTGTGGCAGTAGAGCACTTCCGATCCTCTGCAGTACTTTTCCCCCTTGAGAGCTGAGAAGTGAAGGAGGTACAGCACATCAACAGCAGCTCAGAACCTCAAAGTCACGGAACCCCTCATATTAAATTAAAAAAAAAAACAAAAAGGTTGGGAGAAATCAAATCAAGCAGCAACGTTAGAGAAACACCTCAAAAAACAAAAGCCAACAGAAGGTTCCCAAGTAAAAAATTATTGAGGCACAAGAAAACACTCTCTTCACAAGTCATGTGCTTTGCCCATGCTCACTGAAGACTCAACCTAGGCTGCCAGTAGAATTCCTAGGCAGGAGAAAAGTGACCTCGTACTCGAGTTAGGAGGTCAAAAAGAATCTGCTTCCTCTGCTTGCAGCGCTAAGGCCTGTGGCCTGCCTAGACATGGAACTTAATTAGGAGTCTACTTTCAAAAGGACCCAAATCATGTCTCCTCAGAACTAGGAAATATCAGGCTTAGTTTCAGGATGTGGCAGTTCTGTTTCAGGAGAACCACTACTATTAGGATTTCCCTGGTGGCTCAGATGGTAAAGGGCCCGCCTGCGATGCAGGAGACCCGGGTTCAATCCCTGGGTCAGGAAGATCCCCTGGAGAAGGAAATGGCAACCCATTTCAGTATTCTGGCCTGGAGAATTCCATGGACAGAGGAACCTGGCAGACTATAGTCCATGGAGTCATAGAGTCGACACGACTGAGCGAATTACTCCAACTGACATTAAAAATAGCACTCCTGGTAAAAGGAGGAAAAAGTGGTGTTGGCACAGTCACTATTTGGCCTCAGTGATTACCTGGAAATCACAATGCCAACCCTAATGATAAAGTTCTTCTTAGAACTTCTTTATGCCTTTACAGCTTGCAAAGATGCCCAGTCAAAAAACCAGGTAGGGCAGCAAGAGGGTAGGCTTTGAACTTTATTGCTCAATGGATTAGGAATTAGAAGGATCCAGGTTCAAGCCCTGCTTCTACATTTTTAGTTGTGAATTCTGGGGCAAATTATTTGGGTTCTGAGTGAAGATTTTCTCATCTATGAAACTGAGATAACAGCTATCTTAAGTATCTTCTAAAGAAGAGGCAAAATTTAAAGAGACGGTAGATTTGAAAAAGGACTCTGAAATACAAAGGGTTTTAATGCTGACAATGATTCTCATTATGATGATAATAGATTTTCACTGATGTAATACAATCAGGATGATTCCACTTACCTTAAACAGAATGTACAGTATATATAAAAAAATTCCAAAACCATAGATGGGAATAATTTGCCCCATCAGGCCTCTTCCACCACTTCCTGCTCCAGCGCCTCCACCTGATCCCTTGGCCTTTGCAAAGGCTTCTGCGAGGTGAGACCTCTGGAAACGAGCCCCAGGGGTCTGGCCATCTGAGGGTGCCTGCTGCTGATGCATCATAGGTGGAAATCGACCCAACTTCCCTGAGAAAATAGATGAATCAGTCTTTATTTCTTCTACTATTTTAAATACAGCTATTTTGAAACATGTCACATACTGAGATACAAATAATAGAAGCCAACTCAAACAAGTTTAAGAAAAAACTGGAACTTGATTATAAGGATTTACAGGTATCACTAGAGTAATAAACACTATGTGGCAATCTCTAGCTATTCACTAAACCCATTTTTTCTTCCTTTTTTGGTCCACAGGTAGATGACATTTTTCAGCTTCCCATACAGTTAAATATGGCCATGTGAATGAGACCCAGTCAAAGCAAAGTGAATGACAGGTGCCAGTTCAAGGCCTGGGCTATACAACTTCTCATGTATTGAATTCTGTGTTCATTTCCTTTCTTCAGGCTGGATGCTGACACCTAGGGAGGCATTTGGGAGTCAAGTGTTGAAAACGGCAGAGCCTCTATCAACCCAAGTCCCTGAATAACTGTGTGGCACAGAGCCTTCCACTGTCGCCATCCCACCAACTTAGCACCATCTGGACCTGTTCATGTGAGTAAGAAATAAACTTCTATTGTGTTAGGGCCATGATATACTGTAGAGTCTATCTATTAGCGCAGTTAGCCACCCCAACTAATACATGTAAGGAAATGCAATATATATAATTTTGGTCTCAGAAGAGAATACAACTGGAAATAGGAAAGCCATCAGGATTCAAGACAGCTCCTCTCACACTGTACCTCAATCATTCCCCCTCTCTATGGGGCCAGAAGGCTTTTTTTCCCTGTTACTTTGTTTTTTTCTCTGTTACTTTGTACTAGCTTCTCCTTGAACATGAAGATGTTTACCCCCAAACCCTTCAATTTGCATGTCCTTCAAGGGGTCAGCAGATTGGTCATAATTCCAAATTCCCTGCAGGAAGATTGTGAGGGCTTAGCTTGGGTAGGTATGTGACACTTTCCAATCAGCGGCAGCTGAGCAGACAGGATTCGTGTAGTACAAACAGGGTCACAGGGGCTCATCTCTGTGGGTGGAAGAACAGGGCTTAGAGAAAGGAGCGCACATCAATTTTCTCACAGTTTTCCTCCATCGGGGAACCAAACATAAACACCAACTGTCAAGCCTCCTCCAAGTCATAGGTGAGAAATAAAGGAAGGTCATGTCTTCAAAAGCCATGTAAACAGGCTTCTGTGGATAAACCACTGACAGAAAAGACTAAGGAGCAGAAAGACTTCCTGATTCAGGCTCTGAGAATACAGACTATATGGTAAAAAAAAAAAAACTGGTGGATTTGATTTCAATAAAACTGTGGATTTCTGTTCAATAAAGAATACCATGAACAGGGTTAAGACAGATGACACAGAAGGAAAAGCTTTTGCAGTATCTAAACTTGACAAGGCATTAAACCTCTGGAATAGTCAAGGAATTCCTACAATTTAATATGAACATCAGAGGAAGCCCAATAGAAAAATGCCCAAAAGATATGAGTAGGGAACTCACAGAAAGAGAAGCTCAAATGGTTAACAAGTATATTAATAGATGATCAAAGTAAAACCAACAAGAAAAATACTAATTTAAACAATGAGATAGCACTATACCTATCAGAAGGGCAAAAATCAGAATGGTGGGTAAGAGCAGGTACTGGCAAGATGTGGGAAGCAAGCACGCTCGTGCACTATGGGTAAGAATGTACACGGACGCAGGCTTCTATTAGTGACACGGCCGTACTTAGTGATGTTAAGGGTATATCCTATGATCCAGTGATCCCACACTGATGGATAAGTTCCAGAGAAATTCTCAGATAAGGCTGTCTATATCTGAATTCAAGCAAGAGGCTTTATAGACCTGTGTGAGAATGTTCCCTGTGATGATGTAGTAGGGAGCCTGAAGGAACTTTAATCTCCATAACTGTTAGAATGTAAAATCAAAATGGAGTAGATACAAACATGGAATTTCATGTAGCTTTCAGAAAACACACTTTAGATGTACCTACAGAAGCATGAACATATTTTTAAAAGCACAGCACTGAGTTAAACAATAAATAAGCAAATACCATGTGTAAGCTAAAGACACACCATAATTATACTACATTATCTTTCAAACAAATATGTAGGCATAAGAACATAAAACAGACACATTAGAGTGGGTGCATATGAACAGGAGAAAGGAACAGGCATGTAGACTGAAGGTAAAGGATTAAAAAGAAAATAATGAAGAAAGCAAGCCTGCACTGACTATGTTAATCAGATGTGATGAACTGAGGACTATCTTTAAGTCAACCTGCTGCTCCTGAGGTGAGAGAGAGTGAGTGGGCAGGCACAGAGTGGACAGCTAGCCACTGGCCAGGAGCTGCCCTCTGCTTTGTACCTTCTCTTGGACAAGCTCCACCCCAATGATCCTCTTTTCCCTCCTGTTAATGACTTTGGATGACATGGAAATTATGAGAAGCAATGCTTCTTTTTAAGAGGAGGTCAGCAACAAAACCACAGCTTCAGACAATAGAAGAAAGACAGCAGGTCACTACCCCTTATCCTGGGTGCCGTGCTCATGTGCACAGTCACTCAGTTGTGTCCGACTCTTGAGATCCTATGGACTGCAGCCTGCCAGGCTCCCCTCTCCATGGGATTCTCCAGGCAAGAATCCTGGAGTGGGTTGCTATTTCTTCCTCCAGTTGATCCTCCCAACCCAGGGACCGAACCCAGGTCTCCTGCATTGGCAGGTAGATTCTTTACCACTGAGCCACCTGGGAAGTTTATTCTGGGTGCTGGTGACTATTTTGCTATTAAACTGTCAAGGATCTTAATAGTTTAAATGGTGACTACTAGCTTTAAGGCTATCACGCACTTAGAACAAATACTTAGCCAGCATCCAAAAAGCTAACCATCTTCTTGAGTGAATCTGATATAGCTGGAGATTACTGTAGATTTACTGTCTGTAGTAATATGTTGTTGAGTTCCATCTTACTGTACTGAGAACACCATTTTCAAAACTTGGCATAAAACAAAATATAAAAAATTAAAACCAAGTAATGGCACAAAAGGCTTTATTTTGCATTTCTAAAATTGAAAAACGATGATGATGCAAAACATCACACATTTCCCTCCCCCCAAAACTTATATAGCTCCATCAACCAAGAAGATGTACTGGACAGCTATTATTACTCTGTACTGTAGGTAGGAAAGGAGGAGAGACATAAATGAAATAGAAACAATGGTTCCCACATGAAGCAAGGCTTTTAAAAAGTAGTATACCCAAAACAAACAGCAAAAAATGAACAGAGTATCATGGATCTTATTACCAGACAAACTAAATGTCTAAGTATTCAAAGAATGCCAAAAAAAGGAAAGGAGTCAGATGGGATCAATCATTGGAGGGAATGAGGTTCAGAAGAGAAGAGAAGCAAAAGCACACTAGAAGAGGAATGTGTGCAATGAGAAAAGGGTGCGAACAAAGAAAGACAGAATAAACAAGGCCAACTACCAAGTCCTTCTAGGGAAGCAACAAGAGGCAAGGAAAGGAAAGCAGGTAGATTAAATGCTAACTTGTGTCATACAGATTCAATACTGTGGGTCTAGGATCAGGGAAGCGATTTAACAAGAAGGGTGTTTGAGGGGGATTATTCTAGCAGTTGAGTAAAGACCAAACACAGAAACTAGGATCTAGAAAATCAGCAAGGTGACAGCTATACCTATAGAAAGGAAAGAATGGATCCAAGGGCTTTTACCTTGTAATGATCTGCAGTATTTAAGAATGAATGAGGGGGACAGTTTAGAAAACTTAAAGGTTGGTTTAAGATACCAAGAGAGAACAATGAGGAAAACTGAGAGGGCTTATGGTTAGGGGAAGACTGAACACCTATTTGCACATGTTAAATTCTAGGTGTTGGTGGCACATCCAGAGGGAATTTTTATTTGATTGTATTTAGGCTTGAGAAGAAACCCTGTGCTATCTAAATGACACAGCTAATAAATAAAATTAAGTTGAGTGAACAGTCCCCATGCCAAAAAACGGTGGAGGGATATGTGAAAGTTATGTGCAAAAGGAGCAAAAACAAAAAACAAAAAAAAAAACCCTTAGCTGGTCAAAGGCATCCAGAAGCAAACCAGTATCAGAAAAGTCAGAGGAGGACAGACTTGAAAGCAACTGAGAAATCTAGAACAAACTGATAAAAGACTAATAATAGTTATCCCTGCTTTTAGACACAACGTATTCTTGGGAAAAGGATGGCCAACATATGAAATCTTGACTGTACATCTGTTTGGATAATAATGGCAGTAACAGAAATCACTATGATACAAAGGATCATAGAAACTTCAGACTCAGAAGGAGCCTTAAAAGCCATCCAATCTTTCAAAAAGTGCTATGGGGACAAGACATCCATAGAAAAGAATGAGTTGGACCCCCTGCCTCACACCACATTAAATTTCTAAAAATTAACTCAAAATAGAGACTTAAATATAAGAGCCAAGACCATAAAAGTCTTAGGAAAAAACCATAAACATAAATCTTTGTGACCTTATATTAGGGAACACTTCCTTAGATATGCCTCCAAAAGCACAAGCAACCAACGGAAAATTAAATGGACTTCATCAAATTTTAATGCTTTTGTGCTGCAAAGGACACCATTTTTAAAAAGTGAAGACAATCCACTAAATGCAAGAAAACATCATATCTCATAAAGGTCAAGTATCCAAATATATAAGAAAAAGAAATGTAAAGTAAATAAATCTACAATCAGATACAACTTTATACCCACTAGGATGTTATAATCAAAAAGACAAGATAATAAAAAGGGTTGGGGAGGATGTGGAGAAAGGAACTATCATATTCAGCTGGATGGGAATGTAAAATAATGCAGCTGCTTTGAAAAATAGTCTGGCAGTTCCTCAAAAAGGTAAACAATTCCTTGTGACCCAGCAATTCTACCCAGCCTCTTCAGGCTGCCGCCGCCAGAATGCCGCCAAAATGTGCTTACACAAAAAATTTATGTACAAATGTTTAAAGCCATCATTATTCGTAACAGTAAAATGTGCATCAACTGATTAATCAACAGATGTGCTATATCCATACAATGGAATAGTACTCAGCCATACAGTAGGAAAGAAGTACAGACACATGCTACAGTATGAGATGAACTCTGAAATCATAATGCTAAGTGAAGGGAAAAAAGTCAGTCATGCAAGACCACATATGATTCCATTAATATGAAATGTCCAGATTAGGCAAATCCACAGAGACAGAGTGGATTCATGGTTGCTTGGTGGAGAGAGGGAAGGAGGGTGGAGAGGGAGCAGAACAAAGTGACTGCTAACAGGTATGGGTTTTATTTTTCCTTGAGGGGTGATGATTAAAATGTTCTAAAATTGATTCCGATGATGGTTGTACAACTTTGTGACTATTATTAAAAACCACTGATTATGTAACACAGTATGTGAATTATATCTCAGTAAGGCTGACATTTTTTAAAAGAGCTATCTAACCACCTGTGTTCAATACCCTCAACTTCCCTTAAGCGGCGGTCATGATTCTGCCAAATACCAAACAGAAAACTCAGTATGCCCCCCAGGAAGCCCATGCCACCTCTGTACAGCCGTGACTGTTAGATTTGTCTTGTTTATATTGGGTTAAAGGGTGAGTAATGGGAGGAGTGATGCTAAAGCTGAAACTCCAGTACTTTGGCCGCCTCATGCGAAGAGCTGACTCATTGGAAAAGACTCTGATGCTGGGAGGGATTGGGGGCAGGAGGAGAAGGGGACGACAGAGGATGAGATGGCTGGATGGCATCACTGACTCGATGGACATGAGTCTGAGTGAACTCTGGGAGTTGGTGATGGACAGGGAGGCCTGGCGTGCTGCGATTCATGGGATCACAAAGAGTCGGACACGACTGAGCGACTGAACTGAACTGAACTGAATGGGAGGAAGAAAGGAAGTGTAATACAGGGGTTTAAAAAGCAACACTGAAGGATGTGGCCAGAAGTAGAGAAACATAATAAAACTGATTTTAAAGGAGATTATTGGTGTTTATGGGCTTCCCAGGGGGCATTAGTGGTAAAGAACCTGCATGCCAATGCAGGAGACTTAAGAGACGTGGGTTCAATCCCTGGGTCAGGAAGACCCCTGGAGGAGGACATGGCAGCTTATTCCAGGAGTCTTGTCTGGAGAATCCCCATGGACAGAGGAGCCTGGACAGTCCATAGTGCTGCACAGAATCAGACGTGACTGAAGCAACTTAGCATACACAAACTGGAGATTACAATTAGAATCAAAGAAGCACTAAAAGGACTTCCCTGGTGGTCCAGCGCTTAAGAATCTCTGCTTCCACTATGAGGGGCACAGGTTTGACCCCTGGCTGGGGAACTAAGATCCCTAGGGAAAAACACTGAAAAAGTAGAGAATACTATTTTCAAAGGCAGGAGGGGGAATTGACAGCAATGGAAGAGAGAGGCTACACGGTGAAAACATATTTTATGTCCTAGGATAAATCTGTGCATTTTATATTCAATGTAACATTTTACATATTTACTACTGAACACTTAACAATATGCCAGACACAGATTAAAATAAATAAAAAGAACTTCTGCATTTAAAGAGATTATAGACAAGAAGTATAGTTACAGCAACAGGGTAACATACCGTAACTATCAAGTCCAATGGCTTTTACTCAATTCTCACTGATAAGATTCCTCTGCTACACAAAAAAATGATCACCGCAGTCGTTCCATAAATACTGGATTAATCTGAACAAATCTCTCAAACTTCCCTGCCTTGACATCTGTGGCATATCACTCTCCTGATCTTGGCCCACTGACTTGTCCGTCAACCTATTTCTTTCCATCTCTTTCACCTGTTCTTTAATCCTCTCTCCTCAAGATTTAGTTTCATCTTTTGTTTTTTCCTCATTCTTTTTCCTTTGGTAAATTCATTCATTCTCAAAGCATACATTATAATTTCCAAAATGTACAGGCTCTAGTTCTAACCTTTCCTCCAAGCTCTTATCTCTTATCTCTGAATCCCATTAGTATATATCCTTTGGTGTGTCTATCAACTCAAAGCTATGAAATGAAATTCGTTTTCACCTTTCAAAACCTGCTCTCCTCCTGTATTTTCTTTTCTTTGTAGAGTCAATTAGGCTTTGGATCTATAACCCCTGACACCTGTAACCAAAGGTACACTTGAGATGGCAGGCTAAGTTCAGAATGCTGAATCTGGAATAGATTTTTCCATAAAGTTAACTGTTCTCAATAGGGAGTAACCTGACCTCTTAGATCTTGGTACCACCACATTTCTTAGAACTGAACAGTCCAGGATGCCTAAAAAGTCAATGGCAAGCAAACACTTGGAGATGTCTGGTTGAAATGATTTTTTTAAGAAAAAAATTTAAAGAAAAGACCGCAAGTATACAAAAAGAACTACAGATGATAATACATGAGCACTTGTATTACTACCTACCACCAGATGTTAACTGGAGCCCCTTGTGTCTCTTCCTCCCATCCTCACTGAGATAGCCACATCTCTGAATTTAGTTCTTATTATCAGAATGTATGCTTTTATTATGCTTATTATCAGAATGTATGCTTCACTATGCAAGTATACATCCATGAACAATACACAATATTGTCTGAGTATTTTAAAACTTTATATGATGAATGGATACTGGTAGTATAACACTGTGAATATACTTAGTGCCTCTGAACAGTATACCTAATGGTTAAAATGATAAATGTCATGTATATTTTAACAATTAAAAAAACCTTTATATTACAGTATCACACTGTACTGATGTTTCTGCAACTCTTTTTGCTTTTTCTGGGTGAGGATTAATATTTTGACCTAGAAATGTAACCAGATCAATATACGTAGCTCTAGTTCATTCACTCAAACTGCTTTATAGCATCTCCTTATATATCTTATCACAATTTTCCACTATTATAAATGTTACAAAATATTAAAATTACTTTACAGCTACATTATAGAAGGATTTGTGGGTTTTAAAAATATAGTTGGTTTATAATGTCATGTTAGTTTCAGATATACAGCACAGTGAACCAGTTTCATATGTGTGTGTATATATATATAAACACATATACACACACTTTCATATTTCCCTTATAGGTTATTACAAAATATTGAGTATAGTTCCCTGTGCTATACAGTAGGTCCTTGTTGGTTATTTTATATATAGTAGTGTGCATATTGGAGAAGGCAATGGCAACCCACTCCAGTACCCTTGCCTGGAAAATCCCATGGATGGATGCCTGGTGGGCTGCCATCTATCGGGTTGCACAGTTGGACACAACTGAGCAACTTCATTTTCACTTTTCACTTTCATGCATTGGAGAAGGAAACAGCAACCCACTCCAGTGTTCTTGCCTGGAGAATCCCAGGGACAGGGGAGCCTGGTGGGCTGCCGTCTATGGGGTCACACAGAGTCGGACATGACTGAAGCAACTTAGCAGCAGCAGTGTGCACATACTAATCTCATGTATATGGCAATATATACACAATGAAATATTACTTGGCCATAAAAAGGAATGAAATAATGCCATTTATAGCAACATGGATAAACCTAAAGATTATCACACTAAGTGAAAAAAGACAAAGACAAATATCATATGATATCAGTTATATATGGAATCTTTAAAAAAGATACAAATGAATTTATCTATAAAACAGAAACTCAGACATAGGAAAAGTTATGGTTACCAAAAGGGAAAGGGAGGAGGAGAGAGATAAATTAGGAAGCTGGGATTTGTGATTTAAAAAAAAAAAAAAGCTTTAAAACAAACAGCTAGAGAGATCAGAACATTAAAGATGTCAGAACATTAAAATTGCAGACCTTCCAAAATAGAAAACAGCTGTGTTTCCTATCTCTATATGTACTTAAGTATTCTATAAAGTGGACTTGACCAAATCCCAATTGTTTATTGAAAGCTTTCCCCATATTTAGGTTTATTTAATTATTAAAATTTCACTTAGCAAATCATTTAAGCTTGACTAAAAACTTAATGGATTTTACAGAGTGAAGCTCTACTTTCCCTTGTTAATAACCAGCCCCACTGCTAAAAACAAAAACAGAAACTCTAGCGCTGTTAACAAAAGAGCTTTCTGAAAGCAACATTAAACCATCTGCAGCATTTCATTCTCAGGGCAAGTAAATCAATAAAGAACTGGATGTGTTTATATTTCTGATTACCACAATACAAGAAAGGTCTTAATGGCCAGTCCTTTAAGATATGAAAGCCTCTCCCGAAATACTGAGGACATTCTCGAGGCCATATTTAATTCAGCATTACTTAAGGTGGCGGCTCCAACAATAGCTGACTGTTTCTCACCAGTCTCCTCGGAGGGCCCATCTTGTCACATTCCCCTCCTACCTAACTCTACTTTGCTGACCACTTCCTTAATGTTTTCTGCCTGTTTAGTCAGATTTCTTTCTTCATCTCTTACCAACCTCTCCATTCCCAATTCATACTACATGTAACTAAAGGAGATATTTGTGGGTCTAAGCTGCTTAGCACAGGGTCTGGTCCACATACTCAATAGATGTTAACCATTACTGTTTGTTATCAGAGTAATCTTCCTGAAGCAAAATTCTAACTAGTCTTGCCATATCTTTGATCAAAAGCTTTCAATGGTTCCCATTATCGACAAGGGACTGCATCATGCAGGAGGAGGCAGAGGGAAGTAAAATGAGAACCACCACTTTAGTCAGAGATTCTCACTGTGCACCCAACATTTGAGTGGAGGCTAAATCAACCTTTCTAGAGCTCGTTTCATCATCTGTAGAATGGCTATCATGAGACCTCCTTCTTGGAGTTGTTACAAGGGTTACAGATTAAATAAGATAACATATACAAAGCACCCAGCACACACAGTAGGTACTTAACAAATTCTGATCTTCCCTCCTTACAACCTGAACTCCTAAACAACCAAATTCCATAATCTAGCCCAAAAGTACCTCTTCACACTTCTTTCCCATTATATACCCCCGATTCAGCCAAACTAGACTTCTCACCATGCTTTGAGCCTGCCTTCTGATGTCTTGCCTCTTAGCCCCAAAATCTGCTTATTCCAATGGTTTTGCTTCTCCGTCCAACTTCACATACCTAAATCCAACCTATTCTAAGCCCAGGCCAAATGCTGCCCTTGTCCCTGAAGCATTTTCTCTTATCATCTCCATTGCTAAGAATACACTGTCTGAACTTCTTTAATTACACTTATCACACCTGGCCTTAATCAAGAGTTATATTGAAATTTTGTGTCTTAATAGGTCCTACTTGAATGGACTGGAACAGAAATGGGTAACAACTCCCACTAAGTACCATTTCTACTCAACTTTAGTTAGTGCTAATCGAAACCTACAAACCACATCTGAGAACAAGAAAAGATCTGGTGTTGCTACCAGCTGGCCTGGCACTCACAGTTAGCGCTTGGTGTTCTCTTAACTGTAGGCAATTTCAGACATCAACAGCAGACAAGCCCATTCTGTGACCATGATGGATCAAAGCAAAAAAAAAAAAATAATAATAACATTCTGTAATGTCTGAACACACATAAAACACAAGCACTGCCCAAAGAAATATATATATATATATAAAACAGCCCCTATTCCTAGATGATGAGTGACTGCTGACTGCTGCCACTTTGTTAATTATAGCTATATCTCTCTTTACATAAACTCTACTAAGACACACAGTCACAGAATTCACCCAACTTTCTGACAGCACCCAATTCATAGCAAAGCCCCACGTCCTTGAACCTTCTTCAAAATCACCTACCACAAGCCTCAATCTCTACAGTAAGACTTTTCTAACACTCTTCTTGCTGAGATACTGCATGCTTCGTCATGGTACACATCTTCCTTTGCTGAACAGGTAATAAATCCAATTTACTCAACTACAGGTGCACTCCTGGTACCCTGGCTGGAGGATGAACTATGAACTTCTTGAATAAAAGTCTAGTATTTTCTTTATGCCTACAGGGCATGCTCTGGGTCTCACATGCTATACACTTTGTTGAACTGATCTGAATGACTTATACAGGCCTGTTGGCCCTTTCTGGAATCTCAAGACCCAGCCCAGTTACTCTCAAGGCTAAACGTTTACTTCATTATCCTGAGTGTTTTCAACTTCACAGTTTTGAGAAAAGAAAACAGCTATCAGGGTGACTGATCAAGGTGCTCCACACCCACACACCTCTGAGTTTTTGAATTTGAAAAAGTGTTTAATTCACATGCACTCACAGTCTCTCAAATTGTCTCCTCTCTTCTTTGTGTACACTTTCAGAGTAGATGCCTGATGTTTCCTTAGGAGAAGAACAAGTAAGGGACCAAAATAATTTGTTTCAGGCACTTACAATTATGTATGTATGTCGATGTTATATACGTACCTAACATATGTATACATGAGATTAAGAGTCAGTGAGTAGGACTCACTTGAGGAGAACCCGGGGATGAGAGGAGTCTGAACTATTCCAGAGAAACAGGATTCCTGAGGGGGGGATGATGAGGAACCCTGTTTCTAGGCATTCAAAGTGAGATGCTCAATGGAAAACAGGCAGGCAGGGTCAGCAGGAGAGATGCCAGGTGTGACATTACTGTTGAGCGCCATGGGCCCCAGCCAACAGAGACGGAGGGCAGGACTCTCTTGGGGTCAACTCTAGCACAGAAGCAGCACTCTGTCACTGTGGAAGACGTCAAACACTCTGGCACCTGTGCAAAGTCTTAGTCAGGTAACTGGGAGCAACTGACAAGCCCCCGACCTAGTATGCTGACATTTTCATGTTCCACGGGTGATTAAGATGAGTAGGAGAATGGCTATTCTGGCCAAAGAAGAAACTGGTTGATGAAATGAAAGGAGAACCATAGGAAAAAGAGACCGTCCCATCTTAGAATTTGTGGCAATAATGTAGGGGTTATGTGGCACAGGTTCTAGTAAGGCAGAATTAAGAAGTTCTAAAAATAAAGCCATATAGTTCCATGGCATGAAACTCTAAGAAGAAAGCTCTTGAAATGCACTTTTGCTTGGATATTTAGAAGAGCTACCAGTACTTCTGGTATAGAAACTGGTACAGAAACAGAAAACTACTGTTTTCCTGGGAAACATGTACTGGTAGTTCTTCTAAAAGAAAAGACAGAAGATGAATAGAAGAACACACAAGAAATCAGAATGAAAGAGTAGCAAGACTTGGAAGAACCACACAAGGAGGCCAAGGTTCAAAATAAGTTTACAAAAGGCTAGCAAAAGCAAAAGGGATATTTTTAGAGTGAAAATACAAAATTTATAGGGAGCTTGGGATAGACATGTACACCCTGCTATATTTAAAATGGATAATAAGGACCTACTGTACAGCACATATAACTCTGCTCAATGTTACGTGGCAGCCTGGATGGGGGTGGGTTTGGGGAATAATGGATACCTCTATACATGTGGCTGAGTCCCTTCACTGTTCACCTGAAACTATCACCATATTGTTACCTGGCTATATCCCAACCCAAAATAAAAAGATTTAAAACAAAATAAAACCACAAACAATAAACACTGGAGAGGATGTGGAGAAAAGGGAATCCTACTATACAGTTGGTGGGGATAGAAACTGATACAGCCACTACAGAGAATACCGTGGAGATCTCTTAAAACACTTGGACTAAAACTACCACATGACTCAGCAATCCCACTACTGGGCATATACTCTGAGAAAATCACAATTCAAAAAGATATATGTACCCCAATGTTCACTGCAGCACTATTTACAACAGCCAGGACATAGAAGCAACCTAAATGTCCACTGACAAATGAATGGATAAATAAGATGTAGTACATATATACAATGGAATATTACTCAGCCATGAAAAGGAACAAATTTGAGTCAGTTTTAGTGAGGTAAATGAACCTAGAGCCTGTTATACAGAGTGAAATAAGTCAGAAAAAGAAAAACAAGTATCACATATTAATGCATATACATGGAATCTACAAAAATAATATGGATGAACCTATTCACAGGGAAGAAATGAAGATGCAGACATCGAGAATGGACTTATGGACACAGCAGGGGAAGGAGAGGGCAGGACCAACTGAGAAAGTAGCGCTGACCTATACACACTGTCATGTGTAAGATACATGACTAGTGGGAAGCTGCTGCGTAACACAGGGAGCCCAGCCCATATACACAAAACCGATTCATGTTGTTGTATGGCAGAAACCGACGCACTGTAAAGCAATTATCCTCCAATAAAAAAAAGCAAATTTACCTGATGATAAAATGTAATGCTGAGAAAGCAGAATCTCTATTTTACTTCCATATTCTCTATCAAAGGATATGAATTTAGGGTTAAATGGAAGAGAATTAACAATTATAGAGGGGGAAAATGTCCCAGATGGGTGAGGAAAATAAGTTCAAATGCATTCACTAAATAATTTCCTCCAGGAAGACTGGTAAAACTTGCAAATAAGGTCACTGAACTAAAAAAAAAATTTAGAAATTAAATTGGTAAAGAAAAATTTTGAACGAATGGCAATAGATGACTATTGTTCCAGTTTGCAAAAAGCAGAAGCTGGACAGTGGACTTTTCAACTAATAGAGAAGTGAACATCTTGTGTAGCTCTTGGGCTCAATTCTAAAAATGATTCTTTTCTTTTTTATGGAGTGGACATGAGAAGGAAGAAACTTTTTTTTTCTGGTTGTAAAAGAAATGCATACCTATGGAAAACTGAAAAAATACAGAAAAGTATAAATAATGACCACCTATAATTCCTAAAATAACCACTGTTAAAATGTTGATCTGCTTCTTTCTAGTGACTATGCAGAGTGAACACATCTTTACTTTTTATTTATAGCATACAATTTTTGCATATTATTTAGAACTTGTCATGAGAAGAAAGAAAAAAGGAGAATGAAAATGTATTAAAAGAAATTATGGCTGAAAACTTCCCAAATTTAAAGAAGGAAACAGATATCTAGGTACAGGAAACACAGAAAGGTCTCAAACAAGGTAAACCGCAACAGACCTACAAAAAGACATATAATAATAAAAATTTCAAAACTTAAAAATAGGATTCTAAAGGTAGCAAGAAAAAAACAAGGAGTTAATTACAAGGGAACTCCTATAGGCTATCACCTGATTTCTCTTCAGAAATGTTGCAGGCCAAAAAGGAATGGCAAGAAATATTCAAAGTTCTGAAAAGGAAAAATCTGCAAACTAGGATACTCTACCAAGCAAGATTATCATTTAGAATCGGAGAGACAAAGAATTTCTCAGATAAGCAAAAGATAAAAAGAACACAGCAATACTAAACCTATCCTAAAGGAAATATTGAAAGAACCTCTCTAAATAGAAATGAAGTTATAAATATATAGGAAAGACAAAATCACCTAAATCACTTATTTACATCATTTGGAAAGCAAATCACCTAATAAATAAGCAGTACACGGGGAACTCCCCGGTGAGCCAGTGGTTAGGACTTCAGGCTTCCACCGCCTGGGACCTGGGCTTGATTCCTGTTTGGGGAACTAAGGTCCTGCAAGCCGTGCAGTATGGTCAAACATTTTTTTTAATTAAAAAAACCTCAATATTACAATTTAAAAAAGATAAATAAGGACAGTGTACAGATTTTTAAAAATTCAAAATTTCTGTGAAAGTGATGATAACCACAATGAAAAACAAATGGATGAATACGAAGATGTACAAGAAAATATCAAAATCACAAAATGAAAGAGAAGAGTAAAAAATGTAGATTTTTTTTTCATTTCCTAGAGTGTGTCTGAGCCTATATGACCAGTCTAAAGTACACAGATAAAGGATGGAATTAACATACTTGAAAAACAGAATAACTACAAAAACACATAACACATTCACAAAAACAAAAAAGAGAGAGAGAAAACTTAAGTATAATGCAAAAGAAAATCAAACCACAAAAGGAAAAGCAAAAAGAAAAAGAATAAATATAAAATCAACAGGAAAATACAACTTAAAATGCAACAAATTCATATTTGTCAGTAATTACCTTAAATGTCAATGAACTAAATGCTCCAATCAAAAGACACAGAGTAGCAGACTGGATTGAAAAAACAACAGCTACAATATGCTGCCTATAAGAGACCCACTTTAGGGCAAAGGACACAGACCAAATCAAAGTGAGGGGACACAAAAAGATATTACATGCAAACAGAAATGAGAAGAAAGTGGGAGTTACACTACTCATATCAGACACAACAGACTTTAAAACAAAGGCCACAGAGGAATATAAAGGACATTATACAATAATAAAAGGATCGATACAAAAAGAGGAATTTACACTTGTTAACATATATGCACCAAATACATAAACCAAATTCTAACAGACATAAAGGGAGAAAATAACAGGAATACAATAATAGTAGGAGGTTTTAAAACACAATTCACATCAACGGATAGATCTTCTAGACAAAAAATTCAATAAGGCAACAGAGATCCTAGATTATGCAATACACTAGTTAGACTTAGTTGAAATTTCCAAAACATTATATCCAAAAAACCAGAATACATATTTCTTCCAAGTGCACATGGAACATTCATTAAGACTGACCACATAGTAGGGCACAAAATAAGCCTCAACAAATTAAAGAGTATAGAAATTATCTCAAGCATCTTTTCTGACCACAGTGTCATGAAACTAGAAAGCAACCACAGAAAAGAGAAATGAGAAAATAAACAATTACACAGAGACTAAAAACAAGCTACTAAAAAACCAACGGGCCAATAATGAAACCAAAGAGGAAATTTAAAAATACCTTGAGACAAATGACAATGAAAACACAACCATACAAAATCTGTGGGATGTAGCAAAAGCAGTTCTAAGAGGAAAGTCATAGTGATAATCAGGAAATTCATAGTGATACAGGCCTTCCTCAAGAAACAAAAAAATCTCAAATAAACAACCTAACCTTTCACTAAAAGAATTAGAAAAAGAACAAACAAAATCTAAAGTCAGTAAAAGGAAGGAAATAAAGATCACAGAGGAAATAAATAAAGTAGGGATTAAAAAAAACAACAAAAGAAAAAAAATCAGTAAAACCAACAGCATGTTCTTTGAAAGGGTAAACATGACTGACAAACCTCTGGCCAGGCTCACTAAGACCAAAACAAGAAATAAGGGGTCTTAACAAATAATACTGCAGAAATACAAAAACCCTTAAGAGAATACTTTGAAAAATTATATGCCAACAAATTTGACAACCTAGGAAAAATGGGTAAGTTTCTGGAAATAAATAGCTCACCAAAATTGAATCAAGAAGAAATAGATAATTTGAGCTGACTGATCGCTAGAAGTAAAATAGAATCTTTAAAAACTCTGTGCAAAACAAAAGTCTGGGACCAAATGGCTTCACAGGCAAATTCTACCAAACATATGAATAAGAACTTCTCAAACTCTTCCAAAAAACTGAAGAGGAAGGAACACTCCCAAAGATATTCTTTCTATGAAGCCACTATTATCACCCTTATACCAAAACCAGACAAAGACACCACCAAAAAAAGAAAATTATAGGCCAATATCTTTGATGAATATAGATGCAAAAGTTCAACAAAATTTTAGCAAACCAAATTCAACAACACATAAAAAGATCATATACCACAACCAAGTGGGATTCATTCCACGTTCACAAGGATAGATCAACATACACAAATCAATGTGATACAGCATATAAATGAGAAGACAAAAACCACATGATCATCTCAACAGATGCAGAAAAAGCATTTCACAAAATTTAACATCCATTCATGATTAAAAAAAAAAAACACCTCTTACCAAAGTGGGTATAGAGGGAACGTACCTCAACATAATGAAAGCTACTTATGATAAACCCACAGCCAATACAAGGCTCAATGGTGAAAAGCAGAAAGCCTTCCCACTAAAATCCAGAACAAGACAAGGATGCCCACTTTCACCTCTTCTATTCAATATAGTACTGGAAGTCCTACCACGGCAATCAGACAAGAAATAAAAGGTATTCAGATGAAGGGAAGAGGTAAAATTGTCATTATATACAGATGTCATGATACTATATATATTAATGGAAAACCCTAAAGACTCCATACAAAAACTGGAACTGAGAAATTCAGCAAGGTAGCAGGACATAAGATTAACATGCAGAAATCAGATGTACTTCTTTTAATAATGAAATATCAGAAAGGGAATGTAAAAAATAATAATCAGATCGGATCAGATCAGTCACTCAGTCATGTCCGACTCTTTGCGACCCCATGAATCACAGCACGCCAGGCCTCTCTGTCCATCACCAACTCCCGGAGTTCACTCAGACTCACATCCATTGACTCAGTGATGCCATCCAGCCATCTCATCCTCTGTCGTCCCCTTCTCCTCTTGCCCTCAATCCCTCCCAGCATCAAAGTCTTTTCCAATGAGTCAACTCTTTGCATGAGGTGGCCAAAGTACTGGAGTTTCAGCTTTAGCATCATTCCTTCCTAAGAAATCCCAGGGCTGATCTCCTTCAGAATGGACTGGTTGGATCTCCTTGCAGTCCAAGGGACTCTCAAGAGTCTGCTCCAACACCACAGTTCAAAAACATCAATTCTTCAGCGCTCAGCCTTCTTCACAGACCAACTCTCACATCCATACATGACCACAGGAAAAACCATAGCCTTGACTAGACGAACCTTTGTTGGCAAAGTAATGTCTCTGCTTTTGAATATGCTATCTAGGTTGGTCATAACTTTCCTTCCAAGGAGTAAGCGTCTTTTAATTTCATGGCTGCAGTCACCATCTGCAGTGATTTTGGAGCCCCAAAAAATAAAGTCTGACACTGTTTCCACTGTTTCCCCATCTATTTCCCATGAAATGATGGAACCGGATGCCAGGATCTTCGTTTTCTGAATGTTGAGCTTTAAAGCCAACTTTTTCACTCTCCACTTTCACTTTCATCAAGAGCCGTTTTAGTTCCTCTTCACTTTCTGCCATAAGGGCGGTGTCATCTGCATATCTGAGGTTATTGATATTTCTCCCGGCAATCTTGATTCCAGCTTGTGTTTCTTCCAGTCTAGCGTTTCTCATGATGTACTCTGCATATAAGTTAAACAAGCAGGGTGACAATATACAGCCTTGACGTCCTCCTTTTCCTATTTGGAACCAGTCTGTTGTTCCATGTCCAGTTCTAACTGTTGCTTCCTGACCTGCATACAAATTTCTCAAGAGGCAGATCAGGTGGTCTGGTATTCCCATCTCTTTCAGAATTTTCCACAGTTTATTGTGATCCACACAGTCAAAGGCTTTGGCATAGTCAATAAAGCAGAAATAGAAGCTTTTCTGGAACTCTCTTGCTTTTTCTATGATCCAGCGGATGTTGGCAATTTGATGTCTGGTTCCTCTGCCTTTTCTAAAACCAGCTTGAACATCAGGAAGTTCACAGTTCACATATTGCTGAAGCCTGGCTTGGAGAATTGTGAGCATTACTTTACTAGCGTGTGAGATGAGTGCAACTGTGCGGTAGTTTGAGCATTCTTTGGCATTGCCTTTCTTTGGCATTGGAATGAAAACTAACCTTTTCCAGCCCTCTGGCCACTGCTGAGTTTTCCAAATTTGCTGGCATATTGAGTGCAGCACTTTCACAGCATCATCTTTCAGGATTTGGAACAGCTCAACTGGAATTCCATCACCTCCACTAGCTTTGTTCGTAGTGATGCTTTCTAAGGCCCACTTGACTTCACATTCCAGGATGTCTGGCTCTAGGTCAGTGATCACACCATCGTGATTATCTGGGTCGTGAAGATCTTTTTTGTACAGTTCTTCTGTGTATTCTTGTCATCTCTTCTTAATATCTTCTGCTTCTGTTAGGTCCATACCATTTCTGTCGTTTATTGAGCCCATCTTTGCATGAAATGTTCCTTTGGTATCTCTGATTTTCTTGAAGAGATCCCTAGTCTTTCCCCTTCTGTTGTTTTCCTCTATTTCTTTGCATTGATCACTGAAGAAGGCTTTCTTATCTCTTCTTGCTATTCTTTGGAACTCTGCATTCAGATGTTTATATCTTTCCTTTTCTCCTTTGCTTTTCGCTTCTCTTCTTTTCACAGCTATTTGTAAGGCCTCCCCAGACAGCCATTTTGCTTTTTTGCATTTCTTTTCCATGGGGATAGTCTTGATCCCTGTCTCCTGTACAATGTCACGAACCTCATTCCATAGTTCATCAGGCACCCTATCTTCAGATCTAGGCCCTTAAATCTATTTCTCACTTCCACTGTATAATCATAAGGGATTTGATTTAGGTCATACCTGAATGGTCTAGTGGTTTTCCCTACTTTCTTCAATTTAAGTCTGAATTTGGCAATAAGGAGTTCATGGTCTGAGCCACAGTCAGCTCCTCATCTTGTTTTTGCTGACTGCATAGAGCTTCTCCATCTTTGGCTGCAAAGAACATAATCAATCTGATTTTGGTGTTGACCATCTGGTGATGTCCATGTATAACTTTCAAAATTGTACTCCCCAAAATAAAATACTTAGGAATAAATCTGAGCAAGGAGGTGACAGACTTACCCACTAAGAACTATAAAACATTAATAAAGGAAATTGAAGATGACTCAAAGAAACATAAAGATATCCCATGCTCTTGGAAATAGAAGAATTAATATTGTTAAAATGGCCATACTACCCAAAGTAACCTACAGATTTAACGTTATTCCTAACAAAGTACCCATGACATTTTTCACAGAACTAGAACAAATAATCTTAAGATTTATTTAGAACCATAAAAGACTCAGAATTGCCAATGCAATCTTGAGGAAAAAGAACAAAATAGAAGGTGTAACTCTCCTAGACTTCCAACAATACTACAAAGCTACAGTAATCAAAACATCATAGTATTAGCACAAAAACAGACACATTGATTGGAGAAGGCGATGGCACCCCACTCCAGTACTCTTGCCTGGAAAATCCCATGGAGGGAGGAGCCTGGTGGGCTGTGGTCCATGGGGTCGCTAAGAGTCGGACACAACTGAGTGATTTCACTTTCACGCATTGGAGAAGGAAATGGCAACCCACTCCAGTGTTCTTGCCTGGAGAATTCCAGGGATGGTGGTGCCTGGTAGGCTGCCGTCTATGGGGTCGCACAGAGTCAGACACGACTGAAGCGACTTAGCAGCAGCAGCAGCAGCAGCAGCAGCAGACACATTGATCAATGGAACAGAATAGAGAGCCCAGAAAGAAACTCACACATTTATGGTCAATTAATCCTCAACAGACTTCCCTGGTGGGGTAAAGCGTATGTCTACAATGCGATCCCTGGGTTGGGAAGATCCCTGGAGAAGGAAATGGCAATCCACTTCAGGACTATTGCCTGGAAAACCCCATGGACAGAGGAGCCTGGTAGGCTACAGCCCATGGGGTCGCAAAGAGTTGGACACGACTGAGCGACTTCACTATATATAATCCTCAACAAAGGAGGCAAGAATAATGGGGAAAAGACTGTTTCTTCAGCAAGTGGTATTGGGAAAACTGGACAGCCTTATGTAAATCAATGAAGTTAGAACACATTCTCTTACCATACACAAAAATAAACTCAATATGTCTGAAATACTTAACATAAGACACGACACCATAAAATTCCTAGAAGAGATCACAGGCAAAACATTCTCTGACATAAACTGTATCAATGTTTCCTTAGGTCAGTCCCCCAAGGCAACACAAATAAAAACAAAAATAAACAAATGAGATCTAATCAAACCTGTAACCTTTTCATAGCAAAGGAAATGATAAATAAAAAGGACAACCCACAGAATGGGAGAAAATATCTGAAATATAGAAATCCCACTTCTGGGCATATATCCTGACAAAACTCTAATCCAAAAACATGCATGCACCCCTATGTTCATAGCAGCACTATTCACAAGAGCCAAGACGTGGAAACTAGCTAAATGTCCACTGATAGATTAACGGATAAAGACGTGGTACACATATACAGCGGAATACTACTCAGTAATGCCATTTGTAGCAACGTGGGTGGACCTACAGATGATCACACTAGGTGAATTCAGAAAGAGAAAGACAAACCCCATATGATATCACTTACATGTGGAATCCAAAATATGATGCAAGTGAACCTATCTACAAAACAGAAACAGACTCACAGACATAGAGAACGGACTTGCGGTTACTGAGGGGGAGGGTTGGGGGAAGGATGGAGTGGGAGGCTGGGGCTAGCAGATGCAAGCTATTACACACAGAACAGATAAACAAGGTCCTACTTTACAGCACACAGAACTATATTCAGTATCCAAGGATAAACTGAAAAGGAAAAGAATATTTAAAAATGTATATACAGGAATCAAGACTGCCGGGAGAAATATCAATAACCTGAGATATGCAGATGACACCACCCTTATGGCAGAAAGTGAAGAACTAAAGAGCCTCTTGATGAAAGTGAAAGAGGAGAGTGAAGAAGTCGGCTTAAAGCTCAACATTCAGAAAACTAAGACCATGGCATCCAGTCGCATCAATCCATGGCAAATAGATGTGGAAACAGTGGCTGACTTTATTTTGGGGGGCTCCAAAATCTCTGCAGATGGTGATTGCAGCCATGAAATTAAAAGACTCCTACTCCTTGGGAGAAAAGTTATGACCAACACAGACAGCCTATTAAAAAGCAGAGACATTATTTTGCCAACAAAGCTCCATCTAGTCAAGGCTATGGTTTTTCCAGTGGTCATGTATAGATGTGAGAGTTGGACTATAAAGAAAGCTGAGTGGCAAAGAATTGATGCTTTTGAACTGTGGTGTTGGGAGAAGACTCTTGAGAGTCCCTTGGACTCTCCAACCAGTCCATCCTAAATGAGATCAGTCCTGGGTGTTCATTGGAAGGACTGATGTTGAGGTTGAAACTCCAATACTTTGGTCACCTGATGCGAAGAGCTGACTCATTTCAAAAAACCCTGATGCTGAGAAAGATTGAGGGGGAGAAGGAGACACAGAGGATGAGATGGTTGGATGGCATTACCGACTCAATGGACATGAGTCTGGGTGAACTCCAGGAGCTGGCGATGGACAGGGAGGCCTGGCGTGCTGCAGTTCATGATTGACTGAACTGATACAGGTATAACTGAATCACTTTGAACAGCAGAAATTAGTGCAATACTGTAAGTCAACTATACTTAAAATAGTCTCAAAAAATAGGTGCACAGTACCAGATTTCAAATTTGGTATAATTTATTCTGTATTTGTATTGTCCACCCTGTTTATAAATCAATACCACTGGTTTAGTGATTCCAGAGAAATCGATATTTTGATTTCAAAGAAAAAAAAACCTGGCCACACACACAAAAAAGTAGTTCATGAATATAACGTACTAGAATCATAATAGTCTATCATATGGATGCACAATAATTCACACAGCCATAAATAATAATAAATGGGAACCCACTCCAGTATTCTTGCCTGGGAAATCCCATGGAGAGATGAAGCTGGAAGGCTACAGTCCACTGGGCTGCAAAAGAACTGGACATGACTTAGCAACTAAACAATAATGGCTTATAAATGCTAACAGAGGAAACCCTGATCCTTGGGAGCGAATTCATTAATTCACTTAATTCTAATTCTTTAATTTATTGATTAAATTCTTTAATTGATTTTCTACTATGTGTGGGCCTGATCTAAAGCTGGAGATACTGCAATGAACAAAACAAAAATCCTGACCCTCATGGAGCCTCCTATCTCAACCAGAAAAGAGATGATACACAAGGTAATGATAAATACTAAGAGAAAAAACGAAGTAGGCAGAGGGGATAGGATGTGTTGGGGGAAAGTAAAGATTTAGCAGGAGTATCCAGAGAAGGCTCAGGAGATGTCTTTTAAGTTAAGATGTAAAGCAGATAAAGGAAATGCACACAGCTATCTAAGGAAGAGCATTTCGGGCAGAGGAAACAGCCAATGCAAAGGCCCTGAGGCGAGAGCACAGCTGGAACGTTCAAACCATAGTGAGGCGGTGGCCAGTGCGGCCAAAGCAAAATGGGAAAGACGGCAACAGGAAGAGGATTAAGCAGGCCTTGCAGGTCACGTACCGGAGAAGGCAATGGAGCCCCACTCCAGTACTCTTGCCTGGAAAATTCCATGGACACGGGAGCCTGGTGGGCTGCAGTTCATGGGGTCGCTGAGGGTCGGACACGACTGAGCGACTTCACTTTCACTTTTCACTTTCCTGCATTGGAGAAGGAAATGGCAACCCACTCCAGTGTTCTTGCCTGGAGAATCCCAGGGACGGGGGAGCCTTGTGGGCTGCCGTCTATGGCGTCGCATAGAGTTGGACACGACTGAAGCGACTTAGCAGCAGCAGCAGCAGTAGGTCACGTACAGACTGTGTCTTTTCATCTGAGTGAGTCAGGAAGCCATTGGAGGGTTCTGTGGAGGGAGACTTAAGCTTTAACAGGGTTAGTATGGATTCTACGTTGAAAATACAATGAAGGGGGAAGAAAGGAAGCATGCAGATAAGCCTATATTGGGCAGAATAAGATGGAATAAAGCAATCAAACCAACTGGTTTAATGACTGTACACAAATGGGTTTCCATGAAGAGAATGGGGTGACCTTAAGAGCAGTTTCAAAAGACGGACAGATTTTTTTTTTTTGGATAATGTGAATGATCAAGAAGATATGCGAATCACAATCAAGGGTGAAATCACGAAAAAAAAATATGAGGCACTGAGAGAAATTTGAATACTGATTTCATGACATTAAGGAATTACTGACTTTCAGGTGTGATAATGATATTGCGGCTATATTTTTAAAATAATTTTTATTTTCTTATGCTTTAGAGATGTATACAAAAATACTTAAGGATGAAATGAAATCCCAATGTCTGGGATTTGGTATTTGCATAGGGGGGAAAGTAAGTGGGGATATTCATGATACAAGATGATGGCTGCTGAAGAAGGATGACGTGGATTCATCTTATTATACTACTCTCTTCACTTTTTCTTATGTTTGAAAATGTCTTTAACAAAAAAGGTTTTTTAAAAATCAAGAATGATATATAGCTGAGAGAGATGGTAAAAACAAATACAATTAATGAAACAATAAATGTTCTGGAAAAAGAGGCTAGAATTCTGGATCAAATTGATCCAGAATTTGATCAAATGCAATAAGGAAAGCTATATTTCTCTATTTGGTTCCAAAACACCAAGTGAATGTACAAAATGGACAAACCTATAGGAGTACCTCCTTTTAAAAAAAAAAAAAAAGTTAAAATTCTAATACACAGCAAAATCAGCAAGTAAAACACCCAAAGTCTAAAGCAATCCCCAGGATGCATTAATAGAACTAAAGAATTTTAAAAAGGGGGATATGCATTTAGTCACTAAGTCAAGTCCAGCTCTCTGCAACCCCATGGACTGTAGTCTGCCAGGCTTCTCTGTCCATGGGATTCTCCAGGCAAGAATACTGGAGCAGGTTGCCACTTCCTCCTGCTCCAATATCTATCCCCAGGTTGGGAAGTGAGTCTCCTGCACTGGCAGGCAGATTCTTAACTGCTGAGCCACCAGGGAACCCCCTAAAAAGGGGGATGGGGGATGCAATAGGCTGCTCTTCCATGAGCTAACTGGCTCACACTTGCTACTGTTTGCCTTCTGAGAGGGCCAACTTACATACTTGTGACTACATCACATGAGGAATGGATGTGGGACCTAGGGATGTCACAGATGAAAAAAGATGGAAAAAGGGGATGTGATACTACTCTACAAATTTCTGAACTCCTTGTCTTTCCCCTTTAATCTGTTTTGCTTCATTACTATATTGGTAAAAGTATACATGGTATAGTCACCTAAGCCAATAAGCTGAGAATAATTCAAGATGCCTCCCTCTGCCTCACATTCCACTTCTAGTTTAAAATGTCTGTGAAAATTGTTCTTTTCTCTCCTGTTCAATGTGGACACTTCCCCTGCTCCATTTACTCCTTCTTCCTCCAGTATCCCTATTTCCCTCTGGGAACCACTCTCAACTCCACAGTGGATCAGCATATTCTTTCTACCCAGAGCACTGCAAATAACTTTACTCAAGTCAGTAAGATGGGTGGATATGTTAGCTGGAACTACTGGGAAAGAACTGGGGGTGGGCGGATAAAAGTGAGATGGCAGTGAAGGAAGAGTTCAAAAGAAAAGAAGCATTCTTTCTCTGGACAATTAAATGTGAGGAAGTGATATCTGGAATCGTTGCAACTAGTGTTGCTAGCCTGAGAGAGAAGCCAGGGGACAGAGCCAACATAAGGAACCCAGAAGTAAAAAGGACAAAGAAACTCAGACAGAGGCCCTGATGGGACTGTGAACCTCTGGATCAAACCACACAGGAAGCCAATTCTCACACAAAGTCTTTTCATGTGCACTAGTCAATACATCCTGCTTTCAACTTGACAACTCAGCTGAATTTTCTGTTACTTACCATGAGAATCCTAAACTGATGAGCCCAAACACACTGCCTCAATGATGTTCATGATGTCTCAAAAGGACTACTGCAACATTTTCCCTGAAGAAACCCTCACTGATACAGCCCCTACACTGTTGCCAAGATGTCCTTTCAGACTGTAAGTTTCTTTTCTACTAACAAACTCATAATGGCCTCACCGATCTTTAGAATAAGATCCAAACTCCTTAAGTATGGCGTGAAAAAAATCTTTACAGTTTGGCCCCTTGTCTCATCTCTTACAACTCTAAAGCTATTTCAAAGCTCTGGGTATTGATTTTGCTGTGTTCTCTCTGCCTGAAATATCCTTGTTAATCTGGCTAATAAAAACACATTAGAGTTACCTCCTCAATTTAGTAAAAAAAAAAAAAACAGAAAAAAGAAAAAAAAAGCAAGGTTTTAACATCCAAAAATCAATTATGTAATGTATCATATCCATAGAATGAAGGACAAAAACCCCACGGTCACTTAATAGACAGAAAAAGCACTTGACAAAATTCAATTCAATCCCTTCATAATAAAATACTCAACAGACCCCCTTCTAAAAATTCTTTAGTTCTATTAATGCATCCATAGCTAGCACTATCCTTAATGGTATGAAAGCTTTCTTAAGATTAGGAACAATCAAGGATGTTCACTCTTCACCATTTCTATTTGACACTGTACTAGAGGTTCTAGCCCAGGCAGTTAGGCAAGAAAAAGAAAAGCATGTAGATGGGAAAGAAAGAAGTAACACAATCTCTGTTTGGAGACAACACGATCATTGGAGAAGGAAATGGCAACCCACTCCAGTGTTCTTGCCTGGAGAATCCCAGAGATGTAGGAGCCTGGTGGGCTGCCGTCTACGGGGTCGCACAGAATCGGACACGACTGACGTGACTTAGCAGCAGCAGACAACACGATCATTTATTGCAGCCAATAAACAATTCAGCAAGTCTACAGAATACAGTATTAATACACAAAGATTGTGTTTCTAAAACTGAGTAATGAATAGTCTTAAAATTAATAAAATAATTCAATTTACAGTAACATCAAAAAGAATAAAATACTTACGGATATATTTAACAAAAGAAGACTTGTACACTGAAAACTACCAAGAGTCACTCAGTCGTGTCTGACTCTCTGCGACCCCACAGACTATACAGTCCATGAAATTCTCTAGATCAGAATACTGGAGTGGGTAGCCTTTCCCTTCTCCAGGGGACCTTCCCAACCCAGGGATCAAACCCAGGTCTCCCGCATTGCAAGGGGTTTCTTTACCAGCTGAGCCACAAGGGAAGCCCAAGAACACTGAAATGGGTAGCCTATACCTTCTCCAGCAGATCTTTCCAATCCAGGAATCAAACCGGGGTCTCCTGCATTGCAGGTGGATTTCTTTACCAACTGAGTTATCAGGGAAGCCTGAAATCAATTAAAGACCTAAATAAAATTTTAAAAATCCTATTCATAGATTAAAAGACTTATTAAGATGGCACTACTCTTCAAAATGATTTACAGGTTCCACACAATCAAAATCCCAGCTGGTTTTTGCAGAAACTGACAAGCTAATCCTAAATGTGTATGGAAATCCTGAGCCACAGCACTCAGAAATCAACCTTGATAATGAACACAGTTTGGAGACTTAACACTTCATGATCTCAAAATTTTACTACAAAGCTTCAGTAATCAAGGCAGTGTGGTACTGACATAAGGACAGGTATATATTCTATATCTGATGTTTGTCAATGGAACAGAATTGAGAGTCCAGAAATAAGCTCTCACACTTAGTCAACTGAATTTCAACAAGGGTGTTAAAACAATTCATTGTAAACAGAATATTCTTTTCAACAAATGATGCTGGGATAACTGTATATCCATATGAAGTTGGACTTTTCCTCATATCAAAAGCAAAAATTAACTCAAAATGGATCAAAGGATTAAATATAAGAGTAAATACTATAAACTTGGATACATGGACATAAATCTTCATGACCCTGGATCTGGCAATTATTTTTTTAGGTCTGATATCAAGAAGAGAAGGTGGTAAATAAGTCAGATTTCATCAAAATTAAAAACTTTTCTTAAGAGGACACCATCAAGAAAGTGAAGAGTTGAAGAAAATATTTGCAAGTCACATATCTGATAATGAACTTGTACCTAAAATGCATAAGGAATTTTTATAATTCAACAATAAAGACAAGAAACCCAATTTAAAAATGGGCAAAAGTCTGAACTGACATTTCTCTAAATTGTTACACAAACAACCTATAAACACATGAAAATATATTAAAGTTGTTAGTCATCATGGAAATACAAAAAAAAAAAAGATAGCACTTCACACCCATTATGATGGCTATAATAAAAAGGCTGGCAATAACAAACATCAGAGAGAATATGGAGAAACCGGGACCCTCACATATTAATGGTGGGAATGTAAAATGATAGATACTTTGGAAAACAATCTAGCAGTTCCTCAAAACTGCTCATAGAGTAATAATATGAGCAAAATTCCACTCTTAGTTCCAGCCACACTAAAATGTTCACATTTCCCAAATGCATATATTCAAGAGAAATCAAAGCATATATCCACACGAAAATGTGTACATGGATGTTAATAGCAGCATTACTCATAATCATCAAAACCCCAAATGCCCAACTAATAAATGAATAAAATGTAGATGGAATATTCCACATAATGGATTATTATTCAGCCATGAAAAGTAATGAAGCACTGATACATGCTACAACATGGATGAAACCTGAAAACATGCTATGTGAAAGAAACCAGTCACAAGAGACCACATATAGTATGATTCCATTTACATGAAATGCCCATAGCAGGCAAATCTATAGACAGATTAATGGTTGCCTAAGAAGCTCTAATACTTTGGCCACCTGATGTGAAGAACTGACTCATTAGAGAAGACCCTGATGCTGGCAAAGATTGAAGACAGGAGGAGGAGGGGACGAGAGAGGATGAGATGGTTGGATGGCATCACCAACTTGATGGATATGGCTTTGAGCAAACTCAGGGAGATTGCTCTGAGCTAAGGACAGGGATGCCTGGTATGCTGCAGTTCATGGGATCGCAAAGAGTCAGACACAACTGAATAACTCAACTGAACTGAAGGCTGAAGGGGCTCAGGGTGGTGGACTGTTAATGGGTGATGGCTAAAGAGGTTAAAGATGGCTAAAGATGGTTTCGGGGGGGGGGCGGGGAGCGGGAATGATAAAGTGTTCTAAAATTGATAGTGACGATGGTTGCACAACTCTGTGACCATGCTGAAAACCATTCACACACTTCTTTTCTTGCTTACTTTTTTATTGATGCATAGTTGATTTACAATATTATATTCATTTCAGGTGTACAGCTCAAGATTCCACATTTTGCAGATTATACTCCATTATAGGTTTTTTACAAGAAAATGGCTATAATTCCCCGGGCTATACAGTATATCCTTGTTGCTTATCTATTTTATATTTAATACATAGCAGTTTTTATCTGTTAATCTCATACCCTTAATTTACCCCTCCCCCCTTTCCTCTCCTGTTTGGTAACCACAAGTTTGTTCTCCATATCTGTGGTTCTGTTTCTATTTTGCATACACATTCGAGTTATTTTTTAGATTTCACACATAAGTGATATCACATAGTATTTGTCTCTGACTTTTTTCACTATGCATATTCTTAGGTCCATTCATATTGCTGCAAATGGCTACTGCTTTTTCTAAAATTTATTTATTTTTAATTGGAGCATAATTGCTTTACAATATTGTGTTGGTTTCTGCTATATATCAACATGAATCGGTCATAGGTATACACATGTCCCCTTCCTCTTGAACCTTCCTCCCACCTCCCACCCATCCCACCTCCCTAGGCTGTCACAGAGCACGGGCTTGAGTTCCCTGTGTCACATGTGAATTTCCACTGGCAATCTATTTTACACATGGTAGTGTGTATATGTTTCCATGCTATTCTCTCAATGTGTCCCACCCTCTCCTTCCCCCACTGTGTCTACAAGTCTGTTCTCTATGTCTGTGTCTCCAGTGCTGCTCTGCAAATAGGTTCATCAGTACCATTTTCTAGATTCTATACATATGCATTAATATATGATATTTGCTTTTCTCTTTCTGACTTACTTCACTCTGTATAATAGGCTCTAGGTTCATCCACCTCAACAGAACTGAGTCAACTGTGTGTCCTTTTATGGACACAGTAATATTCCATTGTGTATGTGTACCACAGCTTCTTTACCCAAGCATATGTTGATGGACATCTAGGTTGCTTCCATGTCCTAGCTATTATAAATAGTGCTACAATGAACACTGGGGTACATGTGTCTTTTCAATTATGATTTCCTCAGGGCATACACTCAGTAGTGGGATTGTTGGGTCATATGGTAGTTTTGTTTTTTTTAATGTGGAACTATGGTATTGGAGAAGACTCTTGAGAGTCCCTTGGACTGCAAGGAGATCCAACCAGTCCATCCTAAAGGAGATCAGTCCTGGGTGTTCTTTGGAAGGAATGATGCTAAGGCTGAAACTCCAGTACTTTGGCCACCTCATGCGAAGAGTTGACTCACTGGAAAAGACTCTGATGCTGGGAGGGATTGGGGGCAGGAGGAGAAGGGGACGACAGAGGATGAGATGGCTGGATGGCATCACTGACTTGATGGACGTGAGTCTGAGTGAACTCTGGGAGTTGGTGATGGACAGGGAGGCCTCGAGTGCTGCAATTCATGGGGTTGCAAAGAGTCGGACACAACTGAGCAACTGAACTGAACTGAAGCATATGTTTAATTTTATTAAAATGCATTTACCAAATTGTTTTCCAATGTGGTTGTACCATTCTACATCGATAACAGCAATATGAGAGTTTCAGTTGCTTTGCATCCTTATGCATATGGTAGTTTTATTCTTAGTTTTAAAGGAATCCCTATACTGTTTTCCCAGAGAAGGCAATGGCACCCCACTCCAGTACTCTTGCTTGGAAAATCCCATGGACAGAGCAGCCTGGTAGGCTGCAATCCATGGGGTCGCTAAGAGTCGGACACGACTGAGCGACTTCACTTTCACTTTTCACTTTCTTGCATTGGAGAAGGAAATGGCAACCCACTCCAGTGTTCTTGCCTGGAGAATCCCAGGGACGGGGGAGCCTGGTGGGCTCCGTCTATGGGGTCGCACAGAGTCGGACACGACTGAAGTGACTTAGCATAGCATACTGTTTTCCATAATGACTGTTTCAGTTTACACTCCCACCAACAATGCAAGAGGGGTCCCTTTTCTCCACAGCCTCTCCAGCATTTATTGTTTGCAGATTTTTTGATGATGGACATTCTGACCAGAATTGACTCACTGGAAAAGACCCTGATGCTGGGAAAGATTGAAGGCAGGAGAAGGGGATGACAGAGGATGAGATGGTTGGATGGCATCACCGACTTGATGGACATGAGTTTGAGCAAGCTCCGGGAGTTGGTGATGGACAGAGAAGCCTGGAGTGCTGCAGTCCATTGGGGTTGCAAAGAGTCGGACACGACTGAGTGACTGAAATGAACTGATTCTGACGAGTGTGAGTTGATACCTCATTGTAGTTTTGATCTGCATTTCTCTAATAATAATCGATGTTGAGTATCTTTTGATTCAGTCATACAGTTTAAATACATGAACTGCATGGTATGTGAACTGTATCTCAAGAAAGCTATTACCAAAAAAAAAAGGCTCTTCTCTTCCATAAGACCTTTCTTGAGACACCAATAAAACTAACCATTCTAACATGTGTCTCCTCCTTTCCCTGCAAGGATTTGAGTATCTGCAATTGACACTTTTTTGCACTTATTCAATGTCTTTTCCCCTCTACTAAACTGTGAGTTCCTCAAGGCAGGGATTTGGCTCTTTTTTTTTTTTAAAGAATTAAATAGTATTTCTATACTGTGTGTAAGCTATGTTAAAGGGTACATCATAAATATTTGCTGAAGACTACCTTAACGGCTGTCATGTGGGAAAGGGACAATGCTCATTTCATATATCCCAATGGGCAGAGGTGGAAGCTATAATGACACAAATTTTAAGACACGGATGACACTAATTTTCAAATAATCAGGGCTATCCTTTTCTTCAGAGCAGGGGTTTCTGGATTCTGTGGTTTCTCTGAGTTGATACTCAAATTCTCGATGTATGTACAAAAAGTATAGGCATTTTTCCTGGGGGAAAAATCCATGATTTTCATTAGATTCTCAAATGGGTATATAACCCAATAATGGTTAGAAGTCACCGTTTTTAAAATATCAGTGTACCAAGACAAGGATTTTAGTTAGCAAATTTCAGTTACTGGAATACGTCAGTTAAGGTAGGTTTTTACATAGATTATGGTGACTCAAACAGTAATGAATCTGCCTGCAATGCAGGAGACCTGGATTCAATCCCAGGGTGGGGAAGATCCCCTGGAGAAAGGAATGGCCACCCACTCCAGTATTTTTGACCGGAGAATTTCATGGACAGAGGGGCTGTCTGCAGGCTGCAGTCCATGGGGTTGCAAAGAATTGGACATGACTGAAAAACTAACACTAACTTACTTTTACCTAGATTGTACTACTTTGATAATGAATGCAAAAAGAGCATCTTATTCATTTAAAAATACTGACTGTCCATTATATGCCAACTGCTAAATAGTGGTAAACAAGACAAACTGCCTGCCCTCAGGAGCTTACACTCTACAAAGTGGAGACAAAAAAAAAAACAACCTAATAAAATATAAAAGAAAATGTCATATGATACAATAACACCTTCAATTGAGAAAATAAAGCACAGGAATAGGAAATGATGGGAGTGTAAAGAGTGACTTTAGTTAGAGTCATCAGGGAAAGTCTCTGAGGAGATTACATTTAAGCTGAGCAATGGGAAGGATGCCAAAGAAATTAACACTTCAGGAATGAAGAGAACAGAAACTGCAAAGTTTCTAAGATAAGAACACTGATTATTATTACTTGAGCTCTTAGGAGAAAAAGCCATCTCTGATCGTCTCTCTACACAACATTTAGAAGAGTATCTCCCACTCGCATTGAAGAGAACTTTCAAGACAATTCAGCATGATGAAAATTTTACGTGGTAAGACACTATTGTAGACGAATCTTTAACCGCTTAGGGTCATCGTGAATTTACTCTTCCTCACCATTAGACAAAGTGAGTAAAACCTTTGGAGTTTTGTAATAAAACAGAAAGGGGAAAAAAAAGAAAAGAAAACCCAACAAATGAGGTAGTTTGCTTTTTTTTTTTTTTAATAAGAAGTTTCTCCCAGAGAGATAGTTTTACAAACATAAAGATTATCAAGCAAAGTCTATGAACAGAATGCTGGGTTGGATCTGCCCTTCACCCCTAGAGCTTGGTGTTTTGCATTTCTTGTATTTATAATCTATGATGTACAAGAGGGTGGAGTTAGTCAATGTGCACAAATTAGAGGGAAATGAGTTTCAGTTCAAGGAGCTGTCCAACATCAACAGGTTGAATATTAGTGGAAGCTCGAAAACTGTAAAACCGTGTCTCAAGGATGTTACACAGACAATTTCCAGAAAAAAGTTACCAGAACTTCACAATCTACAGAGAACTGTTGTAGTTCTTCTCCCAGCCTTTGGCATTCCTGCCCTGTCACACTCACCCATTATGCAAAAGCCCCAGAATGCAAACCACAGGGTGGATTTTTAACCACCACATACATCATGCCAGTAACAAAGGATTAACAAATACTTGTTCACGTAACGGGAAGGCAGAACCATGTTCATCTCAGTAACTGAAACTCGGATTATTAAAATCTTCACGTTATATTTACGAAGGCACAAAAAGAGCCTGAAGCAGTGAGCACTCGACACCAAACTGAAAATTCACAACAAATTAAGGTTAACAATACCCAGTCCAACTATTCCATTCGAAAGCACGAGAGAAAGCACACGGACACCCTAAAAAGGGGAATTCAAGTGGGAGCCCTCCTGACTCAAAGCACTTGGGCAGATAGTGACTAGTCGAGTTAGGCCAGCGAGGGGAAGAGGTGAGAGCAACCGGACAGTGCGTCCACGCTCGTCTGCGTGCGCTCCTGCAGGGGAGGCCTGAAGGGACCTGGTCCGGCCGCTGCCCGCTGGGGCCAAGAGAACCCTGGCGCTTGGCACCTCCCAAACTCCGCGGGGCCGGGGACCCCCGCGGCCGCCCTCCCTCCAGCAGGGCTCTAGGCGCTCGTGCTCGCCCTGCGGCTCGGGGTAGGGGAGCCGGCCCGCGCTTACCTTCGGGCGCCGGCGGCGGCTCCTGCCGCTTTCCGCGGGACAGGAAGGCCTTGGGCAGCAGCAGCGACACAGCCAGGACGAGTCCCGAGGCCAGGGCCACCCTCTGCACCGTGGAGTACGCCATGACCGCCCGCCCCCGCCGCAGGTGCGGGCGCCCGCCGGAACCGGAACCGCAGCGCCCGCGGCCTCCGCCAACCCCACCGAGCGTTGCGCGGACGGCGCCGCGCGAGGGACACGCGAGCACGGCGCGTGGGGCTGACTCGCTCCTCCCGCGCGGTCTCCAGGTGCGCTGAATGGTACCCGCGCCCTCTCATTCGTTCCAGCTAGAAACTCCTCCCTGTAACCCACGCCCACAGGGGCGTTCTACACCTAAACTACGGATGGCCGCGCCCTTCCTTTCATCTTCATCACCACACTGCTCACTCCCCTCCTTAACCGCCCATCAGTTAACTGGTTAAGCTTCCAGCCCCTCTGGAAGACCCCGCACATCCATTCTCCATCTGAAGCCCAAGGTGATAATACTAAAACTCAGGTGTAATGCGTTTAAAGCTCTCCATAGCTTCAAATCTTTGAAAAACTCCCCTTTATCCTCATAGAAAGGTCCAACTGCTTTCTGCGACTTCAAGGCCCTCCCTGATGTGGTTTTACCAATGCTCAAATTATATCATTTGCTATTTCCCTAACATATTTCTTGCTTTCCGGGAATCTTTGCTTATCCTGTTCACACTGCCTGGAAAATTCCTAACACATCTCCACTGCTAAAAACTTCTCTGAAGAACAGCTGAAAAGTACTGCCTTCATGAAACATTTTTAGCCAGCTTCTCTTTCCTCTGTGTCCCCACAGTTCTTGTTACTGTCCTTATAAATTTCTTTAACAAACATTCTTTTGGTTCTTACGAATACAATAGGTTCCATATAGGGTAGATAGTCATAGAAACAAGAAAATGCAGCAAATATTCTGGACTCTAGATCACTCAGTTCAACTGAAAGGAGGAGAAATAAGGAAAGAGCTTTTTAAAGTAGGTGAAATTTGAGTGAGTGTTTAAAGAATGAGGAAGTTACTAGGCAGACAGGTGAGAGGAGTTCGAAGGATAGTCCAGGAAAAGGTTGCAGAGAAAGCAAAGACGTGAAAGCTTGAAGCTTCCTTATGTGCTGTGAAAACTATTAGTAATTCATTTTGGTTGTAATTCATTTAGGGTCAGTGACATAAAGTGATAAGACAATATAAGCAGGAACTAGGTTATGAGAAGCTTAGACATAATTTCCAGTTGAACATGGCAGATGGAGGGCTTCCCAGGTGCTCCTAGTGGTGCCGGAGTACCACTATGGTGCTCGTGCCAATGCAGGAGATACAAAAGATGTGGGTTTGGTCCCTGGGTCAGGAAAATCCCCTGAATAGGAAATGGCAACCCACTCCAGTATTCTTGCCTGGAAAATCCCATGGATAGAGGAGCCTATAGTCCGTGGGGTCGCAAAGAGACACGACTGAAGCAACTTCATGTGCACACACACATGGCAGATGGAACACACCCATTTATCTTTGCTTTCTCCAGACACCTCAAAAATGAAAAAAAAAAAGTGTTTCAACTAAAATACTGAAGAGGATGGGAGAAAACATGACAGCAGATAAAGATGTCAAAATGTTTATAAGATGCAACATTATCCAATAGAAATAAAATGCCAGTTACTTATGTATTGGGTTTGTCAAACACTTTGTTTGGATTAAAAACCTGAACAAAATTTTCAGTCAATCAATAATTTAAAATTTTCTAGTAGCCACACATTTAAGAAGTGAAAATAAACAGGTGAAATTAATTTATTTAACCCAAAATATCCCAAATATTATTATTTCCACATGTGTAACACTAGTCAGTCACATTTCAATGACTTGGTAGCCATATGCCTAGAGGCTACCATATTGAACAGTGCAGGTTTAGAGAATAAAAAGTGAAGTGCCTACAGAGAGAAAGACTCTAAGAAGCAAACCAATTTGGCTTTCAGAACCTATAAAGTATTAGGAATTTAAAGCACTGAGTTCCTTTAAAGACAAAGATGTGGAGTGGGATTGAATGAAGAAAGAATGATTGAAAGTCTGTGAAGAAGCAGTTGATATCCTCCAAGTCGGAATCCTCAATTATTGCAGCCAGGGGGATGCCCCTACTAGCATCACTCGGGCATCATCATTATTGATGTCATCAATAGTACTAAAAGTTATTGAGCATTTCCTATTGTCCAGGTATTTTCCATACCATAACAATTGATTCTCTTAACTTTATGAAGTAAGAAATATTATTATGTACCCACTTTACGCATGAGAAAACTAAGGAACAGAAAGCTGAAGTAACTTGCCCACAACTGCACAATATACATTGGAAGCTTTTATTTGAATCCAGGCAGGCTTACTCCTGGAAATGGCAACCCACTCCAGTATTCTTGCCTGGAAATTGCCATGGACAGAGCCTGCTGGGCTACATTCCATGGGGTCACAGAGAATTGAACATGACTGGGCATGCATGCTTACTCCAGGACTTGCTCTCTTAACTACCAGTTTTGCTTTCGGGAACCAGAGAAGCTCTGGGCTCACAGAGAGCAGATGCATCTTAGGAGGGTGATGACTGATAGGATATAGCTTCTAAGAGACATAGAAGAATCTCAGATTACCCCCAAATTCTTGCTTGGGTGATTGGATAGACATTGACTTCATATAATAAGATTTTGAGAGCAGAAGAATCAGATTTGTGAGAAATTTGTGAGAGTTCAGATTTTGATGAGTTGAGTTTGAGGGTCCATGAAGTGTCCAGGTGGGCTTCTCAGGTGGTACAAGTGGTAAAGAATCTGCCTGCAAATGCAGGCAGATTTGTGGGTCTAATCCCTGTGCCAGGAAGATGCTCTGGAGATGGGCATGGCAACCCACTCCAGTATCCTTGCCTGGAGAATCCCATGGACAGAGGAGCCTGGAGGTAGCTATCCAGTTGGATAGATGGGTCTGAAGCTCAGAAAAGATGTTTGGACTGGAAATAAAAATAGAAATGATCAGTCTATCAATTGTAAATGAAGTCTGGGAGAAGATAAAATCAGCCAGAATGCTCGTGTAAATGATAAGCCACAATGGAAACTTGGGTTACACCCTTTTATTGAAGTTACCAAGTATTATGACAAAAGTGGGATGGAAAAGAAGACAGTGATTCAGGTGTTAAAGTCTTGAATGAATGAAGACACTGGAAGGTGACAGGAACAGAGAGTATAATGAGCAGTCAGATGACCTTCTCTTTTAAGGAGTTGTTGGTTTTTAGAGGACGTGTAGCAGTGGTGGTGGGCTTTCCTGGTGGTTCAGTGGTGAAGGATGCAATGCAGGAGATGTGGGTTCGATCCCCAGGTCAGGACGATCCCCTGGAGAAGGAAGTGGCAACCCACTCAAGTATTCTTGTCTGGAAAATCCCATGGAGAGAGAGACTTGGTGGGCTATAGTCCATGGGGTCACAAAAAGTTGGACATGACTTAGCAACTAAACAACAACAAGCAGTGGCTGCAGTAACCACTCAGAGGCATACTTCTACGTGCTTTATGTGCAAAAATACATTGACGTTTATACAGAACTTCCTGAATACATGCAAGTTCTTATCAGTACCCGCATGCATGCATGCTAAGTCATTTCAGAAGTGTCCAACTCTTTGCAACCCAGTGGACTGTAGCCCCCAAGGCTCCTCTGTCCATGGGATTCTCCAGGCAAGAATACTGATGTGGGTTGTCATGCCCTCCACCAGGGAATCTTCCCCACCCAGGGACTGAACCCACATCTCTTAAGTCTCCTCCATTAGCAGGTGGGTTCTTTACCACAAACGCCACCTGGGAAGCACTGTCAGTAACTAACTCTATTGTTCATGGTTTTACACAGAGAACAAACTTTTTTCCCTTTCACCTGCAATCTCACTGCTGAGGAACTTGTAAATTGTTCCCTAGCAGCTCCTCCTATGTTGCTGGCATTCTTACCTTCGTGATAACTACCTTCCCAATACTCCTGATTTACCTCCTTTCGTCATTCTTAACACCCATTTTCAGAACAGAAACAAATTGCTCATAGGCCACAAGATCCAGGGAAGAGAACCTGCCTTCCTCTGATGTGCAGTAAGTGGTTAAGAGGGGCTGTCTCAGCCTTAGGCCACAAAAGAGGGGACCTCTCTTTGCCTCCTCCTTGGAATCTGTTTCATTTCTGCTTTGTGATGACCGGCAGGGCTCCCTGACATAAGTCCCTCAAGGCCCTGCAGCTAGAGCCACTTAACTGCAGCTGCTTCCAACTGAGCTCGCCTAGGTACCCTGAACTGTTCCTCCATGAGGGACATCAAAAAGTCACTCAGCCTGAAGTCATATTCATAGTTGTTGATCATAGCCTAATGTTTAGCCTGCTGTCAATAAGCTGTTGACTTACTTCTATGACTTATATTAGTGATTTTCAAACTTGGTTTTTTTCTGATGACAGATCTTGAATCCAGAAAGCACAGTAAGGAGCAAGTTTGGGAAGTTAAGGATAGGAGATGGAGTCAGAGTGAAATATGTACTGAGGAGTATACCGTTAGTTCTGTTTCTCTGGGGAACTTTAATACAGTGACTGGCTATTTCTGAAAATGTAATTCTTCTATTTTTGCGGCTTCTTTGTCCCAGGGGAGATTCCAAGGCTATACCTTGGCCTCTGAAAACAATTTTAAAGAGCCTATAAGGAACCATGGCAGCCCCACTGTAGAGTCATAGACCTTATTAAAGGCAGAAATCAGGGTGGTGAGCAGGGAAGTGATACCCAAATATCCAGAACACTGAGCAGAAGGGAGCAAAGCATGTAACTCCACAGCACAGAATGGAAAGGCTAATGGAGGCAGGCAAGAGATGGGACAGGACACACACAAGAGGCTCTACTGGACCAGGGCATTTAGAGATGGGTGACATTTCTATCAGGGATAAGGAGATTTGATAAACACCTTTTGAATACCCTTTCTTTGTCAGATGTTATCCACATTGAGAACCTCGCTTTCTCAATGTTGAATCCAACAAACTGTATTTCCCCTGGCCACTGGGGTGTAGATACATAACTCTGTTTCCCAGTCAGATGAACCCAGATTTCAGCTTGGAAGTTATCTATGAGAGGAAACATCAATGCCTGGGCTGCTTTTTAAAATATGTATGTATGCTGCTGCTGCTGCTGCTGCTAAGTCGCTTCAGTCGTGTCCGACTCTGGGCGACCCCATAGATGGCAGCCCACCAGGCTCCCCCATCCCTGGGATTCTCCAGGCAAGAACACTGGAGTGGGTTGCCATTTCCTTCTCCGATGCATGAAAGTGAAAAGTGAAAGTGAAGTTGCTCAGTCATGTCCGACTCTTAGCGACCCCATGGACTGCAGCCTACAAGGCTCCTCCGTCCATGGGATTTTCCAGGCAAGAGTCCTGGAGTGGGATGCCATCTCCTTCTCCGATATGTATGTATGTATATATATATATATGTATGTGTGTGTGTATGTATGTATATATATATATATACATATATTTACTTATTTGGCTGCTTCAGATCTTATTTGTGGCGTGCAGCATCTTTCATTGTGGCATGAGGGCTCTAGAGCGTGCACTCAGAGGTTGCTGCACGTGGGCTTAGTTGCCCCATGGCTGATTTTAGTTTCCTGACCAGGGATTGAACCTGAGTCCCCTGCATTGGAAGGTGGATTCTTAACCACTGGGCCACTGGGGTTGTCTCTGGGCTGTCTTGTTTTTTCTGATGGCTGTAAGTGGTAGCAGAGTGGATATTCCTGCAGTTGGTGGAGGCCCTAAGTAGCTTCCTAAAGGCAGAGCAGAGGCCCTACAGGTCTGGGGCCAGTGGCAGCTCCCTTTCAAGGTTAGTTCTGTGGAGTTATTTCCAGCCACTTCTGGGGGTTATTCCAAGCTTCAGAGCCCCAGTTTTCTCACCTGTGAAATGGAGTCTATGCCACCACCCTCGTCTTCCTCCCTCCTGTGAGCTAACAAATGTGATGGAGCCTGGAAGGCAACTGTGCGTGAGACAAAAACAGCAGTAGGAGCTACAGCTCTAAGTGAGTCCAGTGAAAACAAATTGGAATCAGGAAAGCGTAGATGGTTTTGGAGGGAGATGTATAGGGAGGAAGCTTCTAGAAGGCCCATATTCCTCACCCTGAAGCTTTACCCAAATGGGACTGCGCGGGTCAAGGTCAAGGACATGAAGATCCGTACTTCCTGGTGGCGAGGGGTCGAGGTGAAAATGTCCTTACTGCTTTGCTGTCTGTGCTCCTTACTGGCCCCTGCCTCTGGTGACACAGAGCAGAGAGAGGTCACAGTTGGATACCTTGGGCCTCTCTGCCTTCAATGAGAAGAAATAGTCTTTGGCTCCAACTAATTAAGCAAACTGATAGAAATTCCCCACTAAAGTCACACTTTGCATATCCATAATCTGTGCATTACATTTTCTGTATACTTTACCCCTGGGTAAAAATTGGTGAGCATTTAAATGCTTCCTCACATAATCTTGCTAAAGCACACTCTCGCCTATAAATATTCATGCCACTGCCAAAACATTTGCAGGCTTTCCCCAAAGGTGAAATGTGTGTAATGTACTTTGTCTTCTGGGTATAAATATTATCCAATACATTTTAGTTAATATGAATACACTAATTATTCCTGTAACCCTTTTAAAAAGGGTCATCTTCATGATGTGAATTTTTAAAAAATGTAATTACAGTAATTGGATACTTAATCTAATTAAAATTTGCTTTATCTTTAATGGGAATTTCTCTAAAGAGGCAGAATGACAATTGGCTTTTTGATAATGACTGTTTTCTTTCTACAGGGAGATCAAGTTGGTGAAACCTGGAGAACCAGGCAGTTTTGCGCCTGTCTGACTTTCTCCTCATGACCTGGTCCTTGGGTAGTGAATGGCTTTTGGTAACTGAAGAGGATGGAGGAGAGGACCAAGGAAACCTTTCCCATTCCAACAGCTGAAGCTCCTCACCTTCCTAGGACGAAGCCCTCTGCTGGACCTGTGACTGGTCCATCGTGGGCGTGTGACCTAAGCCAGCTAGATCAGGGTTCCTCCAGGGCTCGCTGGGCCTGGACCTGGAAGAGAAGCAGTTCCACACTGCTTTGGGGGCCATGGCACTGGAAAGAGTTGTTGTGGCTCTTACAAGTGTGCCACCATATCCCTTGATACCGTGACTCGAGGTCACCTGCTGAAGTTCCTATACACCATTTGGGTATCTCTGCATCTCTCTGCATAAGGCCATTCTCTGGCTTGGGGAGCAAGCTAGGTTTGCTAGAGAGCTCCCATCCCCAGCTGTAACTGCTCATCCACACATGCATGTGGCGGCTCTCCTCCTTTGTCTCACCTCCCCACTCCCTCATGATACTTCTTGAGATCATCTCCCCAGTAGAACAGTGCATCCAAACTCTTGCCTTGAGGTCTGCTTTAGTGAAGTGAAGTCGCTCAGTCGACTCTTTGCGACCCTGTGAACTGTAGCCTATCAGGCTCCTCCATCCATGGGATTCTCCAGGCAACAATACTGGAGTGGGTTGCCATTTCCTTCTCCAGGGGATCTTCCCGACCCAGGGATTGAACCTGGGTCTCCCGCATTGTGGGCAGACGCTTTAACCTCTGAGCCACCAGGGAAGCCCCAGGGTCTGCTTTAGGGGAGCCCAAACTAAGATAGATGCACAGTTGGAGTTTTCAGGTAACTATTCTCCACTGTGTGAAATAGGCTTGTCTGAAGGAGGAGAGTGAAACCAGAGGAAATGGGCAGAAATGGGGAGGATAGCAAGTGAACCTACTGGTGTTGAGCCTGCTTCTGCCCCAGGACTCTCCTTGCTTCTGCTCCTCCTTTGATTTCTTGGTCTGTCCTGAACCCTTGCTTTAATATCAACCAATATTTTAGTGTGTGTTCAGCTTGCTTGAGTTGGACTTCCATCTCTTGAAACTGAAAGTACTATGACTCTTGCAACCAACAAGTGACTTTGCATGCAAAACATTTAGAATAGAGCTTGCCTCAGTTTAAATGCTACTACCATGACTGCTGCTATTATTATTAAGTGCCTATAATTATTCAGAGATGACAATGGCAACCCACTGCAGTATTCTTGCCTGGAAAATCCCATGGATGGAGGAGCCTGGTAGGCTGCAGTCCATGGGGTCGCTAAGAGTCAGACACGACTGAGCAACTTCACTTTCACTTTTCACTTTCATGCATTGGAAAAGGAAATGGCAACCCACTCCAGTGTTCTTGCCTGGAGAATCCCAGGGATGGGGGAGCCTGGTGGGCTGCCATCTATGGGGTCAGACAGAGTTGGACACGACTGAAGCAACTTAGCAGCAGCAGCCTATAATTATTATTCAAAGTCTAACCTGCTTCCAGAAATGACTATGGATCAATGACCTAGAGCCTAGAAAGGAGTCATAAAGAAGTCAGTTTAATTCTAGCTAATTCCCTCCCTTTTGTCTTCTTTCATAACTTGATTGGATTGATGTGCACTTTCTCTCTCACTGGGAGATATTTATGTAATCAATAACTATAGCCTTAATGTCTTCTTATTGATCACTGACAACAAGCAATTAAATATTATTCTATTTTTTTAAGGATCACATTGGTTTTGCTGTCATTTTGTTACCAGCTCTGAATGGTTTAGACAAACTTCTCAGCATGAATGCCCAGTTAAGGTTCAAGTCATGGCAGCTCTGACTGGCTGCATGGTTACAGCAGGACTGTTGAAAGCCCCATCTGCCAAAGAAAATTTTTAAACTATGTTTTATGATTGCACTGCTATAAAGACAAATACATTAGTATTATATATTAAGACACTTTGGGAACTTCCCTGGCAGTCCAGTGGTTAAGACTCCACGCTCCCTGGTTGGCGAGCTAAGATCCTACATGCCAAACAGTGCATCCAAAAAAATATAAAGACACTTTCTACCTAAAAATTCTTCTTTCCTTCTAAGAGAAATTAAAACATTTTAGTAATGGTCTGTTCAGTTCAGTTCAGTCGCTCAGTCGTGTCCGACTCTTTGCGACCCCATGGACTGCAGCACACCAGGCCTCCCTGTCCATCACCAACTCCCGGAGTTTACCCAAACTCATGTCCACTGAGTCGGTGGTGCCATCCAACCATCTCATCCTCTGTCATCCCCTTCTCCTCCTGCCTTCAATCTTTCCCAGCATCAGAGTTTTTTCAAATGAGTCAGCTCTTTGCATCAGGTGGCCAAAGTATTGGAGCTTCACCTTCAACATCAGTCCTTCCAATAAACACTCAGGACATCTCATTTAGGATGGACTGATTGGATCTCCTTGAAGTCCAAGGGACTCTCAAGAGTTTTCTCCAACACCACAGTTCAAAAGCATCAATTCTTTGGCGCTCAGCTTTCTTTATAGTCCAACTCTCACATCCATACATGACCACTGGAAAAACCATAGCCTTGACTAGACGAAACTTTGTTGGCAAAGTAATGTCTCTGCTTTTTAATATGCTGTCTAGGTGGTCATAACTTTCCTTCCAAGGAGTAAGCATCTTTTAATTTCATGGCTGCAGTCACCATCTGCAGTGATTTTGGAGCCCCAAAAAATAAAGTCTGACACTGTTTCCACTGTATCCCCATCTATTTGCCATGAAGTGATGGGACCGGATGCCATGATCTTAGTTTTCTGAATGTTTAGTAATGCAGCTGCTACTTTTTTTCTGTTTTCCATCACATATAACAGGTTTTAATTGTATCAAGCATCCTAGAAGTAAAATGTTGCCATTTTTAGAAAAGTTGCCAGCAGATGTGTGTGTGTTTTGGGCATGGCAGAAGACTTGATCCTGGCAGAGGAAAAATGCTTCCATGAAACTTTTAGTTAGGCACAGGCAAGGCCCAGAGAGTAGTCTGAACTCAGTTGAAAGAATAAAGACGAATTGTTATTCATGCATTGGAGAAGGAAATGGCAACCCACTCCAGTGTTCTTGCCTGGAGAATCCCAGGGATGGGGGAGCCTGGTGGGCTGCCGTCTATGGGGTCGCCCAGAGTCGGACACGACTGAAGCGACTTAGCAACAGCAGCCTATAATTATTATTCAAAGTCCAACCTGCAAGCAGGTTATTTATTCGGCTTCTCCGAATAAATTCAAGTGGTATTTTCTTTCAATGAGAGGTTGCTATATTGTAAAATTTGGGACTCTTTCTGGTGGCCCAGAGACAGGAATTTTATAGCTTCAGGTCTGGGTAAAAGAAAACAATATTTGAAGGTTGGTGATTTGTGGAGGAGCTTGGGTTAATAGAGAATTAGCTGGGAAAAAACTCCTGGGACGGGCGATGCCTGGTAGACTATGGATTTAGTGTGGTGATATCCTAGTTTTCCTCCTGCACTGATTCCTCTTATGATTTCTTCAAGCCTTTAGAAAAGTCTGTGACACACCATGTCTGTGTCATTGATGCTGTGCCCCACTTGGAGCAGGGACTGTCATTTTGTAAGGCCAGAGCAGAGGTAGCAACACTGTATCAGGGGAGAATTCTAATCCCAACAGCTAAGGTGACAGGAAGGGCTTCCCTGTTGGCTCAGTGGTAAAGAATCTGCCTGCCAATGCAGGAGACTCAAGAGACGTGATTTTGACCCCTGGGTCTGGAAGATCCCCTGGAAAAGGAAATGACAACCCACTCCAGTATTCTTGCCTGGGAAATCTCATGGACAGAGGGGCCTGGTAGGCTGTAGTCCATGGGATTGCAAAGAGTCGGTCACAACTTAGTGACTAAACAACAGCAGCCAAGGTGACCTGAAGCAATGAGCCTGCAGGGCTGCAGGCTAGTCAGGTGAATGCAGAGAAGCAGGCTGCAGTGTGTCTGGTCAAGAATGCACTTAAGACAAATTCTGCTTCTCCCAAATGCATGGGAAGATGGTGACCCCTCAAGGGAAGAGGCAAAGAGAGGGACTGGATCCTGCTATGAGCTTAGGGGTCCCAAGCAGCCCGGGTTCATAAATATCCTCACCTTTCTGAGCACATCTCCTGAGAGTCTCTACCAGCTACGCTGGCCTCCGGGCTGTCACTCACGTGTGCCTGGGCAGTGTCACCCTGAACCCTTGCCCCATGCTCCCTGCTGGGATGGTCTTGCCCCAGATATCTGCATGGCTTGACCCCTCACCTCCTTCAAGTCTATGCTCAAAAGTCACTTTTATCAGTAAGACTTTCCCTGGCCAATCCTTTTAAAGTAAAACACTCCTTAGCCCCTGTTCTGCTTTATTTTCCTCTATGGCACTTGTCTTAGTCTTTTCAGGCTGCTATAAGAAAGTTCCAGAGACTTAGAAACAACAGAACTTTATTTCTCACAGCTCTGGAGATTGTAGCTCTGAGAACAGGGCCTTGGCAGATGTGGTGTCCAGTGAGAGCCTGCTCCCTAGTTCATGGATATCCGTCTTTTCTGTGTTCTCACAGGGAGGAAGAGGCAAGGGAGCTCTTTGGGGGTCTCTTTTATAAAGGCACTAATCTCACTAATGAAACTCATCACCCTCATGATTTAATTACCTCCCAAAGTCTCCACCTCCAAATACCATCACATAGAGGGTTAGGTTTCAACATATGAATCTCAGGGGGACACATTCAGTCTATGAGAAGGGCACAGCAACCCACTCCAGTATTCTTGCCTGGAGAATCCCATAGACAGAGGAGCCCAGCGGGCTACAGTCCATAGGATTGCATAGAGTCGGACATGACTGAAGCCAGTGAGCACATTCAATCTATCACATTAACTTATCACATTCTTCAGCTTATTATAAATACTTTCAGCTGTCTCCTGCCCCTCCCTTCTAGAGTACAAGCTGCATGAGGGCAGGGAGTTTGTTTGCTTTTGCATAACCAGTTTCTAGAACAGTACCTGGCACATGGTAAACTTCAGTAATCTTTGGATGAATGAATGAAGATGTGTTTTGGGAAAACTCCTAAATTGACTGGAAATCAGTTTATATGCCTATTATATACCAGTTGAAAACCACAACTGAGTAAATAAAGTGGTAACAGGTTTACAGTGAATGATTGATTATCCACATTCTCATGTTTGACTCAAATGGTGTGTATCATGCTGTGGCTGGGGTGGGGGTTGGGAGGCATGCGTGCATGATCAGTCGTGTCTGACTCTTTGCAACTCTATGGACTGTAGCCCGCCAAGCTCCTCTGTCCATAGGATTCTCCAGGCAAGAATATGGGAGTGGGTTGCCATTTCCTTCTCCAGGGCATCTTCCCTACCCAAGGATCAAACCTGTGTCTCCTGCATTGGCAGGCACATTCTTTACCACTGAGCCACCTAGGAAGCCCTCGTGCTGTGGCTGGGTGGTTTATAACGATGTTCTGTAGAAATTCAGGTGCTGCAGGGCTTCCTTCGATGTGTGTTCTGAATTTTATTTTTAAATATATTTTTGACTATTTGAGAATAGAACAGACTTGAATGCAGTATACATTAAATTTGAATACAATGACAATTTCTGATGTGTTAATGAGCACTGTCAAGTTAACTCATTCTAAAGAAGTATAGCCTGAGGATAAAGATTCTTCATTCTTCTGCCACTGATATAAATATATTTGGACTTCTTATAAATGTGTTCATAAAAATGATAAGTTTGGAGTTCTTCATTTGTGACACTTTATTCAATAAGGAATGCAAACAGATAACTTTGGTGATTCTCTATTGAAAAAAGTTTTCTACTGTTTACTTTCAAGCTTCTGAAACGGGTTAATTGAAGATTATCTTGAGGTTGCAAGGTGAACTTAAAATATATTGTCATTTTCACTACATTCCTCTAGCATCAGAATATTCTGACTACTATGTGATCAAAACAAAAGGAAGAAATAAATTGGGTGCCAAAACTGGTAAGTAGCAGAAACTCTCAATAGCCCTTGCTTTCAGTACTTTTTGAAATTGTAATTATTTGGGTGGTCTTCTTTTGTTTTTGTTTTTCTTATAAAACTGATGCAGCTATGTGGATGGATAAGCTATTGCCACCACAAGGAGACAGTCTCGTGTTTTTATAAAGTCTTGGTACCCTATAGATGTTTATACTCTCCCTCACTTTCTGGGTTGATACAGCCGTTCATTTCCATCAGGGCTTTGAATGTGGAAAACTGAATCACTGGGTTGGTTGGTTTGTTTTTAAAAATTGACAGATGTAAAATTCACTTTTGTTCCTATGAGTTTTTACAGGGTTGTGTGTGTGTGTGTGTGTGTGTTTTGTCACTAAGCTGTATCTGAGTCTTTGCGATCTCATGGACTGTAGCCTGCCGAGCTCCTCTGTCCATGGGATTCTCCAAGCAAGAATACTGGAGTGGGTTACCATTCCCTTCACCAGGGAATCTTCCCAAACCAGGGATTGAACCAGATCTCCCAGATTGCAGGTGATTTTTTACTGTCTGAGCTACCAGGGAATGTAGATTCTTCTAACCGCCACCTCGGGATACAGCTCCAGCATTCCAGAGAATCCCCGTGTGCTGCATCTTTGTCTTCAGATCCTCACTCTGTACCTTCTCCTGGCAACTACTCATTTGTTTTCTGTTTCTATGCTTTTGCCTTTTTCAGAATGTCTTATAAATGGAACCAGGCAGTAATCTTTTGAGACTGAATTCTTTCACTTAGCCAAATGCATTTGAGATTCGTCCAAGTTGGTGTGTGTGTCATAGTTCATAGCTTTTTGCTGCTGAGTGGTATTCTCTTATGTGGATATAGCACAGTTTAGCTATTTACCCATAGAAGGACACGAGTTATTTTCAGTTTTTGGTGATTAAGAAATGTTGCTATAAGCAATTTTGTACAGGTCTTTGTATGAACATGGTTTTCATTTCTCTATGATAAAAACAAAGAAATGGGATTCTGAGAAACTGCTACACTAGGTTTTCCAGAAGGTTGTATTATTTTGCTTTTCTACCAGGAATGTATGAGAATTCTAGTTGCTCCACAGCCTCATCAGAAGTTGGTAGTGTCAGTTTTTCTTTTTTAACTTTATGCACTCTATTCTGTATATATTAGAGTGTCATGATATTTTGAATTTATATTTATCTAATGACTAGTGGTATTGAAAGCACATCCTTTCATGTGATTATTTGGCAAAGTGTCTATCTAAAACTTTTGCCATTTAAACAAACAATTATATTGCTTTCTTACTGTTGAGTTTTCAGAATTCTTTTCATATTCTGGGTACAAGCCATTTATCTGGTATATGATTTGCAAATATTTTATGCCAACCTGTGGCTGATATTTTTCTTCTTTTAAAAGTATCCTTTACAGAGCAAAAGTTTCTAATTTTGATAAGGTCCAACTTATCAATATTTTCTCTTCTGGGTTGTCCTTTGGATTTTATATCAGGAACTCTTTGCCTAACTCAAGGTCAAGCAGATTTTGTTTTCTTCTATATGTTTTATAGTTTTACATTTATGTATATTACCTATTTTGAGTTCATTTTTTATATGGTTGCTTTTAATTCTTGACATTTCAAAGTGATCATTTGTTTTAATTGTTTGTAGTTTTTATTTTTTAATTTTTTTAATTTATTTTTTATTGAAGGATAATTGTTTTACAGAATTTTGCTCTTTTCTCTGAAACCTCAACATGAATCAGCTTTAGGTATACATATATCCTCTCCCTTTTGAACCTCCCTCTCATCCCCTCCCCATCCTACCCCTCTAGATTGATACAGAGCCCCTGTTTGAGTTTCCTGAGCCATACAGCAAATTCCCGTTGGCTATCTATTCTACATATGGTAATGTAAGTTTCCATGTTACTCTTTCCATATATCTCACCCTCTTCTCCTCTTTCCCCATGTCCATAAGTCTATTCTCTTTGTCTGTTTCTCCACTGTTGCCCTGTAAACATTTTTCTAAATTCTTTATATATGTGTTAGAATACGGTATTTATCTTTCTCTTTCTGACACACTTCACTCTGTATAATAGGTTCTAGGTTCATCCACCTCATTAGTACTGACTCAAATGTGTTTCTTTTTATGGGCGAGAAATATTCCATTGTGTATATGTACCACAACTTCTTTATCCATTCACCTGTCGATGGATATCTAGGTTGCTTCCATGTTCTAAATATCATAAATAGTGCTGCAGTGAACAATAGGATACATGTTTCTCTTTCAATTTTGGTTTCCTTGGGGTATATGCCTAGGAGTGGGATTGCTGGGTTATGGTGGTTTTATTCCTAGTTTTTAAGGAGTCTCCAGACTGTCTTCCATAGTGGCTGTATCAATTTACATTCCCAACAGCAGTGCAAGAACATTTCCTTTTCTCCACACCCTCTCCAGCATTTATTATTTATAAACTTTTTGATAAGGGCCATTCTGACCAGTGTGAGGTGATATCTCATTGTAGCTTTGATTTTCATTTCTCTAATAATGAGCAATATTTGCATCTTTTCATTTGTTTGTTAGCCATCTGTATGTCTTCTTAGGAGAAATGTCTTTTTAGGTCTTTTCCCCACTTTTTGATTGGGTTGTTTGTTTTTCTGGTTTTGAGTTGTATGAGCTGCTTGTATAGTTTTAGAAATTAATCCTTTGTCAGTTGTTTCATTTGCAATTATTTTCTCCCATTTTGAGAGTTGTCTTTTCACCTTGCTTATAGTTTCCTTTGCTGTACAAAAGCTTTTAAGTTTAATCAGGTCTCACTTGTTTACTTTTGATTTTATTTCCATTACTCTAGATTATACTACAAAGCTACAGTCATCAAGACAGTATGGTACTGGCACAAAAACAGAAATACAGACCAATGGAACAAGACAGAAAGCCCAGAAATAAAGCCATGCACCTATGGGTACCTTATTTTTGACAAAGGAGGCAAGAAATGGGGCAAAGACAGCCTCTTCAATAAATGGTGCTAGGAAAATTGGATAGCTAATGTAAAAGAATGAAATTAGAACACTTCCTAACACCATACACAAAGATAAACTCATAGCATGGGATCACAAAGAGTAGGACACGACTGAGTGACTGATCTGATCTGATCTTTAAAAAAAAAAAAGTAAATCATTTTTTAAAGATAGGGATTTTGTTTTTATAAAACTGATATATGTCTATTTTAAGAAACAATGCAGGGTACAAAGAAGAAAGCTAATATCCACTCCAAACTATGCTACTTGGAAATAACCAGATTTTGTTGAAGAATAGATTTTGTCTTGTTAATAGCCTGATTTATTAGACTTTCATCTAAGGCTTTGGGGTTATATGCTTAAGAAAGCTTTCCTCACTTTAAGAATTTGAAAAGCATCCATCCATGTCTCCTCTTGGTACTTTTATGATTCTATGCTCCACAATTATGTTAGATCCACCTGGAATTTACTTTGCTAATTGAATGAGGCAGGAATCCTGCTTCTTCTTCCCATCCTCCTCCCCACCCACTCCCAAGAAAAGACTAGCTAGTGGATGAGCACTCTTTATTGAATAATACAATATTTTAATCATTGATTCAAAATGCTTTACTATAAATGTAGATATATATTTTGACTTCTCTCTGGACTCTCCATTCTGGGCCAATGATCGTCTATTATGCCAGTAGTGTACTGTTTTATTTACCAAAGCTTTATGTTTTATTTTCTGGTAGAGCTGATTAATTCTCTTTTCTCTTGTTATCCAGAGTTTTACTGCCTATTCTTATATTTTTCCAGATTAACTTTAGAATCATTTTCTAAACTGATTGTTAGATTGGTATCACAATTAATGTATAAATTCATTTATTAATGATTATCATCTTTATAAAATTGAATTTTTCCAGCCAAATACCAGTATACTAGTTGTATCATTCATTCTAGTCTTTTAATTCCTTAGGTGAAGTTTATAGTTCTGAATATTTTCTCTTACATGTATTTCTTTGTTATTATTTGAATGTGAACTTCTCCCTGGTATTATTCTTTAACTTGTTGTTTTTCACATAGGAAAAATCTGATTTTATATGTCAATTTTCTAATTGTCATTTACCATTTTTTGTTTCCATTGAATTGTCTGGATTTTTCATATTGTTTAAAAATAACCATAATTTTACCTCTTCTTTCCAATTTTATCTTGTATTAATTTCTCTTGGCTATTTGTATTGGTCAATTCTAGCCCCCAAAGATGGTGGAGTTAAGGGAACTTGGGCTCATCTTTTCTCACTAACACACCAGAGAGACAATTAACTGCTGAACAGCTACTGATGGAAGGACTGGAGCCTGCCCCCAAAGATGTTCTGCATCCAAGAATATGAAGAAGAAACCACAGTGGGATGGTAGGAGGGGTTCACTTGCAATATGGTCAAATCCCATACCTCCTAGGTAGGCAATACACAGACTGGAGAATAGTTATATTGCAGAAGTTCTCCCATAGAAGTAAGAGTTCTGAGCCCTATGTCATGCTCCCCAGCCTGCGGGTCTAGCATCGGGGAGGGGAGGAACCCCCAGGACACGTGGCTTTGATGGTCAGCAGGGCCTAATTAGAATTGTGGTTCTGAAGGAGACTCTTGAGAGTCCGTCAGACAGCAGCGAGATCAAAGCCGTCAATCCTAAAGGCAATCGACCCTAAATATTCGTTGAAAGGACTGATGCTAAAGCTGAAGCTCCAATACTTTGGCCACCTGATGCAAAGAGCCAACTCATTGAAAAAGACCCTGATGCTGGGAAAGACTGAAGGCAGGAGGAGAGGGGGGCAACAGAGGATGAGATGGTTGGATGACATCACTGACTCAATGGACACGAGTTTGAGCAGGCTCCAAGAGATGATGAACATGGCATGTTGCAGTCCATGGGGTCACAAAGAGTTGGACACTACTGAGCAACTGAACAACAGCAATCCCTGGCTTGTAGCCAGACTCCAGGAACCAGCTCTGCCTGCCAGTAGTCCTGCACTAACTCGGGGCCCTGGTTTCACCTGCCAGTGGGTGGGCAGCAGCCCCAAAGTCTTCCAGGACCCTGACTCTGCCTAGCAGTGAGCCCGTACTAGCCCCAGGGTCCCCAAACGTTCCACAACAAGCCACGTTGTGGCCAGGCCCTGCTAAACAGCAGCCAGCCACATGCATAGGAGGCAGAGCCTGGCAACCAACCAGACTAGGGGTCAACCAAGCCCACCAGACCACCCACATCACATAGTCAGCCCAGCACAAGAGAAGGACCCACATCGCCCTCTTAGGGGGAGCCCAAGAGCATATAGCTTGGGGGATAAGAGGGGAGTGCACTGCTGGGATGTGTAGGATGCCTCCTACAGAGGGCCAGTTTTCCAAGGACGAGAAATAGAGCTGACCTACCACAGACATAAAAATACAAATAACAACTTAGAATGAGGTGGCAGAGGAATATGCTTCAGATGAAGGAATAAGATAAAACCCCGGAAGAGCCACTAAGTGAAGTGGAGATGGGCAATCTGTTTCTATTAGTCAATAACTGCACAACAGTGCTAAAAAGTAGTAGTATTAGAGTATATTCTGGTCTTAGTTTTAATTTGATAGAAATTATTCTATTGTCGAACAGTAAGCAACATTAAAAATGATGCTAACTTTTAGTTTGAGAACATATATCTGGATGTGTTAATATGGTAAATTGTATTTTCTAATTTAAAATCACACTTGCATTTTTGGCATGCCTTTCACTTGATAATCGTGTAGTATATGCTAAGTTCTATTTGCTCATATTTTATTTAAGATTTTTGCTTTGTTATTCAAAAGTGAGATTAATTTATAGTTGTTTTTGTGCCTTGTCCTATTTTGCTATCAATAATGTATTAGCTTTGTTACAAATAACCTGGAGCTTCCTTTTTTTTTTATGCAGTGGAACAGTTCAACTCCAGAATTATTTGTTCCTCAGAGGTTGGAAAAAATTCACTTCTGAAGCTGTGTACATGCAAGTGTGTGTATACATACAGGAGAATCTCTTTTCTGACAATTTTCTCAATACTTTCTATGATTATTATATTGCTAGTCAATTTTTATAATAGTTTCTAGAAGTAATTTCACAACTTTAAAAATATAATAGCATATAATTATAACATTTAAAAATTAGAATTACTTTAATTTTATACTTATTTGTGGTTATTTCCCTGTTTTGTATAATATTTCTTTTTAAACCTGATTATTTTATTTTAGTCTTTTTGTCAATTGGGCAGTTAATAAATCATTCTTAATTAATTAATTTCTACTTTTATTATTAATTTCTTCTTGCAACTTTTCTTAGGATATTTTTTCTTGGTTTGTTTAGTTGGATGCCTAAGTCATTTATTTTAATTGTTTCTTGTCTACTGTTTAACATGTAGCTGAGACAGTGCTCGCTGGATACATATATGCTATTCATCTATCACAGAGCCTTTGAAGTTTGGTTTCAGCCACTTGATTTGCAGCTCTAGCCAATGGACTGTGAGCACAAGTGATATATGTTTTATTTGAACTGAGCCAGTATGTTTTCTCCCTCCTCTTCCTTATGCTTTTATCATAGTCTTGAAGGCCTTGTATTCTGGATGGCTCAGCAACAAGACAAAAGGTCCTGTAAAAAGCCTGCATCCCCAAGTAACTGAAACAGGCGTGTAGTGTGAACAAGAAATAACCTTTATTGTGTTAAACCACTGCAATTTGAGGGTTTGCCTGTAGTGATAGCTTTTAGTTACTTGTCTAGAAATGTATTTGAGGCTATGACTCTTCCTCTGAGTATAGCTTTAGACATATTCAAATGTTTTGATATGCAATTAAAATACTGAATTTTTTCCTGCTCAGAGATACAGGTCCCATTTGCTCAGTCTCACAGCTGCAAGACACATTTGCTCAGCTTAGTTCTTCAAATCCCAGTCTGGCCAGAACTTTAGGTCGTCCCTCCACTCAAGTCAGTCTGTAAATGCAAAGTGTGATAGCCGAGCAGACCCCTCCCTAGCCTGCTGCTTCTGTGCCTACTTGCTTCTGCTTGAATGCCATGCCCTGCCAGGTTACCAGTTCTAGGCCCATCTCTTCTTCACAAATCTACTTCTCCTTTGGCCTTGGCATTTGCAATCTATGTCTCTGGTGACTTGAGGCTTTTCTATAGACAACCTTGGATGTGGCTCACTCCTCCAGATGGCTTCAAGCAACCGGTGCCCCAGCCCAACCCGGCCAGCTCAGGAAGGAGGTGTGGGGAAAAATGCCATCCTTGGGTTCCCCTGCAGACCGCCATCTACTCTCATTCCTCTTCCTTCTCCTGCATTCTCTGTTGGGAGCATGCTGCACTGAGTGGGTGCTTGGGGAGGCCTAGATGGTCCCAGCCCTCAGTCTGGTATAATGATGGCTTTCCGCAGCCCTGTAGGGAGCCCCTAAGGGGGATGCAGACAGAGTGCTGCAGCTGCCACCATTTTCACAGCTTTTCAACAATCTGTATTCTTGGGCCTTTTCCTTAAGAGGGAGTGTGAGAATACATATGATTTATAATGTAAACAATATACACTGACAGGATGGGAATGAATAAAAGATGAATAAATAAAAGCACAGGAATAAATAAGCCTCCCACCTTGGCCTTGCTCTGAGCAGCAAGGAAACCACTAGGAACTCACAGCAGGACAGGGCAGCCGGCGGTGGCTGCTGCCTCAGCATTCTTCCTCCCCAGTAGGCTAGGAGGCCTTCCACCTCCTGTCCCCGAGACCCCTGTCTTCAAGCAGTTTCTACAGTAGGAGCTGACCTCTTCCACCTGGGGCAGGCTGGGGCACAGAAAAGCCCAGGACAGACACAAACTAGCAGGGCAACCTGGAGTGGGTCAGCAACCCTCTCCTCTGCTCCCCTCCAGGCCTCACTTTCACATCCATAGAGGAAAGGATTAGACTAGATGTCCTCTGAATCCTTCAGGAATGTGGTTTCCTAGCTCTTCTTATCCAAAAGCTTAGTGTGATGTACCCTATTTCTGGGCCTCAGTTTTCCCATCCATAAAGTGGGGGCTGTGGGAAGTCTCAGAGGTCTCTTCCCTCTCTTTCCTGCTCTACTGTGTGGCTCTGACCCCCCTGACTTCCTGGCAGAGTTCACAATCGGGGGCACACTCTGCTTCACCCCTCCCAGCTTCAGCTGCAGTTGGCTCTGGAACGGGCCTGGACCTGTGGCCTGGCAGCCCGTGGGCTGACTGGAGGCAGCACATCCTTGTAGGCTTCCCTCCAGACCTGTGATAGGTCAAACCCTGTGGCTCCCTGCCCCTTGCCTGGCCTGGTCTGGCATGACAGAGGGACAGACATCATCTTCTGCCCGAGGGGCCACGTGCCCCGAAGCTCCTACTCTGAGCCTCTGCCTCCATGCTTGAGTGTGAATCCGTCGTCAGGCAGCAACTATATAAAGTAAGGAGTGAGGGGAGAGAAACCCAGGACAGACCGGTGGGTACCCAGAGCGGGTGTGAGAGACGGTTTGGGAGGCCAGAGGAAGCAGGCAGGGAAGCTGGGACTTTCCAGATGGACTGTCAGGAGAGAGGGGCTTTCCTAGGATGTGACTTCTGGCTTGTGCCCAGCGCCGGGCAGCCCCTGGATCACTTCTCCGTCCTCCCAGCAGATGGCACTGTGCGTATGGGAACCAACGCAACAGTTTCTGGGATTGCCAGCCAGCAATTTTGCAGGCAAGAGGGCAGGAAGAGGACCACTGTTCCTCTTGGCAAAAAGCTGAATAACCAGTTAAGGGGTCTTCTATCCTGCTGAAGAGACACCAACTGCCCTGGTGAGCTGCTGCTAAGGGGAAGCTTGTCCAGGGGTGCTGGGCCGGATGATGGCAGGTCCCTTCTCTCTTTCTCAGGGGTCAGCCCCACCTGCCCTGTCCAGTGCTTAGGCGAGTGTGGGCCTGAGTGGGGTCAGGATTGGCCACAGGCCTTCAGGGCACCCCCACTTAGGGGAAGCCTGCCCCTGTGTACTAGCTCTGCGGCTGCAGATGCATCCCAGCTCTCAGATTAAAGCTTCTTTTCTCTGTCCATCCACTCCATGTCCTGAAGCATGGGTGGGTCGTGGGCCCTTAGCCTGTTCTCAGGAACCCCTTCCCTAGGCACAATCTGTATGTCCCCCATCGTGCCCTGAAAAATGGGCCCAGAGAAGCAAACAGTGGCTCTTGTTGTCCTGCCCCTGGAGCCCCGCACTGGCCCCCAAGCCTGGACCAGAGAGGAGGTAACGGATGAGCAGTGGTGGAGTCCATCTGACTTTGAGGCCTCAGATGGTGGAGGATAAGCTTTTCTCTTACTCAGTAGTCTTTAGTGCAGAAGGAACCGAGCATCCAAATAAGGAAGGCCAAAAAGCAGGGGATCTCTATCTTCTGGCAACACAAGGACAGAATGCTAGCGGTGCAAGGTGTCAGGAGCCTGGCCTGGGAGGCGTCAGGTCCCATGTGGCTGATCTTCACATCCCTCACTATAAGGCTCCATCGCTAACCCTGTGTGTCTGCATCTCCTCTCCCACACACCATCTGTATGCCCGCGGAGCTTCCAGCTCCTCTTTACTTGTACTTTCTGAATTTTCACTTGCCTTAACCCTCAATGGGCCTTCAGGACTCTTGACCTCACACTCTACTGCAAGGCCTTTCTGGATATATCTTTTTACCTTCTTACTCTTGCTACAAAGCGATTTTCTCCATATTTTATAATCCAGATTGCCAAAAGCATCTCCTGGTCAGATACCAGTCTTGTCCAATTGGCTGTGTTGGGAGATTACACAGCACAACACTTGCTGCCTGGAGGGGGTGATATCAGACACTGGGATGGCATGCAAAAGGGCTGCTTATGGTTGGGTGAGGGGGGTCCTGCCCAAGAGTGCCTGGCCAAAGGGGCAGAAGGGGGCTGACGTTCCACCCGCACTCTTGAGCAAACCATACAGCTTTGTATGGGGCTGCACCAGCCCAGAGGAAGGAAGCCTCTAGCTGAAGAAAAGTGGCTCCATCAGATACTGTGATTAGCACATAATCTTTTTATCACTCAGGACAATGCATCTCTTATCTATTCTTCATACCACCCTGTATCAGCTAGCTTTTGCTGCATAATGAACCAACTCTTCATGCTATGGTTTCTCTTCCAAATTCACATGTTGAAACCCAATGTGTCCAGTGTAATAGCATTTGGAGGTGAGACCTTTGAGAGATAATTAGGTCATGAGAGTGGAGCCCACATGATGAGATTGTGCCATAATCATGAGTCACAAAGAGATGATTTCTCTCCCACGTGTGAGGTTATGACAAAAAGGCACCCACCTAAGACAAGAAATAGAATCTCATCAGGAACCAAGTCAGCCAGCACTTTGATCTTGGACAACTCAGCTTCCAGCACTGTGAGAAATATGAACTTGCAGTTTGAGCCATCCGTTCTCTGGTCTTTTCAGCTCAAGCTGAATCAGACAGTCCTCCAAATTAGTGATTTAAAATGGCAGCCACTTATCATTGCTCATGAGTTCCTGGGTGTTTGTGATGATTTGCACCTTGTTTCACTGATCTAGGCTAAGCTTCTTCATGTGTCTGCCCTCAGCTAGAGGCTTAGCTATGGGCTGGATAACCCAGAATGGCATCACTCGCATGGTTGATAGTTCTGATTCTGGACATTGGAAGACTGTCATTGAGGGAACAGTGGCAACTGGGCTACATGTCTGTCATCAGCTAGTAAGGTACTTGTCCATATGGCTGCTCAAGTTTCAAAGAAATCAAGTGGAAGCTTGCAAGGTTTGGTCTAGGCTCAGAATTCATGCAACATCTCTGCTGCCATATTATTTTGGCCAGTGAGTCACAAAAGCACCCTAGATTCAAGGGTTAGGGAAAAAGACTCTTGGTGGCAGGTGCTGCAAAGTGCATTTCAAAGGGGCAAATAGAGGAAGAATGTGCAGCCGTGTTTACAACCTACCATACATCCCAACTCTGACCATGAGGTTCCACTGCAGGCAGAGAAATGGTGACCAAAGGGGACCTATGCACAGCCCAAGGGAGCTCTTATGCTCAGAAATACATGCAACTGCTCCTAAGCCTTGTATTCAGATCCAGTGTTTTTAGATGTAGGCTTAACTGGGTGTCAATGGTGGGAAAGGAAACCAAGGAGATTTTTTTTTTCACTAAGTGCTTCGACTTTGCTCTCACAATTCATATACATGAAATGCTCATAGTTGTCAACGGCTCCCTGAAACTGATGCCCCTGAGAACACATGCTTAGCCATCATGGGGATCAGGTGAGAAGCTCTAATATCTATGGGGACCCGGTCAATACCCTGGCCTCTCGGTGTCTCCACCTCCTTCCTTTGTCTGCACGTCATGCCATCCCTCACCTACACCCTCCTTCTCTATAGGCACACTCTTAACCTTGCTCTTACCCCAACTGCTTTACTTATTGAAGCCTTGTTCTCTAGTATTCATCTCGGACCACAACCTCATATTTTGGGGTATTCACATGTCCTTGCCTCTGCTTCTGCTGTCTTGGTCCTTATTGTGCCTGGCAGCTCTTCAAGTCCTCTTCCTAGAAGTCTTTCAGTCATATCCTGGTTTTATTGCTTCTTGATCTTTCCAGTGATCCATCACTTTTACCACTGTCTTGTCAACACACTTAACCCCAGTGACCTCTGTTTTCCCACTGCCCTTGTTGCAGTTCATGGACGCTGAGTAAGTTATCGAGCAGGACTAAATTTCTTTCTTCAAAAGACCCTTAGTGTGACCTAGGGGGCTTCCCTGGTGGCTGGCTCAGTGGTAAAGAACCTGCCTTCCAATGCAGGAGACATAAGAGACACGGGTTCGATCCCTGGGTCAGAAAGATTCCCCTGGAGGAGGGCATGGCAACCCACTCCAGTATTCTTGCCTGGGAAATCCCAGGGATCCTGGCAGGCTACAGTCCACAGGGTTGCAAAGAGTCAGACATGACTGAAGAGACTTAGCACATACACATGCACAGTGACCAAAGAAGGCAAGGCTCTGCGTCCTGCTGCCCTCCGGGGGATTAGCTGTTCCTGCTTTGGCACCCTTGCAGCCATCTATCTGGGCCTCAAGCAAACAGCCTGGAATCTGAAACCTCCCTCTTCACCAGCTGCCTCCTCTGGACTGCTGTTATCATCACTGTGTACAATGTTGCTGATGACCCAAAGGGAGAGCAATGCACCACACCAGTATCTGCTAATCAATCACCCCCTTTTGAAACACTACGTCACACGGAAACAAAAGCTATAGTATGCTAAGTACGTCTGTTTCTTGTTATCCGAAGTCATTCAGTTGCATATAATTATGTCTTCACGGACACTTCACAGCCTTTCGCAGGTGATCTGGAGGGCGAATCTAGATCCAGGGAGGTGGTATCTCTCCCAGCTGAAGCACACATCTCATGGAATGATGGTTCTTCTCACTCTCTCCTCCAAAAAGACCTAAGTTCTAGTGCTGTGCCCTGATAGGAAGCTTCTAGGTTTGTCTGCTCTCTACTCCACCCCTCCAGCCGTGTCTGATCTGTATTTAACTCCTGGGGTGAACCTAGTGTGGGGGGTCAGACTGGGAGAAGAGAGTGTGAGGAATCACAGTCTAGCACTCAATGGCTCGGCAGGACCCGAGCAGCCCCTTTCCTGCACACCATCCTGATTCTGGAGCCTTGGGCACCCCTGCAGTCAGGCCTGGATTTATTCAGCCATTTATTTAATAAACACTATTGAGCACACAATATGCACCAGGTTCATTCTGACCACTTTTGTTGATTGAAATGTGAACTACTTGTGGGAACATTTTGGTAAAAGGTGAAGTATCAGAGATGGATGCCTACAGAATCAGAGCTCTTGGATGGCACCTGGCCCCACTGCCTTGCTCCGTAATGTGGGTAAATTATTTCATTTCTCTGCGCCTCATTTTCCTAATATGTAATATGTAAAGAGTAATAACCATAGGAAGGATCAAACGAGATCTGAGGTTGAACAATATGAAATCGCCACCAGCTGGCCCTTTTGAACCACAAGAACACTAATGCCATACAGTTTTAACTTAACAAAACACTTAGCACAGGACTTGGTACAGAACAATTGCTGGTAAGCAGTACCTTCACTTCTTATTTTCCAGAAGGTGCAAGCTTAACAGTTAATTCCTTTACCTCAAATGTTTGTCTATGCTGATACTTGGAGAGGAGGCTCTTTCTAGCACCACCAGGAAGGTTTTGACTCAAGGTTTACACACTCAGTGGATTTGTTTTACGCAAGACTGGGGACAATCACCTTAGAGCAGGCAGTGACTGCCACAGCTAAAGACTAGCCAGGGAGCTACCTAATTGTGCCTTGGAGTTGACATTCCTTTAGGTCTTATTCAAAGTGGTGCACAGTTAAATATAAAGTTAACTACTAATGCTAATTAATATCCTCAATTATTTTAAGAGTTGTATTTCCAGAAAATCATAATGGAATGGGAATTGTCTCTACACTTAATCACAGATAACATGTCCATTAATCACATGTATTTTTTTCAAGCCAAGAAGAGGTAGAAGCAGGAGCAAGTTCATTGTGAGTGAAGAAGAATGCAGTCCTCAGTCCTGGAGGGGCAAGAAAGCAGGTGGACAGAGGGATAAGAGTCTGCTTTCCAGAAAGCTTGAATCCAGGAGGAACACAGAGCCCGGAAGCCAGGGCTGTGGACAAAGGCCTCCTTTCTCTGCATCTTTTTCTCTCGAGTGACCTACTCAGGCATCACAGTCACTGGAAACATCAAAGACCCTACTGTGCCAGAAACCAGCCCGCCTAACCTCATGTCCAGGGCTCCTCCCACATCTCTGCTCTGATGCAGAGCCCCAGGTCTGCAAGGTAGGCTTCTCAGGACTTCAGGGATTTTCTCAATGTCCTAGGGCTCTCCCTGCATTTCGTCCAGCCAGGGCCCAATTCCTAGTTGTCAGGGAACTGAGGCAAGGCTGTTAGCTCTGGAGTCTCTTGGGGCTTTCGGGCTTGGCAGAGCAAAAACATACCGATACCTGCTGCAGCAGCAAGCCCCTTCCTATTTTCCCTCTTCCAGCACGTTTCTAGTCCTTAGAGTATGACGTGGACCCTGAATCTCATTTGACTTTTACCAAAGAGGCTGTATTTTTATTTACAGAGTCAACAAGCAGAGGCAGAGAGAAAGCAAAACTGCACTGCGGTTTGGCAGTCATTGCCTGGGGCTGGAGAGTCCCACCCCAACATGTTGCACGTGAGACATTGGGGGCTCAGAGAAGGGGAGGGGCTCGCCCAAGGTCACACAGCACATCTCTTTTCCTTGCTCTAATAAGCTTTTCTTTCTACAATTCTGTATTAAGTGCCAAACTGTAGGCCACCCCCAGAGAAGAAGAAGAATGAGAGAACCAATCTCAAAGCCTGCATCTCAGCCACAGAGCCCTCTGTGTTACGAGGCCCTAGGGAAATGCAACCCCCCAAGTTTGAAGTGAGGAGGCCCCCTCTTGAAAAAATCAGTTAAAATGCCTTCCTTTATGCACATGCCAACTTCGACTTCAAAAAGACTTTATTCCCAAGGATAAACAACCCCATGTTTGTGTAATATAATTAAGTGAAGGCATCTTTAAATGTCATACTAGCTTGTGCCCATTTCAAATTGTTATGCATCAACAGAACTTAACGAGATAGCCAAGCCTTCTCCTTGCTGTGAGACGGAGATAAGCCACAGCACTGTGGGCCCTTTAATAGATTGCCAAAATAAAGCATTTTCTATGCAAATTATTCATGCAGTGGGACAGCTAATCGCTTGCCAAGAGCCCGCCCACCGCCTCTCTGCAATTAGTCCTGAAGTTGAGGGAGCTCCAAACTCTGCAGGAGCACTCAGAGCTCCTGCTTCCCTGGCTGGTTTTCAGGGGAGTGGGACTTCCTTTCAGCTGCTGGTGGGGCCTGGACTCCCCCGCCATGGAGACCCGTGAAGGGTGTGAGAAGGTGGGCAGTAGGTAGATGGATAAAGGTGAAAGAGAGAGTTCCTAGAGTGCCAGCCCAGCCCAGCCCTGACCCCATGTGTGTAGTGTGTACTTGGGCAGCCTCAGTTTCCTCATCTGTAAATTGAGGTGGACGCTGGTCTGAGGTTCCCAATAGTCTAGTGTTTCAAGGACAAGTGGCAAAGGGGACTGGGAGTAAGTTCAGCCTTTTTCCTGGGCTTCCCTGGTAGCCCAGCTGGTAAAGAATCCACCTGCAATGCAGGAGACCCTGGTTTGATTCCTGGGTTTGGAAGATCCACTGGAGAAATGATAGGCTACCCACTCCAGTATTCTTGGGCTTCCCTGGTGGCTCAGCTGGTAAAGAATCTGCCTGCAATGTGGGAGACCTGGGTTCGATCCTTGGGTTGGGAAGATTCCCTGCAGAACAGAAAGGCTACCTGCTCCAGTATTCTGGTCTGGAGAATTCCATGGACTGTATAATCCATGGGGTGGCAAATAGTTGGACATGACTGAGTGACTTGCACTTTCACTTTTCAGCCTTTTACCTGCTCAAGAAAGAACTCACTTTGAGTTTGAAGGAAGTCAGTGACTCGATCAGAATAGAGATTTGGGAAGCATGCAAGGTCCCAGCCTGCTATGACCTGTACCTTGACCACTGTCATCATAGACACAGCAAGTCTCTGGGGCAGCCAAAGGAGAGTCCAGATAATTTAACCAATGATGAGTGCTCCCCCCAACTCTCACACAAACCAACCAGCTCCCTCTGACCCTCTCCTCTGTCTCTGAGTCTCTCACTGTTTCTCATTCTTTCCCGCCAACAGCTGGCTATGGAGGCCTCTCCAAAGGGGGCCAGCATTCAGGGCCCTCTTGAAACCAGAGCAGATTTGACCTAGGAAAGGAGGATTGAGGTGTCTTGCTCTTGCACCAGCTCATGCAAGGCAGCACCCCTGACCTGGAATCACATGTTCACTCCCCACAGGGAGTGTACAGCCCAGTCCACCTTTGGCCTCCAGTCCCAAGATCTGATGAGATGGGCAAAAGCTAAGCTGCCCAGAGGAGCAGACTTGCTCAGTGAGGGATTAAGGGTCACCGCAAAGGCAAAAGTCATGTGTGTGCACATGTGTAGGGGAAGCAAGGCACTGTTTCATTGCACTGGGCAGTTTTTAGAAGCGAACTATTCACTTAGTAGGTTAGGGCCTGGGTTAATCCATGGGTTCTCAAGTCAGTGGTTTGCTTACTTAACAGAAAGTTATTTTCCTTATTCGGGTTTGTACAAATATCAAAATGGCAGTCATTTAACCTAGCAGAGTGACAGGTGATGGGTGTTTACCTTTGCTATTCTTCGACAGCCTTTCAATGCACCAGGAGCCCCAGAGAAGGCACTGATAGGGAGCATTTAGTCAGGAACCCAAGTCTCAGCTGTGCTCCTTCCAGTGGGGCATGCCAGTAACCTCCACACAGATGGAGCACATGTCTGAGCCTCCCCCAAGGCCTGGGGCAGCTCTAGAAATGCCTGTCAGTCCTCTCACACAGCGGTCAAGGCCCAGAAGGCCCCGGGGTCGAAAGGCCCCTGGAAATGACCAGGGAGGAACAGCATGTTGAGCCCTTGCTGCTGAGCCGCATTAAAGACGAAGGCACTGCTTGGATTGGCTGCTCGATGCTTCCCTTCATCAGCCCCTTGACCGCACCTGTGGCCTCAGTGGGCCCAGGGAGCATTCCTCTGGTCTCACTGGGCCTCAGCCTCCAGCCCTGGGCTGAGCTGTCTATCCTAACGTGTTATGAGGCTTGAGGCTCCACCAGGTCCTGCTCATTGCTTAGAGCAGCTTTGCCCCACCAGCCCTGCCCACAGCCCCTATGGCTGGGGCCCTGTTGCCTGCTGATGCTCAGTCCTCCGTGCACCTGGCCCTGGCTGTGAATTCCTACCACCAAGCTCCTCGACCTGCAGATCCCTTCTGCACTGCATGGGATCAGGGCATTGAACCTTATGCCTGGTGATTGGCCCTCCCTGTGGCCTCCTGGTTTCTATTGCTAATTAATGGCTAATTCTTACTCAGCCCTGGAGAGAAGGTGGGGTGCGATAAGGGCAGGGGACTTTCCCAACCACCTCATCCTAGGAGGGCTCAAAGTCCAGGTCCCCCAAAGCCCTTCTATCCTCATGACTCTTTCATATGCAGAGACATGACCATGTTGCTCCCTGAGTACTTGGGACTCTGGACATATGTGTCTGGACTGCAGAGAGGGCAGGCCTCAAAAGGCTGGGACTCTGAGCCCTGCATACGAAGGCAGACTGGAGAGGATATGATGATAGAGAATGGCCCCATAGGGTGAAGAGAGAAGATGGGGCAGGATGGCACATGGAGGAACCTGCCCACTCGGAGAGCACCTAAAGCCCGACTCTATGTTGTGAGCCCAGAGAAGAGAACTGACAAGTTTCTTTTCCATCCATTTCTCCTCTAGCTCTACTTCCTTTTCTTCTTTTCCCCATCCCATGGCCCCTTCTGCTAAGGAGATGTGCTGAGACAGCCTCACTACGGGTCTCAAAGTGTCTAGGGACACATTCTCCTATGAGGAACATCACTTCTATAGAGAATGGCTCCCAAGTGGGTTCCTGGAGCCCAAACCCCATGTAGCCAGAGCTTGTCTACACTGTTGCAGCCTTGTTCCATGCTGGACAAGTCCTCCCTACCCAGCACCCTACCCCTGGAGGGCCTTGACCATGGCAGCCTGTTTCTGTGCCTTTTTGCTGGCCAGTTCTTGTGTTCCCAGAGTACCTTAGTGCTCAGGACACATGCTTCAGTGGGAATCTGTATATTTAACTATCCCCCACCTCAGGTAACTCTAAGACAGCCAGGAGTGGGAACTCTGGTCTTGTCAACTGCTTCTCAAACTTTAACAAGCATCAGAGACATCTAGAGAACTTGATTAAAGCCTAGATTCCCAAGCCTTCTCTTCTGATATTCAGATTCAAGCCCTGAGGTGGCAGCAAGAATTTGCATTTCTAACAAGCTCCGGGGTGATGGATGCTGCAGGTCCAGGGACCTCACTTATGGTTACAAAGACCTGATTCAACCTCCCAGCAAAACAGGGCGGGGGACTCTGGCCAGCCATGCAAATACCTGTCAATGGGCTCAGGCTCACATTTGAGGAAACTCAAGCCAGACCCAAGCAGGCCATGTTGCCACATGTCAAGCCACTGGCCTGGCCCAGATGGCCGGGGCATCAAGAGTGTCAGCCACTGCCATTGGCTGGTCCTTCATTGACGGGTTGTCATCACCGGCAGAAACTTGGCCAATGGCAATCAATCAGGGGGCCCGCGCTGCCTTAAATACCAGCAGAGCAAACAGTTTCAGACAAAGCTGCGCCATATATCAATTACCAAGAGGCTGCGTGCTCCTCTGGGCGGAGGGAGCTGGAGTGAGCGGCCAGGGCTGCTGCCCCAGCTGATAAGGGTCCGTATTGTTCGGGGACAGCTGGCAGCCCGATAAGGGCCTGCTCGTCCGAGATAATGGCAGTGGGCAGGCGCCTCGCGGCAGTTTAGAATTTCTTGGGTCTCCAAGAAAGGTTCTATTAAGCCCACTGACCCCAATTGAATATTAATTAGCTAATTAACGGATTTATTGTTCCACGCCATTTCTGGAGAGGCCATTTTTTTCGAGTGCCATTATTTTTGTAAATGATTTTTCACATTGTGCATAATTGAATCTTTGCAGCTGCCAGCATCTTCTGCATGATTTGGCAAAAAAAAGGAAGCAGAAGCACTTAGGGTTTTCTCCCCCCTCCTCTCTCTCTGAACAAATGTTTTCAGCCCCTCCTGCTAATGCTGGAGCGAGGGGGAAGAGGGGGGAGTGGGTTCTGTTTCACAGGTTTGTTTTTTAAGCTGAACTGCAGCGTCCGCACTCCTCTCCGCCCTTTTGTAGGCAGCTGAGGGCCGAGGCACTCCGGGCGGTTCCGCACCAGGCCTTTGTCTGGCTGTCTTCAAACCGGCCAGACTTCGCTTTTTTGCAGCCCAAACTCCTTAAAGCATTGTGCTTTCTACTAGTGGGCAGGGAGAGGGAACAAGGTCCAAGCCTGTCCCACCCAGAACTCCCAGTGGAGGCAGGCCAGCTCTAACCAGCGGAGCAGCGCCGCCTGTAGGCTCTACCTGGTTTCGCGCTCGCCTGCCATAGCCCACCCTTCCCTCACCCGAGCCTACCTGGGTCTGGTTGCTCTGGCGGGACAGAACCCCATTCCAGCATCTCCCTGCTGTTCTTCAATAAGTCTGTTCTGAATTCTACACAAGGGCTGTCTGACTCCCTGGAGCTGACACCTGCCCATAATAAGTTGACCTGGGTGGTCCCACAGGCAAATGGCTGATTGAATCAAACCCATTCCTCAGCAGAGGGCCTGGAACTGAGAGGGGTATGTGCACTGGGGTGGGGCTCACGTGGAAAGCCCAGCAATATTTTCAGGCAGCATCGGGGAGCCTGTTGGACCTCCCAGCCCCCTTCAGCATCATTAATGAAGCTGGGAGCAGACAGAAGCTCCAGGAATATTAGTCAGGGGCCCCCAGTGGGTGAGTCTAAGGAAGGCTTGTGCCCAGGACCTGGCCCTGGCCACCAGGGGCTGCAGAGTTTTATTGGGATTTTTTATTAAGCCACCTCTTCCTGCCCTTGTTCCTGTCCCTATCCTGCTGCTTCTGTTCAGAAAGAGGAATTCTGAGGGCTTTCTGAGCAAAGAGATGAGTCAGGAAGATGGTCTTGTATCCCCCTCTGCAGACACTGGCTGGGATCATGCCATCTGCCCATTTCCCTTCCTCTGGGCTGGAATAGAGTCCCAGTGGACAGCCTGACAGATGTCATAGGCATCCCCACCAGGTGCACAAGTTGTAGAAGGGACCCAGAAGTCTGGCTAAGAACTGGAGGTGGCCCTTAGAGTTGAGGAGGGGGAGTCATTCAGCTTCTGTTTGAAGACCTTCAGGGGAGGGAAACTTTAATAATAAGGGTCCTCTTATATGAAGTCTGCATGCTCCTCCCTGCAACACCTCCCCCACCCAGAGTCTCCCCTTCCTTTGACAACAATTTAGCTAATAACACAATAATCATAATAGTATCTAATGTTAATTGAGGACCTACTATGTGCCGTGTGTGTGTGTGTGTGTGTGTGTGTGTGCTCAGTTGCTCAGTCACTCAGTCGTGTCCAACCCTTTGTGACCCCATGGACTATATAGCCCACCAGGATCCTCTGCCTATGGGATTTCCCAGGCAAGAATACTGGAGTGGGTTGTCGTTTCCTTCTCCAGGGATTGAACCCATGTCTCTTGTATTGGCAGGCCAATTCTTTACCACTGTGCCCCCTGGGAAGCCCCACCACACATAGTACCAGGCACCTATTACACACCACCTTATTTAGTCTTCCTAATATTCCTGTGAGGGAAGTGGGAGTCTGAGGCACAGACATATGATACTACCTAAGGTCACTCAAGAAAGTAGCAGCATCAGACACCAAACCCCACTTTGTCAGACCCTGCTTTTGACCACTCTGCTCCCCAGACAGGAACACCATGGCCCCAAGACAGGTCTTCAGCAGTTAATGCTGCAGATGCTCCTCGTCTAGCAAGGTCTCCCTTCTTCTTGCCATCCTGGGCCTCCTTCCTGCTGTCCAAAGCCCAGAGGAGGTCTGGCCAGGAGAGAGAAGAGGGAGCCCATCACCTTCCACATTGTAGACACTATACTGTGTTAATGCAGCCTCACTGGCAATAAGGTTCTTAGCAAGGGTCCCTCTTCTCCCAATACCACCTGTCCTCCAAGGTTCAGATTAATTGTTCTGAAAAGGAACCAAAAAGAATAAAGACACCAGAAGTAGGGTGAGACCCCAAGTATTGGGTTGGTCAAAAAGTTCATTTGAATTTGCCATAGCAGTGTGCAGAAAAACCTGAATGAACTTTTTGGCCAAGCCAATATGTGCTCCCAGACTTAATGAAGTCATCAAGAACATAGGTGTTTCCATTCCTTCATTCTGCCTCCTGGGTGTCAGCTTCATTCTAAGGCTGGTTTCCTTAGTGGTCATAAGATGCTTCCAGCGGCAAACAGAGCTTTCTTGGGACAACCTGGATACCTACTCACAGTGGACCAATATTTGGTGTCAGGTGGACCCTTTTGATTTAGACTGATCATCTGTGGAATGCAGGTTGAACCAAATGTCCACCAGAGAGGGTGTCTCAGAGAGATGCTCCCTGGTTCCTGTGAGAGAGAAAAGGATGTTGCTGCTCTGGTCCTGCTTCAGTATCTCAACCAGACATACACGGCTTCTCCCTGGATTTACCTAAGAGAAATTTGCCACAGCAACATAGCTGATTCTCACCAGAGGAATGCATGTTCCTCCTAATAATCTCATTTTTATTTCTCTCCAATAATTATGACCTGGAATTACTGTGCTAAGGAAGTGTTTGACTCATTTCTGATCCTGCTTTCCCGGGCTCCTCCATTCACAGAAAATGCTCCCACTTGAGTCATTTGGGATATTGGCACTATTCTCAATTCCTTTCTCTATGAGCCCCAAATGTCTTCCCTGGTAATGGAGGGGGTGATACTGAGGAGCTGGCCACAGTCCAGCTCAACTCACAAAAAATTGTTTACGCAATGTGAACACTGTTCCTTTGGCCATTTTATTCTCTGTGCTTGCAGATGCCCTGGGAGCAGAACATGGGTAAAAGTCCTTGGGAGGAGATCTGGGAGGCTGGGTTTTCTGAAAAGGGAAAAGGCAGACCTTGGAAGGCATGGCAGGTAGAGCATCTCACCTCTGCATCCCCAGGGGGGGTTCAAGTATATGTTTTTTGAATGGGTATAAACATAAAAAATCCCAGCAGGGGCCCGTGAGGAGCAAGCCATGCAAAACTAATTTCTCACCTGGGCAATTTAAACCACAGGTGTTCCCACCCCTGGGGTCTGCTCCTTCTGATTCACCCTTTATGTCACTCCAGAATGATCTTTCAAAGACTGTAGATCTGATCATGTCCTTATTCCATTTACAAAGGCCTGACATTTCCCTGTCGCCTCAAGGATAAAGGTCCATCTTCCCAGCCTGGTGTGAGGGCTCCTACCAGTAGCCTGGCTGCTCTGCCTTGGCCTCTGTGTTCTGTGTGGCAGGCATACCGAGCTCTGGGCCACCCTCCACCTGAGCTCATTCTCTCCCACTTCTGGGCCTTTACCCACTGCCTGCCATGATCATCTTCCCTTGTTTGATGGTTGAAGCATCATTTCCTCAGGAATTCTCTTGTATCCCAGGCTGTTAGTCACCTTCTCTTTCTTCTTTCTGAAGCTCTATTATGACACTGACACTCTGAGTTATGACTTTTTCACTGGCTGGCTCCTGCCTCCCCTCCTTTCTTTGAGAGTTTTTGAAGGCAGTTGCTTTGCTTCATTTCTTTTGTATCTCACTTGTCATATCCTATATTAGATGCTCAACATACATTGGCTAGATAGAGAAGTGGATGGAAGGGGGAATGGAAGTGGGGAGGGATGGATGGAGAAATTAAAACAACCTCATTTTTTCTCTGCCTCCATCACACACACTTAGGTATTTGAAGACTTGCCCCTCAAAAGCACCAAATGTAGTAGCTTGATGGGAGGTGCCTAGTGATCAGATCGGAGAAGGCGATGGCACCCCACTCCAGTACTCTTGCCTGGAAAATCCCATGGATCGAGGAGCCTGGCAGGCTGCAGTCCGTGGGGTCGCAAAAAGTCGGACACGACTGAGCGACTTCACTTTCACTTTTCACTTGCATGCATTGGAGAAGGAAATGGTAACCCACTCCAGTGCTCTTGCCTGGAGAATCCCAGGGATGGCGGAGCCTGGTGGGCTGCCATCTATGGGGTCACACAGAGTCGGACACAACTGAAGCGACTTAGCAGCAGAAGCAGCAACAGGGATCAGATATAGAACTCTGTCCTAGGCCATGTCATGTGCAATTTTTAGCCAATAGAGTGATCCTCTCTGCTTGCAATCAGCATTGTTATCTCTTGGAAGAGGCAGCATTTAAAAATATCACCCCATGGTGCTGAACTCTGCCACCTGTTGAACCCTCTAGTCTCTCAAAGTCCTCCCCAATAAAGGGCATCCCCGGACCTTAATCAACAGAGGGCCCAGGGCTTGCACTATGAAGGCCTGGAGGTCCCCAGCAGGACAGAGCATACTACTTTTTCCCTCCTCTTATATTTCCACTTTAACAGGTTATGGGCTGAACATTGGTGGACATCTATTGCTGCTGGGACTGGGAAAGAGCATTCAGTATCACCACATGTCCTTTGAGAGGGGAATCAAGGGCTCCCAGAATGTGGAAGGGGAGGGATCTCTAGGATTATGTAGCAAATCCCCCAGTGAACTCAGGAAAGCAGAGCCAGATGGAGTTGGGAGCCCAAGTTAGAGTCCCTAAATTAAGGAAACAATGTTAGGGCATCTCCCTATGTTATTTAAAATAAATATAATACCTAAAGTGCAAAAGAAAAGTGCATTTTTGAGATGAAACAAACTTACATACATGACAAAATTAATACTGTCCTTTGGGAATTTCCTGGTGGACTCTGCACTTCAGGGTGGGGGGTAGCCCCAGTAAGGTCCCTGGTTGGGGAACTAATCCCACAAACTGTGCCCCCACCAAAAAAAGAAGATTTCCCCTTTTTATTTTGTTTTTTTCCACCTGAAGGTTCCAGGCAGGAGGTGGAGAAGAAGAAGATGGGTCACTATGAAGGGCTGTGTTGGCCATCATTTCCCAGAGTTAGAGGGGCCTGAACAGGGGTCTCCCTTCTTAGACTCCAGCTGCTTCTGGAGACAGCAAGCACCTGTCTTCCAGATAAATGCGACATCTTGATACTTGGAGGTGCTTTCCACCATCCTTTCCACTCTGGGTAGCTGACAGAACCAGAGAGCTCAGGCTCAAAAAGTTCAGAACCATGGAGAGCTCCAGGGAGCGCTGTAGCCCTAACCCCATTCTCCCTTCTACAGGGCATGTTCAAGCTTTGGGTTTGAGCAGGAAAATTTTGAAGCTCCAGAGGGGACGATGGCCACCAGTCAGCCCTGCTTTTCCCTGTATCCCTCCTCCTCAATACCTTCTCTCCATCCAACCCACTAGTTTGGACCTATCTTGCGCAGTCTCCTCCAAGCTCAGCTTTCCTGAACTCACTTGGACATTTGCCTGGAGGGAGAGGATCCTCTGATGACGCTCCCACTGCCTCCCTGCTTCGAAGCCTGGAAAGGCATCTGTAAAAAGCCACAGCCTGAGGCTAGGTGGGAGGACAAGGAGCAAGGTCCCTCTTCAGATGGGAAGCAGTAGTGATTAGCCTTACCAGGGAGGGACGGGTAGCCCATTTCATTACAGGGAAATGAGATTTTAAAATCACATTTTAAGGGCTGCATCAGCTCTAAAATGGCCTGTGGTGGGCCTCAGAGCAGTTGGTAATTAGCTCTCTTGTTTCTAATGAAAGCAGAGGGGCAGGAGGAGGGGTCACTTAATGAACACTGGGATTAGCTTCCAAATAGGCCCTGAGTAAGAAGACAGGTGCAGGAGAGGGGGTGAAGGACAGGCCAGGCCAGCTGGGTCTGAGAATGAGGGGCATCCAACCTGTGTGGACTTGGAGAAGGGGGTCCAGGGTTTCCTGAGCCCCACAGAACCAGTGCCTACACCAACCCTGCTTTGTGAAAGTTCACCTCACTTCTTCACTGGGAGCTGATAGGGCTGGGTGGGGGCCTGGTGTCCTCATCTAGAAGCAAGGGGCTCTACTGTCAGGGGGATTCTAGAAATCTATAGCCCTGGATGAAAGGCCAGAATGAAGCAGGAGGGGCATCTCAGGGGTCAAAACCACCCTTCCACCAGGGGGTGCCTGATGGGGTGCACTGTTGGCAGCAGCCCCCAACCTCAGCTCTGTGACACACAGTCAAGAGAATCCCACCTCCATTGGCCCCTCTCTGGGCCAGGTCAGTCCAGTAGGAGCCCTGAGACTGAGCCTCAAGCTGGATCACCTCCACCCTCAGAACAGACCAGCAGAGCTGAGGGCAGTGAGGGTCTGGAAAAGAGGTAAAGGAGGGCTGGTCATGCTGCCCCATTGTCCTGTGGCCCTCTGGGCACTGCCAATTTCTGCTTTTAAAGCACCTCTTCTCCCTGGAAAACTGGTCACTCAGAGTCTGCAGAGAAACCTACTTTCTTGACACATTCTCTGTGGAGGGCAGTTATTTCAAGTGTTCAGAACAATCAGACTAGAATCCCCAGAAGCCAAGGATCCAGCCAGTGTGTCCCAAGTTCATGGTATTACAGTGCAGGGAGACTGGTGATGGCAGCCAAGAACCCAAGCCCAGTTTCTTGGTATTTTAAGGAATACTACTTCTTATGAACCTAGAAAGCAAAAGGAGAGAAGCAGCGAGCAGGCATCAGGGCTGAGAGATGCTCTCTTTCCTCCATGCATTGTGTCCCAAGGAAGATCCTTGGCTGGAATACAGGTCTCAGGATGAGGGAGACAGAGCCCTGGGTCAGGCTGAGGCCCAGGAGGCCAGGCTTCCAAACCAGTCTGGCTACAGTGTGCCTGCAGACATTGCTTTCTCTCTGGGCCTCAATTTCCCCAAAGTGAGCTCCTTGGTTAAGATGGTCTATAAGACTGGGCAAGAAAAGCCTATTCCTTCCCACTCTGTCTGAAGTAAGCCTCCCTCAAGCCACTTGACACTATATTTAACTTGTTATTGATCTATTTGTTTATCATTTGTTTCCCCCACTAGAGTGTAAATGACACAGAGAGAACGACCCTATCTGCCTTCTCCATTGGCATCTCCATTCCTTTGCACCCAGAACCATGCCTGGAATGTTGGCATGTGGCAGACACTTGATTCATGACTGTTGACTGACTGATGGGCTGGCTCCCCGACTGAATGATGATGCTTTGAGGACTGTCTCACTGAGAAACCTCCAGCCCAGGGATTGGGTGAATGAGAAACCTCCAGCCTTGGGATTGGTGACTGAGAAACCTCCAGCCCCAGGAGTGGATGAGCTGCTGGAGTCTCACCATTGTCCCACCTTGCATTGCCTCTAACTCCATCACCTGGAATTGCTCCCTTCCAACCCAGCACCCAGCACAGGCGAGGGCCAGTGACAGGCTCAGTTAGGATGCGCAGTAAGGGACAGAAGGGCCATCCTTACCCAAGAAATAAGTTCTCATTTGGAGGATGGGTTGTGAGACTCAGGGGTAGTCTGGGGAGGTGGAAATCCAGGGGCTCTGTCATAGGTAAAACTTACTGTGTACTCTCAGATCCTTTCACTGCGTGGGGCTGCCTCTAGCTATTCATCTCATATGGAAATTACCTGCATGGAATCTGATTAGGCCAGGTCTGAATTCAGATCTAGGTTCTACTGCTTACTAGAACAGCTCTCTGAGCCTCTTTCTTCAGCTGTAAAATGGGGCTGATGATAATAGTGGCACCCATAGCAATGGGGGTAACAAAAATAGCACCTCCCTAATAGAGTTATGGCTTCCCTGGTGGCTCGGTGGTAAAGAATCTGCCTGAAAAGCAGGAGATGTGGGTTCAATCCTTGAGGTAGGAAGATCCCTTGGAGAAAGAAATGGCAACACCCTCCAGTATTCTTATCTGGGAAGCCCCATGGACAGAGGAGCGTGGCAGGCTACAGTCCATGGGGTGCCCGAAGAGTTGGATACTACTAAACAACAACAACAGAGCTCTCGAATGGCTCAACTGGGTTTGGCATGTTTTTTGCTTTTGAAAGCCCACTGAGTCCCAGAGTGCAGTGCCCTTTCCAGGGAGCACACACCGATGCCCAGGAACAACCAGTGGCATGTGGCTAGAGGCTGCCGTGGGGAGCCCAAGCCTCCTATGGGAGGGCTCCAAGCCTCCAAACCAGACCTAGACATGGCTGAATGCAGTGAATGTTCCAGCGGTGGAACTGCATGTTCTGGTATCTACCATGAACCTGCTGCAGTTGTAAATGTTGTCCATGTAATGACTCAGCTAATGCTCAAGGCAGCTCTGAGAAGTAGGTACCATTGACACGTCCCTTATAAAGATGAGCAATGCCTCATCTATAAGCTAAGTAAGTTGCCCAAGGCAGTAAGCTGCCAAGAGGAGGAGAATCTGAACCCACACAACTGGCTCCCAGGCCATGTGCCACCACCATGCCACACTGCCCTCTGCCACCATGGTGGCCCCTACCCCAAGTCTTCCCTGCAGTTAGCAGATTCTTCCCAGACTCTTGTCCATTCTCTCTCCTGCTCTGTTTCATCTCTTTTCATCTCTTTCCCCCATGTCCCCTTCCTCCTCCCTTTCCTCATTTGCACCTCTCCTCCCTTCCTGCTCCCTCTCTCATTTCCTGCTCCAGCTCTCCCTGTCCCTCTATCTTGGGGAAGTGATCCCTGATCTGTGTTGGCAGATGGGGAGGGAGGAGGAAGAAGGGGAGCCTGGGTCCTCTGGGGAAGCCTTTGGCCCCTCTATGGGATGAACCCCCATGTGCCCAAGTGCAGTGGGAGACCAGGTAGAACAAGAGGTGCCACCTGGGAACTGCCTCAATCCCTTAGCATCTCAGACTCTGGGAGACAACCATGGACTTGCCAGAACTATAGGAAACTCCACTCTGCTCACAAAGCAGACCCAGGAGGTATGAGTCTGTAAGTCAAGCAGAGGGTGAAGCCCCCACCTTAGCTTCTCTCTGGGATCTGGTTGTGCCTGCAGAGAAGGCAGGGGAATGTGGGTATGCAGACCCCTGAACTGGGTGCTTCAAGCAGCCCCGAGGGACTCAGCCTTTCTCTGCCAAAGTCATAGTCTCTGTAAAGCCCAGTGCCGGTGGGATGGACTTGGGACTGGGCTGCTTGTCTTGGGCTCTGAGCCTGTGAGTCCAGAGAATCAGGGCCTGAGCAGCACCCACTGGAAGCCTTGGGTAGCTGTGCAGACTGGGCATCTGGAGAGCAGGAGCGACCGGTGATTTGGAGTACCCAGCAGCACAGAGAGCTTCTATCAGTTCTCAGAAAGGAGAAGGATGTGGCCCCAGAATAAAAAACATTTTGTAGAGTCCAAAATATTTGTATCCAAGTTTCCCCTGCCCCGAACACTGAAAATAGGTTCTTAAAGCTAACTTCTCTCTCTGAGCTACGTTCCCTCCCACCTGAGGCCTGGTCCAGCCTCTTCCTCTTCCTGCTACAGCAGTTTCAGAGTAAAGCACCTCTCACCTCTGCCCTGCACCCCTGATGGATGCCGGAGCAGCAATGACGTTCCCTTTCCTTAGGTGCAGCCCTGAGACCCTAGAGAGGGTCGTGAGGGTCTAACGCAGGTAGAAGGAGCCACACCACAGGAGGTCCCCTGATCCAACAAGATGGGTATAGGCAGTGAAAGGGAGAAGCACAGGGTGGAAAGAAGTTTGCTGCGAAACTTATTATGTGAGCATTGGATCCAGTCCCAGGGGGAGAGTTGGTGAGTGCTGGAGGCCACTGGGGCCTCAGGGGCTCAACATGGTAGCAGGAACAGAGAAGTGTTGGTAGATTGGGGGCAGACCCACTGGCTGGAGGGGCTGTTGGTGGGGGACAAAAAATGGCCCCAGCAGGAGGGAGCTCAAGAACAATCTACTCTGGAGGCACCAAGAGTCTGAAGAAATCTGGACACCCCTCAAACCTTGCATCTGGGAGCAGGAGGTTCCCACTCTTGCTGGGATAAAGTAGCCTGAGAGTCTGCCCCAGGGTCCAGGAGCAGAGATGAGGTTTGCTCAGTAGGTACTGATTAACCAGCACTTTTTTGCTGGATCTTAGTTCTTTGTGTGGGTGTGTGTTTGGTTCATTTGATCATTTTCTCATGATAAACCAGTCTGGATCAAGTATTTTTCTGCAGCAACTCACCTTCACGTCAGCTCTTCTTTTCATTATTAGGCAATTATAGCATGGGAGGAGATACATAGTGAACTTTGGCCACCTGATGTGAAGAGCCAACTCACTGGAAAAGATCCTGATGCTGGGAAAGACTGAGGGCAGGAGCAGAAGGGGGCAACAGAGGATGAGATGGCTTGAGTTTGAGCAAATTCCGGGAGATAGTGAAGGACAGGGAAGCCTGGTGTGCTGCAGTCCACGGGGTCGCAAAGAGTCGGACACGACTGAGTGACTAAGCAACCACCAACAGCATATAGCGAAATAATGATTTGCAGACTGACAGAATTTTCTCACTGGAGTTTTCACCAAGTGATACACAATCTCAGCTACAAAGCATCTTTCCTGAACCTACCCTCACCTAGTGGCAGCATCCCCAGGTAGGTGATGCTAGGGATCGCTCAGTGCCGGATTTAGCCTGCCCTTCACTATCTCTGACAGCTTTAAGGGAAAGAGCAGCTGCCTCCATGTAGAGATGAGATGTCCCAGGCAGAGATATCATGTGGATTCCACCTGTGGCTCCTATGTGTCTCGTGGTGTGGGGCACAGTTTCTGGGCCATGTGAGATTTCAGGATGGGCCTTGTAGTAGTCTCAAGGCTAGAATCAAACTTCTTTCCAAACACAGACTCTGTGGTCCAGCTTCAGACCAAGTAGTGGGGGCATAAGCACGTGCCATGTTCCATGGGCCCCAGGCCTCTTGTTAGAGTATTTCTGATGCCAAGCCACTAAGGAAAGCAGGAGGGGAGATGGGGTCCCATGGGCTGGTTGGAGATAGAGGGGATTTAAGCATCGCTACAGTGCAAGGCCTTCCACATTCCCACCACCCACAAGCTCCAGGCTGAGGCTTGAGCTACTATAGCCTCTATTGGTTCATGTTCAGTGCAACCTGGCTTCTCTAATCCATTCCCCTGTGGTGGTGGGAGGCAGTCTCAAGGAGAACCAGGTCAGGAGCATTCATGCGCTATATTTAACCAAGTTTCTCCTACACAGTGACCAGGGAGGTGGAGAAAATCAAGGTCTTCCTGCATCTCCCCTGGGGGCTTGCAAATCCTCTCCAGGCACATAATCCCTGGCTCCCAGTAGCCATTCCAGCCCTAGCTTGGTTGCCCTGCTACAGAGAGACTGGTCCCTCTCTGACTCGCTCTCCTCCCCACCTATTGGTTCTACACCCGCGGAGGCAAGGCCTTGTGTGGCCCCTTCGTGGGGGCAGCTGTGAACTGCTATGGGTCTTCCTGGGCTAAGGGGCTCCTACTCAGGACTTCACGATGTCCAGGATGGTGACCCCAGCTCATGTAAGCACAGCACTTCATGTGTAGATCTCAGCCTTGTGGCTGTCCCAGGAAACAGATCATCTCCATTTCCTGGAGGAGGACAGTGAGACAGAGGTAAGTGGAGCCATGATGCTGGACTTGGAACTTATACCATGTTAGGCTGAGGAAGCATCCTGGCAAGGTCTGCATCAGGCAGAGTGGGGCTGGGGTCATCTTAGAAGGCCGGCTCTGCTCTTGGGGGCTTTCAGAGCCTAGTTGCCTGACTTTTGAGTCAATCTCATTGTGAATGAATTAATTGTTGTGCAACCTAGAGTGTGAGACAAGTTAATTACATAATTACTGCAAAATGACACATTATTTCATGGCTGCAATATGGTAACTCTGTTGGAAACAACTGTAATTGCCCAGAAACTGCATTCGAGTGGCTCCGTTATCTCTCGATAATCATGCAATTAACTTGCATTACAACTTTATCTGTGGCAAACTCCAAAGTTAGGAGTTGGGTTCTTGGGGGTGGGCACAGCCATCCTAGACCTCAGGGCCCAGGGAGGGTCTGGCACTGGGGACTCTGCTACAGTCCAGAGAAATAATTTACTTGTTCATGTTGAGCAAGAAAAATCCCTCATTACGGACTTCAGCCTCCAGTTCACACGCTCAGATCCATTCAGTCTCACATGGTCACATATGGACGACAGCTCCTGGTCTCACCAAACTCACTCAAAAATATCTCCTGCAGCGTCTCTTCTCTCTTATATACATGGATGTAGCTCCTTCACCGAAGGTGTGAGACCCAAAGAGGAGAACTCTTACCCCAAGATCCTTGGCTGTAGCGATCCCTTCCTGTGGACTGGGTCCCTGGCCACAAAATCATAGCTTAGAGACACAACCTCTTCCAAGCACCCCTAAGAGCCCAGGTGTCCTCCCACATCACTCCAGGGGAGAATCAGGCCTTCCTTGGGGCAGGTGATGTGAGGTCACAGTGCAGCCCCCGCTCCATCCAGGCAACAAACCCCTTGTCCAGGAGTAGGCAGAGCTTAAAGCTGTGGGCTGACTTCATCTGGGCTCTGGTCTGTGGCCAGGATAAAAACAGTCCCTGGGGAAGGGCGAGTGAGTGGCCTGATGGTTGGAGGAGCCCATCCATTCGGCCTTCTCTGTTTCGGCTTTGGATCCAAGGAGGCTCTCTCTTTAATACTGCTCAGTGATACCTTTTCAGTTCCAGGCCATGTGCTTGGCACTGTGGCTACAGCCATGGCCTCACTCGGTCACTGGTTGTCTGGCTATCTTCCAGTCTGAGTACCTGCCAGCTACCTGGCTGTCCCTACCTATCTCTGCCGACACACCCACCTACGTGTGTGTCCATCTCTTCTTCTTGTCAGCACACATATCTGTCTGTGTGGTGCTGACTTGTCTGTCTGACTCTCTGGAGTCATCCCAAACAGTCCTGTGTCTGCTGGAGGAAACAGGCCTGTCCCAGGTCTCCCTGTGGCATTTGTCCTCACCTTGATGTGATCTGTTTGTTTTCTTGGCTTTCCCCCTCGTCCTCAAGGGCACGGACTGTGTCCTATCCATGATTCATCCTCATGTCTGGTACTTGAAGCACAGGGCTGAGACAGAGCGGATTAAGGTTTGCCAACTGAATGAATGAAAACCTCCAGCATGCGTGGGTTGAGTTACAGAGAAACAGGATTTTCTCTCTCACCCAGAGGAGCAGAATGCCAAGACCCAGGCTGTAAGGAAGAGACAGCAAATGCTGTTCATCCCCCTGAAGGTGAAGAGAGATTTCAGGATTGCGCTCCCATCGTAGGGAGCCTGGGATTTGGGGTCTTACCACGAAGGTAGATCAGAGCTGGGTCCCTGACTGAGCAGTGTAGGGGGGATGTAACACAGGATCCCAGGAAAGGGAAGTTTTCATTTGGGGACCAGGGTATATGGTTGCCAGAGGATGGGGAGTGGACAGTTTAGCTCCCACTTCTGGTTGGGGAGTACTGGGGGTTGTCCCTTCCCCTCCAGCTTTTCTCCGTAAAGCCCACCTGGAACTCCCTTGCCCCACAACAGCACACACTAGAGCCCCCACGTCCTGTTCTAGGGCCCTCCTCCCTGCCAAGAACTGAGGGAGGGCCTTGTTTTACTCCCAAGCTGAGGGGAGGGTCCCCCAGGTCTGTAGTCATGTGATCAATGCAGAGTAACCTCCCCGGAAACATTCATAAGTTTAATCCACGCCAGTAATAAAATCGCATTACATTTCTCATAAAATAAATGTTCCCATTTATATACAGAAGACAGACTGTACAGGCCCAGCCTGGCCCCAGGAGGGGTCACACACAGACGGGCAGCGGCGGAGGGAGGGCCATCCCTCCCATCGAGGACGGAGGAGTTCTCATCGGCAGGAGAGCGGCTGGCCGGCCAGGCGGGTGGGCAGGCGGGTGGATGGACAGACAGACGGGCCTGGAGGCCAGGTGCTGGGCGTTACTGAACGTGGGAGTCAAAGGTGCCATTAAGCTGCCCCTCCTCATAGTCCATCTGACACAAGATCATGTTGTTCTTCAGGAAGAATTTGTCTCCCACACAAAATCTGGAAAATCCAAGCAGGAGAGAGAGGCCATGGTGAGGTCCCAGTGGATGGTAGGAGCTCCAGACAGGACGCCACCCGGCCCAGGAGGAGGACATATGGGCAATGAGGTCCTGGGGAGTCTGAGCTTTCCAGAGAGGATCCCAGAAAGTCCCAAGCAAACCCAACCAGTCACCCTGGGTCAGCCCAGCCCTTGGCCAGGCCCACAGCCCAAGCCACAGGCTTCCACGACCAGGTCCCTCGTGGGGTGGGGGCAGGGGTGGGCTTGGTGGGAAGGTGTAGAAATGATGCCCAAGAGAGGGAGAAAGAGAGATGGACAAAGAGATAGGAAAGGACCAAGCGAGGAGAGGGAAGGAGAGAGGCAGAGATGGAGAAAGAAGAAGGGATAAAATGGCTGACTTTTCCAACCCTCTGTTCCCCACCCCACCTTAAGGAGATGGCTCAGTGAAGGACACTCGTCTTCTAAACAGAATCTGTGGGTTTCCAGGAAGACGTGACCCTGTCCCACCATCTTCCCTCTAACCTAAAGAAGGCCCTGCCCCTCCCAGTCCTCCTCAAGCACTGGAGGATTCAGCCCTTCCCCCAAAGATGTCCCCGGGGGTCGGGGGTCGGAGGCCTTGAGTGGGACCCCAGGGTCACAGGCCTGGTCCCAGCCAATCCCGCTTCAACCACCAGGTGGCGCTGCAACTTCACTGAGCCCCCCTGGCAGTGGGTCTGCGCATAGCCCCAGACAAACCAGTGTTCCCTGCAGGTCCCCCTGGACCTCAACCTCTGGGAGCATTTGTATGAGCTCTTTCCTAACTTTGGGGGTCCTGAGCAAAGGGCCTTTGGGGGGTTGGCCCCTATTCAGGGCTGAAGGGCTCTGGTTCCTTAGGTCCCCAGGGTCTCCCACAGGGCGGGGCGGGGCACAGAGTAGGGGCCAAAAGACCAGAAAGAAGGCTGGGCTGGAACCAGAATCACAGGAATGAGTGACAGTTCCCCAGGGGTATTTCACTGGCCAGGTCTGGGAACCCCTTCTCACTAGAACGTCCATGCGTGTATCTGCATGTAGCACACGGCACAGGACACACACAGGGCTCTTGTGCACATACATTTAAAACACACGTACACAGGCATACTCACCCATCACACGCACACAGCACACACAGACCCGCCTTGTACACAGACATTTAAAAATACAATCATGGACACAACACACAATGTATGCACAGCTCATGCATGGCCCTGTCCATTACGCTTGCACAGAGATGAACTCCACACGAGTACACATGTGACAGTATTAGAGCACACACATTTGGCTAGAGGGCTCAGGCATACATAAAACACACACATGCATGTACATACTTACAACATGCAACAGAACCCGCGCTTGCATGCACACCTCTATGGCACTCCTGGTCTGTGGCGGCAGGTGTCAGCTAGGGTCTGCTGAGTGTGTTGGGTCTGGTACAGACCAGCACTCACCTCTGGTTGCAGAGCTGGCAGGCGAAGCAGTCGAGGTGATATACGTTGTCCCGGGCCCGCATCACCATCTCAAAGGCTGGAATCAGCTTGCTGCAAGCAGCGCAGTTTCCTGTGGTGCCAAAAAGCCTGCAGAGGGAAGGGTGCAGAGGGCTCAGGCGCCTGTGGGGGGCTGTGGGGGGCAGGGGAGTTGCCTCGACTTGGGGGCCCACCTGCCCTCTACCCCTGTAGTTCAGCAGGTGGGCCTGGGCCAGAAGGAAGATGCACAGATGACAGTGTCTAACTTCTGCTAAGAGAGCAGGCTTCAGAGAAACTGACACAGCACTCAGGAAGGAGCCTGTGGGGACTCGGGAGTTGGTTGATATGCCTGTCCCCTGGCTTTGCTGACAATGAGGGCTCCCACTGGGTCTCTCAAGCACCTGGGGATACCAGAACAGTAGGCTGGGCCCTGAGCAAGGATTCCAGGCTTACACAAGCTCAAACTTAGACACAGTCTGTCAGTCATGGGCTGTGTGTCCTTAAGCAAGTCATTGAGTTTCTCTGAGCCTGATTTATTTCAACTGTAAAATGGGAACTGAAACATAGCCTTCACAGGCTTGTTGTGAAAACTGTAACCTCTTAGCCACAGCTCCTTTAGTGAATGCCTACATAGCATTAGCTATATGCCAGGTGCTAATCTAGGGGCTCTTCAAAGACCAAGTCATTAAATCCTGACAATAACACTATGGGGTGGTCTTTTGCTGCTACTGACTCATGGTGGGACTTGCCTAACTCCCTTGAGCCTCAGTTTACCCTTCTTTAAAATGGGGATGCTGGGCTAGATGATCCTGTTTAAAGATGCTTCTAAAACAGGACTGATGCCAAAAGGAAGTTTCAAGGACATCTGGCACAATGCCTCTTTGGGGCAGGCACCCCTCCTCTTGGCTGCTGATTGCAAAGCTCTAAGGACAGGGAACTCACTCCCTCCCCATGCAGGCCTGCCCTTGACTGGACATTCCAGGGGTATGTGCCAGCCAGGCTCCTCCTCGCTTCCCTTCTGCACAATGGCAGAGTAAACCCCAAGTGAGGCAAGGGACCAAGAGGCAGGCGGGACGCCCTCTAATCCCTGATTTGTCCAGCTCAAGCTCAGGCGCCTGCAGATGAGCGTAGCTCCATTATTCATCAGCCTGAGTTGCCTGGTGGCTCAGATTAAGGCAGACAAAGGCTGGGCCACAACATCTGCCCGCCAAGGGGGGCCTTTCTGGCCACCAGTCCAATGAGAAGTCACTGCAGAGGGGCAGGTTCTGGACAGCCATTCTCTGGGACTGAGCAACTCAAGGAAGCCCCACAGGCCCCCTGGCCTACTGGCCCAGGTGGCCTCAGAGTCATTCCTGGGCCTCTGCCAGAGCTCAGGAAAATATCTTCAGGCTCCAATAGCTGGCAGGGCCCAGGGTGATTGTGGATGCATTGACCTTATAGATGAGCCCCTCCTGCACTGTGGCCACTCCTGGCCAGGTCAGCTGGTCTGCCATCTCCCCTCAGCCTGGTTGGGTTAGCCCCCAGGTGATGTCCTAAACCTCCAGACTTGGAGGCCGCTTCCAGGTTGCCAAGGGGCGAGTCCCAATGCCTAACCCCTCCTCTTGGCCTCAGCATCTCTCCTCCAGCTCCAGTCTGAGTCACACATCTTGGTTTACCGCACCACTTAAAAAAAAACAAAAACAAAATAAAACCTCCTGCAAAGGCAGAAGGTGTAGGCAGGTAAATCTTAGGCTCTTTGGGTAAGTAGGGGAGCCTCTGCTGATAATCGCACCCTCCCCCGCAACAAGCCCAGTCCTGAGTAGAGAGAGCCCCAAGAAACCCTGGGCACGACCTACTAATTAATGCGATGGGCCTTCCTTCCCCGCAAGGCCCGGCCACCACCCAGCAGCCTGCATGGGAGCCAAATGCAGATGCTGGGTCTAAGCCAAGGCCCCTGCTTGGTGGCCTCCTTCCAGCCTTGCTGATGTCATAGATGGCCTAAGGGAGGGTTAACTGGGGGAGGCAGCCCCAGGGAATAGGATGCAGGTTGTAGGGGAGGGGTGGGTTGGAACTCTGAAGAATGCAAGGTGGGGAAGTGTTGGTATTTTCACTGTCTACAGAAGAGTAAACTGAGGCTGGGGAAAGAGGCACAGAACAAGTTTAAACCCAGGTTTTTAAGCTCCAACATCAGTGGCTCTTCCAGGGTCTGGTTACCTACCAGACTCTGCAGGCATGGGGTGTCTAATCCCAGGGCCCACCTGGAAGATGGGGAGCTGGGCCCTGGGGAGATTGAGGAGGACACCAGCAGGCCAGGGGGGCCCAGGGAAGTTGGAACTCCCCTACTTGCTCCTGGAAGCTCCTTCACCGCATCCCTTCCTCGATTCCAGGGACAGGGTGGGTCAGAAGCGCCTGGCAAAGGCAGAGGCAGAACCACGTTGGTGCCCTTGGGAGGCTCCTCTTGGATGCCCGATGGTTAGAGACAGGCCCGCCCTGGACAAGTGCTGGGCACTGAGTCCCAGGGGCAGGGCAGGGGCCGGGATGTGCGTAGACTGGGTATGGGGGCTGAAGCAGGGCAGAGCAGTGCCAGCCGTGGAGAAGAGGGCTCTCGGGCTGGCAGGGCCGGGGTGCGTGTGGGGCGGGGGAGGCTGCCCACCTCAGGTAGTCACGCCGGCACAGGATGAGGTTGGCCTTGGTGTAGAGCGTGGAGCCCACCTCGCCCAGGCGGCAGTCACAGCAGGCGCACTTGAGGCAGTCCTCGTGCCAGTACTGGTCTAGCGCCTTCAGCAGGTAGCGGTCCTTGATCTTGCGGTTGCAGCCCGCACAGCCCTTCTGCTTCCCTTTGGGCTGGACGGAGAGCATCGGCACACCTGTGGATGGACAGACAGATGGACATGGTGGGCGCTGTGGCTCAGGACATGTCCCTCTGCTTCTTTCTGCTGCCCCGTCCCAGGATCCTTCCCTGTCTCCTTGGCAACCACCTCTCCTGGCCTTGGGTCCCACGCTGTGGGGCTGCAAGGCACAGCCTCCTCCCCTGGCCCGTGAAGGTCCCTCCAGAAGCTGCAGGAGCCCCAAGTCTGCTCAGCCGCAGGCATACAACCAGCCCCAGGGCCCAGCCCCCCCGAGTCACCCCTCTCCATCCAGCCACTGTCCCCTGTGCTGTGTGACCCACCGTACACCCGAGGCCTCCTCGGGAAGCCCCATCTCATCAGCTCTTCCAGCAGCCCTGAGAAGCTCGTCATGGGCTTGGGTTCCACTAGGACTCCTAGATTTGTTTGCCACCTCAGGACGTCCTCACACCGCAGTGTGCTTTTTATTTTAACTGGACACACCAGATTAAAGCCTCTTGGTTGTGGGGGTGTCAAGAAGAAAGTGGGGTGCTCCTGTGATACTCCTGGGGGCACAGGAGTTCTGGAGCTCCTGGCCGGTGTTGGGGAGACAGCCGGCGCTGGCCTTGTTGGCGGCCTCCCTAGGAATGTTTCTGCATGTGTGCCTGCTCAGTTGCTAAGTCGTGTCCAACTCTGTGATCCTGTGGACTGTAGCCCGCCGGGTTCCTCTGTCCATGGGATTCTCCAGGCAAGAATACTGGAGTGGGTTGCCATTTCCTGTTCCAGTGGAACTTCCTGACCCAGGGATCAAACCTGTGTCTCCTGCATCTCCTGAATTGGCAGGCTGATTCCTGCTGGGCCACCTGGGCAGCCCCCAGGAATGTTTCTAGCTGGATTCAAACTTCCTACCTGCCCTAGCCTGAGGAAGGGGAGTTTCAGTGCCTCTGCATCCTTGCTCGTCCTACCAAAGTAAGAATCTTGGAGACTCTGGCCAGCTCTCAGGGTCCATATGAACTTCCCGGCATACAAGAAGATGGTGAGTACAGAGGACAGGAATCTCAGCATGGCCTTGCCTGGAGGAGGGGCAGACCACCCAGCAGCAAGCAAGTGCACTCACACGCAACCTGCGTACACTGGTACCGCATGCAGTGGGCTTGTATGTGCACAGAGGCATGGCTTCTAGGGCCCCAGCCATGAGGCCGCAGGGAGGGGAGGTTGAGAAGGAGGTGGGGGCAGATGTCCCCAGGGGACCTGGGCATCCATGCGGGGCCCTGAGGCTCGGGTGTGGTGAAATCCAGGCTTGGATGGAAATGCGGGGAGTCTCAGAGATAGGCTGGACAGCGGGGTTGCCTGTGACACCTGTCTAAGAGCCCCTCACAGCGGTGGTGGGGGTAGGGGGTGTTCCTTCCCTGACTAGAGCACTGCTGGGCTGAGGGGTCGCCTCTGGAGGGAAAAGCCCACTTCTTCCTGCCCCCTCGGTTTTCCAACAAGCCCCTGAAGGCTCCCTCTTCCTGGGCCCATCTTCTCCAAAGGACCTGCGTACTCTCCAGGCTCTGGGTTCAGTTCCAGTTCCAGGGCACCCCTCCTCTCGGCCCTCCCCCTCACTGCACCCCCCCCGCCCCCCCCGGCCACCAACCATTCCCTTCCTTCCTCCAAAGGTGACCCTTCCTCATGCTTCAGGAGAGAAGTAGCTTCCAAAGGACTTCAGTCTCAGAGTCCACAGAGGTCCAGTCAGACGGGCCCCCGGAGTTCTTACAGGCAAATGCTCTCATTCCACAGGTGGGGAAACTGAGACCCAGATAGGTCAAACGGCTCACGTAAGCCCCGCATCAAGTTGGCCCCAGGGGTCCTGCGTCCCTCCTGTGCTCTTCTCGCCCCGCTGCCTCCTCTGGGAGAGGGGGCAGCCCTGGAGAACCCAGGATCAGCTAGACAGGCGAGGGCAGTGTGGAGGCCGACCAGGCTTCCTGTGCTGGGCTCCTCCCTCCCCCAGTCCCCGCAGGGCCCATCTGTTAGCTGGGAAGTCCGTTGCCTCATTTCCTTAATGCAGCTCTAAAGGTTAATTGGTCTGAGAGAGTGATGGGGCTCAGGTTGGCTGCGTCCTCAGGCCTGCCTGCGTCTCCGCTGACAGGGGCCAGCCCGGTCACAGAACTCTGAGGAGCCCAGAGAGGCTGGCTGGGGAGCAGACACGTCCGTGAGCTAAGGGGGGCCCAGGGGGCCCTTCCAAGGCCTGGCCTACAGGGAGCAAGTGCGGGAGGGATTCAAAGAGCTGGGCGTGGGAAGGTCTGGGGGCTCCCGGGGGCAAAACTGTCCCTGGGGCCTGTGGAGGGAGAGCCAGCCAGCATAGCTATGCATATAAATTCCAGCTTGGAAAACCCCAGGCGAAGTCTCTATCCAGTCTCCCTAAGGCTGATTTCCCCTTCGTTCCCCTGGGCTGGCAGCAGGCCTGGCTCCCTTCCCAGACATGCTGGGCCCTCCTGGGGCTCTACACTTGTGCTTTCACTGCTGTGGGGTTTGGGGGTGGCTGGAACTTCCTTACTCAGGGGATATATCTGGCCCACTAAATTATACCCCCAAATGAAGGGGGATCCCAGCACTAGGAGTGTCTGTCCTGTTCCATATTCCATCTGGCTTGACTCCTGGAGAGGCTAAGCCTGCAGTGCTATAGACCACATGGTAGCTGGTAATTCTATCGATGCTGGGACGGGGCACCTAGAGGACCCAGGGAGGTTATGGGGAGTGAACCCACATGCTGCCCCAGGTCCCCAGCCTGGCATAAGGTGGGGGCTCTGGAAGGCCTGAACACCCCACTCCAGGCAGGCTGCTTATCTGGACACTGCTTTCTGGGCCCTGGAGAACTCTAAAGAAGACATGTAGCTCCTGTTAGTGTCTGACGTCCACTGAGACACGGAACATTAGGGTCAGCCTGGCCGAGGAGGTCCCAGAGCATCTGGGGACTTTGCGCTTTCTTTGCCTAGAAAGTCTGAGGTCCTGGGAGAAGTCTGACTCACCCCTCCCTTCTTTAGGAAGCACTCACGCTATTTGCTCTCCCTGGGCTGGTCCAGGAGACTTGAAAACACCCCTGGCAAGGTGAAAGGGCTTTAAGGAGAACATCTATGGTCCCTTTTTCCCCAGATGGAGCAAGATGCTCCCCAGAGGGTCCAGGCTGTTCATCCCTGTCCTGCCTCCCCAGCCCCCTTCCAGCCTACCAGTCGGCCCTGCAGACACCTCTCCTCTCCCTCCTTCCCTCCCCTGCCCGGCTCTGGGAGCTGAGCCTCAGGCCATGCACTTTCCATTAAGGAGATAGCATCCTTTTGCTGAAGTCCATTTGGGATCCATTTTAGTGTTATCTAAAAATCAAATCTACATGGTAATCCTTTTAATGTACTCCTGACTTTAGAAAAAAACAGCTTTGCGCTCCTTCAGGAAAGGTTTTAAAGCATTACCCAGTAATTACTACTCACCCATGAAAACACTGATATTTTACAATGGATGGTGTTTGCCCCTGCGTGTGCGTGCAGGCTCACGCTCAGACACACACACACACACACATACACATGGGACCCAATAAAATAAACTAATTCACTCAGCTCGAGTGTTCCCCTAAATCTTGGGGTGTGCAGGGAGATATTTGACGGGAGATGAGCCCAACCCTTACCCTATCCCTACGCTGGTCAGGCTGAATCCCTGGGCGGGCCGATGCAGGAAGAAGGCTGGCTCCCAGTCTGACTCATTCGGCTGCCAGACACTAACCCTCAGCTCTTTAATCTGGGGAAAAGCCAGACAGTCCGGGTGACCAGAAGGGACTGCCAGAGGTCATTCAGCTCTTCCCACACCCCACAGAGTGGTCTGCCAGGCCACACCCAAGTCCTCAGCAACTCTTGCCACCTACCCCCGGCCAGCCTGCCCCTCAGATCGGACTTTTCCAAAGTGCCAAGGCCACCGGCTCCTGGGCCCACCCATGCCTCTAGTTTGGAGAGCAGGCTAAGCCCAGCTGTGGAGCACTCTCTCCGCTCCTAGTGATCTCAAGGGCCGGTCCGCCTCCCCAGAATGGCATCCCCATTCAGCCCCGGGTCACTCCACATTATGCTCTGTGGCTCCGCTGCTGGAAGCCACTGTGGCCACCACCCAGAACTCCACCTGGTATTTGAGGCCCCCCCCACTGCCTGGCTCTGCTGGTTCCGCTCCCTGCAGAATTCAGCAATAACATTCCCTTTCCATCCTGCAAATGGAGTTCGTCTGCTTCTGGCCCAGAGCCCTCCTTTCACTATTGCTCCAGGAAGAACAATGCCTGGTCCTGCCCACCCCACTCTTTCCCAAACGTCAGAGTCAGCAGTGGAGCTGAGGCTAAGAGCCTAGACCCTGAACTGAGAAAGCCTACTTTCCAGTCTGGGAACTGTCCTAAGTCACTGGAGGGCCTGGTGCAAATCCCTTTACCTTTCCAACTGTCATCTGTGAAATGGGGCCATACCAGTTTCCTTCCACCAGGTTGTGGTGAGGACTGAATAAGGTTCTTCATAGGAAGCCCCAGCCCAGAGTCTGGCCACTGGCTGCGACTAACAAATAGGAGCCTATTGTCAACATGCACCCTGGGAAGTCTTCCCTGTTCTGACACTTGTTTTCTTGCTCTTTAACTTTTTATTTTGTCAACACTTCAAACTTCCAGGTTTTGCAAGAACAGAAAGAATTCCTGTATGTTCTTTACACCAAACCTCTAAATATGAACTTTTTAAACCATATTTACTTTATCCTTCCCTGTTTATCTATGCAGCTACCTCCTTCCCTCCTTCCCTTCCTATAATTCTTTTCCTGTCTCAAGGGAGAGTTGGTTTCAGTAATGAAGCCCCTGCACCCCTTAAAACTTTGGTGTGATTTTCTAATAGAAAGGACAGTCTCTCACGTGACTCCAGTACAATGATCAAAGCCAGAAAATTACCACTGATCTAATACTATTATCCATCCATTCAGATTTCATCAGTTCCCCCAATAATATCTTTTACAGGAAAATAAAAGTCTGGATCATGCATTTCATTCAGTCGTCAAGTTCAGTCTACTTGAATCTGAAAGAATTCCTAAGCCCTTCTTTGTGTTTCAAGACACTAGCATCTTTGAAGAGTACAGGCCAGTTATTACGGAGTTTCCTTCAATTTGGTTTTATCTGACACCTTTGACTATATGACCTTAACTGCTCTGTGGTTCTTTGTTATAAAACGAATATGAGAATAGCACTCCTAGAGCTTCGGTGAGGAATCCAGGAGCTAATCCACGTGAAGTGCTCTGGACTAACCAAACCTGGCAGTCCAGAGCTAGCCCTGATTAGTGTCAGCCCATTCAGCACGTGGGGAAGAATGACATTAGTCACAGCTCCATCTCAGGGCCCTGCAACCCGTGATGGACACATTTTGAGGAGGATCACTTGATTTGAACGTGCCACCATGGTTAAAGTCATACAGGCGCTGACTAGAGTCGAGCCTTACCCAAAGGATTGTCTAGTGGCCACTGCAAATGTGTATAGGAGGAGATCAGCCGCATCCATCTGACAGGCAGCTTCAGGGACCAGTCGGGAGCAGATGGGGGCTGTGGCAGCTCAAGGGGTGACAGCTCAGGGCAGGTCCCGCTGGCTGCCCTGGGAGGCCTGGGACACAGGCAGGTGTGGGCTTGGGATTTCTTGTCATCGCCCCATATGCCTCAGTACTGTTTCAAAACCACGTTCACACAGCACAACACAGCTGCGCAGCACAGAGCTAGGTCTCCCTTTCTCACCCGAGGGGCCAGCAGGGAGCCAGGGCTGGACTCTCCTGGGGGCTAAGGGTATTCTGAAGGGAGATATCTATGATTGAATACTTAGCAGTGCTCGCCTCCCAACTGCCTTATGGGACGGTACCCTGATTATTTTCATTTTATTATTTTTCACACACCACGTGGACCCCATTCCTGTCCACTGTTGACACCTTTGCCTCCCTTGAACTTGTCCTCGGCTCTGTTGGTGGTGTGGGGCACCCGCTCCTGCAGCAGACCGACGGAGCGAGGGCTTCATGGACCAGCACCCATCTGGTCTCCTGTGCAAGCCCTGGTCTTGATCCTGGATAAGTCATTGCGTCTCTCAAGGCCTGTTGGTCTCCCCACCTGTGCGGTGGGAATGACTCTAGCATGTACTTCCAGGATGTCCTCAGGCACATGTAGGATAACACCTGGCATTAAATGCACCTCTCCTCACAGAAACTAGCAAATGCCTGTGAAGATGAAAGCAATTTTCATTTTAACAGTGGGAAAACTGAGGCACTGGAAAGGTTGTGACTTGTCGTAGGCCATACAGAGCTGGGATTTGAAGCCCAGCAGCCTGTCTTCAGGATTCATCTGCTCTGATGTCGGGCTGGGCATGGCTCACCTAGAGCTGCTAGCAGACCCAGGAGGCAGACATCACAGAGGTCAGGAGACACAGAAGGTACGCAGATGCAGGTCACACCTGCAAACATACATAGCTGCACACAGACTTCCACATGCACATGTAATCGCACACTTGCAAACTAGATCCATAAGAGGCTGGGCCACATCTGCTTACTCTGCCCAGAACATTATTCCAGGCTCTGGCACAGTGCGAGCGTTGGTAGGTGCTCAGTAAATCACATGAAAAGACAACCCCTGCATCCAAGCACATGCACGCACGGGTGTCACATAAATATACACACATACGCTCGAGTGGTCATATGATCGTTGACTGTCTTTTTACAAAACAACATATCAGGACTTCCCAGGTGGCGCAGTGGATAAGAATCCATCTGCCAGTACAGAGGACATGGGTTCAATCCCTGGACTAGGAAGATTCCACGCTGTGGAGCAACTACACCCGTGTGCCACAACTACTAAACTCCGCATGCCCCAGGGCCCGCAAGAGTAGCCCCACGCTCCACAACTACAGAAAGCCCTCGTGCACCAATGAAGACCCAGCGCAGCCACAGATAAATAAAATTATTTTTAAAAAAAACCCACAACATATCCAAAAAGTGGACTGTAGCTCAAAATCAAGCTCTGATTTGAACAAAACCCACAAGTAAGAAGCCTAGTGCTCGGTTCTCAATACCACATTCCCCAGGAAATGGAGGTGCACGAGCCCTGAGGTTTTGCCCACACGGACCCATGTGAAGCGGCTGACATTATCCAGAAGAGATCAGTCTACAATCATCATACCCATGTCAGCTGCCAGAGGCTAGGGTCTGGGTCCCTGCCACCTGCAAGGTGCCTGTACCCAGCAGCGTCCGCACCTGGACCTGGAACTGCAACATAGGATCCCAAACACAGCCAGCCAGCGGCCCCTCCTCAGCATCAATCCCGTTTAATAAGGAAATTTGAAAGTGTAATCTAATTCTGCAGAATCTCTTTAAATCTCGTTTTCTCAGAAGTAACTTCATTTCACACGGACACATCCAGCCTTGTGCGAAGGCCTCCATTTCACACCAGTTTTATCTCCACAATTTCTCGTCTGACTGCACTCCTATCCCAGGGCCTTGCCATGCGCCAGGCGAGGCCTGAACTAATAGCATTTCCTACTCATTTGGACTCAAAAGCCAATGAGAACAACTGTTGAAGCACGCGGCTACAGCCACCTAGAGCACGCTCATCACCACCTCTGTGCGCACACCCCCTTACAGGCAGGCGGCTGCGCACTGGGTTCGATGAGGGAGGGATGTGGGGCTCCCGTGACCTCCAACTCCCCGTGGTGGGGGCTCGGCTCCTGGGATGCCAGACAGTGCAGTGGGGGGACTGGCCCCTTTGACTCTGAAGGAGAGGAAGGCCATGTAGACCATGACAGTGGTCCACACAGAGAGACGGACTCAGCTGACTCCATCACTCCCCAGCCCAGGCTCAATATATTCACCTGCTAAATGAGGACAGCCTACTTTAAAGGATTATTTAGAGTATCAAATTAGATAATGGACATGAAATGCTTATAACAACATTTAACAAAGTAGCTTTAAAAAAGTCAGCTAAGAAAACTTACATACATCTGACGACCCAACAATTCTCTTCCTAAGTATGCACCCAAAGAGTGAGAGTTTATGTCTACCAAAAGAGACGCACAAGGATGTTCCCAGCAGTTCTCAATAGCTCCAAACTGGAGACTGCACAGATGTCCATCAACAGTAAAATGGATACTAAATTATGCTATGATTATACAATGGAATAGTACACAACCATGACAAGGAATGGATCACCAGTATACACAACAACATGGATGAATCAGACAGTATAATGTGACACAAAAGAAGCGAGACAGAAAGGCACACTGCGTCACTCTATTTGTATGAACTTCCCAAACAGAAAGCCAACCCATGGTGATCAACGTCAGAATGATGGCGTGTATCATCACCTGTCAGGAGACGTGAGGAAGCCTGCTGAGGGCCTGAAAATGTCCTTTATCTTGATCCTGGTGGTGTGTGAATGGGGGCACACATATGGAAAACGTCACTGAACAGCTGAGACTTGGGCCTTTTACTGCATATACATTATACCTGAGCAACAACAAAAAACTAAGAAGGCCCCTCAGTTGGGACTTTATATGTCTTTTCATAAAACCCACCATTTACCCACCATTCACTACCTCTGTTGTCTCAGTGAATCCTCATTTTTACCCCGAGGCACTAAATGATTAACTTACTCAACAGGCCCAGAGAGGTTCAGGCTGTTACCCAAGGTCAAACAGCTGGAAGGTGGGAGGGCAAGGATAGGAGCCCCAGCCTGCCAGATTCCCAGGATCAAGTTCTCACCCCTGCACACACCCCATGGCCTCCCTGAACAGCCCAGGTGAAGAAGGCTTGCTGGAGCAGCTTCTGGGTTCTCCTGTGCAGCCTGAACAGGGGTAACTCTAGGGTGGGACTCTGGGGGCAAGCTTAGAGCAGGGTCTGGACTAAGAGCAGGAGGAGTGACGGGCAGGGCACTGTGCCCAGGCTCTGGCGTGTCACAGGCTTCTTAGGCGTTGGTCCTTCAGAAGCTGTGGCTGCTATAGGGTCTAGACAGGGCTTCTGGCCGGGCCAGCAAGGGGATGTGGACTGCAATCTAAGGACAGAGATGATTCAGTGGCTGGAAAGGGAGCAGAAAGGCTGTGTGGAGGCAGGGATGAGATGTTTGCCCTGCGGCCTTAAGAAAGACAAAGAAGCTTCACTGGGGAGGGCTGAACTGTGAGAGGACAGACAGCTGGCGGCTCCGGACCCAGAGCTACAATGGTTGGGGGAGCCTCAGTCAATAGCCAGGAGCTTCGTGTGAATGAGATGATTGGGGAAGCGGGGCCTGGAGAGGGGCCTAGGTAAGAAATTTAAAGGGGTCCAGCAACACTTGCCTTCTCTAAAGTGCCAAGTGCCTCTGGGTCTCCACAGTCCACCACAGTAGAGGCTGAAGGAAAGCACTGTCCAGTCCTGTCCCAAACATCTGCAGCCGCGGTGGGTGCGTTTGACCTCATGATAACACTCCACAATGAATGCCTACTACAGCCAAATGCTTTAGACTCCTTAACGCTCATCCTGCTCATGACCCCAAGGTCAGGGAAATCACAATCCTGCCCAAGGCGACCTGTGAGCGGCGGAGCAGGGCTTTGGACACAGGCTGCTGGCCAGGAAGTGCCCCACCCCCTCCCTGCTCTTTCCAGAGGCAGCATCGCATCATTTTTTTCCTAAGCAACAGGGAAAGTGAACTTCTGCTTGGACCCGATCTGGGCCTGGCCAAAAGAAGGCGGCTCTGAAACACCCCCTGCAGGGACGCACCAGGGCAGGATGGGCCCCTGGTCCCCAGGGTCCCCCAAGGGAGCCACTTTCTGTGCCGGAATCCGAAAGCAGCTGGCACTTCTGCAGTGGGTTCTGGTGGAGGCAAACGTCCTGAGGTATGGTGCGTCTGGAAGCCTGAGCCCACGGGGAACTTCCAGCGGAGGGAGATAACACCACATGGGTCCTCGCTACAGAGGGAAGCCGGACCCAGCATAGCCTGCTGTCAGGCAACAGCTTTAGGGAACCCAGTAGAGAACTTGAAGGGGAGCACCGAGAGACATGGGAGCAGCTGCAGACAGAATCTAGGGGCACTTTGAAACATCAGAAGCTGCATGGGGAATGATGCCTAAGTTAACTGCGTACTTATCTGCAGTGCGTGCCCCTCCAGCATGGGTGAAGGCCTTCTCTTCTCATCTTTGGGAAGCTCCAGATACATCTAGGAAGCAACAGATCCAAAATAGGGCTCTAGGTCTCCTCCCTCAAACCTGTATCCTTACCCAGGCTTCCGTTCACAGTCCTAACACCATCATCCATCCTGGTGCTCGGGGTATAAACTCAGAGTCATCCTCAGATCTTCCATCATCCTCATTCCTCTCCCCTGCTTGGTCTGTATCCCATCTCACCTACTTTGTTCCACTTCCAGAACCACCACCATCTTTCACCACACTACTAGCTAAAGCCCCCCACCAGCTGCTGCTTCTGTTCGTATCTATAACCCAACTTCAAATAGCAGCTGGAGAAATCTTTCAGAACAAAGTAGGTCAGGTCTCTGCTCAGCTTGAAACCCTTCCTCAGCTTCCAGGGGGCTGGGAATATCACCCACACTTTTCATCAAACCCATGATATCCTTGTGTGGTCTGGTCTCTGCCCCTCCACCCCCATCGAGCTCTAGCCAGAGTCCAGCTCTCCCTCCTGCCTCAGGGCCTTTGTACCTGCTGTTTCTCCCTTGCCAGAACACCCTTCCCACTTCTTTATGAGGTTGGTTGACTCCTTCTCATCTTTTGGCTTCAGCTTAAATGTTATCTGCTTAGAGAGGCCAGCCTTGATCTCTTGATTTCCTTATTTAAATGACTCCTTGGTCATTTCCTTCTGAGTTTTCACCACAATTTGTAATTGTTTTTACTTTTTAGTGATTTTACCTAAGAAAAATGTTTGGTCTCTTATCATAAGAATGTAAGTGCCATGAAGACCTGGGGGTTCTGTCTTATTCACCACTGTGTCTCCAGCACTGAACCCCACAGTGATCACTTTTTAACCATCAGTTCAGTTAATGAATGAAGAGACTGAACAGAATCTATGCAGATATTACTGACCAGAGTCTGCTAGGCCAAGTGGGCTGATGCAGATAGGCAGGCTCCCCAGAGATGGGTGTTTTCATCAGGCTTGGTGCTGAATCACACACCTGGAGCTACGTAGCTCAAAGAAACAAGCACAGATGCAACTGCAGCAGTGCCTGGCCTGCCACTCTCTGGAATTTGAATAGGCCCACCCCAGGGCTCTAGCTGAGAAATGACTGCTCTTGTGCAAACACTGGATTGGCCAAAAAAGTTCCTTCGGGTTTTCCCGTATAATCTTAAGGAAAAATCGAACGAACTTTTTGGCCAACCCAATATAAACCCTCTACCTTTTAGATAAAGGGGCACCAATCCTGTCCTTCAGCCCTGCAGACCCATGAGGAATGAAGCCCCCTCCCCTCCTCAGTGCATCTGAAAGTGAAAGTATCAGTAGCTCAGTCATGTCTGACTCTTTGTGACCCCACGGACCTGGCTCCTCAGTCCATGGAATTCTTCAGGCAAGAATACTGGAATGGGTTGCCACTCTCTTCTCCAGGGGATCTTCCCCAACCCAGGGCTTGAACCTGGGTCTCCTGCATTGCAGGCCTCTTGAGTAAATACTCCCTCCCAACTCTTGTGCTGGGGTGGAGGCCTGGAGCTCAGGCATCTGTGTAATCTTGGCAGTTCAGTCTTTCCCTTTGTGTTTGCGGCCGGGGCACCCCTCCCCTGGCACACAATCCCACAGCTGCCCTCTCGAGGGTCCTTTGAGCTTAAAGATATAACCACTGCTCCCTCCCTGCCTAGTCTGAACCTCTGGGGGGAAGCAGAAGGAAAAAGCCCCTGAAGTTTGCTACAGAAAACCCCCAGGTCCAAGCCTCTCTCTATCTGCAGCTCCCTCAAGCCCCATCCCATCCTGGTCTGTTGCAGCCAGCCCCCAGTCACTTGGCAGGATGCTGCTTGGAGCTGCATAATTGTGGGTACTAGCGGAGAAACGTCTGGAAGCTGAATTCCCCAGAAGGCAACTCAGCTGCTCCCTGGGCACCGGCAAAGCCCGCGTCACCCATCTAATGAAACAGGGCTCCCAAGGGGCCTGCAATCTCCACAGAGGAGGAGGAGGGCACGGACTCTCAGACGAGTCTCAATTTCACAGCATCAGAGACGCGAGCACCAACGCGCTGAACCAGAAAACGAGAGTCTGGCAGGAGCTGCAGGCACACCGTGAGCGCCAGGGGATCGGAGATTAGGGCCCTTCAAAATCAATTTTGAATTCAAACTTTTAAATGCGTTCTCTAGATGCCACGAGGGGACCCTCCAGGCAGGCTTGGCCTAGCCAGCTGCTGGGTCCTGCTTGCTTCCTGGAGCAGCCAGGGCCCATCTGCTAGCCCCCGGGCTGGGTGAGGGAGGAGAGAGTGAGAAGGCTGGGAGGGAGACCCCAGAAGTGGGAGAAGCCTCTTAGGTGCCAGTAGCCCCAGCACGGCTCCTGGGGTGCCTGGCTGAGGTGCCATCCTGGGGCCTTCTGTTGAGGCCTAGGGGGCTGCTCCTCCCTCCTTTGTAGACCTCAGTGAAAAGAACTGAAGGCAAGGCCCACGTGAGCCAGATCCCCACAAACCCCTAACCTGGTTGAGGAGGCTCGTGGGGTCCCAGTGGAGGAAGCTGCTAAGAACACGAGCAGTGGAGTCAGACAGGCAGGAATTTGTATCTCAGACATTTGTATCTCAGACCAGCCACGGGTTCCCAGGGAAAAGGTGTTGGTTCAGAAGTGAATTTCCCTTCCAGAAACCTGGTGGGAGGAAGCCTGCTGTGCGGGCCTGGGCGTGCAGGCCCTGGGAAGCAAGAGTAGTCTGAAGCCTCCCAGTGCAAAGGGAGAGTAAGCGTGACTAGGAAGCTGGACTGCTGGGAAGGCCAGGGTGGAGGCAGGCTGCACTGAGGCATGGGGTCTGCAGCCAGGGAGCTGACAGTCACCCTGCCTGCCACCCGTCAGGCCATATGGGGCATGCTGAGCACCATCCTGGCCCTGCACTGGAAGGGGATGGGACTCAGGGGGCAGCGGGCCACAGCTGGAAGCCAAGCAGAACAGACTGCTCCAGCCAAACTTAGGAGGAGGCCCCTGGGCCTGCAGGATAAGGGCCTTGGGGATACTTGCAGGCAGAGTAGGCTCCTAGGAGCCCCTGCTCTGCCTGGGGCCCTGCTCAGGCATATTCGTTCCTCCAAGCAGACGATCATCCCACCACTGATGCCTTCCATCTCTGGGTGGGGAAGCTGGTCCACGACAAGCCTGTCTGACCTCAGTGACTCACCGCCCCTGCCCCTCAGTTTTCCAAACCTGAGGCTAAGCCCTCAACTGGAAGCCACACTGAAAGAGACATAAACACGAGCGACTGTGAGCCACTCTTCCACTGAGAGGCACCAGGAGGGCAGCCCCCTTCTGGAATGAGCAGCCCTGCAGAAGGGCTGGGGTCACCAGACCACTTGCAGGCGAGGAGGCAGGAATGCCCCAACCCCTCCCACCCTCTGTCTTGGGAGTGGGCTGCCTGCTCTGCGAGGAAATTACAACATGGGCCTGGGTAATGCTCCTTTTAGTTACAGCATAAACTGCGGCAATAAAGCGTACCTGGGGAATGTTTAGAGAAAGCACTAATGATTTCTTCCCCAGTGGTTAATAAATTCACTTCCAGATCAATTTGTTCGCGATAGAGCCTGGCGAGCGGAACCCGCGCGGCGGGCACAGCCGACTGTGTCTTTTTCAGTATAAATGATTTATTACAATGATTAGCGGCACATAAACAATTTAAAATACAACGCTAATTAGTTTGGGGAAGAAAGGAGGGGAAAAGCCACCCTGCCTCTCTCCCCATTATGTTCTACTTCCCTAAGTGTGTACTTTTTAATTAAATCCAAATGTCACAATAAATTTAAAGTGTTTTATTACCATTCAGGCTAACTAAGGCAGTCATGCAAGCCCCTGTCTCAGGCATTATGGGCGAGGCTGGGGGTGAGGGCTGAGGGTGCAGCAGGGCCTATCTACAAGCTCTCCTGGAGACGGGAGGTTTTGGTGAGACCCCTGGAAACCCCTCCTGCTTTCTGGCAGCCCCAGGCTGGAGAACGCTGGCAGAGCGCACCTCCTCTCAGCTTCCTGGCCAGCCCAAGCGATGTCTCCTCCCCAACACCGGCTCTGAACAGCCCAGAATCCACCCATTTCTCCTCACAGGTCCCACAGCACTCCGCATCCTCCCCAAGCCCTGCTCAAGTGTTCTAGCACCTGCCTCACATCGTGCTTGGCATTTCCTATACATCTTACCACATTCTCCTTCTAGTGCTCTGAGTAGTAGTTACTGCTTCAGTTTGGTGGATGGGGAAATTGAGGCTCAGAGGGGTGGAGTAATTTATCCAAAGTCACACAGCTAAAAAGCAGACTCTTGACAAATCCTAGAGTAGCATTTTGCCTTAGAGCCCACGTCTTGCCACGTCTGGGGCCTGACTTCCCAGCACGCAGGATGGGGACGGGATCGTGATGGCTGCTCAGACAGGGATCTCCCTTGCATAACACCCTGGTGTGCCCAGAGACACAGGCGAGACGGGAGTTCAGGCCAGGGACCTGGACCCTGATGAGTCTGGGTTCAAGTTCAGGTTTTGCCATGAATCCACAATGTAAACTCAGTCAAGTCCTTCAGCCTCTCTGAGCTTCAGCATTCCCATCAGCAGAACTCGAGTAATAATACCCAAACTGCAGGGCCAAAGGAGCAAAGCAGCTAAAGTAAGAGGAGTGTTCTGCAATCCTGGACACGCTATGTAAGTAGTAATTACTAACAACAGCTCTTGAAGTGAGCAAAGAGCCATAAGAAATCCCACTTCACTGATCAGAAAACTGAAGCCAGCAGTTGAAAAGGACTGACCCAAGGTCCTGCTGAACCTTGGGTGCCCAGAGGACCAGGCTGCAGGCAACCTCCTTTCCAAAAACTCAGACAGCCAAGGATGGTTTATCTTCTCAACATTCTTGTACTGTTTATTTAAAGTCAAAAACAAATATCCCTAAACATAGAATTACCATATGACTCAGCAATTCTACTCCTAAATATATACCCAAGAAAAATGAAAACATATGTCCACACAGAAACTTGTATATGAATGTTCATGGTAGCATAATTCACAATAGCTAAAAAGTAAAAACAATTCCAATGCCCATCAACTGATGTATGGATAAATAAAATGTGATATACACAGATAATGGAATATTATTTGGCAATGAAAAGAAATGAAGTATTGAGACATGCTACAACATGATGAACCTTGGAAACACTATGATAGGAAAGAAGTCAGCCACAAAGACCACAACTTGTCTGATTCCATTTGTATGAAATATCCAGAATAGGCAAATCCATAGAGACAGAAAGTAAATCAGTGGTTGCCAGAGAGGAGGGGAATGGGGAGTGACTGCTAATGGATATGGAGCTTCTTTTTCGGGTGATGAAAATGTTCTTGAATTAGATAATGGTGATGGCTGCATCACTCTAAATACACTGAGATGCACATTTTTAAAAGGTTAATTTTGTGGCATTCAAATTATTCTCAGTAAAGCTGTTATAAAGGAAAGCAAAACAAACAACAAAACAAATATTCCTTTGAGAACAAGAGAAAACAGTTCATAAAAAGTAAATTCTGGAGTCAGGAGAGGGGTCCTGGGAGGTCTAACAGCCAGCCCTCAGCCGGGATCACCCTGTCTCATAACAGCTACTCCATAGGGAAGGGCTTCAGATCACCCTCCCCACCCCTACCGGCTCCCTCCTCAGTACTCCCATCCAGAAATCTGATTGTGCCCTCTCTTTCCAGCCCTGCTCCCTAGGCAGCATCACTCTCCTCTGACTCCCTGAGTGTGTCCACTCCTACACTTGCGTTTTGTCTCCCTAGAGCTCTCTGTTGAAATTTCTCCATCCTCTGAGGCTATCATCCCACCTACAAACAACATACTCATGGAGGGGGGTCCCTTTTCCAGACCCTGAGCTTGTCCTACATCAGGTATCACAAGTTACAGCACAGGCACTATGACTAGGATCGGAGTGAGGTCCTCCAGGTCCCCAGCCAAGGTTCAGTAAGGAGTGCTACCCTATCTCAGGGCCTGAGTCTCCCCTAGGCGGGGTGTACAAGCTCAGATCCAGGCCACAAAGGCCAGGAAGGAAGGCGACTAGGCTGCCTTGGGGTCAATGAAAACTGCTGGAGGGAGAGAGTACAGTGCCCAGGCCAGGGCAGCACCCTTTGTGGCTAATCTGAGAAGGTGACTCAAGAAGATGAAGCACGTGGTCAGCAGAGGGGGCCAGGCCCACTGTGGCAGGGTGCACCTAGCCGCCCCTGAATCTGGGGCCTGGACTGATGCTCTTGGGGTTTCTCTCTTCTTGGGGGAGGGAATCTGAAGCCTTTACCCTGGAAGGGAAGGCAGAGCATCTGGAAAGTGGGCCATAGGGAGAAGAGTGCAGCCAGGGTGGAATGGTCTGGGTGGCTAGGCCCTGGGCAGCCAGGCAGGAGCTGTGCTGCACAGAGGCCCTGAGGGACAGCTCACTGCAGAGCCAGGGCCTTACGCTGGGCTCACCATGGAAGTGCCCTCAGACACAGGTTCTGATCTTCTCAGGCCAGTCATACTCTCATATAATCAGGAGGTGGGCCGTATTAGACATGGATAAGGGTAGAGGGACTTGGTTGTTTCCCAGAATCAGGAGTTTTTTTAAATTTTATTTTATTTGGCTGCACTTCATTGCTGCACTTGGGTTTTCTCTAGTTGTGGCAAGTGAAGGGCTACGCTCTAGTTGTGATGCACAGGCTTCTCACTGCGGTGGCTTCTCTTGTGCAGAGCACGGGCTCTAGGGAGCCCAAGCTCAGTAGGTGTGGAGCACGGGCTTGGCTGCCCTACGGCATGTGGGATCTTCCTGAATCAGTGATTGAACCCGTGTCCCCTGCATTAGCAGGTGAATTCTTAAGCACTAGATCACCAGGGAAGTCCAGGAGCTTTCACGGAAGCTAGTCTGAGAGAGGAAACAGGCCCAGAGCTGTGAAGGCCATGAAACACTTTACAGACGGATCAAATGAGATTCTGGGAGCTGGGACGTGGGTAGCTGGTTTGGCTGGACTTGCTGCTCCCCTGCCCTGGTGTGCTCCCACCTGCCTCAGGCCAAGGGCTTCAGCTCACTCCTTTGAAGCCTGGAAAGCCAGAAGCTTGGTCCAATCATGGAGCAGCCACAGAAGAGAGCACAGAGAGCAGGGAGCCTCAGGCCAAGGCTGGGCAGGGTCAGCAGGAGCCTCCAGGACAAAAGTGGATAAGGACAGGCTTGCAGTTGAGGACTCTGTCTGCCTTCCCTGGGGCTCAACTCTGGAAACTCAAGCCTTGCTACTGGTAGTAGAAATGTTCTAGGCAAGATCTTGACCACCAGGAGACTACAGAGATTCCCTCACATTCCCAAGGCCACAGTTCTAGCCACTCCCTCCACCATTTCTTTCCAGGACTTCAACTGCCTCCAGTCTGACCATCTAGTCCCCGATCTCCACCCCACCCACCCACAGGCCCAGAATGACTCTTGGAAGGAAGGGAACTGCAGGAAGGAGCAGAGGGCTGTCTACGGCTGGAGGGGTTAGGGAGTGGTCATCCTATAAAATTCAAAACAAAGAACACTTCCCTCCTACGTCATGGCTGGTTTTTTTCTGCCCCTAGTTTTATCCCCTCCAAATATCCTCCAAATTGGGGAAGGAGTACGTCAAGGCCGTATATTGCCACCCTGTTTATTTAACTTATATACAGAGTATATCATGAGAAATGCCAGGCTGGATGAAGCACAAGCTGGAATCAAGATTGCTGGGAGAAATATCAATAACCTCGCATATGCAGATGACACCACCCTTATGGCAGAAAGTGAAGAGGAACTAAAGAGTCTCCTGATGAAAGTGAAAGAGAGTGAAAAAGCTGGCTTAAAACTCAACATTCAAAAAACTAAGATCATGGCATTCTGTCCCATCATTTCATGGCAAATAGATGGGGAAACAGTGGAAACAGTGACAGACTATTTTCTTGGGCTGAAAAATTACTGCAGATGGTCCTTGGAAGAAAAGCTATGACCAACCCAGACAGCACATTAAAAAGCAGAGACATCACTTTGCTGACAAAGGTCCATCTAGTCAAAGCTATGGTTTTTCTAGTAGTCATGTATGGATGTGAGAGTTGGAACATAAAAAAGGCTAAGTGCCAAAGAATTGATGCTTTTGAACTGTGGTGTTGGAGAACTCTTGAGAGTCCCTTGGACTGCAAGGAGATCAAACCAGTCAATCCTAAAGGAAATCAGTCCTGAATATTCATTGGAAGGACTGATGCTGAAGCTGAAGCTCCAATACTTTGGCCACCTGATGTGAAGAACAGACTTATTGGAAAAGATCCTGTTGCTGGGAAAGATTGAAGGAAGGAGAAGGGGAGAACAGAGGATGAAATGGTTGGATGGCATCACCAACTCAATGGACATGAGTTTGAGCAGGCTCTGGGAGTTGGTGATGGGCAGGGAAGCCTGATGTGCTGCAGTCCACAGAGTCTCAGGGTCTGACACGACTGAGTGAACTGAAAGAACTGAGTAGATATAACAGTAATATATCTTTGTCTTTGTCTCAGGTTCCTGGCACTGAACTCCTATAAACCTTGCAATTTCCTGAGTGATGGGAGTATCTTTTGTTATTCATAAGGAGTCCCTACTGAGTACCTTTGAGTTTATACTAATGAGGTGACTTAGGGTGGGGCCCCTAGATAGCCTCAGGCTGGGGATGGTCACCAGAAAGACCTTATGATTAGATGGTCAGAACTTTCTGCCTCACCCACTGACCTCCAGGAAAGGCTGGGAGGTGGCTAGTGATGAAGCTCTATATAGAGTCCTGAACAAGATTTGATGAGCTCTGGGTTGGTGAACATGTTCACATATTAGGAGGGTGATGCATGCCAATATTCAGGAAATCAGTCCTGAATATTCATTGGAAGGACTGATGCTGAAGCTGGATGAAAGCTGCTATGCTTGGGACCCTACAGACCTCACCCTATGTGCTTCTTCATCCACCTGCTCATCTGTATCCTTTATCATCTCCTTAGAGCAAACTGGTAAATGTAAGGAAATGCTTTCCTGAGCTTTGTGAGCCATTCTAGGAGATCATCTCACCTGAGGAGGGGTGTTGGAGAAGGAAATGGCAACCCACTCCAGTGTTCTTGCCTGGAGAATCCCAGGGACGGGGGAGCCTGGTGGGCTGCCATCTATGGGGTCGCACAGAGTTGGACACAACTGAAGTGACTTAGCAGCAGCAGAGGAGGAGTGTAGGGAACCCTGATTGTTAGCATGTTGGTCTGAAGTACAGGTGACACCTGGACTTGAGATTGGCTTCTGAAGTGAAGGCAGTCTTGTGGGAATGAGCCCTGGACCTGTGGGATCTGACGTCACCTCTGGGTAGGTAGATGTCAGAATTGAGTTAAATTTGTAGGACACCCAGTAGGTGACCACTGAGAAGTGGAGGATTGGTTGGTGGTTTTGGAAAACATTCCAGAGTAGCCTAAATGATCTTAATAAAATGAAAATCTGCCCTCTCTCTGGGATAAAGGAATTTTTCATTCTGTCTGCTCATCGCCTGCCTTCCTTTACCTGCTAACTCATTCATCCACAGGTCATGCAACAAATATTTACTAAGCATCTACTACTAGGGGCTAGCCCCTAACAGCTATATGTTAATAAGCATTATATTTTGATGATAGTTCATCAAGAAAGTAGTTCTTAATGAGCTTCATTAAGTCAGTTTGATTTGACTCAATCAAAATTGCCTTGATCAATTTTCTATTCATTAGTGTTAAACCATTTCTTTCTCCTCCATTTTATTATATTGGAATTATTCTCATTGGGATAAATTATTCTTAAATTCTTAAGTGACTATGTGGCTCATGATCAGTTTGGGGCTCACATCAAATCTTTCAAATTAGAACTTTCATCGTTGCCGGGGATTTTTTTTTTTTTGTAGTAATTACTTATACCAGAAAATATTTCCTGAGCCAACTTTGGCAGGTCTAAATTCTATCAGGAAGATTTGGTTCTTCTGTCAATTTTTAGTCAATAACATATTTTGCCAGGTGCAGTCTTAACTGTTGCCAGTTTTGCTTTGTGTTAATTATTTCAACCAATTTAGGCTTTTTCCTGGATTATTTTTTTCTTTACATTTTCAATAATACTAATGAGATGTTATTCTTGTGTAAAATGCATATTTTAGCACTGATCTGATAAAGCATTCTGAGGATCAAAGAGTAGTGTGAAAACATCCTAAGGGGAAAAAAGGCAGGTCAAAACATCATACTCTGTACTTGGGCTGAGTACTAAGCGGGACCTGTGCCCAAGTTAGCCCTGCCTACTGTCCTCTGCTCCTTGGGAGCCCTAAGCCCTGCCGGGATGCCTGGAAACTGGGGAGCAGCTTCTGGCTGGCATGAGAATGTCCACCTGCAAGAGATTGCCTCTGGTCAACAGGCAAAGAGATGAGGTTCAGCCCTGATGTCCCATCCCAGGGTGCAGGCAGCCTCTGCTGGGCCCCAGACTTTTCTACTCAGAAAGTATCAGCTGAATATCTCAGTGTCAGCAAAGAATTATTAATGGATGCTTCTTGGTGCATTCATACCCCCACCCCCCAACCACTGATAAAAGGACATAATTGACCAGGGTCCTCTCAGGTCTGAAGCTGGGACAGGCTCACTGGCCTCCAGGCTTTAGGCCTATTTCAAAAGTCCCCTCTGTCTCCTAGTTGAGCTCTGCCTGGGAAGAGCCAGGGATGGGATCGTCCACCTGACCAAGTGTGGAGGGTTGGAGGCCACAAATGCTTTCACCTGGGATCTCTACTTCTCCTGACCCCGGGAGACGAAAGAAGGACACAGCAACATCAATGGGGTGGTGTCTCTCTCCTGGTCTTGGCCTCACCCCAACTGCTTTCCACCAGGAGTCTCGTCTCCATGCATGGTATAGCTTGGGCATCAAGCAGCCAGCAACCCTGGAAAATGGCAAAACCCCAGAGAGGGGAAGAGGCCTGCCCAGGGACATACTGTGAGTTGGTGGCAGAGCCAGGTGGAGGAGGCATAAATTTTGGTCTCCATCCTGTGCCCCAGCCCACAGGAGAGTCTCCTTCAGCCCTGTTCACAGGTGAGAAACTGCTGAGGTGGCCTCTGCCCAGGCCACCTCAAAGACACCAGCTCCACCTGGCCTGAGCAGAGCGGGCAAGGGGCTAAGGCCCTCAGTCCCACTGCTGTGGGGAGGCTGCCACAGGAAGGAATGACCCTTGTCTCCTCCGAGAGAAGAGAGGCCCTGGAGTAACAGACAAGTGCTTTGCAAGCCTGCCCTCTCTGGGCATAACCCTCTCCTCTGCAAAATGGGACTAATGCTGAGTTCCAGCCTCCTGGAGGTGCTGTGAAGATGAAATGAAAGGTGCTGGGACATCTGTGTCCTTCCCTGGTGTGAGGTGATGCAGGGAACAGAGGTGCTGGGCCTCCTGGGGATAGAGGTGAGTCACGGTCTCTGGGGGCAGCTAAGCTGTTGGACACCTGGGGCCTGAAATGCTATTCCGGAGGCTGACAACTCACAAGCAGTAGGAAGCTTCTTAAGATTGTCCCAGCGATCCTCTGGCTTCCAAGGTAACTCAGTGGGTAAAGAATCCACCTGCCTGCCAGGGCAGAAGTCTCAGGAGATGCAGGTTCAATTCTGGGTTGGGAAGATCCCCTGGAGGAGAGCATGGCAACCCACTCCAGTATTTTTGACTGGAGGATCCCACAGACAGAGGAGCTTGGTGGGCTGCAGTCCCTGGGGTCACAAAGCGCTGAACAGACTGAAGCAACTGAGCACACAGGCGTGCAATGATCCTCTGCACCCTGTGTAGCCCCACCCCCCACCCACTTCCTTGAGTATGAGCTGGACCTAGAGACTTGCTCCCAAGGAAGAAAATACAGCAAAAGTGATGGAATGTCACATCTGTGATTAGATGTGTCACATTTTATAAAAGACTGTGACTTCCTGCTTGCTAGCAGACATTCTCCCTTGGTGGCTTCAAGGAAGCAAGCTGCTCTAGTGGAGAAAGCCATGAGGCATAGAACTGAAGGCAGGCTTTGGCCATCCTTCAGTGGAGAATGGAGGCCCTCAGTCCAGCAGCCCACAAGGAATTGAATCCCACCAACAACCACATGCAGAGAAGGCAATGGCACCCCACTTCAGTACTCTTGCCTGGAAAATCCCATGGGCAGAGGAGCCTGGTAGGCTGCAGTCCATGGGGTCATTAAGAGTCGGACACGACTGAGCAACTTCACTTTCACTTTTCACTTTCATGCATTGGAGAAGGAAATGGCAACCCACTCCAGTGTTCTTGCCTGGAGAATCCCAGGGACGGGGTCGCACAGAGTCGGACACAACTGAAGCGACTTAGCAGCAGCAGCAGCAGCAGCAGCAACAACCACGAGTGAACTTGAAAGCTCATTCCCCTGGATGAATCTTCAGATGAGACCACAGTCCCAGCCAGTGCCTTGATTATTATGACAGACCCTGAGCAGAAGACCCAGCTAAGTACCTGGACTCCTGACCTACAGACACTGTGAGATTAAAAAGTGGGTGCTTTTTTAAGCTGCTAAATCGTGAAATAATTTGTTACACAGCAAGAGATAACTAACACACCACCACACTGGTGGATACACGCAGGACAGGAAGGACCTTTCCTCAGGCCAGAGAGAGGGGGCCTGTGTACAGATCTCTGCCCTACAACCTTTGTTGTTGTGAGCTTCCTGGAGCCCCATTCTTGCTGTGTAGTATGGAGAGTTCGGAGGACAGAGAACACCCTCTAGGTTGCTGCAGCAGATTCCCTGTTCTCCGCTGGGCAGACCAGGAAAGTGGGTGGGGCTGACCCACTTCCTTGTGGAGTCATTGCCCCGGGTCCTCTCCAAAGAACACTCCTGCCAGAGTTCTGAACCCAGGCACATCTGGAACGGAGTAAACTTTCCAAAGCACACCCATTTCCACTTTCTCCCCTGCTCCTCCCAAAACCCTAGGAATGTGAGGGAAACCACATCAATCACCTTTAAGACCATCAAGAGCTGTGTGAAGATGGTCATGATCATACCCGTTTCACCAGTTAGAATTACTTTTCAGTTTACTATCTAGGATTACCTAGTGACCAAAGTGGGATTTGAACTCAGTCTGTCTGACTAAGCCCAAGCTAGTTTCACTTGGGAAACTAAGAAACGGAGAGTTCAATCCATAGGCAGCCCCCATAGGCAGCCACCCACAATCCATAGGCAGCCCCCATAGGCAGCCCTCATAGTCAGCCCCCCACAATCCAGGCTGGACAGTCTATCACCAAGGGATCAGGAATTGGAGTTTTTAAAGATTCAGGGGACAGGAAAGTCTGGATGGAGTGGGTGCCCGTGGGGGCCATCAGAGCCCAGACCAGGGCTGCTCCCACTTATCCAAGAAGAACCAGCCTCCCTCCCCCGCTCTATCAAGTCATTGTGCCAAGCAGCAAAGGTGAATTATTAAAACTCCCTTCTGGGGTACCACATGGATTTTTCTCCACTGAGATTCCAAGCAGAGGGGCGGCCGCTCCCGCCACACAATATTAAAATGTCAGGAGTTTAAGGTCTGCGTTGGTTGAGTCATAAGTTATCAGCACCCAGTGAGGGCCGACAGAATGCCTCCCTTAAATTATTAAGCAGAAAGCGTCAGACTGTAATATTTTGCTAAACCAAAGTACAGACACAGACAAAGATGTCATTTCAATATTTGAAACCAGCAAGTTTAATTTAAAATAAGAGCAAACCAATAAGCTCAGAACATAGCGGCGTATGAGAGGAAAATTATACTGTGAGAGGAAAAAAGTGGAAGGACTTAAGAAATTTATAAAAGTAATCTCCAAGTGGAAATTAGAAATCAAGGCCTAGAAACAGAATAACACAAAAGAAATATTACTGTCCACTTTCTAAATCAATATAACACTGCTCCACGCTGGAATTACCATGGTAACTCAAGTAAAAAGAATCAAGCAATTCTTATTATTTCAAAATAAAATCACAGCCTGAAGCCTGGGTTTTATTACAACCACTGATAGATCGCTGGCTTGTATTTATCTGAAATATTGCTTTTCAATCAGCTGGTTTATGAATGTACACGGGCCTCTCACCAGCCCACTTACTGCCCTGTTTTGAGGCGAGGGGCTAACCAATGAATTGATTCCCGCCTGGCTGCATCTGCATGGATGTCCAGGTTTCATTCCGTTCTGGGAACCATAGAACTTCACACCCCTTCTAACTGATGGGTGGCTTTGCAGGACAGATGAAAAGCCAGAGAAGGCAGTAGGGCCTGACCTCACTGTGGTCCCCCTCCAGGCTTCCCCATGGAGGAACTGGCCAGGCTCTGATGTCGGCCCCCAACAATGGCCCCCACAGGAAGCCTCCCACACCCCCAACCCCAAGTCATCCTCTTGCTGGCTCCATCCCTCTCCCAGGAGCTCCCCCTGCAGCCCCATTACAGACCATTCCTGATTCTACTCAGGGTCACAAGTGTCCTTCTCTCCTATCCTCAAGTCTGCCAGCTGCAATGGGGAGCTGGGAGCCAGCAGAGCACAGAGAAGGAGTGCAGATGGCCTGGGCTCAGAGCCCAGCTCTGGTCTTGTGAGTTGTGCAACCTGTACGTGGCTCTAAGTCTCTGCCCCTCCCCATATTCACACTCTTTGGAATGTGACTTTTCACCTCCTTCCTTCAAGGGTAGAACTGTTTCCCCATCTTTTGAACTGGGGCTGGCCTTGTGATTTATTTTAGCCAACAGAATACAAAGTGACAATATCCCAGAGCCAAGCCTAGGCCTCAAGAAGCCTTGTGCACATTCATTCTGGACCTGCCTCCAGCCTGGGAACAATCCAGAAAAGTCTGCTGGATGATGAGGGACATAGTCTTATTATCCCCAGCATCCAGCTGATCAGCCATCCCCTAGGCATGAGTGAGTCTAGCCAAGGCCCAGAAAACCCCTTAGCCAAGCCCAACCTTCATTACTGACCCACAGATTCAAAAGCTAAATAGATGTTTGTTGTTTTGAGCCTCTGAGTTTTGGGGTGATTGGTTATGCAGCAGTAACTAACTGATATGCAGGCACAGTACAATGCTTGCTTTTAATTAAGGGTTCAGTGAAACAAGAGCTGCTGTGTAAAGACCAAGAGGCCAAAGCCAAAGAGATCATCCTGCATCTGTGTAGAGAGCACTCTCACTTCACATGGACACGAGGCTTCCAGGATTATCAAGTGTGTACATGAACATTAGGTGCCAATTAAGTGTTGCCCCCACTGTAGACATGTGAAAACCGAGGCCCAGGAAGTTGTCTGAAGTCACACAGCAGTCAGCCGAGTCTCCTGACTCATGCTAGCAGGTTGCACCTGAAGCAGTAGGCCACTCAAGAAAGCCCACTTAGGAAGGGGTAGGAGGTGGAGTTGGGGATCCAGTCTGACCCGGGAGGCCTGCACTCTGAGGCATCTGTCCCTGCACCTGGGCCAGCCCCCCTCCCCCCACCCCCCACTCTGTTATGTCAGCCACAGTAGGCTCCTGCCTTAGCCAGAACACAAAATAAACATCCTCCAACCAATGAGAGATGAGCTTGTAGCTAGTTGGGTGGATGTGACTCTGAACAGGACCTGGAATGGTCTGTAAGAAGCCTAGGCTGCCTGTAGGCTCCCTCAAGGCCAACCAAAGGGTAGTGAGGATGCACCAGGCAACGGGGACAGCATGAGCAAGGGTACAGAGGGAGATGCCAGGTCGGCATGGGGGATAAAACCAGAGTGGACATATCAGTCCTGCCCAGCCTAGTGTGGCAGCAGGTATCTGGTAGAATGTCAGGGTGGCAAAGGCTGGGTCCTCTGGTACCAAAAGAAAGGTGGTAGATGGGTTGGGAGAATGGTGGTGAAAGAATTAGGTCCAGAGTCCCAGATGAATGCAATCCGGTGGTGTGCTGATAAATATCTCACAACTGATTCTCCAGGGAAAAAAAAACCTTGATTTCCAGTGTTTGCCAATTTCTGTGGTGTTAATATTTCCACTATGGCTTGTAACAAGTTACCAATGTGATGTCCCTGAACCCAGAGCTGGGAAGGGATGTGCAAAATCAGCTTTTGCAAGTCAGCACAAGGTGACTCCACTGGTGTAGCCCTATCTAGAGTACAGACCTACCAGGAAAACTCAGGCCAGCAGCACCACGAAAAGTTCAGCCGAGGCTGGGAGGGTGGCCTGTGTGCCTCGGTGTCCTTCAGCTCCAGGCAGGGCAGGCAGGCAGCATGGGCTACAGGCCACATGTACTTCTGGGGCTTCTCTAGCCCGTGAAGGCCCAGGTCAGGTTAGCGCCCATCAGCACCGACCAGGAGGACCTTCCTACATCTGAGAACACATGCCCTGCCTGTCAGTGAGGCCATGAGTAGGATGCCCAGACACATGGTCTTGGTTAAGCTCATATTCCTCCTTATCAGAGATTTCTACCATCCAGCCTTGTCACACTTTGGGTACAGGCACAGGCATGGAAGCCAAGATGGAACACAGAAAGATGCTAAAGCTCTGGGCTCTAACTCCCTATGTAATTCTGGGCAACGTTGAGTTTCAACTCTGCCACTATAAATGGAAGGGCTTACAAAGAGTGATTCTGGAGGCTTCTTCCCATGGTGCTCCCTGTCTGTAAGGACCTGAACAGTGGTGAGTAGTGAGTTCGCCTTGCCTCCTGGACAGTGGTGAGGGATGGCCATGATGGGTAAACTAGAGAAAAGGGAGGATGAGGGCCCAGCACCAGGCAACAAACAAAGCACTGATCTGGGCACAGGACTATTTCGGATCAGCCTGTGGTTTTGCAGATAGCACTGTTACTTCACAATGCATGAAGCTTCCTGGTTTATAATGTGTGTACATGGACATTATCTGAGCTAATCCTGAAAACAATCCTGCCAGTTAGATGTTCTTGTTCTCACCGTAGAGATGAGAAGGTATAGAGGCAAAACCACCTCAACGCTGGGTTGGCACAGAACACAGAACTACAGTGGACATATCGGACCTACGTAGCTCAGCACAATAGTAGATGTGGCAGCAAGTCCCATAGTACCTGCCACACTGGGGTATCAGATCCTTTTTTCTACCTTCATCCCTAGCTTCTTCCAAACTTCATAATATACCTGATCAGGGGTTCCTGGGAGGTCGTCTGGCCCCTGGAACTGGACCTGAACAACAGTTTTGGCCTCCTGGCTACATGGGGACAGCTGTGCCCTTTGTGGGATGTAGCTCTGGAGGGGGTCCACATTGGCTAAGGACCCCAAGCTGGCTTGGGTCACTTTCATCAGCCAACCAGCTCTGTCTTCTGTTCAGAGAAGGCCCAGCCAAGACCACTCTTCAGCTTCAGCAGCCTTGCTTGTGCCAGCAGTCCAGCTGTGCTGAGGCTAAACCTCACGTCTCTTCCGATCATAGAGGGTCGGCCGCCAGTGCTCGCTGGCAATCATCCATCTGTTCCAAAGGGGAGAGACCAAAATAGACCTCCTCTTGGTCCTACTCTCAGATGGGGCTTTTTGAGCGGTTCCTTAAATGGAAGCAGGTGGGGCAGCCACCCCATCTGACTCTGGGACTTGGAGCTGGGTGGGAAATCAATTCTCAGGAGGGATGAGAAGCAGGCCCCAGCTCTAGGAAAATGCACATTTCCATGTGCTAAAAGCATCGTTGTGGGACATGCAAGAGCGAGAGAGGCAGTTCCTACGGCCACAGAGGCCAAGTGAGTGGCCAGGCCAGGGCCAAGCCCCGGCACGCAAAGGGTGAAGCTTTTAGGCGAGCAGCGGCCAGTGATCTCAGCTTTCCCCAGTCCTAATGCTCCTGAAAGGCTCTCTCCCACTCCCTGTAATTGGGCATCAGTAGTTAATGCAGTATTGACTGCATTACACGCTCCCGTGCCTCCCTCGCTAATGCCAATTGCATCACCTTGTACAGTCACCGGCTTGCTTAGCCAATAGCCGTTAAAAGCAATCCAAATCATGAATCATATGGGAAACTTTTAGCAAGACACTGCCATCCAAGGAGACAATTTACAGTTGAGTTAATCTGGGTACATTAGCGAGACATGGATTCCGGACGACAGACCAATTTATGTTGTTTCCCTGTCCCTCCACCCCGCCCCCTCATCCCAAGTTCTCCGCATGGGCAGATGAATGGAAGAGCAGGGAACAGACAGAAGCACCTGCTTCTTACCCTGGGCTCTGGGAGGGGGTTGGGGAAAGCCATCCTTATAGGCTCCCTGCCTCGCTGTGTTTGGGCAGGAAGGGGACATAGCTGTACATGCTCAGATTTTGTGATGCTTCATTCCCCTGCATGAGGAAATGGCTGCAGCCCAGGCCAGACTGGTGGGTGCAGATGGAGACCCTTCTCTTCCAGGCACACTGCAGGTGCCAGGCCTGGTCCCCACCGTGCCAGCCTCACAAGGCCTTTACCAGCCCTCAACAGAGAGCAGTGTCCAGTGGGCTCCACCCTCCTGCGGATGGGTTGGGGTCTGCACTACGGAACAGCATCAGGGCCCACTCCCTCCTGCCTTTCCTCCAGGACCAGGGAGGTCCTGGCCACACTCTGCTGGGAGAGGCCCCTAGGACCCTCTGTGGTCCAGAGCATGACGGGATATTCTAGGAGGTCCTGCCAGTCAGTAGCCAAGTGTAGCTGAGAGCTTGCCCCCATGGATCAACCAAGTCTGCTGTGGAAGCTGTGCTCATAGTGGTCATTAACAATTGAAGATGCACTGTCTGGTCCTCCTCAGCCCAGCTCCAATCTCCTTAGGTCTTTTTAACTTATTAAAAATGCCCTAGGAATTAAGTCAGTTCCACTGCCTGCCTGTGTTTCCTGCAGTCGCCCCGGCCCTCCTGCTGGGCCTATGCAGAGGCAGCTTACACCCAGACCTGCCCTTCTGCAGCACACACATGGGGCCACCCTTCGGGGGTGACTTCAGCATGCTCTCCTTCCCATTCCTTCACAACCTGAGGCTCTCCCTGTTTTGGGGGCTGCCTGGACCCTCTGCTGCCTGCTCGTGCTCTAGGGCCATTTCTCCAACAGGCTGAGAGCTAATCTGACTCTTCAGGGTTCAGGGCTATAGCTCCCCTTGGACCACAAACCTCCCCGGAAAGCCCACTGCCTGTGCCAGTCCAAGCACAGGTGCCAGGGGGAGAAGGGTGGTTTCTCCAGGAAAGTTGGAGCTGGGCTCCCTTTGCTGACAGGCAGGCCCCACGGCACGTAGAAAGGCAGGACCCTGAGTTCCAGTAAAGTGGAGCTGGCTAGGCCAAGAGCAAGCATCCAAATGAAAGCAATTAATCTTGAAACCCGAAGTTTAACCGTTTGCAAAACAGATCTTTCCTCTCTGTGGTGGCCCTTCACTGCTCGACCTAATGGATTACTTTATTAATAATGCACTGTGCTTAAAAGCAAAAAAAAAAAAAAATTTTTTTTTCTGACGATTCAATACTTCAGAAAGTCTCTTAAACCCGTTGCTACGGCAAAGCGATTGATATTTTATTATCTTTCAGAAGTGCAACATGAAAGCCCTGCAGCCCAGCAGAGCAAGAGCTTTGGTCCTCGGCAGCTGGCGGACCTGACTTCAACCAGAGGAGCCTGGGCCTCTTCCCACAAGATGCTGTCAGGTGGAGAAAAGGCGTTGGGGGTGGTTAATAGGAGCCCGAGTTCCCCGCTGCAGCCAGACAAAGGGTGCAGTCCACAGCCGGGAGGAACATACTCCTTGGGGGCCCTGGGGAGCAGTACTGCCACCCAGCCCAGATGGCCACCTGCTGGGAGAGCATTAAGTGTAAGGAAGGAATTAGGCAGCAGGTTTGGGGGTGGGGGTGAGGATGTGAATGGGTCTAGAGCCTTTCTCCCTCCACCTAGCTGAAGGTACCACCTTCAGGGTTTCCTGGAACCAGGAGATGCTAGACTCCAACAGGGAATGGAGGGTGGATTTATGAGCAAAAAGGCTGCTTTTGAAAGACAGATCTAGGCTGAGCAGGACATGAATCAAATGACTCCTCAGGACTTGAGCCAGTCTTCTTCCTTGTGCTGTGAGGGGTCCCAGAGCTCAGTGATCTCAGCACTACTGGGCACCACATCGTTAAGACTGGACAGGCTGGGGGACCTTAGGGCAGAGTCAGCTCTTCTTTACAGGTCTGGGGAACACTAAGGGAAACACATATACCAGGGGGGTAGGCAGGAGACTGGCTGAAATGACCTCCAGAGAACCATTTCCATTTAGGGCTCATCTAGAAACCTTTAGTACACAGAGCCAAGGCATTCTGGGGTGCCTGCAGAGTACAAGACCCGAGGTGCTGGTGGCGGTGTTATCTTGTCAGCTGGAGGCCCGTCTTCCTGCCTGAGGCCACCTGTGTACAGGGCCTGGGTCTTCTGGATTTCTGGCTTGGGCCTAGGGAGTCAATACCAAACAATCTGGGTTGAAGACATACCCCAATTTCCACATGCTCCCCATGGTGGGAGCACCTCCAAACACCAAGGAAGGACCTGCCTGCACTGGCTCCTCACTTTACCAAGAGGAAAAGTGAGGTCTCAAGATGGGCATGACTGGTCCAAGATAACACGGGGAGTTGATGAGAAAGGAGCTAAAGCGAGGACTCCTTCCTCCTTGTCTGGCCTCACCCCAGACTTCTTCTCCTTTCCAATCAGTACACGCCTGCACCAGCCCAGCCCTCTACTGGCCCACCTGGGGCTCCAGGGGAGGGCCCATAAAAAAGAAACAGCACACAGGAAGTGGGTGTCTCACCCTAGCCAAACCCTGGCAAACGGATTCTTTTGGCCAGAGCATTTAGTCCTCCTCCCTCTCTTTCTACCCACATGCCCAGAAATGGGCTGACCGGCCACAGAGCTCCCCGACATGCCACCCCCGGGCCAGATATTTTAAATGGCCCTTCCTGCCTGAGGTCTCAGTGGGTGGAAGGGAGGCTAGGGGCATCGGCACACAGTGGCAGCAAAGGGAACATCCTGTGTGACCTTGTCACTTAACTTCAGATTTCCACCAAGTGACCATGTCAGGAACACCACCGACCTGGAGGGCAGAGGGCACAGACCTTCATACTCACTGGGAGAGGTCAGCTGATGTCACTCTAAGAGGATTCCCGACTGACTCACAGAAAACCCCTCTTCTCAGGTCCTCACCAGCAGTACAATGCAGGTGGGGCTTGGGTGCTAACAATTAGATTCATGTCTCCCGACAACACTAACCCACCAGGTAACCCTCACCTCCAGAGGAGAAGGGCATGGGCCGGGGCCAGGGAAGGGCCACTCTCCCGACCCCGAGGGCTGCCCCTGGGTCACAAGACACCCACTGGTTTTACCCTTAAGAGGGCTGGGTTCTCCGACCTCTCCTGCACATACCAGGACAATTACTGCGGGACAGTGGCAGTCAGGAAGGCTTTGGGTGTGTGAGACCCCCTACTAGTGGCTTCTAGCCACCGCGGGGCCCCGCTCTTCTGACCTCTCAGGCGCAGTGAAGCTCTTGATCAAGGTAGGTCCTGGCGCCTCCGGCACGCGTGCTACTGGCCGGGAGCGGGACACTTTCTTCCTCTGGGCCAAACTCCTGCCTCCGAGCTCAAGCGCCCTCAGGGAGACAGTGGGCAGCACAGGAGGCGTCCCTTTATCTCACCGAGCTTTCGGGCAGCCGTGTCCCTGAGGGTCCGGCCGGCTTTCCCACTGGCCTGCCGGGCACCCCGGTGGCCACCTTCTTTCTGCGCGCCAGCGGGCCGCAAGCTCTGGAGTCCGATTTCCCGAAGCCACTGATTTGCTCGGCGCTCTGCGACTCTCGGGTTACGCGTGCGGCGCGAGGGTGATGGCTGCGGTGAGAGGAGCAGCCGCAAAGACGAAACGTTCTACGCGAACTGCCGCTGCGCCGAGATCCGAGGGCAGCCGGAGCCTCCACGCGGCCCCGCAGAGCATCACACGGCCGGAGCACAGCTCGCCCGCCCGCGGTCCGGTTCGGCCTGGCCCGGCCCCGGGGGCGCGCAGCCCAGAGGTCCCTTGCCTCGCCACCCTAGTCCCAAGCCCCCTGGGGACCGCCAGCCCAGCACAGCCCGGCGTGTGCGCGCCCGTGTCCCGGCGTGTGTGTTCCCGCGCGCCACGGCGGGGGCGCAGGGGCGCGGGGCGTTGGGACCCCCGCCCGCCACCTACCGTCCTCCTTGTCCAGCACCATCATCTCGGGCGCTCCGTGTCCAGCCGCAGCTCGACTCGGCCGGGAGAAGGGCGCCGATTCCGGGCGCGCTTCGGCGGGGCGGCCGGTCCTCCGGCAGCGAGCGGACTCTAATTACCCGCTTGTCCGGCTCTTAACCTAGATTGCACTCAGCTAGAATTACATTCAGGAGTGAAGCACTTCGCAGATACAAAAGCAGTCTCACCTACTTTTGTGCCTCAGAATTGCAAGGAACTACGAACTGCAATTTGGAGAGGGAGAGAGAAGGGGGAAGAGAGGATCAGAGCCGTTTCTTTGATTCTCACCTTCTAAATGGCTCAATTTGCCCAGTATAATCTGTCTTAATGTAATTGCATTTGATAGCTCATAACCCTGGCTCTGGCAACGACACAGCTTTCAGCCTCATAAAGTGTTTTCCCCTCGGATTTAATCTGAATCTCAATCTAAAATTATATTCAAAGAGATGGGGGAATCTCGGCGGCCGTCTCCCGCTGCCTTTCTCCCTCAATGTATGAGGTTTGCACTCCTGCTACTGAATAAATGCACACATTTCCCGAGGCCCCCTCCCTCCCGAGTTAATGGGGAGTGGAGACGCGCGGCTGCCCGGCTCCGCAGCGCCACCTGGAGGCCTCTAGGCCTCAACTCGGCGCGTGGCTCTGCTCAGGACCCAGGGTCCTTATTCCCAAACACTGTCTGGTAGGCCACTCCTGTCTGTCAGTCCCCTCAGCCTTGATTTTGGCCCCCTCCCACGGGGGCACTCTTTCTCTGACCACGTACCCTCCCTTGCTACCTCCTCTCTCCGGGGTTCCTGGTTGCTTCCTGGATTGTTTGGCAAAGTTAACCCTCTGCAGGGCACAGATTTTCCCACTGTTGAGTCTTCCATCACCACCCTTACCCCAGCAGCCCCTCAGAAAAGCATCTTGATTTCACAGAGAATGAGATCCTGTCTCAGCTTCTATCTGAGCAAGCACAGCATGGCCTTGAAGGTTATTATTTTCATCCCACAACTATTTATTGAGCACATATTATGCACCAAGCTCTATTCTAAGGCACTGGGGATACAGCAGTGAAAACAGATTCCTACTATTACAGAGGTGCTGATTTTTGCTTAGTAACGCAGGAGGCAGGAAGGGATACAGTGTTCATCTCCTCTCCCTCTGAACCCTGCTTCTCTCTGAGCACCTTGGGGCTGGTGCCCAGGCTGCCTTCTCCAGGAAGGCCACTCTTCAATATCAAGGGCTTTTTTTTTTTCTCTTGACAGTACAGAGTTCCAGGATGGGATGGAAATCTTAACATGTGCCAGAGGCTCATCCCCCACAGTCACTTCCAAGGATTAGATCCAGGCAAGGAGAAGGAAACTGTAGTCCTTGGAGGGGCAAAGGGCCATCACGACTTCATCTCGTCTCTGCCTATTACCAGTAGGGGACTTTTGCAAGTCATTTTCTCTCCCTAGGGCCTCAGTTTCCCTGTCTGTGAAGCAGAAGACAGCTCTGCTATCTCCAAATTTGCTCTGGGGATCAGATGAGACATTGCATATGAATGTGCTTTGTAAACTGTAGCACCCCAGACAATGGCGGAGGTGGGAGACAGTGGGTACAAAGGAGATTTGAAGGCCAGGTCATGCCCCTTAAGCCCTAGGGGGCCCCAATGTGGGGTGCTTGATGGGAGGGGGAAGGGGAGAAGGGATGGTGCTGCAGCCCATCCTCCTCTACCCTAGGCAGGAAAGTCAAGCTTTGAGAAAACAGAAGAGAGGCTGCTTCTAATGAGATGCTTCATCCGCAGCTCAGAGGGTTTCGCTTTCCCCTTCATCTTGAATACTTAATCCTAATAGTCCTTGAGTATATTTGATGTTAAATATATCATTTTGCTCAGACTCACCATCCCTCAGGACTGCGAGCTTGATCTCTCCCCTGCCACTGCAGCTCAGCTGTACCCTGAGGGTCTGAGGGAGGCTTTGGCACTGCCGCCGCCGGCACATTTAGTGCCAGCCCCTCACCCCAGCCTGAGTTGGGGGCCTGACAGCACAGCAAGCACTGGACCCGGCAGGCTGGCAAGGGGGAGCTTCTTTCTGTAGACAGCTCTTTGCTACCTGGAGGTGTTCACTCTACAAGGGCTGTGGCCTTACTCCTGGCCTCTGGGACTGCCTCTCCTCACTCTCAGGGTCTGCCCCTGACCCACAAACCTGAACTTGATTAGCTGGGGCCACTTTCTCACTCTCAGGTGTGTGCTTGGGACTCTGTCCCAACATCAGCTCTCCCCAGCTCCCAAGGTGCCCAATTAGCAGCCACACAGTTAGCAGCATCTCTTTCGGGAGTCAGGGGCCTTGCAGCCCAACCCAGGGACTGGGGCAGGCCTGGGTTACAGAACAATGGACTGTAGAAGAGGCTGGGGTGTGAGCAGGGAGTTGGTGCTGTGTGTGAAGGGCTAGCTGCCTTTGCCCACAGGCAGCTCCCTCTGCAGCCCCAGTGATGAGCACTGAGCTGCCACACTCATCTGGAGAAGGGCCTCCACAGAGGCCTTCTGGTGGACAGAGCTACCCAGCAACCTTTGGACGCTTTGGGTGACTTGAGGTCCCACCCAGGAAGGGGCCTGCTGGGCTGACAAACCCAGGCAGGAGCCTGGCTCCTCCAGCAGCCTGCCTCTCAGCTTATGGGTAATTGTTGGGCAGGGAGGTAACTCCTGTGCCCATGCTCACTCCCACCCAAGCTGCCTTCAGGTCCAGGGGCACGCCCACAACACGGGGGTGGAATTCTCGTATCCCCTGGGGCTGGGGGCGGGGGTTTGCACCTGACACATTCCACAGGTGATGAGCGTGTACTCTCACTGTGAGACTGCCAAGAGTGCTCCAAAATGCCCTTGAAATGCCTCTGGGGACAGCAGAGGGAGGCCAGTTGCTCAGCACCCTAGGTTACGGTGAGCAGAAAGGGGGTGAGCCTGGCTGCTTTACAAAGTTTTGGGCAGGTCCTAGCAGTTTGTCATTGCATCTGGCAGTAAAGTCCCGATGAAGGATTCCTGCACTGGGGTTGTGGGGGAGGGGGCTGAAGACTTGATGCCCGGGGGGCCCAGCAGACCAGATATTCCAGAACTCCTCAGTGGGGCTTGTCACATGTGCCTTGGCCTGAGGGCCTGCCTCCAGCTCCAAGATGGAGTTACAAGCCGGCCTCACAGGTGACACTCAAAAGGGGTATTTGGAGTGACAAAGGCCCGTTCCCAGTGGCCGCCACAGTTGAGGGGACAGAGTGACTCTACAGACTTTGCGTACCATCAGGATGGCTGCTGGCCAAGTTCAGGTGCCCTGCCCTGCCCAGCCCCCGACTCCCACAAAGCAGCCCATGCATAGGGATTTGCAGCCAACTAGAGTGGCAAAGTACACAGTTGGCAAACTTTTCCTCTTTCGGTTTCTGGAAGCCTAGGACAGGCCTTCCAGGAAGCTGCCGTTATAACTTGTTGGGTTTTGTGAGGGCCTATGCAGAATCTACACTCCAGAAAACAAGTCTCCCCGCCCCTTCAATGAAGGCCAACCCACCCCTGCACAACAGCCCAGAGAAGGTTGTGGATATAGGCTGTCGACCAGATGTCCTAGTTTGCCCCAGTTCTCTGGACTGAGGGGCTTCCAGATCCTGGGACTGTCAGTGATAAAACAGGGATGGTCCTGGGCAAACCAGGATAGTTAATCACCCTACTGGGAGGTGGCATGGTGGGAAAAGGGACTAGCGGGGCCAGAGAGAAAGGCCAGGCACCCAGACCCCTCCCTGCAGACCAGCAGCTGCCTCCCAACCCCCAATTTCCCAGCCTCCTGCCTCAGGGCTTCATCTCCCGGGCACCAGAGAACTGCCCTAGCAACCGGGGATGCTCCATGGACCAGCAGAGCTGTGAGTTCTCCTAAGAGACTGGCATTTACAATGGGAAGGGTGTGAGCTGGACCCAGGGGTGGTTAGATTTTCTGAGAGTCAAGCTTCCTTATGCAACTAGGGTTGGGGTGGGTAAGTAAAGGGTCTTTAAGAAAAAGAATAGGAGATTTACTAAACAAAATTACAATGGAAGGGCTCTGAAGCTTAAAAACTCATTCCATCAATGTGAATCCGCCTCTGCTATCTTGGATATACAGCCCGTCCACATGCCCTAACCGGCAGTGCACCTCCCAGCACTCTGGGCTGGGGGAACTGATCGGCCAGAGTCCTCCCCAACCCGGCCAGGTGTGAAGCCATGTCACCCATCCCGCAGCTATGACGTTCCAGACCTGAGGGACCCCAGGGCGGTGCTGGTTGGACGGCACCCTCACCCCGGGGTTCTCTGGGCATCCTCCTGGGGGAGCCTTTCCGCAGCGGTGCAGAAGCGGGAACATGCAGATACCAGTGGGGAGGCAGAGAGACTGGGGTCAGTGGGCACTGCGGGGAAGCCCACGGCGCGGATCGGAGAGGCGCTCCTTTGCCCGCGAGGCGGCAAGAGCCACTGAGAAAGTTCCCTGCCCGAGCGTGCAGGGCTGCCGGGCTTGGCTGGCCCGTGTGACTTCCTAATCCGGCTGAGGAGCCTCGGGCTGAGCCCGGCACTCCGATACGCACCCGCGCGCACCTCCACCGCCGGGCTTCCGGGGAGCGGGCCAAAGGCGGCCGGGGCCGGGCGCGGGGGACGCTGCCGCCGCCCTCGCCCTGCGCCCCGCGGGTCCCCGGGCACCTACCGTCCTCTTGGTCCAACACCATGGTCCCCGGCGGCTCCAGCCCGGCCCGGGCCGAGGACACGGAGGGGCGGGCGGCTCGGACTCCGCCGTCGCTCGTCTGCTTTGCTCCCGCCGGCCCCGCGCGGGCTCCGCGCCCGGCGAGCGCGGCCGCGGACTGGGGCGGATCGACCGGCGCCCGGAGCTGAGCCCCACCGGCTAGGAGCTCCGGCGGGCGGGCGGCCGGGCCAGACCCGGGGGCGGGGCGGGACGGGGCGGGGCTGGGGCGGGGCTGGGGCTGGGGCGAGTCCGCCCGGCCTCGATGGACGAGCCGAGCCGGCAGCAGCTGCCCGGGCCGGGCCGGAGCCGCCGCCGCCGCCGCCGCCGCCGAGCGCTCTTCTCTCCGCGCGGGCAGCGCTCGCTCAGCCGAGTGAAGAAGCCTGCGTTTCCCAGGGCCCCTCAGATTCCCCTGTTAATTAAATCAATTCATTATGTTCAGATCTGATTAGCGGCCCTTCCCCCCCTTTGAATCAATTATTCAATACACAAACATAATTGCTTGGGCCAGAGGTGCCCGCCATTAGCTTATTTAACTCCAAGGACACTAATTACCCGCAGGGCACGGGAACTTTTCTCATTAATTCTGACAAAACACAAAAGCACAGCCAGAGTGTGTGCGTGTGAGGGACTCTGTGTGTGTGTGTGTGTGTGTGTGTGACCACATGCCAGAGTGAGGGCTGTGTTGGGTGGTGAGACACCGTGGGAGCTTCAGCTCGGACTTGGGGGAGGCGGAATGTGTGCGATTTCGGGTGGGAGTATGTGGGGTGTCGTTTTGAGTCTGTGACCCTGTCCTTGTGAGTGTGGGCTTCCCCATGTGTGACTGTGAGTGCATCGGGGTGAGTGCGGCCCTGGGGCTGGGGACCGTGGGCCAGTGTCTGAGACCCAGCACTGGAATGTGTGAAATTGTGCACGCGCTTCTGTGTGTGGCTGTGAATGTGACTCCGTGGCTACTGTGGCTGGCGCCCCATCCCCTTTCATTTTGTCTAATTTTCTGGCCATTGCACATTGCAGGCTCAAACCCACAAGGGCAAGTGCAGACCACAGACGAGATGAATCAGGAGGCGGTTGGGGTCTGTGGAGCCAGGCTGAGAGAGTGTCCTCCTCACCTCATCACGGACTGGAGGATGCTCCCCTTCCCCCCAGTTATAAACTCCGGGTTCCCATCATCCCCTTCTCTTGCCCTCTCACTGCACATCCCTATACCCGCCCCCCTCCCCCATTCTCCAGGTTTTATCCCAAAGCCCTCCCCAGCCACAGCTTGCCTCCTCGCATTTCCACAAGTGTCTGATATCCAGGTGCACCCCCAACTCCCACTCCACAAACCCTAGTTCTTTGCCTCCTGTTTGTAAGGCTAAACGGAGGGTGTGCCTATGGTTGACCAACTTCTCCACATTCTACCTCCCAGAAAATCTCTATTGAGAGAAAGCCAGTGAGAGAGCCCACAGAGGCAGGGACACAGAGGGTAATTGATTCCCCCAAATTAGGTTTCTGCTTTCTAAAGACCAGTATTGTTCCCGTTCTCAATGTGCACAGAGGTATTGAAGATTTCCTTTTTGTTTCCCCGGGCAATGAATGAGCTTAATCCATTTGGCTTTATAAATCAGGAAACTAATATTCGCTCCTTCCATAGCAGCTTTTTAAAAAATTTAATTGGTGGAGGAGGCACAGTTTGTCACCCTCATGCTGTCTCCCAAGCCCCCACTTATCAAAACACATTCTGATTGAGGGGTGGAGAGAGGGCTAGGGGAGGGGAAGGGAGGGCTCATCCTGGTTCCTCCTGCCCTCCTCCATCCTTGCACATTGACCCACATCGTTCATATGGGGCAAAGTTTGTGAAATGAGTGAATTAATTATACTCAATTCAGTGAAGAAAAGGGGGCTGTTCAGAGGTGCTCTTCAGAATGACCTCCCAAACCTGCTGTTCTCATCTTCCACAAACACCGGACATAGCCATGCAGTGACCGAGTTTGGCAACTCCTCCTCACCATCCAGCACAAGCTGCTAGAGTCATCTTCCTGGTGCCAAGACCTGACCCTACTACTCTCCTGCTCAAAAAGTTTCCATGGTTCCCTTTTGTCCACAAGACCAAGACCTAACTGCTTATCAGATCATTTTAGGCCCTTCCCCAGATCTGGGGAAGCCTTTGTAACCACCACTGCCCTTCACTTCAATTTAATTGCTATCTATTGACCTCCAACAACAGCCTCACACTCCTGCCCCTCTGGATTGCTTTGCTGTAATTGAACATACCCTGCAGGTTCTCGCTCTAGTGATTCTTCACATGGCATCCCTCTGCTTAGGAAGCCCTTGCCCACCTCTCAAAATCCTCTAAGGAAACATCTCCCCTGTGTTCCTCTAAGTGAGTGTGTCTGTGTGAAGTCTGGACTTCTAAGTGGTGCGTGCATTGGTCCACTGAAACCTGGAGAATAAGGTCAGTCCCTGAGGGCACAGTTTCAGCTCTCCCCTAGAGTAGAAGGACAGATACCATATGAAGAGTCTACACTGGGTCACTGGAGAAAATGGGAGCCATAGAGGCAGGGGAGGAATTCAGATATAAAAATGAAGGCTCAGAAGGAGAGAACCTTAGGCACCATCTTTTTGTTTCCCCCAGGACTTCAGATGGAAAGGGACCAGAACCCAGGTGCATGCTTCCTATGAATCCAATATTTTGATCTCCATGCTGTTTAGTTCTCTGTGTTGCTAGGCACGGTCACTGTCTAGACTGGTGCTGGCTGTTCCTGGCACTAGGGCTTCTGGCCAAGAGGACAAGAGGGGGCTGAAATTCTGCCCTCTCTCTGCCCTCCAAGCCATGTGCCTGACATAGGCTGCACCTGCCAAAAGAAAGTACTTTTTGCTAATTTTCAGAAAAGCACTATATGGACAAGCATGGCCTTGTACTTGGGTTATCTGCTTGGCAGAATCTGACCCTTGAGTCCAGCCCAGCTTCCTTGCCCCACCCTCACTTACACGGAGGGCCTGTGTGAGCTCTTTGAAGACCAGCCTCATGGTTTTCATAGTGGAAGAGAAAATTAGAGCTTCACCATGATGAGTGGTCAGGGATACTGGAACAGATGCCCAGCCCCATCTCTGAATGTATATGAGCCTCAGGCACTAGTGAAGGACACTGAACTTAGTGTATCCCTGAGATTCGGACATGGATGGACATACTATAAGGATCAAGGTCCCCAGTGGGGACCATGCTGGAGGAGAGACAATGAGGGTCCTGAGAGGAGATCCCCATGGGGGTCTAGATTGAGTAGCAAGGCCTGTAGTTTGGAAGGGCAACAGTTCCAGGTATGGTGCAAAGCTGGGCCTGGCCCACTTCTGCCCAGCACTCCAATGAGAAGAGGGCAATGATGCAGATGAGGAAGCAGGTCACTAAGAGTCCTATAGCTCTACTATCAAAGCCTCCTCTAAAACAGCTGGTCACTAGAAATGACGGGTAACTACAGAGAGGGACAAGAGTACCTGCGTCAGCAGCTCAGTGGCATGGGTGGAAGTGTGTGCATGCAGTGGATGACGAGATGGCAAGAGTATCAGGGAACAACCCTAATATTATGGGAGGCATCTGTATCCCTAGCCTATCAACCCTACCTCCCAACCCTGGGAATATTAGAGAGAAAATAGCTTTATCCAGAACTCAAAATCTGATGGTGTTCAGAGGGCACCTGGATTACATGTATAAGCATTCCTAGAAGGTCTTACACCTTTTTGGAGAGGAGGACCCAGAAGAGAGGAATCAGAATTTGGGGCTGATTGTTATAAACGTGTGAGATCTGGTACCTGACATATGTACGGCATCCACGTTCCAACCTGTTTTAGCTATGTGACCGGCATGAAGGGAGAGGCTGTGGGAGCGAGAACGGGCCAGAATAGCACCCATAGCCAGCCTTGCCTGGGAGGCGGTGGAGCTGAGCCAGAGACGCAAAGGGCGTCATCAATGTCATCAACATCAGGCCAACCAAAGGCTTTGCTCCCACTGCCCCTTGCTGCCCAGAAGCCACACGTGTTCTCCCACACTCTCTTTCTCTTCTTGTCCTCTTTCTCTTCTTGTCTCCACAGCTGTCTGATCTATTCCTCTGCTCCATCGCAGTGTCAGTAGGTGATGTCACTTCCTACTTTAAGAGATGGGATGTGTCCACAGAAAGGCCCACGTCCTCCTGCCCCAGGTCTGTGCTCCTACCATCATTTTCCACATCTGCAACAGGCACCTGGTCATGCATGCCTTCCCTCCTGGAGAACATGACTTTCTTCCTGCTGGGCCCTATCTCTCAGCATGTGCTCTGGTCCACCAGCTACCACTGGTCAAAGGGTCGCATTGGTTCTTCTCCTTCCCTTTGACCTCCTGGTTCTGCTGGACCTTTCACCACAGCAGGCAGGCAAACTCTGGTGTCTTACCTGAAACAAGTCAACAAAGGAGTTCCTAGGACCTCACATCTGCCTTGAGACCTTTTGCCATCTATTCCCTTTGTTGTCACACTTCCTCATCTCCCACTCTCTCCTCCTCCACAACCATCTGGCTTCAGCCTCTGTAAGGCTTGCCAAGGTCACCAGTGACTTTTATGTCACTAAAAGACTATGTTTAGGGCTCACCATACCTCTCAGAATTTAATGCATATAATCCCTTCTGTCTTGAACATGTTTCTTCCTCAGACAGACACATTCTCTGAGTTTTCCTTCTACCCCGTGGACATTCCTTCTAGTCTTCATGGATTGCCAGCTTTTCTTCTTTCATCAGCTGTTAACTATGGCATCCCTCAGGACTGGGTCCCAGGCGTCTCTGAACACCTTCCCCACCTTGAGGTGCCATCTAGGGTTGTTGGTGTGTAGCCCTTACTCAGAATTCTCCCTTTGAGTTCTGCTCTGGTACTTCCACATATCCCCTTGCATAGAATGTTTCATCCCATTGGATGTACCTTAAAATTTAAAATCCAAATTGAGCCTATGATTTTCTTCCCAAATCTTTCTTCATCTTTTTTCAGTAAACCAACCACTCAATTCTTAATACCAGAAATCTAGAAGTAAAGCAGAATTTCAACCAAGCCAGCAAAAGCAACAACAACAAAGGTGTGTGTGTGTGTGTGTGTGTGTGTGTGTGTGTGTGAGGGGGGAAGGAACAGCAAGTATACGGAATAAGATGGAACAAGTAAAGCTAAGTATATCGGTATATTACACTACATGTGAAGAGGCTGAATTTCCCTATCAAAAAACAGATTGTCTGAGTAATTTAAAGCATAAAATATAGCCACATGCTGTTTACAAGAAATATTCTCAAAACAAGGTGATAATGAAGACTGAAAATAAAGCAATGAGCAAAGATACACCAAGTAAATGCAATCAGAGAAGGAGGAGGAACAGCAATATTAATATAAATAAGACTAATTTCAAGGCCAAATGTATATACTGCTTGGTAATTAAGAAACACTCTTTTAAATTACTACTGGATCAAAAACAAAGTCAAAACTGAAATTACAAACCACCTAGTAATGAAAAAGAGAATAGCATACCATGAAGAATTTATAAGACACAGCTGTATTCAGAGGAAAAAATATAGCCATAAACTTTTTTTTGTTTTTTGTTTTTTTTTATATATTTACTATAGATATAAGAGAATTAAAAAAAAATAGTTGGATCATAAGTGCTTTTAACAATGAAACAAAGACTAAAAAAATTTTAACTAAGTATTTAATTTAAGAAATTAGAAAGAGAACAAACTAAGCCCAAAGAAAATAAATGAAATTAACAAAGTTATAAAAATCAGAAATTAACGCAACAGAAAATAAATAATAGAAAAATAATTAAAAGAAAACCCAACCCTGGTTCTTTGAAAAAACCAACAAAATTGATAAACTTTTCCAGGCAACCTTAGTTAAGAAAAACAAGAAAGCAAAAACACACCATATTAGATTTAAGAAAAGAGGCATATCACAGATACAGAAAAGGTTAAAGAATTGTAACAATAATGTACATAAGCTTATGAAAACAAATGTGAAAACCTAGAGGAAATAGATGTTTTCCAGGCAACATAGAAAATTATCAAAATTGAGCACAGAAGTTGAAATCTTGAATAGGCCAATAAACAGAAGCTGTTGTTTTTTTAATGAAAACTCTACTATTAAAACATTACAAGATACCATGTGCACGCATGCTCAGTTGCTTCAGTCATGTCCAGCTCTTTGCAATTCTATGGACTGTACCCCACCAGGCTCCTCTGTACATGGGGAGTCTCCAGGCAAGAATACTGGAGTGGGTTGCTTTGCCCTCCTCCAGGGGATCTTCCTAACCCAGGGATTGAATCCAGACATTGCAGGCAGATTCTTTACTGTCTGAGCCACCAGGGAAGCCCAAGAATACTGAAGTGGGTAGTCTATCCCTTCTCCAGGGGAATTTTCCCAACCCAGGAAGTGAACTGATGTTTCCGGCACCAGGCAAGAATATTGGAGTGGATTGCCTTGTCTTCCTCCAGGGCATCTTCCCAAGCTGGGGGACAAACTCGCGCCTGCTTGCATCTGCTGCATTTCAGGCAGATTCTTTACCCACTGAGTCACCTTGGAAGCCCACAAGATACTGTATGATCCAGCAATTCCTCTCCTGGGAATATACCCCAAAGAATTGAAAACAAAGTCTTAAAGAGGTATTTGTAAACCCCTGTTTGTAGAATCATTATTCACAATAGCCCAAAGCGGGAAGCAACTCATGTGTTCATCAGTGGATGAATAGGTATACTAAATGCGGTATATAGATGTAAAAATATACATATATATATGATAGAATATTATTTGGCCTTAAAAAGGAAGGAAATTCTGATACATGCTACAACTTGGATAAAACTTGAGGACATTATGCTAAGTAAAAAAAGACCATTACAGGAAGACCAATACTGCATGACTTCACTCATAAGAGGTATCTGCTGCTGCTGCTAAGTCGCTTCAGTTGTGTCCAACTCTGTACGACCCCATAGATGGAAGCCTACCAGGCTCCTCTGTCCCTGGGATTCTCCAAGCAAGAATACTGGAGTGGGTTGCCATTTCCTTCTCCAATGCATGGATGCCAAGTCACTTCAGTCATGCCCGACTCTGTGTGATCTTATGTACAGCAGCCCACCAGGCTCCTCCATCCACGGGATTCTCTAGGCAAGAATGCTGGAGTGGTTGCCATTTCCTTCTCCAAAGAGATACCTAGAGCAGTTAAATTCATAGAGACAGAAAGTAGAATTGTGGCTGTCAGAGGCTGAGGGATGGGGAAAACAGGGAGTTTTTGTTTAATGGGTATAGAGTTTCAGTTTTGCAAGATAAAATGAGTTCTGGAGATAGAGTTTGAGTTTTGCAAAATAAAAAGAGTTCTGGGGATTGGCTGCATAACAATGTAAATGTACTTACCCTTAATGACATGTACACTTAAAAATGGATGAGATGGTGAATTTTATGTCATGTGTATTTTACCATAATTAAGAATAAAATAAAAATATTACAAGCCACAGATTATAGCAAAAATGAGTTTTATATAACCTTTAAAAACAGATGATTTTTAATGTTACCTAAATTATTTCCAGACAAGAGAATAATTTGGAAATATTACTGGTTCGTTTTATTCGCTAGCATCTTCTTAATTCCCCAAACTTATAAAGATTGAATTAAAAGAGAAAGAAAAAATTACAGACCAGTTTCAATGAGTGCAAAATCTGAAATAAGGATATTAACTACTAGATATGGGAAAAGTATCACAAATTTACACCATACATAGGAGAGTTCATCATCAAAAACATGATTCTGCATCAAGAAATTTAGCAATATAAGTCCAGTACATCAACTAATGAAAAGGATCAAAATATGACTATAGTAATAGATGCCAAAAACCACTTCATAACATTCAGCAAATATTGCTAATAAAATACAAAGCAAAGCAAAAAAAAGAAGAAAAATATTTTAATTTGATAAAGACTATCTATCAAAACTCAATAACAAATATATGACATTCAGAAGCTCTTGCCAGAAATTGGCAAGAGCATCTCTTGCCAAGATGTCATTACCATCACTAATATTCAACATTTTTTGGAGATTTTAACTAATTCAATAAGACAAAAGTAAACTAATTGGAATAAATAGCTGATTTTTTAAAATGACAAACATGTTTTTTTTTAACAAATGATATGATTGCATTTCAAGAAATTCCAACAAAGTTTAGTTTAGAAGTTACTAGGTGGCTAAATACAAGGTAAAGGAAAATCTATAGTTTTTTTCTCAATGCAATGACATATTAGAAATGTAAATGACAAAAAATTAATTTGCAATCGTGACAAAACAGTAAAATACTAAGGGATAATTTTAAAACAACAATCACAAAGGTAAAGTTCTTTGGATAAAGTTATGAAATCTTATTGAAGGACATATGACAAGATCTAAACGTATAGAAAGGTAGCCATGTTTCAAAGAAAAGACTTATTCTCATAAAAATAATTCATTTCCCACTCCTGACAAGCCAGCCTTTTGGGATTCCCTTATGGCTCAGCTGGTAAAGAATCTGCCTGCAATGCGGGAGACCTGGGTTCGATCCCTGGGATGGGAAGATCCCCTGGAGAAGGGAAAGGCTATCCACGCCAGTATTCTGGTCTGGAGAATTCCATGGACTGTATAGTCCATGGAGTTGCAGAGTCGGACATGACTGAGAGACTTTCACTTCACTTCATTTTCAATGCAATTTCTATTAGAATCTCAAATTAAAAAGTATTTTAGAAATGTAAAAAATTAATTTGAATTATATTTGAAAAATAAGTGTCTGAGTCTAGTTGAGAAAACATGAAAAGAAAGACTAGTTAACAAGTACTTGCATTATTAGATAATAAAAGATATTACAAAGCCACCATGATCTGAACAGTACGGGATAAGCTAGGAAGTGGTAAGTAGAACAGAGGAACAAAGAACCAATATATAGATCCAAATTAGAAAATAATTTAATATATGATAAAATTTCATTTCAGTTCATCAGAGAAAACAATGAATAAATCGAACTGAATAGATAGTTCTCTGAAGAAGATAAACAAATAAGCCAATAAGCCACCTGAAAAGATGTTCATCACTATTGGAAATGCACATCAAACCACAATAATATACCACTTCACATCCACTGCTGCTGCTGCTGCTGCTAAGTCGCTTCAGTCGTGTCCGACTCTGCGACCCCAGAGACGGCAGCCCACCAGGCTCCCCTGTCCCTGGGATTCTCCAGGCAAGAACACTGGAGTGGGTTGCCATTTCCTTCTCCATTGCATGAAAGTGAAAAGTGAAAGTGAAGTCGCTCAGGTTGTCTACTTGAAAGTTACATAGCCGTGTCCAACTCCTAGCGACCCCATGGACTGCAGTCTACTAGGCTCCTCCGTCCCTGGGATTTTCCAGGCAAGAGTACTGGAGTGGGGTGCCATTGCCTTCTCCGTTCACATCCACTAGGAAGCTAAAATCAAAAAGTCAGATAATAACAAATGTTGGTGAAGATGTGGAGAAACTGGAACCCCTAACTGCTGGTGGGAATGTGAAATGGTGCAGCCACTTTGGAAAACAGCCTGGTAATCCCTCAAAAGGTCAACATAGAATCACCATATGACCCATTAATTCTACATCTAGGTATGTAGACAAGAGAACTGAAAACATATCCGCACAAAAAATTTGTACACTGATGTTGAAAGTAGCGTTGTTTATAATAGCCAAAATGTGGGGGAAAAACAAATGGCCATCAACTGACAAGGGATGTTATTGGGCCACAAAAAGGAATGAAATACTGATACATGCCACAAAGTGAATAAGCCTCAGAATGTTATGCTGTGTGAAAAAAGGCAGTTACAAAAGTCTACATATTATATAATTCCATTTATAGAAATGTCAAGAGTAGGCAAGTTTATAGAGACAGAAAACAGACGAGTGGTTGCAGGGGTAGGAACAAGCTAGCACCTAAAATGTTGTTGTTGCTGTTGTTCATATGCTGAGTTGTGTCTGACTCTTTGTAACCCCATGGACTGTAGCCCTCCAGGCTCCCCATCCTTCACTATCTCCCAGAATTTGCTCAAATTCATGTCTACTGAGTAGATGATGCTATCGAACCATCTCATCCTCTATCTAAAGTGTACAAGGTTTCTTTTTGAGATAATGAAAGGTTCTAAAATTGACTATGGTGATTCGCCTATCTAAGAATATATTAAAATACATTAAATTCTATGCTTTAAATGGGTAAATTGTATGTATGTGAATCATATCTCAATAAAGGAGTATGTCAAGGCTGTATATTGTCACCCTGCTTATTTAACTTATATGCAGAGTACATCATGAGAAACGCTGGACTGGAGGAAGCACAAGCTGGAATCAAGATTGCTGGAAGAAATATCAATAACCTCAGATATGCAGATGACACCACCCTTATGGCAGAAAGTGAGGAAGAACTAAAGAGCCTCTTGATGAAAATGAAAGAGGAGAGTGATAAAGTTGGCTTAAAGCTCAACATTCAGAAAACTAAGATCATGGCATCCGGTCCCATCACTTCATGGCAAATAGATGGGGAAACAGTGGACACAGTGGCTAACTTTATTTTTCTGGGCTCCAAAATCACTGCAGATGGTGATTGCAGCCATGAAATTAAAAGACGCTTACTCCTTGGAAGGAAAGTTAGGACCAACCTAGACAACATAATAAAAAGCAGAGACATTACTTTGCCAACAAAGGTCCGTCTAGTCAAGGCTAAGGTTTTTCCAGTGGTCATGTATGGATGTGAGAGTTGGACTATAAAGAAGGCTGAGTGCCGAAGAATTGATGCTTTTGAACTGTGGTGTTGGAGAAGACTCTTGAGAGTCCCTTGGACTGCAAGGAGATCCAACCAGTCAATTTTAAAGGAAATCAGTCCTGGGTGTTCATTGGAGGGACTGATGTTGAAGCTGAAACTCCAATACTTTGGCCACCTGATGCGATGAGCTGACTCATTTGAAAAGACACTGATGCTGGGAAAGACTGGGGGCAGGAGGAGAAGGGGATGACAGAGGATGAGATGGTTGGATGGCATCACTGACTCAATGGACATGGGTTTGAGTGGACTCCGGGAGTTGGTGACGAACAGGGAGGCCTAGCATGCTGCAGTTCATGGGGTCGCAAAGAGTCAGACACAACTGAGCGACTGAACTGAACTGAACTGAAAGTTACTTTTTAAAATGGTGCTGTCATAAATGGGCCAAAGAACTTAATAGACATTTCTCCAAAGAAGACATACAGATGGCTAACAAACACATGAAAAGATGCTCAACATCACTCATTATCAGAGAAATGCAAATCAAAACCACATTGAGGTACCATTTCATGCCAGTCAAGATGGCTGCTATCAAAAAGTCTACAAACAATAAATGCTGGAGAGGATGTGGCAAAAAGGGAACCCTCTTACACTGTTGGTGGGAATGCAAACTAGAACAGTCACTATGGAGAACAGTGTGGAGATTCCTTAAAAAACTGGAAATAGAACTGCCATACAACCCAACAAACTCACTGCTGGGCATACACACTGAGGAAACCAGAATTGAAAGAGACACGTGTACCCCAGTGTTCATCACAGCACTGTTTACAATAGCTAGGACATGGAAGCAACCTAGATGTCCATTGGCAGATGAATGGATAAGAAGGCTGTGGTATATACACAATGGAATACTACTCAGCTATTAAAAGAATGCATTTGAATCAGTTCTAATGAGGTGGATGAAACTGGAGCCTATTATACAGAGTGAAGTAAGTCAGAAAGAAAAACACCAATACAGTATACTAACGCATATATATGAAATTTAGAAAGATGGAAATGATGACCCTATATGTGAGACAGCAAAAGAGACACAGATGTATAGAACAGACTTTTGGACTCTGTGGGAGAAAGCAATAGCACCCCACTCCAATACTCTTGCCTGGAGAATCCCATGGACGGAGGAGCCTGGTAGGGTGCAATCCATGGGGTTGCTAAGAGTCGGACATGACTGAGTGACTTCACTTTCACTTTTCACTTTCATGCATTGGAGAAGGAAATGGCAACCCACTCCAGTGTTCTTGCCTGGAGAATCCCAGGGACGGGGGAGCCTGGTGGCTGCCGTCTCTGGGGTCGCACAGAGTCGGACATGACTGAAGTGACTTAGCAGGGAGAAGGCGAGGGTGGGATGATTTGAGAGATAGCATTGAAACATGTATATTACCATATGTGAAATAGATTGCCAGTCCAGGTTTGATGCATGAGACAGGGTGCTCAGGGCTGGTGCACTGGGATGACTGTGAAGGATGGATGGGGAGGGAGGTGGGAGGGGTGTTCAGGATCGGGGACACATGTACACACCATTGGTTGATTGTCAATGTATGCCAAAAACCACTACAATATTATAAAGTAATTAGCCTCCAATTAAAATAAATAAATTAATTTACAAAAAAATGGTGCTGTCATTATTGGTTATCCATCTGAAAGAAAAAAAATGATATCCCTATGCACCCCCATAGAGATTATGTTCCAAATGGGTTAGAGATTTTAATATACAAATGAACCAGTGAAAATATTACAAAAATTTAAAGGAAAATAGAATAGATTTGGATAATGAAATTATGAATAAATTTAGTGGGATATACCTGTAGGAGTAACAGAAAAAGATAGATATTATACTACAGTTGATTTTTAAAACTTTGATGGTAGAAACTACCATAAACAAAGAAAAAGACAAATGAAATCTACAAAATATAAAACAGTAAAAGGGAAATTATGTCATATATACAAAGAGTTTCTATAAATTGTAAAGAAAAATACAAATGCCCAAAAGAGAAATGGAAATAGGGTATGAACTAGTCATTGTGAAAGAAGACCTAGATAGCCAATAAAATGCTTACCCCGATTATTAGCTGGGAAAATGCAAATTAAAGAGAAATAAATTTTCATTGCTTTAATTCGTCAGATTGGGAAAAAAGGTAAGAGTAAAATGTTCAGGTCTGCTAAAAATCTGAGGAAATGGTGCTCTCATTTGTTGCTGAGCAAGTAATCTGGCACTATCTATTACAATTTGGGGCAAGTAACCTGGTGCTATTGATTAAAATTAGAAATGCACATGCTTTTTGACCTAGAAATTCTCCTTCTGGGAAAGTATCTTATAGAGGAAAATCACCCATATTTAAGGATAACCTAATAATTTCAGCATTGTTTGTGGCGGCAGGAAACTATTCGAATATCAATGTCACTCAGTGATCAAACGAACTGTTGTACAGCCCCGCTGTAGAACACCATGAAGCTGTTAAAATACGAGTTAGACCTACAGCTACAGAATTGCAAAGGATATCTGTGATGTACTGTTAAGCGAGAAAAGTAGGTTGCAGAGTAAGTAGCAAGTAATATCCCATTTAAAAGAAAACCTCTCTCCCCTTAGATGAACACAAAGGAAAGATGGGCAAGGCTGCTCTTGTTCCAGCTGTCAGCAGGGTGGCCTTAGCAGGTAAGAGCGGAAGATGAGCGTTAAGGGGAAAGTATTACCTTTCTTCATTATTTACTTTTAGAATCTTTTGATTATTTATAATGAATAAGTCATTTGTAATTTTAAAAATTTAGAAATAAATCAGAGTCATATTTAACACTCTCTCCAATCACATAGTGACCACTACCGTCCTAGTCCAAGTGACCATTATCTTTTCTTGCTGCTACTCCAAGAGCAGAGATCTTGGCATCTGGTCCCATCACTTCATGACAAATAGATGGGGAAACAATGGAAACAGTGACAGACTATTTTCTTGGTCTCTAAAGTCACTTCGGATGGTGACTACAGCCATGAAATTAAGACACTTGCCCCCTGGAAGAAAAGCTATGACAAATCTAGACAGTGTATTAAAAAGCAGAAACATCACTTTGCCAACAAAGGTCCATATAGTCAAAGCTATGGTTTTCCCAGTAGTCATGTATGGATGTGAGAGTTGGACCATAAAGAAGGCTGAGTGCTGAAGAAGACGCTTTCAAACTGTGGTGCTGGAGAAGATTCTTGAGAGTCCCTTGGACAGCAAGGAGATCAAACCAGTCAATCCTAAAGGAAATCAACCCTGAATATTAATTAGAAGGATTAATGCTGAAGCTCTAACATTTTGGCTACCTGATGAGAACTGACTCATTGGAAAAGACCCTGGTGCTGGAAAAGATTGAGGGCAGGAGGAGAAGGGAATGACAGAGGATGAAATGGTTGGATGGCATCGCCAACTCAATGGACATGAGTCTGAGCAAACTCAGGGAGATAGTGAAGGCGAGGGAAGCCTAGCCTGCTGCAGTCCATAGAGTCGCAAAGAGTCCTACATGACTGAGCGGCTGAATAACAAAAGCTCCAAAAGCATCCTGTTAGAATACCTGCATCCAACCTGAGGCCCGCAAATCCAGCCTCCATACTCCATAGGCAGGCGGGACATATTATAAAAATGCAAATCAGATTTTGTCAACCAAACTTCAAAGCTGTAATGGCTCCCCATTACTCTCTGCAGAAAGCCCCCATCTCTGCCCGTCCCTAGACTCTACACAAGCAGGCTCTCCTGGAGCATCTCCCATCACGGACATCCACCGCTGGCCCCCACCAACACCCATTGCCCTTGTCACTGCCTGAACCACTGCCTGCCACAGGGCCCTCGGACTTGCTCTTTCTTCTCTATGGAATGTTCTTCATTTGGACCACCTCTGGCTCACACTGTGAGTCTGGGATTTAATGTCTCTCCTCCCCTCCAGACTAGGTTAGATCTCCCTGTTACAGTCTGGCAGGGCCCTCTCTGCTTTTCCTCCATAGCTCTTATCACAACCATCTAGTTAATTACATAGTTATTTGTATAGTGATTTGTGTGATGGGGATAAAAGAAAAACTAGTGAGCTGTAAGTGTTTGCATCTTCTCTTCCAGCCCCCTGCTTTGGGGGAGAAATGGGTCAGACAAGAAGGCCTTGGGGGTCTAACCCAACTCTGAGATTCTGAACTTACCCTTGCCCTCTGCACACTCACCACCTAATGCCCAGTTGGGAGAATTTGTCTGCTCAAATATTTCCCTCCACCCTCTTATTTATCTAGCCAACTGGCTTGTTCTGAGAATTGGTGATGACAGAGCCTCTGTATTGCTGGGGAGTTTGCAGCCTTCCTCAGCAGTTAGAATGAGGCACCCCTGGAGGCTGGGTCTCTCCTAATGGCCGAATGGCTTTCTTCTGCACTTCCCACCCCTGAGAGACCCTCACCATGGGGGCTCTTGGAGCCCCGATGTCCCTTCCGGGGTCACAGCCACACCAGTAGCCAAACTCCAGCCTGACCTGCAGCTGGAGGTCAGAATCCCAACCTCAGTCCCAATCAGAATCCCCAGTGCTCATCCTGCGTGATTAGGGTCCTCTCTGCCTCTCCCACCCTCCTAATCACCTGCCCACCGAGGTCTGGAGTCCTGGAGTGGTCCTGGGCTGAGTCTCGCAGGCTGGGTGTTCCCACATGCCCCAGGGGCCGATGCTGGTTCTAGAGCTTTGTGGACTCCCAAGCGACTGGCCCATAGGGCTGGGCACGGTGACTCACTCCCAGAGAACAGACTGTCTCCCGACAAGCTCACAGAGTGCACACACCCACATGCAGGTGGTCCCCTTGGAGCTACAACTGCATGTCCCAACAGTACACACCTCACAGAAGCCGTCCTCATGCTGCAGGCAGGGGCCGAGGCGTGTGGCGCTGTTGGGGGAGCATTCCTGGTCTGCTTCCTCCAGGTTCTAGCTAGTGGGATCCTTCTGTCCCATCCCTACCCCAAGATCGAAAGGTTCTTCCACGTGGCCCACCAGCTCCCAAATGATGCAAGTTTGGAGAAAAACCCAGCCCCCTGGAGCACATAGTCCTCCATGGCTGCTGCTCCCCAGGACCTGCCTGGGTTTCTCCAAGGCATTGAGCCCCTCTCAGCCCCTCCTATGTTAAGTCGTAAACACGTCTGAGTCATGTCGGGGCTGGTGGTCACAGTCAGCCACCTCTCAGAGCTCATACTAGTTGTGCCCAAGCCCAGGAGACTAGGTCATCCCCAGCCCGAGGGACTTCAGGCTGGAGACTGGCTGCTAATTCAGACCCTCAGAGCTGCGGCGCTGCCCTGAGGCCTCTCGGACTTGATGGTGACTGCTCAGGCCTGGATCCTGATTCGGGTTCAAAGATCTACTCCATGCAGATCTTAGGCAAGTTCCCCTTCCTGAGCCTGGCCAACTTCTGGTGGTCTCCCAGCCTTTTTGTCTCCTCCCTCCAGGCACACAGCTGCCCAACTATCTTTCGCAGCTTCCCTGCAAATAGGTGTAGACACTGTTCTCACCTGTAGGCAGGACAGGCATGAGCTACTTTCACCTCTCCTGCGTACAAGGACGTTGCTTATCCAGGGCTTCCTGGCTTTACCTTTCCATGAGCTAGAAGACAGACATTTGAACACTCAGATTTGACTCTGCGCGCCACCACCAGAAGGGATGAGGGGAAACACAGTGGAAGGAAGATGGGTCCCTGAGTGACCTTGTGGAGCAGCCCTGCTAACCTGGGCTTTCTCCTGGCTTGCTTATCATGCTTAGTTGCTCAGTCATGTCCGATTCTTTGTGACCCCATGGACCGTAGCCCACCAGGCTCCTTTGTCCATGGAATTTCCCAGAAAAGAGTACTGGAGTGGATTGTCATTTCCTCCTCCAGGGGATCTTCCTGACCCACTGGATCAAACCGGTGTTTCCTGCGTCTCCTGCATTGGCATTCAGGTTCTTTACCACCAAGCCACCCAGGTTATCTCCTGTAATGAGAGACAAAAATAAAGCTTCATCTTCCTCAAGCCATTGTAGATTGGAGTCTGTTACAGCAGCTAAGTCTTTCCCCTAATGAAAAGACTGAGCCTGATTTTCCAGCAATAAAATAGTTTCTATGATTTCTTCAAGTTTCCAATACCAGGTTTTGCTCTCCCAGGCACTTGGTCTCTTGGAAACTGCCCAGAATGGGAAACTGTCCCTTGGCCTGGAGCCAATCCTTGCTATACCCCCTGATTCCTCCTTCCTTCAAGAGGTTCCCTGAGGGTCACATAAAGGCCTGACCCTGGAAGAGATGGGAGAAAGAATATGCAGAAACATCTAAGACCTTTTCTTTTTAGCTGAGGGCACAGATGGAGCAGGAGTCAAGGCTGAGGGATTGGTCTCAGTCTTAGGCTGCCTAGCCCTCCCTGGTTTGAGCCCAGTTAGGTGTTCATCTTGACCCTAACCTTGGCTATTTTATCCCAATGGCTCTAACTGTGGGGCCTCTGGCTAGGCCCTCCCCATCACTCACCCTTTCTGCTGGTTGTAGGGCAGATGCTTTGACCCTGAAGACATGACCTGGGTCTGTGGATACAACAGGGACAGGGAGCTGCCTTCATAAAAGTCCATTTCATATTTAATTTCATAGGACCCCAATGGGTCCCTGGTTAAGGTGGCATTCTCCTACTTCATGCCTTGCCCAAGGGCCCCAGCAAGTTTGCTCAGCAACTCTTAGAGCACAGCGATAGCACACAAAACGTGCCCCAGAGGACAGTCCTCTTGTCCAATCTGCTCCAACCTGACCTTGAGCATTTGCCTGGAGGTTATCCCAGCCGGAGCTTAGGATCTGGAAGACTGATCTAGATGGAATTACTTAACATAAGCCTAGATCTGCTAAGGCCAACAGAATAATGCCAAGGAGTGGAGGTGGGCCTGAGACTTCTACCTGGTAAATCTGGATTGAAAGCCTCTCATCTTTCTTCATGCTCCACTTGTTTATAGGCTTCCCCAGTGGCTCAGTGGTAAAGAATCTGCCTGCAATGCAGGAGCTGCAGGAGATGTGGGTTTGATACCTGGGTTGGGAAAATTGCCTGGAGGAGAACATGGCAACTCTCCATGGAGACACACCATGGACAAGGATCTTGGTGAGCTATAGTCCATAGGGTCACAAAGAGTAAGAGGTGACTGAGCAACTTATCATGCATACACGCACGGCCCTTGTCAACTTGTAGCCAACAATGTCTTGTGCCTCCTGTATTTGGGCCCCATGCTGGGCACCAAGGTTCATGGTCATTGTGGTAGACAACTGTGAGATGTCTGCTTAGCATAACCTCCTATTCATCATTCCATTCGTATGTCTGCTGTGAACGGTATTCATCTCTTAATAATCCCAGCACCATGACCTGATGGACCCTGGAAGTGGGCACCTGATCCAAGCTAGACTGATGAGTGTCTTCTGCGAGGAGATTTGGACTTGGGACCAAGAAAGTTGAGTTAGTCCTTCTCTTCTGGCTGAAACTATAAGCTGTAAAAGTCA